>NC_045950.1:18437152-19887845 GCF_004382195.2 Drosophila sechellia | reverse complement strand
GCAGAACCTGGAGTTGATTCTGTGCCTCAACGTATTGGACCGCTGCTTCGATTCCTTCAAGCTGCTCGAGGACATTCACCTGGCACTCGCTCCCAATGGTCGAGCCGTTGTGGCCTTAGTACTTCCCTACATGCACTACGTGGAGACGAACACCTCGCATCTGCCGCTGCGCCCGCTGCTGGAGAACAACGGGCGGCAGGCGTCGTTCGAGGAGGAGGCGGCCAGGTTTATGGAGCTGCTGGAGAACTGTGGCTTCCGCGTGGAGGCGTGGACCAAGGCGCCGTACTTGTGCGAGGGGGATCTCCATCAGTCGTTCTATTGGTTAATCGATTTAATCGTTGTCATTTCCAAGAAGACATTCTAGATCAAAGCTTCCATTCCATCCAGATCCTAAACCAAACCCCTCTGGAGTTATTGTATCCGTTTTCCTCCTAGAGTTAAGTGGCTGCATTGAAAAAACTGAGCATTTATACTTATTACAAATGTAGGCTATAAACTAGTTAAACAATTTATTCTTAAAGAATTACCAAAAATGTAAATGGATAAACATGTTTAAATTAAAGGGCGAGATTCAAAGCCGCGTTCGAAACTGAATACTGTTCTCGATACTACTAACTTATTGTAGTTAGTCTACAGTCTTGGGTAGTTTTAATGCATCTAACTTGATACTTGTGGCAGTAATCAGGTAACTTAGAATATGTATGTGACGAGCACCTGTTCCATATCAAATGTCGGCATAGTCGAAGGTATTATGTGAACTAAACTAAGCCTTATATAGTCTTTGGTAGTCATTAGCATTTCTTGTTGCTTGTAAAGATAACCTCGAGGTAGTTATTGGCATACACAATCCTCTCGGTATCTTCTGGTGCTGTATTGTGCAGTGGCAATATTTCGCGATAGGGATTGTCCATTATATTGTAGGATCTCTCGATGGCAATCTTGCTCTGCTCAGCGGACAATGTGATGGCCGCGAAATCGGAAATGGCCTGAGCCCTTGAGATCGAAGTGTAGCAAATGGGAACACCAAATGATCGAATAACACTTGACAAGCAAGGCTTCCATTCGTTTTCGAGTGGAACCTTCTTTTTCATAAAGCTAGAAATTCTCTGGGTTACTTTACCGACTCCGAAGAAATCGGGTTGCATGATGAGAATCACGGTCGGATCCACATTTAGAATGCAGGAATATTGTGAAAATGACATGGGGTAAAAGTATTTCACAACTGTTTGTTCAAAGCCTCTGTCGATGAATTTGGTATCCTCTTGGCCGATGCGCCCCATGGTTTTTCCAATGAAGTGTAATTCGAGATTGCGAATGCTTGGGTACTGCAGGAACAGAAAACGCAGGTGCATGTCCTCGAAGTAGCGCAAAGTGTCCTTGGTGGCGCCGGCCACGTAGACGATGACAGCTTTATCCGGATCTGGGACCCAGGTAATGTGCGACAGGGCCAGACACAGACTAGCGATGCCGCTGAAGGAGGAACAGGTAGCGAATAGCTGGTACGATTCCAGATCGGTCCAGGGTGTGTTGCTGATCCGTATGTCGGTGGCTTCGGTGAAAGCCTTGATTAGATTGGACTCTTTTAGTGGGCAGCTGCGGTAGAAGTCCTTGATATTCACCAGACAGTTCAACTGACGAAACGGAGTGGCATTCAGAGCCAGAGTCTGGCAATCCTTCGGGGTGTGATAGCCCCTGACTAGACGTTGGTGTGCCTCGGAGCAGAAGGCCACTCCGGCACATCCTTTACAGTCCTCGAGAGCTTCAGTGCTGAAGCACACATCGCACACGGCTGGGTTGCCGATTAGCTGATGCTCCCGCTGATTCAGTGGTCTGCCCAACTTGGCCAGCAGGACCATCTTTAGCTGTGAAATGACGAGCTGAAGCTTCCTGCGATCGGTGATTTGACCGAGCAGCTTCAACGGGTGATCGATCTTCATGGACTTCTGCAGATCCCTCAGCACCTCGCAGAGGGGCTGGTGTTCTTGGCGATCCGCCACGAGATGGGACAGGCTGCAGTATCGCTGCATATTGCAGCCTCTGCAAATCACGTTGGGCTTCACATGTGATCTCTCCAGAAGCTTTTGCAGGTGGGCAAGGTTCTTTTCCACCTCGTCCGATTTCTCGGTGAAACCTTGTATCAATTCTGTCCAAATCCTGCCCTCATCGGTGACGCAGACGAAGCACTTCAGAAAGGATCCCACTGGCGGATCTACCGGCGCCATCATATTGCTATGCTCAGATTCCTGAAAACGATTGAACTGACTCATGTTTCAAGCTCTAAAATGTCCATTTACTCATTACCTTGACCAAGTGTCATTCAATTCGAGCATTAAATGTGCCAAAACAGTCGATTCTGTTCAAAAGTTGAGCATGCTATCTGCTTACCGGTCAAAAAAAGCGCTCTTCCAATGTGGATTTAAAGAACTAGTTCCAAAGAGCTAGATACTAGAGCCTTGCGTTAATTTCCAGAAATGGCACAGATATTTGGAGTTCTACTTTCCGAATATTCTACTTACTAACCAACTGACTAACTTCTTTGATATAATCTATTTCTTTTCACAATAATAATTGGATATAGGTTCCACTTGTGAACTTCAGAATTTCTTCTAGTTCGAGCCGAAAGTGCCATCTCTATCGGTTCCACATCATGTTTGCATTTGTTGGCTTTTCGGGTTTGTTTTGATTTTTGTGGATAAAAAGGAACAGAAAATGGCTGAAACTCTAGCCGAGGAAAAGCCCAAGGAGAAGTCCAGGGCAAGCAGGCGCAAGGACAAGAAGGACAAAACCAACCAGGTCGTCAAGGTACCGTCCATTCTGTCTTGATCCCACGTTCCTACGAAGCTAATGCATCTATTGCAGATTGTGATGCGGCATTTGCCGCCGACCATGACGGAGGCGCAGTTCCTGGATCAGGTGGGTCCTCTGCCTGAGAACGACTCCTACTACTACTGCAAGGCGGACTGGTCGCTGGGCCAGGAGGCCACCTGTCGCGCCTACATCGATATGTCCTCCAAGGACATAGACGAGGTGCTGCAGTTCCGGGACCGCTTCGACGGCTACGTTTTCGTCGACCACAAGGGCGTCGAGTACATGGCCATCGTTGAGTACGCTCCCTTCCAGTGCTTCCTTAAGAACAAGGCTAGGAACGACGACAGCAAGGTGAACACCATCGAGAGCGAATCCCACTACCAGGAGTTCATCAAGCGGCTGGCCCAAGAGCGCGAGGAGGCGAGTCGCGTGGGCGACGTCAAGATCGACTTCAACTTCGAACGGCGAACAGAAGAGAATGTCAAGTCTACACCCCTCCTGCAGTACCTGGCAAACAAGAAGGAGAAGCGCCGGGAGGAGGCGCGCAAGCGGAACGAGGAGAAGCGGAAACATCGCGAGGAGCAGAAGCTGTTGCGACTGGCAGCGCAGTCGGACGTCAGCAAGCTTAAGGAGGCCGAAGGTGGCGGCGGAGGAGGGGACACGAAGAAGCCAACCAAAAAGGATGGCAAAGATCCGCAGTCATCTGGATCCCAAGCCAATGATGCCAAGGCCTCGCGTTCCAAGCGACGAACCGAGCGCGATCAGAGGCGACGGGAGGAGCACGAACAGCGTAAGCTAGTCAAGCGGGAAAACAAAAAGGATCAGGGCCAGGGCAAGCAGGACAAACAGGACAAACAGGACAAAGGCAAGCCATCCAGCGGCAACCAGAACAAAAATTCAAAAACCATGGACATCGTTATCTTAAAGAAAGCAAACAAGTCAGAGTCAAACGAGAGTTTGGTCGTGCCATCCACTTCTAAGGCTGCGGAGGCTTCCAAAGAAAATCCTGGAACTGAAAACACCGAGACTACAGAAGATGTAAAGGTTTTTACACCGGCGGCCAGAGGTGGTCGCAAGGAAAAAAGAAGCAGCGTAGACAAGCAGCCAGCAGGTTCCGCCCACGAAACTGCAGAGGAAGCCATCAAGGCTGCCCAATTTCGAGCTTCCGAGGAGCGGCGCATTCGGAATAAAGTGGGTCTTACTTATTCCCCCCTCGACATTTTACTAACCCATTTGATGTTTACAGGATCGACCCTCGATTGCCATTTACCAGCCCAAAGCCCGCATTCGTGCATCAGATGAGCTGCCCCAAGGTGCAGGCGGCAAAGATGGCTCGGATGGAGAGCCTTCCGTGGTGGAGGAGAAGACTTCCAAGAGGAACAAACGCCCCAACCGGCGCAACAAGCCCAAACCGAAGGATGTGAAGGAGTGTGAGCTCGAAACTCGCCGCTTCTCCAAATCCTCAGAGAGCAGCACCAGCGTCAAATAGCAATAACAGACTTTATTGTTAAATAAATCGTGTACACATGGCTGGAGCAGACCGGTCAGTAGAACTCGTCCTCCATCTCCATCTGTGTGCTCGACTTTTGATTATTTTTAACCTGATCCTGCGACTGGTACATGTGGGCCACCTGATTGGCGTCCGTTGCGTTTTCGCTGTTCTTGTCGTCGCGTATCCGGATGAACCGAGGGAATCTCAAGGAAATGCCGCGCTCTCCGTCCACAATGCCAATGGCTGCTCGGTGGATCGGACTGAGCGACAGATCGGCGCATTTGACTTCCCACACCTGGACCGGTTCAAACCAGTGATCGGGCTCCAGGCTGGGGTCGTATCTGTAGTAGGATTTGGCAGCGCTGGTCACATGCTTGCCCAAGAACTCGGAATGCGTTTGCAGGTCCTCATCAGTGAAACCCGTTCCAATCTTGCATATGCTCTGATACTCCTCGTTCTCGGTGTCATAGCAGGCAAGCAAAAATCCTCCGTAGGTTCCAGTTCGCCGGCCCTTGCCTTTGTAGCCGCCAATGACCACCAAATCGAGTGAGTCGCCTACATTGGATAGGTAGTCCTTCTTCAATTTCAGCCAGTTGCGGGATCTCTTGGCAATCTCATAGGTGGCCTCCTCATCCAAAGTTTTGACCATGAGGCCCTCGCAATTTCCTAGTGCAAATAAAGCTTAAGTAAACAATCTTTGGGTTGGTGGGCAGGGCAAACCTTTGATAGACTCCTCCAGGAACTGTTGCACTTCGTCTATGTCATTCGTGTCCAGAGCAGTGGCGAACTTCCACTCGCCCTCGACCTCTTGGAAGTGCTCCAACAGGAGTTTGCGACGTTCAGACAGGTTTTTGGTCACCAGAGCGGTGCCATTGATGTACAACAGATCGAAGATGTAGACACAGACTTGGACCTTGATTTCCTCGATATCAACGTTCTTCCGCTTGCGCGTGCTGAGCACCTGGAACGGCAGAATCTGCTTGCGCTCGACATCCCAGGCCACAATTTCACTGTCTATGATGTAGGACTTTACGTCGCCCTTGAGCAGGCCAGTGCTCCTGGCAATCAAATCCGGATACTTCGCCGTGTTGTTCTCGGAGTTGCGCGAGAATATGCTGATCTCCCCCTTCTCGTTGCGGTGGATTTGGGCTCGCTCTCCATCGTATTTCCACTCGCAGGTGATTTGCATGCCGCCGAATCTCTCAAATACCTCATGGACCCCCTTAGTGGGCTGTGCGAGCATGGGCCTCAGGGGCATGCCGGGATGCATGGGGCAGCGTTCCTGCAGCTCCTTGATATCGTACTTTAGAATGGCCGGTATAATGATGTCGTAGTTGGGACACTGACTGCAAAAGATCGTTAGCATCTGAATTATTAGCTGGATCTTGAGTTAGTTCTTACCAGTATGCAGTTTTCAGCAGCAAGGTGGTGTCTGCTATTTCATCCTTATAGACTTCCGGCACCTTGCTAGCCTTGCAGTCATCGATGTGGTTCTTTTTCACCAGCCCAATGGCCAGCGCTGTGAGCAAACTCTGCTCTGCAATGCCAATTCTCAGCTTGCCAATCAAAGAACGGATAAAGAAGCGAGCCTCCGACAATCGACAGGCCACAAACATATTGTACACCAGGTCCATTTTCGACTGACCGGATATCTTGGCTATTTCGCGCAGCTTCCGGAACACATCCCTCACATTCAGGGGCGCTGGCTGGAACATCATGCGCTGGGAAACGCGCGACTGCTCAGCCACGATGCCCAGATCCCCGATTAGCTGCGTTTGTGATTTAATGTGAGCCAAGTTACGCCCCGTGGCCTTGCAAATAGCCTTCATTAAGGTGGTCTCGGCAACGCCCAGCTCCAGTCCCTCGTAGGCGGGCGCCAGTTGGTTGATGCTGAGGTAGACGCTGGGCAACAGATCCTCCGGACTAACCAGCATCACCGAGCAAAAGAAGTTGCTCAGCGTGTCGATCATCTTGAGTCGGCCTTTGGTCTCCTCGATTACTTGAAATGTGCGGGCCAGTGCCAAGTAGGGAGTGCTGGAAAGTGTTTCCCTTGACATAATTCGCGTTGGAGGCACAAAATCCTGCACTACTTACACCTTTTTGTCCTTCCAGTAGGCATTCTTGAGTGGATGATAGGAGTCGGCGGATGGATCGTAGTTTTCCGCATCCTCCTTAGAAGCGGAGGTGGAGTTGAGACCTATGGTTGTGACCTTCTTGTCTGTAGTCTTGTCCACGGTATCCTTTGGCTCCTTCTTAACATTCTTCACCGGACTTGTCTTCTCCTCGGAATCCACAGACATAGGTTCTACCTTGGGCTTAGTTTCCGGGGAGGCACTCTCGCTCTTGATGTGGGGCTCATCTGGGAGTTCGGTCTTCGCATCGATCCTATGATTTGTCGAGGAATTTAGTAATGAAAGAAGAAAACAGCGGCACCGTTTACTTGGGAACTTTCTTGGGCGGCGAGGGGCTGTCTGTGGCATCGGATTTCTTCTTGAAGAAGGAGCTGAAACAAGGGATTGTTAGATTGGGAATACTTAGCATTTGGAAATGCGTAAATTACGTTATAGACTTTTGCATTTTGATGGATATGCTGTGTTCAAATAAATATAAATTGCAATGCAATTAGTTCCCGCCAGTTTCTAGAGCTGGTCATTAATATCGATATATTTAAATGGGAATGCTATCGAAGTCGACACTTTGTAGGTAAACATAAATTAAGTGTTTACGCTACATAATTGGGAAATATTTTACGCACAATTGTATAATTGTGCAAGTTAATCGACGAGCAACGATAAGCGCACTAAATATTTTTCAAAAAATATTAACGCTTATCGATAAAAAGAAGAGTTTGTTGTTATTCGGTGTGACCGCAGCACAGTGTTTGGTAAACACGGGAAAACATCGACAGATCAGTGTGACCAGATCGCCGTTAAATTCACAAATAATTGCAATTCGCAATAGCACAGCCAGAACCGAAGATTACATACAAATTACAATGGCCGACGAAAGCATCACGCGAATGAACCTGGCGGCCATCAAGAAGATCGACCCGTACGCCAAGGAGATCGTTGACTCGTCCTCGCACGTCGCCTTCTACACGTTCAACTCGTCGCAGAACGAATGGGAAAAGACCGATGTGGAGGGAGCCTTCTTCATATACCACCGCAATGCGGAGCCCTTTCACAGCATCTTCATCAACAACCGACTGAACACCACGTCCTTCGTGGAGCCCATCACCGGCAGCCTGGAGCTGCAGTCGCAGCCGCCGTTCCTGCTCTACCGCAACGAGCGCTCGCGCATTCGCGGCTTCTGGTTCTACAACAGTGAGGAGTGCGACCGCATCAGCGGATTGGTGAACGGGCTGCTTAAGTCCAAGGATCAGGGAACGAACGGACAGGCCCCGCGCCACGTCTCCGCGCCCCAGCAGCCAAAGCAGGACAGCAGCCAGCCGGCCAGCATATTCAACATGCTGACCAAGGCCCAGAAGGACTACAATGCCCAGGTGAGCGGCGGGCAGCCGAAGACGCCCTCGGCGGAGAACGTAACGACCGGCAATGTGTTGAAGTTCTTCGAATCGGCCAAGCAGGCCACGGCAGAGTCGCTGTTCCACCGAGTACAGCCGCTCTCCGTGGACCAGCTGGAGAAACAGCAGCGGGCAGCCACGCCTGGCGAGGATCTGTTGCCCCCGGCCGGCAGGGACAACCACGACAGCCGGCTGTCGCCCTTCCAGAAGATGCAGCAGCTTAACTTTCAGCTCCTGAGCGACCTGAAGATCGGTAAGAGCTACGCCCCGGATCAATCTCCGACAGTCGCCCCGTCCTCGTCGGCGTTGATGGCCAACGACGATGCTGGCAAGTGCTTGCGGAGACTGCTGGCTGGCGACAAGCCCGGGCCGGCACTCATGCCACCCACCATGTTCGACGCGCCCAACAATGGCAATCCGGAGCCACAGCAGCCGCTGCTGAACTCGACGCAGTTCGTCCAGGCCTTCACGTACCTTATCCAGAACGATAAGGAGTTCGCCAACAAGCTGCACAAGGCCTATCTGAACGGCTGTTCCAATCTACTGTTGGACTCCAGCTCCACATATCAATAAACAGAAATATTCAACATTTCCGAATTGCAGCCCATCTTTTCATTTGTTCGCATGGAGTTCGAGTTCAAGCCGAGTTAATTTACAAAATGTAATAGCTGTAAGCCGACAAGGGCAGTCGTAGATTTGAAATCTAGAAGCCCCGCCGGACGGCATCCATTTCCAGAGCAACCTTAAGAGTTAACTAACGTAGTTGGTTTTGTGAAGTATTCGTATTTATTTACAAAATGGTTAACTATGCCGAAGGGGCGTAGAAAAGGTAGAGTTGAATGGCAAACAGAATTCAATAAACATTAATTTAGTAACAATAAATAACAACGTTTTTATTTAGGCCAAGACCTTCAGCTTGCAGAGCAGGTAGTACAGAAAACAAAACAGCCACGGGCTGAAGTCGACGTGGCTCCTGCCCGCCGCCGCGGACGTGGCCACCGTGGTCAGGTTCTTGCCGTATCCCTCGAAGGACACCACGCACTGGTAGGCGTCGGGATCGTCGTCGGTGTCGTAGGCCGCCACCAAAGCGCTGCCATCGAAGTATCCCTCCTCGTTCTCGTACACCATGGGCTCCCGCTTCACCACGTCCATGTCGTTGGATCTGTAACAGGAGCGGAGTTGAGTTGCGATGTTGTTTACTAAAAGGCTTGGTGAAAGCAGGCGCTCATCCTTACATTATCGTGATGGTGGGCCTGGGATACACGTTAGTCACAGTGCAGTTCAGCTGCGTCTCGTTGTGGATCGTCTTGTGGGACAGCTCCAGGGTGTAGTTCCTCAGGTCTATGACCTGCACCCTCTGGTGGCTGGAGAAGGTGTTCAGCGAGGTCTGCACCACGCACTTGTAGTCGCCGGTGGTGGCGATCGTGGGGTTGATCAAGGCCAGCGAGCTGTACTGCTTGCTCGGCTCCGTGGAGCTCTCATAGGTGCTGTCAATCTCGTTCCTGAACTCGGGCTATCAAGGGGGCAAAGCGGTTAGCATCTAAAACCCACTACACCGTTGGGATCACTCACGATGGCATATGGAGGTGTTCCGAAGATCCACTGGTATATGGACTTGTCGTCTCTGTACCACTTGACGGTGATGAACTTCGGGCTCTCCTCCAACTCGTAGTCGCAGTCCAGGATCGTGGGCTCCATCTCCTCGTTCTGAAGGACTATAATCTTGTCCTCGGACTCGTCCCTCGTGGGATAGCATAGCGCATCTGGGCGAGAGCGAATATTACTGATTAGAACGCAGAATTCGGAAACGAGGCGAAAAGCTTTTAGCACGACGAGGTCTCGAAATTACAGAACACACGGCGTTATTTGGAATATACATATGCAGCACAGGCAAATCCAAAACACATTGTACACAAATCTATATAATTTGGCGAAAGCGTATATTTACGAGAAGCGAAAACGCGATGAGCGGATGCCTGTTTCGTTTTAAAAATAGACACTAATAACAAACAAAAGCTAGAAAATTGAACATTTTTCATTCGGCGGTTTGTCATCATGTGTGAAAAAATTCTGAAAACTCTGTCCAATTTTATTAGGTTCCTTTCGCTGGAAACTTTTGCTTTCCACTTTGCATCTTTTGCTCCGACTTCAAAACCACTTGTGCTTTTTCCACTTTGAAAAACATCTTTTTGAACACGAGCAAATGCAACTAAGGTCCTTGAGCCTGTTCCAATCCAAAAGTTAAAGGATATTCGAAACTATATATATTGTTTATATTCCGTTTTAGCACATGTTAACTCAGAACCCAATGTGGATATACGTTCGTATTTATAGATATCCGATTTGTCATTATTTTTCTCAAGGTTTGCGCATTCGAAATTCGTTTATATGCGCCTTCCGAGTGATTTCATTTCTTAATTTAAAAATCGCGTTTCCCGTGTCGGTTGCTGGCTGGATCGCCACAGGATGTGGCTGTACCTCTGTGGAGCAGTCCGATGGCCAGAATGGCTATGAGCAGGGTATCCATAACGGTCACTATCTACACTTCCACTTCCACTCGTATGCCAGACTTCTCAACCGATCCTAACTCAGCGGTCCGCTCGGCATGGTACAACTAAAGCAACTGAATGCTCTTGGCCACCAGAGAACCGAAAACTGAAAACCGAGAAATGAGGAACGAGAGCTCTTGGCCAGAACCACGCAGCGTAACCAAACGAATTCGAATTTAGCCGAGATAATGCCGGCATTTCCTCTTCGGCACACGATCCTCCTCCTCCTCCTCCTTCTCCTCCTCCTCCTCCTCTTCCTCCCATAGCCCGTGCCACTTGACTTGTGCGCGACTCTCGGAGCACAAGCACGATCTTCGCATGGACATGTGGGGAGATCGCTCCGCAGCTGGCCAGGCACCACCACCAACCAAGTCGCCCTGCATGTGTGGGGGTTGGACACAACCTTTCCGCTTCGATACTCTCCGCTGCTCCTAGCTGCCGTTGACTACTCGAAAACCAGTTGGCCGCCCAGCTGAGGCCCACTCCTACAACTAGGGATAGTCGAGGGTCAGTTGCGAGACCGTTAAAGAACAGGGGGTGTCGAGCGTTGTCCTTAAGGACCTTTTCTTCTCGGCCGAAGTTAGGGGCTGTTGTAACGTTTGGCGTTAATAATATGCTGTCTCCATGGCAATAGGGATCATTAACATTCCTGTAATTCTGTAGAAATTCCTATAGAAGGCAACCAACTATTTTATACTTTGTTTAGAATTAAATAAAATGTAAGGGTATTAAGCGTTCAGTTACTTATAAGTTAAAGTAGATCTATTTGCTTGAGTTTTTTTAAAGACTTAGTTAGTCGTTCCAACTGGGTGATTAGCAAAAGAAAAGCCTTCACTATAACAAGCTAGTGTGTAAATACAACACACACCTATGCAAGATAAACCCTTTTTTCTTTAGTTTTTCCAAACTAGCGTTAGTTGTTTTCAGAATGACTCGATATAACCTGATACTTTTACGATCCACGCAGTTCCAGGCTCATTTGCACCCACAACTGGCTTGAAATCTATGCTAGTTTACTTGTGGGTTGAAATTTACTTAAACTAGCTTCCCATTTAGAGGCTTTATTACTAACTAAAATGTTTATGTTTTTACAGGATCTTTGGGGTGGGTTTCAGATCGGGCTAAGCAAACATTGCAGGTGGGTTCCGTTCAGGTCGATCACCTCCAACATCTGGTTGTATCTTTGGGTTTGAGTATATTATTTCTATACAACTAGAATTGGAAGGTTATAATTTTACACATATACTTGATATATTTTAAGCTAAAATGTAACACAGCAATTTATTGCAAGACTTTCATTTCGAATTCAAGAAGAAGTCGTAATGTTGTATTATTATGCTTGCCATAAAAATTCTCCGATTTACATAGACTTGTGATTTAAGTAATGATTATTACAAAGTGGAGTTTCTTTTTGCACGAGTGTTAGTTTGAGCATGTGCATCTATAAAGTGGCTTTGTTTTCCGAGAGACTTACTCGTTCCAACTCGTTGATTAAGAAAAGAAAAGGCTCACTCTACCATGCAAATGTGGAAAATCCACAAAGGCAACTAAGACCATTTTGCAACTGGAAGAAGAGGCACATTTGTCTATTCTAAACTAATACCTTGTATGTTTGAAATCTCATCCGAAGATAGAAAGATTGAACTTGGAACTGTTTCTCATTGAAAATTAAACCAAATGCCTTCAAATGATTAACAGCACAAGGAACAACCAGCCTTTCTATTTGCAATCCAGCATTAGGGTGTCCAAAAAAAGGACTTCAGCGCAGAGTAAATAAAAATTAGGCAGGACTCTGATTAGCAGGAATTAACTAATCGAAATAATCCGCAGAGCAAATAATTGTTTCCGAAAACAGGGGTTGTATCCTGCCAGCGACTTTAAACAATGTTTCAATCAGCCCAATGTTATAAACAAGAAAAGATAGTAAGGTGTCTCTTATCCATTGTGTGCGGTACAACACCATTTGTTTTATCAAGTTGGCGAGGTGCTGTACTCGTGAAGACGGACTGCCAGATACCCTTTCCTTTTCAGATCTGAAGTTAACATATATTGTATAATATAGCTTACTTTGACTGTGTATCCTCAAAGAGTTGCTACTACGTTTATTGCAACTAAGAGAGTATTTTCATTTTACATACTTTTATATTATCCCAGAGAACCATTTCCCTTAACCGCACAGAAAGGACATCCCAGCGTCATGGTTGCCCGATAAGCCAATTTAATCTTCTGAGTGTTGCTTTTTGAGGCCTGTGAAAATTGCTGCACTCAAAGAAAAGTTCGCTAAAAGTGAGATTGGAAAATATTCCGATTTCGAGGAAATATACCTTGAAAAGTAGATTTCTGAGTGAAGATTAGACCAGAACCAAGAAGCAGCGATGCAATCAATGAAATTAAAACCAAACCCAGTTCTTTAGACATGTTTCACCAAGTAAATTACGGGGACCGCGGTGAATTTTCGCGCAGTGCACGACACGCGCCGGAAAGTCGGATTTCCACCCCTAGTCGAGTGGAGCTCGTTAGGACCGCCTCCAAACGCGGAAACGAATGAAATTTTCCGTCCCGCTCTCCCGAGACAAGTGCAGCATCCTTGTTCGGCCAACGTGGATGTCCTGTAGTTGATACAATCGTAATCGAAGCTTATTTATTCAAGGGCAGTTAAAAGTGTGTGCGGCCGCGGAGCTACTATAACTATGTGTTTTATGGCCGAATGACTCATTAGCGGGCTGTAAAATTTCAATCGAGTGCCGTGTGTGAATTTACCTGCAGATGCGATGGAATTTTCACTGCTCAACAAGGCGAACTTCGACAAGGATTGTTTGTACACCGCGAACTCGGAGTTCTACAACAACGGCGCCAATGGAGGAGGACTCTCCGTGGCCAATCACATGAATCACTACAACCTCATGATTGACTCCAGCTACAAGCTCTGCGCCAACGAGTCCGCAATCCGGGGTTCCCTCAACCAGGAGTCGAGCCTGCTGTTCTCCAAAATCACCACTGTCTCCGAGTTTTACCCGGCCACCCACAACATTGGCTCCTACAACACGGGTAAGTACAGTGGCCATCAGTTCCACCTGCACCTGCATCCACCTGGACGGATTATGGATTGTAATCTCGAACCAACTCTCACCTCGCCATAGACTTCCATTTGAAGTCCTATGGAGACGACGGCTTGAGCCTGACCGACAAATCAAAACAGAGGCGCATTCGCACCACTTTCACGTCCAACCAGCTGAACGAGCTGGAGAAGATCTTCCTGGAAACCCACTACCCAGACATCTACACCAGGGAGGAGATCGCATCCAAGCTGCACTTGACGGAAGCCCGAGTTCAGGTGAGGAAAACCAATGAGATCGAATTGGTGGTTGAGTGAATGGGTAGCTTGGGATATATATCAAACATTAACATATAACAAATAATACTTACAAAATATATAATATAACTTTTGTAAAGAACTCGATATCTGTTGATTGGTTCAAAGATTATAGGTTTCCTTTCTATGTGTATCATTCTTGAAGCCAGCTTACAATCGAAACGAATTTAGTCATATCCTGTTGAAGGATACAAAACGACTAAGTAATCGAGATTAAAAAAATACAATTGTGTTTTTTAGGTCTGGTTCCAGAACAGAAGAGCCAAGTTTCGCAAGCAGGAGAGGCATGCCATTTACATAATGAAGGACAAGTCGAGCAAATTGGATGGCCGGAAGAATCCTGCGGCAGGATCGAAATACCTGGGCCCATCTCTCAAGGGACCCCAGAATGGCCATGGCCGTCAAATGAAATTCTTATACGATCAAATATAGAATCCACTAATATCTATGTAAATATTAGTATACATTTTGATGAATGCAGTTATTTTGATATTATTTATACTGACTATTTGGAGCGAATTGCGTTAAATAAATAAGATCTGTGTAACACTTTGCTTGTTTTTATATCATCCGGGACAACTGACTTGGCACCCTTTTGAGGGCTCAGCCGGCTAAGCCTGTGGGAAGGAAAACAAGGACAAGGGCTTCAATGGGGGTTGGAAGGGTCACCATCTACAAGTACCGAACCTCACGCCCTTCAGGGGTAAATTGTCATCCCATTATCGGGTGGAAAGTGGATTGGATCGGCATTAGGGCGTGTAATCACTTGATGGTGGCGATTCGGTGCGCTCAATATAGCAATTGTTGTGGGTGCCCACCGCAGCGATTGGTTGCGAATGCCTTTCAGATCTAATTAACAAGATCAAGTTGAATTGCAGTTTATTGAAATCATATGTGCTGAATCTTGCAATTTATAAGTAGTTCCCGCCTCTCAACACCCTCAAATGGTTTTAATAAACTTTGAAATCGTTGTCCATTTCACATTTTTCTAAATTTCATTAGTGAAACGTATATACGTATATACAGATATGTATTAAATATACACATTTTAAACATAATAAATCTTCAATACATATACAAATATCGTTTTGCCTTTTAACCATATATAAATCGTACTCTTCCGTTTCTAAATAGTTTTGTTGCACTTTGATTTTATTATTTTGTGTGTATTTTCATTTAGAATAGAAGCATGTAAATTAATTATTTTATTCTAATATTCCAAGGACATTTTCAATTCCATCGTTCCCGGAAAAAGCAAAAAGAAACATCGTATACCCTCAATGCTTTCGAATACGAAAATACCGCATCTGCGGTATTAACATGCGCTAGGGATTTTGTTGCTCTTTTAGCCAGCTGCATGTTATTTGTTAATCGGCTGGTTATAACACTTTATGAATTAAAAAAGGTAATTGACAATGCTGCGATCGAGGATTTCCTGCGCACTGCCACCCAGGAGACTGGTGTCCTACTTCTCGGCGGAATTCAATAAGGTGGCGCACGAGGGACCGGCGAAATTCGCCGCAGGCAGCAGTCATGCCGTAACGAGTGTGGATTTGGATTTGTTCGTCAATCCGGATAACCGGCCCATGGACCTGGTGGACCGGCTGCTCAAGCTCAGGTGGGTGCGGCCATATCGGAAGTAGGGTCCCTACTCATAAGATTACTCTTGCAGGAAACAAAAGGAGGCCAGTTTGGTGCCGCTGATTCCCAGTGTCTTGGTCAAGCAATTGCTGGACTCCACCAATCCGCAGGAGACGATATCTGTGCTCCGTAATCCCATCCAATACGGCCTCTTTGTGGACCAGTTCTCCGGCTGCTTTCTGTTGGACTTCCTGCTGCACAATGGCCACGAGGTGGAATCGGCCCAACTGGCCACTATTCTCGTGGACAGAAACTTATGCAACAACGAGTTGCTGGAGTCCCTGGCCCTACAGTCCTTCTGCTCCTTCGCCAAGGAGTTCAAGCCCTTCGAGTCCTCTCAAGTTCAACCTCCTGCCAAAAATGCTGAAGTGGTAAGATGATCTTTAATAGTGGCTGAGTTATCAGCCAAGCGGCTGGAAACTTTAATCACTCATAAATTGCTATTTAAGATTTTGTTCATTTTGGCACTTTACCAAGTTCACTAATCATACCTGAATTTGCCAGGAAAAAGTTCGCGTGAAGTTCATTCGCAATTACCCCGACGACGCCAGCGAAAATACCGAAGAGAAGAAACTGGGTCGCGCCATGGTTCGATTGGGCTCCGGCGAAGGGTCCTTGAAAGAGCTGAAGCAGAACGTTGCCCTACTTGGCTATGTATTATCCGGACAAGTGCCCGAGGCCTCCAGCTTTCTGGCCTCGAACCCAGCTGCCCTGCACAAGGAGACTCTATCAGTCGCCCAGAGCATAGTTGAAAGCCTCAAGCTAGAGGGATCCGAAGAGCTGCTGAAGTCCCTGCAGGAAGCCGTTGAGAAGAGTAGCAAATCGAATGCCATTCAATCGCTATTGGAGAACAGCGTCAAAGCCAGTGTGCAGAAGTTTGAGCCCAAACTGCTGGCCGACTACGGCGAGTCGTATCAGGAGTGGGCCAAGAAGTTCGAGGCAGCGGTGCAGCGCCAACTGGAGTTGCAGACCGTGGAGGAGCGCAAGGCCAGCATCCAGAAGACCCTCAGCGAACTGGAGGCGAAGCGGCAGAACCTGTGGTTCTTCGAGAACCGGGACGACATCGACATCCAGATCTACAAGAAGAAGGTCTACTATCCCAAGCGCTGGTTCGGCAAAAAGAAGAAGCCCAAGGCAGCGGACACCTTCTATGTGCCGCCGACCATCACGCACAACGGCTAGTGGACAACCCGTGGACCCTACACAACCCGTGGCCACAAACAAGTTAGATCCAATTGTTTTTAAGCTTTAATTAAACTACTGGAGAGTTAATCCAAATTCAAATGTTGTTTCTTTTCTCGAACGTTAAATTGTTTAAAATTACCATAACGTAACATTGAGGGTCACAGTTATATTCATTCCATCTCAGTTTACAACATTTTTTTTATACTTTTTCTTTGGAGTTTCCATAAATTTTTGCATCCTTAAAAGCTAATCGTCTGTCATTTGTGCATGGCCGAGGGCAGAGCAGTTTTTAAAACCCGCTGCCCGGGTGCTGAAGGGGATAGATTGATGGGCGAGGGCATGTCGTGCCTCTTGTCCTGTATGGTCAGGGGCAAGAACTGCTGCTGCTTCTTTTTCCGGTTCATGTTCATGGGATGGGTGTTGTCGTTCTTACCGAACAGAATGGTCAGGTGGACAGCACAGAAGATTCCCAGGCTCTGTGCGGATTGGTTCTCAATTTATTATATTACCTTACTAACAGGAATCCATTGGGCACTCACCTGGAATATGGCTATGATGGCAGCTCCGAAGGCGGTGATCAGCAGGCGGTTCCTGATCTGCTCCGACACGACGGCCAGGCATCCGCGCTTGTAGTGGGTATCACATGCTGACTCGTAGGCGTGCTCCGGGCGCGAGCAGCAGGACCAGGGCAGCGAAAGTCGGCGGTAATCGAGAGGTCCGTCCACGCCGCAGCATTGCAACTAATGGGTAGAAACGGGGATGAATTGTGAAGCCATCTATCTCTACGTTGGGATACCCCAAAACCACTAGATTTACATAGACCGCTCTTGGCTCACCTGCGACTGCATCCTATTCCACAGATGTAGGTTATCCACCTTGGTGCGCGAAAACTTGTCCAAGAACTCGACGAAGGAGTCGTCGATGAAGATCTCCACGGAAGTGGGCAGGTTCTCCCTCATGGCCAGTGACCAGCCGCAGATGATGAACTGAACACAGATGCAGGCGACCAAAAGGGCGGCAAACTGCGTGAATCCAAAGGATACGGGTTACGATGGAACTGAAGTAGGCCTAACATGACCATTACCATTCCCAGCAGGCAGCGCTTGCGTTGATTGGTGGCCTGGCAGCCCATCCAGCAGAGGATGAAGGTGACGGGTCCCAGGCAAAGCAGGATCGCGGCCGGAGCCCACAGCTTGTTCTGCACAATTCCATAGTAGACCGAGTGACCCCAGAGCAGGGATGTGCCCAGGAAGATCTGCGCAGCTCCAGTCAGCTGCAAGGGAGTATAGGTAAGGATACGTATGAGGATGAGGATTTCGGGCGCTGCTCTTATCACTGCCTGCTGATTTTCATCTCAAGGCCACGCACTCTGGTTGTCCTTGGACGCGGCCTCAGCTGCACCGTGTGTATTCGGGATGCGCCCTGCACTACGTAGTATACACCATGGATACTGTGGCGTTGGGGCCTACTCCCTTTTGACGTCACATGCTGAGGAGCCCCATGTGCACGCATGTGTATACTTGTGCCTATGTACTTAGCGCAGCTTTAACTAGCTCAAGGTCGCCGCAAGTCGGGACCAGAACGCAAGGCATTATCCTGCCAGCGATGTATGATTTGTGTACGATGTATGTACGATGTATGTAACTGATGTAGAAATGCACTGGCGGGTGTGTATCAATAGTGTTGTCTACATGGGTAGATTGACTTACTTTCGGAAACTAATTAACTCCGTTTGTCGTGACAAAAGGGAGGGCAGGGTATTTGGGTGTCTCTTTCATTGATGTCTTTTGAAATATGCAAATATGGAAATCTGAAAATCTTCGCGACCCACAAACAATCAACATACATAAATACGTACATACATACATACATTCGAGTGTGAGTACAATGTAAGCTTATGTAATTTGACAAGCATGTAGTTGTGGCCCCGTTTGGCCGCACAGCAATGCAACTTACCGCTAGGAGCACCACATAACTGTAAACCAAATACTTAAAACATTTAATTTTCTTCGGCAATGCCATCCTTTCCCGTTATCCTCGATGCTCGTTCGCTGTCCCTTTCCCGCAATCACTGAACTACCGTTAGTAAACCGAATTCGTCTGCGATTGTGTGCATATGTCACCGTGGTATTTGTATGGGTATTGGTGCTGGTGTGCGTGTGTGTGGACTTTCGATCTGGAGCTGGAGTTCTTGGGCCGAATCTCCGGATTCAGATGCAGATATAGATTCCGATTCAGATTCCTATATTGCGGTTGCCTGTCTTTGAAAACCACATAGTCGCGGGCCTCAACTCGCGTTCCCGACTGATCGGATGCAATTTTTAACTAAAAATAACAGTTAACGTTAACTCCGAGCGACTCGAAATCGTCCGCAGTCGAAAATACGCATTCGACGGTCTGACCAGTTGGCTCCTTGTTTTGTTATACTTCAGCGACCAGCAGTGCGAATATTATCTATAACCGTCGCCTCGCTTGCGAATCGCGATTCGATGACAGCGCCACTCGGGCGCCAAAAGCCGTTACTTTTCGAAAGGGGAGTTTAAACAATGCTCCATTTGCTGCTAAGTTCGGGTAATTTGCAAATTCTCTCTATGCTCTTAACTATACGTACTCTTGGCAAGCTTCAATGACTGATTTATATCGCATGGTGCTTAATTGATAAAGTAAACTTTTAATTATTGCTAAAAATATTTCTATAGAAAATACAAAACAAATGAAACATACTTTTTGGCACCTGGGCTGCCAACTCAGGCATATAAAATACTAAGCCACTTGGAAAATACCCATAAAATACCAAGTTATTAACGGCTATCTAGGGCGCCAAAATTTGAATAGAGCTTTACAAATTGCGACAATATTACTACAATAGAATGTAGGTAATTTGACCTGAATGAATGGAAATGAAGAACCTGTAATAAAAGCTACACCACCCACTCTTCCTCTTAAAATAGCACACAACGCAGCGTCGGTTTAAAATAAAATATATTTCTAAAAATGATCGAAAGAGTATAAACAAACGGAAATGCTTTTCTGATTTTATTACGAGCTTGCGAATTATACTGTACAATTTACACACTTTAATTGGCGATTTTAGGAGGGAATACGTAAAATCTTAACACAAAAAGTGTATCAAAACTATCAAAAATGTAGGTATAGGTACAAGTTTGGGCCATGAAGTTCATGCAAGACGAGTTGGAAATACAATAGAAATTAAAATACCTCTCGTATAGACATATGCTTACAAATAAGTGCTCCACTGAATGGACCAGCCGCTTAAAAAGTATTGGATTGGGCGTCTAGAGCAGGGGGGTGTAAGTAGGTAGTGGTGCATTTGCGGGGAATTGGAATCGGGATTGGGTGTCGAATACAACTTAAATGAGAAAACAACGTGAGTGGCCTCCGATCGGGGATCGTGGATCGAGGATCATGCGGATTCGGATGTAGAGCTCCAGGCCGTTGCGTGAAATATGAACGAGCGGAGTCGCGTGAATGTGTTGCGTTGCGTAATCTTAGGATTTAAATTTAGATTTTACATATTTATACAATAGGCAATTAAATCTGCTACTGCTACTATTTAAAATTCAGGTCTCTTTGCAATTGTCCGTCCGGCGAATCACCTCGGATCGACTTGGATCGGATCGGACAGATGGTATACTCTCGGATTATGCGGTTGGCGATGCCCGGGACACTATTCGCGCAGATTCTTCGTCAGCAGCAGGTTATTGTGGTGGCCGGACAGGTGGCGGACGAGCTCCTGTACCGACTCGAAGCACATGGAGCAGAAGCAGCAGCTGTACCGGTTCTCAGTATCCGCCCCGTTGGTGGTGGTGATGACGTTCCGGTGAACCGAGCACAGATGCTTCAGCAGGTGGGCCTTTTGCTTGAACATGGCCACGCAGAGGCGGCAGGCGAACGGCTTCTCGCCGGTGTGGACGCGCAGATGGGTCTTGAGGTTCCAGGACATGCCGAACTGTTTGCCACAGTACTCGCATCGATACTCCCGCACCGAGGAGGCGTGCGTGTTGCTGCCGGCCAAGTTTGCACCCGAACCGGAGGCCGACCCACTGCGTCCCTCCGGATGATCCAGGTTCAGGCTGATGTGCGACAGACTAGAGAGTCGCGACTGCAGATTGGGCATTGCGGACATGGCTGCGTTCTGGTTGGACTGCCATTGGTACACGAACTGGGGTCCCAAGTGCATCGGCATCTCGGGACTCTGGGCTCGATTGCGCTGCGCTTCCAGCAGATGCTTCCTGTCCGGCGTCAGTGTGTCCCCATTGAGTGCTCCGTCCTCCAGGTGCGCCAGCATGTTCTTTTCCGATCCAAAGCCCGAAATGGGCGACGTCGTCGACTTGGCCAGGCGCAGTTCCTCCAGTAAGCTGTGTGGGTACGAGGTGAACGGCTGGTTGTCACTCTGCGTGTTGTGGAATCCGGGTCGCCGCTTCCTATGCGGCGTCACCACGTAGTTCTCCGGCGAGCTGTTGATGTCCGACCCATCGGACATCGGCTTCATCACGTCCTTGTGCGAGTCGAAGAACAGGCCCTTCCGCTTCGTGCTTTCGCTCGCTGTCACTGCCAAGTCGATGCCGCTGTGGTCTGATCCGGATCCCAGGGTTCTGCTCGCCGAGTTCTCACTCTTCGTCCGAAGGTCGAGTGAAAGGTTGACGGGATTTATGGTTGAGCTGCTGCCGTTGTTGTTGTTATTATTATTGTTGTTGTGGTTGTGGTGGTGATGGTGGTGGTGCTGTTGCTGCTGGTGGTTGCTGCTGGCGCTGATGTTGCTGTTGCTGCCGCTGGTGCCGCTGGGCGGTGCATTCGAGAGATTTACAATTTCGTCCGTGTCCTTGTCGCTCTTGTTGTCCTTGTGGGTGCAGTCGTCCTCGTCCTCCTCCTTGTTGTTGTGGCCACCACTCCGCTCGCACTCAGCCGCATTCTCGCAGTTTTCGTTGGAGTTGAAGGCGGACGAGAAGTCCGCGGCATTGCGCGACTCATCCACGCTGTCCACCTCGTACTTGAGCGTCTGATCCGTCTCCAGATTCTGTGGGCTGGTGTACTGCTGCTTCCGCCTGTCGGCCCGATCCCGCAGGCCGCCGCACTTGCTGCTCAGATAGGCGGAGTCGGTGGTCTTCCAGCTGTCCGACTTGATTTGCAGCAGCAGCAGCAGGTCGTGCAGATAGTTCACATCCCGCGAGGTAATGCACGTCTGCCCCGAGTACAGGAAGTCCAGCAGGAACTTGAAGTAGGTGGCATTCACGTCCGGAAAGTATACGGTAGTGGAGCAGTCGCTCAAGTGGGTGTCCTCCAGCAGGTTCCTACGGTACAAACGACGCATTAGTTTAGTGCTAAGGATGTGTTTCGTGTAGATTACCTTATCAACGGACTGGCGGCCGCCAGGACCAACTTGTGGGCGTGCAGCTTCACTTTGTTCTCGCAGACGATGGTCAGGTCCGCCGGGTGCTCCCCTCTAAAGGCTGCTCCGATTTCTTTGAGTATGCACTCGCCATGCTTGCTGTATTGCAACATCAACATTCTTTGAAACTGCAAGTGGAAGAGCAAGTATGTTGGGTATCGTTAGATTTCTGCTATTTCTTTGCCCCAGATCATGGGTGTCAAATTGCCAAGAGTCCCACAAGAACTGCAGAACAAATTCTCTAGCTCTACTCAATTGTATTACTTGGAAAAACTTGCTCAAATTCTAAAGCGCAATCACCAAAATAAAGTACTAATTCGTACGTATACGTAATATTCCATTTCCCAATACGCAATCTTGACCTAGGACAAGTAATATTATGAAAACGTTATCAGTAGCTGTTTGGTACAGAAATTCTGAAATTGTTTATGGTTCGATTGTTCTCATGCGAAAAGCTTGATAGTAACAATTTAATCAACACATTCAGGAGGTTTCGAGCAATGAGCTGTGAGCTATTTTCCACAAAAACTAGAACCATTAGTGACGTTTAGAAAGTGTGAAGTTACAGTTCCCAAAGTTAGGTAATTTCAAAAGATATTGGGCGATCAATGAGTTATGAGCCGCTGCTTTACGACCGACGTACGGAAGTTAGAGCTATAGAAGTTAAACTGTATGACTACTTCATGAAATTATTAACGAATGTATGTGGAGCATGTAGTAAAAGTGGGGCCAGTGAAATAGAAAGTTGTGGAATGGGAAGTCTGCATCTTTTTGCTTTGGTATTACACAATCCGCCTTTCACCGCCTGTGTCGCCCTCTCTTTCTCCCCCCCGGCCTCTCTCTATGCCCCTTCTCTCTTCCACTTTCCAGCGATTGTGTCATGCACGCACACAGGCGAACAGTGCTCGTTGTTAGAAAAAGGATCGTGGAAAGAGATTGGAAAGTGCTTTCCATAACGGTTTAGTGCGACACATTACTGCAATTTCAGTATGCGATCGTAAGTGTGCTGGCATTAACAAACTTCCCATAAACCAATAGTAAATGTTTACTAATCAGGTTTTTAGGTTTTTCTGTACTTGGTGTTTTTGTAATACTGCAACCCACAATCGTCATACATGTGTGTGTGTGTGTGTGTGTGTGCTTTGTTGGAAAAGATGAAAGCTTCACTTCATAGAGCTCCATCGTGTTGATGTTTGTGGTAATGGTGTTGCCTCCAAAAAAGCTTTCCCGCTGTGATGTGCTGTTGTTGTTGTTGCTGTTTCTTTTATGCGATGAAATTGTTACACTGAAATTCGCTGGCCTGTTCAATTGTGTCGTTGTGCACAGGCAGAAAAATGTAGCATCATGCCATGCTATTGTGTATATTAACATGCAAGTGAATGTGCCATTCAAATTTGATGGATCATTTACATGTGGATCTAAATGGTAGCTTTAAAACGTTAAATTCAGCTTTTGTAAGTTTGAAGAGCAGTTAAGTAAACTACTTTCTAGCCAAAAGAAGATACATAATGGAAATGATGTAAAATGTGTAACAGCGAGCTGCCCTTTCTTTCTGTGTAGCCGACTGTATCTGTGTAAGGTCTGTCGCATGTGCGTGTAAGTGTAGTGCAGCGGGGCTTTTGCAAGTGTGTGTTTGCTGGGGGGCCACCATTATTGTATTGTGCAAGAGCATGGCTTGTAAGCTCTTTTCGGCTGAGCGAGTGTGAGTGAGTGTCTGCATGGCCCCACGAAAAGTAATAAACCAAAAAGCGAAGCTAAAGTTCAGCAGCAGATCTCGAAAACGGAAAAAACGAAAAACTTCGGAAAGATAGTCTTGCTTTTTGTTACGCTCTGCTGCTTCTCCCCACCAATCCCCGCTCCAGACCCCTGGCTCCATCACTCCTTTTGCATGGAGACGAACGAAACGTTCACTTTCAATAAAACTTGAATGACTGGCTTGGCGGAGAGCAAGAGAATGGAAATGGGAATGTTGTATTTGGCTTGGGAATGGCAAGCGAAAGCTGAGCATGGATCTTTTATTTTTCGCTTTTTGCACTGCCACTGGAGTGAGTGGCACGGGCAGGAAAGGGGGGATCTGGTGTGCTCATTCTAACGCTAGATAAATTCCAAGGCGGTATTGACAGAACATACATATGTATATATGCATGTATCTGTGAGTGTGTGCGCTTGTATACTTAATGCTTCCACGAATCAGGGCCATTCACTTTCTACAAGTTTCTCGGCGGATTTCGCAATCGAATCTGAATCTGCTTGCGAGCAGAGCATGACTAAAGATCGTTACAGCATTTAAGGCAATCAAAAGGTGAAAGTTCATGGTAATAATTCCTTAAATGGAAGACGCCATCGGGATCCGCATGTATGTATGTACGTATGTATATTTGTGTATTTCCCAACATTTCTCCGCTCTCTTCGCGAGATTCACACATTCGCACGCACACTTTTGCAAACTGGAAATGAGAATGAAAGGGACAAGGCGGACATGGAGGAGGGTCGTGGGGAGGGCGATACGAAAACAAAACGCGCTAACTCACAATGCGCGCATAAAATCACCTTTCACAAAAAGCTTTTCTCCTCTCTATGCTGTGTATGTGTGTCTGTATGTCCAACGATCGGGGGATAAAGCTAAACAACGAAACACACATAGCGACATATAGACGGAGAACGCAATCGTTTGTATATTTCCACACTTTCCGATTTTTGTCGTCGTCATCGTTCCCATGTAATGTAAATGTAGTTTTACAATTACTCTTTCCCCTGCGCATTGTGGTGTCGGTGTATGGGTGTGTTGGTGTGCAGATTGCGTGAGTGTTTACGAATGTAAAGCACATGTGTCTATTTCCAAGTGGAAGAGAATGGCAAGGGAACGGAAGCAGGAGCGCGGGGAGGAGAGGAAGAGGGGAACTGGAACTCGAAATGGAACTGGAATCGCACGGATCTTATCCGATCGAAGGCCTCAAAAGAGAAAGCTACGCGGGGTTTTGAAAGTATTATAAGCTCGCGTAAAGGTAAAAAGTTAAAGGGAGCGGAGCGCGCGTTAAACTCGTTTTCCTGCCCTCTCTGTCTCTGTCGCTCCATCGCATTCGCATTCTCTTCCTTTCCCGCTCTCTCCCGCGCTGCCACTGCCCCTTTCCCCTTTCACGAAAGCTCTCTGACTTGCTGATCCGAAAAGAAGCGAGGTAAAATGGCAAAGAGTCTTCTGTCGCTGTCTTTCGTACTTGTTGTAAATGCTACACTCGTAAAAGTGACCCAAATTTGAATTGCATAACTCCATAAGCTGGGAGATACGGAGAAAGATAGGAAAGGGGACCGTGAGGGGTTTACAATGCGCTAGTTTCGTGGACGCCGTCGACGGATCTACGTTTTAAAATATGTATTTGTCAGATAAGGCGAACTGAACGGGGAAATCAAAGATCTTCTCACAATAGCCTTTCCAAGTTTTCCCACCTCCCACGCCCCTTTAAAATAAAACCCCCCTTGCGTTGGGAAACCCACGCCCCTGGCTTTGCTAACAGCATATTTTGTAACATCTGCGCGATCGTGTAACCGTATGTGTATGTGTGAGTGTGTCTGTGCTTTTTCACCTTCACTCTTATTGGAAAGCAGTTAAGTTGGTCGAGTGCGTGCGCCAATGTACGTACATAAGTACGCAGATATGTGTCTTCAAATTCCATGACATGCATACGAGCACACCAATACACGGATGGTATTACGCAGACAAAAGCACGCGATGAAGGTCACTAAGCCTTTCTTGTCTCCAGTTGTTGTTGTTCCTCTGGGTTCAGTTGTTGTTGCAGTGCTAATGATGTTCATGACGACGAAGATTGGATCGCCACGAACCGAAGCTTCGAGGCAAAGTTTTGGATACGATACCATACGATACGATGCGATGCGATCCAAACCGAGCTTGGAATGTTTTCAGTTTTCTGCTTTTCTGTTTTCTGTTTTCTCTACCACTATTAAGTTAGTTTCTGACCTTGGTTGCTTTGTGTGCTTAGGTGCACAAAGAGCCACAAGCCACACACACGTATCGCAGACCCAAAACCCCAACCCCGACTTTTATCTAACTCAGCGATGTTGCAATGCCCAAAGATGATGAAAATCTCGGGGAAAAGCTTGCTGCCGAACGGCGGACTCACCTCTTTCATTAAGTTGGTTGTTCAGCAGTTGGTTAATCCCAGGATGAATATAGTCACTGCTATTCACTTGCGCACTTTCTGTTCTGATCGCCTAATCCCTGCGATGGGCCATCTACTGCTGGCTGCTTGATCTGTGAAAACTTTCGATTTCATTGACCATGGTTTGTTTATATTTTCACAGAAGCAGATTTTAAAATTTCTCTTTGCTCTTTCAGCTTTTCCTCCTGCCTCTTCTGCTTCTTATGCGACGCAACGCAAGAAATATCCACCAACACACTGGTAATCTCGCACAAGCACACACACACTCACTAAAGTTCACTACAACGGCACAACTACAACTACAACGGCAACATTAACTTTAACTAGGTTGAAGTTTGGTTTTTTCTTTTTGTTTTATTGCGAAATAAAAAACTTGATTGGTAAAACTTTTTCTGGCGCGAGCGCGACTGCGAGTGCGAGCGGTACGGAGAATCCGATCTCTTTCCTCTCTCTCGATTTTCGATTTCAGCTTCTGCTTTTGCTTTTGCCTTGCTTTGCTTCGCTCTGCTTGTGCTTATGCTTACACCTTCAGTTTGCGCGCGCGCACGTCCGTTCACTCGGAGCCTTTTTTTTTGACTGTGCGGGATCGGGAAATAAATTACGATCGCTGCGGCGCGCTGATCGGCAGATATATCGATAACGATACTGATATCGATAATAGAAAAGCATTCTCTAAGTCGACTAAGCTACCTTGTAATTAATTATTTATGTTCGTCCAATCATTAGTTTAATAACAGCTAAAAGGTAAAAAGACAAAGTCAATAAAAATACCATTTCTATTATCGATAAAAACTACAACAAGATCTGTGCTCAAGAAGTTAGCAGAGAACATTTTAAAATCCGCGCCCACAACACCGACTCCGACCAACACCACCATCCACATCCAGAACATCGTCGAACGAAAGCAAAGTGGAGTGGAGCTCCACTGCCACTGGTGTGTCCTGGTCCTGGTTCTGATTGCTTCCTACTGATGACGTTACCGCCACCGCCCACCGACCAGCAACAACAACAATAACGGTTCCTTACAGTGAGCCAGCGGTTATGGAGATCATTTCACCTGTTAAAATACTTTGTTCACCCACTGTAACTGCCTCTCGCGGAGGTGGAGCTTTGGACATTTCACTCCAAAATATGAGCTTTCAATTATTTTTTACTACTGAAATAAAAAACTTGTTTAAACTTGAATAAAAGATTTAAAAAAATATATATATATTTAATATACTGGTGCACACAAATTTTGTCATCTGCGAACCGCCATGAATGGTCTTTTACAAAAAAGGCTAGAAAATATCAATGCTCAGTTTGCGTACCACATATGTATGTATGTATGTACGAATGCTTGTTTTCCAACATTAATTTTACTGGCATGCTAAAGAAATGCGTACATTTCACCTTGATCCCCAATAAGCCGCCATCCTTCCATCACTTGCTTCCTTTGTGCGTCCTTAACGATCGCTCATTTGAAATGCACACGCCGCCTACATTTGCATCCTACCCTTTACTATCCCATTATAGGAAACCATTAAATTCGTCCTTGAACCTAATTTCTTTCGTAGGCTCTAAAGGCAATCAGTGAAACAAATTTGTATGCAAATCATTGAGGAACTAACAATGGTTCCAAAACGACCTGCATTTTATCTATAAATTAGGAATTGTACATAAGATTTAAAATTCTACAGGATTGCAAGAATGACCTTTGGATGTAATCCTTTCTTTCGCCCATTTGCATACAGCCAGTTGCCTGCTGCAGTTATCACTTGCATTGCGGTCCAAGGTCACGTTTAATGGTCTTCCATTGTGGGAAAGGGTATACAGACTATAGGTGACGAATGGGAGCGCAGATGGACATCGTAAACAGCACGCTTAATAGGATAATCAAGATCAAGGACATTGGAGAAATCTATCCCTTTATGGGGCTCCCAGATTGCGTTGCATACATTTATATGAAGGTGAATGGTGAAATATTTTGAAATGTATATTCAAATATAACCAAGAAATATATAAAAAGTTGAAAATAAAGATATTCCGAACTTATTCCGAACTGTCATGCTTTATGATCCACGAGTAAGATCTTCAGAAAGGGTATTTACAATTCGAAAGCTTTTCATGCAGCAGCTTTCGATAACCGATAGCTAGCCGCGATCCGGCGTTCATGTTCATCACTAGCCAAACAGCTGCAGTCGCAACAGTGAGAAAAGCGAGAAAAGAAATCCGAAAACTTTCGCAAGATGAGCCTACAAAATGTCTGCCGCAAGGGTAACGCCTTCAACCTGTTGAATGTCTCCAGGAAAGGTGAGTTAATAGCGCAGGTGTTCTAGTAGACCCCATTCCAGACACGGGCTGCACCGGTTGGACTTTGGCTCTGATAATTCATAACGATTTGTGGCAGCAGCAGCCGATTGAAGCTGAAAGGGCCAAAGTCCAAACTCGAATTCGCAGTGACGTCTTGCGGGGCAGAGATAATGTATGGGTGCATCATGATTAAAAATAACGCGAAACGAGAGTGCTAAGGATAATCCCGAATCCGGAACCCTTTTTCAGTTCAATGCCGCACTCTATCGGCCGCTGTGGCGAATCCACAACCAAAGCAGAAGAACGGCCAGAATATCGTGCTCGTAGATGGAGTCCGCACACCCTTCCTGACATCCGGAACCACCTACTCCAAACTGATGCCCCACGAACTGGCTAGGCACTCGCTTTTGTAGGTTCACAATCCCCAGTATCCTTGGAGTATTATCTCACACTGTTCCATTCAACAGGTCGTTGCTGCAAAAGAACCGCCTGGACAAGGAGCTCATCGACTACATCGTGTACGGCAGCGTCATCCAGGAAGTGAAGACCTCCAACATCGCCAGGGAGGCAGCTTTGGCAGCTGGATTCAGCAACAAGACACCTGCCCACACCGTGACCATGGCCTGCATCAGCTCCAATGCGGTGAGAGCCTCGTTCAAAGTTTCTCGGAGTTTGAATCTATAGCCCGTGCATTACAGGCCATCACCACGGGCATGGGTCTGATAGCCACCAATACCTACGATGTCATCGTGGCCGGCGGCGTGGAGTTCATGTCCGATGTGCCCATTCGCCACTCCCGCAAGATGCGCTCTCTGCTCCTGAAAGCCAACAAGGCCAAGACCCTGGGCCAGCGGCTGGCCCTACTGTCCACCTTCAGGCCAGACTTCCTGGCCCCCGAGCTGCCCGCCGTTGCGGAGTTCTCTTCCGGCGAGACCATGGGACACTCGGCCGATCGCTTGGCATCCGCCTTCAACGTATCCCGCAGCGAGCAGGACGAGTACGCCCTGCGATCCCACACACTGGCCAAGGAGGCCCAGGAGAAGGGCTACTTCACCGATCTGGTTCCCTTCAAAGTGTCCGGAGTGGACCAGATCGTGGACAAGGACAACGGCATCCGCGTGTCCAGCCCCGAGAGCCTGGCCAAGTTGAGGCCCGCCTTCGTGAAGCCCTACGGCACAGTGACAGCAGCCAACGCCTCCTTCCTCACGGACGGAGCCTCTGCTTGCATTATCATGACCGAGGAGAAGGCCAAGCAGCTGGGCCTGAAGCCCAAGGCCTATCTGCGCGACTTCCTGTACGTGTCGCAGGATCCCGTCAACCAGCTGCTGCTGGGACCCGCCTACGGAATTCCCAAGCTGCTCAAGAAGGCTGGACTCACGCTGAAGGACATTGACTCGTGGGAGATCCACGAGGCGTTCGCCGGACAGATCGTGGCCAATCTGAAGGCCCTGGACTCCGACTGGTTCTGCAAGACGTACTTGGGCCTGAACGAGAAGGTCGGCACCCCCGACCTGTCCAAGTGGAACAACTGGGGCGGTTCTCTGTCCATCGGTCACCCCTTCGCCGCCACAGGAGTCCGCCTATGCATGCACACGGCCAACCGCCTGGTGCGCGAGGATGGCAAGCTGGGAGTGGTCGCCGCCTGCGCGGCCGGTGGACAGGGCGTGGCTATGCTCATTGAGCGCTATCCGGGCGCCACCGCCGACTGAAATCGCCAATTAATCGACAAGGAGGAGAGTGCAGTTTGACTGCGAGATTGCTAGCTTTTATACACTTTACAACTACGTCTATACGAATAAAGAAATCTGAATTTTACAAAACAGTTTAATTTCTAACAGAGCACCAGCCTTTCAAACAATCATTAGATGTGTCTAACTAATCCTATTCGGTCTCGTAGAGCTCCTTCTTCCGCAGCTTCGCTTGCAAAATGTCGTTCTCGTTGTAGGACAGGTGCATCGGGGGTATCAGGGCGCAGGCCACCATTCGGTTCTCGGCATTCAGGAAGTTGAATGTGGCACATGCCTGCAAAGAGTGCGTTTCAGTACGGATATTGATCGGGGAGTGGAGGTACCTACCTGCTCCGTGCGCAGGATCTCTACGTTTATCTTGTACTTCTTCATGAACTCGATGACCCTTTTGGAAAGAGCTGGCGGCGGCGCTTGGTCGCCAATGCCAATGATTAGCACGTCGATCTTTGGCTCCAGGGTGGGGAAGAGGCTTAGGCTGTCCTCGTTGATGTCCTCGAAGCTGTTGACGTTCCAGGACAGAACCGATCTGTAAATACCAATGCATAAATAGTTACTTATGACATTTTAATATTTATAAACAATATCACTTTTAAAAACCATCGAACACTTCTTAGCCAAATGTCCGTTACAAAATATTTTTTAATCGTAAAATAAAATTAATTCATTTAAAAAAATAGAGGCTAATTTAAAGCAATATCCAAAACGCCTTTAACAACTATTTGTGGTTTTTACATAAACTTTTTTTGTATGAAACTTTAAATGAAGAAGTCATTCTCTTTGACATTTCTCAATAAATCCTTGACTTCTGTTTAATAAACTCAGGCTCTACATAACTAAGCTTGAAGGATTGGGATTCTAGGATCATTAGAGTGCCATGGCATAAACCACATGCACTTGTTTACATAATTGGGCGAGCCACTGCATCCGTCGAAGGCCACCAACCTGGGGAACACGGAGATGGGGCCAATGAGGACCATGTCGTTGTTGAGCCGGAAGCCGTACTGGCTGTAGCCGGTGACCATAAGTCCCAGATCCGTCTCGGTGTTGAAGATGGTGACTTTTGTCTTCCCGTCGTGGTCGTAGGCCTTGCTGAAGTTGGCCGGAATCGCGTGAAGCGGGCGACAGGCGGTGATGCGCGGCAGCAGGAGGTTGCGACCTTGCCGGCCCACGGTTCGCAGGGTGCGCGCAATCATGGTCTTGTGTTAGAAAAGTAATTAACGGCTATCACAACAATTTAAAACTATCAAAATAGACTGAAGTTGAAAAGTTTAACCGGCCAGAGTGACCGGAGGTGCCCAAAGCGCGCGGGCCGAAATGTTATCGATAGCGCTGGATGCCATCGCTGGTGCTCGATATTTCGCGCGGCGCTGGCCACACTGGTCGGTCATTAATTTACGAAATTTACGAACAATTAACATAAACTTTTACATTTATCCGTGTGTTTTAGCAATAACTATCTATCTATGTGCTGTTGTTGACTACGTCTAAGTGCCACAGTGTCTGCAGGCTGCAACTCCAACAAGTTGCTCGCATTACCCCATCGCAGTAATAAATACTGCAATGTTTTGATACAGTCTATATTCGTTTGCAATGATTCAGAAAGGCGGTGAGTGCAAATTCCCCCCAACGCAATTTTCAGCTACCACCCATATCAGCTATATCACTTCGATCGCCAATTCCAGCCCATAAATGGCTCCATTACCATATGCCCACTTATCAGGGGCACCCCTCCACCAACACACGCACAACCAATGGGCGTGTGTGTGTGTGATGGATTGCTGCGTGCACGCACACTCCTGCAGCCAATTAGAAGCCCCGTTAATCGGCATTGGCAGTTAAAAGGTTACTAATAGCGCCTATAATTCCCAGTGCCTCGCCAAAAGCTTACGCAAATACCTGCAGATAGTTCGCCAGTTGGAGCAGATAGTGCGCTGTGTCGGTCGGGCGGGCTGATGTGGTGGGTGTGTGTGTATGTGTTGGTGCCCAAGTGGGCTGATTTAGTCATCCAGTACCAGTACCTGACCATATTGCTCTATTCCCCCCGCCGCTTTCATCACTGCGCTCGCTCCCCAAAGTTCACAAAAACCCTTCGATAAGAACGCATTGCCAGTGGTTAGTTAGCTTTCAATCTTTGATAGCTGAGCATTATTATGATCGCACATACGATTTCAAAACCCAGCATGTTGCTTACCACACTTTTTATGCCGTGCGCGGCTTATCTTGACAACTACTTCGCTTCGATACACCATATTGATCAGCTTCACCTCTTTCCGCCCCACAGCTGCGCCTTGAAATCAGCCCGATAAGAACTTAGTGTTAAGCGCTACCTCAAAGTGTCACCATGATCGGACCCAGTTCGCAGATCAGCAAGATCCTGCTCACCCTGCTGTTCCTGCTGATCATCTTCTACGTTTTCATGGACGTGGAGCTCTACCTGCGCATCCACAACTACGCCATCGAGCGCAACTACCACACGAATGTCTCGCTGCCCGCCTCCATCGTGGGCCCGTCGACCTCGGAGTCCGGGTCCGGCAGCATCGGTGGTAGCAGCAGCAGCAGCATCAGTAGCAGCAGCACCAGTACGAAACTCCCCACCGCCGGCGACCGGCAGCCGTCCTACGAGGACCACACCTGGATATCCTGTGATATAAACCCGCTTTGCCATGTGACCGTGAAGGCTATTCTGCTGGACCACACCAACCACTACCTGTTCGCCCCGCTGGCCACCATGTTCGACAACGTGATCGGCTTCTCGCGCTCCACGTTCATCACGCCCAACATGATATCGTTTTTCCACGTGGGCGTGGCCTGTCTGGCGGGCAAACTGGTGGCCTCGGACAGCCTGGGCTATCGGCGGCTGGGCGTGCTGCTCTTCCAGATCCGCACCTTCCTGGACGACCTGGACGGGCATGTGGCGCGCGTGCGCAAGCACATACGCGGCGAGCGCTCGGAGATCGGCACCTCCGGCTACTATGTGGACGGCCTGTGCGACGGACTCGGCTGCATTGCGCTGCTGCTGGGCATATTCTTTTACCTGAAGAACAATCCACCGCGGAGGGGCTACTCGATCATACCCATGAGCGACTCCAAGCTGCCGGAGCCCACCATGATGATACCGAAGATGAAGGCCACCACGCGCAAGGTGGCCAAGAACGTGATCAGCTTCACGGGCCAGCTGCTGCTGAGCTCGACGGCGTGGAATCGCTACATTGCCGTCTACCAGAACATGCTGGAGCGCGAGGACGTGAGCGGCAGCCAGTCGCATTGCCAGGACTACGTGTTCAAGTCGACCTGGTTCTTCTGCGTCGCCTGGATGTGGCGCATCGTCAACGTGCACGCCCTGCTGCACTGCGTCCTGCTGAGCATCTTCTGCGACAAGCTGTGGGACTTCCTGCGCGCGATCCGGTACAGCGGTTACATTATCCTGTTAGTTGCTATATGTTTAACTGAAATGCACATTCTGGAGGCCCAGAACTACATTTTCAACTCTACGGCGTGCAGTAATATTTCACTGTGATTTTACTAATATTACGAGAAAATACAATAATATTTGTGTAGTGCAAATCAGCGATGCCTTTTTTAATTGTGTATAAATAATGTATCATAATTGTTAGCCAATCATTAATATTTCGAAACCAACTAATGCATTTTGTCATTCAAGCGCGGTCTGCAAGAGCAATCGAAACTCCTTCAGCTGTAAATAATAAATGTTATTGATTAATAAAGTCTTGCTGTTTTAATCGTACGCATTTCCATCCCGAGCTAATTTTGATTGGATTTATTTATAAAGTTTTGTGTTTCGCAATTTCAAATGAACCCGATACGCAATGCTGCCAAGTTACTTATGATAGCTGATGGGTATCATTGCAAGATTTAGTATTTTTTACGACAGTACCACATAATTACCATATTCTGATGTAATATATTGTATATATATTCATAATGGCAATCAACGCTCATATAGCTTAATAAAGAGGCTATTATTATATTTGCGACAATGCTGTGTTTTAATTAAAAATAATACCCCAGAACACTTTTAGTATATTCACCCGCCAGCTGGTATTTCCCACTAGCCCCGTTCGGCCACACTGCGCATACGTCAGGCGATACATACAAAGGAAAAGAAAATCAAAACGGAAAGCGAGGAGAAATGCTTTACTCGTCTGTTGAAAATTTGTTGAGATGTGAATTGTAAATATTACCTGATTCCTATTTCGCACCGATTGAAAGTGGTTATGCATCGAAGCGTGTGTTGTGTCAAGAACCGAGCGTGGAACGTACAGTGAATACCTGATTTTGCCTGGGTGTGAATCGAATTCGTGTGAGAGAGCGTGCGATCTGAGAACTGGGATCAGAAATCTATATCTACTTGCCATACGCAGTCAGAAATTACAGCAACCAACTAATCCCTGTCAATAGTGTAAGAATTGTTGTGTAACCATCTTTTAGGACCGCCAAACTGCCTCCGTCTACACATTTTGTCCTCCCTCGACGATTGCGTTTGTGTGCGTGTGTGTGCCAACACTTGCACTCACACACAGACGCCAGGATTGGATATGTTCAATTTATGGGGCTTTCATTCATTGATTTTCCAATTCAGTCAGCTTACTCGTATTAGGTGGGCGAAATATCTGTATTCTTGAGTAGTTCAAAACATATGCCATACATTGTAAACTTGGGATGGGGCACTCTCCATTTGTTTATTAACTAAATGCACGTAGAATAGGGAGCTAGCTAATGGTGGGCATAAGAATCGTCTGAATCAGAGAATTTTTAACTAATAATAACGTAAAGAAACGCCTAAACATTAACTCTATTAATATATTAATATGTTTGTAATACTTAGTTTATTATATCAGAGGAATTACAAGAGATAGATAGACCTAGTGTGTAGGATCCTTTTTGTTTTGGCTTGGTCCCACGAGCAATGTGTGTATAGAGTGTTTCGGGGCAACCTTTGATATTGTACCTTGGGATGCATCTGAATAGAACGGATGAACTGAGTGAGTGCATTCATGAATGCAGCGATGCAGAATATGTGGGATGCTTCCGTTGACTGAATGACATGGTGGATCATTTCTAGAGCGAAGTGTGAGCCCCTGCGGCGATAGAGTTATTTAATTCCCTCTCGTTTCTAGCAGCCTTCTAGGAAATGGATTTCGTCCAAGTGTCGGAGGAGGAGGGCGACGAGCCCATCGAGCTGCCGGCTGAGGAGGATGGCACTCTGCTGCTGTCCACACTGCAGGCGCAGTTCCCTGGATCCTGCGGCCTAAAGTACCGCAACCTGGACACGAAGGCTGTGCGCGGAGTTCGCTCCAACGAGGGCAGACTGTTTCCGCCCAGCGTGGAGTCCGGCTGGGGCGAGTACGCTTACTTTTGCGTCTTTCCCAAGGGTAAGTTCGAGTTGTATGACTTTCTGGTGAGCCCCAGATAATTCTGTAATCCCCCCGCAGAGAACAAACGCAAGAGCGACGATAACTTGGAGAACTCAACTGCCAAGACCAAGCGCATCGAGACCCGTCTGCGCTGCACTGATCTCATCGTGCTCGGCTTGCCGTGGAAGACCACCGAGGAGAGCTTGCGTGAGTACTTCGAGACCTACGGCGAGGTGCTGATGGCCCAGATCAAGAAGGACACCAAGTCGGGCCAGTCCAAGGGCTTCGGGTTCGTGCGCTTCGGCTCTTACGATGCCCAGATGCGCGTGCTCACCAATCGCCATCTGATTGACGGCCGCTGGTGCGAGGTTAAGGTGCCCAACTCGAAGGTGAGTCCCCTTTTTTGCCTTCCAATTTAACGCCTGCTAATTCTTCTATTCTCATAGGGCATGGGCCACCAGGTGCCTTGCAAAGTGTTCGTGGGCCGCTGCACCGAGGACATAAACTCGGACGACTTGCGCGAGTATTTCTCCAAGTTTGGCGAGGTCACTGATGTGTTCATTCCCCGGCCCTTCAGGGCCTTTAGCTTTGTAACCTTCCTCGACCCCGACGTGGCACAGTCCCTGTGCGGAGAGGATCACATTATCAAGGGTGAGTCACTGCCGCGTGGAGAAGAATCAGTGAATTAATGAGACACTTTGCGCAGGCGTTTCGGTCCATGTGTCGAATGCTGCCCCAAAGGCCGAGCAAAACAGAAACCAGCAGGTCCAGAGCTACAACTACAACTCTGCCAACAGCTTTGGCATGCACTCATACCACCCACAGGGTAACCACATGAATCCCGGCCGCAACGGACACCACCGAGGTAATAACCAACACAATGCTCACGGCGGTGAGAACGCAATTGTGCCCAATAATCACAACATTGGCACCGCCGGCTACGGCATGGGTGGCAACAATTACGGCGGGAACTCGGGCGGGGGCTACCACAACAATGGCGGCAATCACTCCAGTGGCGGGAACGCGAACCGCCAGGACGGCGGCAGCCAGTACAACAGTCGCCAGTCGAATTTTCACGGGATGAACCAGCCGCATAACGGCAACGTGGGCGGCAGCAACGGCTGGATGAACCGTGGCCACCTGGACATGCCCAACCTGCAGGCGCTGGGCATCAACTCGCAGGGATCGAGCTCCTCCAACCAGGGCCAGAACATGAGCAACCAGTCAATGCTTAATCTAAACTCATTGCCCATCAATCCCGCACTGGTCGCTGCCGCCTTGAACCAGTGGAGCCTGGTCGGCAACCAGCTGCAGAACCAAAACCAGGACCAGCAGGCAAGCCTCCACACCTCTATCATTGTTTCAAACAAAAAACTCTCTCACTTGCTCCGCAGGGCGGCAATTTTCTATCCTGGATGGCTCAGAACGGGGGCCACAACAACGCGAACAACTTTGGTGGACGGAAGGGGCCGAATAACCCGAACAACAATCCGGTCGCCAACGGAATAAAGACCGACAACTCGGAGTCACAGGTTAGAACCAAACACTGCAACTCCCTAAAAAGACCTGCATCTCAGCCAGATTCTATTCTATTCCATTCCAGAATGGGAACACCGGTTGGTCGAACCAGAGCAGCGGATCTCAAAACACCGCGGAGAAGTCAAACTTTCTTTAAGGCGGTGCCAGCCACCCAATAATGTGGTTAATGATAACCAACACCTCTGTAGCTTACTTAAATTTACATATATGTATTCCACATACAAACCAGTTAAGAATTGTATTTAATATGTAATAGCTATTTTGATAATTGTAAACAAGATGACACTGGATGGCTAATAACACAATTTATAAAACACACTTCGAAATAAATTCTGCGCCAAAGCTCAGTAAAAAGCTCTGCATTATAGAATTTGTTTTGTATATTGTTTATTAAATATATTTTAGCTTACGCCAGGAAAGTTTACTTATAAGGATTGTGTGCACTTATAATGCTGGATCTGCGGAAAATTTCTAACAAAGTTTTCTTTAAGACATCTAAACGAATTGGCACAGCCTCATTTTAGAGGAGAATCTTTTTAACATGTACATTCATTTCAACAAATAAAGAATGCAGAAGCATATTAGTATAAAAGTGAATTATTTCATTTGAATGGGATCTATGGGATTGTGAAGTGAATACACGATATATATACGATATTTGTATATTCCTATAAAGGAAGCTCCCCCGTCTGGGAAAATAACAAAGTATGTTTTATACTTCAGTTTATAAAACTAACACCTTTTTTAATTTTTCCACACTTGTTTGAGTATATGCAAGGAATGCCCTTAATGACCAAGCTTCGCGCCAGCAAAAATACAGCACTGTGTTCCATTCCGCCATTTTTCTATTTTCACGACGGTGGCAATAACGGAACTTGCATTCGACGCGCGCAGTGCGGCGCACTTTGCTTGATTTTCTGTTCTGTTTCTTCTGTTTGAATCTTCGCCGAAATGAACCACATCATCCAGGACAAGTACATTCCGCAGCAGCTGCTCTACTTCTTGGCGGGCCGGCGCTGCTGCCAGCAGTTCCCTTGCACATTCCGCACCAGCGAGCACGAAGCCTTTGCCAACAACGCTCGGTCCTTGGGGCTGCGATCGCAGGTGGTCCATGTCAACGGTAATAGCTGCGTGAAGGTGTACAAGCAGGCATGTCGCCACTACCTGGAGGAGCCCAAGGCACTGGTTTTGTCCTCGGGCGCCACGCTGAACATGTTTACGCTGCTGAGCAGAAAATCCTTGATGGGCAAGGAGGATTTGGAGCTATACGCGGACCTGGTCTCCATGAAGGCCAATGCATCGAACCTGCCGTCGCTGCATCTGCCGCTGCCTGCCATACGTCCTCCTAACCTGCGCTTCTGGACGGAGGCGCAGCTGAATTTCCTGACTACTTTTCTGGGTCACTCGCTGAGCGACGAGATCTTGCAGTCATTGTACGCCAATCGGGTGATCGTCTATAACGCCGCGCTCTGCTGGGACAAGTCCGTGTTCCTGCCCCTGATCATTCTGGACGACTGCCGGAACAAGAAGTCCAACGTCAAGATCATGTGCATCGAGCGGCAGGGCATTCTGGCCACCTACAACAGCCAGCGAATGGCCAACTTCTTCGGCGAGCAGCTGGGCGAGACGGTGGGCATCCAGTTGCCGTACTTCAGCGCCGTTAGCTCCAGCACTGTTATCATTTACTCGACGGCCCAGTACTTTTTGCGCTCGCTGGCCAACCAACAGTTCCGCAACCTCAGTCACCTGGTGGTGAACGATGTCCACCTGCATGATCCCTACACCGACATCCTGCTGAGCGAGATCCGCATGGCGCTAGGTAGCCATCAGAACCTGAGGGTGGTGCTGCTGTCGCAAATGGAAAACCCCAAGAAGTTCACCGACTTCTTTGGCGAGGGATTGGACCTGAATATGATTAAGCAACCGGAGGTAGCACCCCGCGTCTCCTACTTGAATGACCTGCACAGCTGCATTGCCCTGGCCGGCATCCACAAGAGTCCGGACATCTACAAGGAGATTCCGGAGTCTTTTCGAGCCAACAATCCGCGCAACGAGCAGATGGACAAGTGCCTGCAGGCCTACGGAGAGTTGGGCACGGACGCCGCCCTACGTCCCTTCCTGTACGCCGTAAACTACGACCTGGCTCCCGTAAACTACCGCCACTCGCTGACCGGCAAAACGGCGGTGCACATCGCCTCCGAGCTGAACAAGGCCAATCATCTGCGCCTGCTGCTCTTCATGGGCGCTGATCCCTACATCGTGGACCTGTTCCAGCAGAGCGCCATATCCCTGGCGGCCATGAACGGCAACCACGAGTGCATCGATGTCCTGAACAGCTACAGTCTGCACGGTTATGTGGTGAAGAGCGCCAAGCCGGATTTCGTCGACTACGATCTTATCATCGACATCATGTATCTGCTGCGCACCAAACCGGAGTATTCGCCAGGTGAGTGTGCTTTTTCGTAGCTTGTAGAGCATATTTAGTAAGTTATTAGGGTCAAAAATGGTTTTAATGGGTAGTAAGGGTTATCTAGGCGAGAAAGGAAGTGTTTAGCATTCATTCAAACTACGATTCAAAAAGTGCGCGTTGGAACGGCTGAGTAACTGATTCTGCAAGCTCGATTGCGATTAATCGCGCTAAAATTCGAGCTCGCCGCGCAAAAAGTTATACCCGCAATGGCAAAACTATCGATTAGTATCGCCTGGCGAGTGGGCATTGTTTTTTATAGAAGCAGCAAGATGAGCACGTACCTACAGAGCAGCGAGGGCAAGTTCATCCCGGCCACCAAGCGGCCGGATGGCACCTGGCGCAAGGCGCGGCGCGTCAAGGACGGCTACGTGCCGCAGGAGGAGGTGCCGCTCTACGAGAGCAAGGGCAAGCAGTTCGTGGCGCAGCGCCAGGCCGGAGTGCCGCCTGGCATGTGTCCCCTGGTGGCCGCCGAGTCCAAGAAGGAGCGCGAGAAGCAGGAGCGCACCAGGGCCAAGAAGCAGGAGAAGGAATCCGGCAGGCAGCCAAAGGCGCCGGCGCCCGGCGTCCTGGTTATGCCGCCCAGCATGTGTCCGCAACCCAATGTCAGTCAGCAGCAGCAACAGCAGCCCTCTGGCAGCCGGGACATCAACTCGATATCCAAGGCGATGGAGGACACCCTGAAACTGGACGCCCCCCAGGACGCGGTGGACCCTGCCAAGCAATTGAAGAAGCTGCGCAAGAAAATACGGGAAATCGAACAGATCGAGAGCAGGATCCAGGCCGGCGAGCAGAAGAAGCTAGACAAAGACCAGCTGGACAAGGTGAAAAAGAAGTCGGAGATCCTGCGCCAGATAAAGGACTTGGAGAGCACGCCGCGCTCATAGCCCACTGCTCCAGCTCCAGCACCAGTCAACTCAGATACTGCTGAGTATATCCTCTCACCTCGTGAACAAATCACCGACCAGAAGTCGCGCCGCCTCTGCACGAAAGAACACATACATGCCTATGTCTGTTGAATAGTTATATTAGTTTTAGCCGAAGATGTCAAGCCATTTAGTAATATCGATCTATTTTAGTAATGTGTGTCTGTCTTGAAACCTAGTTTATACGAATGGAGAATCGCTGCGTTTATTTATGTATAGGTAACTTTGTAAATCAGATTTAATAAATTAAACCCATTTGAAGCGAACGCTCACAGGCTGCTCTTTATCAATAACCTCCATGTGGAAAGAATGAGAGAAAGACTACTACCTTTTCCTATTTTCAGGCAACATCCTCATCATCTTGCCCACGTATTACCACATTGTCAAGCTGAACTACATGATCCTGAGCCACTGCCTCACTGGCAGCCTGCAGGAGTGCTCCATATTCCTGCTGTACGACAACATGAGGAATGACTACCTCCAGGCGTTGGTCAACGCCAACGATGAGACCGTGAAGGTGGTTCTGGCCACGGATATTATCGAATCGCTCTGCCTGAAGGTGCCGTTTAAGTACCAAATAGACACCGCCTGCCGGCTGAACAACGTTTACGATATCACGAGCTGCAGCGGCGATGATCGCTTCGAATGGGTGGCCAAGGACGCCCTTCTACGAAGGGACCAAATCCTTCAGCCCAATAGTAAGTACTCGTCATACATAGCTTACACTAACTGATGCACTGCGTTTTCCGTAGAAGGGGATGTACAATGCTTCCGTCTGATAAACAAGGAGGCCTACGAAGAGCTTGGCGAGACCAGTCAGCCAAGCCTGCAGACTATGCAACTGGACAAGATCTGCCTGGCGGTGAAGCTACTCTCGCCCAATACGATTATAAGCGAATATCTAGGTACTACCATCTCACCGCCACCGCTGATCAACGTGCACCATGCCGTGCAGTTCCTTAAGAAAATAGACGTGCTCGATGACGCCGAGGATGTGACCTGGCTGGGCTGCCGCCTGATGGACATCCCGGTCTCCTGTCAACTCGGCCGCATGCTGATCTTCGGCATCCTGCTGCGCTGCCTGGATCCAATTCTCACGATTGTCAGCTCTCTGTCGACGGCGGACCCGTTGGGCATTCCGTTTACCGAGGACATCGACAGCTTGTGGGACAGGTTCACCATCTACATCCAGAACAGCATCAAGAAAGAGCGGACCTACCTGTCCGACAATCAGTTTTCCGATCACTTCATCTTCGTGCGCTTGTACAAGGAGTGGCAAAACCGAATGCACAACAGGACTCCGCCGTTATACCTTAAGGATGAGTATGAATTCGTACTGAATGGTCTGATGGAGCAGCTCACCTCCATTCGTTCCGAGATCGTGAACTCGTTGCGGGCAGCCAATTTGATTCACAGCCGAGGTAAGCTGTCCATGAACAATCTCAACCAAATGTCCTGCAATTGGCACATGGTTAAGGCAGCCCTCACGGGCGGAATGTACCCCAACATCTATGCCGTGGACACTAGGAAGAGTTCCCTAAAGTCGGCCTTCTCCGGGAACATTTCCATGCATCCGAACACCGTGCTCCGCGATTTCTTGGAGCCACTGAATATTTCGGCCCAGAGCTTCCGCACACCGTGGATTGTGTGCAACAAGCAGAAGAGCCACATTGTGTACGCCACCCTGGTCGTTCCTCTGGCTGTTGCCATGTTCTCGGGTAAGCTCGAATGAATTTGATGTTATATCATTCTGGTTATCATTCATTTTGTATTAATTAGGACATCCACGGATTCGCCTCTCGCCGATCTGCGACAGTGAAATGAGTTTGACCGATCGCAACGTGAACGTCTTTATAGACGAATGGATCTGGATGGTTATGTCCAAGGCTACTGCGGAGATGGTGATGCGCACGCGCTATTACTTCTTTAGAATGTACCACGAACTGCTGAAGCACTGCAGCGAGCTGGACATGTGGCGCCGCGACTCCGAGCCAGTTTCCCAATACACCTTGCTGACTGAAACGCTATCGAAGATCTTCGAGAGTGAGGATGGGTTCGTGGGCTTCTTCAAGCCTCCGTCCATAACCTTTCTACCCACTCCCCAGCTGCCATCCTTGTACCTCCTGTCCGTTAACGCCAACTTCAGTTGGGCTAGGGAAGTGGAGGAGAACATGCTGCCGAAACCCCATCATTTCAATTCGCACTTCATCGAGAGGCAGTTCTTCGTGCTCTACGCGGGCGGCAACTGCGAGGAGTTCCACAGCAGGTACACGCCAGCCTTCATTGAAAGTGTCCTCGGCAAGTTTGTCAGGCCCATCGACACGCCCAACCGACATATCTTTTTGATCCTGTATAGAAAGGATCCCGATATCATGCTCAGCATTAGCCGAGCCAAATTCGTCAATGGTGTGTTTATGCTGCAGGAATACTTCCGAAACAACATTCCGGTGTTTGAAATTTTGTAAGTGCAATCCCAATTGCGGAGAATACTCCAGTCTAATGTGGCTTCCTTTCAGAGATGCGTGTGTGTCGTTGAATGTGCAGACACCAGTGTTTGATGGCCGCCTGATGTCGGCGCTCATTGACAAGCGTGTCGGCAACTTGATTATGGAATTGTTCGCCTTCCGCCACCACTGGATTCACAAGCGATAAAGCCTGCTTCCTCCGAAGAAGCGTGCCGAACCAAGTAGGACTTGATTGTGCCTTTTATTGCTGTGGAGTGACTGTTAATTTTAAATGAGAGCTAACCAGAATCAAAACACGTACTTCTAGTACCATATTGCATCGTTGTTTAGAAATATTTGAAATGTGCATCCCAATCATGGTAGATGTGAGACAATAAAGAAGTATCTTTTAATACGCAAATCGGATAACTAGCCACAAATGAAACTCCTCAAGAGGCAAACTTCAGTTAGGTACAGCGCTGTATATTTTTGTATAAAAATATTCGAGATTAGTACAGAGATGGACATCTACACAGAAATGCTTTATAGTGCTTAGCCTAAGTGGTAAATTGGATTCAATGGCACCCGCAGGATTTCACAATCATGTTTCTATACTTTTTCAGGTTCACATTCTCGTCGTTCAGGTGATACAGAACGGGTAGTGCTCCCAGCCTGGTCGGAGCGCAGCAGGGCTTGGGTACCTTCTTGGGCTCCAGCAGGTGGACCAGAGTCTGGACGATCGCGTGGTTCGTGGCGTTCATGTGCGCGTTGAGCGGGAAATTGCACTCGCCGCTGCAGTAGAAGGCGCCGTAGCCCTCTGGGGCGATGATCCAGTCGTGCCAGCCCAGATCCTTGAAGTCTATGTACAGGGTCTGCATCTGGCAGCTGCGCGTGCTCTCCATGGGTTCCAGCAGCGGCACGTTGTTGGGCGACACCGACTTCTTGCGCTTGCGGGGATGGCTGGCGCTTCGCTTGCTCCTGTGGTGGCTGCTGTGGGCCGTCGCCTTGATCAGCTCCGGTCCGCGGAAGAAGCCGATCATGAAGGGTTGGAACTCGTCGTCCACCTTGCGGTGGATCAGCCCAATGTCGTCTAGCTTCACCTCGCGGTCGGGTCGGTTGACAGCGTGTGCCCCAATGTAGATGCCATGATTGTCCTTCGACTTGACCAGCCACTCGTGCAGGCCCTCGGTTACGTTGAGCTCCAACCAGCCCACGTAGTCGCCGGTGGTGTTCACCGAGGACAGCGGCTCCATGGTGTGCTGGCCCAGGGTGCCGGTGCCAATGGCGTAGACCGTGATGGTGAACTCCCTGTTGGCGGTCAGCCACTTGCCCTCGTTGGCGTTCTGGTAGATGCGCAGCTCGGCCATCACCAGGTAGTTGTCGTTGGGCACATTGGAGACGTCGAACCACAGTCGCCGGCCGTGCTCGTGACGCAGTTCGTCCACGTTGTGGTGGCGCTTGTTCAGGAAGGTCATGATGATGTCGCTCTCGTCGATGGCCCGCTTGTCCAGGTCGGTGATGAAGTTCTTCTGCTGCTCGCCCTCATCCTCCTCGAGGTCGGCGCTTCTCCTAGACCGATGGCCATGTTCGTAGGCGTCGTCCTCATCCTGATCGCTGAGACCCTCCTCCGCCGTGATGCGGTGGTAGACGTCCAGCAGGAACTTGGGAGCCGACTTCCTCAGCGATAACTGGTGGCTGCTCAGGTGCGTCGGCCGTTCGGCGATGCCCAGGAACTCGAGGATCTCGTACGAAACGTCCAGCTTGTCGTCCTCGCTCAGCACCCGGTGCATGATTGTTTGGTCCTTGCCGTTGTCTATGTAAATCCCCGACTGGGTGGCCTCAACGGCCGGCGGCGTGGTAGCCACGAACATGAGCAGAACCATTCCGAGTCCCAGGGAAGCGAGCACTGCAACGGCCTCCGAGGTGTTTCGCAGTCCCGACATTATATCGTGTTCCGGACGGATCGGTTGCGATCGCTGTTTTTCTATATCTACTGCGCTATCCACTTGCGATAGCTTCAGATGTACAGTGGCATTTAGTTGTTTATTTCGAGAGTTCCAGCGAACCGCGGGTTCTGAAAATTCTGACGCACTTACGGATTGTTGTGTGTATCTTAATCTTCAAGATGCATTTTCTTTCTATTTCGCGGGAGTTGGCAGTCCCGCGTCTTGGAAAATGAATCGGTCTTGAAGATCGAACTAGAAGATCCACCATAGTAGTTCATTTCAGCTGCGATCGTGAGCAAATATGAGGTTTAATAGTTTTTATAAAAGAGAAACACTGTGGAAATGTTAAAAATAAAGGGTTTATATTTGCTGGGTTCGTAATATGTTTATATGCATTTTCAAACTATTTATAGATCAAAGGATTTGTCATTATGCATTTATTAAATTTATAACAGTCCAGGCTTAAGTTGAAATATAATATAGGTAATGATATTAAAAAATAATAAATTGCATATAATTTGAAATATGTACGTAGTTCATATTCAAAAAAATGATTTAAATATTCGGTATATCGCATACATAGGACAGATTTTTATCGACCATCAATCGATATCCGATAGGTGGACGTGTTTTGCCCTTGCATCGCATCCCTCGCATCTTCATCCGCATTCTGCATTCCTCATTCCGTTTCGGCGTCGCGGCGAGATAACGCGCGTTATTTATTTCGTTTTAGTTTTAAGTTAGCGCGTTTTTACCCACCGCCGGTGTCGCCCAAATAATGCTAGACACAGCCTAGCGCAACGGTGAGCGGGATGCGTGCGGTGTAGTGGGAGCTCATAGTCTAACATCCACTCAAATCCACTGCAGGCAAACCATCATCAATCACTTAAACCGCCACACAAGCAGAGACCGAAACGGAGCCATGGGCCGCAGCCGTAGTCCCGCCTCGCCGGCGCACAGGAGACGCGAGAAGGAGAGATCCGAGCGAAAGAAGCGCAGGGAGCGCCGTTCCCGGGAACGGGAGGCCATCGGAGTAGCGCCCGCCGGAGGATCCGGATCTGGAGGCGCCGGTCGCCGCGACCGGGAACGGGATCGCGACCGCAGTCGCAGCCGAGATCGGGAGCGGGAACGGGAGCGCGATCGTGCGCGGAGTCGGCGATCTAGGTGAATAACAAAGTGTAGTGTACCAAACGCCAACCACGATAAGTATAAAACTAGTCACTAAAATCGGGGATGTGGGTCACAGTTCAGGGGCGTGCTGGATAAACGTGAAATGGGGTTTTAATAGGAACTAATATCTATAAGTTTAGGATAGGCTTAGGGAGTGCTTGTGTAGATTTAGGAACATATTCCTACACAGGGGACAATTGACCCCTCAAACCCCCGAAATCTACGTTCAGAACTTGTTTATTTACCGACGAGTATCGATAGACCCGCACTTCGATAGGCAGGCAATCGATGGCTATGCAGCTCTGGCGTCCCAACATCAAAAAATTACCACGTGAAGCGAAATTGTGCGAATTTCATCACGACATTTAAATTGATTTCCGGACATATAAACAAAATCCAAAACTCATCCGGCAGCAGGCTCAGTCAGGCCAGTAAATCCGAAAAGAGAGCAACCAGCAGGAAAAGAGAATCCACGTAAATACAGAGAAAATGGCTCTACGCGTTCAATTCGAGAACAACGACGACATCGGCGTCTTCACCAAACTAACCAACACATACTGCCTGGTGGCCATCGGCGGATCCGAGACCTTCTACAGCGCCTTCGAGGCGGAGCTGGCCGAGACCATCCCGGTGGTGCACGCGAATGTGGGCGGCTGCCGGATCATCGGCCGCCTCACCGTGGGCAACCGCAACGGCCTGCTGGTGCCCAACTCCACCACCGACGAGGAGCTGCAGCACCTGCGTAACAGCCTGCCGGACGCCGTGAAGATTTATCGTGTGGAGGAGCGCCTGTCCGCGCTGGGCAACGTTATCGCCTGCAATGACTATGTGGCCCTGGTGCACCCGGATCTGGACAAAGAGACAGAGGAGATCATTGCGGATGTGCTCAAGGTGGAGGTCTTCCGCCAGACGATCGCCGACAACTCACTGGTGGGCTCTTACGCCGTGCTGAGCAACCAGGGCGGCATGGTGCACCCCAAGACGAGCATTCAGGACCAGGACGAGCTGTCGTCCCTGCTGCAGGTTCCCCTCGTGGCCGGAACAGTGAACCGGGGCAGCGAAGTGCTCGCCGCCGGCATGGTGGTCAACGACTGGATCTCCTTCGTGGGCATGAACACCACGGCCACAGAGATCTCGGTGATCGAGAGCGTCTTCAAGCTAAACCAGGCACAGCCCGCCACAGTGACGACCAAGCTGCGTGCGGCCCTCATCGAGGACATGTCCTAAGCGAAACTGTTCGCACTTTCTACTTGATATAAGGATTATCTGTTATCTTCTACATTTCATTTAAGAAATACAAAAAACGAAACAAACAAAGTTGCTGGGAGATAAGCTAGAGGAATAGTTTAGGTATTCTCTGTTAGGAGCTGTATAAATGGATTCAGAAGGCGGATTATTGAGGGAAGTGTAGTTTTTACATTTTTATAGGGATCTTGAGCTTTATTTTAAAACATAGAATGAAATTCCTGGGCAGATGCATATACAAACATCACCCCAAGCCAGTTATTTTAGGCCTTCAGATGATTGCCAAAATCTAGACGTAAATAAGATCTTTAATGAAGCCAACCGACCGGTTGTGAAGTGTCGCATTTCGCGTAATTAAAACTTCATATTGCACAATCGGGTGCACAATGCCCAAGGTCGCCCCAGTTATTTCCCAGGCTCGTTGCAATTCGAATGCAATCAACCGGCCGGTCCTGTCACTCAAACGAAATCTATAGAACACTCACCACTCACGATGCACACACATTCATGGTTTGCAGATCGCGGTCGAGGGTCGCCGGAGGAGGAGGCGGCGGCGGAAGCAGCGGCGGCAACAGCAGCTCCGGACCATCGACGTCGCGAAGGACGACGAGGAACAATGCGGCGGCCACAGCTGCCGACCGGCCCAAGATCAACGAGGCGGACCTGGAGGGTAAATCGCCGGAAGAGGTCGAGATGCTGAAGACAATGGGATTCTGCACGTTCGACACCACCAAGAACAGGAAGGTCGAGGGCAACGATGTCGGAGAAGTGCATGTAATCCTCAAGCGAAAGTACCGCCAGTACATGAATCGCAAGGGTGGCTTCAACCGGCCGCTCGATTTCGTGGCATAGCAGTGCCTAGCAGCAGCCGTTGGCGTTGTCCTTGCAATTGCCATTGCCAACGCCATCGCCATCGCAGCAGTCATCCTTTACCGTTGCCCAACTAGTTTGCTTCGCTTTTTTACTTGTCCGTGCCCAATGGGCAAAATGGGCGGCGGACGAAGACCTGCAATTTTATGCAATAGACCGGTTTACGAAATTCAGCCAGCTTTTGGCCCATCCAAATTTCCACGCACCCAGCTAGTTCAGCACGAGGACAGCCTCGCCACACACATACCTCAATTAGTTATTTAGTAGTCTAAGCCTGAAGTGCGCCTTTGTTATAGAGTTGGCCGCCAGGTTAATTTTACAACAAAAGTCTGGGGCTGAAAGCCAGCCATCCCAGCCGTTCTCGGATGGCGAATCTGCTTTCAGCTGCAGTCGACGACGCACGACGATTGCTTTTTGAATATTTCAAAGTAATTAACAATGTTTTTGTTGACATCTCGCCATTTTGTACGCATACGAACGAATTAACTGAAGCCAGCCTGAGAAACCCAAATTCACAACAGCAAAATTTCCAAACTCACACACAGACAATTACTTAAAGTATTTGAAAACTTACCACAGCCCGAAACGCACTATCCACATCCAGATCCCCATCCCGATCCTGATCCCCCAACCGCAACTGAAAAGACCTCCCAACAAACTTCCTCCATACGCTGCAATAGTACAAGTTTTACAACCAAACAATATATATCAAATATATATTTAAATATAGAAATTATATATACACACACACCACAAGTACCTTACCCCGCAACCCCCGGAACGAACCCAACAATAGCCATAGCAATTTGTTGAAAGAACTATTATTTGTTGAACAATCAAAATGTAATTAATCCAGTTAATTCCGATTTCAATCACAAGTGCCAACAGATCAGGCAAGCAACGCTGAAGATGAATCACGTTTGATACAGATTACAGATATTTGTATAATCACTCTTTTGTACTCTTTTATAAGATAGTAGGCATGAATATTTGTACGCCTCGACGAGCTAACTATTTTAAGCCACCGTTTCAGTTACCCATTTCTTTGCGTTTGGAAAACAGCCACATGTATTGGAAAATTTGAACCATTTTGGACCAGCACCACCCACACACATCTTATAACAATTATTTGTAGTTTTACACACACGAAATTGCAGGGATTTTGTCTTATTTCATATTCTCCTACAATAAACTGATAATAAATTTGTAAAACCATTAATGTTTATGTTGTTTATGTGGTGTTAACTATGATTCTAAAGAGTTCGAATGAAACAGATGGGTTTTTCACTTCTAATATACATAATACGTGCATATGTGAAATTTCTTCCAACTTATTTAGAAGCGCAAGGTAAACAAAAACAGTTTAAATTGTTTTGTTTTTATTATTGTGTAATACGAAAATTTAATACAATTTGCGATTGAAGTACAATTACAAATGAAATGCTTAAGAGAAATGAATTGTGTGGAAATCAAGTTGAACACAAAATACAATGCTTGGCCAAAGGTAAAAGAATACGACTAAAGTTACATTTAGTTATTGTTACGCTTGCTATCGCTAAATGGATTGCAATTTTGCTTTACAATATTATGAAATACATGGGGCGCCGTTTTCCGGCTAGGATTAGGAGGGGAAACGATCGGTTTTGTGCGCGAAGGCAAAGCAGACGGAATCTGTCCGCTCGAATGATGCTTGGGTAAGAGGTTGTGTTTCTTTCGATTCAGTGTGTTAGTCTTTTTGTTGCCGCTTCTGATGTTCGCTAAGGCTGAAGATCCGCTGGGACCCCACTGCACCTAATCGCCTTTGCGGGGCTTGCGCTTGCGCACTTGCTCCGTCTTCTCGGGCGCAGCATCGCCGGCCTGCTTGGGCTCCGGCTTCTCTTCCTTCTCCGGCTCGCTGTCGGCCTGCTTCTCTTTAGTGGCCAGATCGCCCGCCTGCTCCTCGCTGTCCTCTTCCTCGTCGTCGTCCTCCGGTTCCTCCTCGTCGCTATCGCGTTGCTCGTCATCGTTCTCCTCGGCTTCGCCATCATCCTCGATCTCCTCGGTTGCCAAATCCTCCAGGCCCTCGGTCAGATTGTCCTGGGACTCGGAGAAGCTCTGGCGCTGAGACTTCTTGGGTGGGTAGACAAAGTCCACAAGGCACACGAGCAGCAGCCCCAGGGCAGCGCCCACGAAGATGGTGGCGATGGCGAAGAGGGCGTAGGAGCCCCACGTGGGCAGTCCGTATTCCTCCTGCAGGCGTCCGTTGAAGTCCTTAAAGAGTTTTTGCGTGTGCTATTAGTACATGAACCCAACATACAAGACAACAGCAGAGAGCAAAGACCAGAGTAATGAGTGATGGGCGGCAATCTTTGTTGGGTCACCGGGATCAACCCGCTGATAAGCTTCCGCTTATGTCTCATGCAGTGAACCGATGCGATAATGGGCTAGGTGAACGTACCTTCAGAGTGTGCGACAACTTGAAGAAGTAGGACAGCACGGACATGTGGGTGGTGTCGGGCTTCTTCCAGGCGGACAGCGGTTCGATGCTCTGCCACTGCTGCTTCTTCACGAAGTAGAGGAGGGCGTCGCCATCACGGGCTCCACGATACTGCCGGAACTCGCCATCTTTTACGCTGGAAATAATTGACGTGGATTACGACGATGTGTATTTCATGGGTTAAAAGTCTTACTGGTAAATCGTGGGCAGGGCGGTGACAAAGAAGCGTCCACTGAGCGAGGGCGAGGTTGTCACGTCGATCTTGGCCACCTGCACCTGGACATCCTTAGCCACGCGGGCAAACCGCTCCCAGGTGGGAGCCAGGTTCTTGCAGGCCGGGCACCATGGAGCAAAGCTGTGAATGCAGGGAGAAACATATGTTAAGCACAGCTGCCGATGAGTCATCGTCGCCGCAAAGGAATGTATGGTATTTTAAAGAATGAAAGAAGCAGCTTGCCGGCTGGAGAAAGCCGGCGCACCACGCCCCTTTACGTTACGTCAGGGGCAGCGGGGTTTCATGTGGGTAGGGACTACTCAGAGCCACCCTTTCGCACTCACAACTCGATCATCCATTCGCCCTGGAGCATCAGGTGCCAGTTGTCCTCGTCCAACTCGATTAACTTGCCACCTGGCTGCAGTCCTGACTGCGCTGCTGCCGCCGACTGCGCCGTCGCCGCCAGCAGAAGCAGCGCCGCGCATGTCGCGGCCACAAAGTGCGATGTGCTATGCATGTGGTGATGTTCGGGTGCTTTGCTCCGCCGATTCGTGTCCTGAAACCTGTGACGTTCAGCTACGACAGTTTCTTAAATTAAACTAAAGCTTCCGTCTTGGTCAGTTCCAAAAAGTTATAGAAACTGCGACGCCTGCTGGAAAATTGACAGAAGTGCTGGTTCGATATCCGTCAGAGATGGCAAGCCGCTTTTTTCCCCGCTAGATCATCGGTTGGGGGATTCAGTCGGTATTGGCTTTTTTATTTATTAGATCAAGCTTAAAGTTTTCTTACATACAAATTTAATTTTTATCCTATCTTTAAAATCATTTCTTATAATAATTTAGAATTTTTTTATAAGTCGAATGACCTGCATAAAACTACTACATTCGTACCATCGCTATTGCAATCGATAACTCCAGACAACAACAAAGAAAATAAAAGTTTACGAAAAAACAACAAAATTCGACATTTTGGAAGTTTCCCTCGCCTCAAGAAATGGCCCATAACTACCTGCAGCCAGTACACGATCACTTCGATGACGTGGACAGATTCGAGGACGTGGACGACGACCTATTCCTGCAGAACAAACGGACGGGAGCAGCCAAAGTGCCGCAGCAGAGGAGCACCAATCCTTTCGAGATGGATGACGATGACGAGGAGGAGATAACCTCGTCGCCATCGGTGGCCGCACAGCGACTGGCGTATGCTGAGAAGCGAAGGGCCATTGAGCAGCGAACTCTGGACTCCACCAACAAGAGCTTGGGTAAACAGGGTGTCAATTGCCAGCCAATTAAGGGGCGTTATTGATGCATCTATCTCCTTCAACTTGCAGGTCTGCTCTACGAAACCCAGGAGGTGGGCAAGGCGACGGCCGTGGAGCTGGCCAAGCAGCGGGAGCAACTGGAGAAGACATCACATCAGCTGGACGAGATCAGCTCCACGCTGCGCTTCAGCCAGCGCCATCTGACTGGCCTGAAGAGTGTCTTCGGCGGCCTCAAGAACTACCTCTCGGGCAACAGGGACCAACCACCCACCGCGACTGGTTCCCCCACGGGCAGTCAGTCCTCCCAAGAGGCCAATAGCAACATTAACCTGGGTGCCTGTGGCGGTGCTAGCCCCTCGGCTCCGCTTTCACCGGCGGAGCGTTACGACAATCATCCGGTTAGCCAGCTGCGTGGTGATCCCAGCAGCACCTACCAACCCCAGCGGCAGGCGGCCAATCCCTTCCAGGCCCAGATCGATTCCAATCTGGAGGAGATGTGCAGCAACCTGTCGGTGCTGAAGATGCTGGCCACCGATTTGGGTGGCGAAATTGAGTCGCAAAACGAATTGCTGGATAACATGAACTACAAAATCGAGGATGTCGACTTGAAGATCCACAAGCAGAACAAGGACATGAGCAAGCTGCTGAAGAAGTGAACGGCGAGCATTCGCATACAATTGTATTGATCATTGCTTAGAATAGCCCTCCCTCAATATACAAATCATAGCCATACCATATCGCACGGTGAGCACTACTCAAGGCCATTAAGAATGCATTCCTCATTATGTTTCCTAGTTTTTTATTGTTACACACACCAAAACAATTCTCTCAATGGAGTGCTCGTAGTTGGAGAGCGATAAGTGTTCAGTTTTAAATAAAAATTCATATATAAAAGCAAGTAAAGCTATCTGGCCTTGGGTTGGAATACATTATACATTTTCGAAAGATATCTCGAGTTGCAGAGCTCGCGCCTTCTGTAATGTCTCGGAATAAAGATATATAATTCTTTGTTTAGGCAATTTGATTTGAATTCGATAACTTCCGGACAAAAGGACCAATCGATATCGCTAAAGTTACCGAACAATCGAGCCAGTTGATACCATCTTTTCTACGACGCATCCAAAAGAATAGCGCCAAATCAGCGAATTCCGGAGTTCGTTCCGTAAATAATCTGTAAATTTTGGCGATAATGGGGGAAAACTTCGAATCGTACACCCCACAGTTGCTCAAAAATCCCTTGTCCTATTCGTGAGTACTAGTTACGTATTAAAGTCACTCATGAGCACGTGGTTGTAATCACGAACTTGCAACTCCTTCTGCAGGGATCTCGTGAAAAAGGGCGTTGAGTTCGAGGTCGACAATTCGCACCCGAACCATGCCAGGGATCTGGGTCTTGACAGCGACAGCGACTACGAGGATGCGCTGGATGTGGACGGTGAGGAGCTACGTTCCCCGTGGACATATTCCTTCGACGAACTGCGTGCACTGATGAGCGAGATCGACGAAAACATTTACAAGCGGATCACTCGCACCGGTCACGTGGATCGGGAAGCGGTGCCGAACAAGGCTAGGGTCTCGGTTCGGTACAGTGGCTACTGGGAGGGAGAGACTGCTCCCTTCGACTCCTCCCTGCTGCGGGGCACCAAATTCGAGTTTGAAACTGGCCAGGGAACGGTGGTTGAAGGCCTGGAGGCCGCCGTGCGCAGCATGCGCCCTTACGAGCAGGCCGAGTTCATTATCTCCTACAAGCTGCTCTTCGGAGAACTCGGTTGCCCTCCGCGGATCAAGCCCAAGGCGGATGCGCTCTTTAAGGTGGAGGTAATTGACTACTCGCTCATAGGAGATGCGAAGGGCATCGACGCTATCCCCCAAGAAGACAGCGACAAGTTTTATGTGGTCTATCCCAAGGCTGTGGACTTGCACCTACATGGCAAGGACTCAGTGAAGCGTGGACGCTATCGGAGTGCGGCAACTGCCTTCGAACGGGCGGTGAGCTCACTGAACTACTGCCGATTGGCCAATGACGAGGAGGAGCGCAAGCAAACTGAACTGCTTATTACCCTGAACGTAAGTGGCCAACTAGAAGAGCTTGCAGGGGCAGCGTTCTCGACTAAGCAGTTGATTCCATTTTTCCTTCTCAGCAAAACCTGATGATCGTTTACAACAAGATGGACAAGCCGAAGCGCGCCTGCATCATGATGAAGGCCTTACGGCACCTGACCCTGGGCAATCCGTCTTGCAAGGCGCTCTTCCAGGAGGGACGCGCCCTGGCCGCTCTGGGCGAGTACGACTTGGCCCGCAACGCTTACCTGCACGCGCAGGCCAAGCAGCCGGAGAACAAGGAGATCAGCGATGAGATTATCAGCATGAACAAGAGAATCAGCAAGTATGAGGAGGCCAGTCGCGATATATGGGCACGTGCCCTCTCGTTAAATAACTCAGAGTCAGACGTCCGCAAAACTCCTGCTCAGCTGGAGAAGGAGGCAAAGGAAAAGGATTTCAATGACAAAATGGAAGATTTGATTAGGCGGTTCAAGAACACTTCAAATCAACAAGTGAGCTTTTCACGTAAATCTTACTCGAACGCTCAGTTCGACACGACTTGCAAATTGGCCAAGAAACACAACCTGAAGCTTACTTTGTCTCCCATCCAAGAGGATGTTCTGACATTGTCTAAGCCGGATGTCAAGTTCGCTTGAGCTCCCAGTATTTCATAATTAATAGCTTATTCCAAAAAAGGAAACAAACCATACCAAACATGAAGGTAATTTAGTTCCCAGTTCTAGAAGAGCAGTATCTTTATTTCGATATTAGCAACGTGAATATCGTAATCCCAGACGAATGTCAACGTTTTTTGTTATCTAGAGCACCGTAAACCTTAAGTCGTTACACACTACAATAAAAGCAATGTACGGCAGCTACATAATCCTCAGGTACCATTTAATCTACTTTCCATTGCTTTGCTCGAATTCCTTGGACAACTGGCGATGCAGGCACTCCAGGCACGCACATCCTTTGACATGTCCAAGTGTGGGCTCCACGATATGAACCTCCTGCAGCTCAAAGCTGTCGGAGTCGTAGCTCGTAAATGATTCCGATTTCACAAACTTGCAGCACACGCATATACAACCCAAAATGCCTGGGAAAATGAGAAAGTTAGAGGATTTTGGCTAAGAGCAACTGACATCCGTACTTAAGGAGGCTATCCAAAGAATAAGCAGCAGGAGCGGACAGAAAAAACTCCTGGCCATAGGTAGTTCGCCCGCACTTAAGCTTGCTGTTCCATCATCAATGCCCAGGATGTTTTGAATAAATGTTTCCTCTTGGGATTTCGTATCCGCCATTTTCTCGAAGAAAGTTTTTTTCACTTAAACCAAAAGAAGTCCTGGTTGGACCAGCTTTTTGATCACCTCCAAACCTTTTTAGTTAAACGACTGACTGTCTATGGCTAGCAGCTAGTTCCTAATTCAAAGCTTCGGATTGTTCAGTTTCGCAATAGATTAAAAAACAGTTGTGCCGCCCTGATGAATGTAAATGTGTTTTTACGAGACTGTATTTTCAATTCAAAATGAATAGGGGCTCAAAAAAATGAGATATTTTATTTAATATTTATAAAGTGTTTAATTCACACAGACTCCATTTTTGACCACCGTGCACCATTTGTAGCCGTCGAGTCGTGTTGCACCAGATTTGTACAGAAGAGCAGCCAGTAAAATTAAAATAATAGTTTTTTTCAGCATCATTTTAGCGTTTATATTGTTGATTAAGCGGATTATATTCATAAAATGAAGTTTCTGTTTGCCGTGCCTAAATATGTATGGAAAATCAATTGGAAACCCCATTTTCACTGTCTTTATTCCGTTTATAACACATTAAAAATTGTACAAAGTATAAGCCAAACAGAAAATAGGCTATTCAATAATTACTTTTTGCCACTACCCATCTTTTTAATAGAAATCAACGGACAGAAAAGCCTTCAAAGGTTATTAGTTACAAAAAAAATGTTCAGAAGTGGTTTTGAACCCCTGCAGTTGGGATTTGTAGTCGCACGCTCTACGCTCTACGCCACGCAGGGTGCGCGCCGCGGCTAAAAATGCCTCCAGTTGAACCAGGCCAAACCGGTTCTGAACCAGTAAAAGATTCTCGCTTGAAGTGAAATTTAGACAGCGCGTATGAAAGAGCGTCCATGGCACTCTGCGTTGAGAGTCGCTCCTTTTCAGGCGAGAGCACGGTCATCGAATCTACTCGTAGAATCAATCTAAAATATAGAAATGCCCCTCTATTTGGCCGGATTAATGTATTTGTAGTTAATTCCGATTATGCATGAGGAGAAGGCAGAGTGAGGAATGGTGGGGATTAGCCTTCGGTGCTCGAATCGGTTATAAATCCGCGAGATAACTATCATCCTTGTTTCCCTCCACACCTTTTTTGTGAAATGAAATACGAGAAAACGGACTGTTAAAACCCATAAATATTTATTCATTCCTGGCTTAATGTTACATTTTACCATACTTGTAATGATTACTCGTTTAGTTATTGGCATCTGCTGTGGAATACTCGTACGTGTCATATTTGCTTACACTTTTAATTTGATATAACATGTATTTTTTTGATTACCAGAACAGCAAAATGTTATACATCTATTTTAGTAAGATATTGTGTGTGTGTAGTTAGCCCACGGATTGTGTTTTTTCGAATCGGCGCAGGCTGTTACTTTTGATTTTCTGTGCAGGCATTCAATTCCGCCTCAACATAACATTTCTGATTACATAACTCTGCTCGCTTTTGATTTTGAATAACAGAACTTTTGAAAAATAATGTGAATGCCTCTTTATTCTTCTGAGTTTATCTACTCTTAACTATGTAATCGCTTAAATTGCATACATCGAATATTATTATTGTTGATCATGTATGTAACTGGTGGGTTTTCCGGTTAATGGGTCTTATTTCGGTTGCATTCGGTTTTCAGGGATATGAGTTGCAATTTGATTACTTGCCTAGCTCTTCGGGTTTTATTTTTAAACACGATTACTTAATCCGTTGACATCTCAAAGTTTCATATAAAATTTGAAGCTCCTCTGTTCAATGTTTAAAGTAAACTCCGCTTACTTCACTACGTCATGTGCCGATTGGGTAATTTGTTTTACTTTAAAACTATAAATACCTTGTCTGAATTGACAGTTTGTGTTTCTGTGTATTCACTTGCGACCTAAGTTAAGTTTGAGCAAATTGCGGCATTACATGTGCTAATACATAATTATCGTTATATCTTTCGAACAGCCGGTACATAATTTCTTAACTACATATACATATTTACTTGATAATTCCGCTTAGACTACGTTTCGGTTTTCATTTTACAGGTACACATCCAGTTCAACTAACAAACATGCAACATCGATGGCTTATTTCCATACGCCACATAAGTTCACTCGGCAAATTAGTCGCCTTGAAACAGAGAAACTTGCATAAATGAATTAGTTCACTTGATTGTTTTAAATAATACTAAAATTCCAGGCGACTAACTTGCTGCGTGCGAATATGGGGTTATATGACTTATACGAATTTAGTTTCTAGGGTATCTAGGTACATATGTATGTAGGCAGGTGTCACAGCTACTGCGCTAAACAAACAACAACATCGAACTCAAGTTACAACAATTTCAATTCGCGTTTAATTATATATTCCTGTTTCCAATGTTTTCCTTACGCCTAAGTATGTTTGACACAAATTGAAAATTACTTCGAGCCGGAGCAAATAATTTATCACACATTTTCAGGGACTGAATAAAGTTGGGTTCTCAATCGAGCGAATGCCTCTAAACTTGCTATAATGTAATATCAAAATAGGGCGAGAAGCAAAGCACACTTTCTTCAGATTGGATCGTTCTGAGTATCTGGTGCTTAAATATCCCAACTAGCTACAGGTACAAACACATACAAATATCTACGAGTATTATATTTGTTCTATTCTTGTATATTTTAATATATTTATATAATTATTTCAACATTAATACACAACAATGGTTATATAAATTCTAGAAATGTACGCGTAATTATTGTTTTTCCGTTTTCTGTGAGCATTTTCCGTATTTGGCCTAGTTCCCGCCTACTCCACGCACATAAAACACTTCTAAATATTCGCCTTAACTATACAAATGCACACAAATAGGGATTTGATGCAACTTGATTAACATTTAGGTACATGAGTCTCTCGTTAGCACAGAAAACATGGAGTACAGTGAGCACACAGATAATCTACATTTACATTTACATTCACATTTACAGATTAGGGATCTCGCCTTCCGGGTGATGTATTCTGCTCTATAAACAAATGCGCGCACTTTTGAAACGGAAAAATACCTCCGCCCGCCAAGTTCCGCCCTCCAAAGTAGTCTTAAGAATATTCGCAGTAAAAAACCAATCAAACGATCTCTCACTTGTGTAAATTGATTAGTGGTAACCTTTGTATATTTGTATATAAATTTATATATTTTAAAACTCAACGATTTCCATTGCACTTTCAACATTGCTCTCGAATTAATTGGCGCCCAACGGGGGGCATCCAGGGATATACACACGGAACTAAACAAACATACACCAGGACTCCTGACCTAAAGCCTACGTTAACTTGTTCGGTTCGGTTATTACAATCGAGTCTTGCCGCCACCATCGATCTGAAATTAGGTACTAAGGAACAGCTATCCCATCGTGATGACTGATAAATAGGTACTTTCGCATAGGAAACATGAAGGTTCGATCCTCCCTCGTCGCGCTCTGCCCATCCGAATGAGGTGTCTATAAAATATTCGACTGTAGCTTGTGTCCGTTTGCATAATCGCCTAGTTAAACTCTTTACATGTACAGTTAAGTGGGTTGCTTAGCTCGTAGATACACACATACACGTTTATATATATATACTTATAAAAATAGTTTTCGATATTGGGAACAACAACGTATGCGTTCGACTCCTTTCCTTTTCCTAGGCCTCGGCCTACAGATCCTACCTGGTACGCTCTGGCTATTACTTCTTAGTGCCTGCTCCGGATGCATTGCCTTTCGTCTTGGCCTGGCTGCCCAATGTTGCAGCTGTCGACGTGGCCGCCTTCTTGCTGCTACTGCTGCTGCCCGCTGCAGTCGCTGTTGCAGCAGATGCCGCTGAACCCTTGGCTGCAGTTGCTCCTGGCTTGGCCACCACAGCTTTTGTGGGGCTGGTGGAGCCGGCCTTGATGGGCTTCACTGCCGACTTCGTGGGGCTGGTTTCGTTCGCCTGTGTCCTGCCGGCTTTCGCGGACTTGGCCGAGATGTTGCTGCTGGCGGCACCCTTTGTAGGCGGTGGAGTATCCGTGCTCCGGCTGCTGGGCACATCGCCCGATGTAGCCGCCTTGCCACTTCCCCCTGAAGGGGCAATCGGCTTCTGATTCAAGGCAGTTTTCGTAGGTGTTGGGGTTGCAGTAGCCACTTGTGACTTTTGTGCTGCTGCTGCTGCTGTCGCTTTTTGGTTAACTGCTGGCTGTGCAGTTGATGTGGCTCCTCCACTCGGCGTGACCTTTCCGTTCGTCACCCCAACACTGGCAGCTGCAGCTGGAGCATCCGACTTGAAAGTGGATAATGCGGCCGTTGGCTTGCTGCCAGCGTTTGTATTTGTCTTCGCCACCGATGCTGATGTGGCTGGCGGCGCAGCAGCAACAAGTGCCGATGGAGCGGCAACTGGTGTGCTCTTTGCGGCCTGTGCTGCACTAACCGCAGCTGATGGTGGTGGTGCCGTAGCTTTGAGTGGAGCGGCTGCTTTTGAGGCTGCAGCAGGCACTGTTGCTCCCGACGAGACAGTGACCACTGTTGCAGTTGCAACACCAGGTGCTGTTGATGCTTTTGTGCCGCCTGGAGCACCAGCAACACTGGCTGATATTGTGGTCTTAAGTGGAGCTGTTTTATCCGTTTGCGACACTTTAACCGAGGCAGCCACATTCAAAGCCATTGCCGCTGCAGGCGTTTTGCCAGTGGCGACTGTTGCTGTTGCAGCTGCAACATTGTGTGCTTTGTTGCCACCAGTAGTAGGAGCTGCAGCAGCAGCTGATGATATTGTCGTTTTAAGTGTGGCTTTGCCAGCAGCAACGGTGGCTTTGCCATTTGCCGCAGCAGCAACTGTTGCTCCTGTGGCAGCCACACCCACTGAAGTGGTGGGTGCAACACCAGCTGCAGGCGGTGATTTGGTGGCAGCAGCGACAGTTGCTGCTGTCGTGATGTTGCTGCTGGCCAGCGGAGCTGCAGCACTCGTGACTCCTGTGGCCAAATTGACTTTGTTTGACTTCTTCTCCCCGCCGCCCGCGAATGTGGACATGGTGGTGCACTCACGTCCGCTGCTCTGCGTTCCGGCGGCCAGGACCTTTGTGTTTGCCGACTTGTTGTCCTTTTCGGCGGGTATAAGGGGCTGCTTGCTGGGGCTGATCTCGGTGGTTGGCGACTTGTGGGTGCCGTTCTTGGCATTCGTCTGCAGGTTGCCGCTGCTGCCCTGCTTGCTCATGGATTTCGGAGCACCTGGCCGCTTGCCCACAGTCGCCAGGGGCAGGCACTCGACATCCACGTCCACGTCCAGAGTTAGTTGCCTGTCCTTCTTGTTCGCTGCCCGCTTGGGCGAGGCCTCCTCCTCGATTAGGATCTTGGTGTTGGTCACGCCGTCGTAGTTCTGGCTCTGGTACCGCTCGGCGTGCAGGTTGACGCAGGGTCTGCCCGCTGGTCCCCACTCGGCGGTGGGCTGCAGCAGGTGCTTGATGCGGTCCCTGAAGCTGAGGCTCTTGGGCGCCCGCCAGATCTCCTGGAAGGCCACCAGGAAGATGACCAGCACGGGCAGCAGTCCCACGATCCAGCCCACTGCATCCGCCCACATGGGGTAGACATAGTGGCCATACTTGGCCGGCTTGTACTCCACCCAGTTGAAGAACAAAATGAACTGGGAGAAATATAGTAGATGAGAGATACATCATCAGCAGTAATCAGGAAGATGAACTCACCAAGAGGGTGGCTGGCGTGATGTAGCGCCACATGATGCCCCAGAAGAAGTTCCAGAACCAGGATCGCTTGCCAATCATGCCCTGAATGTCGTTGAGGAACCGCTGGGATCCATAGATCCAGGCAATTAGGATGCACTCCGAGATGGCAATCAGCAGCACGGACCAGTTGGCAGCATATTTGTCCATCAGCTGCAGCCAGTACATGCCGCTCTAGAGGATTAGTAGTAATGTAAAGACATACACTTTGATTAGCGCTCAGAGATACCCACATTGGTGGTGAAGACCAGACCGCCGATGTAGCCGAAAATGGCCACCGACAGGACCACCCAGATCTTGTACTGCCTCAGGTTGGGGAACCTGTCCAGAATCGCCGTCGTCACCGTCTCCATCAGAGCGAACTGGGAGTCCAGTCCCAGGGTCAGCAGCATCACGAAGAACAGAACGGCCCAAACGGGCGAGACGGGCAGCCGGGTGACCACCTCCGGATAGACAATGAAGGCCAGGCCCGCGCCCTGGTCGACCACCTTCTCCACATCGACGTTCAGCTCGTGGGCCAGGAAGCCAATGATGGAGAAGATCACCAGGCCGGCGAAGAAGGAGGTGGCTATGTTGCAGAAGGCCACGATCAGCGAGTCCCTGGAATTGGATTTGTTGTTTAGTTCGAAAGTTCCACAATTTGTAACCAAGGTGGTACTCATCTCATCCGCAGGACTTATCGCTGCTAAGCCCATCGGAATACTATGAAACTTACTTGTAGCAGTTGTTGGAGAACTTGTTGTAGGACGAGAGCGTGATTAATCCGCCCCAGGCCGGGCTCAGTGCGAAGAATATCTGGACCGCCGCATCGCCCCAGACCTAGTGGATGGGTGGGAGGATGAAGGACGTGGCCATGGAGCGGTGGGTTGCCGCGTTCAGCACCTACCTGGGCGTTGGCCAGCTGCTTCCAGTCGGGCGTCAGGTAGAAGAGAATGCCCGTGCTCGCGCCCGGCAGCGTGACTCCCCGGACGAAGAGTATCACCAGGACGACGTAGGGGAAGAGGGCCGTGAAGTAGACCACCTTGCCGGAGGACTGGACGCCCTTGCACAGGCACAGGAACACTATCGTCCACGCCAGGAAGAGGCAGGCGGCCAGTGACAGCTTAATGCTGCCCGTCTCCTCGATGCCCTTGGACAGACCGAGCACAAAGTTGCTGCCGGAGCCAAGTGCGAGTGGCAAGTGAAAGGGACCAAATGGAAGAGAAAGCCAAGTTAAAGTCAATTAACACAGAATTTGAACCAATGTTAGTAATGAAAATAGGTAGTGTATGAAATCATGCATGAAATAGCAAATGATAATTGTGCAAGTCCATGTGATAACCCACTTGAAGTACTCCTCGGCTGGTGGACGCTTCAGGGCGCCGAGCGCCAGGGCGGTGATGTTGTTCTCCGCCGCGGAGGTGGCGTTGTGGCAGGTGCGGAGGTAGTAGGTGCCATTGGTGGCCTCGCACTGGTCCGCCTGTGCGTACGAGAAGCAATCTGCAAGAGACTTTGGCGGTCAGCAAGTTGGATCTCCCCCTTCCATTTCCAGTCCCTTCCCATTCCCATTCCCATTCCCCCCTCAATTATGTAAACAGCGCTTTAATATTTATGAACTATTTGCCGGGTTGTGCAACCCAGTCTGGGAACATAATTAAAAGGACAAAGTAGCAAATCAGAGGAGGGCACAAAACGTGCAGCCTCGCAAACAAAAAAAGGGTCTGGGCATGTCACAGTCCTTTGGCGGAAAAGGGTTGCCCAGAAAGGATCTGGCAACTGGCAAATTTGACTGCCTGGCGGGGGTGAAAGGTCAATAGCAGAGCAATCTGTCTTTCGCCTGCCTTTTTTTCGACCGTACATAAAGTCCATCCGATTTGAACCGCCTAATGAGACTTTAACTTTAACCAGGCACTAGGCAGCTGCTTGGAAAAACCCGCTTCCTCACCCACAACACTCGCTTTTCCCGCGCAACCACAAATTGTATTTACCTGTCAGCCCCACAGAAGTCAGAAACTTCGAGTTCTGGTTATGACATTTGACTTATGTGTGCCAAAAGAGAAAGTGTCGCCGTCGAAGTTTTCCATCCAAGTGGGCGCAAAATGACTGGCTGACAGTTGATTTCCAGTCGCAGGGAGGGATGAGTTGCAGGACATTACATTAAGGCTGGCAGTGGCTAATTGCGAACTAAATTCGTTTGCCAACTGAAGTGGGTATTCAAATCGATTTATCGAGCAGCAGCACCCAACTCACCCACCTCACCCACCTCCCCCATTCCCACGCCCAATTAGCGCCTGTCAATAAACATTACTCATACGCGCCGTTGGCGCATCGAATTAAACCGTCGCTAGACTCAAGTTTAAATTCCGAGCAGCCCCACATTCATCAGCTTCATTTTGCGACGGGGAAATAAATTCGAGAACAATTTGATGGTTTTGTGAAAAACTTCAAAGTGTTTACACGCCGTTTAATTTGCCTGTCTGCCTCTGTTTGCATTGCAATTAATTTGATTACACAAACGCACACACACGCGAGTTGTGCGAAATAAATTCTATTTGAAAGAGAAACGAGGACCAACCAACCAATTCACATATAAAAAAATCCTGGGCGCAGTTTGTGTATCCCGCAAAGGATACCGACTTTCTTACTCAACTTGAGCGCAGAAAATTGGCCTTGAAATTTAGAGCTTAGAGTTTGGAGAGTCAAATAAAGGGATTTTTAGTGGCCAGATCATTTACCTTATTAGGCACTTCGAAATGCTGGCCAAATATTTACTGGAAAAAACATGGGCGCACAAGTGAGTGGAGAGCCAAACAGAGTGCGACATTCGATCCGTGGACAAACAGAGTCAAACACATTTTAATCGTGACACTAAAAGTAAACATTTGTCATCTAAAACAGACGACAGAGGACAAAGGCGAACGAGGTCAGGATGCTGGCAGCAGGAGCACATCGGGCGGCGAATCGAGAAGTGTCAATAAATAAAATCCTTAAGAAATTGCTTGTCTGCCGGGGCAGGTCCTTCCTCTCCGCCCGCGCTCCCTGCTCCCTGCTCCCGCCTCCCCCCTCCCCCCTCCCCCCTCCCCCGCAGCATACACATACAATACTTTCTCGTCGTGGGATCCCTGGGAGCTTAGGGAAAAGCCCGGCCCAAGGTTGAGTTTCCCACTGCCAGCGATTGAGTGTCAAAAACAGTTAAGACATAATTGTTTGTCATTTTAACAATTTCAAGCTGCCGTGTTCGCTCCCCCCAAGGTGAAATGCTCTGCGCCGAGGGACGCTGCTCAATATCCAGGACCCTTAATAGCATCCATTATCGATTTCTGGGCCAGCACAAAAAGAAAAAAATATGGAAATGGCAGCCAACCTCCGTCTGAATTCGAAGCAGGTGGATTACTTGCCTTCGTCTTGATTTCTAGTAGGAATAGAAACAATTAGGAAAGTTTCCAGCCATTCACCACTGGGTTTTCTTCACAAAATCAACCATTTATGATATGCTGGAAATGTAAATTTTGTTGAATGCCCGACAAATAAGCTCATCCCTTCTGACCTACATAGGAAACTTGCCACGCTCTTCCGGGACAGCATGACGAATCCACCCGCCGCCCAGCTTCCAGCTCCAGAATCTGGAATCCAAAATCCGGAAGAGTCGGCGTTCAATGGTCGTTAAAGATTTATGTGTTTCGCGTGGCGGAACGTTTTAAAGTGTCCGTGTCCGTGTCTCTGTTTGTGGCCAAGGAAGTCACCAGCAGACAGGGGAACTCACAAGGAAACGCCTTCGCCACACAGACACACACTTATAGAGTCCTCACACACACACAGAGGCAGCTCTCACCTTGCAATGTCAAGCGAGGCACAAAAACAATTGCCTACTTCAGGGCGCCTAGGAATCCTCCATGCGTTTTGTTTATTATTATAATTCTGGGCGAAAGTATGAACAATCATACTTTCTATTTGCTTGCGTGTGCGTGAAGGGCAGGATTGTGGAGGCATCCACTTTTTTGGGGGGCGGGGCACAATGAATGATGTACTTTTGATCCCCTGGCATTATGCTAGGCTGGCCTCCACTATTCGGATATTTCGGAAGCGAACTTATCGAGTTTTTATTTTACATTTCTGCCCTGACTTGCGAGTTTCCTTGAAAGTTTCCCTGGGACTGTGTGTGTTTATCTTTGCTGCGTCGTCCCGAATCAATTGTCTCCGGGCTCCTCTGGTTACACAACCATTCTCCCCAATTTCCCCGCCGCCTCCGTCTCCGATTTCTATTTCCCTGGCCATGTGTTTCCCAACCGTGCCACGTGCCGCCGATGGACACAAACAAAAACAAATGCGGAGCCGAGCGGAATAAAATTCCACTTTTGACAGCCTGCAATTTGCCTAATTTATTACCCGAGGAACGTAACAAAAGATGGGAATCTGACATCCGCTCTTATCCTCATCCTCCACCGTTCCGCCCCCTTTACCCCGCCGAGTGTTTTGGCCTATTAATTAATTGGAGCCATCGCACTATGTGCTCCCCAGGGGACAAACTCACACTTTGTGCTCCAGGCGGGCTCGCAATTCTGCCACGGAAGCACCGGCGCAAACGAGGCGAACATGTAGAAGATGGTCCAGGCGATGATCAGGTTGTAGTAGAGCATCACTATGGCCGACACCAGGATCATGCCGCTTCCCAGTCCCCGGAAGAGCGGGCAGAACCGGCGGTAGACTGCCACGGGACCCAGGGCGGCGTACTGGCCAAATGAGAGCTCCATGAACATCAGCGGCAGTCCGGCGATGACCAGCATTATGGTGAAGGGGATGAGGAAGGCTCCTGCAAAGGGAAAGCATATATCATTTTGAGAGGATCATTATCATCAAGCATTAATATACACTTAGTGATATTTAAAGCTAATTGTGTATCTATAAGATTTATTGTTTAGATGGAACCAACCTCCTCCGTTGTTGTAGCACAGGTAGGGAAACCGCCACACGTTGCCCAGGCCCACTGAGTATCCGAGCAGCGAGAGCAGGAAGTCAAAGCGTCCCGTCCAGGTGCCACGTTCGTGCTCGGACTCCCCAGCTCCGCCGGCTCCTGGCCCAGTGGCGTCCAGCTGGATGAGCGCCGTTCCGGAGGCACAGCCACTTATCGCCGTAGAGGGGCAGACAACGCCTCCTCCGCCGCCGCTGCCTCCTCCGGCACTTCCGGACTTGCGGCTCTGTCCCATGTGGGTGGCAGTTCTGATCCTCCTCCAGCTGTGGAAAATGCAAATATTTGAATCTATTAGTTAGCTTTCACAGGTGACAACCAGCTGGCCAACTGCCAACTTTCACAGCTGGCCAAGAGCTGCTGATGGATTCAATTGGCCTCGATGCAGGCCAAATGAAAGCAATTAGGAAAGGTCACCTGACAGGGGCTTCATTCGCCTTAGATTAAACTGGGGGCTCATATTCATTGCCCACACAATATTGAACTAATATGTTATTAATTTAAATACAGAAGATTTATTACAGAAAAGAGTGAAAGCAATTTGTAGTTCTTAAAGTTTAAGCTTATAAAATAAACCGAGCAGAAAGTTACTGAATTAGCTGTGAAGTGCAAATACTTAAATTTAATTATCGAAGCCGGAATCAACGAGTTCAATAATAAATATTGTGCTATATTGCAAATTGGTTTATGGGGCTCAAATTCTCTTGGCGTTCATTTGTGAAAAAAGTTCGTTAACTAAATGCATTTTCATAAGCAAATCATTGCTTTGGCTTTAAGCTATATTCCTCTATTTTAAGTAGAATCTTGGCATTAATATTATTATTAAAACCAAACCAACTTAAACTGAATGCAAGTTCAATGGATTTGCTATCCGCAGGCGCATTTCGCCATTTCCGTTTCGTTAATTAAATACGCAGAAAACGGGGCTCCAGTGCTGTTTTTCCATTCCAGAAGGTGGCAACTTTTGTGCGCCGAGGATAAATGAGTACTCAAGAAAATGACGCGCCGTCAATGGCATTTGATGCTGTCCGCACTCACACTAGCTCACCCACACTCACACACACACACTCTATATGTGGTACATAGTGGCAGACTTTCTGTTTCTGTAGTGGCCGTAACATGGTGCTATGGGATGTGTGATGAGAAGTGGACGGATTTTCCGGCTTTTCCGCACTGCCGCCTGAGAGTTTTTTGCCTGGTCACGTTTCGGTGCCATTTCCTTGGCAGCGATCAAATGAGATGAGATGGTTGTTGTTTTTTATGCCAATTTGTTGACAGCCTCGTAATTAGCCAGTCAAATGTGCATTTGGCCAAGTGAGTGTGCCAACTAGCCAATGGGGCTGTTAATGCGCCAATGATGATCTCTGTTCGCTGGGAAGCAGGGGAGATGGGGAAAATGAGGGAAAACCACAATGCCAATTCGCAGCGCCATTTTCCAGCAAGGTTGCTTCGCTCCTGGCCTGGTTTTCCCATTGCCATTCAGCTTTTTTGCGGTCCAGCATTCCGGCTGCAACAATTTCAGCCCGCTCCGCAATGCCAGTGGCATTTGCTTAGCAAATAGTTCCTAATGATTCCCGGCCCAAGAAGAATGCGATTCAGCGGCGACGCACAGGGAGAAACCGGAAAAAATCTACAAAAAACTACGGCGAAACAAACGATCAAACAAACAAACGGGCGGCAGTCCAGCTGCGGTACAAATAAACATTTAGCTTTGTGCGAACTTTTGTGGAAATGCTCCAAATGGTCGAAACACAATCGCCTGACAATGAAAATCGAGAGGCGGCAGGCGGAAGCGCCTAAGTTTCCATGGGAAAGCGTGAAAAGTGCCGGCAAACTTTTCCTTCCCATCGGTCAGGTGAAAACGAGAGCGGTTTAGCGTTATGGTACATATATAGTATATAGGATACAGATAACAAAATAATAAGCTACCGAATAATATATAATATTATATAAAGTAAAATCCAATGGGCGTACGAGGGAAGCTACATATTAGAAGGTCATTTTACAATTATTGAGTTCCTCTTTTTTTCTCAGTGTACCGAAATCTGCGCAAACAGTTGGCATTTCGGTTGAGCAAACAAATGGCTTGGGTAGTTTGCCAACTGAAAAGCAAACTTTGACCAACTTACTGCCCAAATTTATGTACGAGTCCTGATCGAAGTAACAATTTTTCACGTTTGAATTCCCAGTTGAATTCATTTGGTAACAGCTTAATTTTACAGTGTATATCCACTTTTCACTGGAGTTCCTCCTCAGAACAAAAAAAATTAGTAGCTTATTTTATATGGAAATGTATCTCAATTAAACAAAAGGCCAGCAGTGCACTTTTGTTAATTATTAAATAACACATATTTGTAATTGAGAAACATGAATTTAAATGAAATTCTAGTTCCTGGAAGCTCTAAGCATTTTTTCTAGAAACTAATAATAGTGGCCACATGTGCGAACAAATAAGTCTAATAAGAGAGTGTGTGTGTGTGTGTGGGGGTGGAAACTCCTTTTCCATTTTCCGCCCAACGTCCCCACCCCCCCTCCGCTCTGCCCTCGCTCTTTTTGCCTTGTTTGTGTTTGGTCAATTCGAGTGTGAAAATGTTTTCGAGCTTCTGCCGCCGCTTGTTTACGCTTGATGAGAACAAGGGGAGGGGGGAGGGGGTAAGGCGGAGGGTGTGGGTGGGTTGCATTGAGCGTCCTTGGGAATGTGCAGTGCAGCGAGGAGTGGAGTGGGGTGGCGAGGGGATGGGGAGCCAGCTTAAATGGGCTGCATTATAGTTTTCCTGTTCGCTTTCTCTTCCTTTTTTTGCGAACAATCCGCCGACAGCGTTTTCCGCCTTTTGGCATTTCATAGTTTTCCCTATTTTGACATTTTTATGCGAAAGTTAAATTTCCCCGCATATGGGCCTGCAGGCCCCAAGGCGAGACAAGGGACCTTCGGCAGCCCCATCATCCCCAGCAGCCCCATCATCCCCATCGAGATCATCATCGCCCCACCAGTGGCATCTGTGCTCTCTGCTGTTGCACAAGTCACGGCAATTACGAAGGGCCAAACTCGGGCCATTTGAACTTGAACCCACGAAGGCTGCCCACAAGCGGCAAACAAAGCGAGCGGCGACCTTCGACCCTCACCACCCCACCCCCTGGTGAAAGTGGGTGGAAGGATAGGCGCAGGATATGCCAAGCAGCACTGCAGAAAATAAAGTACTTCGTTCATTGTCAAGCCATGAAATTGTTCATTGCACTCATGCATTTCTTTGCTAAAAGATAGAGATACCTTCTATTCATAATTCAATTTAAATTGTTGCTTTCTTTTGTTAATTAATCTATAAATGTAAGATAGGCTAATCTGCCACTAGCTCCGCTGATTAGGACTCTTCACGAGCTGATTAACCAGCAGATAGCTCGATTTCCACTGCGCCGACAAACTTCAACGCCTTGAGTAATTATGCAGTGCCAAGTGTCGTCCTCAAAAAGCGGATGCAAATGAATCCTGCGGAGGGAGCAGGGAGCAGGGAGGAGGAGGAGCAGCTGATGCTGGCCTCTTTGCTCGCAGTTCAATGAGTTATTGGTGCTATTTCAAGTGCTCGACGGGCGCTATTGATTATTCAGTTTTGCAGGAGCTATAGCTATAGATATAGATATAGCTATATATGTGGATACATACTATAGCTGCATGAGGCCAAGCGCACGCACACAAATTTGTACCGATGCAACGAAGTTGCCCCTGCTTTCCCAAGCTTTCCCCGCACCCGGAAAATGCTGGAGGAAAACAGATTTTCACGTTCTATTGCACCGCCCGCTGCCCACCTCAGGATCCACCGTCCTGCGTGCTGCGTCCTTCGTCCTTCGTCTTGGGTCCCCGGGGCTCCTGTAGCCGCATTAAATATTCATCTACTTCGTCATCGTCTGTCGTCCTTCGTCCTTCGTCCTGTCATCGTCCTGGTTATCGCAAATTCAGCGCTAAATCACAATCAAAATGCGCGTAAAGTGGCATTTCAAGTGATTCGCCTCCTTTTTTTTATGAATTCCAAATTGCAAATCATTTCGTTGATTAAATTGAAAATTGTTGAAGATGCGACACACTTCGCAGTTCTATTTTGAAAACACGAATGCAGTTCTATGCAAACAACGATTTTGAATCGCCAATGAGGATAATTTGGTCTGATTAATGGGTATCAAATGAAATTGGTACCGCTTAGTACATGACAGGCGGTTTAATAATTTAGGCTGCACAATTTCTCCATTAGCCTATTTTTAGGTTTATTGCCGCCGTATCGATTGACAACTAAACGCGTTTCGGGTTTTAAGTTGCCGTAAGGACATCGTGTGCAGATCGCTATTAAATTTCGAATGGCAAAGTGGGAAAAAATGCATGCATGGGATGAATGCACAAGGACGAAGGACGAGGGACGCGGGAGACAGCTGGCAGTTAAGTGAATTATGTCTGCAAATGATTTTTTCTTGTCACCCAGTAGTTTTCGCAGAATTCCCCTCGCACTTGCACCACATTTGCACCTAGGCGCGCCGCTTTGTTCCTCTGCCTTAAATTTGCAATTTAAATGTAATTTCTCAGGGCAAATGGGTTACTTTTATTTGGTTTATGACAAATGCACACCCACCACCCATTCAAAACGCGCAGATTTAATGCTTTCAGACAGGTGGGTGGTTGGTTGTGGCATGGGTTTGAACTCGTGTGAATACACTCGTTATTCACGAGTGTGTTGCCAAGCGAAATGCAAGCTTGATCACTTCTGTCGTTTCCTAGAAACCATATCTTCACAAAGTCACTCTCTTCAAATGGAATAACAATTTCATTCTTATTTCGAGACCTGTGATTAAAACTACGTTTGCAATGATGAATGGCCCTGACTTTCCCAGCTATTGAATTTCTGAGTCTCCAGTAAAATGGATTTTCCAAAGTGTAGCATTTGCATTTTTCTCGGGTAAACAGCAAGCGGAATGGAATGGAATGGCTGTCCCAAAGAAGCTTTATGCCGATTAGCACTTGCTGAATTTTCATTTGCCCAGAAGTTTGCAAGTCGCTTGTGTTTGCTCCACGGCGATGTCGCCATCTGCGTGCAGCTGTTTTCCACGGTTTGTTTTTCCATTTTCGAGTGCTTTATTGTGCGCTGGGAAGGGCTGGTGGAAAGCATTAACAAAATGTCTTTGGCGCCGGCCACTCGATGCACTTTTGTCATCCTGGCACTAACCATCCTGCCGAACCAATTCCATTGCCAGGTGTATAGGAATGGAAATGGGAGTGGGCATGGAAGTCGCGATTCCCTGCTGGCCGAGTCCCAGATGAGAATCTTTACGCTGACCCTACTGGGACTCTTCGTTCTGGTCCTCCTGGGCTTCGTGGGTGAGTTCGTGTGCCTTCCATCTCCTCGATCAACTCGCCGAGCGGAGATTTCCGATTTCCTTTGGGCAGGATGTATCTGCTGCTTCTGCCGGATTTCGCGGGCTGTGGAATCGACTTCCGATGGCCTCGATGTCTACGCCCCGCGCACCCAGAGCATCGTGTGGCCCACTCTGCCCCTGCCCCTGCCTCAGGAGGCGGGCCGCGTCCTGGAGATGACCTTCCTGCACGCCCCCAGGGTGAACTGCCTGTGCCGCAACTGCTGCCTCGCCAGAAACTCGTTCTGCATCGAAAACTGTGGGGTCATCACACACTATGCCTAAGATTGATTCTTTTCTAGATCTAGATTCTGGACCAGTGGTTTATAGTCATGGAACTGAAGTTTTGTTTCTGCCACCAAGTTTCTTGATTTTGTTTGGGATTGAAATCCACTTGGCATCTTTCTTCGGCATAAGTGGCGATACAAATAAACAGCTTTCTGTTGATAAGTCTAACTGGAATCGAGGGCTTTCTGGTTTGTTCAGTTGCATTGGATCGATTGGCGCAGCACCATGAGCCCCTCCGTCCAGGTAAACATGGCCAGGTGGATCTTGCTGCTGGCCACCTCGGCTGCCTGCGCTCACCTGGCCAAAGCTGATGACAACTTTACGGGTAAGTGCACTTGGGCAGGCACCTGCGGCTCGTTTGATTTCCGTTTTCGCTATCTGTATCTGTGTATCTCTGTATCTTTGCATTCCGGGGAAGACTTTGACTTCGTAAATGTAACGCAGCTGCTGCAAATGTCTGATTTCGAGAACGAAAACAATACTGACGCAAATTCCGCGGAACACGACGTGGCCACGCCGACTGAAGGCCCCACTGTTGCTCCAACGGATGCAGATACCAGCACCAGTGGCCAACGTGAACCTCCATTCGAGGACCTGCGGCACCATCGGCACTTTGGGCGCTTCATCTGCATGGTTCTGCTGCTGCACGTATCCGTGGTGGGAGTTGGTAAGTCAACTTGGTTCTGTGATATATTTTGTTCATTTGGGTTTCCAACAGTATCACATCTTTGCAGAAACAATAGTTTTGGTTTTTAAGTGATGGTATCTCTTTTCCCGCTAGGAATCACCATCTACAGCTGTGTGCACTGCAAATTGAGGAGCTTGAGGAGTCGTTCCAGGATGAAGGCACAGCGTCGGTTGCAGCTGACCAACCTGCGCTCGGAGCACATTCCCAATTCGCGCGACTGCCCGTGCCACGGATGCATTTTGGCCAGGGAAATGCTGCAGGGATTGATCATGCACCAGTTCCACGAACTGGTCGAGTGCTGAGGAGGAATGCAAGTGCAACTGGGGGGCAAGAATTTGGCAGGTGCATGTGAATGAGAGCATGGAGTATGGACTACACTCGCCAACAAAGTTAAGCATTCTAAAAGAGCTCAGTTACTAACTCATATTAAATATAGATAGATCTTGATTTTACCTTTATTGAGGTAACTTTCTCATACCTTTCAAGTGAAGGTCTGTGCAATCTGATTTGGATTCACATGTTGCATAAGAAGAGCCCGCTTTCCTCAAAGGGAGTCGTTCGCTTAAGCGGACACAAATGTCAATGTTAGCCACACACAACTGACACAATCGCCCTACCACACCACCACACACACACACACACACACACACACACACACACACACACACACACACAGACATCCCCAGTGCTACTTACAGCCACATTCATGTATATTGGCAGTTGCATTGTCGGAGAAAAAGCAACAACAGCTGCCGCGCAGAGATAGTGAGTGGGAGAACTGGGGAAAGGTGGGGGAAAGCTGTGCTGACATGCACAAGCAGTTTAACAGCTTTGTGCGGTCGGTCAAAGTTCACGGAGTCTTCAATCGCCTCATATTTAGTTAAGCCCGCAGCTAGACAATGAGGTTTTCGTTTAAATGGTCCAATTACTCGTTGTGTATGACCCATATTTTTAGATAAATCCCTATTTACCTCGAGGAAATTGAATTTTGAAAATAATCTATTAAAATGATAGACCATTACCTTGTCAATTTGCCACTTAAGCCCTCAACAAGTTCTCCCCGGTCGAGTAGTCAACGGATCCGCCACATTGCGTATACGCCAGGATGGCCCAGTCACAACAAACAGCCAAATCCCGCCATCCATCAGGATGTGGCTTTAAGTCTAATGCACTGGATACCACGATGTCACCGATCACTTTTCAGCCAGGTCGCTGATGTTTTCATTGTTATTTGATTGCGATTCAAATGTACACACAAAAGGGAAAGCGCTGCGAGCCCAGCGAATAAAATAACAAATGGCAAGGGAAAAAGGACAAAAAAGCCGAAAAACTGGAAAACCTGAACTTGAGCCCTGACAAACACGCACAAAACACGGACAGGCCAATGCCAAAAGCCCGAACGCGAAGGAAACAACGCACGTTCATGCCGAACAGGAAGGAAGCCACAAGGCACACAGGAAAAGGAACAAAAAGCGACAGCAGGGGGAGGGGCGCCAGGAGCCGGGGGCGGAAGGACCCTAGCAGAGGAGGAAAAGCCCGCTCCAAGGGCAAGGATGCTGAGGTAGCAGCCACAGCAATCACTATAACAAAAGGCACGGCAATCACAGGGCAGTTCCATTAAGAGTAACTAGGGTTCACTGCACGAAACTATTGATGCGATTAACTGGAATTCGGGTATGAATACTGAGAAGTAAAGTAAGTTATAATGGGATTTTCCAAAAAGGACATAGTATTTTCATAAATTAAACATATTCATAGGAGCAATTGTCTCATATTAAAAGGGAATCTCTGATAAGGTTAGTTAGTATGAGGTTAGTTAGTATTACTAATAGGATATATTTATCCTACATTTAGGGAATCCTTGTTAGATAAATTCCCAATGTCGCACTTCTCGAGGTTCGACTGTACGACAATAAGAAGAACTCGACTTAGACATTCCAATAACAATGCCTCACAAGAGCTAAGAAAATGCCCACCAAGTGGAAGGGGCGGAAAAACTTGGGCAGCAGGAGCAAAGGATAGCGAAAGTAGTAAAAAGTTATCGGGACTCGGGATGAAGGTGCCGCCGGGAGCAGGAGTCCGGGGCACAAGAGGAGCCACAGCGGGTGGAGGCTGGAATTAATTTTGCGTTCATCCACGCTTGGCTGCTTGGCTGTTTGGCCGGAGCGGAAGGGACGCGGCTGGAGGCAGCACTCCTGACCAACTTGCGGCAAATATTTGCCCAGCCCGAAGTATCCATTCGGCCCGGAATTGGATGCACCTGCTGCCCAGCCAAGCGGTTGCATGCGGATGCGGCGGGAGGGGGCGCCTGGCATGTACATGCAAATTTATTGGACACGACTCTGAGATAATGCAAATTACGCTCTAATCAGGTTTCAATTTCAGCTCACTGCCGCACTGAGTTCGCCGTAACTAACCAGATATTACTGGCCATGCAGGATGCAGGATTCAACTGATGCATAGGTGAGATGCACTCCAACACGAATCCTTGAATGAGCGGGGCAGCAGGCGAATGAATGATTGTTATATTACCTGACCTCCGCTAAATTCGTTGGGTATTTTCTTTGGTCTTATCAGGGGTTTTTACTGAGCTGCAATCTTAATTACTCGAAACTTTGCTCGACTGTTGTCTTAAGTCGAGTTGAGTCCTGGTTTAAACGCTAAGTCCGGCCAAACTTTCGCCTTAGCCCAAGGCTTCACTTTCACTCGCAGTTTGCCCCGAAAAGTGTGCTACGAAAATGTTGCAGTTGCAGCGAGTTTTCATGGCCACTGCCACAGCGAATCCGGTGACCAGCTGCTGGCTGTGGCAGTAGCAGGTGGCAGGTGGCAGGTGACAGAGTATCGGGATGGGCTGTAATCAGACTGCATTAACGCCGAATTAGCCGCACAATGCAGTTATCCTGGGCGCAGGACGTGGCTGCAACGGAACGCCGTCTAATTGGGCCTGTCAACGGACGCGTCCTGCGGGAAGGACCTTGGCGCGGGCTAGGGCTTTAATTGTTTTAAATATTTACTGGCAGGACTCGAAGGACACTCCCAGCAATACACACACGCACAGCTCGCACAATCGCACACAAATACATGGCATACACGCGGGACTTACACAATTAAGAGTTCGCTACAGGGTTTTCCCCTTCGTCAGCACTTCTCTCCACTTTTCAGCACTTTTTGCGAGGATCTTTTGCGGCAGGAACGGGAACGTTAGCGAATGGCACTAGCTATCTTGGTGGCTGCTCTTTTCGGACAGTTTCTGTGGGCTTGTTGTTGTTTCGCCTGCTCCCGTAGGTGGATCGAAAATTACGGACACGTGGAGCGTCCAATTTGGCGGACAATTCGAAAGCAACTGAAAGTAAAACGGAAGCAGCAGCAGCAGCAGCAGCAGCAGGAGATTTCCCGCTGAAAGGCGGAGGCGAGCAAAGTGAAAAGTGGAAGAGAGCGAGCGCTTTTCGCTTCGGGAGCGTGGAAAGCTCCGCCGCCGCAGCTTTTCCACCCACGCTCGCTTGCTATAAATGCTTATGGCAGCCGTTGGGCGCTGCTTTTGATTTTCAATTTGATTTACGGCCCAATGGAATGGAATGGGAAATCGGGATACTGGAAAAAGGGCAGTGGGAGTGGTAATGCCATTGGGGTCACTGGGCAAAAAGTTGGCTCACATGGCGGATGGGGAATACAAGCGATCGGAAATCATGTATACGCCTAGGGGTACATCTGCTTATCTGGTTATTGGATAAATGCGACATCCTAGTAGCTTAAGAAAATTGTTAAAAAGTATGTAAGTTCTACGAATTTTTCCCAGTGATTCTTTTGTTGGGCCGAGTAGTGAATATGTGTCCTTGAATAATAACTCACTTAATTATGCATTTGCATCTGGCTCTGTGTGTGTGGGAGTGCTGTCCGGTGTTCAGTCGCCGAACAATGGGCGATTGGGCGATAAAAGTGCGAACTAAAATGCAGCTGAGGGGCTGACAAAATTCTAACTTGTTTAGTGAATCGTTAGAGCTTAAAAATTATGGTTGGCTTTCACTTGCCGCCCGCCCACTTTGCGAGCATCCCGCGCCAGCGGTCGATAGTTTGGCCCACCGAAGGGGGATAAATCCAATAGAGACACACATCGAACAGTTGGCCAGGCGACCTTCAGGAGGAAAAGCTGCCCCGACCTAGACACTGAAACACTGAAACACTGGAGCATTGGAGCATTGCGGCCGAGAGAAAAATCGTGAAAACAGAGAGAGCGCTCAGGGTGATACATTTATTTACGCAAGTGTTCGAGCTTAGCGAACGGAAACGGAAGTGGGAGTGGAAATGGAAGTGAAAGCGGAGAGTGTGAGTGGGAGGGGAGGGGGAGGGGGGTGGCTTGGGAGATAGCACCGAACAACGTAAGCCGCTTACAAAAGCTCCCACATAAAAAAGAGGGAATAACAAAGTTTTAAACAGTCGCATGGCGGATAGTTTCCACGCAATTTTCGCATCCTTTCCGCACCACACAGCCCTTATCCCCATCAGAGTTTTTCTAGTGGTATATACCTATATATATCATCTGTAATTTCCCCGCTCCGCTTATCCTGCGCGCAATTCGCATTTCCCCGAATTTCCGCCAGCTTGTGAGCACCATTTGTGCCACCATTTGTTGATGCATCCCCACCGTTCTTGTTGTTGGGCCAGGTTATGAATGAAAAGCTTTGTCAATTCAGCTTTCCTCGGACCCTCGGGTCATTTTCACAACGGCTTTCGCTTTCACAGCTCTCTTTTGTTGCTCTTTTCGATTCAGAACGAAGGGTATTAGCCAGGGGACACGAAGGGGTGGTTGAATTTGTTTTTTTAAAACAAGCAAGCCAAACAAAATAAACAGCGAGTAAAGAGTGGCTATTTTTACACATCAAACATGTCTTAATGGCTTACAATTCGTTTTAAGGATCGAGATAGATAGATTTCTTGCACATACTATTACATTTTGATGTATCTTTCAGATTCTAAATGCTCGGATTCTACAATTGTAGTCTACAGATCCGCACTGTGGTTCGAGTCTTAGCTAATTGCAAAAGTAGGCAAAAGAATTGAGCGAAAAAAGAGCAGAAAAACAAGAAAAAACATTTATTTTTTCAAATTGTATGCTTTAAAACGAAAAAAGGAAAATATGAAGAAGTTTTGTTTTTTCCCTTTTTTCAAAAATTTTAAACACTTCTTGAACGGATCGGTGCTGCAAAGCGCCGTTCCACAGGCCAGTGCTGCAAGTCGGCTGAGTCGTAGCGCGGTTAATTTCAAATAAATGCGAAATTACTTTGCTTTGCGTGTGTGCGTGTTGCGATCGCAGCGTCAGCGTCGATCGCTGCTCATAAATAAAAAGCCGCAGCGGAGCCGCATCGCCAGCCAGTGTGCGTTTTGGCATGAAATGAAACTGTCGCTGTTCCGCGTGACCCGCTTTTCTCGCAGTGTATCCCAGTGTTTTGCCGGAGATCGTTGATATATCTATATGAGCACGCGATCGAGTGCTTTGCTCAGCCAATTTATATGAGGCAGGCGATTTAATTCGCGACTACTTGGTTACATAAAGGGCAGCAGAGAGCGAAGGACTTGCATAAATTAATTCGGAAACAACTTGAACTAAACAACTTGAAGTACATTATAGCCGGCCAAAATGAGTGTCGAAAGGTAATGGATCAAATCAAAACAATGCCAGTTCGTGTATTTGTTGTGCTAAGCACCGACATCGCGTGTACAGTCATCGCTGCTTTCTGCGGACTTACTGTCTGGTCAGCTAAAAATACCCCCTTCGAATACTTCGACTTTAAATCCCAGCCAGCGCAAGCAAGTTTTCGGTTCCCTTCCGTCCGTCGGTCGGTCGGACTGTGTGCATTCATGTTGCTAGGGTCCGTGATCATCGCAAAGGTTCTGAAGTGGCCCAGATGCGAGATTAGGACTAGCTCTTTTTGCCCCTTCGATAGTTGCGGTTGGGTGCCAGCTAATTGTCGAGTTCCCAATAAAGATATACTCGCATGAATCTTATCACTACATTACTAACTGCCAGCCAAAACCGTCTTTGTCGATGGGTCTTGTGGCCAAAGTGCCCGATGATCAACGAAATGTGTTCAGGGGAAAGGAAAGATTTCACTTACCTCGCCGAAGATAGTAAATATTATTAGTTTCGAATGTGGGAAAGGCTGATTAGATACGCGGGTATTTACCAGACGAAAAAACACGTGTCGATTGAAAACAAAAGTACATTTTCCGGCTCAGCTCAGATGAAATTTATAGAGCCGATGTGCATTGTTTTGAAATGCGCACAGACTTTAGTTCCACCTTATCACGATGATTTGCAGTATTTCTACGCCGATTAGCACATCAATCAATGGCTAAATGACGTTACATTATTGAATGAAAGGTGAATTGAGCCCCGCAGGCTCTTTAAGTCGTGCCGCATTGAGTTTACATGCAATATATTGACTGATTCGAAATTACTCATCGTAATTGTCGTACTGATGAAATTTCACTTCTGGAACCCGCCTAATTGGATTGGTTAGCCCCCCATTAATTGGTGATAAGCCCACCGCCTTCGGTTTGAATTACTGCTAGCCGAGATTCATCGACTTTCGGCTCTGTGCCACCAAATATGTATATCTTATCTTGAACTTTGCCATCTGGCGTGCCAATTAAATTCAGTTTAGTTATTACGCATACGCCGCGTAGACCGGAACCACCATGCCAACCAGTGGTGGTGAAATGAATCCCCGATTCAGTGGCATGGCGCCACCAGCTGACTGGCCTCATCCCTTGCGCCCCAAGATCCCCCAAGATTGCCCCAATTAAGCCAAATCATTTGCGCGCTGCCCATTCGATTGGCCGCCCAATGATTGTCTTACTCGAGTTGTGTGCCGATGTGGTATAAATTATCTAATTTGTAGTGTCAACAGTGGGTGAGCGTTTCGGTTTGTAGATTCCGCCGAGTCGTGCAGGCGACTCTTCCAATTCACACATCGGCATATTGATGGGCAAATATACTGACATGGACATCAGTCACGCCGATTGAATGTGATTGGAAAGATTGCCAGGCGGTTTAGGGATCACAATGGGCCCATTAAAGTCATGAGCTAGGATTTCCTTGAATCGGGAGGACTTTGTATTGGGTGTGTGTCCAAAAACCCGGTTGTTTTGGTACATTGAACCCCTGACATTAATTTCGGCACTTCCTTAATAAATCGCAGACGATTCTGCCGGCGATACAGCCGTGTTATATGCCAAAGTTCGCCTTACTTTATTTGCACATTCCCATCACGGCAGACAGACTTATGGAGCCTCCAATGCCACACGTGAGTTTTAGGTGCCCAAGGGGAAGTACTCCGCACTCTAGGCCTATTGATATCAAAATATTGTATTGAGTTGCACCATATTCATCACCCTTGATTGGACAAACTATGCCACAAAAATATTTATATCGACAAAAGAGGAAGAAAGTTTGATTCGGTTCATTAAACGTGACTCCGAATTGACCTTGGCGAGCGTTAAAAAAAACACACATTAACATTATTTAAGCAGTTGAAACACAAGCAAAACAAAGGCATTCGGCAAAAGAGCGAGAGCGCGAAACGCTCAAAAATCGCCTTGTTTTTGTTTTTACCATGTTTTCTTATCGCGCAGCCAAAACAAACTCAAACTCAGCTGGTCTGCTTCCAAAAATGACGTATTCCCGCTCTTCTTATCACCGAAGGCTTCTCTCCAAGTGCCAGTGGCTCGGATTAAAGTGCACCTAACTGTGGTAGGAGCTGCAATGGGGAATGGGAATGCAAGTGGAATAATTTGAGTGGCGTGTGAAAGGGTTGCCCGCTCCGCCGATCCATGAAATTGCCAATAATTGTGGGTCATTAAGACCATTAGGCGGACTTAGTGTTGGAGCACCTTGATTATAGGCCAGCCCATACTATATGCTACCCTGTATCTCAGGTCCACAGCTTTAGGGCTGCCCAGTTCATTTGGTTTTCTATAGGAATTATACGGGGAAGAAGGAAATCATCATATATTTCATTTTCTTTTCTAATCTTCCTCAACCAGAGATGACGAGTATCTCAAATTTGTGCCCCACACGATGTCGTATCAAGTGGTGCCGGGATCGGAGTTGCAGTGCAAGAAGGCCAACTATAGCTCCAGGAAGCTCTCCACCATCGACGAGCAGGACGACGATTCGGCCAACCGGAGGGGAATGATGCACCAGGTGGGTTCAGAAGCTATATATTCATAAACTAAGGTATCTTCGTTCTATCAAATCTTTTCGAGAACGTTGCATTCTCGCTTTAGCAGGCTGAAGATAACTTTTTAGTGGGGCATACTAACCAACCCAACTCATATAAATCCAAATCAGGCCAGGGTCTATAATCTTGTCAGCAACTTGTCGAACATCGGACATCTTTGGGATATCGCCTCCCCATGCGTGACAGATACTAAATATTCCGTGAAGGACAAAATGATAAGATACGCAATTGAACTTTCTTCACGACACGATTAGAAAACGCTTCTGTTGGGGGGCAACATGTGGCGGACATGTGACGGAGCCGCTGGAATTGTCAGGGTGTCCGCGTCCGTGTCCAGTTTGCTGGCGTTACAAATTGATCGGGCATATGCTCTATCAGTGATCAATGGGCAGCGATCCCGGATCGTTTGTCACCATCAGCGCAAATCAAAATAATGTTGTCCGTGATGCAATTGCAACTTCAATTGATGCCAATTGCTGCTGGGATGGGGCAACCATGATGAAGTGATCGTTAGATTCGATTAAAGCTAGATGGCACATGGAAACAGGATTACATTACATAGTTACTTACTCTGTTCCCTTTTAGATTCTGGCCACCTGTGCTGTACTCTTACTTTCCGTCGGATGCGGCATGCCCATTGGCTACTCGGCCATCCTGCTGCCCCAGCTGATGGATAACAACTCCACGGAGATACCCATTGATGTGGAAACGGGTTCCTGGATAAGTGCGTTCAACAAAGTGATATCATCCATAAAAACCCTTATTAATTCCTGCTCACACCCACAGCCAGTATCCATAGCCTGGCCACTCCATTTGGATCCCTGCTGTCGGGACCTCTGGCGGACTATCTGGGTCGCCGCAGGACCCTGATCCTCTCTGTGATTCCCCTCCTCCTGGGCTGGAGCACTCTGGCGATCGCCAAGAGCATCAATGTGGTGATCTTTGCCCGCTTCCTGTGCGGATTCGCCACCGGAATTATGGGTGGACCCGGACAGGTGAGTAATTCAATGCCACTGGCCAGGGGTTCGTTCACACGGATCACCAGAAACACCCGGAATACCCGGAACAGCCGGACTACGCGGAACCGGATTGTTCGAGTGACCCATTAACCGTAATCGGCGGAGCCTTGAACTCCCCCAAATGGCGCTGCCCCACTGGGAACACAAAAGAGCAGTCGTGGCAGGTGGACAGATTGTCAATTGCCCACTTAACGCTGCGTATTCCATTGTCCCGGCTCCTCTGGTCGCCTCCATTGTCTCCAGCGTCTCAGCCGGCGCTGTTTATTTACGAGCTTCTTATGGATATGTCCGTGACTTATCTTGCGGCCAAAATGATAACGATAGTTATCATCGTCGGCGGCGTCATCGCTGCCGGACTTTAAATGGCTAGCGCATCATTTGCATTAGGCGCACACATTATACGCGTAGTAGTTCCGGATTCTTGACCTTAGTCTATAATAATAATAACGTGGATGCGATGGGCGCTGCGGGTGGGCGATGCGGGTGGACGATTTGCTCGGATTTGGATGAATGGGCGCGTGTTCCCCCGGCTTTCGCTTCGCTTTCAATGGTTAATGGTTCGCCGCCTGACGTGATTTACGATTTTATGATTGCCGTCCAAGAGTTCCCATAGATTAAGATGTTGATGTGGCTTCCGTGACCCTCGAATAGATCAAATTGTTTTGCTGGCGAAAGTTCTAGCAGGGTTCAAGGTGGGCATGTATCAGAAAGTAATAGTAATAGAATCATTTATATAGTTGATGTGTGTAGATGATCAAAGTGGATTAGCTGGGTTAGGAGTAACGTATCTTTAGAAACGTACTACTTATACCCTCATTGATTAATTTCCTTTACCCTCCCAAAGGTGTACATTGCGGAAACGGCGGAACCCAATCTGAGGAGTCTGCTAATCGGCGCGCCCTATGTGTCCTACTCGTGTGGCATCCTGCTGGTCTACTCCCTGGGCTGCATGATGTACTGGCGGAGTGTGGCGTGGTGCGCCAACGTACTGCCCCTGCTGTCCATGGTGTCCATCTCGTTTATACCGGAGACTCCGGCCTGGCTACTCCGCAATGGCCACGAGAAGCGGGCGCTACAGGCGCTCTCGTTCCTGCGGGGCAGCGAGATCATTGCGCAGAAGGAGCTGAATGACATGAAGCAGAGGCTGGCCAAGGAGCGGGTGACCACCAGGACGAACGAGAACATCTTCCAGCTGTGCTGCCAGCGCGTGGCCATCAAGCCGCTGGTCATCGTGATCGTGTTCTCCCTGCTGCAGATGTTCTCCGGCACGTTCATCGTGATCTTCTACGCCGTGGACATGATCTCGGAGTTCGGAGCGGAGTTCGACTCCAAGCAGGCGGCGATTGCGACGGCAGCTGTCCGGGTGATCTGCTGTATGGTCTTCTGCGTAGTCCTGATCTTCGTTCGCCGCCGCAGGATCATGATGGTGTCGGGTATCGGCTCCGGCCTGTTCTGCCTGGTGCTAAGTGTCTATCAGTATGCCAGATTCGATCAACCCAAAATGTCGTACGACGTATTCGTGGGTGCTGGCTGTCTCTTGGGCTACATTATCTTCAACACGGCCCTGATGGTGATGCCCGGCATCATGATCGGCGAGCTCTTCCCGGCCAGGATACGCGGACGCACAGCCGGCGGAGTGTTTGGCTTCATGAACGTGGCCCTGTTCATCTTTGCGAAGAAGTTTCCCGCCCTGCAGGTCATGCTCAAGATGCGCGGCGTGTTCCTGGTCTTCGGCGTGTCCAGTTTCCTGCTCACTGCCTTCATGTGCCTGTTCCAGCCGGAGACGAAGGGCCGCAGCCTGGAGCACATCGAGGACTACTTCAACGGGGACAACTGGCTCTGGTTCCGGCGGGATCGAGGCTACAAGACGGTCAACCTGCAGCCCCTGCAGCCATTGAAGGACAACCGGCCGCTGGAGGCCTAGGTTCGGGGCTTTAGTCTTAAAACAGGCTCGATTTTCCAGTGACCCCCAATGGGTCACTCCAACAGGGAATCTTCAAATGTTAGGTTACCAATTCAAATTGTGATCGCTAAGCTTTAAATTGTGTTTAATTGTTAATTAAAATTATGATTAGAAATAAACAACTTGAAAAATAAAGGGCATCTTTTGTTTTACGCTCAATTTGTAGAAAATGTCTGGAATAACCAAGTTTTTAAATGTTTGAAAATCTCGACGTTTATTAACATTTAAATAAAAATTAGGCGTACTCATAGTTAAACTGTAACGTATTTGAATTTCAAATGGTGGTATTAATATTTTTCATGGAGAGTATTTTTCTGCCCACACGAGGACGGTCACTCTGATTCGAGAATTGCGGGAAACATGGACAGCGTGAGTTAAAAATATTTAGATGTTTAGCAATTTCACATAGCAAAAATTTGATTAAAGGATCTGAAAGCCAAGGTCGAGAGCTGCGCCCGTACGGCGGACACCTTTACGCGCCTGTACTACGCCTCCGTGGACAACCGACGCCAAGTAAGTAGAGATCCGCCGTAAGTCTGCATTTCATGTGAAATCGAAACTCAAATGGATTTCACCTCCAGCAAATTGGACGCCTCTATTTGGACAATGCTACGCTTAGCTGGAATGGGAACGGGGCCACTGGTCGCCAGATGATAGAGAGCTACTTTCGGGAGCTGCCATCCTCCAAACACCAGTTGAACACCCTGGACGCCCAGCCTATTGTGGATCAGGCTGTGTCCAACCAGCTGGCCTACCTCATCATGGCCAGCGGCTCCGTCAAGTTCTCAGATCAGCCATTACGCAAATTTCAGCAGACTTTCATCGTGACCGCCGAGAACGAAAAATGGAAGGTCGTCTCCGATTGCTACCGACTGCAGGAGGTCTGAGAACCACTCACTTGTTGTATTTTAAGCTAAGCTAAAGATCTTACGCCGTAATGAGTTTATTTACATTTTTAAGCTCTTATAAATAGATTCACTTCCTATTTGTCCGCCTCTGTCTTGGGCTTCTTGGTGGCCGGCTCGTCGGCGGGCAGTTTCTCGGAGAAGATGGCCTTCGGCTGCGTCTGCTTGTAGGCCGGGGCTATCCAGTAGGGATTCTCGGCTGCGTCCTTGGCGTACTTCAAGATGGCTTCTCTAGGATCCTGGTCGTCGTCCACCCGCTTGCTCAGGCCTAGATTGCGGATGACATAGGACGAGAGGGTGCCGCCAGAGCTGGCCACGCGGCCGCCCTGACCGCTGGTGATGGGCAAGTCCGGTCGCTGGGACTTGACGGGATCCATACGGGCCTTCTCCATCCGCTTGCGTGAGGTGCGCGACTTCTCCTGCCTGAACAAGGGCAGGGCGTGCGGCGTAATGATCTGGGAGACTCCCACCATCTCCATGGGCTGCCTCTTGCGATGCGTCTTCACTACGCACAGCTTGGCGCCCCGGATGCTGCGGTGCTCATCGTAATAGCACTTAATGGTTCCATTGCCACAGCTCACGAAGAGTTGGTTGAGCTTCGGGTGCCACAGCGTTTTCACCACGTGCGCGTTGGACACAGGAATCCGCTGCACTTCCTCGTAACTCTTAGTGCTGTAGAAGTACAGGTTCGCTTCGTTCTGGCCCTTCGGAAGCGATTCTCCGGTGACTAGCAGACGATCATCTGGACTAAAGCAGCAATCTGTTGTGTCGTAGCGGGAGAACAGGTTCGTCCAGGTATGCAGCGGCTGTTTGAACTGCCGCAGATCCCAAAGCTTCATGGTCTCGTCGTTGCTGCGGGTAGCCAACTGCTGACCCATGTACGAGAACACAATAGAGGTGATCTCCGAACCCTTCTGATGCGCATCCCTGACGCAGTGCGTGGTGTTCACAAACATCTTGCGCGTGTCCCACGTCTGAATGGAACCATCCACACAGCCCGCTGCTATGAGTGTGGCGTCCCTGTTGAAGTTGCATGATGCTGCGTTGGTGCGGAGGCCTCCCTGAGCCCTTGTCTTGATCACCTGCAACTGCTCCTTGGACTTCAATCCCTGCCAGATGCGCAGAGTGCCGTCGAGAGCTGCTGTCAGGAACTGCTCCCTGTTAAATGGATGCCAGCAGCCGGAGGTCAGCTGTGCCACGTGACCCTTGGTGCGCGACATGTCCGAGATATACTGGTCGCCCTTGCAGCACTCCAGTTTCTCGAATCCATCGCGGTCGAGGACCTTGGCCTGGGCATTTCCGGAGATGACCAGGATCATGTCGCCGGTCACGGAGTACTGGAGAGAACGTATAGGATGGTTCTCGCACGGCTGCAGCTGCCGGAAGCTGCGCATGCCCGAGTCCATGCCGGCGAAGTCCCAGAAGCACATGTCGTAGTCTATGGAACCAGAGACCAAGCGGGCACCCGAGGGATCGCCAGCCAGGGCAAGGACAGCGCGGGAACCGTGCTGCATCTGCACCTCGTGGGTGTAGGGTATGCGCTTAGCAAGGCTTTGTTCGTCATCTGAATCTTCATCGGACGAATAATCATCGTCATCGGAGTCTTCGTCTTTGGACGACTCCTTCGTGCTTTTCTCCTTGTCTGTGCTCACAGCTGGTGGCAGGGGACCTATTACGTCCTCCTCCTGCTCGTCTTTCTTGTCATCCTCCTTGGGCTTGAACTCCTCCCTCTTTTTGTCCATTCCCGGGCGGGTAACTCTCGCCTTTTCTATCTGTTCGTTGATGTCGAACACCTTGGCCGCCTTCCGACCGAAGCCACTGATGCCCATCACTTCCTTGAGGTGCTGGCTCTCCGGATCCTCGGCCACGTCCTCGATCTGACGAATCATCTGCTGCTTGTCCATTTTCTTGAATCCTCCGCCATTTCCGTCGGCTTGAGTGGACTCTTGTGCATCTTCCCCCTTGGTTTCGTTGGATTTTGGCTCCGTGGGCGGCACGTTTACATTCAGTTTGATTTTCCCGAAGGAAATTTTAACGCGTTGCATTATTTTAAGGCTCTACGCTCAGTGGATTTTCAAATTTTTAAGTTAAACTATATTTCTCTGAAAATATGCGGGTATTTTGTAAACAAGTGAATTGAGTGACCGTTTATATTCGAACTGTTAATTTGGTATTTTAAGAGATCGAATGAACTGTTATGGTATTTAAATCTGGCTTTCCCAATATAATTTTAAAATTTATTAAAGACATATATTGTTCATATATTGCAAAAAAAGGCCACTGCATTGGAATATTAAGGAAGGAAGGACAGTTTTAAATTAATATATCCAAAAAAAAAAAAAAAAAAAAAAAAAAAAAAAATTTCTGAAAAGTGCTCTCAAATATACTAGACTCACGTACGGTCACTCTAATATAGCTGACTGGCGTCTAACCTAAAATTAGGCGCGCAGTGTTGTTTTTTTGTCTGCCGGAATTATTGCAAATTGCTGACAATTTCGCAAGGCGGCGTAATATATAGTTGATCTATTAGTTAGTTACTAGAGCAGCAGAAGCGCAGGATGACGGACTCGCTGGAGTACAACGACATAAACGCCGAAGTGCGCGGAGTCTTGGTGAGTTGCAAAAAACCGGCGTATTTTGGCACATTTCGCCTGACCGAGGTTTTCCATTCCCCTGCGCGCAAAAAAGTGTTCTGGACGCCTGAAGATGACCGAGCAGAACATCATCTTCAAGAACACCAAGACCGGCAAGGTGGAGCAGATCTCGGCAGAGGACATAGACCTGATCAACTCGCAGAAGTTCGTGGGCACCTGGGGACTGAGGGTGTTCACCAAAGGCGGGGTGCTCCACCGCTTCACGGGATTCCGCGACAGCGAGCACGAAAAGCTGGGCAAGTTTATCAAGACTGCCTACTCGCAGGAGATGGTCGAGAAGGAGATGTGCGTCAAGGGCTGGAACTGGGGCACCGCCCGATTCATGGGCTCCGTCCTGAGCTTCGACAAGGAGTCGAAGACCATCTTCGAGGTGCCGCTGTCGCACGTTTCGCAGTGCGTGACTGGCAAGAACGAGGTGACCCTGGAGTTCCACCAGAACGACGATGCTCCCGTGGGTCTGCTGGAGATGCGGTTCCACATACCCGCCGTGGAGTCGGCCGAGGAGGATCCGGTGGACAAGTTCCACCAGAACGTTATGAGCAAGGCCTCGGTCATCTCGGCTTCGGGCGAGTCCATCGCCATTTTCAGAGAGATCCAGATCCTTACGCCTCGCGGTCGCTACGACATCAAGATCTTCTCGACCTTCTTCCAGTTGCACGGCAAGACGTTCGACTACAAGATTCCCATGGACTCGGTGCTGCGACTCTTCATGCTGCCCCACAAAGACAGTCGACAGATGTTCTTTGTGCTCTCCTTGGATCCGCCTATCAAGCAGGGACAAACACGTTACCACTACCTGGTCCTGCTGTTTGCTCCCGATGAGGAGACCACCATTGAGCTGCCTTTTTCGGAGGCCGAGTTGCGCGACAAGTACGAGGGCAAGCTGGAGAAGGAGATCTCCGGGCCGGTGTACGAGGTGATGGGCAAAGTGATGAAGGTGCTGATCGGTCGAAAAATTACCGGACCTGGTAACTTTATCGGACACTCTGGCACGGCTGCAGTGGGCTGCTCGTTCAAGGCTGCAGCTGGATATCTGTATCCCCTGGAGCGAGGATTCATCTATATCCACAAGCCACCGCTGCATATCCGCTTTGAGGAGATTAGTTCTGTGAACTTTGCCCGCAGCGGCGGATCCACGCGATCTTTCGACTTCGAGGTGACGCTCAAGAACGGAACCGTCCACATCTTCTCCTCCATCGAGAAGGAGGAGTATGCCAAGCTCTTCGACTACATAACACAGAAGAAGTTGCATGTCAGCAACATGGGCAAGGACAAGAGCGGCTACAAGGACGTGGACTTTGGCGATTCGGACAACGAGAACGAACCGGATGCCTATCTGGCTCGCCTCAAGGCTGAGGCCAGGGAAAAGGAGGAGGACGACGACGATGGCGACTCGGATGAGGAGTCCACGGATGAGGACTTCAAGCCCAACGAGAACGAGTCCGATGTGGCCGAGGAGTATGACAGCAACGTGGAGAGTGATTCTGACGAAGACAGCGATGCTAGTGGCGGCGGAGGCGACTCCGATGGCGCCAAGAAAAAGAAGGAGAAGTCCGAGAAGAAAGAGAAAAAAGAGAAGAAACACAAGGAGAAAGAGCGAACAGTGAGTAATGTTTGCTTATTAGTATAGCTTATAGTAACATGTTTTTATATGTTTTGTAGAAGAAACCCTCCAAAAAGAAGAAGGACTCTGGCAAACCCAAGCGCGCCACCACCGCTTTCATGCTCTGGCTGAACGACACGCGCGAGAGCATCAAGAGAGAAAATCCTGGCATAAAGGTTACCGAGATCGCCAAGAAGGGCGGCGAGATGTGGAAGGAGCTGAAGGACAAGTCCAAGTGGGAGGATGCGGCAGCCAAGGACAAGCAGCGCTACCACGACGAGATGCGCAACTACAAGCCCGAAGCGGGTGGTGGCAGCGATGACGAGAAGGGTGGAAAGTCCTCCAAGAAGCGCAAGACGGAGCCTTCTCCATCCAAGAAGGCGAATACCTCGGGCAGCGGCTTCAAGAGCAAGGAGTACATATCGGACGACGACTCCACCAGCTCCGACGACGAGAAGGACAACGAGCCTGCCAAGAAGAAGAGCAAGCCCCCATCCGACGGCGATGCCAAGAAGAAAAAGGCCAAGAGCGAGAGCGAACCGGAGGAGAGCGAGGAGGCCAGCAATGCCAGCGATGAGGATGAGGAAGATGAGGCCAGTGATTAGGGCCATAAACACAACAAATCAATTCCATAAACACACACCACGCTCCTCACACACCCATGTCCCAAATCTAGTTTACATTCGACTAGTTTAGTTAAGTGCTGCCTGTTGGATACAGACCCATACGTTTTTGTTTAATTAAAACTCAACAACAATTCGAAAGTTCAAGTAATTAAACAGAATTTATAATTGCCCGTAATGATTGATATCTATCGAATTTTGTTTCGCTTGACTGGCTTTTGCCACTTTCGTCAACATTATAATGACACAGTTTGCCAGTTTTTAATGGCTCTCTGGTGAACTTAGTGATGGCCACGTTGACGGAGTTGTTCCTCTTGTTTGGGCTGTGGCCCATTTTGCAGGCAAGTTCGCCCGCAAGCTAAGCTGGCTGGGATTATGTACCGAACATTGGCCCACTTCAGGTCCAAGGAGTTGCCAAGTTCACAAACATCGAGTGCCTGAGTGCGGACGAAAACTTTACCACCATTTCCTTGTGCCGATTGTACGCCGTGAAGAGGGATGTCGTCGAAATGAGTCTGCGGGCCAACATCCTGCGATGGCCAAAAGGTCCGGTATCGGTGAGTCCAATAGCTATCTATAGTAGTATATAGTATCCAAAAAACTAGTATTTAAACAACTTGAAACCTATCCATGCTTAAAACCAATTTATGTTTGGAATTAATGAAATAACTATAGCCCCGTTTGGGGTTTCACAAATGATTGTGCTAAGAGTCGGCGACGGCTGGCCGGTTGACGCTGCTGACGGACTTCCTGGCCGCTGGTCTCCATCCCCGACTTGGCCAGCAGGTCCTCCACCTCGTCATGGAGGTCCTCCAGCTTGGTGGCGGAGGAAATAGCAATGGCATTCTTGAACTTGCGTTGAGCTCGGCGATTAAGCATCCTGGGTGACTCCGACGACACGTCGGTCTGGGACTGGTCCACCTGCAGGTGTGTGGTGGCCTTCGAAACGCCCACCTGAAGCTCATCAGAGTCGTCGCGGAGGTGCTCTAAGCTGCCAACGGGACTGGAACCACTGGACAGATTTTGGACAGAGACGTTGGCCGAGTCAGAATCCTCGGAAGTCCTGCCTCCAATTCCTTCTCCAGTGGAGTCCTGCAACAGATTGGGAGTCCTAAGGGGAGCAGTGCTCGATCTCGACCAGAAGTTGGACACGAGAGGCAGTAAGCTTTGGCTCTGTGCCACCAGTTGCGTCATTGAGGCGATGGCGTCGCTCAGGAGCTTCTCTTTGCCCCGGTGCAGGAAGTGATCGATCTGCTCCTGCCGCTTGGCCAGCACCGGACGCAGTATGGCGTCGAATATCCAGACATTGGCGGCCGGAGCGGACAGCACGATCCACAGGACCATGAGCAACTTGGTGGGCATGTAGAGCGGCAGCCAGGAGAGGAAGAGGTCCGCCAGCACCTCGAAGGTGACGAGGAAGGCATACACTATCCAGTACTTGGCCCAGGCCAGGAACTCCTCGTCTCCGCTGTTCAGGGTCTTGTAGGTTTGCCAGGCGGGTCCCATGGTGCCGTAAACAAAGAACAGGAACTGCGAAACGAGGCCAAAGAAACACATATTTAAAATATACGGTGGATACTAGGACTGCCAGAATAAGTGTTCTTTCTTTGGAAAATTCCGAATTTAATGCATGGGTTATAATCGAATTTGGCAGCTTAAGATCGATGTGCGTGTGTATCTATCTATTGTTGAAAAGTGCGTCGATGATCTACTGCCAGTTGTGTGTAAAGTGTAAAGCACAGCCTGCTGGCGCATAGTACACCTTAGTGTAATGCCAACATGTTTCTCCTTCAGATGCGCATGCAGCTGCTGAAGAAGGCCAGTGGCTACAAGCCCTTCCTATACAATATCCGCCAGTCGGATGTGTGCGAGTATCTGGAGAAGCGGAACCACCCCTTCATAAACATCATCCTGAGCAGTTTCGGGAACAGAACCAATGTGAACAAGTGTCCGATTCCAGTGAGTTTGCCTAAGAAATGATTGCATAGCTCGTTACTTCAGTTCTTCTATCGATTACAGCCGGAAATAGTGTTGGAGCATTTCCGGTTCCCCGTCAAGGTTCTGGACATGATGCCCCTGCCCTCCGGGGACTACGGACTCTTCACCACCTTCAGTTTCCACCGAGCGGAGTTGGCCCAGGTTAAGGTGTACTTCACATTAACAGAGTATCGCTAAAGGCACACAAATCACGAGTCGAGTCGAGTATTTGTTATAAACATCAGACGCGGTGCAATAAACCAATTAATAAATTTGCCATAAATTTGTTAACTGGCCGTAAAAGAGCTTTCCGATTTGATTATTCCTTTGTAATTGCAATAAACGGATTTTAATTAAAATTATTAATGCGTGCATTTCATTTGTGTGTAATATGTAAATGGTTCTGACACGTGGGAACCGATTTTACTAAAAAACATGGCTCATTCGGGTAATTTTCGGCCAATCCAAGGTTAGGATCATTGGCTTCTGATTCAGATCGGTTTTCAGCTTTCGGTTTTCGGCCGAAATTTCTTTCGCACAATGAGCCAAAAAGTCTTGACCCTGTCCAAAGCCGAGCGCTCGCTCATGACATTTAGGTTGGGCAGGCATTCAAAAAGCCATCAAGAAAAGGTTCCCATACCATTCCCATTCACAGAAATCTCAGCCATTGAAACCGAAACCGAAACCGAAACCCAAATCAATTGTAATTGCGTCTAATAAATGAAATGTTGACGGAAATAACGCAGAGGCATTACGTGTGCGATTGTAAAAGGCAAATTCACAATTACCAGCATGCATGCATAATTAATTTGTGGGTCAATTGCGAAAACTTGAACTTCAATTCAAGTGGCTTTGGCTCCGATCCCCATCTCCGCTGGGGTGTCATCTTTGGCACAACGACAGCCGGATCGCCTAGGAAGTGATTTTTTGTGGGCTTTCGGGATTTGCATAAATGCCGCCAATTAATTTTGTTATGCAAATTAATGGCAAACAATTAGCGATGTGAGACAAAGCCGATTTATTAATCGCACGTCTTATTATTATTGTTATTTTTTTACAAAATATGTAAATGCACCATCTTATTTCGCACTCCGCTTCGTTCTTCGCCTCGTTTTTTTTTCGTGCTCCTCCTTGCTGTCAATGGCAATGCGCGCTTTATCGCTGATTAACCCAAATTTAAATGGAGCTTACCCCAGGGAGGCACCCGTTCCTTCCGAGAATTGAGAGGACCGCGGCCAAAGGCTAAGGAACTTTGGCCAGGAGCTAATGACTCCGCGACGTGGGTGCAGGCAGCTGATGGAATAACCTCTGAATGGCAATGATTAAGTGCAAGCTGTTGTAAGGTGTTTTAGAATCGTGTATGTGTTTTTATAATTTCAATCTCTTGGGTAAACGAGTTTCCTTGCTCTCGTTTATAATAAATATAGAACACTTTAATAGTTTTTTGTCCACAGATCAATAGAGTTTATTATTCCATCTCCTTCCTGATAAGCGAAGCTAACGCTTGTGTCTACATCATCACATGAAATACAGTAAATTAATAAGGCAATAAATGTTATTTAGGTGAATTACCGCCTTATTGCTTCTAGAAGCTGTTTCGACCCCCGATCGAGAATTTGCTTGCCGAATCAGATCCACGAAATTGAAACAAATTGCTTTACAATGCGCTGACGAATGCGTCACTTACATTGCGGTTGTTATTGCGAATTTGCTGAGTTCGGATTTTGATCAAGATTAATAGTGTGCTAATTGCATTAAGATTGTTGCCAGCGACAGCAGCAGAACAGCATTCCCCAAAAAGCCGCAACACGCGTCCCGACCGTCGCAGCAAGTTCGTTGCTTCAGTCTTTTGTTTTCGCCTGCCCTTCGCCGTTCTCCATTAATCAGCTGCATCGCCGCCAAAGGTCCGCCAATGGGTAACAAATCGCTACTGATCGCTGGATCATCGATTCCTTGCGCCGATCCATGAATCAATTAACATGCCCTTCCGCTGGCATTGAACTTTTCTAATTGAAGATTAATGGCAGCTGCTGCTCTTCTGTAAAGAAGATTCAAGAGTGATTCAACACCAAGGTTTTGGATTATCCGACTTGGTTTTTACTTAGTAAAATTTGGAAAGGGCAGGAAAAGAAAATAATGCCAATTAGGCTGTCCTTTCTTTGGACCGGCTGAAGTTGGCTTATAGTAGGCCAGACTACTGCTGATCTCCCCATCTTTGGTCGAAATTCTCGATGACATTGTGCATGGAATCCCCGTTCAATTTGTTCAGTTCAGCTGCTCGTAAATGCCGAGGGGAATGACGCATCATAGGTCGCTCTTGCTGATGGCAATGATCTGCCGTTTCCCTTGCAATCTGCGTCATGAGATTTGACAGTTCTCTTTTCAGGAGACGTTTATTGATCCGCGGCTCCGTGATATGCTCATCCTCGCCCCTTGGCATTATCACTGTCACCAGTGGTGATTGCATAAAGCCGCGAAAAATGTTTCTACTGATTTGCCCGTGCCAGCGAACACCATTCTCCACGACTGATCGCAGTTTCCCCATAGCGTACGCATCAAGCAGATTGAACAGGTGATTGGTGCTGTATGGGGCACTGAACCAGAGGCCCACGGACAGGATGAGCTTGAGACCAGCGTAGAAGGAGAAGCCACCGAGCAGGAAATCGGTGAGGACTCCGAGTCCCTGCAGCAGTGCATAGATTACCCAATACTTCAGCCAGAGTTCGATGAAGTGTCTCTGGCCTTGTCCAATTGCCCGCAAGCTGCTCCAGCCAGGTAGCAGGGTTCCATAGTATATGTACACCAAGCGCAGCATGCCCGCTGCTTTATGCAAATGTAATGCAAAATAGCAAACAAGTTAAAAAAATAATGTAAGGGGTTGAGTTGATAAGCGTGGGGAGTGTTTTGCGAGTAATTTCGATAGACGTTTAAATCGAGGAGCTCTTTGGCCATTTGCCCGTAATGTAATCGATGTTTAGCGGTGTTCAGCACTAGTTTCAGCACTGGTTTCCCACCGAAAATGGTTTATAATGATTGAGCTCGCATTCCGAATAGCGGAGAGACAATCAAATAATTCCTTGTCACTTCCTAGAGTCGACAACAAATCTGTGGCCAGCACTTGGCATCGGCCATCAGTGGTTTGAGCCGGGCTAAGTGCCTGCGGGCTTTGCCCGCGGCTTTCGCAAGACCAGGAGCCAGAAGCCATGGGTATCCGCGTGTGTGCGCCTGTCTTTTGGCCAGCTTTATGCATATTTATAGATTTGTTTGGCCTGTTAGTCGGCCAAACCAAAATAGACCAGAGCGCGGCGGGGAGAAAGAGACCCAGTTTATGGGCCAGATTGTATTAATGGCGGCGCCTTTTGGCCAAAACGGTGCTAGTGAAGCTGGTTCATTGGGCATTCGGTAGTCCGCGGAGCAGTAGCAACTTCAGCTTCGACCTGACATAATGGAAATAATAATATAATCGATTCGGCTACAATTTTGCTCAACTGCTCAACTTGTTCGGCCTGTCTGCCCCTTAGATTTATGAACATTTCTTCTCTTCTCTTCTTCACTTGCTCGATAATCCTCGTTTTATCCCACTTTTTTTTATGCCAAGTAGTTTGTTTGTCCTATTACACAATTTTAATAAACCGAACGGTTTGTTTAACCATTTCGTATGTGTTTCGCAGGCGGACTTGGCTATTTCCAAACAAAGTAGCGTGAAATGTTGAATATTATGCAAATGTTTTATGGCTTTTCTTTGTTTCTCTTTGTAGAAATTATCGGGGGAAGAGTCGCACATAAATATCGAGCCAATCTTGGATGGGATGTATATTTAAATGGGTTTCGTTTCGTTTTTTAATGTATCATTGACGCCTCGTTAACCGTTTCCATATGGGTTTTGTGGGATAGAGCGGGGATTACAAGCTGGATCCGACGATCTGTTAACTTTTTTATCGCAGATTCGTACCTCCTCCGCGGTTGCCCAACTCTTGGTTTTTTTGGTTACCGATGCGGGCAGATTGACATTGACCCTTTGACACGGATAAATACCTGTGCATGCATGTGTGTGTGCAGATGCAGATGGGCGGCGAAATATATGTAATTTGATTAATCGACCAGCTGGGGAAGCACATTTTCTTCAATGACCTTTAGTCATTATTTTATTGACCCGAAAAGTGACGTAGAAAAGGTATTTTTTGTACGGAAAACCATCATTGAGGTAAGTTTCTTTAACCAAATATTGCTTCCGCATAAAAACTACATCACGAATTGAAATGATTGGCTAGCGAAGCTAGCAGCTTATTATTAGGGAATCTATTATTTAGGATGAAAACTGGGCGACTCATTCAACCTTTTCGCGCAGGAAAAAAACTCGTTTGGGGTTCAACAGTTTTGAGAACAATTGCCAAAAAGCCAAGGAAAATGTGTCAAGCCATATTTAATGCATGCGACGTCAACTCGAATGCGATGCACTGTGAGAAAGTCAGGACAGGATTTGACCAAAAAACAGCGCAAATTTAAGGTAATGTAAGCAATTGAAAGGTAATTAGCACGAAATCCGCATAAAAGTAATGGGTTCAATTGCCAAAACGAAACCTGTTCGCTGCGCTCGAAGATCGTCGTTTGGGGGCAGAGATTTGGGTTGGATTGGGGGTGCCGATGGGTTGGAACTCACAGCCATTAATAGATACCATCGCCAACTGCGACTTAAATGTCGCATGAAGTGCGGCACTCAGATCGCAGATCACAGATCTCCACGGGCTGTTTGCAAATGGCAAATGGGGTCGATATATGCGAATGGCATGGGGAGGATGGTGGGAGGATGGGTCTCGAGATCGCGGATCCCACATCTCGTGTGCCCCCGTTGAGTCATCCGGAGATCGGTTCATTGCCGTTTCACCCAGAGAGCACTCGAGTGTCCTGGTTATCATCATCGCCGTCCGCAGCTGCCGGGCTTACGTGGGCGGTTCAGTGTGCCCCGATGTTGGATGTGGAACCCGGCCCATTGAGATCTTCACATCGATCTCTCAATGTGTGACAATAACCTTTTTAATTGGCCCAGTTTGAATGGACCGACTCGATCTTATTTGTATGTGTGCTCATGTGGGAGTCAAATGGTTTTTTTTTTATCAATGCGAGTACTGCCATTGAACTTGGTGTGAATGAAACGATTTTTTCTAACACTTTTGAAAAATGGTTTTTGTTTCCTTTGTCTGGGCTTTGAATGAGCGAAGTGCCGCCTCGATTGGAATTTCGGATTAGAATGCCAAAGTAGGTTAATCATTTAATCGGGTAGAATTTCCAGCCTAAGCCTTCGAAGTTCAGTTGGTCATTGAAATACACGCACTACCTTTTGTTATCAAAGAATCTTATCGTGAGATCAAACATCATGTCAAAACATTTGAAAAATAGCTCATGCAGCTAATAAGTTTTTGGAAAGACCTATCACTGCCATATCTCAACCGTTATGCTCGGATCACGAATGCTGGTATGAGGCGATTGGTTCTATCAGAACTTTAGTTTCCTGTACAAAGTGTCAGCGATGTCAATGCCCAAATGACACCTTCCTTGCTAATTAATTTAACATTCGACTCGCCAATTAAACAACGTCGAGTGCTTCGGAGTGCCCGTAACATTTTGAATGCGAAGATGCCCGGCTGAAGATTAATTAAAGCGAGTCTTTACAACATTAATCAGGCGGCTTTCATTCCACTCAAAGAGTCATTCAACGGCGAATGAGTCCGAGTCGGAGTTTTAGTTTATGGCCCAAAGCCACTCGAAAGCTGGCTCAAAGCGAAGCTCGAACTATGGAACGAAAAGTGCAAGTGTTTTATGTTTCGCTTTCGTTGGCCGCAGAGCTTTCAAGGCTTTGGCTTTTGGTTATGATATGGCCAGCAGATCGTCTAGCAGCTATAAGTTTTGGCCCAAAGCTCCGCTCGTACCGCCGATGGTGCCCTCTCGCTCGGGCAGCCAGCTTTGAATCGGTTTTGGACTCCGTGGAGCGTTCCGAGCGATCGTTAACTTTAGTGTGCGCCGACCTGTTTCCGTAGACGGCCACAAAAAACCGTCAAAGACTTAGCCACCGACTCTTTTGGACTTTGATTTCGATTCGAATTCGAGAAACGGTCGCTGAATTAAATTCCCAAAAATTCCCAAGTGACTGTCTGCTGTCAGAACATATACATATACATGCATATATGTATCATGTATATCGGGTATATAAGTGCATCGGCAAGATCGTGACGTCAGGGCAGCTCAAAAGTGCAATTCCCCAGCAAAACAAAGCTCAATTTGCGATCCGCCGCCCGCTTCAGCCCGCTTTCGTAATAGCATCGTGCAAAAAGCCAGTAAAAAAAGTTGATAAAAAAGTGAATCTGCTATCCGGCATCCCGCTCGCACCCACAGCCAAGATCGTACCGCTGCAGTCGACGTCGCCGTCGCCGCCGCCGCGCTCTTCATTGTTTATGTTTTTTTGTGTTCTTCCCCCCAGAAGGCGGGGAAGCAAGTCATAATAATAAAAGCAATGCGGCGAAATTGAGTGAAAAATAAATTTCGTTTACGAAAAATAATCAAAAAATATCGCAGCGAATGAGAGGAAAAAATTCACTGCCAAGCAAATTTCACGCCGTATTTAATCGTCGCTCGCCGACCGCCTCCAGCTTAATCGCTGCTCGTCTTTCTTTCCGCCACGTTCCGCGATTCGCGATCGCGAGTGTTCTGTGCCCCGATTCTGGACAGATAGCTCCGGCTTTAGCCCCAGTAACGGCCACCGATCTAATCCGATCCCGAGTCCGAGTCCCAGCCGCATCCCACCTTCCAGTCGCTCGCCGCGTCGCGTCGTCCAGCACTCGAAACAGATATCCATCCTTAAACTTGAAAAGTCCAACTCGCCAGATAGAAGATAGTGCTGTGTGCCCGCCTATGAAAGCGCTGAACAAAACTTGTAAACTCCTCGAAAATACGTTTGGTACGCCACCCTTGTTTGGCCATTGGAGCAGACAGGAGTAAATTTAGGTGAGGTTAAGCTTAAAAATAATTCAAGTAACTGGAAAATGGTAAAGGAAGCAACAAAAAGTGTTTGAAAGTTAATCATTCTCACTATAAATTTCTAAGTCAGCAGAATGAGTGTTCGAGGAACTTATAGATGTAGAAGCACCTCCCAGTTTATTTCCCAGCTGGATTCCAAATCCAAGTAGTCAGCACTTTCGGTCTTCTGCTATCGTAGATCTTTGATTATTACCTCATATACCAAAAAGTGGTTGGGTGGCTCCTACTAATTTGCAGACAAGTTTCGGGCATAATTATTACCACACATGTTAGTTTGGTTTTGAACTTGCTAATTGCGGAATCGAGCCAGAGGAAATGAATGGGATGTGCGAGATGCCAAGGAGGCGATATGCAGTGCCTCCTGTCCCTGTAAAACGAGATTTCTAGAGCAGGATCTTGGCTCTTGGGCGGGGGACACTATACTATACACTACACTATACTATATGTGCCATATGTACGTGCATACGATTGTGCACAAGACTTTTGTCTCGCTTTTAGTTCGGCCCACAAAATGGGCTTGTTTCCCAGTTTTAAGTTCAGTTCGAGCGGGTTTTGTTTTATATTTTTGTTTCGCTGAAACAACTTTTCGTGCCGACTTGTTGTTGTCGTTGGAGTAGTTGGTGTGGTTGTTGGAGTAGTTCTTGGTGTTGGTGTGTTGTGGGCTTATTATCCCATTGTTGTTGTGTGTTTTCCGTTGGCTTTTGCGAGCCTCGAACCAATGCGATTTTGTAATATTGCTACAGTTATTATTGCCCGCCACGCTTTGCTCTCCGCATTTCGTAGTGAATTTTAGTGATTTTGCTGCAATTATTGCACTTTTGATTTCAACAAAGAGGGAGAGCGCGAGAGTGCGAGAGAGAGCGAGTGAGAGAGGGGGAGAGCTTTGAGCTTTCTGATCGGCCTTTGTTCGATTATAAATCCCATATCCCCACACCCCATGGATTCGCCACTTTCTATGCCATTGATATTCTGCGGAACAACAGCCCTTCTGGGCTTTGTCCAGATTTTCCACAGAGACGCATTATTTGCGCCATTCGATAGCGATCATTCATCAGATTCGGCGCTTGATTCGCTTTCAATTCATCTTGTGTCGAGTGTTTTGTTTCTGGGGATCTTTTCAGCGTTTTCATTGACATCGGCGAAGACGAAACCCGAGTAACCTGTTTGTTTATATTTTTATTTGTGTTGTTTCAGTCGCCCAGCCACTCAGCTTACCAAGTTGTTGTAGCTATTTCAGTTTGTTTAGCATTCATGGAATAGTTTGTCGGGGTAGTCAATGTACTCAGGCTATGTTTTATTTACCCATAAACTGTTTGCCCGTAAAGTGTTACTTAAGTTTAAGCTTTTGCGTAGTCATCATTTTGCGAATTTCTTTCATATTTCGCTGGCATTTCACGTAAGATCCTCTTCAGCATTACCTAAGCTACTAATAGGTAAAATATTTATTTTACTTTCAATTAGTGAACAGTTATTATTTCTATCCTTCGCGTTTTCTTAACCAAACTTAGCTATTATTTATTAGTTTTTCCTAGCAATATTTCTATATTTATTGCAAGCCCATAAATCTTCCATTTAAATGCTATAGGTTTATGATTGCATTGCCACAAGCGGTAATCAAAAAATTAACAAAAGCCAAATGCAATGGGAATAAAGTTAAAAACCCATGCAAACCATCGCACAAATCGAAGCAAAGTTGAAGTCAAACATTTTAGCCGACGTCTTCTTCAATTTCAATTACAATTTCACTTTCATTTTCATTTTAATGCGGTTTATGGCTTTTCCGACTTCGACCGCATCGCCGACTGCGACGCCGACGCAGCACGCAATCAGCGCAAGTGCTTGTTGTTGTTTTTGCAGTTTGTGGCAAAGTTGCATGTTGTAACAGCGGCTGAAAAAATCATAACAATTGCAACAAGAGCAGAAGCCAGAAACAACGAAAAACAGGAGCAGCTACTCAGTTCGGAAATGCAACTTTTTACTCTGCTGCTTATTCTTTTGGCAAATATTTCATTTATTTTCCTTCGCTGCCTTTTCGCTTGTCATTGCCCATCTTTAAATTTAATTAGTCTCGCATATTACGTATACGCAGTGGTGTTTTTTTATTTGCCACCTCTTCCTCGCCTTTGCGCCTTGCAATTTTTCAATATTTGCGCATTTTATAATCTCATAATGGCAAAATGATTATTATTTCGTATGGGGAGGGGGGTCAGATGTAGATAAAATAACTTCAAGCATGTTTTCAGTGATGTATCTGTTTTGCTCGCCCCTCCGCCAGCACATTACGTATACGCATCGGGGGCCAAGTCTTTGTTGTGTGCAGAACCATCGGCGAGATGGTCTTGGGTAACCATCTAATATACATAAATGAATAATATGCTCAGGAACTGATGCTTAAGACAAACATTTAGGCAACGGCCCTGAAACCAGTTTGGCAGCCATGATCTTCGATGGATTATGTCAGCGAACCTAGAATTTAAATTGGGCTCATTCAAATATTAGTGTTTGACATTTGGCCCGCACTTTATATCTTTTTGTTCGCCATTAGCCAAATTTGCACAGCTGTTTCTTCAGCTCAACTCGACTTGACGAGCTTTCAACAGCGGACTAGCGACTCAAGGTGCAGGTTCCCAGACCGCATTCATTGTTTTATCATTATAAAACAATGGCCGAGAGATTCGCTCGCCCTTTTCCAGCAGGCACACAAAAGCAAAAAGTTCAGGTCACAGACACTTTACGTAATCCCCACCTCCACTTGATAGCTGTCTGCAACTTGCAGCGGAATTGTCGGCGGAGTATCGGGTAAATTTATTATCTCTTGGGCAAAATGTTCGCAGTTGAACTTTGTTATGTCACATTTTGGCCGATTTATGTGTGATCCACTTATTTTTTCTGCGTCTGGCTGGGAAATGGGTTGGCTGCGTCACTCATACGCCCTGTGGTTCCAATTCTTCTCGCAGCCAATGTCGCTGGCAGACAGACGCGCGATGTGTGCGGGAAATGGGTTCATTATCAAGCCAAATGGAGTGCTACTGACTCAGGTGCTGACACAGGTTCCCCCAATCCCCGATGCTTATCGGCCAACAGAAGCAGCTGTTTGTCTGACACACCGCTGGCCGAGGAAAGGGAAGAGAGGTGGCCAACAACTGTCAATGTCAATTTAAACTAAAACGCTGACGCCCTCCAAAAAGATCGAGACAACGAGCTTACAACAGAGCCGCGCTCGGCGGGTTGTGTCAGCAAATCATTAAGAAAGCAAAAGTTAAAAGCAAGCCCCAGCCAACAGCAATACACAAAATTCCCATAAACCGCCCGAAACAGACACTGACTTTATGGTAAAAGCAAAGGCAGCAGCCACAAGACCCGTAAAAAACAAGGGGGGTAAAAGAAAAACATATTCGGCCAGGCGGCATAATTATGCGGAAGCTGACAATGCAACTTGCTTTTCGGTTTTTGGCGGCTTTAGGGGGCTTTTGGCACAGTTCCATTCCCACTTCCATTTCCACACACTTTTGGGCCAGCTTCTGTTTGAAGCTGTTCGGTTGACATTTGATGATGCGTATCTTTTTGTTTTGTTTTCTATATACTTTTGCATTGGCCCGTAATTATATAAAAAAAAAAAGCCGAGTATAAGTCAAAAAACAGTTTCGCCATAGCCGTAACCTTGAGCTGGCTCAGACTTAGATTTATGCATGCCCACATATGGCAAATGATTCGACCCTAATCGGCCTTAATTATGCAAATGATAGACCGAATCGAGTTTCCATCTTGCCTCATAACTGTTTCTCTATTCCAACTGATTTGGTGTGGTGTATTGTAAATTGTGAATCGGAATATCAACCAAAATGTTCGCGGTCACCTAAAAGCCGTGACGTTTTGGTTTTTTACTTTATCACTATTGCTGTAACATGTGTGCTTGAATTTCCTGATAATCTGGCGTGCAGCCAATGCACATTAGTTGCTATTCAGTTAAAACTCTTCAATGCTCTTGATTCACTTTTGTTTTCGGGTGAAAATCTCGCCGCGAAGGTTGCCAACTGGCACTTTCTGTTAGCATTGATGCTTTTCTTATGGACTTCTGACGGTCATTACATGGTGGCAAAAGTCGGCTGACCTTTGGCCAAAATGGTTTTCATATTATTTAGAAGATTTTACACTCATTTAAACTTATGTAGCTACATATCTTTAAACGTGGCTGGCAAGCTGCCTCCTTGTCATGCTTGTAAGCTCAAGTTCGTGTTCTAAGTCTTTCGTTTTGAACAGTCTTTCGTTGTTTACTCAAAACATATATACCATTTTCTCATTTCTGCCTGCCCGCCAGCTGAAAAAGGAAAAAGTGAACTTTCCTTGCGCTTACCTACAATTTTCTCCAATCCATGAGCAAGTGTTTTGGGGCATTGGCCTTGGGCTGTGTACCACCCATTTTGGGCAATTGCTCAGCCAAACATTTCATTACGATTGATGATGATCGATTCGCCGGCGAGACTTTCTTCCACTTGAAGTGGGCCACGGCAGCTTGGATCTTGCAGCACGTTGCATGCAAATTGTGCAAAACCTTTGGGATATAAAATGTCATGCAATTTGTCGTAAACGCCGTTGAGAAGTTGCAACACGGCAACGTGAAGCGGCTGTTGCTGCTGCTGTTGCTGCCTTTGTTGCCGCTGGTCAGTTCTGTTTGTTTTCTTGGTTGGTTTGTCAAAAGGTTTGGATGCGATGGATGCTGTTAGCCCCTCGCCACGCATCGCTGCATCATTATTGACAATTAGCCGCATTCGATGGCGGGCGGATGTGCAACTGCAACTACAACTGCAACGCAAACAGCAATCAGCAGGGCAGCACAAGATTGTTTTGTGCCTCGAGGCTGCTTCTTGGCCTTATGCAATAATTAATTACTCGGCCAGCGGGCCAGAAAACTAGGTTTCTTTCTACAAAACTAAAAGTAAATATTAATTGAAGCAGCAAGCGGCGTTTGAGTTGCAACAACAGATGCTAACTGTACTCGCGTTACAAACACAGTGCCCATTCGAGCATGACCAGGACGGGTTTGTGGGCAGGGAACTAACTAATGGTCATGTGAGGTGGTAAGACCATTATTTGGGAAACAAATAATTAGCATGCTGCCCCATTGCGTGCATATATTGGCAAATGGGATGTGGCTAGTAATCAATAATATTTAATATTCGTTTCCCCTTTCGTTTCATTGCAGTTTAAGCATTTTAAGGATTATATTAGCACCCTAGGCGGCCGACGCAGTAAGATGTCCTCACCACTGGTCCTTTTCACAGCGCTCCTCCTGGTCAGCAGCACAATATGCCAGGGCCTGCCAGATGTAAGTACCCGCAGATATGGCCAATGCCAAGTGCAAGAACTCATCAATCAACCGGTGCGATATAAATAACCTTTGGGCTCTTATAATGCCATAAAGCCAGCTGTTAACGGATCAAAAGGGGCAAAAAACGAACAACAAATGGCCGCCAGTCGACGTTTTCATTGTCATTCGCATTGTGCGTAATTAGCATTTCGAGAAATACAAAACATTTTTTGTATATTAATTAAATTACAAAACAGAGCAGAGCGCCGAGCCGAAGAGAGTCGTCGTTAGAAATAAAACATTGGCATTGTGTGTTTGCATTGTGGGCCAGGTTTCTCAGTGAGCCTGTATGGGTGTATCTCATTGACACACAGCACAGCTTTTGTCTCGAGTTTTTTGCTTTTCGTTTCGAGAAAAAGCTTGGCCAGCAAAACTATGGCCAAGGTCGGACGTAAAAAGTTCTTGTAATTATTTCAAGTGAATTTCAGACTGTCCCTCCCTCCGCGTGTTTACTAACTTTTTTTTTATTATTCTGCTGTAGTTGGCCATTTGCTAGCCGCCTTCTTTCCACTTTTCTCTTTCATTGTCACTACCTTTGTTGCGGAGGTTATGGTTATGCTCGGTCGCTTGGTAACTTTGTGATTACAGCAGACGGTGGTGGTTTCGATATTGAACTCCAATTTGAGCTCCTAGAGGTACATAGAGTAGGCAATGTATATGTTACAAGTTTGTGGCTTATTTTGTATTGATTGCAAGCAGTAGGCCCTGACTTTCTGATCCGGAATTCGATTCAAGAATGGTGCGATTCGAGACTAGGGATGGCCGTACGATCCGCGTGAATCTGGCTCTACTCGAGAAATCCTTGGTGATCCGGGAGATGTGCCGCGTTGGCCAGGTCCCAGAGGACGAGGACTTCGTCCTGCCGCTGCACGGCATACTCAGCAATGTCCTGCTGAAGATCCTGCTGTGGGCTGAGTACCACGAGAAGCACGACGAGCCCGCCTGGGTGGCCAATAAAGATCCTCTTCCGGCCGCGGAGATTGAGCTGCAGATCTCCGACTGGGACAAGGAGTTCCTGCGCGTGGAGATCGATAGCATTTGCGAAATCATGGAGGGCTCCAACTACTTGGACATCCCTTGGCTCTATAAGCTCTGTGCCCAGAAACTCGTCTTCCTCAGCAGACGTGAGTCAGAGTCGCAGTTAAGCGGTTACTTGGAGAAGATCCCACCCCTAGGCGAGTGAGTTCCAGGCCCTTTTCATTGAGGAAATTCAAAATGAATAGGCTGATTTGTAAAAGGAACGACTGGGTTAAAATTGTCTCTGGGCTGTATTCAAAACTTCTGAAATACAAAGAAACAAAAAATATTAATAATAATATTAGTAGCTTTCCGTTTTCGTGACCTATAACAATGAAATATTCAAATTTAGCGCGAGAACCCACATTTTTTTGACGTTCCCTTGACTTTTTCGGAACTCTTAAATATAGACCATGATAGTTTCGGCCGATTTTGGAGCAAGTTCGTGTTGGCGGAGACTTTGACCCCCTAGCCTTGCCAAAGTGCTGGCATAAAAAAGTGCCCCATAAACGACTTCGTCTCCGTTTTCCACTGCAATTAAAGTTGACACGCTACACCAGCAACAACAAAAACGGCTAAAACAACAAAAGTAGCAACAACTTGACGAGGCCCTTCAAATCTCAGCCGAGCATGAAAAGAGTGATGTAAAAAACGAACTGAAGTTGGTTCATGCAAAACACCGCCAGAATATCGATTCGGATTCGAGTGAGTCAGCAGTCGGTTGTCAGTCTTGTAGGTTTGCATTTTTTGCTTTATGTGCTGTCAGAAGTGCAAAGGAATATGAGATATCTAAATGTTTGCGGCCTATCAATTGCCGGCCAAATAAATTAAGCCTTTAATTGTGAAATCCAGAATGGTTCGCCGCACGATTTGTTGTCTTTTCCTGGACTCGTATTTTTTATTTATTGATTTTCTAGCTACTGATCAGCTCTTTCGTTTTTTGCCTACAGCTGCCTGCTCTGTGTCACGGTTTGAGATTTGCTTTATTTCTATTTAATCATTTTTGAGTTCGGGTTCTCGGGTCACGTTCTCCCCGCTGTTTTCATATAAATAGTTACTTGTGTGCGTGGGGCTACAGGAAAATCGGTCGATTGTCAGTGAATGAGTAATTGTCGGTTGTTTAAGAGATTATGCAATCGGAATGGAAACGCATAGACATCGTATAAAAATGCAAAGATCTTAATTGATAATCCAAACGATAAATGCAGATATTGCAGAGATTCTTTAAAGGGAGATAAATAAAATGGGTGTATTAAGTCAATTCCTCTTTAGTATTATTTTGAGGTATTGCAATTTAAGTGCACACTTAGCATTCGCTCCGCCATATTCACCCAATTGCCAGAGAAACAAATCTCTCAGATTTTTCCATTCCGATTAGACGCAGCCCATTCCGGAGGTTTCGTAACACCCTGAACTTTTCACACTTTGTTAATCGCTGGCATAAACACAAAATTTCCAAAAGCGAGAGAAGTAAAAACCAGAAAACTTAACGCCGACAGAAGCGGTTGCTAATTTCCGCCGCCTGTCAGCCGAGGCGACAAGGTCAACACACCCAAATATCCAAGGAAATGGATTGAAAAGAGGCGAACGCCGACGAGTTTGCAATTTGCTGGCTGGCTAACCATCCATCCGCAAAAGCCCCAGCGAAGTGCCAAACAAATCTTGAAAATCATTTCTTTGTGTTTGACTGACTGCGCGAAAGGTCGAGTGACACTCTTTCGAGCGTCTGCCGCTGTTGACTTTGACCGGCTGATAAAAACGCGGGGAAAACAATTGCACAACAAACACTGTTGGCCATAAACAGTGTATTGGCCTCAACCAGAGCCAATTTGAAGCACACTTTTTGCGTTAATATGGCGGCTACACCTTTTACTTTGACTTGACTCTGATTGCACTTGGTCGCCGAAGCCGCCATCAGAGCTGGAGTCGTCGCCATGCCGGTTATAGCGTAGCGCGCACACCGGGCGTATGAGTAATCTCGCACAATTTCAGTAATTGCCCGCGCAGCAGCACCAGCAGCACCAGCAGCACCAGCAGCCCCAGTAAAATCCGAATCCAAATCAAGCAGCAACACAGCTAGCCATACAAATTACAAACAGCGCAAATTTCACAACATCCGTCATTGCACTCGGCGAAAACCGAAAATAAAATCAAACTTTGGCTTGGACAAATAGCTGGGTAAACAGCAGCCTAATGGCGATCGAATCGAATGACAACTCGAGCTAGGGCTGGATTTGCTTCGACGGATATCTAGACGCAGTTGATTTTGGTTCTCGAGTTTCTAATGAACTGCAATTTGTGGCGAAATATGATAGTAAATGCAGAGAACCATTTTTGCAGTAAGAAGAATGGGTGTCTCTTCAATAAGGAAATTAAATTACCAATTCAATATACGAAAAATGATATAACTAATAATTTATTAACAAAAATAATTTGCGCCTTCTAAAAGAACACTTAAAGTCAAGAGTAAGGATTACTTAAATATTATAGACACGAATAATAGCTTCTTAAAATTAAAGACGTAATTATTCTCGCAGCTGGCCAGCTGATTATCTGTAATTAAGTGCTGGCAATTGTCTGCCGAATTTTGTGGAAAACTTACCGCTGCTTTCAACACCTCTAGAGCGGCAATTTGCGATGCCTATCAATGATTTACATAATGTTTGGCCATTTGGGGACTCTAAACGGATTTTCCGGCTGTGGGCCTTTGGCAACCGTGGTTCTTTAATCGCCGCTGGTGATCTTGTTCATTGGATGCCGTCTTTTTGCATAATTCGTAATTGCCGATCGTAGTTTTTTTCTCGCTCATTTGTTTTTAATTGCGATTAATTGGCCACAAGGGCCGCGGAGCTAAGTGTTGATTGCTGTCTGGGTGTGGTCGTTTAACTGGAAGATTTGCATACGGAGAGGCCAAAGAATAATTGCGAGTGCTGCAGGTGCAGAAACTTTCCAAATGTGGCCAGCCGAGAGCCCTAGAGCCGGCGATTGCACTCAACTCCAATTGCACTCGAGTGGCCAACTCGACGGCGCATCGAAAGAGTAGCTGCCTGCGTCTGCGTTTTCCTTTCCCAAGCCTCAGTTTCACTTTCAATGGGGCGACGACGACGCGATGACGGCAAAAGTTGCTCAATGCGACCCCAAACAGCTGGCTCCTGTTGGCTGTGGTCGAAAACACGTTTCAAATGAAAGTAAAAACTCTTTGGCATTGTGCCGAGGCGAGACGAGACGAGCGTCTGAGCGCCAAAAGTGTCGTTTTTCTTCTTCTGGCGTTTGTTCACCTGCCAACCAACTTTCCGCGGGATTTCAATTAATATAGAATTATCATGCCGGCCCCCAACGGCTATGCCCGCCAGTGTCATCTCCGCTCGGCGGCGATCTTAACTGTAAAAGTGAGTCTGGTACTTTGGCCAAGACAACTGGCCATCTTGTTCGCCTTCGCTTTGGTCTGCTTTTCTGATTTCTGCTTCTTTTCGACCGTTTCTTGTACGGCGCTGTCGTCATTTGCAGTAAGTCCATTTCTGACTCACTTTGGGCCATTTTGGGCAAAATAAATGCAAGAAATTTGCCTAAATTGCAGGCCGCTAGCCGGCCAGCATGCCAGCAAGTTCGCTGTCTGAGTCTTTTGTTTTTGCGCTTGCGTCTTAGCCGTTGTTTAAGGAAATTCTACACCAGCTTTGACCCTGTAACAGATCTTGTTTTTGTGGCCGCTGCTGCTTTGCTGATTGGATTGCAAGTGAGATGCAGATCTGGCAGATAAATAAAACGGAAATGCACTGGATGTACGAAAAAATCCAAAGATTGAGTCATGTAGAATGTCATTTAGAATGGCACGCTGACTGGCACTTTGGGCACTCAAAGCAAAGTAGCTTATGAATGAATTTTAACTACTTCATTTACAGAAATACACTCTTATTGGAAATTCCGCACCATTCTTCGGGGCTAAACAAACTGAATAGGGGATTGAATAAGCGCTGACCACAGTCGCAGATTAAAAGTCCATTAATATCAATACGAAATTAATTTGATTTTAATTGAAATTCGCAATTATGGCCAGCACACAATGCGCTTATAAAGAAAAAGTTTACACGCAACTCGGATAAGATTGCTATTCGATATTTATTTCTTTGCTTCTTGTTTGATTCGCCTCGTTTGATTCGGAAATACTTAAATACATGTGTGTCTGCTCACAATAAATAAATCTATCAAACGCCACATTGACCCTGACCCAGTTGGCGAAGATACTCAAAACCCAGCCGATTCGGATTCGGATTCGGTTGTGACTTTGGCTCTGGCTTAGTCGATAATCTCCAGATAGCTCTTGAGGGTCCAATGCAAACAGCAGACACGAACCAAGAGAGAGAGCGCCACCAACGAGGCTTGGCAAACAAACACTCGATTATTGCATTGAATTATTGATAATTTTTCAATTATCCCCTATCCCCTATACCATTTCCATCTGACAATTGCTACAATTTGTTGTCATTGCCCAGGGCAACTAACCTGAATTCGTTTTCTGTCTCGTTTCTGTCGTTTTCCAGTTGCACAAACAAATGACGCCGGAGCAGCTGCAGTCAGTCTTCCACGTGGACACCCACGACGCAGTGCCCCACTATGAGCTCGTGCAGCTCCAGCACCACGAGAACAACCGCAACCGCCGGCGGCGGAGCATCGGCGAGGGGCCAAAGGTCAACGCCGGCCTGCCGCCCCACCACGTGAAAAAGGATCTCAGCAAGAACGCCTACTACAGCGAACTGAAGCACGAGGCCCTCGCCTCGGGCGGCAACCACCTGTTCGCCCCGGAAGTGAGTGCCATCAAGTCGCACAACGTCTCCTTCAGCGCCTTCGGCCAGCACCTGAACCTCTCCCTCCGCGCCACCCAAGGACTCTTCAAGGGCGCGCCCCACCAGCTGCGCATGTGGACCGTGGGCAGCGAGCCCAATGCCACCCACGGCCTTGACCTCCAGGAGACCGCCCACGAGCAGGTGAGTCGTGATTTCTCCTTCTATTCAGCTTAAGAAGATATACCCTAAAGGAGCTTATAAGGTTGAAACACAATGTGGCCTAGTAAGCCAGGATAGCTCATAGCACACCTTCATATCAAAGTAACGTAACTCGCCATCATGCCCAATTTAGTTAGTATTACAATCGCGTTTCGTAGTTGATTGGCCCTCTTATTAGTGTCATAAATTTTCCTGCCCTAAATTGGCGTTTTGTTGTAAATGTTTTCCTTATAAGTCTTTCTCTTACTGCACTTTCATTGCTTACATCATAACGTAAAAAATTACTATCATGCTTTTTGTTGCGTTTTGCCTTTGTACGTTTTCTGATTTGTTGATTCGCCATACTTCCGCTTGAGGTAGGCAGATATTTTGTTTCAGCTTTTATCGGGCTTTTATATATTGTTTTGTTTGGCTTTGCTTTTATTTACAACACTTCGCGTTGCTATTTTTCAGGCATTTAATTACCTCAGCTGCCTTTGCTTTTATTCGTATCTAATCGGAGTTAATTGGGCACGTGATAAAGAGATTTTCTTTTATTTATATAAACACTTTTGAGCTCGCATTAATTACGCTCTTTGTTATCGCTGCTTGTTATGGTGGGCAAGAAAAGTAATCACGAACACGTCGGAAAATCATGCTTAAAGTCAAGGACAGGTGGAAATCTGATTAACAGATCGCGGGGTATACATGTATGTAGCAGGCCGAAAGGCTTAACCTTTTCACTTCTTGTTTAGCATAACGCTGGGCAATTCCCTACACTTCGTGTTGGGATCGAAATCATAACAATTGGCATTAATATTTACTCTGTCCACCCACGAGTTCCTAAAAATTCAGTAAGCCGCGTTGAGCCACGAACGTGACTTTTTGTAATTACTGATAAAGTTCACTTTCTTTTCATGGCTTGTTTGTGTACACTGGTGTAATTCAATTTTCCCATTTACCCATTATTCATGTGGTGGGCGTGTTTCTGGCCTGCGAAGTACAATCAATTGATCGCACTTTAAATTACGAGTCTTATACTCGGCGGATAGGGTAGGGTCTGCGGGATGGGTGGTTTCTGAACACAGCATAATTTTGAATGCAAGACACCACACTTCGGAAATGAAAGTGAAATGTCATGTCGGGCGACAGCCGAAAAAGAAATGAACCCGGCGACTCGAACTCTTATGTCTTTGGACTTCGCCAACTGCGGAGTTGCTTGTTGTTGCCTTTTCTGTGATTTATGTGTGATAATTTCTGTTTTAAGCCAGCCACTGCGAAATGCGGAAAGATTCGTTTGACTTTTCTTTCATTTCTTGGGGGATTTCGTCGTCGCTTTTAATTAAAAACGGAATAAGCTGCGGCTGTGTTTTCGCCATTTTCTGCGAGATTAGCTTACCAATGCAAAGGCATATTCCATTTTCCCCCTTGAATCTGGTGACTTGGCAAGTATTTGAGTTTTCTGTTTTTTGATCTCATGCCACAAACAAATGGCCTCAAGATATAGACCACATAACTACAGCATTTCAATGTTTTCTATGTCGGATTTTTATTCTGTTTTTTTTTTGGTAATGGCGGCACTTTGTCAGAGACCTTCCACAACACAGCAGTCGAAGGAAACAAAAAATGCCATGGAAAAAACATTTATTCTAATTTCTGACATTCTGTGTCTTTTTGTTGTGCCTCATTGTTTGGCAACCGCAAAAGTACCGAAAAATAATTTTCCATTGATATCTGGTCCGAAGAACTGACCCCGTTTCGTTTTTTATTTACGCGGACAAAGGCCTTAATGGTCGGGGAAAATGTTGCGTTTTACGGTGTGTTCGATTGCACATTAAAATTAAATTGTAAAATAAATGAGAAAAGTGCAGCACCCGTTGGTTTTGCGGTGGAAATTTCTCTGCCTCGCCATGAAGGTGGAAACCTTGCTTCGTGCCTTTTTGCACCCAGATACTCCAATAGTTGTTGTTTCATACACAGCCATGCCAAGGAATTAAAAGGCAAATACAAGGCGTTGCTAGGCACTCCCACTGCCGCATTCAATCGATGAAGGCGATAGGCCGCACTCAAAGGTCAGTGCAGCCGCAAAATACCAGAAATGAGGCGAAATGAAAACAAAAGTCGCACAGGTCTCTGAAAAAATGGAAACGCTCGAAAAGGGGAGCGTTGAGTCGAGTAAATGGGACTGTTGTACCAGAAGTTGTGGCCCACTATGATTTCTGTGAAAATGAACATAGCAAGGGTTTGAATATTCAGTTCAAAATAATGATTTCCAGCCAAATGCCTTATAAATGGAGTTCAAATTATGAGCTCACCGCTGTGGAACTACGCTTTCAATTTCACAGTGACTTCATCAATTAAATAAAATAATACAAATATATAAAGTGCAAGATACCTTGCTGTTCGCTTTGTTGCTTATGCTCAACTTCCCTATTTGTTGGAGTAACAAAACAGAAGGTGCTCTAAAAGCAATCTGCAGTAATCGATCGGGGATCATGGATCATGACTGTGGCGAGGAGAACAATCCCTTTCGGCCGAGACTGAGCCACCTGCCCGTTCGGGACTCTGAGGCTCGACAATTACCATAAAACGGGGCCGCAAACGAAAGACTTAGGCAACGAACGCGGGCATTGGGCGGGCATTAGTGATTCCACCCCCCAGCCGCTTTCAATATGCAGCTGCCAGCCGATGGAAATCTGAAAGCACGCTAATTAAGTTTTCAAAATGCATTTTTGATGGGTGCTAACTCGAAGTGCATAATTAAAAAATAGTGTGTGCAAGTGCAGCAATGAAACTGTAAAAGCATTTGCTGCATGCCACTTGCCGTCGGCGCTGCACTCGTTTCACAAGACGCAAAATTGTATCTTGTCATTGCAAAACGATTCCAACTCGTTGGCGGCGGCGGAGGAGAGCATGATTAATGAGCTGGCGATTTGGCAGCTGAATGAATTCGAAATTAGCTCACTGTGTCCCACTCTCTCTCAATCTGCTATCTGCAGCTAGCTATTTTTTAAATGTGCGGGCGATGCAAGCTGCGATTCCGCAAAAAATCCGCAAAAAACTCGAGGGGTAGCAGGAAAACTTTGTGGCTTAGAAAGCAGTTTCGCCTGCATTTCGCCTGCTCTCCCGCGTCTTTTTTCCTTTTTCTTGCGGCTGCAATCGGTTGCATAATGCCGCCAAGTTGCTGCCACGGCCTGACAGTTTCTGTGGTTGTTGTTATGCTCATGTTGCAGCTATTGTTAACGCCGCGCGGCTTGCTGCTTTGTAGCCAGCAGCAAGTTGGCCCAATCGCTCCCTTTTAGCAGTGATTAGGTCTCAGGCCGAGTTACTCGGATGTTCAGGCATCCGTGCTGGTAAGCAAATCGCAGCTCCTCGCAGAGCTCAATGGGTCACATAATTGGCCGAATAATAGACAAATAATGGAGGTACAGCCTTGGCATTGTCTTCGATTCAAGCCGTAGTGCTAAAAACAAGTCCAGTGCGACTCGACTGACATACAATGCATAATGGTGCGTAATAAACAAACTAACTGCCAAAGCAAATCAGCCAACACACACACACGCATGGCTAAATCCGAAGTTATTATTATGCGCAGCTCGAATGCGGCCAATGCGGCGTATGCGTAACGACGCCAAACAAATCAACGGGCAAACAAAATAAGCCAACAAAAGCGACGCCCACACGGCGTCTAATGCGTTAATTGTCGGTTAACTTGCCTAAATGGCTCGTGGACCTACAAACTGAAAGATTGTGTGGGATCTACATGGCTATACACCTTTTCCCGTTTGAAAGTTGAACTTTCGTTTACCCAGCAGTTCGAACAATGGCAAATTATCGTCTCTTTTCGCTCGGGTTAAGGGCCTGAGACTAATGCCCTAACCTTCTTCTCGCTTCGGCCCACAAAACAAAAATCGGATGGAGTTCAGAGGCTAATTTTCACTTTGCCAAGTTCGCCGCTCCGGGTCATTTGTGTCTTTCTTCTCTCAACTTTTCGGCTTAATTTGCATAACAAAATTGCCAAAGAAAGAGCCAACGAAAATGGGCTAAAAAGTTTCAGCCAGGAAGTTGTTGAGTCTGGGGGCTTTTACTTTCGTTTTTGGCCATCTAGGTGCCAAAGTGCTGAAGTAAAGCACTTAGGGGGATGGTTTTAATGGAAAGGGCTTTCCACACTACAACTTACCGATCCTCTAATAATGGGTGGGCATTAAAGGGTAATTATTCTCTATTTTAAAGATTCTGTCGTCAGTAACATACAGGAAAGACAATCGCTCACCTTTCTCCCACCTTTCTCTGGCCAAACAAAAACCATTCATGGCTAAATGTTTGTGGCTAATAAAATTATAGACCAAAATCAAAGCAAGTCCCTTGGGGCAATCGAGAAATTCACTGCTTACGTAAGACAAAAGTTGCAGCCAAACAAAAAGACAATCCGGCCAGAGTCTAATCTCCGTAAAGAGATCTACATAATGTCTTGTAGCCATTTGTAATTAAAAAATTTACGGCGCCATAAATAAAAAATATATATATATATGGCTGGGTTCAATGGAAGTGGAATCGAAGTGGAAAAGTAGAGGAAAAAATGCGCGACAGCAAACAATTTACAATTTGCAAGTCAACTAATTAAAAGTGCAGCCGAGGGAGAGAACAAATAAGTCAAATTGAGAATGGGTCCCCATGTCCATGCAAAGTGGAGTCAAGAGCAAGCGGAGCAGCAGAATAAGTGGCCAATTGACAGTTCATAAATACTATATGGCCAAAACACTTGGCCAGGCTCCAAGCTCCAAGCGTTGACAACTCGACACTCTGAATCGGGCTAAGACTTGGATTCGGATTCGGCTTTGGATTTGGATTTGGATTCGGACTTGGACTCGGATTCATGGCAGCCGAAATACGTGTGGTGGCGTGGGGGTCGCCACTTGCCACTTGTTGCTTTGAACTTATTTTTCCACAAGGTCGTCGTGTCCAACTAGCAAATACAACAACAACTGCACAACAGCGGTACAACACGCTACAACAACCAACAACGAATTAAGCCATAAATGCCTGCTGCACATGAAAAATTTGAGTATGTCGTTGTTGCTGCGTGTCCACACGCTTGGCGGTCACTTAACAAACCTAACCGACTTGGCCAAAACCACGCCCCGTTCTGGACAGCTCGGTAATTCGATCGAAGCGATAAATAATTGCCCGGCTCTGCCGAATTGCTGTTAAGGGTGTTCTAGGTTGGTTAAGTGGCTAACAAATATTTCCTTAAAAAGGATATTTAATATAAGTAAGCAGCGCTTGTAATATTGAATACAAATATTGAAGCAATTTGATTTGATAACTATAAATGAAGTAAGAGAATTTAATCTGATATAAGTGATTGGTGTTGAGGAGTCGCTTCAACTGCTAAACTCGACTCCTTGAAGAGCAATTGAATATTTTTTTAATGAGGCTTCATGCATCATGCGAATACGAATCTAGATTATCTTCTGGCTGACAGCTCCCATCAAACAAAAGGCCAATGGCTCCGAGTCAGTTTTTACACAGATTTTGGCACTTGACTCACTTTGATGCATACGAGTACGTATACGTAATGTCATTTATAGCTCCAGTCGGGCGTACTGCGATTAGTAACTGTAGATTCGGATACTCGGACAGGGGCAGTTATGATTTATGCCTGTAATTTGATAGAGTGCCGGCACGACAAGTTTTTGAGCCTCGGACGCGGTCCAATGCCAAATGCTGTGGCCGATGTCAAGTGTCAGATTACATTTATTTCGATATTTATTACAGAACCCAATCCAATTGAATGGAAGCGAATTGATTTGAATTGAATGGTCAGGCTACGCAGGGGCAATTAATTTAATTAGTCTGACCACAGCGGGCCCGAAGATAAGCCGTTGATGCTTAAATTTATGCTAATTCGCGGCTAATATCCCCGGGGTATTTGCTCTGCGCTCGCCTTGAATAGCCAATGCAAGAAACCCCAAATCGAATGTCTATGTCACAGGATTGAGAAACAGTTGGACTGTGGCAAAAATCTAAATCGCATCTAGAGCAGTTGGCCAAATGTCAGAAGCTTAGGCTTTAAGCCGTGCCAGCAGCGCCATTTTCATGGTCAGTCTAAAGTCTGCCGCGGCACACACGGCGTATGAGTGACGTGCATGCTGAGGCGTCACATTTGCCAGCCACGAGCATAAATCAAAGCGCGGTGTACCGCTACAGCCTCCACTGGTTCTCCGTGGTTCTCCTCCAGCTCCTGACTAAGTGGCCAAGTCCTCCTACCACCGCCACCTTTTTTTTCTGACCAGCCAAAGTTGCATTTAATTAAATTTACCCACTAACCACGCGTTTTGTCTTGGCCAACTCAGCTGCGGTGGCCACCAAATACTTGTGCATTTGTTATGCCACGGGAAAAACAAAACGAGAATTGCCTTAATTTTTAGTAATGGCCAGCTGCGGCTGTGTACCATGTATTTGCTTTACATCACGTGGAATGTGCGGAATTTAGACCCGTAAAAATATGTAAAATGGCTATTTAATTGCATTTTTATACAAATTATATTTTATCACCGCTCAGCTGTCCAACATTTATAAAGCGTGTGTTATGATTTGATTGGCTGTATTTAGATTTGGTGGTATATATATTTGCTCAATTTGCATTGCATTTTTAACTACTGACATCAATCGATGGGATTGCTGGTAATTGAATAACTAATCCAAACATCATTTACATTTTATTAGTACCATATACTGTCTAATCGAGTTATAATTACAATTTTAGTACTATTGTTAATTAAACTTAATGTTGTTCCCCCTTTTTTGCAGCACAACAGCAACGATGTGGGCGAAGTGTTCCAGGATGAGAAGAACATGGCCGCGATCTTGATGCGGCGCCACATGGAAACCGGCGACCTGATAATGGTAAGTGGTGCAAATGTGAACAGGCCCGCCCTCCACCCACCTCCCAAGGTCGTTCTGCTGCACTTGCAGTGCACTGCGTGAACGTGCCACAAGAATTTCAATTAGCGCTGACCATTAATGGTTGTTCTTGGCGTTGTTCTGTTACAGTTTTTTATGCCGACTCCGAATCGGCTGGTGCTTGTTCGATAGATTTTCTTGTTGTTATGACAGACGGCCATTGTTATGGTCAGTTTTGGTCTTGGCCATGTTAACTGCCGGCTGTCGCCCATTTCAAATTGAGTGTCTGTGCGGCGGGCATTACAATTAAACGCCCGTTGATCGGATATTCAGAGCGATGGCGGATAATTTGCGGACTTAGACAATTTCTGCTGATTAAGCATTAATTTATCGCCGCAAAAGTGTTCGGGCCAAATAGGCAGCTGGAAATGTAAATGGCCAACGTAAAAAAGGTGTAGAAAAGTCCAGGGTCGACCATTGGATACCCAATTAACTTTGTCGGATTTCTAAAGCGTAACTGAAGAACTTTGGGTAATGCCTATAATTATCTAGCTGTTCCAAGCCATCAGGCAGCAGTTTGATATCCTTTGTCAGCTCTCATATCTATCGACTGCCCTGTATACCCCATCAATCGGTCGTACTCCTTTGTTGTCTATGAGCACCTTGGGCCAATTTGACAGGAGTGAAAATTGTGATGGCGTATGGGCGATAATGCCACGATATATTGCATTAGGCCATAAGTGTTCATGTTGCTAGAACAAATACGATCGTTTAGGAGTACCGATATGGTTAGGAATCATAGATAACTTGCGGCCTTGGTAAATGGTCAGCTTAACCTTCAGGCGCAGCAATGAACAGAATATTCTTAGCCACTGTATTCAGTATTACTGTATTACTTTTCATTCATTAATCCATAAAAATTGCAAGTATTGTATTGTATTTCCTCACCGCCAATTAACAAGGTTGCCATAATACTCGGCATTGTGCGCCATTCCTGTTTATGTTTTTATTTAGCATCCAATTTAATAAAGCGCTTGCTATTTCACCAGCATCAGATACATTCTGATGACGTTCAATTTAAAGACAATTGGCAATTAACATGGCCCCCGAGCGGAAATGGAGACCAGGAACAAGTTTCTCGGCATGGAGGAAGTCTGCCTAATTACCGGCCATTGTGTGTGGGCTCTTTTCTTTTCCATTTCATGGCAGGCGGGTGGAAATTGGGAGCAGACCAACCCACGAAGTCTGGTGGGAAAAAGAACCGAAAGACAGAAACCTTTTCAGCTTGGGCTGCATGGAGAATTGCACAAGAGCAAATGTCACAATTCAAGCAAATTAATAATCAACTGGCCGATCGCACAACAAATGAGCGGCGGAATCAGAAATGGCCAACAAATATTGGCAGACAATAAGGTCAATAAACAAGCTTCATAGCCAAAAGTCTTGTGGCCTCAACTTAGCCTCTCCGCTTTATTCGGGGCCTTTATTTTGGCAATTTCTTGAGCGGCGCTGACGTCTGCTTGGGTTTAATTTGTTAAACAAAAAGTTGGATAGGAATAAATGTGTATTTCTGATAATAATTACTGACAGCCAATAAAAGGTCAAACAGCAATGTCTGGCCGGTCCGACTTGACCGACTTGTTATGGCCAAGTGCGCCGCTGCACCGGCCGACAAACAGAAAAATTCATAAATAATATGTAGAAAATAGTGAGCACACATGTGAGCATGAAAAATGTTTGCTGCCTGACATTTGGAGGCGCAAAACCGGCGAAAAGTTTCGCAATTGGCCAAATCCAAAACCAACACCACAACCAAAGCCAAAGCCAAAAGCACTGGGACGCAGCTGTGCTGACCAAATCCAGTGGGGCTTCCGGCTTCGGTTTTGACCCTAAACGGACGGGCTCTCAAACTTCTCGCCACCGAGATGAAACTGACGCTGCCGACTTGTAATTAACCAGAAGTCGAAGATGGCTGAGTCGAAGATAGTTGCGTAAGACTTCTTCTGGCCCGGTTGATCGGATCATTGTTCAAGAAATGCCGACAAGCTGAGTAGCCGGCACCACCTCCTCCAACGCCACATTTATGGCCACTTAATTAGTGCCACCGAAGCAGTTGTCGACCATATAAATGTGTGTATTACTTTAGGTAATTGTTGCCGCTGACGAAACCTGGAGAGCATTCAAAATATTTTACTACAGTGGGATGAATCAGTGTTGTAATTAGAGGATTTCAAAAAGAACAGCTTCATACGGTTCAAAACTACTTTGACAAATATAATTCCCAAGAAATCCGTCACTTGGATACCCTCATAAAATATTTAACTTTTTTCAGCATTTGTGTTTTCGGCCTGTCCACTGTACAAAAGACTTAAGACACGAACTGCTTTTAGCGCATTGCAAAACATTTTCAAAGGAAATTTCAAGCCCACATTGTTTTTGCCGGCGATTTAATTTAATTACAGCTTACTTAAGAGCGGACTTACACGCACCATTTGATCAGATACTCGCACTTTTGCTAGCGTTTGACAGCGAAATTGTTGGTCCAATGATTTTTATTAAATAAGCTTCATTAGTCAGCTTGGAGTCTATAGATTCTTCACGAGCTGCGATCCAACTATTCCCACCGTCTTCAGATGCTATACTTGAAAATGATGCATCCCATAGCCCAAGTTATTCATCATCTGTCCGTGTGGGAAAGAAAAAAACCGAAAATCGAAGGCGATTAAATATGTACATGTCAGAGGTTGAAGGTCACCGCGAATGCCCTTAGCCAGTCGACCTGGACTTGAACATCGAGTTGAGTGCGGTGTCCATTATGTTTGAGCCACCCACTGCCAGCGGTGGTAATGTTTCCAATTTGACCCAATCAATGTTGACATTGACTCGTAATTTCACACAGAGAAACTCTTACATGCGAATATTAATTTCACGGCCAATTACTCTCAGTGTCTGAGTTATGTTTCGTTGCCTCTTTGGCGAATAGTTCCAAAAATTGATGACATTCATTTTGGAGACGGCTAATTGTTTTGGCCAATTACATGCCCCCCTCCACAGGGAATTTATCAAAACGAAACGAGCTCAAGGGAACCAACCAGACAATTCGAATAAATTGTAATAATAACTCTGAGTTACTCTTCTTTGCCCGCAGTGTTTACGGTCATTTGTGTATATGCACTTGAACAAATAAAGCATTTTTTGCGGGCGGGGAGGGGTCGGCAAGGCAGCTTGATTAATGCTAATTGCGGCCAACGTCAGTCAAATCCAAAATCCAAAAAGTCGATGCGTGGGGTCCCTGATGAATTGGCTGCAGGTGATGCATGCATCTTATGTCGGCGATTCGACTGCTAATTACTATTGCCCGCTGCTCTGAAAAGTTTGGCCCTGAAACTGAAAACAAATCCACGAAATGCATTTCAGCCACCTTTCATAACGAGAGAGTGGCTTACGTAAGAGCAATTATGCAGCACTCGTGATATGCATCTCTCTATTAATGGGCTTTCAAAAACCTTTGGGTAAGGTGCCCAAGCAGGTAAAAGTATCTTCAGGTAACTTAGGGAATTTTAAATTATTAGAGGGGGGTTTGTACACGGCTTTTATGTAACACACTCCGCACTGAAACGATGTTCGTGCCTCAAGTCATTTTGTTTCAGAACATATTTTGTGCTTGTAATGTAGTTGAATGCCTAACATTTAGGTTTTTGCTTAGCCATCTACCATCTGCTTATTAAGTATTATTTATGTAGACATTATTTCAGATCGATCTTCTTCATTTCCTGGCCACTGTTGAACTTTGTCAGTCACACCTTTGGCACACTCCTATCCCCTTTAATGCGGTTTGCCCTTTTTTCAGTTGGCATTTGAAGGCGCGTTGCAAATATCAATATTGCCATTTAAACAATCAGAGTTCTGTAAACGGTGGGGCAACAACAATGCAAACAAAACGAGCATAGTTATCAGGTAGCACTGGCGACATTTGGACACGGCTTTCAGCATTTTGGCCAACTCTATTAGACGGCAATCGCGGCGTCATCATTAAGCAACACTCATGTCCAAAGTGCCAAACAAGTTTTTATTCGTCTCAAGAGAGGCTCTTCTTCTTGGCAGCCAGAGCCAAAGTCTTCTCACCTGCCCAACTAATTGCTAGCCTTGATATTTACAAAGAGTTCACTGTATGCATAAACGCGTGTATTCGATAGTTGCTCTTCTTGGCTGCAAATTCTATATTTGAATAACTGGCTGACCGCCGATTTGATTTGCATTTGCAGCCGCCGCCGCAGTCGCATCATCGTCAAGTGTTAAATTGCACAATTTATGGGGCAAACATGGCTTGACATTCAGGCGGGAGAAGTGCAATCAATGCGCCGGCGACATTTACAAATGTTATACAATTTGATGTCTTTATTGGCATCGGGTTTTGGCTGATTAAAGCCGAAACTTTCAAGCCACTTGATCCGGCTGTGGTCATTGTGCAATGAGTTTCGGTTGGAGCGAAATTAATGCAAAATAGTTTTGCAAATTGGCATAGATACCCCACCCATATGCTCGTATATATATATGTATATAGTAAATCGCTTTATGCGGACGACACAACCCCCAACTGACGAGTTTGTTGCCTAAGTCTTTCGTTTTTCGATTTCGGTTACCCGATAGCCGCAAGGAACTCGACTTGTCCGAAAGGAAAACTAGAGTGAAACTAACTCGAGTCGACATAACAACGAGCGTGTTACCAATATTCATAAGCGCCAACTTTGCCCAGCAGCTCATATGCAGATCTGTGGATCTGGAAACTATGCGGCTGAAACAAGAGATGGCAGCGTGACACGATTGAAAGCCACCGCTATCCATCACGATCTCGGCGCCAAGATCGCTCCGCATGCCCCGAGTACAAAGGACTGAGTGCCGCCAAGTAACCGTTTTTCAATTACAGCCTGTTGTTCATATTATTTAATCAAAATGCACATTTTTTCCTTCTTTTTTGGGTTGTGGCTGCAATTTCCTCGTGAAAAATGTTTTTTAATTGGTGCGACGCGATGTGGCAAGCCACCAGATGATAACAACATTTCTGGCGGGTGCCGTTCCAATACTTTGGCCGCATATTGCATATTAATAAACGGTCATATCGGTTACGTCAAGCCATACCCCCACAAACACTATTTTCGGGAAGGGGAGCTGAGCACGAGTCTGATATTTTCACGCTTAAGACAGCTAAATTTGATAGTTGCCCGCTGATGGGGATTCAATTTGGGGCTCTGGTGTCTGCCAGTGGATCCAATTTCAATTAAGCCGATTAATCGATGGCAAATGAAAGGGGACGTTCATTAATCAAGACACAACGTTTTTGGAAATCTATAAGCGATTAACACAAAGATTAGATTGGTATTTAAATAGGATTAGAACGAAGTAAGCAAATGCCTCCCTCAGGTGGCAAAAATCACCTCAATCTAGATAAGATTGTTCGACCAGATTGATTCTTTGGCAGCTGATTGGTGGTCACACGCCCAGTCCGTCAACCTTGAGAGACCTTCACTTCTGAGACACTTCTAAGTGCAAGGATAACCTGCAGTCACTCAAGCCCGATTGTGATGTCGATGTCGACTCCACTTGACTTTGACATACGACTCGAACTTCATTAGGCCTGGTTCATGCGCCTGCCTGGCTGCCTACCCACTTGGCCAAATGCTTTTCCATCTGGCCGGAGCCATTGGCGCGGCAACTTGAAAGACATAGCCCCGTCTTTCCCCCATTCTAAGCCTCTGTTCGCATTGAACTTGCTGCTGCTGCTGCACCAACGCACCAAACATCACAAAAAATTATACGGCGAGCAGCCAAAAGAGCCACGGCAAAGTGCGTTCTAGTGGCAGATACATTTTGTGAGCAAATTAATTTTGATTGCCGCGATTGCAGTGGGGCAGCACCCGAGAACCGCTGTGTGGGCCAGGTTCTTGAGCCATTGGCCACCGGACTGCAGCCATGGGCGGTCTTTTACACGTATAAATATTCATTGACCAGCCGGGGCGCACATACACCACATACAGATACAGAATATAGAATATTGAATACAGAATATAGAGCCCAGAATCCATGGCTGAGTGGGCCGCCCGAAGGTGGGTTGGGCGGAATATTTTTAACGAGCTGCTTTATGTAAACAAACTGTTAACACGGCGGGTATCTCCGGCTGAACTATCGAGGCATTAGTATCCGTTCTTGTTCTCATTGTCAGTCTGTAGTTTACGACTACATGCACTCGCATTGAACAGCGATCTTAAGAGCCGATTAGATCTAACCTTGACCAAGATGATAACCGAAAAAAATGGAGGAAAAAAAACTAAAGCGGCACACACCTTAACGCATTTCCATTGATGGCGCATCGAAAAGAGCATAATTATGTGTTTAAATCAAGGTTTCTAGATCGAGACTGCTAGGCAGTGTAAACCTGAACGCAGATATTTATAAATACAAATGATTTGTGATTTGCATTTGAATTTGATTGCTGGGCGATCACAGACCACTTCTTTTCCAATTGACAGCCATTTTCCATCGGCTTTGGGCGGTAACGCCACCGAGCTCGGCAAACAGTAACCGTCATGACTATAATGATGATCGCCGCTCAAAGTGATTCGAATGTTCGTGTCATGAATTTGCACAAATTATGCTAATTTCCCAAAATTACAAACCGCAAAGTGATTTTTTTGTATTGCTTTATCCGCTGCTGCTGTGTTTCGGTGTCTGCCAATTTTTGGTATTTGCACATTTGATGCTCTTGGCCAAAAAAAAAAGCACAAAAACAAATACGAATAGGTGTTAATTTTGATTGTAAGTAAATTTTTGGTTCAGTGAACTCTTTTCTGTGGCGTGTCACATTATGCAACCGCCGTGTGCTGATTATCTGCGATCGAGTGGGGAGAAATACTTTAAAATGATTTACATTTAATTGAATAAAGGAAGGAGCGAACGAAAATATCATCACAAATCAATCAAGCTCATTGTCAGTTGATTGCGATCGCTGGGCGTTTCTGCAGGTGCCAATCAGACTTGTCTATCTGTACTTTCTGACAGATAAATATGTGTGAAAGGAGCCGCAAGAAACTCAAATGCTGAAAGGCTGAAAAAACAGCACTCAGCTCGTAAACGTAAGCGTAAGCGTAATTCCAAATCGGCTCTTGCTCCTGCAGATATAACAATCGCGTTGTGGGTGATTACATAAACAAGACAGCTTGGAATCGGACAACTTTATTTTGGGCCAGCTGAAAGCAGATACTCGTTGCCAAAGTCTGTGCGGTGTGTAAGCTGCGTGATTTGAAAGCAATTTGCTGTTTTCCCCGCCAATCCCCCTGCTTTTATCCCCCCATCCGATCTATCCGATATCGAGCGACGTGTAATTGGCCTCATAGCACTTGCCGACAGCCGGCAAATTATAAGGTCCGCGATTATCTCAAAGTATTTGGATCTTAATGCTGGCCACGCAGCTGTGGGAATCTTGGGAAATATTGCGAACAGATAGTGGGTCAAATGGAATTAAGGCAATTTGAAGCTGGGATATAGCTCACCTAACTTATTGGCCAGAGTATTATGGTGTTGCACATACGTTTAAACCGTTCTTATTTACGATATATCGCAAAGCTATGACTTATTTCTTACCAAACAAACAAACATATAATTACATACTCAAACACTACAATCAGCGTAAAGTGAATCCACTTATGTTAGCATACCCCTTTCATTTGGCTTTTATTTACATTCAGAGGTTCAATACCCACTTCCTCTCCCATTTCGATAGCTAGGAAACAAGTAAAAGCTTTTAATTTCGCCTATAATTAAGTGGCAATTACGCGGCCGAACTTTCAACACGTTGGGCATAAGAGCACATAAATCGCATTTGGGTAATTTATTAATTGGTTTTTCTCATAAATTGCGTTCAAGGCAAGGCGTTTGGAAATTACCGGCTATCACAGTTGGGCAGTTACATAACACATGTACCAGAACTCTAACAGCGAAACAAACCCGAGTCGAATAAACAAACGTTAAGTAAGTCTGAAATCAGCACAACATACGCCCAAAACGCCTTGACTGTTTTTTTGTATTTCTGCTTCTCTGCTGGCATTTCGGTGGAAATGCGGAAAACGCAGCCAAAGTGGAACACGAAAAATTTGTTACTACCACTCGCTTAACTGCCACATGCCGAGAAAAATTGTAGTGAGTCGAGCCAAATTAAAAGACCTGCCAGGCGGCAAATAAAACTAAATTCGCAGCCCAAATAAATGCGACGAATGCAGAATTAATGACTATTTTAGTGAAAAGTGAAGAGACCCGAGCAAACCGATGAAGTTGTTTGCCCAGCCTGTTGACACCTTCTCCGCTGTCTTTCAATGACTTTCAATGTGAATGCCAGGCGTTTATCGCACACATTTATCATACGCACTGTGTGCCAAAAGCCATTTAAGTGTCGCTAACTCAAATATTGATCATATTTCAAGTGCCCAGCGATGCGGCGACGGGCGAAGAAAAGGAGGCTGCTCGAATAATTTCCAATCGCACTGGATTTGCATATAGGCACCGAAAGAAACTGGGCCGTGATATCGATTCACACTTTAAATGCAGCTAGTTCAAATACTATCCAACTTTACTATACAAGATAGTTGAGCAGTTGAGCTTAATCTGTAGCTTGTATCTACACAATGCATGTTTTCTCTCAGTGCGCCGACTGTTTGGCCCATGTCATCTGTTGCAATTTGTTGCTTGGCTTCGCTTGCAATTTGTTTATGGCACATGTCGTTTTTGTTTTGCTGACATTTAACTGAAGTCGCGTGTGCGAGGACATTGAACTTTGCCGTTTGGTGCTGCTTTGGGGTTTTTGGCATTTTCGATAAGTGCTCAAATATATCGAGAGCAAAATCAAGTTCGCTGCCTAAGTCATTCGTTTTGTGCCCAATTGCCCGCATGGGAACTTCAGATGGGCAGCGCATTCCCACCGATTCCAGTCAGAATCAGTATTAGCATTAGATAAATTTATATATGTAGCCGACTCGGGCCGAGAACAATTACAGTTCCATTTCCTTAATGCGTTTCATGTTAAACATGATCTCAGCTGGTGGTCATTTATCGCAGTAGCTTTTATGTCCAGCTGACTTGACTCACTGGTAATATTTTAATTATAGCATTACCTCCGCGACTTAATTAGCCCTGATCACGCCTAGTGCCAAGTGGGTGCTCGCTCGCCGATCGATAAACAAAAGGCCAATTAAAACTGAAACGGAGTCGCAAGCAAATGGAATCGAAAGCATTTTGGAGTCTTGAAGTTCAGCCAACAATTTTGTTTCTAACCTTTCTCAAGGTTACGTCTGCGGGCTCTGTTTTACTCAAATAATTATTGCAATTACAGGGGCGATAAAAACGAACTGAGAGACCGAGAAACACAGCTTATCTAGATCGCGGCTTATTTGCATAAAATGTTCCACTATGCAAATCGCAGCTAATTTTTATGACTTGGCCAGCGTCATTCAAACGCAACTCATATTCATATGGCACAACTCATACGGCCGACTGCAGGCCAAGAATGTTGAGTTGAAAAAAAGTTCAATAAATTATCTAAATGCTCCGCCCGAAATGGAGTTCGCCGGTGTCAGTGGTTTGACAAATGTCGATGGAAATTTAATGCCATTAAGCCTGCTAGTATTACTTTTCAGTCAGCTGGGACACCAGAATACCCTATTTATCACTAGATAATTAAATCCCCGCTCATGATGTATTTGCCCTGATTAATTGGCCAACTCACTCATTCCAATCGTTTCTTCTTGCAGGAGGGCAGCATTGGGCACGACCTGGTGATCAAGCCCTTGCCGCACGAACTGAGTCCCAATCCGGAGGAGTCGCACCACATCATCTACAAGCGGGAGGCATCCGCAGCAGAAGACCAACTGAGTGACTTTGGTAAGATTCATTTGGCACTGCCGCATTAATTGAAGCCATTGAGAAGCAGGCTACGTTCCTAATGGGCGCATTGACCCATAGAAAGCCATAGAGTCCACGGTCTATACCGTGGCCCATAAATCTTCGGCTGGAGATCGACGTGATGCCGATAGCATTTCCTGCCTCGAAAAAGAGCAGCATACTCACACATTCACGAGGGCTCATGAGTTCAATGCAACAATTCGCCCTTCACTGAATGCATTTACCCCTGCGGTTGCGGTGGCGCCAAAATTCCAGCGATAATCGCTGTAAAATTATTTATTTTATGCCCGGTATTTCTCGCCGCAGAAACTTATTCTTCCACTGTCGGCTTTGCCGAAATGCCCCCAAAAATTATACCCAATACAGTTAAGTGTGTGGCTGCTACCTGACTTGCCAGCTTCTTATATCATAATAAAGACATTCCACCACTCGATTTTGCTTAATTTTTGCTTAATTCCCCGCTTCCTGCTCATGCCATTTATTATTTATTCGCCATTTTTTCCCGCTTATTCAGCCTTCATGGAACCTGATGATCTGCTCGCCAGCGAGAAGCTCGAGAGGCTGCAGCGCCGCCAGCGTCGCAGCAGACGCAGTGCACCCAGCAGTCCCGACTTCGAGGACCTCAACGACGAGGACGAAGGCGCCCTGGACGCAGAGCCCCAAGTGGCCGAGTCCCGCACCAGATCCCGCCGGCAGGCCCCCTATATCATCTATCCGGAGGTCTTGGTCATCGTGGACTACGATGGCTATCGGCTCCATGGCGGCGATAATCTGCAGGTACGTGTGCGTGACAGGGCCGCCAAAAAAAAAAATGGGGGAAAAAACTGAAGAGAGAAATTAAACGCCGCTGGCTCCAATGAAGTTGTTTCGGCAATTGCAGACAGCTCGGATTGAGTTTGGGATTGTCTCTGCGTGCGCGCGGATTTCAGTCGCGATTCCATGCCGTCGATATGGTGTGGTATCCAACCCAACCCGGAGGGGATTTTGGAGTCTGAGGATTGTAAAAGTTGTTTCTTGTGCGCTACATGTGTAGATATTATGCGAGCTGAGACCGAGACATGTGCTCGCATTGATAGATAGGTCTGGTTGCGACTGAGACCCGAATCCCCGGGGGGAATTGCCGATTTATTAAGGCAATATATTTTATTAGAGCAATGGCTGGGAAAATCTCTTCTCAAAAAGTAGCTCAAGCAGTCAAATCATATTTGTTTTTTGTCCCAGGTAGTTCTTTACTTAAGATTCTCGAGCCGGAGTTGCCGAAACCCATGATTCAATTGTCATGCACATCACTCGCGCTCAAGATTTATTTGTCTGCCTGATCTGGGTGCGTTCTAGCTTCGTGGAATACCTAGAACCCGGAGATGCGGCTCAGATGAAAGCCCTATAGAGATGGGACGGCCTGACAAGGACAAACGTGCACTGTGCCCAAACAAGAACTAACATAACTCGTGTCTCTTCCCCAGGTCAAGCGCTACTTCATCTCATTCTGGAACGGAGTCGATCTGCGGTACCGCCTGCTGAAGGGTCCCAGAATCCGCATCAGCATCGCCGGCATAATCATCTCGAGGGTGAGTACTCAGAGCACATAATATCTATATAGAATTGCAAAAAGGGTTTCCTATCGGAGTCAGCCTCCTTTGAAAGCCCCTCCAGCTGGATCATTACACAATCGCAGCAATTCAACTTTCATTTGGCTAATTGAGTAATCCATTTTTGGAAGCCCAACTTTAACCCCTGGCCAAGTGGGTCTTGCCAATCGGGCGGCTCTCCTTCGGAGCCCAAGTAGCCCCCAGCTAGCCCAGTGAACTGAAAGCCACTCCGAATGAACTGTCACGATCTGGGAATCTGGCAGGCAAAAACAGGCCGAAGAAACATGCAACGCATGCGCTTCGTTCGATTCGCTAGAAAAAATGTGAACAATCAATTTGGTTATTTGCTTGGCCACAGCACACAAAAAGCAGAAAGCCAGGCCAGCAAATTTTAACAAGTTTTTTACTCGTGCTCTGTGTTTTGCTGGAACTGACTGAAATGTTTTTCTAGAAATTAGCGACGAAAATTCGTTATGGGCACGCGAATCGAGTTGGCCAAAAAAAAATTGCATCTAACCTTCTGGCACTTTTCAGATTTCCTGAAATGGCTTTTTAAGTAGTGGAATCGGTGTCAAGCTTTTTTAATTATGCTAAACTGCTTTGAGGTGGCTAAATCGTTTTCAAACCCATTTCCAGCTGGAAAAATCAAGATTATCATGTGTGTCATAAGTTTTAGCAGCACGTGGCACAAGCTAGACATATTAGAAGTCTCTCGGGAGAAATGACTAATGGCCATAAAAATATGGCTTTAATTTCCTATTACAGCGAGCTGTGGTGTCGTGAGCGATCTCTTTGATCTCCGCTAACATCTTTCACTTATCAACATTCAACTAATTCGATTGCATAAGCCAAGACCATAAAACACTTTGACAACATTATAGCATCGTGGCTTTGTGTCTCGTCTCGTCTCGTCTCGACCCGTCTCAATACTCAAATACTCGAATGCTCAGACTTTCGGCCAGACTTTCTCACACAAATCAGATTGGCGCTGCTTCAGGAAGCCATTCGTAGTTGGCCAAGAGAGTGGAGAGTGGGTACTGGAGATTGGAGAGCGTAGAGAGTGGGCCAAGAAAGTGGAAAATTGGCACAGCGAGTGGCGGAATGAGTGGTTCACCTGCAGCAGTTGCAGTTGCAGTTGCAGTTGCATCGAGCTGGCTGCCCACACGACAACTCCGCATCGAGGAGACACCGATGTCGACGGGTTACCCTAAGTACGTCAATTGGCTTTGGCTGTAACTCTGCTTCTCCGGCTGTCTTTCTGCCTTTCTGGCCCGGCAAAAACTAAAACTAAACCAAAAAATCATTTTCAGACCGCATAAATAATGCAACAGCGCCTGCTGCTGCAACTGCGTGTTGGCCGTGGTTACATAATCTAATGGGCCACGCTAACTGCAGTCGGCAGTTAGTTCAGATCAGATTTTTTCGGCTGGCATGTTTTATTTTCCTCTTTGCCCAATTTCACACACACATGACTTCCTCTTCTATGCCCCCCACACACACACACACACTTAGGTGGTAGATGCAAAGTGCGTATCTGGTGGATACAGGTACTTAGTATCTTAAAATATAACATCCGTCGCTAAGCTTTTTCCACTTTTTGCCACGATAATTAATGTTGCCAGAAGTGGAGTAGTGGAAGTCGGGTAATTACTCAGAATTTGGATTGGGCAACAAATTATTGGATACACATATCCGATAAGTCGACGCAATGCAGAAACAGGTAATCCGAGCGGATTTATTGGATTTTTGAGTCATTTTATCGGAAGAGATTGGCTAAGTAGATTGTTTGGCCAACAGGAGCTCGTGCCGATCACTTTACAGGCTAAACCATAAATGAGTGCTATATGAGTGCGAGTTTCGCTGTGGAAAACCCAAGCAACTTGGCCCCAATGCCAGCTACAAAACACCGAAAGCCAATCGTTTATTTATATTTCACAGAACAAAAAGCCAGCCCAGGCACGAAATCTGCACTCACATAAATTAATCACCCATTGACAAATAACTTAGAGAATTACTTAGGCCCCAACTTCGGAGAGTTGTTCAATTAATTGATTCTAACTCGAAGCCGAAAAACAAATAAATAAGCCGCTACAAAATGACAACAAAACGCCGTCACATTAATAAGCCATAAACTGCGTAACTCAGACGACTTCGATTGGGGTCCGAAGGCGTTAGAAACTGCAAATGCGCCACTAGCCTGGTTAAAAGCAATTTTTTGTCATTCCGCAGGGGCAGAACAATGAGCTCTGATCGAGTGGCAACCCAGTTACGTTTAGACTTGGAAACTTGGCTAAATCAAAAATTCTAATCGAGTGGCCAGCACTCAAATTACATTTTGGCGGGGCAATATTAAATGGTTTTTTAGTATGAATGGGTACAAGAGGGTGGATTCGTTGGAAAAGCTACTCCTTCGCAGCTTAAAGTACTCTGCAAATTCATCAAGCGACATTTCGAGGTAATCAAATGCTGGTGGCAATAAATTAGGTCCCATAAAAATATCCAGCAGGCGCTTTAAGTCCCCTGCGAAACTTAATACTAAGTAACAGCCCGTCGAGCTTTGGCATATTTCTCCATGTACGCCACACGATACGCACCTAATAAATTGCGCATACGCAACGTGGCCGCAGTTGGCCGCATTGAAATATGTGTGTGGCGCAAGCGCAGCGCCAGTGCGTTCGACACTTGTAGCCAGTCGCAGGCGGCGGGGGCAGTGGCGGCAAAAGGGAGGCAGGTTGTTTAACTTCTAACGGAAAGTTGCCCGCAATTAATTAAAATGTTAATTAAATGTCACAGATAAAAGTTCAAGTCAAGTCGGTAGCCGACTTAGGCTACCCCCACGCCAATTCCGATCTGAGCTGATCTGATATATAGTGTTGGCTTTATAAATCTATATCTATGACTTGTTATGATCACCATTGCGCCGCGCTATCAGCCGCAGGAATTCCGCCCATTTGATTAATCGATCCGCTTGGCTGGAGCCGAAGAAAGAGCCGAGTGGGGTGCCCATTCCTGTCCAGAATTCCGCTGTCCGAGGGCCGGGGTATCCCAATTTCCACGCCAATCGACATTCTCCACTCGCTCTTATCTCGGCGACTCTATCTAAAGTGCCACAGAAATGCCAAATAGTCCACAGCGACACACCCAAGTGCCTCGCTGCCTTTTGGCCAGTCAAATCTCATATTTGCAAGTTGTCATAACGAATTCCGCGCCTAACGAAGCCGCGCTCTTAAAGTTCGGGATAGGGCTGGCCACCAGGCCAGCAGGCCACCAGACCAGGTGTTGCCCCCAGGGCACATTTCTCGTACTCCGCATCCATATCCACATCCACATCCCCATCCATATAAGCCGATGGTATATAGAGTGCCGGTAGCCAGAAATGCAAGTGCCAGACAAACATAAATTGCAATAATGCAAATGGAAACGTGCGGCTAGGCAAACAAATAAATATTGCTGGAAAAGCCGGAAAACTCGCCTCCAATTGGGGGCATTTCAACACCCTAACGGGAAATGGCTTAAATAGTAAATTATACAGTATTATTAATCAGCCTTAAACAGACTAGCCAGACTATAAATTACTAGAAAATAAAAAGGTAATATAAATGCTGATTTGTTAGATACCTCTTTTAAAAAGCTGCATCAGCTGATCGCCATACCCCATTGCAGGGTATTGGGAAAGGAAAAGTGTCCCCCACATCCCATATCCCATATTCTTTATTCCCAATCCCATATCTTGACCCAAAAGCCTGTCTCTCCGTGGGTGGTGCCCGATCGGCCGCCTGTCGCCCAGTGCGATTTATCCGCTGTGTGGGCGCCGAAAGTCGGAGCGCACTATATGTCATTGGAGGGGGCGGATGGGCGGTGGCTACACCAATTCTGGGTGTGTGTGTGTGTGTGGGGCCGAGTGGGCGTGGGCTGTCCACCACCCCGTTGTACAGTTTAGTGGGCCTTGCGAAATGCTAGAAATTACGGCCAGTTGCATTGACAGTTTCTTTGGGCCGCCGCAAGATTTATATGCGCCGCCCAGGGAAAGGAGCTGGATAGCCAGCCGAGCGCCAGTTGCGGTCGAAAAATTAAATTAAAATATAACATTTTGCTTTTAATTACGCACAAAAGGCCATTGCAAAAGAGTCGCCAGACTTTGGTTTATTTTCAGTTTTTGGGCGAAAGGCAAACCGGTCCCGGTTTTAGTGGCTCGGTTACATTTTAGGTCCTACTGACAGTTTCTTTGATAATTTTTCGCTTTTTGTGTCCGATCGTTTGACAAATGTTTGCGTTTGTTTTCTGGCTCAACTCGCCGGGCTAACCACTTGCATTGTGCAATCGGTAATCAAAGATGTGCCAGGTCATCCATGGTCCAGTGGTTCCACGTTACCGGGAGGTACTACATTCGCCAGGCTGTCAATCCGCTGGTGGTCTACTCCAACGTCCAAAGGTTTGTCTTTCCCAGGCCAGGTGACTTGTTTGTGGTCTCTTATCGCGAATCTGGATTAGTTTAAGGAAACAGTTGGCCAAGTTACGAAACAGCAACCGAAATAGCAGCTTATCAGTGGTAATATTTGCTCAATTATACAATGCATCCACGATTGCTTTTCGTGTGTGAAGCAGTTACAGCTCCAATCAAGCTCCTAAACAAACAACTCGAGTGAAGCATCTTCACACCGCACAGAGAGACTGCTCTAATAAACCACTCAAAGTGCAATTCCACAACAATTATTTGTAATTTCGTGGATTCCAATCCAAGCGAGTGCCAGTGCCTTTCCCACTTCGGTCCGAAGGCCACAATCGAAGCATTTAAAATTCTTGATAGTTTTGTCTGTCGAAAATTACCAAAAAAATTGAATGTGAGCTTGTGCTTCTTTCGGGAGAACGACGTGCCCGCACTTTTAAGTGATCCAAGTGTCAGAGCGTCCGAAAAACTGACGGGAGTGGATAGACTCTGAGTGCTGAGTGCTGAATACTCATGGATTCACATCGGATTAAGAACCACATTCAGATACAGATACACCCAATCGAGCGGATACGTCTCGCAGCTCCTTGGGCAATATACAGATTTCAAAACGCTTGCTTGTGCGATCTTAGATCACTTTGTCAAACTGTGTTCATTTCCTAGACATCTGCTGTCTGGCCAACTATATAGTTGGTAATTTATCAAAAGACTTCGAATTCGTTTTGGCCCGGCTTAGCCAGCCGAGAGTCGGAGTATCTGCGAGATTGTTTCCAGCTGGCAAATGGCTGCAAATCAAACGTGTCAACCCAGTGCGGATTGTCACTTAACTTCGGTTTTATCACCTGCAACGCTGCCGCTGCAAACTGGAAGTGGAAATGCAACTGGTCCGGGCACACAGATTACCCTCAAGCGGAATTAACATATTGATTTGCCTAGGGCTCAAAGTGATTGACAATTGTGTTATTCTAATTTATGTACCTGTCACTTCGGTAAATCTAAACGCCCCTTCGGTCACGACACGAGTGCTTATGTACCATGGACTTACTCGCCTGGTGCCCTCGGATGCACTCAGCTGATGAAATGGCCGCTGCCACTGCAACTCCAATTATGCAACGCACAATTGCAACTGGTTTGTGTCCACTGGGGCAGGCTAACAGTCGAAAGCAGCGAATTTCCAAAGGAAGCCCACACGACTTTGACTTTGCCCGGCTGGATACAATCGTCTACACTGATAAATATTTGGGTCTATTTGCGCAATTATCCAAATGCATTATCAAAATGCATTACGGGTTTTATGTTTACTGCGTACTTTAAACATTCAATTGCATTACATTTTTCTTTTCAATCCTCTGGCAACTTTTTTTCAAGTGCATCTAATGATGATCTTCTGCTGCATTGGCATTGCTAGGCTATCGCCAGGCTCGACTTTGGCAGCACGTTTTTCACGTTCACTTGATTTCCGTTGCGAGTCGGCTTGCAGTCGGTTTCCAGTTTCATTTTCACCGCCGAATGGGCCATAAATATTTCACTCGGCGCTCTTTTCATTCGCTACGTCGCATCCAGTCAAATGCCAAATCAGTTGCATCACTGCACTGGTAGCTTCCTTGGGCGATTTCGTCGAACATTTCGCAATTTGCACTGCCTTGCTACTGTATTCTAATGTGGGTCAGAGGGTTCAATGGGGCTTTTACGAGCCATAAATGCCAGCCACTCATTGTGTGACTTTAATGGCTAATATCTGCAAAGATCACGAGATGAGTGCCCAGCAGACAGGCAGTTGCCACACATATTTTGTAGACACTTAAGGTACTAAGAGGGCCCTCTTATCTACAAATCAGTTAGTTGCGCAACCTTATTCTATATTATACTCATTTCCATTCCAGGGTCGTGATGCCACTCCCTATCTGGAACGCAATCGAGTGGGTCGGGATGCCATCGATTCGGCCGCTGCTCTCACGGACATGGGAAAGTATCTGTTCCGGGAACGCCGACTTCCGGTCTACGACATTGCCGTGGCCATAACCAAGTGAGTGGGCTTCGAAGTGGGCCCTGATGGCCCTTGTGTCTTGAATTCTCTTTGCAGAACCGCCAGCTGATTTCTCCGCGCGCGATTTCCCCTATCTTACCCCTCTAAACCTATCCACTTTACCCAAGATCTCCGAGAATTACACTTACTTACAATGTCTACTCGTGTCTAGGTATGATATGTGTCGCAGGCGTAAAGGAGGTCGTTGCACCAAGGGCACAGCGGGTAAAAAGATTTCAAAGAAATTCCAAACAACTAGATTTACCCCACAACACTCATGCATTACACATAGAACATAGAAACACAGATACACCGAAACACAGCTACACAATCAGAACAAATGTCATTGCGGGTGTTTAACATAGTTTAGTCAGTTTTTGGTTTGCACCTCTCGCGCCACAAGAAACACCTGAAAAGCCCAGTAAAGTTGACTAAAACTGCGTGTGGGTCTTATAAGCGATACTACCACAATGACACGACACACACACACACGCTCACAATAAAACACAAAATTTACAACATTTAGGCGAAGGAAAAACTAAATCGCAAAGCGTTAAACTAATTTGAGTAGCGGATCGGTCCATAAAGCATAAAACCGGTTGATTTATTAAGTAATTTGTAGCTGCTTTAAGGTCTCATTGGTTGAAGCGAACATTTACATTTAGACTTGGTATTTAATTGTGGTTAATGCGCCTAAGTTAGTGGCTACTCCTTATGGCAACAATAACTCACCCAATCCGCTGAACTTGAAGGTTCCCTGGCTACGATAACATTAGCTACAGTATAATAGTTCCCTTAGACTTCGGAGCTCCGAAGGTAGGATTCTTCCGCCCCTTTTCTTGCCCTCATCTCGACTCCACGAGTGCAACCAGTCCGCGATATTGGTGCGCAATTCCGCGAATCCAATTGGGCAGGTCCACTCAGTGGGACAACAACTATAACTAGCAGCTATCGATCAAAGCCGAGAGGAGATAATCGATTGAATGACGCTGAAAACCCCCGAAAGACACCCAATCTAAAATTTCTACGCATTTCTGATCAATTTTCGCCCGCAGACTCGATATGTGCCGTCGCACCTCCGCTTATGGTGAATGTAATCGCGGTACCGCAGGTAAAGACCCAACTAGCTGGCAATTTGTTAGCCAACATCTGTACAGATAAATGCAAAAGCCATACGAAAGACATCAAAACACAGAAGTTAAGCGAACGCGTTAAAAATAAATAACATTAAAGGCGGCCACCGCCGAGCCCCAAAATGCGTCGCTCCATCATCAACCAAATCAAGCGAATTTAATTGAATTTCATGCACGTCTCTGTCTCTCTCTGCCTGACACTCTGTATCTGTCTCTGTCTCTCTCTACTGCTGGTTCACCTCTCTCTTTCCGCGATCGGCAATCTATATCTTCCATGTGTCTTTGTTTGTGTCGCACGCGCCCCTTTTTTTGAAGAACAAGAACAGGAAGCGGCTGCGCATGTGCCGTGCCACCAATGGCTGTCAAACTGTACAGGCAACTCAATACCCATCTGATTCTTCAAATCTCCTGTCTTTGCATTGTACAGTCTCTTCTGCTGCTTTCGATCTGTCTCATTTTGTGTACATAGTATCCATGATCAACGGATGTGTCAGAATCTCTCGAAGAATGGCTGTTAAGTATGCTAGCTAATTGTCAATGAGAATCGTGAGGAATTTATACATGAAATATAATACTCCTATTTAATATGATAACCTTATAACATAAGAAGGGTTCTGGTCCTACTAACACTGGTCTACTTGGCACAACATTTAAGCCCGCTATTAAGCTTTATGGGCTGTGGACACACCTTATCTAGCGATGGTATTTGTGGCTAATCTTACACACTCAAATGCAGCTACTAACTAATTGCTAACTCGCATCAAGTCACAGCCACTAAGCGACCCGCTTCTCCCAGCGGTTACAGTTATTATGTAAAAACATATTTTAATACGATGTTCGAAAGTGAAAACACAAGCAAATTGCTCAGTTGCGAAAACAGAAACATTAGATTTTTCACTTAATAACTGCAACAGCGACGGCGACGGCGACTCGAAAAAATTGTCAACTTCCTGTTGGACAAAAGCGAACAAGAAAAAGAAATAAATAAATAACAATGAAGAGAAGAAGAAAATGCAACTGAGTAAGACAACCCACTAATTGCCTCATTTCGGTCGTGTGTTTTCTTTCGGAAAAGGCTTCGCTTACGTCGGCGGCGCATGCGTGGTGAACAAGCGACTGGAGAAGGTGAACAGCGTGGCCATCATCGAGGACACCGGTGGCTTCAGCGGCATCATCGTGGCTGCCCACGAAGTGGGACACCTGTGAGTAACCCCTCGACTTGATCACATCAATCTATCGCCAGGTCCATTGCCCTATGCACATATGTGACCTACTCATTTTCTTTGACTACTCGCCAAAACAACCACCTATTTCCATTTAATCCAAACTATTTATCGCCCCGAATGAACGATTCGGATTTCTAATAAAAAACATGAATAATTTCCGCCGCTGCAAACTGGTCACCGAAACCCGTTTGCATTTCCGTTTGACATCATTTGGCGTGCAATTAATCAATTACCATATTTTGCCCCTCAATCATAATGTGTCCCATGCTCGTTTCTCAGGTTGGGAGCGGTGCACGACGGTTCGCCACCGCCCAGCTACTTGGGCGGACCGGGCGCCCAGCGGTGCCGCTGGGAGGATGGCTACATCATGTCCGATCTGCGCCACACGGAGCGGGGCTTCCGATGGTCCGCCTGCACGGTGCAGAGCTTCCACCACTTCCTCAAGTGAGCTGCTGGTTTCTGGACGGTTTCGAAAGGTACTAATGACTGCGCTTTGATTTCTAGTGGAGACACGGCCACCTGCCTGCACAACGCCCCTCATGAGGACAGCGCCCTGGGTAGATCTCTGCCAGGAACCCTGCTCTCGCTGGACGCCCAGTGCCGCAGGGATCGGGGAACGTATGCCTGCTTCAAGGACGAGCGAGTGTGTGCCCAGCTCTTCTGCTTCGACGCCCAGACGGGATACTGTGTGGCCTACAGACCAGCGGCCGAGGGATCGGCCTGCGGAAATGGTTATGTAAGTAATGTGGGAATTGGCACGGGAGAAACTCCCTTGAACAGACAGCTTGCTGGAAGGACAACTATAGGATTAAATGGCCTTCTTAAGTCACCTTTAGCATTCTTAACTTCTTTTCAAACAATCTCTCTCTTGAGCGGACCAACTTTGAATTTGACTGTTTTTGTTTACCTTGAACTTTACAGCACTGTCTGGATGGTCGTTGCACACCACTGCCCTCGAACATCATTCCCGATTACGGACACAACTATCGTTTAGTCTACAAGTGAGTATAGTAAAATGGGTAATTTAATTAGAAGAAGACTGTTCTCCAGTAGTTTTGTTGTGTAAGCTAAGAGTACTCCTATTACTAAAAAACACCAAAAACACATAACTTTTGAGTTCCAAGTACACGAATACACTCAGAATGCAAATTTTTAATATACAAACTTTTACACCCTTACACACCAATTCGGTACAACAACAATTCCAACACCCAAATATACAACTACCAAACAACCAACAACATTAGTAAAATCGACAACAAGAAAGATTCAGCTGAGGATATTGAGAGTAGTAGTGAGGAGACCGAGTCCCAAGAGGACGAGACTGAGAGTGTTGAGGATCAGGATGAGGGCACCACTAGCAGCGAGGAGCAGGAGGCCAACCAGGAGGACAACAAGATCGAGCAGAGCTCTGCCGCTGGCGTCGCTGCTGCGCAGTCGACCACAACCGCCAGAAGCACGACGACAACCACTGTGCGCACCACGACCACTGCCAAGCCCAAGTCCAAGTCCTTTGGCTACCTGCATCGCAGCCTTCCCGAGCGACAGTGGATGCAGGACAATGGCGTGCTGGTCACGACGCGAATCAGCAGCAGCGTCAGCAGCAGCAGCAGCGGTGAAGCCGCAACAGCATCGACACGCAGGCCAACAACAACAACAACCACACAAACACCGAACCTTTTCCAAATCTATACACACGAACTACGCAAACAAATCGAATACTACTTACACATGCTACAGACACAACAACATGCCACCAAATTTCAACCAGAACAACAGCAACAGCAGTCACAACAACAACAGTCGATAGTCGAAATCCCCTTGGTTCAAAAACGCCTTACAAATTATAGTGTAACCAGCAGCAGCAGCAGCAGCAGCAGCAGCAACAGCAACGGGGCAAAGCAACAGCCACCGAGCAACAAGGACGAGAATCAGAGACAGCAGCAGCAGCAGCAACAGGCGCAGCAGCAACTCCAGGATGGGCTGCCCGATGAAGAGAACGAGGCGACTGCCGGCATTCAGAGCAATGAAGCGATTGAGCGGCAAAAACGTAAGTTCCCCACAACACCCACAGCAGCAAGCAGTGCTGCGCAGAAATCAGCAACACCAGCAACACCAGCAACATCGGCAACATCAGCAAGACCCACACCAACCACCGCCAAACCGATAACCACATCATCATTTCTCGACGCGTACTTTAAAAAACTGCAAGCCTTGCATGACGCGGGATCGGCCAGCAGTAGCAGCAGCACCGCCACCTCCGTGTCGTCGTCCGTCAGCTCCGCAACAAGCAGCAAGCAGCAGCATCCGCAGCAGCAGCAGCAGCAGCAGCAAGTGCAGCAACATGCGGATGGCAGTCACTTTCTGAAACGTACGCCCCAGCGGAGTAGTCTTAAGGCATACAAACCTAGTAGTAGCAGTAGTAATAACAGCAGTAGTCAGCCCCAGAAGCAGCAGCAGCAGTATGCGACAAACTACATTGGCGACACCACAAACAATCTGCCAGCGGTGTTGGACAACAGCGGCAGTGCGTCGAGCACCACGGAGACCGCCAAGAAACCCAAAATCAAGACACAAAAACTCATACGCCGCACACGAGTCATGCAAACGCAAACGCAAACGATCTGAGGATGTGGCAGACAACTCTGATACCCATTAGCATAAGCTACTCTACCTACTGATAGCCAGAAAGAAACACTGATCCCAGATCACAGATCCGATCCACAAAGCTGCTTGAGAAACCGAACCGAACATCCGAAAGAACCGAAGGCTCCCCATCCAACACACACACTATACAACGCAACACGCATCACACACATTGTCAAACCGATTGATACCGAAACCGAAACTGAAATCGAAACCGTTACCGATTCGTTATCCTTGCGTGCGGTAAGCCCAAAACCAATCCAGCATTCAAGTCGGGTTCTTAACTCCCCCTAGTAGTCTAAAGCTTTGGCCTACCTAGTACCGTAGAGCATGGATGCGCGATAGTTATAGCAGTATTATTATCTACCACGCTGGCTGGCCTCTAATCAAACTCAAACTTAATCCTGGTTGTCAGGGTCGACGCATCGAAGTGCAAGTGCTAAACTCATGCGTGGCGGTCCATTTAGCTGTAATATGGATTACCCTCGTACTTTAAGCATTTGGCATCTGGCATTGCATCGATCATATCTAATCCCGTAGCACGGAGTCGCCTTGGAGCGTTCCGAAAAGTAGTCCTTGAATCTTATCTTATTTTGGCATGACCTAAGCGTAACCTAGACTATCATTTCAGACCACCCGATTCGAAACGAAATCATTGTCTCCGAAACGCGGGCACAGCTCGGTTAGGACATTCGCATTCACACATCCTCCGCAGATCTCATAAAGCATGCTTGCAGAAATCTCTCATACCACCTATCTATCAATATTTAGCGACTTCGAGTTCGACGATCGCTGATTCTTGCCTTATTTGCGCGGTTTAGTTCTCGCTCTGTTTTTTTTTTCCAAAATTGCATCGAACACTCGCTCCACACATAAAAAACTATAAAATCGAACTAGAAACCAATTGGCATTGAAACATGCACACACATACCAGCATACAAATACACACGCTCCTTCTCTCACACCACCACACACGCATACACACTGTTTGAAGGCAAAACCGATCGAAACTACATCAGAACATCTTTAACTGTAGCAATTAAGTATTCTATTTGATCTACAAGAGTGGCATGGAATCAAGAACGCATTCTGCATACTAAAACTAAGACAGCAAAATGGCAAGAGTGAAACAGAGTAATTTGGCAAGTGGAAACGCATGGAATGGAACACACGCACATACCACACAACCACCCACACACTTCAAAATGGCCAGCGTCTGCAAAAATATATATTTATCTATTGCATACGAAAGAAACCTCCCAAATTAGCCCATTGTTTTTGCACGCCCCACGAGAATTGTATGCTACCACAATCACTAATTTCCTGCGTTTTTCTCTCTTTCTTCCCCGCTTCCGTTCCGTTCCCGCATTCCGCATCCGGCATCCGCAGTGGTTAACTGGAAGCTGTTTCCGTTCTAGTGAAAGTGTGAAAATGCAGCCGCATTGGGGGAACGTTTGGAACTGGCACGCAGACGTCACTGCCATCGAAATTGGAAGAAGTGTTTGCAGCTTAAAGTGTTTTTAGCTAGAATTTATTACTATTATTCTCTGTACGAAACCCTATTGATTTGTTGTTAGTTCTAGCCGCAGCTAATTCTAATTTAAATGATTGCCTGTTTGCTGAGTGCAACGCAGCAGCCGAGCAAAGTTGTTATGTTCAGTACACGCATATATTATGTAATCTAATTTAATGCAAAATGCAAACAATTTTGTAAAATAGTACATATAATTCTGTAAAAAGTTCATCTACACACGCACGCACTTTCGGCAGACAACCTAAATTATTCTTTGAGCCACAAATCAATCAATTTCGAAAGGAAATTTAATAATAATCCCACTTTCCAATGTGATAAACATATATAATTTGTACACTCTACTTAACAAATATTTATCGTTTCCTGTTGGGAAAATGCTAGAAAGGTGGAGAATCGATAATAATACTTACCTTGCCGCACTTTGCCTGCAGAAAACTCAAATTATTCACTTCATTATTGTATTAAACTTGTTAGAAGCCTAAATTCTAAAGAAATTCATCACTCTACGTTTACCTAGCCTAATGCTCTTTTCATGCAGCAACAAAATGTAATAGCTAAGTTTTAGTTGTAGTTAACTGAACATCGTATAATAGATGAAACTGTAAATTTATCACACACACAAAAGAAACAAAAGCTAAGTTAAACAATAAATATACATAAAAAGATTTGAATGTGCGAAATGGTGGATTTCTCTACTTCTATGCCAACTGGAATACCAAAGTGCCTGAAAGTATGCTATGGAATATGACCCTGTGCTACAATTGAGTACAACGAAGTCCACAAGTTAAAAGCATAGGTGATAAAATATATTTGCAGCAAGTACAGTTCCTAATCACTATCTTAGAAAGTGACACAGCGCATTACCAAAGGTCCAATCACCGGAAAGTAGAAAACCTATTCAATACGAACGAAGAATGAAGGTAGGGCAATCTCCTGGCAAGTCCAGCATGTGGCCGGGAACCAGCCTAAGGGGCCTTTGTGCCGGCGGGCATTAGGTAGCGATTGTAGGTGGCCAGGTTCTTGACCAAGGCGGCCACGGATAGCATGCACACCATTCCGGCGGGCATCAGTTTTCCGGATCGGTTCCAGCGAGCGCCCATCAGCCCGGCCAGGAACAGGGAGGTGCCCAGCTGGAGCAGGGGCCGAGGCGTGTCCTGGGAGTTGAGGTGGGCGCCATAGCCGAGCAGGGCTCCGAAGGCCAGACCAGCACCCAGCGAGGGAATGGAACCTGGAATGCAGGGCGTTGCACAATCGACATGACCACAGTCATTGGGCTGGTCACTCACCCGCCTTGGCGAATCCCATGATTCCTCCCGCGGCGACCGTGGCTGCGTACACATATCCGAACCAATCCACCGGCATTTCGATTTATTTTGATTAAATTTCGGGGTAACCTTTGTTTTGGTGAGAAGTGGAGGTGTTAGTATGACCCTTCCTGCCTTAGTGGAAAGAAGATCCGCACCGCAGCGCACGAAATTCAGCCATCTGGCAACACCGTTTGGCGGTCATTTCGAATTACATTTGTGCAACGAACTTCCGAATCAGAATATTCATTGCAATGTTTAGAAAGTTCGTTGGGCAAAGATAAGTAAGTTTAATAGTGGTTGCATTACAAGTAAATCGATTGTTCCCCTAATTTAAAGAGACATTCAACACATTTATGTTTTTTTAGATTTTCTGCATTTCTGTCTGGAATTTTATTTCAAATTCGTAGCCAACATATTCGTGAATTTTAGTTTAGACGACGGCGACGGTGTACACGGCGAACCGGTCGTCTCCGACCACCACCTCCATTCTGGTTCCTCTGGTTGACACGCCTCTCGCGGCGGAGCTGGCGCCTCAGCCTGCGCACCTGACGCCTGAGCCTAATCTCCTCCTGGCTGCTGCTGGATCCACTGTCACTGGGCGATGTGGGCGTAGCTGGTGGAGTCGGGGAAGCGGGCGTATCGGGAGTAGCTGGCGAGGGCGGTGTACCAGCAGCTGGGGATGGTGAGGGCGGTGTTCCAGCCGCCGGGGATGGGGAGGCCGGGGTTCCAGCCGCTGGGGATGGGGAGGCCGGGGTTCCAGCCGCAGGTGGCGAGGGCGGGGATCCTCCCGCTGCAGGTGGAGAGGGCGCGGATCCTCCCGCTGCAGGTGGAGAGGGCGCGGATCCTGCTCCTGCCGCGTAGGCAGTTGCAATTAGGGCCAAAAGCCCAAAGGCGATAACGAATTGGGAACGCATCTTCAGCTCAGTTTGTCACTAAATGGAGTACTGTGTGGATGGTGGTTAAAATCCGAGTATTTATAGGGATGATCCACTTGCTTCGCTTTAATTGCCGAATCTGTGTTTGCTTTGAATGTTTTAGAGTACGCCTTACATTCTCGCCAAAACAAATAGATTTAACTCAATAAAAAGACGAGACAATCTTCTCTGTAAGCGCGAAAACTGTTGATGGCTCTGAAAAGTTCTAATTCGTTAGTAATTAAACAAAAGGCTTTTTTGGATTGGCTGGCTCAATGTATTGTTAGCATGTGTGCAAACACAGCACATTGTTTATTAAATAGATGAATATGTATTGTTAAGCCTTTCGAACAGAAAGCCACATTTAAATAACCTCTAAGCTTAAATATAGATTAAGATGGCATATTGTACATAAAGAATGAATTCTCACTAAAAGAAAACCTAGAACAAACTCCTATTTATCACATTCATTTGCAAATTCCTAATCGATTAAGTTTTCATCTGGAATTATGTTTGGACCTAGTTCAGTTCTACTTGATCAACTAAGAGTATATACTGTAGCCTCCTTCCTCTTTTCCAAGCCTTGAGTTTCTAACAATTCAATCTAAGTGATTTCACTTGTTTTTAAGGTGCCAAGTTACCAACTCCCCACCTTAATTGTGATAACTACGATTGTTGCTTTTCTGTATGCATTTATTTCTCAATTTTTACAATTTCATTGTTCGATAGGACTACACCGACGGTTTATCCCCTACGTTGGCGCCTTCTTTCAGCACGCCTCTGCTGGCGTCTTTCCTGCTGCCTCTCCCGGCGAATCTCCTGCCGCCTCTCTTGGCGCCTCTCCTGACGCCTCAGCCGGCGGAGCCTGCGAAGCCTGCGCCTCAGCCTGTCCACCTCCTCGCTGTCGGAGCTCGAGGAGGAAGAGGACTCAGTGGTGTTGTCGCTGGACGTGGAGGGCGCCTTGGTTGTGGCAGTCGTCGAAGAGGTGGAGGAAGTGGGCGAAGTGGAAGAAGAACTGCTGGGAGTTGAGGACGAACTCGACGGAGTGGAGCTACTGCTGGACGGAGTTGAGCTGGAGGACGAAGAGCTGGGCGTCGAACTTGAGCTGGAACTCGACGGAATCCATGAACTGGACGAAGTGGGCGTTGTGGAAGAGGACGAGTCGCTCGAGGATGAGTCGGTCGAGCCCGTGGTGGTGGTGCCACCATAGGCGTTCGCCACGAGGACAACCAGACCGATCTGAGTGGGCTATTTATACGGCCTATCTGGAGGGGTTTGGTCAAAAATCTCAATCCGTGCGTGGTCTACATCTTAGCATCTGGCACGTGGCCCAGTGTTTTGCTGAAAACGTCTGGAAAGCTGGAAAGGTTGTTGTTGTTAAGTTAAACATTGAAGCAGTTGTTGATTTTTGAAACAATCTACGGCACAGGCACTAAACAAATATACTTTTTGACTAAGAAGTGACTATGGAATAAATTAGGTAATGTGACTATTCTGAATAAAATAACTTAATACAATAGGAAGAATCAGTTTATATGCTAGGAAGGGAATTTTTAGATCGTGTTCATATTCCTTTAAGTTGGCTTTGCTAAAATAAAAGCGACAATACAACCATAGTCACTTCGTGTTCTATCTTAAGCTGCTTATTATTTAAAGAGAGAACTAATCATCAATAAAAGAGGTGTATTGCTTTAGATCACTTAATATTTATAATATTAAATGTTCTTATTTTAAACATCCTCTAAGTCAAGCACTTTCTTCTTGTGCCGTATTGGCACATCCAATAAAAATACCACTGCGCAAATAGTAGCTCCATTGCTAGATTAGACAAATATAGGAACTTTCCACACCTTGTTCAACAAAACACTGCCGCAAATGCCACATGTTAAGATCAAATTTAGACCACGCACGGATTGAGATTTTGGACCAAACCCCTCCAGATAGGCCGTATAAATAGCCCACTCAATCCGGAGGCTGTACAGTACTTGAGTACAGTGTTCAACAGACAGAGCTTAAGATGAGATCCCAATTCGTCGTGGCCTTCGGCCTGGTTGTCCTCGTGGCGACCGCCTATGGTGGCACCACCACCACGGGCTCCACCTCAAGCGACTCGTCCTCTTCCACAACGCCCACTTCGTCCAGTTCATCGACTCCGTCGAGTTCCAGCTCAAGTTCGACGCCCAACTCTTCGTCCTCCAGCTCAACTCCGTCCAGCAGTAGCTCCACTCCGTCGAGTTCGTCCTCAACTCCCAGCAGTTCTTCTTCCACTTCGCCCACTTCCTCCACCTCTTCGACGACTGCCACAACCAAGGCGCCCTCCACGTCCAGCGACAACACCACTGAGTCCTCTTCCTCCTCGAGCTCCGACAGCGAGGAGGTGGACAGGCTGAGGCGCCGGCTTCGCAGGCTCCGCCGGCTGAGGCGTCAGGAGAGGCGCCAAGAGAGGCGGCAGGAGATTCGCCGGGAGAGGCAGCAGGAAAGACGCCAGCAGAGGCGTGCTGAAAGAAGGCGCCAACGTAGGGGATAAACCGTCGGTGTAGTCCTATCGAACAATGAAATTGTAAAAATTGAGAAATAAATGCATACAGAAAAGCAACAATCGTAGTTATCACAATTAAGGTGGGGAGTTGGTAACTTGGCACCTTAAAAACAAGTGAAATCACTTAGATTGAATTGTTAGAAACTCAAGGCTTGGAAAAGAGGAAGGAGGCTACAGTATATACTCTTAGTTGATCAAGTAGAACTGAACTAGGTCCAAACATAATTCCAGATGAAAACTTAATCGATTAGGAATTTGCAAATGAATGTGATAAATAGGAGTTTGTTCTAGGTTTTCTTTTAGTGAGAATTCATTCTTTATGTACAATATTCCATCTTAATCTATATTTATGCTTAGAGGTTATTTAAATGTGGCTTTCTGTTCGAAAGGCTTAACAATACATATTAATCTATTTAATAAACAATGTGCTGTGTTTGCACACATGCTAACAATACATTTAGCCAGCCAATCCAAAAAAGTCGTGTTCGCTTTTAATATTTTGCAGTGAATCGTAAACACTGGAATTAATTATCTTTAGTTTTAAAGCCTCGTGAGTTTATTTCAAAACAAGGTTCTGCATACTTTCCGGGCGTTCTTTGTGATAAAAATGAACGTTGCGAATTCGTTACTAAGATTGTATGAAATCGAGGCACTAGTTCAGATAGAACCAAATGGGTTGGAAGAGCTAAGAAAGCTTGCTGGTACATGCTGTGATTCTGTGGAGAACTGAAAACATTTCTCTAATGGTGTCTAAAGGTATGCTACACAAAAATGCATTCACACACATGTCTTGGGACCATTGGGTTTTCATATAAACATTTTATTTGCCTTGAGTTACAATGTCATGTGAGTTGGGGCTTCCCATTTCAGCCCCGACGGTTCTCCTGGCGCTTGCGCTGCCTCCTCTCACGGCGTCTCTCCTGGCGTCTCCGACGACGCTGTTGGCGACGACGCCTCTCCCTGCGGTTCCGCTTGGACGACGAGGAGTTACCATTGGGGCCGGAGGATGAGGAGTCGCTCGGGGAGGTGGCCGTGGTGGGCGCTGTGGAGGGCGAGGTTGTGGAAGGAGACGGATTGGTCGAGGATGAGCCAGTTGAGGTGCTGGGGCTGCCAGAGGTGGTTGATCCCGTACTTCCGGTGCTGCCTGTACCCGTGCTCCCGGTGGTGCCCGTGCTTCCGGTGCTGCCAGTGCCCGTGCTCCCGGTGGTGCCCGTGCTTCCGGTACTACCAGTGCCCGTGCTCCCGGTTCCAGTGCTCCCGGTGCTGCCTGTGCCCGTGCTCCCAGTGCCGGTAGTATCGGTGCCCGTGCTCCCGGTGCCCGTAGTATCGGTGCCCGTGCTGCCGGTGCCTGTCGTGTCAGTGCCAGCGTAAGTGGACGCCACAAGGGCGATAAGACCAAAGGCCAGGACGAATTGGAATCGCATCTTTAGCTCCGTCCGTTGAACACTGTACTCAAGTACTGTACTTTCCCTGCTTTTAATTAGGGTATTTATACCCATCACTCACAATTCTTTTGGTCTATTTTCAGTGTGTTTCTGTGTGTTTGCTCCGAATCGTCATAAGCCGCACGTGGCTCAGTAGGATATTCTTGAGACAATTTTGCAGATCACTATCGAAAATAAATTTGTTTGAACAAGTCAACAATGGGTGAATTGTGGATTTGTTAGATCTAGTTTATTCTAAGCAAGTGTGCAAACACAGGCAGCTCGGGTATTGTTTTCAGTTCTACTGAATAGCTATTCAGCCATTCTATCAGTGCTTTAGCACTCGGCCTTATTTAAATAACCGCAAAACAGATGCGTGTTTGGCTCAAAGAGATTTTGAAGGATGTATGAAAATAAGATAGCAACGCCTTGAACACAATAGACTTAGAGTTTTACTAAGGTTCAAGAGAAAGACTTATGGCGGGATGACTACAGCACGTACTCTGCTTTAGGAAAAAGCTTATTAATCCGTACAACATATACATATACGCATGGCTCATAAATTTCTTATATCCGTACGCATTTTTAAGGTTATGCGGTAAAATCAAATCACAGCAAATTATGCACAACTATTTGATGAATGAAGCTGTATTAATAATTATTTAGCTACCATATACAGTTTTGAGAAATCTATACAATTTTTCAAAATATTTCAAATCGAAGCGAAACGAAACGGTCACACTACGTAACGGTCGCACCGCGAGACGTTGCCACCCGGCTCGTAAAATACCAACGCAGCCGCTCAGTGGTATTCCCGCCTCGGCCGCCACTGGCCACACCATCCACCGCCTTCGCTTCGCCGCCCGCCATCCAAATTCGATTCGTTGGTGTTTTTCGCTGCGCTTGTGTTCGTGTGTTCGCGTTGGCGCTGTCATCATCATATCGCATCGCTCCGCTCAGAAAACCGTGCCAATTGTCCGTTTTTTACCTGCCAGCGAGTGCGTTTCAGTTGCCCGCCAACCGGCCGGAGTCGCAAATTCACGTGCCCCACTCTCCAATTGGACGAGTGCCTTTAAAACGGAGCAACAAGTGGTTTTTACAATTTTTACCAGCGTTCAGTTCAAAGTGCCTAACAAACACACACATACGTAACCTACCTGACCAGCGCGCATATGTGTGTGCATGAGTGTGAGTGATACAACAACAATACAATAGCAGCAACACAGCTACGAAAATAACTAACTGCTTTCGTCGCAGTTTTTCTGCAAGTGTATGGGTTAATTGCGCCGAAAAATGTTAATTAATTGAAGCCCAATTGGAAATCGCCAGTGACGAGAAAAGCTGAAACTAAGATCTGAACGCAGATCTTTTGAGAAATCCCAAACGCGAGGATCTGTATCGCGTGTGTGTCAATCGGTTTAAATATAGATCAGATCACAAGTGCACTTAAACAAACAGAAGGGAAAGAGATAAACAAGTGATTAACCGACAGGTAATTACAGCTGCTCTTCTTTTGCATATTTTGCTCGTTTTCTCTGCCAGATATTATTCGCGTCTCCTTTATTGTTTTTACCTTTCTTTAGTCATCGCATCGCGCACTTGCCCACTCGTTCGCTTCTAATAAGACTCTTCTTTTTATCGGTGTGGCTGGAGTTTCTTGTTTTGCCACCCATACAATCGCACGAATACCTGTACAACACACACACGCACACAGTATTGGCTGATTGGAATGTGTGTGCTTTGTTGTTGCCGTTCTCAATACATATTTGTTGTCAACGGTTTTTGCTTATCAATTAGAAAGCACGAACACAACTACACCTGCACTTCTTATTGGCTTGGGCAGCCCTCCTGTTGGATAACAATAATGAGTGGCAAGTTCTGCTCGGCCTGGCGAAAAATAGTAATATGCACTCCTGGGAGCTGGCGCTTTTCATTTTCCATTTTTCATTTTCCATTTCCGCTGCACATTTGTACCTTTCTTTCTGTGTCAATCACCTGTTCTGCAGCGCTGGCACTTTTCACATGCCAATCGGCGGCAAAAAGCAGAGGCAGCAACAAACAAATTAAAACGTGATATATATAGCCCTCGTCCCGTCGAGGTGCCAACTTTTGATCGCCAACTTTTGATTCCCACCGAATTCCATTCGAAAAGTCCAACCAAATCCCATTGTGCTCAAAGTCTTATTTGCACTAATCCCATGCAAATTCCAATTGGCGCGTTCCCATACAGTCCAACATCGCTAGATTGAAAATCTTCTGGCGATTTCTGTAGACTAGCTCTTGTCAAGCTGAAATTGGTCATGAATCTTTATATGTATATAGAGCAGCTACAGTATCCTTATTTACCTTTCGATTCTAAGTAGTGATTGTGGCTTAGCGAATTTTCACTGTTTTCGGTCACCGAATTTGGCGGTTTCGAAATTCTCAGCTGGCAACACTGATGCCAATTCGCCATGACGTGGACTCCTTCTTTCGCCGCACAGTCAGCTGGCTGAATTCGCCGGTGTTTATGTTGTGGGCGCAGGAAGCAGAAAACTGCCAGTTGATTTCAAACTTTCGAGCGGCGCGCAAGGACATGCCGCAAGGATACGGAAGTCGCAGCTCCTAGGAACGGAAGCAACTCCTTTGTACGTGTTCCACTCGCTTGAGTCTGTGCTCCTCAATTATTCACGAAGCAAAACAAAGTTTATGGCTCTGCAACTGCCCGCCGTTGCCTCGAATATTTTCAACTAGTGCAAGGCGAGCCACAAAAACAATGCAATGGCATGGGACAAGTGTCGAGATAGCGAGTGAGACGCATAGCGAGCAGGAAAGAGAGAGCGGCAGTGGCAAAGTGCAAATGTATTAAATAAATAACGAAACGAAGCTGCACAGAAAGAAAAAGATCATGTTGATTATGAACTTATTATGACCATCGTAGAGTAGAGTAAAAACCCGAGATGGAAGTTGAGTTTACCTTGTTTCTCTCAGTGTCATCTAATATGTGCCTGCGGTTTGGCTAGTTTTTGCCCTGTCTTTTGCTTTTGGCCGGCTTTCTTGGCGCATTGCATAAGTGTTGGCCATTTCACCTCGCTCACGCTCTCCCCTCCCTCCTCCTTCTACCCGCAGATAAGCAGCCAACGTGACGTACTCGGGCGGATTAATAATTGAGCAGATAGCGGATAGCAGATAGCAGCTAGCAGATATCAGATAGCGGATAGCGGACACAGCAGGCCCAGCAATGGAGTCCATGGAGTACGAGATGGCACGCAACATGACGCTGCTCTTTTTCCTGGAGCGGCTGCTGGACAAGGGCGAGCCCCGCACGGTCCACGACCTGTCCTGCCAGTTCGGCAACAAGGAGTTCACCAAGGAGATGCGCCAAATCGCCGGTGGCAGTCAGTCGGGTAAGTTCGCACTAACTAAGCCAGCACTTAGTAACTACGCTTCGCAACTAGCAAGTCCATATAGCCAAGATGCAACTAAAATACAAGCAAGAGGCCTGCTTTATTGATTGAATTGAAAACAGCTCTCTTTAATCAGAAAACTGGATCGAATAGAGCCAAGGAAAGTGCGCTGAAAATGCCGTGGCATTCAATTCAAGCTCTCATTTGAAATGTCGCCAGCCGAGCCTGGGAAATGGGAAACGTGTGCGGTGGAAAGCGGCAGTGGACAGTGGACATTGGACACTGGACGGTGGACACTCTTGTTCGGCTGCGGAACATACATATACAGTACATATTTGTGCACCTGCGGGTTTGCGTTGTTCGTCACAGTCACAGTCGATGATTGTGTTGCTCATGTTGCCTTCGAGTGGTCGGCGTCCAAGTGCACATGTCATTGCCGTTTCCATTTCCAATTGCAGTTTGCCGTCTGCCGATTGCCAGTTGCCGCAGGCGAGTCAGTCAGTCAGGTCTCCTCATTTTCCATCTCCCGGCTGATCTCAATGCCAAAAACCACAAAAACATGCCAAGGGTTTATCGCCTTTCATTGCAGCCGCCAAGCTGCAATCGATAATGCTCCACCCTTGTGTTTTCCACAAGTGGTATGGATATGGGTATGGGTATGGGTGTTGGTTTACAACTGGTCTGCGAAAAACAGGAAAAGATTCTCGACGTATGCACACGTGTAGTACTTCCATTGACAAGTCGGCACATGGAAAACTCGGGCCATGCTGTTTATCAAAATGCACGGTTAACTAACGCGAGCGACTAAAAATAGAGGCAACAAACAACTTTCGGTTTTTATAAATAGCTACCACTTAGTTGAGAGTTGGGAGTTGGGTGTTGGGAAGGTGCAATGCACTTTCCCTCGAGGCGGAGATATGTGAACACATTTGTTTGATGTTCTCACTTGTGAGATGATGTGGGGGGTTTGAAAAAGAGCCACAGGAAATGGCACGCATTTGTTTGCTCCGCACCTTGGGGATTAATAGCAAATCATTAAGCTACACCGAATCATCATGAACTTGAGTTTATGTGGTAATGGTCTTATGGCATTGCTAATTATAATAACAATAAGGATGTACTGTATAATTATATGACCTTTTTTGCAGAAAAAGAGGCAAAAAATTAAAAAGTAGTTGACCAAATGGGGAATGTCCTACCTTCCTGAACTCGTAGTAAAATTCCCTATCGAGTGGTATGCCCAGCTTGAAATGTTTGATTTTGACCATTTTTTGCAAAATTTGATGATGTAACCCCTTACAAAAAATGCGAAAAATGGTCAAATTTTTCAATTCTGAAAATCAGCAGGAAAGTGATAGGGATCTTTAGTGCAAGTAAAAAGCTACACAAAACGGTCATTACTTTCGCTGGGCGATCGTTTTTGGCCAAGTTATGAGCAAAGAGCTGTTGGAGAATATCAACTTTTGGCCATAATCGTGTTTACGGCAATAATTGCACATACTGCTCTTGCTTTTCACACTCCTCGACTTCGACTTGGCTAATTGCAACAAGAAAACAAACATTTAACAAAATGTTTATCACATTTGTTGATTTTTTAGCCATGTGCGTGACTCTGCCGCCAAGACAAATGGTGTTTACCTCGGGTGAGCAACATTTTCGCCGAAATACAATAGTTTAGTCTGTGACTTAAAGCGCCGGCTTTACTTTTGGCCCAGAACGCAATAGACAAGTTGGGGAAAGTTCAGGGAAATACGCGGCTAGCACGCAAATCGCAGCTGGATTAGAAGAACAGACTGGGAAAATGAATTAATGGAATGGGAAATGTCAAGGTCTGGCCTATAAATAGAGAAGAGTTAGTTGCGCATTCCCGAAATTGGATGTTCCAAGTGAGGAACCATCGATAAGCAGTTCCTTGGCCAATGGCATTTCGACCCATTTCGGCCACTAATCCCGGTTTTCAGGCCACCCGGGGGACTGACCTAAAATCCCACAAACATATCTAATGCCTCTTCAATTTTGTCAACGTGTTGTTTGCCCAACTTATAAGTCGTTAAGGCCGATGGGCAGCATTTTGCACTCCGCCTACAATAGACGGCCATCCAAGTCAGCCATTATGTGGTTTTTGGCCAGGAACGGATTGGGGGAGTGGGGGGTGGCGGAAACTTTGTAATAGAAAAGTGTCGATTACGTGACAAAAATGTTCAATTGAAATTTCAATAAAATTGCATGATATTCTGGGGACTGGAGACCACATCCATTTGTTGCTTCAATAATAAATGGAGGTGTGTGTGTGCCACCATGCATATTCCCCGGCGATTGATGAGGGTTCTCTGGTGGGGAAACATCTCCGGGAAATTAACGTTGAAAGCAATTTTCTAGCCTGGCAGGGGGAGAAACTCGAACTGCGTTTATTGGGTTAGACAAACAGTTTGGAGAGTTTGCTGAACTGAACTGAAACTCGTTAATGGTGAGCTTAAATTTCGCTGCTAATTTAACGGCCTGCCGAGAGTAAACACGACCATTTAGCCCAGTTTATCGTTTTGCCATTTTGACTTGCCAGCGGCTTTGAATAATTGCACACACAAGCAGCTGGGAAAAATGGAAAAGGCATTCGCACCAAAACAGGCCAAGCCTTTTGCGAAGGTTCGCAACTGTTTTTCTCTGTGTGTGTTTATTTTTTATTTTTTCGCTTTGCGTAATCGATTGCCAAAGCAAACAAGACACACGGACAGGCAAAAGTTGTCAAAGCAAATGAAATAAATACTTAAGCTACACAGAAATCAATTTTGTAACTAATGGCTGAGTTCATGTTTATTCCGCTATGCGAAAAGTAGAAAATCAAGATAGAGTGCTGTATGAAATTCCATGGAACAAAACTTAGTTAAATAACTTACTTGAATCGATTGCTGCACATTGATTATCAACTTTTAACAAAAAGTTGTATAGATTGCCAGATCGATACGCCAGCTAATTTTGCTCGAACCTTTTGCGTTTTCGCCACGCATTTGAATTTCTGACATTGTCGTAAATTTAACGATTTTATGTCGAGCGGAGGAAATCCTTTAACGCCTGCCAGCCGGTGCTCCCACCACCTCAAACCCCTTAACCCCTGAAACCCCCGGAAATCCACCAAGGAAATACCCCCGTTGAAGCTCCACATTTCCCGGCATTGCGTGTGTGCAGCCAAGGTCTTTATGCTTAAGTTGACTTTCCTTCTTTCCCAAAAGCAAATGGAACTCGCATTGATTTTTGACATTAATCGCAAAGGGCGAAACATTTTGTTTAAGGCGAAAGTGAGTGTGGCACTCATTATTTGCCAACTCTGTGCCATTTGTTTCTAATTGATCGCTAACCGTTTTGACAGCCAGGACGCTGTGATGAGGCGGCACTAATGAGTTCCTAATGAAGTCACGACCCTGGGAACGTTCTACATCGCAGGATGCGGAGATGGCCCCCCAAGTGAGTCATAAAATCCGGAGTTTACGGCCAGGCATAACCCTTTACCTGGCTGCTCTCCACTTACATTTCGATTCACAACATCCCGGGGAAATGCTTTCATTTCTTTTCGTTTCGTGTCTTTTCGTTTTACGTTTTCTTCAATAAGCGGCAAGGCATAAATATACATAAATTTATGGCCAGTGTCCTCGGTGCATTTGAAAATTGCCACCGCAAAAAATGTGTCCAAGTGGGTCGAGCCGTAAAATGCGGCAGTGCCGCCCCCAAAGACCCCCAAATCCGTAACACCTGCTCCACATCCACTTTGGCGGGCGGCGGGTGGCGGTTGGCTGGCGGGTGTTGCCAAAACAGTTTGCTTGCCAAGAATTGCGGCTAAGCACACAGCCGCAGACAAATACAAACACAAAATATTCAAATATTCAAATATTAGCCCGCCAAGTGGCCGAGTTGTCTATATATTTGAGCACATTACATTACATATTCTCGGGCTGGGCGGACGCCCTCGGTAAATATTAATATTGAAATGCCATGAACTTCGATTTGTTCCACAAATTTCAATTTCTCTAAGTAAACATAAAATTGAATTACGCTCGAAAGGATTTGCCGTTTTTTTCCGCTCTCCCGTGTTTTGGGCGGTGGAAATTACTAGCCATTTGTCAGTTTTGTGGCTCATTTGGCAGCCGGGTATGGGGATGTTTGCCCAGGGATTACCACGCGATTGACTAACCAAATCCGTTGGCAATCCAGCTTAGCATTCATGTGTACCTAGCAAAATGCCAGTCCGACTGGATCAATCAGTGCTCTCGCTTCCTTATGCGACTTTACAGCCGAGTTATGTCAAATGCAATCGAATTAATTCATGTCTGGCATCATGGAACCAAATTCGAGTGACACGCAACCAAACCTCTGATCCATCCATCGCTGCGCGTTGTCTTGTCACGTCATATTACCCAAAACCAAACAATGCCGAGCACAACAGATGGCTATGTGGGCGGGGGGAGGGAGGGTGCTGCTGCTGCCACAATGGGACACATGCTCATCGCATTCCTACCAATTGCGGATGATGAGCTGGAAGTGGAGGCGGAGGTGGAGGTGGTACTGGAAGTGGTGGGTTGGGCTGGTCTGGTATGCCCCGTTTTGGGAAGCCGCGGCGGCAACTACGAGTATGACCTGATTTATCAAATAAATGGTTCGCTAGCTCAGTCAGTCGTTTCCACGGCCTGAGTGCATTCACTTTTCATTCGGTTGGCGCTACACTGAGAACAACTATGTGGTGTGGGAGCTGCTTTTCAATACTAAAGGAATAATAATATAATAATTTATAGTTGAATTGAACATATTAACTCTCACAGTGCAACATGCACAAAGTCAAATCTCCGGCAGAGTTTGCCTCATTCATGCAATTGTAAACTAACTTTGAATACAGAAACTTTAGCCAACTTTACAAACCAAATCAACAGCATAGAAGCTGGCAGCACAAAACACTCATGATTATTCATACGTAGACATCTCCATATGTACATGTGGCACATGCGGATGGATGTGCGCCCGTCATTTGATGGTTATGCGATTAAACAATGTTGTTAATTATGGGAATCCAGGCACATGCTTCCCACTGATACAATAAGCACGAATCGTAGAAAAGTTTTCACAATCCAGTTGTTGAGGTCGGGAGTTGAAACTATCTAGTTGTTCCCGGGAATTAACCAACTATGCTACAATGAGGTTCTTAAGTAATCTTGGCGCACTTTGCGAGTTGACAGATTGAAAGTAAATTAATTACGCTGGCGTGGCTGCAACACTTTTACTGCATTAGCCACTCACTGGCAGCAGTGGGAGCACCCTCTAATGGCCACATAATTGTAATTGACATCTTTGCTCCGGCGATTGACAGGTCTGAAGAAGTTCCTCGCCCAGTACCCGGCCATATTTCTGGTGGACGGCGACTACGTCCAGGTGAACGCCTATCAGCACCACAACGCGGACGATGGCGGCTGCGGGGGCAAGCGGGACTACATCCAAGAGGCTAAAGACTACTTCAAGAACAAGATGCTGCAGTACGGAGCGGCTGCCGAGGTGCCCGTTCGCAGTCTCCTGGGCCACCGGTCGCAGGCGTCGCCCCAAGTGCGTCACATATCGGGTGAGTTTGAAATGAAAACGGACGGAGGTGTTCACAATCACGACTGCCACTCAAAACTAATGGAGTAAATGCGAACCGACGGGCATTAAATCGATTATTATGAACAAAAGCAAAGTCTTTATTAGCATTTAAAGTGGCAGCCTATGATTACTTATGCATAAAAAACTGCCCTAACCCCTCATCATTTTCCACGCAGGCCAGCACATCAAGGAGTTCACCGACTTCCTGATGAAGCACACGGACACCTTCAAGGTGACGGACGACTACGTGATGCTGGTGGGCTGCGAGAACATGACGGATCTGCCGGCGCGGGATCGCCTCCACCTGCCGCAGTCGAACATCGATACCCGAGGCACGCAGCAGATGCTGGACTTCTTTGCGCAGTGCATCGAGGTCAAGGGACCGTTGCTGGTGGACCAGTTGTTCCACCTGCTGACCACCAACTTCCCGCAGGACCAGTGGCTGCGCATGTTCAAGACGCCGGGCGACCTGAGCTCCTTCCTCAAGCTCTTCTCCGACTGCTTCCACATACAGGCCAATCTAGTCACCCTGCTGCAGAAGCCCAAGCTCAGCGACACGCACATCCAGCAGGCACAGGCTCAAACCCGGGAGCAATTCAACGCGCTGAACAATAACAACAGTGCCAGCATTCGCAAGCAGGAACCAACACCTGGAGGTGGAGGCGGTGGAGGTGTCAGCTCGGTGCAGCAGAGACTGCAGTCGCCGGCACTGCGGAGTAATGGTCACACGAACAACAACAATGGGAGCAACGGCAGCAACAATAACAACAACAACAACAGCATTGCGTGCCCGAATTTCAAGCTGAATGCGCCCGTTTCGAATGTGATGGGTGGACAGAGCCAGGGGTTCGGGCAGCCCAAGTCGGAGCCCAGCTCTGGCTTCGACAGCTACGTGCCCATGTCGGAGCTGAAGCTGGAGAACCTGTGCGAGAACAACTATCCCAGTGCGAACACCTGCTACGGGCCCATTAACAACTCCAGCCAGCAGGCGCAGCAAGTGCAGACGCAGCAGCAGCAGCCTCAGCAGGCGACACAGAATCCGGCGGAGCAGCGTTTGAATAGTGTTAACCAAACGCTGAAGCAGCGCATCAACACCCTGGTTATACGGACTCTGGCCGAAAACCTGGAGAAGGACAAGCAATCGCTGGCCAACCAGCAGGGCGGGCCCATTTCCCCGCACGCCAGTCCCGTGCATTCCATTGCCAATTCGAGTTCGAACCAAAATGCCGGTAGTGCTGCAAATAACGCCAATAGCAACTCGAATGCGAATCCGAACAATGCCAACCACTCACCTAGTCATAGTTACTTCGTCGGTGACACCTGGAAGATAAAGGTGCTGCAGAACACCACGGTGATAGCGAATGTCAAGCAGTCGGTGTTTGTGACCGACATCATACTCAAGTACGCGGCCAAGAACGAGAGCATTGTGGTGTCCCTGGACTGCGAGGGCATCAACCTGGGCCTGAAGGGCGAGATCACCCTGATTGAGATTGGCACAACGCGGGGCGAAGCCTTCTTGTTCGACGTGCAGTCCTGCCCGGCGATGGTCACCGATGGCGGACTGAAGACCGTGCTGGAGCACGACCAGGTGATCAAGGTGATACACGACTGCCGCAACGACGCTGCCAACCTGTATCTGCAATTCGGCATCCTGCTGCGGAATGTGTTCGACACCCAGGCGGCACATGCCATCTTGCAGTACCAGGAGAGCGGCAAGCAGGTCTACAAGGCCAAGTACATATCGCTGAACTCGCTGTGCGAGCAGTACAACGCCCCCTGCAACCCGATCAAGGATCAGTTGAAGCAGATCTATCGCAGGGACCAGAAGTTCTGGGCCAAGCGACCCCTCACACGCGAAATGATGCTGTACGCAGCGGGCGATGTCCTGGTGCTCATCCACGATCAGCTTTTTGGCAACCTGGCGCGGCAGATCAAGCCGGAGAATCGGGCTCTCTTCTCAGAGCTGTGCACCGAGCAAATACTCATGCAGATCAAACCCAACGAGGTCAAGATACGCAAGAAGCAGCGCAAGGTCAGCACCGAGGTGTCCGATCTCAAACAGAAGCTGGCCCAGACCAGCAAGAGCATTGTGCTCTCCAATCGCGAGATACGCTTGCTGCGGTAAGTAGTGATCTATATTTCAACATGACTCATGTTAATCGAAGGTCTTCTAACTTACAGCTATATGGATCTGACAGAGGATGAGAAAGAGCGCCTCAAGGGCTACTACAAGGTGGCGAAGAAGCTGGAGAAGATGGAGTCCGCCGGCAATCCCAGCAAGTGGGTTCAATCGATTTCACATCAAATAGCTATCCAACTGACAACTCTATTTGTGCTTCCAGAGATCAAAGTGACTCAGAGGATGAACCAGAGCCGAACGAGAACGACGCCTTTCCCAGTTTGGATTCGGTGCCCTCGGACAACTCTCTTTCGGGCACATTTTCGCCACGCTTCAGTTCGGAGCCACCTAGCCTCACTGAATCCATGCAAATGCTGGAAGAGATTCTCCAGAACAAGTCAATGGATCGCATAGCCCGTATTGACAAGCTGGAGGCCATTCTGACGACTGCCACCTCGCTGCCATGTGAACAAGTTAGTAAAGAAAATGAATAGTTGGTTGCACCTCCTTTAATGCTTTTTATTCCTGCAGATTATAGCTTCTAATTCTATGCAAGAGCAATTGGGTTCGAGCATTGCGACCACCGAGAATCTGCAGATTATACGCGAGAAATCCAAAAAGTTAGTGCTGAATAGTGTTGTCTATATATAATATCTCATTAAATGTAATGCTTTCAGCATAAAGAACTGCAATTGCCAGGGCGAGCGGAGTGTGACGCCCATTCTGCGAACGACTGACAAGCGCGTGGTGAAGCTCGTGGACTCCGAATCGCAGACCCTGAGCACCGGCGACGTGGTTATCACCAAGATCTTCTTCCAGGACGAGCACGAGCGGGCCAAGGAGGCGGCCCTGCTGAGCAACTCGCCCGCGAAGCGTGTGTCTCCCACATAAACATTTCGACCTTCGAACTATGATGATTCCTAACAAACAAAGCGCAGACGAACTACGTATTATTATTTTGTTTTACAGTTGAGGGGCTTGGCCTTAAGTCCCCCGACGCTTAACGACTTTGCAATAACTTTCATACCCAATTGAGAAGCAATATATTTTGTGCCTAGATGTTGAACATTGCAATAACAATAATATATGATCTAGCAATTGTTAACTACTCGCCCCGGCCCCCCAATCCTTTTATATAACAATCGACAAATCTTGGCAATGCAATCTTACCGAATCCCTCTTCTCAGAAAATGCCTACGGACCTGAGATTCTGAGTGGAATTCGATGGGCAGCGCCAAACAGAACTATAATAAATCTGCGTTGAACCAATGTGTATTAAATCGTAAAGAAATTATTAAATGCAGTTTTCTAGAGGTTTCCTAATATCTTTGTCGCCATATCGGAAGAGAACTTATTGTATTTTAACCATAATATTTTATAAACCGAATCGATTATTCAACTCAATTTAAGTTTAACCAAACAATCTTCATAATTAATATCCAATTGTGTAGTCAATCTAAGTAAATGAGGAGAACTAATTGTAATGAAAAGAATACTGAAATGGTACGATTATAAATTATATATCTAATTGAATAAACATGTATATACCAACATTACAGAGGACTTCCGCTTTTTTCCGCTTTTCTTTATTAGACACCAAACACCAAGAAGATAAAAACACTTATAATTCTGTGCGCTTATGAGTAATACAAGATGAAGATCTCCAAAGAGCAGTCACAAAATTTTGGTTATCGCAGTTGGGCTGATCTATCACATAGAACAAGCGTTTTTAAATAGTAGTATAGATAGTTAGTAAATAGTGTATTTTATCTGAGAAGAAATATTACACTTATTTGTCTTTCGTTTGAAATTATGAAATGGTGCTCTCTTGTGGTTTCTTATAGTATGTATTGTATTTAGGCGATCATATTTCATTCAAGATTAGACTGGACATCAAAAATAGACGGATAAAATAATTTCCAACGGGAAATTGTTTGATTTAAAGTCACATGTACACATACTTGGATTAATAGATTTACTTAATTCTAGAAAGAGCCACTGCTCGAAAAGATGTACTTATGATTTGACCAAAAAACACTCAACATTAAAACATGCCTAGTTATTAATTTAAACAGCAATTGCATTGCCGTCTTCAAAAACGTTAAATTCGTTCATATTTACTCACTTTAAACAGCCTTTTTTGAGCTCTTGTGTCTTAATTATAATATGCACTTATGACTTAAATAGTTTCACCTACAAGTTGCACTCGCCGTTCCATTTAGAAGCAAGAACATGTGGAGCGATTAATTTAGTCTAGTCTGTGTGAGGGGATGGGAAACTATAGGTATTATATCTAGGCCAAATATATATACTTGTTCTATGTATTAGTTATTTGCAAAGGAATACATGTGCGTGTATATATATTCGGTAAAATCACATCTTTGAATTGCCACAGCTCGCTAGTTTTATGTACAGTGGTATCTAACTCGCTTGACGGGCCTGAAAACAATTGGAGGTCTTACAAAGCACTAGAGCCGTACCTACTTGCAGAAACCATTAACTCGGCGTTTTCAGTTTACATGCTAATTTTACTTCAATTACCAATAAATATTGCACAAATATATACTTAATCGAAATCCCTTTAATACTACAGATGGCTTGTAAACACTATTGACCCATCAAAATCTTGTGTATAACCCATCAAAGCGTGGTATTGAAAACCTCCTTCAGGTGGGACAACCTTAAGATTAATCATTGTGACTTAAGTATTTCGTTTGCATTTCACGCGAAACCTGCATCTCGACAAAAGTGTCAAATGTATCTACACGAATGCAAAAGGTACAATCGCTTTATTCATCTGTAAGATGTGCGTACCTCCGCTCAACAAAGGTTTCAACTTGGAAATGGAAGTTAGCAAACAAGGACCAATTAAGCGTTTAAAGAGGCCATACCCTGTAGCAAGTGTATTTTAAATTCGTATATTGCCGATTAAATTCCTAGCTCGTATCTAGTTGACTTTTGACCTCGTGTCATTTGCATTACCAACGACATTGAATGCCTTACAAATATTTTAGATGCGATACACACATTACAGTCATTGGCTTAAGTTGATTTAAATACTATCAAAATAGACATTTATACTTATTATCTGTCCATCAAAAGCTCGGCAATTCCAATCACCGTCGTTTTCTGTCCGAAACACTAAACTCAGGATAATAATTGTAATCAGGGACAAAAAAGAGATCGTAAACGGAGGAGGGAGAAAAGAAAACATGGGTCGTTTAATTAAAATAAAGTTGTATTTATTGCGCTAAAATAATTAAACAAAACATAATACATATGTACAGTGATTATTGCTTGCACATTCACGAAAGGGAAACAGACAGAAGGTTTGGCTCTTGAGTTCAGCTCGATTTGGGAATCATTTTCCATTCTTGCATTGCGGTTGTATACGTGATTAATTTGCGTGTTGGCTAACCATAAACACTGACTATTGTTAATTGAGTAGTAAACGATTCACATTCATTTAATGGACACCGATATCGAATGGCTATTAATTGCCGCCCATGTAGCTTGGCACACGCTCATTTGCTCCATCTTTCGTTGTGTTCAAAACAGTGTTTTAGCGGCTCTTCCTGCCTCTGGGATCCTCTGCAGCTTCCGTTTCCGTTTCCGATTCGCCGAATTTCCGTTGCGCTCTCTCAAAATAACAAAATGTTTTATGCATGTGTGGGTATGTGTGTGGTGAGTGGTTTTTGGGCGTGTATGTATATATACTCGTACGTATGTGTGTTTATTCACTTAATGAGATCAAGTCATATAGCGCATTATCTCGCGCAGAGCATAGAGTAACTCGGCCTGATTACGGGCTTCCATTATCATCAGATTCACATGAACCTGCGGATATCACAGATATCAGTTAGCGGCGACTATTGGCTGGGCAAATTCCACTCACCTTTTCACTGTCCTGCAGCTCGACCAGCACACTATCGTAGTCCTTGGTGGTGATTCGCTCGGGGAAGCAGCAGGCTGTCTTAATAAACATTTTCAGGGGACGCACGAGGAGCTGGGGGTTCAGGAATGTTTACAAAGTTAATTGGAAAATATGGAAAGTACTTGGATCGGCCAAGAACTCAATGGCACAAGTGCTCTTCAAGGCATTCGGCTACAAAGTTGTCTGTTGCACACTTTCAGACATCTTTGATAGTGAATGCCCAGCATAAGGGATTTCTTGGTCCTCACCTGGTTAACTTCGCCATAGTCGTAGTCGTCGTGGCGAATGCCGTAGATGCACTGGATGTAGTTCCAAATGGCCCGCCGGAACTTGGACGTGTCCACATTCTTGATGCCGCCCATTGTGCAGTAGGTGAGATTGTAGGCGGCCCGAAACTTGGCGTCCAAGAAGATGCCCACATCGTTGTACAGCCTGGGGAGTGAATGCTCAGCGCATGTGGGACAACAGCCGTGGCTCATCACTCACCCGTCCACCAGCGAGTAGCCGTGATCCTCCCAGGAGTAGTCCTGGATGCGAAACGTGTTGATGCTCTCGGTGCCGCGCCGGGCGAAGTCCTGATAAATGAAGTTGGCATCGTCCACGTAGTGCGACAGGTTGGTGGGCAAGCCCACAGCCGCCTCCGGAGTCACGGCCGCCAGCTCCGCCGTCTGCTGCTCCACCTTCTGGAAGCGGCTGCTCAGCTCCGCCTCGCTGCACTCGTCCTGCTTCTGGGAGAGTACCTTCATGCGCTCCATCAGCGTCTCCACACTGATGCCGTGCTGCTGCGGCAGCTGCTGCGCCGTGGCTGCAAATCAATCAAATTAGTCAAGAAGTAGCAGGGACTAAAGTTCATTCCAATATGATAGAATTTACTACAACTGAGATTCCTTTGGCACAATAGATTTCTCTCTGTGTGTACTCACCCAAATATCCGTTAAGGGCCGTTGCATCGGGTCCATCCGCAGCCGCATTTGCGGAGTCCGGTGGAGCTCCTCCATTACTCCTCGCTGCGGTCTGGCTGTTGTAATCCGGATTTGCATTGTTGAGCGAGATCTCCGCCAGCACGGGCTTCCCCTTCTGCGCCTCCGTCGGCGAGGTGGGAGTGATGAGGATGGTGGGTGCGAGGGCCCCCACTGCGGCGGGCGGACTCTTCAGCTTGGGACTGGACAGCCCGTCCAGCTTTTGTGTGAGGCCGCAGGAGAACACAAAGGAGGACAGCGAGTGGAAGTGCGAGAGCAGGACCATGGCGTGCACCACCTCCGACAGCGACCAGCTGTTCTTCCCCTTGGTGAGCCGCTGGAAGAGCACAAAGTTTTCATTCGGCGCTTACCGCAGCCAAATCCGCTCGGCGGAGTACCCACCTCGATGTGCTCCTTGCGCAGCAGCCAGGGCCGATGGGCTAATATTTTATTGATATCGTATATGGCACGTAGTTTGGCGGGTATAAAGTCCAGGCCGCCCAGCCAGGCGCTATCGCCGCCCTGGTTGATGAACTCCTTCTCGTACCGCTTCACCAGATACGGACACTGATGTCGTGCAGCAGCCTAGAGATACCACAAACAGAGATACCATTTATTCCAAGTCGCAAGTTGCAATTAATTAAGATTTACTCAATACTAGCTGGCTAATGACAGCTGCATATGTTTTCATTTAATCACAACTAAAATGGATTATAATAATAAGCTACATATAGACTTAAGCTTGATTTTATTCCCCACCATCAATTATCGCACGAGAACTCCAACGATTCGCTTGGCGAAATGAAGGCCTGAGGGTATTGGTATTGGTTTCAGGTAACATTTTTCTAGGCATTACGTAATTGTTTTGATCTTCTCGCCTAACCTTGGCCCCAACCTCCCGCACTCCGCGGCGTTAGGCGGCGTGACCCACAATCGAAAATCACCCAGAGCGCGGGACCTGCGAGGGATCGCCTCCGAGTGAGCCACCACCACCTGAACGGGAGCCAAGAATACGTGGACACCTATTTCGATCGCGGTGCGTGTGTGTGCGGCTGTGTGTGGCTGTTTGTGATGTTTGTGACCCAAAACAACACATTTTCGGGCATTCAGAGCAAAAGGCCCATTGTCTGCCCGGCCTCTCCGTTTCATTTCGCTGTTCGTCATTAAGGAGAATTGGGCAGCCAGGCAGCGGAATCGTGGCATCATGGCACCATTGCATGCCCTGACAGGCCATCGTAAATCTTAAATAATTTTACATTCGCCGAGGCCCGATTCTAGACAAAGGCAGTGCCAGAATCCGCGCTGTTCCCAAGGCGACTCTTGGGTGCACTTTCCCGCCAAATAAAATGTGAAATAGTAGCGAAAAACAGCCCGTGGAAAGCTGTCCCAATTGTAATGTGTTCATAATTCAACCAAAATGTCACCCACAAACAGCAAATACTATACACGAGTATATACGTACATTTTATTGGGTTTACGATTATTGCACACGCACAACTCGGGCTATAAATTATACTCAGGGGCCAAGAAGCCAACTAATTTGCTCCGAATAGCGCAGAACAACAATTGGAAAACTTGTGAAATAATTGATTAATGCGTTTGTTTCCTCTATTCTAGCACTTCGATCTCCCAATTGCAGCTGGGAAAATCTAAAATAAATGCATGCAACTGAAAGCATAAATCAATTTTAATTACGCATTTATCCCCACTCTTATGGCCGAAAGTGATTAGAATGGATCTGAATTATGATGGCGAGTGACTTAGTTGAACTAATAGTGCGACTTCTAATATTTAGAGGCACTTGGAATCTAATTCTTTGCAATTCTTCATGATATGCCAACGGGATAGGGATAGAAGCTATTGCAAATTCGATCTTAAAGCTAGGCTCTTGGCCAAAAGCCCTGTTTTGCCTCATTTGAAAAGTGCACTCGGACTCAGGTGGATTTGATTTCAACGTACGCGAAATGCAGTTCGCAGCTTCCGCACACCAGATGCACAGTACGTGCTGCGAATGGGTTTCCCAACAAAAGGTCAGACAGAACAATGCAAATGCGATCCAGCAGCCCCGGATTCCCGATTCGCTGTTTAGAGCCGGGTGCTCGCATTCACAGCAGGCCATGTTCTTCATTGGCCCAATCAATGGCTATTGTTCTGGGCCAGTTTGGCAGCCAAATAAATTTTGGGAATAGCAAACGGAAAATAGAGTGCGCTGAGCTCATGTCTGTATGCATTTCATTCAGCTTGATGCTGAGCTCTTACTCACAATTATGGCCAAGTAGTATCTGTAATCGTTTGGCAGCGGGCCATCGCCCTTCATAATGAAGTTCTGGGTGGCCAGGAAGTGATCGTGGAACTGGGGATGGTATCCAATCACTTGGGTCACCTGGTCCAGGTCATCGAGCTCGTCCATGTCAAAGTCGGATGCTCCAGTTTGCGTTGCAGCGAAACACTGAAAGAACCATATCATACATTACATTACAATCTCAATATGCAGGAATAAATCTAATTAAAATCGCCCATATTCCGCCCATCAAAATACAAGAAAGGGAAGGAGGGGCAGGGGTCAATTAAATTTATTTCTGTTTAGAACAGTTCAGTGCTCGGGAAATTAAATCTGCGTAACGAGAGACCCCACACAGCACAAAGTGCTAATTAATATTCAAATTAATTTTACAGCAAACGCATTGCGTATACGAGACGTGGTCCATGCCATTTGCCAAGAGGCAGGCTCCCATTTTGCCAAAGTTGTCAGTTTCGGGCACCGATTATTGTGTCGGCCATCACGTATACGCACAGTTGGCATGAACATGGGTTCTGCGCAACTTTGGCTCTCAGCAACAGGCGTGCCCAAGTACATCCATCCGAGCGTCTGGGCCCAAAGCCAACATAGCCGCATGGAGCTCTCTATGAGGCAATGCACTCATAATGAAATGCGGAATTTAATAAGCTCGGACCAACGGGTGCGGCAATTGATTGATGCTCTGCCGAGCTCTGCCAGATTTCTGGTGGCCATGGCTACCATGGCTCGCAACCCCCTTTTCAATAAAGATTTGAGCTGCAATCAGGATATTTTGCATCTGCAGGTGCACTAGACTTAAGCCTTTTCACGCAGGCAGGCAGCTGACCATTGTAAAGCAGATTTACCGCTCCGCTCTCTAATTGAAATTTTCTTGGCTTTGGCTTATCGCACCAGCAGCACAGAAGGGCTGCGAAAAGGCGAAGAACAGCCAGCTGCACGGCCGTAAAATATTAATAATAGCTGGCATGTGCTCTTCCGATAACAGCTGGCCAACACGTCGTATGCTTAACGCACTCGACCGAGCTGCGAGTATCCGATTAATAGGTAACTTAATACATTCCTAATTGGTTGTTGGCCTGGCCCCGCCTCAGCCCCGAAACTCAATGCTAATTGTGAATATCAGGTTTGGCTCTAACCTCAGATGCCACCCACTCACCTCGCAATCCAACCCAAGCCGAGGGAGGTGATGAGCTGATGGATGCCGAGTGGGATGCACCCACGCCCGCGTTTGAGTTTCATATTCATAAGCGGCTAACTGGACCGCTTACGCCGGTCATCGCAGCTCATTAGATGCCATCACTTGGCGTAATTAATTAATTCGAATGCCGAAAGATCTGTCTTGTGGTAGCTGCCTCCTCCTCCTGGGACACCAGACTTAACAAATGTCGAACACGCGTAAACAAGAGTAGCGCCATTAGTCAAAGTGATTTATGCGTATGCAGATCGAGAAACGGAAACTTTGCGTCCACCGAGTGGAGCTGGCCAATTTAAATCTGTCCAGTTACACTGGCTAATTAAAAGGGTGAGTCGCCGAGATATGCAAATGGCACTGCGTTGACATTTCCATCATTATGGGTTCTCTTTGTGAATCCATAAATACACAAATTGGCACACACTCACACCCACGCTGGCGGGCAAACCCGTTTGGAAAACAAAAACTAGTTTCTGTGACACACTACCGACCGCCAGCCGCCGACCACCGACCGCCGACCGCCGACTGGCGACGAGCGACCCGATCCCAGTTTCAGTTCCAGTTTCGATCCCAGTCCACTCCGGCAGCCAGCGGCTTTGAGCGCAGCTTAGGCCAAGTTTAATGGGCATGTACTCTTTAGTGCATATCCATTTCTGAGCCCCACACACACATACTACAGTCTGCGGTGTGTAGCATTGGCACGAAGCTTTTCCCTGCTTCTGCCTTTACATTCCCTCTCCAGCCGAAACCTGTTCGTCTGCCATGGCGTATACGTGATAATTGAATTGTGCCTCCCGTGCCTGTGGGTGCATCTAGCAAAGCCACCCACTCGTAGGCTCGACAGTGTGTTAATCAAGGCGCTCTGACCTCAAGACGTGGTCATGGTCTTTAGTTTTGGGTGCGAAGTAGGTGTAAATCAAACAGATGCAGCATTACTTCAATTACTGCAAGCATATGTAACAAGACACATTTTCTGAACTAGAGATATGAGATACTTGAATATCGCTTCTACTTTAAGAACCAAGCCACCTTGATTATAAATTAGGCTAATTGAAGACAGCAAGAGCACGATCCATCTTCTTCCATTTGTAGCTTATGCTTCTGGAGACTTTGTAAGACCGGAAACGGATATACTTCAGCATGAATCATGATGGCGCATAAAAAAGGGTGAGAACAGGCTGTTTTCAGCCGCCGAAAAGCAAAACAGGCGGCCAGTGGCCCCAATCAATCCGCTGCCGGCCGAAGACTTTCCGCGCCAACTGTTAACGTGCGAGATCATGGAGCGTGGCGATTAAATCAAAGATAATGCCTGCAGTGGGGCGTGCGAAGTGGGCGCTGTGCGAAGTGCTCACTGTACGGTGCGACTGGCAACTGGCAATTTGTATCTGCCGGATGCACGAGCGAACGCAGCTCTTTACGCTCCTGGGCTTATGTTAATCGCGGGCAATTAATTGCTGTAAACTAATTCTGATTTCCTCCGCACTTGGCCAGCGCAAAGTAAGCCAAATTAATTAATTAGCATAATTAGCCGCGGAAAATAAGAATAAATTAACTGTAGCTCCAGCTCCGCCCAAATGAGTCTGCAAACTCATTGTCTTCTGATTCCCGCAGAACTCAAAACACAAAACACAAAACACAGAACGCTGTGAGTGTCAACACGGCCCCAAACAGATTAAAACAAGAGCTGGTAAACAGGCAAATAAATTAGCATAAATGGTAGAATGCCAGCGAGCGAGACGGCACCAAACAATGAGCGAGTAAACAAGTAAAGTGGAAAAAACGTCAGGTGTTATAGAAATGCAAACTGAAAACAATGACAGCAAACAAAATCTATGAAATACGAAAGTGCGAGGCGAGGAAAATAAAATAATAAGCCTGAAAAAACGCTCCACGAAACTCGGAAAAAGCTGAATGCTTGTTTTTTCTTTGCATATGCAGCTGGAAGAAGAATGCAGGTTGATAACGATAAATAAACACTTGAAAGATCGATCACAGCAGCTTTACTATGGCTGATTAGCATAACTAGTTAGTAGGTGTGTAAAGAAAGTGGACGCAAGTTCTTCAGAACTATGAAAACGAAATGTGGAAATATGAAGGCTGCCTGCTTAAGCTCCTCCAAATGGGTCAATTACTATACTCCGCCAGATCGAGCAGATCGGAATATAGCCGCCATATACATGTGTAGCTTATCACCTGAGCACCTGAGCTCAACTCGAGGACTGCTCACTTACACTGCGCACAAAACCAGGTGCTTGGCTGTGTGCGTAGATAAAGTGACTTGTCTAGACGTTATAAACTATTTTTCTGTAGTTCGTGACACACACAAACACACAAACACACACACACACACTCGCCCATCCATGAACGTGCCAGTATGGGTGTTGTGTTTTTTACGAACTGCACTTACAGTGGGGCATACTTAATTAATCCGCAACTATCAACCAGGCATCGGCTGATTTATATGTGACTGAATATTGAAACGGGTGCAAATATCTCAAGATACTCCTGTACTCACATTGAAGTTCAAGCTGGCATGGATATGAGATGTGGATAAGATATCCCCGGTGTGTATAAACCACCTAAGCACACACATACATATACATATACGTGTGTACTTAAATCGCTTGTGCGTGTGTTTTTCTCGGTTCGCGTGGAGGCGGTACGTGTTTTTCCAACCTCGGGTAGCTAAATAAAAAATAAAAGCTGTCTGGCACTCGAAGCGACACTTTGTCTGCTGATAAAGTGCAACAACACGGCCAACTGCTAAGCGGCAAATGGCAAATGGCAAACAATCATGACAAATTATGAGTTCTGTGTGTCTGTGTGTCTGCGCATTGTGTCTTTGTGCCAATTAATTTATATGGTATAGTTGTACAGTATAGACTCTCCCAGAGATAACGAACTGCGATGGGAAACCCTTTCAACAATGTTGTAAGGACTGCGAAAGGCAAAGATAGTTGAGCCAATATATGTATGTATATTTCCCTTGGGTGAATGAACTCGCAAACAAAAGCCTAAAATTCTAATTTTAGCGAATAGTTTGCGGACATTTATAGACTCGTGCCAGCGATTTATGTGCAAAATACTATACTAATACTAAATATATTAAATGAGCTTTAAATTCGGTATAAAGTTCACTGTTTGTTTGCAACTTCCTGCTGCAAAATTGGGCCACAGCGGCATGTCATCAAAGTGCATTGCTGCATTCGTGCGCGATTGATCTCAATCACTCGCCCAGCCAGTCAATCACTCAATCAGCCCAATCAGCTCAATCAGCTGCCCCTTTGCCACTCGGCCCGAGGCGAAAGCCTTTTTGGACTCCTGCCAGCGTGCGAATGGCGCACATCTGTTTGTTCTGATATTCGGCTGCTGGCTGAGTGACTGGCCCAAGCACCACCCACACCCACACCCACCCACTTGGCCACCCCTCCCCATCCCCCACCCCCCGCGCTCGCCCCAAATTGTGTATTTTTATACAATTTATATTTTCATTGCGTAAATAAAATTCCTGGCCTGGCGCAGATGGCTGATGGCCGCGGGCTGTTTACGTTCGCTGTCATTGAGTATCGGGCATGATAATTGAAATTATTATTATTATTATTATTATTTCCACTTTGATTCGCCAGTGCAGTGCCTGATTAAAGTGCAGCGCCAGCCAGCAGGCTGTGCGACCTTTAAAGGCCACTGAGAGATCCTATGGCTTCCTTTGATTGGATTAACTCATGCTGCAAACGAAGGCCCAAATATGTAGTTCAGTTGATACGCATTGTTTTCGCGGCTAATCAAGCGGGTAGTTCACTTTTCAGCCACTCTAATTGAATTCATTCCGAGTCGCAATTACTCGACATTTGCATCTATTTCGCTGATTAGCTGACCTAGTTCGGCAATCGAGTTCGCCATGAAAACAAAGTGCCAGAGTCGCCAGCTTGGCGTTATCTATTCCATAGCTCTACCGGGTCTATGTCCACACACAGATCCATGTGAGAAATATCGGAGGCTTATCAGTTCTTATCGACGGGGTCTTTCGCAAAAGCACCCAGTCCTTTCTGCACACTCACTGCGCATTAAAAAGTTGGCAACTCAGCTCGGTTACCAAACTACCTACTCACATTCCCAGCAACTGATTGTTGCTTTCCCTGCAACTCCCTGCATTTCCCGCATTTCCTGCATTTCCCATTTTTATAATTTTATCAGCATGCCTGCAAGAAGAATTTCAAACAAAAGTACGCATTTTTCAAATAACATCCTTTCATATTTGCAGTGCGGTTTTAAGTTTTCCTACTCTGGCAAAAGTTAATTACGAAGCTGTGCAAAATGTGCGCCATCCGAAAACACAAAAGCACGTATTACATTTCAGCGTATGAATAAAGTGAAAATATTTTTGGCTGGCCAGGCAAAAATATAACGCACCAAGTATCGCTGGCATCGTTGATTGAAATCTCAGTTTAATAAGCATATCATATCATTTGCCAGTTGCCACTTGAAACATAATATGCTGTCAGTTAGGTTCTAAGTGCACGAGCTTGAGTTAATCACAAACTCGCTTAATAATGCTGCGATATGTGGTTACCATAAACTTTAACTCAACCAAGCGTCGTTTGGGTTAGAAAACCAATCAATAAGCTCTGAATTTGATGGAGACTCCTGCTAATCTTTCCCAGAAAGAGTGCCATACGTTTGGAATAACTACTTGCTGTGGGGGACTTACATCTAAACCGCATGAACTTACATCTTGAGAGATTTGTCCCATATCCGCGTAGTAATCCACAGCGTAGTACATGAGTCTGGCGGAGGGATCGAGTCCAGTTGGATGTGGATGCGACGTGGACTCGGACTCGGAATCAGAGGTCGCAGTCGATTGCAGTGAAGCCCAGTTGGTAGCTGCAGCAGCGATCGCAGTGGGAAAATAACCAGTTTTCACCCGGCTCTTTGTTTATGGAGCCACGAAAGTGGAGCAGCCGCCAAACTGGAAATGCACCAAAGCAGGAGGCTCGTCCGCGGATCGTATAGTATCGAATCGAATCGTATCGTATCGTATCAGAGCGGATTGGATCGCTGGATCGCTGTGGAGCTGGAGCCAAACCAGATTTTCTTTCAAGTTAAGCTGCTGCTTCTGATGGCGATGCTGGTCTGGGGTGGTCAGGCTTGGGTCTTCTCTATCTGCAGCCAGAGTCCACTATCACTATCAGCGGAGTATCCGAGGTCGCGGATTGTGGTTCAAGCACTTGTAGGTGTAGCTCTGGATCCGCAGGACGTTCTTCTCGTCGGTGATGGCGATTCCCCGACTCGAGTGGCTAAAGCATTGGCAGTTGGAGCAGATGATGTTGGTCTGGTTTTTGGTTTTCATTTGTCGGTTTGAGCTGGCGACCCTTCCACTCTGCACGTGCTTGTGCTGCTCAGATGTTGCTAGCTGCGGATGAGAGAAACGATCTTCATTAATTACCATATCACAGCTCCACAAAGCCCAAGCTCGCTTCCCACAGCAACAACTCGTTGGCGGCTCTCCTCCGCCTTCAATTAGCATTCAAATGCCAGTCAAAATATTCACTTTTCGTCGCTTTCTTTTTTCAGCTTTTTCGGCTTGGGTTTTGGTTTTGGTTTTGTTTGAGCGTTTCTTGTTGGCTCCACTGCCGTGTATTTAGCGGGCCTGCACAGACAGCGTAAAAATCGCGCAATGCCAAAAATAAAAGGCAAACAACGGCCACAAAGCAAAACGCAGCACAAAAGTTGGTAAACAAACTGGGACCTGCGAGTTGGGAACTCGGAACTGGCAACTGGCAACTGGGCAACTGAGCACTGGGAATGGCCGAAACGGGTTCGCTCCTCCTCCTGGGGCAAGGTGAGATTTCAAAATAAAATTAAAAAAAAGAATGTGAAAAACAAAAAACGATAATGGAGCGGCGGGTGAATGCGAAACCGAAATTAATATCAACTGCAAACAGGGCATTTTTGGCAGGCTGGCGCAAAGTGACAAACAAATAGCCAACCGAAAGTGGGCAAAGATACGGGGGCCACCAAGAAACAAGCCCAACAATGGGCACAACAAGCCGAAACAAGGCATTCGGATTCGGACACAGATTCAGATTCAAATTCAGGTTCAGATACATTTACAGACACAGATACAGATGCAAAGTCGGGGAAGTAAACAAACAAATGGAAAACAGATGATAGAGTTACAGGCCCGGATGATCTCTTGCGGTTTTTGGCCCCGCATCGAAGCCTCGTCATCGTCACCATCGCCATCGCCATCGCCATCGCCATCGCCATCGCCATCGCCATCACCAGCAAGGCGAATCACACAAACGTGACTCTGACATTGTAGGCGGCTGCACTGGAATAACAAAATAGCAAATAGCAAATAGCCCACAAATCGGGAAAAACAATCGGCGACAAAGGCTGCTTTTGTAACCCAAGCCATTTGGCGCGCACTCGAATAACATAAACAGCGCTACAAAGTTTCCTATTAATAATTTTTTATTATCGACCACGTCACGAGCATACTAAACGCTTCGCCGACTCCCCAATCCCAATCCCATCCCGCCCAGTCGCACGAATCGACTTCGAACAGCTGGCCAGTGGATTCGTTGACGGAGGTGGTCATGGTAAACATGGCCGAGACAATGTAGCTGCTTTTCGCTGGTTGGCCCAACTAATTAGCGAAAGTATTGAGCCAAGCCTCGGCCTGGTCCAGTCTACTCCAGCACACTCCAGACAGGCGATGCACTGGCAGAAAAAGGGGAGTAAGTACACTGTGCATAATTGAATCTTATCTTCAAGTTTGTCTACTTCATAACTGCATTGCAATGTTGGGATCGCTTGAATGAGATGCCACTTATAACACCCCGATTCATCTCAGTGTAGTTTTGAGTGTCTTGTTTACCGCCAGCTCCGAATCTCCGAATGGACGTATTTAATTTATCCACTCACACCAGCACTCCAATCGCGAGCTGTTCCATGGATGCGATGCTGTAAACGAACTCTGGCGTGTGGTGACATTGAACGGCGTCCACAACACACAAACACAACAAGTAAACAACGGCCGGGGCGTTGCCTATGTGCCGCCATGCGTATGAGCGTTATTATCACGTATACGCATGGTAAACATGGTAAACAGCATCTTCCCCGCCCTCATCGGCGGCAAAATGGGCGTGGCTGCCCTGCCGCTGATAATTAAATCTATTTCGCACTGTCTGTTTGTGCTTAAAGACTCCGATTGAACTTTGGAAAGTGAAAACTATGGAAAATGAAAGAGAAAAGCGCTCCCCGCTCCTGCATATTGCATGTTACTGATTAGAGTTAGCTTGGATGTTCCAAAGTTTTTCATTTGTTTAGTTAACTAGGGAAAAACAAACAAACAACTGCCGTTGCTTATGATTTAATGCAGTTTTTGGCCCTCGCTTTTGGAAACGAACTTTGCGAACAGCTGGATTTCGGAATTCATCAGCCCATTTAACCAGACGTCATGGCGCGCCTTTGTGGCTTTGCTTTTCAGCCAGACTCTGGCTTTTTGTTTTTAGCGTCATTCGATTCGAGTCACACCTCCTCTTTTCCGCTGACTTAATAAAGCGATGATTTTAGCGAACAACCAGGAACAAAAGTCATCTGCCGTCGATTCATATTAATTCTGAACCATATTTAAGTATTAAGTACATGGTTTAATACTTAAATTCTTAAACCTAAGCTATGCCCTAAAAGTCATCTTTTGAGTATTTTCCAAAACACTTCTTTGGTGGCTGCTAAAAAATTCGAAAAGTGGTGAAGTTTCGCACCCATTTGGCGACCCATCCTAATCAAAATGTGCAACTGGGAGTGCTGCAAGTCCAGGTCGCCGATTGCCAAGCGAATGGCGGCCAGGAAGCTCCTGCAGATGGAGGAGGAGGAGCGCCGGAAGCCCAAGCTGGTCATCCCGACGCCACAGAGCCTCTTCTACCCCTTCGAGGATGTGGAGGCCATGGCCAAGTACATCGTGAACGTCAGCCACATCAGGCCAAAGTACGGACTAATCTGCGGCAGCTTCCTGAGCGATATGATCAGCTTGGTGGAGCAGCCTGTGGTCATTCCCTACGAGGACATACCCAACTTCCCAGACGGCATAGAGCCGGACTGCAGCTTCGTCTTGGGCTCGGTCATGGGCGCGCCCATAATAGCTCTGGTCCACAGTTTCCACTCCTGCGACGGCTACAACCTGGCCACCTGTGCGCTGCCCGTCCGCGTGATGCAGCTGTGCGGTGTAAGGACCATCATGCTGACCTCGGAGGCAGCGGCCGTGGATCATGGATTCGCCCTGGGCGACATAATGCTGGTCCAGGACCACATTAATGTGGTGGGCATGATGCACCAGACGCCGCTGGAGGGTCCCAGTGATCCCCGCTTTGGCAACCGCCGATTCTCGATGGTGAACGCTTATGACAAGGACCTGCTGGATAGGGCACTCGAGATTGGCAAGCGGATGGGCATCCAGAAGTTCCTGCACAGCGGCGTCTTAGCCTGCCTGGGAGGTCCCATCCTCGGCACTGTGGCCGAGGAGCGAATGCTGCGGACGATGGAGGTCAGTGCCGTGGGCATGTCCCTGGTGCCCGAGGTTATAGCCGCCCACCACGGCGGCCTGAAGGTGCTCGCCTTTGTGGTAATCAGCAGGGTGGCCAGCGACAAGCAGAGCGAGGAGGGCGACAAGGACAAGCAGAAGGACACTGACAGGGACTCCAAGCAGGAAAAGCGGGAGCAGGATTCCCAGGATCTGGTCCCCCTCCCTAGACTGCAGGCCTGCTCCGATCTGATCGGCCGACTTATGTACTGCATGCACCTCGAGATCTGACGATCGAAAATAGACTTCTCGAATCCCCACCCGACTTCTTCTATTCGGATTCCTATTTTCGGTGCGGGCAGTGTGCTGCCAACGCGGAAATAGCCACAGGTGCAGCTGTTGGCGCAATCTTCTCGGCGAAGAAGATTTGTCGCCTGGGGGGGGAGGTTTCAAAATGTGAGATCTGTGATCTGAGATGGCCAAGTGGGAAGTGTGAGGTGTGAGGTGTCACGCTGTCTAATGGACGCCCCAAATGGCCAGCCATCAAAAGTGGAGAGCAGAGTGCACACGGGCCGTATACGTAATGTCCAATGCTCGGGCCAGCTGTAAAGTACATTTAATGGCAATTAGCCGGTATCGAAAGCCGAGCTACTCTGTTGCACGTCCACTTGGCATAGTAGAGTAATGTATCAATTAATCGGCTAAGAGGCTTACGAGTCCGCCTTATCAGAACGTCGTGGCCAGTGGCAGTGGAGGAGGCTCCCTGCGAGCCAACTCCCCGCAGATTAGCCTCTTTTGTAATGGCCATTACAAACTTGCACTGCCAGCGCTTCTTTGTTCGTCATTGTGGCTAATTTTATTATTCGCCATTGTGCGGTAGCTGCAGTAGCAGCGCGATGACGAACGGCGATTGTGCTGCTTATTGACGCTGATTGTTCAGATACAAGTGCATATATGTGTGTATGTATATAGTGGGGTATGTATATGGGCTATGGCGACCGCCACGAGCTGTTTGCCTTGCAATTTGCGAATCGCGCTCGTCGCTTTGCTTTCAGCTGTTTTCAGCTGTGCGATCATACGGCTAGAAAGCTACATTTTCCCCGGCCTGCACCGATTTTTCGCCGATTTCACCCGGTTCCTCATCCGATCTCTCGTCCGATTTCGACCGATTTCCCCGACTGAGATTTCGGCCTGCGGCACTACGCTAATGAGTTTTCCGTGGGCAGTTCGTTGACCCCGCTGCATGAACTCATATTGATTGCGACTTGCCACCGAGTTGCAGTTCTGACTGCGATTCATGCGGCCAGTTCAGTGCACTGATGACATTATGCACAGTTTTATTTTGGGTGCCATGAGTGCGTGAGTATCGGTGTCAGCTGACAGAGATAGAAAGATGCAAAGATACAAACACATTGTGGCATTTCAATTGCGCTGGGCGCAACATCTGCCCGCTATTTTGGCAACTCAATTGTCAACAAGGATCTAATTCCGATCTTCGGCTGACGCAATTCAAATGGCAGGCATTATTATAATGCCACGTGCTAATTATAATGCCAACTGAGGAAAAATCCATGCTATTAATTTAAGCCCAGTTGAAGCAAAGTTGCATTTAGAACTAATTTGATTCTATTAGCTTCTTGATAGATAAATCCAACCCCAATTACTCGGTTGCATGGGGAATTAGAATTTCGCACACAAAATTACTGTTGCATTGTAATTATTATTCGGTTGTAATGCAATTTGTTCAATTACCTACACAAATCCACAAACAATCGCACACAAGTTTAAAGCCCTGCAAAGCAGCGGCTGTAAATGAATGGAAATCTGAGTTTGGCAGTTGCTATGGCTTTTCGACGAACTTCTAATCGTACTTGGCCACCATAAACAATATTTGGCGATTAGATTTTTTATATATTCACTTGACTAAAGTCGTGCCAATCGCCATTTATTAGGCCTCTGATATATGTGCCTATGAATGGTGAGTTGTTTGCGCTGTGAGGGAAATCCATTTGATTAGTTATTGAAACTCTTTTAGTGAAGTCTTTGCAATTATGGGTAAGTCAGGAAGTTCCCACTTGGATTATGCTTGCAGTTAGCTGAAGTACATGCGTATGTATATACCCTTGAATCTGAAGCATGGGAAAACGGCATGGAAAGTACTCAGTTTTGTTTGTGACTACTTGTAATAAGTAGGTAAAAGTAGAAGATTGCACAAATTAACGGCAAGCAAGCAAGTTGCAATTGTGTTTCTGTTGCACTTGCTGCAGTTGCAGCTCCAGTGGCTGCTGCAGTTGCTGTTGCGAGTTCAGTCACCTCGTCTTGCGCCCATAGAAATGACTATGATTTAAGCAGCATTCGCGGTGTACGTAGTGCACATACAACAAACAAAACGACTTTTAAACTATCCGCATTAAGTATAAACCTTGGATAATTTGCAGAAAAGTATCTAGACTTTCAATTTGATTCTGTTCAAATAAGTGTTTAAGTTATGGTTACAATAAACTTTTACCGAATTACTGGAATCTGCGAAGCGTACAGCTGATCGAATTAATATTGTTAGTGGCCGCAGCTCATTGGAAGACCCATGACTGTTGTTTCCGTTGCAAAAGGACGAATTCGATGGAGTTTACAGACCGATTCAGTTGTTTCTGGCGCTCGAAAGCCGCTTAACTGATTGCAACATTGATGGAAGCACATATCAATTGCCCTCTCAGCCGATGGTTCAAGTGATTTCCCATCACACACTCGCACACCCAATCACTCAACACACATAAGCACACACACACAAACACAAGCGGCAATCTTAATGCGCCTGGCAACAACTAAAAGGCAGCAACAACATCGCGAGCAACATTTGTGTGCATGAGTATCTGTATCTGCGCGAGTATCTGTGTGGCGCGCGCCAGTGTGTGGAGTATCTGTGAGCGACGGCTACGGCGACGCGACGACATAGCAACCGTTTATCATAATTGGTATTAACTGCCAGCCATTCCTCAATTCTTTTCGGCCCGGAGCATTACGTATACGCCGGGATGGCCTGGCATGGCGAAGAGAATTCATTGCCGAGCATGGGACCTTAATTCGCAGGCTCACTTCGATTTCGTTCTTCTTGTTTGTCTGCGAATTACGTACGTACTTGATTGTTTCACCAGATGTATTGTGCGAGTGTAACAATGGCATAGTATCGTGTGTATGTCCGCAAGGACCATGTCATCTGCTGAACATTTAACTCGAATGCTGTCCAACAAGCTTCCTAATTAGTGGATGATTGCCAACTCGAAATAGAACTGGAAAAAGCTGAAGCTGAAGCAGAAAGCGAGACGAAATAGCCGCGAGGAGCCCGTAATGGAAACCGTAAACAAACGCAGCCAGCAAAGTGAACAAATGCCCTGAGCAGTTTACCAAAAACCGCGTGCGAGGCTTCGCCTTTGCAGTGGGGCGGAAAGAGAGGGAGAAACGCTCGGCTCGAAACACGCCGCCTAATTTAGATTCCCGTGCGGTAGGTCAAGTGCCAATTTCCTCAACTCGAAGTTGTGTGGCAGCAGCAAATCCAATGCTGAACGAATTGAATCAGTGTGTCTTCCATTCGATTCTGTGTTCGGTCTTCGTCTACCCTCAGCTCCGACCATTTCGCATCTTGGCCAGGAACCTGTTGCGCTGACTTGACAGCCCGTCAATCCGCAAAGTCCCTGGCCCTGGCCAAAAAATGGGAAACAGCCGGAATTGGCCAACAACCGCAGGTTTCACATGTGCAATCTGCCAAAGATTTGTGAGGATTTTGTGGGGAGCGATGCTCCAAGCCCACTTGGTTGAGCTGCTACTGCAGTCGAGAGTTGTGCACAGGGAAAGGAGGTTTCTCAATAGATTCAATAGAGGATTAAAATATTCAAAAATAGTGAGTTATTTATGTATGAAGACATTAAGTAAGGCACTGCCAAAGACACTAGAATAACAAGATGCATAACGGCCATACATTCGTTTGGCACTATGCAGCCACTTTTTTGGTGAAGGCCAAATTTGCTCTCTTTCCGCTCGCTCACGCTGAGAGCATAAGAAATCTAAAAATAGAATTTGCTTGCTTGTGTGAGTAAAAACAAGAGACGAGAACGCGTATATGTGTGCGTGTTGTGCTAGAAGACGATTTTCGGGCCGAAATCAATTCTGATCGAAGAAACGAATTTACATATTTGGAGTTGTGGCCAATTTCGTAGCAATATGATGAAATAAAATAAAAATTCCCTGACTATTATAATTTTAAAGTTTTTTATATTCGCTTGTTAAAATCGCCGCTCGAATTAGCTACCATTTACATATTTATGTATATTTTATTCTTATTTTATTTATATTATGTTATATTAATTAATTATTTGTAATATATGTAATATTCGGTACCCAGGGAACACCAGGGGGAGGCCATTAGAATTGTAATGGGGTCCTATATTAATTAGGCCTTCGAGTCGACTTGAAATATTTTAATGTATAACATTAAAACATTTCCATGTTCCCCAATTAAGTTATTTTTTTAACTATTGTTTTTTTTTTTATATTTTGCGTCCAGTTTTCAGTCGCCAATTATTTAAATATAAATTTTTTTATTTATGAGATAGAATGCTGAGCTTAGCTTGCTTTTTTTGTTTATCAGCTATCATCACAGTCCACTTGCAATGCTTAAAAAGCAAAACTTTTATAAGTTTGTTTAACAAATCTGTTCTATGTGCATAACATTCATTATTTTCATAAAACCATAATGAGAAGGCACTACTTTCATTTGTGCACTTAATGCATTGCTCAACAATAAATTTTTTTATACACATTTGTTTTTATTATTTTTAAAAATATTTTCGAAAACTTTAATGTGTATTTTGCAAATATTAAAAAATAAATCAGATGGTGCCTTTAATTTCCCGAAGTCCGAGTCTATTGAGTAGTTTTTCTCATGTATGAAAAGCTCTGATGGAGTTGTTAAATATCAAATTGGAATATACAAAAACAAAAGAAATAAAACTGGAAGCTGAATATAATGCGCATCTTAAATAATACAAATGGTTCATTTACATACATCATATTAAGTCAAATGACTTAATAAGTATACTAAATAATTAAAGCAAATACAAAGGAAATTATTATAATTATTATATATTATTATATATATTTCATAAAAATAATAATTATTTTTTAATTTCATAAAAAAATAATAATTTTATTAATATATAATAAAAATAATAATTTTATTAATAAATAATAATATTTCATAATAATATTTCATAAAAAATAATAATACGTAGTAGAAAATAAAAATTAATAAAATAAATAAAAATATGAAAATTCGAAATTCATTTTGTGATGTACATAGATTCGGCTATTACTATTTCTAAGCTTTATTTAAATATTAATAACGTTAAGGCAATGCAAAACAAGAATTTTTCGCATGGTGCCAATTGATAAAACATAATATAGATTTAAAGTCAACGAACTTCTAAGGTGAAGGGCATATTTTGTCAAATTTACAATGCATGAGCACACGTATGCACACATACAGTTGTCTGGTATAACTGTATGCGTAGAAAAGAGCAGTTTGCTGTAGCGCTCTCCGCTCTTTCTCTCTCGAACAAAAACTCAAGAGAGCCTGGAGCCACCTCTAGAGCCACGGCCAAAAAATCGCGTGCCAAAAATTTGTATGGCCGTTCCGCATCTTGTTATTCTAGTGTCTTTGGCACTGCTGATAACTTCGAGTGGCAACGTGTGTTAGGAGATTACCAGCTCAAGGATATATTTTAACAAATTTAAAACTAATTTTTGTTTCTTGCAGTGCTTTCGGTTTTTTGCCAACATTTTCGCTACACGGCAATCCCTAATGGAACATTCCATTTCATCCGAAAAGCCTCTTACTGACATCCCTGTCCTCAAAGGACATTTGCAAATGTATTTGGAAAAACTGGATTACTCCATAGGTTGCACCTCACTTACCCTTTGTTCTCCGGACTAACAGACTCTACATTTGCTTGATAGCGATGTTTGTAATCTCCTTTAATTTCGGTTCATTTGCCCGAGGGGCACACAGCTACTTTCTTGTGGTGGGTGTTTGTCGCTTCTTTCGCCCACGTTTTTGATAACACAGAACACATATGTAGTAACTAATTGCTGGAAATCGGCGAAGGGTTCCAAACTTAAGACACGAAAACTGTGAATAAAATATATTGTTTTGATCAAAGGAAACTAAGGAAACTGGATTTTGTATATAATTCGTATTTAATTTGATTTACGCGCTCACTAATTATGTAATGCCCGTTCCCCTAACCCCCCGAAAAAACGAAGAACCGATTGCATTTGGCGCGAAAATAGACAACGGCAAGCGCAGAGATAACAATAATAGTTTATATTTAAATTTGAACAACAACGGCGGTCAGCATCGTTTAATTTGTTTACGCGGCTCGAGTTCGTTGTTATTCGACTATAAGGCCAATCTAATTTATGCTCCGCCGCCTTGTTGTTGTCTCAGTTTTGGGTTTGATTTGGTTTAGTGCCACTCTGACTGGGCTGCTTTGCAGGAGATTTCTGTAGTAATTTTCCATGCAATAACAATGATTTTCGCTTTTTTATTTTTCTCTATTTTTTCAATTTTTTTTTTTTTTTTGGCGCTATCTACATTTCTGCGCCGCCTGCAGTTGCGTTTGAGCGCGTATCCGAGGGAAATGGAAATTACCAGAAGTAACAGAAGAAACGGAGGCGAGAACGAACCAAAGGGGAATAAAAATAAAAACGGTTATCCGATGTTTTCGGAGCTTCCTGATTTCCCGCGATCTTGCGCTGCGAGTGGGAGCAGATATCGGGCGTCTGTAGCGCGTCTGGATTTCCCGGTCTTCCGCTTTTCTAGCCGGACAACTGAACGCGGCCAGCGACAAACTTCAACTGAAGCAACTGGACTCGAATCGAATCGCGGCGAAACGAAATGAAACGAATCGCAACGAAACAAAACGAAACAGCTGGTATCTCAGCCTCAAAGCCCCAGAGTGCAACAACAACAGCTGACGGGGGCGGAGAGCCGAAGAGAGCACGCCACACTGCGCAAAAAGTCGGGCAATCACGAAATGTGATTTCGTGATTTCGTAGCTTAAAAGGATCTGCATTCAAGGAACTTATTTTCTATGTATCTAATTATACCTTTGTGTTTATAATTTTAAAGGGAACTTCTTTAGATTCCAATTATTTGATTTCTGTGTAAGCTTATTACGAGTGACGAGCGGGAGAGCAAGTGTGTGGGACAGAGAGAGCGGGCAAAGCAGCAACAGGCAAAGGCAGAAGCAGTCGAACTAGTAGGCTGGGGGCGGGGGAGTGGCTCTGTAGGCGCAGGAGAGACGGTCGCTATGACTCTTTGTTGCACCTACTTTGTTGCCGTTGCCAAGGGTGAGAGCTAAGCTGCATGCCAAATACGCTACACAAAACAAGATATAGAGACTTTCAGAACCGAATCGTTTCATTTTATAGTTTTATACATATCTTATAACATTATCATTTTGAAACTCCAATATCACATATATATGATATATTTCGTAAAATAGAAGACATATTTCAGCGTAATCTTATACTTTCTTCTGTAGCGTAGGGTACCCAACTAATCCAATACCCCACGCAAAAATGTACAGTTCTTTTCTTCGCCCTGCTCTCTGCTCCTTCAATTCTTTTTAGTTCAACATATGTGAGGAGCACATGGAGCGACAGCAACACAAACAGCAGCAGCAATAACAATAATAGCAACAATAACAACAATGTCAGCGCAGCGACAACGACGACGCTCCAAATGATTGAACTTAAATGGCAGAGGCCTAGAAAGCAGGGTGTGCGTGTGTGCGTCGCAGTGTTTGTGGATGCAAATGTGTGCCCGGTTATCAACACTTTTTAGTCGCCAGCCCTCCTATCTCCTCCCGTACCCCCCTTGCCACGCCCCTTTCCCCTCCCACACTCTATCCTCATGCTAGGGCCCAACAAAATAGTCAGCATTTGCGGGCGTTCAAAGCTCAAAGCAAAAGCAAGAGCAAAGATGCCACAGGCAGCCCTCGGGGTCGTGATCCAATATCTCTGTCCACAATAATCAGCACTAAAGGCGATAGTGTCGCACTCAAATGGGATTAATTCTCACTGGAATACAACCCGAAAACATTTCCAACACTTCAAGCAAGCTGTGCAAAACTTAGGGCTGTGCAAATATGTCATCTACTTTTTTACAAAAACTCAAAATAACACTAAAAGGGAATCTAGAGTCACTAAAGTGCAAGCTACTATCCATAGGTCTAAAAGTTTGCAAAAAAGCGTGCTTTGCGAGCAAAAATGGCACTTGTAACTTCACGAACATAGGTATAAACTATAATTTCACACAGTAGAACCTCCACTGTATTCGAAGCTCGGCAGAAAGACTTCGCAGAGCCATGGAACCCGCCTTGTTTACCCTACGGAGACTTTTTCCGGCTCGAGAGCCTCCGAACTGCCCCGCCTCCGTTTCTTCCGCCCATGGAGGAGCGAGTATCATACGAACTGCAATAAGTGACGGCGATAAATAAAGTGCCCGTCCCCATTTTCATTTTATAGCCAGATCGTGAGACAATAAAATGCAAAGGCAATGAGTGCGCTGCTGGCAAGAGAAATTAATAAGCACTCGAGTGCAAAGTACTGCTCACCACTATCACTATCATAGGCCGAATGCTGTTGATTTGCATTACAGCGGCGGAGTGGGGGGAGTCGCTTATCAGCAATGAGAGCCACAGCAGCAGCGGGCTGATAGTGATAACAGCGCCGATACCGAAATACACACGTTGTGTAGGTGTGCGTGGCGTAGATTATTGTTATTATTGATTAATAAACAATTGTCTCACTCACACAGAAAGTAGCTGAGGCTGTACGTATGTTGGTTTGTCTACACACATGGGTACATCTGTCGACTTAGGCGACGCGACCGATAAGGAGTGACCGATTTAGTTCTATAGTTCATGCGGAGATAGCCAACTTCGGACGCGATTGACCCACAAAAATGGGGCGACAAACATGAAAGACATATGCTCACACTTATTTTTGTACGCGCCCCAGGAAAACGCAGAGATCACTTAAATTAGCCAAAATGCTTGACTTGCCACATTACGCACGACTATCTGTTGTAGGATTGTTTCATTATGTACTATAGTAGAAACCTTTTAAATTATTTTATATTTGATTTCAATTACTCTTTCGAGCATGTTTTTTCTCCAGCGAAATGATGTATTCAAGCATATAAGCTTAATTAATGCTGGCATACATAATTAGTTTTGCTATTAAGGGACACACTTTAACATTTTTGCTTAAAAAAAGGCGAAACAAAGGATTATCCGAGTACAGAGAAATTTCACAGTAAAATTCCACTCATCTGTAGCAAAAATGTTTTTAAACAGATTTTTTTGAAAAAATGTAGCTGACAAAAATGGGTTATTGAATTCCAGTTCGCACGGATCCTCCGGCTAAATTCCTGTAAATCGCCGTGTACCTTTTTCACCTCACTTTTTCCCTTTTTGGATAATTGGTGGCATATCAGTGTTTCAGCTGGCTGACTGAACAGGTAAATGTCGGGAAAAAGCGACAACAGGTCCAACTATTTCGTGTTTTTCTTATTCCGAGCAAACACGCTGCAGTGGACACAATAAATGAGTCACGAAATGCGGAAAACACACAAGAGCGGGGCAGCGCCGGAAAATCGGGCAGCCATTCGGATCCGTAGGTTGACATTTAATTGCCCGGTGGTTCTGGGTGCGGGCCATTCCCCCGTCCGGAGTCCAGAGTCCCGAGCCCTGGGTCCTGTGTCCTGAGTCCTGAAAAGGATGTGGGCTCGATGGTGGGTTAAGTGTGGTTGCGGCATGGCCGTCATATCAGTTGTAACCCGATAAACGAGCTGCGTTTGCATGAGCACACCGGAGAGCCCCTCGCCCGGCTTATGTTACCCCGTTTGCCCCTGGCAAATGCATCTCAGCGATGCGTTAAACCGCCAGTGCCACCCCAAAAGCCACCCAAAGCCGCCAAAACCAGCCGGAGCACACGGACCACGACCGACTATTTGCTATTGGGATGACGCCAGCGATGGACGTTAATCTGGCCAGCAAATTGGCCATGAGCTGATTGGTTTTGTACCTGTTGCGTATTCCCACCTGCAGTTCCGGTCCCCCGCCCCGGGCCCACCCACTTTGACCGAATAGAAGCGTTCGTCGTGTAGGAATTCTGCTAATTACTACATGTATGTTATGGTTTAATCCACCCGCAGGCCTTACAACATCCAGCTGGCTAGGAAAAATGCAGTCATTCAAATTGTAAATACTCAGCGGGGGCCAAAGCAGTGGATGTGTTTCGAAATGCAATTGTCCAACTCCTTGCTATTCACTGCAATGAAATTTAAGCAAATCCCTAAATTTATACTTTTTATACTTTATGTAGATAAATGGCCGATTTGCATTATTATATTGAATCATTAATTCTTTTTGTCCAATCTATAAAGGTGAACCTTCAATTTTCCACCAAAAAATAGGTATTTTCGCCAAATCAATCAATTTTATGGCTCAAATATTGAGTGTCATACCTTGTTGAGCTCGTATTCACATTCCCAATCGATTCCCATTCAAATTTGAAAATTTTAATTTTTGTCAATTTTTTGCAAATTTTAATGACGTAACCCCTTACAAAAAATGCAAAAATTGGCAAAAATTTTTTTTTTGAAAATCGGCAGGACTCCGATGCAGATAGTTTGGGTCATTAGCAGTCCAAAACAGTCATTTTTTTAAATGTACGACTCTTTTTGGCCAAGTTATGAAGATAAGCCTCTTTGGAAACCACGTGTTTTGGCCACAATAATTTAGCTAGCAACCCAAATATGCCTCAAAATGTAAAAATTAAATTGTCATTTCTTGAAAACCAAGCAAGCACCGGAAACGGAAGGCGCCACTGGTGCTCGCTGTTAGAACTAAAAATTAAAATTGGGAAAGTATCGATAGCATGCAAAATCCAATTGGACTGCTATCGGTGGGAGGCGCAACAGCTGATTTTGATAGTGCCGCCCTGGTTGTTTTTCGGTTCAAGTTGAATTTTAATTAATTTTCGCCGGTTATCACAGAAATGGCCCCGCCAAAGGCCGCCAGCCACCGTCCGGCGGTGCGGCGCAAGAAGTCGGGCACCCTGGTAGACTCCATCCTGGACAAGTACCTCAACGTGCGCTTCTTCAAGTACCTGCTCCTGGAGCCGGCCGCTCTGCCCATAGTTGGCCTCTTCGTGCTCCTGGCGGAGCTGGTCATCAACGTGGTGGTCATCCAGCGGGTGCCCTACACGGAGATCGACTGGGTCGCCTACATGCAGGAGTGCGAGGGCTTCCTGAACGGCACCACCAACTACAGTCTGCTGCGCGGTGAGTATTTTTGGCCACAGGTGACCCCATTTCGAATCCGGAAGCATATGCGTGCACCTGTTGCTGTGGTTATAACTATATTTAGGGTTATCTTACTAAGGATAGCCTATTTCCAACTAGCTAGTTTATCCTCTTATAAAATAGATATTTCAGTTACTTTAAAGATTGAAGTAGTTTCCAAATCAAGGAGAGTAGTTTGACATATGATTCGAATGTTTGAACACAGTAACCATCAAAGGTTAAACACAGAGATTTGGGGAGTTTGATGACATCAAATGTGGTACGAACTTTAGGCAAATGATAACCGGAGCAGCGTAGGATGAAGACAAGTGAAGTTAGCCTCGCTTAAACGCAGAACTTGCCCGACTGACGGTCAATTTGGTTTATTCATCTCGAACCAAGTCGTATTTGGAATACACTCCCTCGGTTCCCGCCCGAACTTAGATTAGCAACAATAACGTGCGTTAACTTAGACACTAAAAAACAGAATCGGCCATCGGGTTGCCAACGCCTGTCAGTTGAACATGGACTTGATCTTGCTTATGAAGCCTCCGCCGTCGCCTTGTCCGGATCCGGATCCGCCGCCTTCTTTCGCTTTGGTTTCCTCTTCGTCCGTCCGCTGGTCTTTGCCTTCGCTTTCTGCTGCTCCTGGTCCTGGCTTGGAGGTTCCTGATCCGGCTGCTGCACTGGCTCCAGCAGTTGCTCCTGCTCCTGGCTCCTCACTCGCTCCTGCGCTGCAACGAGAGATGGGGAACGGAGAGAAAGACGCCATCATTTAATAAAGCTCGCACATAGAACGCACGTATATTTTAACTACGAATTCAAGCTCCAAGTTACATTTAGAGATTGCATTGGTAGATCGGGAGATTATTTACGTTGCTTGCTTACTGCCGTCTTTGCGATTCGCGATTCCGTGGATCTGCCCGGGGGTGTCCTCCTCCAGCTCGGCGTACGCCTCGATTAGAGCCAGGCGCTTCTTGTCCAGCTTCTTCGCCGATGGCACCGTGATCTTGACGTGCACGTAATGATCGCCGTGTCCGTGGGCATTCACGCGCTTCAGACCCTTGCCGCGCAGCATGATCTTGTGGTGCGACGAGGTGCCTGGCTCCACGTTTATCCACTGATCCTCGTACACGCCCTGGACGCGCACAGTGCCGCCCAGCACTGCCTGGGCCAGGGATATGGCCGCGTCCGTGTGCACATCGGCGCCCTCGCGCCTGAAGTAGTCGCTCCGCTCCACGCGGAACGTGACGAACAGCTCCTTGCTGCCCACCTGCATGCGCACCGTTTGTCCGTTCTCGATGCCAGCCGGCACCGGCACGGTGACCTTGCGGCGCTGGACCGTGCGGCCCTTGCCCTCGCACTCGCTGCACGGGTACTTGATGTGCTGCCGCGTGCCCTGGCAGTAGCGGCAAGTGGAGCGCATCACGAAGGGCCCGGTGGACACCGTTTCGAAGCCGGTGCCGTTGCAGTACTGACAGCGACCTGGCTTGGTGCCCGGCTCGCACTTGGTGCCGGCGCACTTGGGGCACTGGTCCACCACGTTGACGTTGACATCCTTGTTGACGCCGCGCGCAGCCTGAGCAAAGGTCAGGTCCATGACCATCTCCTGGGCCTGTCCAAATCCGAACTTGGAGTCGGCGAAGTCGTCAAACGAGTTCGTTCGGAAGTTGCCTTCGCCGAAGATCTTGCGGAAGAGCTCCTCGGGGTCGATGCTCGAGCGGAACTGCCAGCTCTGCGAGAAACCCTCGGGGCCGAAGCCACCGGCTCCTCCGCCGGGGAATCCGCCGCCCTGGCGACCAATGTTTTCCGCCGTCTGGCCATAGGTGTCGTACTCACGGCGCTTCTGCTCGTCGCTGAGCACTTCGTAGGCCTCGGAAACCTCCTGGAACTTGCGGCCCGCATCCGGATCCTCCTTGTTCGTGTCCGGATGGTACTTCTTGGCCAGCTGATAGTAGGCCTTCTTGATGTCCTTGCCGTTGGCGTTCTTGGCTACGCCCAGCGTGGCGTAGTAGTCCTTGGCAAGGAGGTCGCGCGTAGTGTGCAGCCCGCGCACTTGGGGTCCGTCTGTCCGGGCACTTCCGCTCCCGGCGCTGGAGAGGATTCGGTAGGAGGTCGCACGGGGCGAAGAGAACGCGGCTGTCGCCAGGCAACGGCGCACCGCCGGCAGCTGCCGGAACACGAATAATTTTTTACACGAAATCATCATTTTTCCATAAAAGTATCAGTTTTTCAGCTTTTCAACAACATGCCGTAACATCCATGCTGTCCTACGAATGTCTGTCTCTCTCTCTCTCTCTCGCTCGCACCTGGTCAGTGTGGCCGCGTGCGTGTCGAGCAAAATACCAACCGGCGTGAAAGCAAATGAAATACCGTTATATACCGTTAAAGTTAAAAAGACTGATATTAAATAAGTTAACTAATACTTTGCCTTTAAAATAAATATGAAATGTAACTCAACGAATATAATAGTTTTCCCAGGACCATACTGAAATGTTGAGTATATGAAAAGAATAATGATACAAGTAATAATGTTATGTTTCTTTTTATCTAAGTTACGATATGTTAAGTAATAGAAATCCTTTTTTATTTCCTAGGAGACACAGGACCTCTTGTGTATCCCGCTGCCTTCGTGTACATCTACTCGGCTCTCTACTACATCACGTCCCACGGAACGAACGTGCGCCTGGCACAGTACATCTTCGCCGGGATCTATCTGCTCCAGCTGGCCCTGGTGCTGAGACTATATTCGAAGAGCAGGAAGGTGCCGCCGTATGTGCTGGTGCTCAGTGCCTTCACGTCGTACCGGATCCACTCGATATACGTGCTGCGACTGTTCAACGATCCGGTGGCAGTGCTGCTCCTCTATGCTGCACTCAATCTGTTCCTGGACAGGAGGTGGACCTTGGGAAGCACCTTCTTCAGCTTGGCGGTGGGCGTTAAGATGAACATACTGCTGTTTGCGCCTGCCCTACTTCTGTTCTACTTGGCCAATCTGGGACTTCTGCGTACGATCCTGCAGCTGGCTGTCTGCGGAGTGGTACAACTGCTGCTGGGCGCTCCTTTCCTGCTCACCCATCCTGTGGAGTATCTGCGGAGCAGCTTTGATCTGGGACGCATCTTCGAGCACAAGTGGACGGTCAACTATCGGTTCCTGAGCAGAGATCTGTTCGAGAACCGATCCTTCCACGTTTCTCTGTTGGGACTGCATCTGCTGCTCCTGCTGGCCTTCGCCAAGCCCACCTGGACCTTTTTCCAGAGCTACGTGCGCCTTCGCAGCATTGAGGACCAGCTACAGCCCCAAATAGCCCAGCAGAACCTTGAGCTGAAGAAAAGACCAAAGAAGGTGGAAAAGGACAAAGACAAGGACCAGAAGAAGTTTACATCCGAGCAGCAGTCCTTCCTGAAGGCCTTCGAGAAGAGCCTGCAGAAGGCGTCCGGAGGCAAGGCCACTGCGGCGCCCTCCCAGGCGGAACCGGAACGCTACGGCATCCACTTCGATCGCTGCACCCAGCTGGCCCTGCTGCCGTTCTTCCTGTGCAACCTGGTTGGCGTGGCCTGCTCTCGATCCCTGCACTATCAGTTCTACGTCTGGTACTTCCACTCGCTACCCTACTTGGCCTGGTCCACGCCTTACTCCTTGGGCGTGCGCTGCCTGATCCTCGGACTGATTGAGTACTGCTGGAACACCTATCCCAGTACGAACTTCTCCAGCGCTGCCCTGCACTTCACCCACGTCGTACTGCTCGCTGGGGTGGCCAAGCAGCTTGTCCAGACCATGCGGATTAATAATGCGGCCAAGAGGGAGCAGCAGGAGCAACAGAAGAAGCTGCAGTAAAATGGGCTGATTTTGTTAGCCATAAGTGCCACATATAAACCATTTTGATTATGCCAAAAAAAAAAAATATAATAAAAAGTATGGAGCTTTAAAATGGAGTTACTTTTATTCGGGTACGTTAGTCTTTCGTATCTTTCGGCTCTGTACAGAGGGCGGGGAGTTGGTTACCAACTCGTCCCGCGATAGATGCAACCTACTATCTACATAAAATAACTTAAACAATGTCCGCTTAAAACTACAAGTGCAATAATGGTGCTGTGGCTCGAGGCTCCGCGTCAATCGCTGCCCACCGCCGTCGTGGGCGTGCGCATGCTGAGGGGCGTGGATGCGGGCGCAGTCACTGCCGGGGGATGGGGATCGGGAGAGGAGGGAGCCGCATTCGTTGTCGTTGTTTCCCCCGCCGGCACACTGCTACTCCTCTGAATGCTGAAGAATCGCAGGAGCGTCGTCTCGCTGTTTCGCCTACTGGAAGTGGGCGTTTTTGGCTGGGATTGGGAGTGCGAGGAGCTGCCAGCCGGCGTGCCACCGCCTCCGTCCGTGTGGGAGATTCGTCTGCGGGGCGAGGCGTGTATCCTGGGACTGCACTCGGACTGCCGCAGGCTCTGGAGGCGCGGAGATGCCAGCACATCGGTCTGTTGCTCCTCGCTGATCTTTTCGCTGAGCGTCACATGGGCCCTGCCACTCATCAGCTTCTGTTTGCGGATGTTCGTCAGCCAGTCCACCTTCTCCTTCGCCTTCCGCTTGGGCGACATGATGCCCAGGTGCGGTGCCTCGCCATCCAGCACGTAGTTGGGCAGGTTGGAGGTGGGCGAGTAGATGGCAGCGGAGATCGGCGGCGGATTGACCGCGTCGGCAGCCACCGCTGCTGCTGCCGCTGACGTGGTTGGCGGGGAGGTGTACATATGGTTCACATTCTCACTCAAGGGGGAATGACTTGGTGTGCTGAGAAGCTTGTGCAGTGGCGAGACATCCTCCGCAGCAGAGTTCTCCTTTTGTCTCTTGCTTGGCGACGCATCCTCTTCGTTTATGGGCTGAAGTTGTATATGCCTGCAAGCAGTTTCCTGGCTGGAAGGTCCAAAGAGCCGCCTTCCACGTGACTCCAGTGGCTTCGCGCGCTTCTGGGGGTGTTCTGTGGCTTCCGTCTCCTGGCCAGCTACGCCCAGCATTTCCAGGAACGAACGCTTGGTCGTCGTCTTTTCCACGGAGCCTGGTGTCCGTTCATTTTGATCCATAAGGCGCTTCAGAGATCGTGGCGTGGACTCCAGATCTCGAAGATTGTACTTGTGATTTCCACTAGATGGACCAACAGCTTTCTTGCCGAATTCCCTGACGTAGGAGGCAGTTCCTCGGTACTTTTCAGTGCGCTCCGCCTCGCTGAGGCCATCCAGGTCGGGTCCAATCCGCCAGATCTTGTGACGCGCATCATCGCTGCACGTGACAATGGGACAATCGTGGCTGGAGCCCCAGGCCACGCAGGTCACCTCCACCGTGTGTCCGGCCAATGCAACGAGCGGCTCCTCGGCGTGGTCCAGGTTCCAGATGTAAGCCCGCTCGTCGCTGCTTCCGCTCAGCAGATACTTGCCGTCCGGGCTGAGGCAGGATTTGATGTAGAACGTGGAGTTAAGGAGTCCCTTGTAGCAGGCCAGCGGGCGGGGCGAGTAGGAGGCCAGATTGTAGCAATAGATGGTGTTGTCCATGCAGTTGGCATACAGCCTCGTGCCCGACGCGTCCACAATGAGGTTGGTGAATCCACGGAAGGTGGAGCTGCCGGCATATGGCAGCTTGTGCCTGGGCAGTGGCTCCTTTTTGTAGGCTGTGTAGTTGCGCCGTAGGTCCCAAACTTTGATGACTCCGTCACCGGCACCACAGGAGATCAGCGTATCGTTGTCCTGGAAGGCCAAGCCGGTGATGCTGCTCGAGGTGGTTCCTCCGGCCATCTTGGGCGTGCGTGTGCGCTGCTTGCGCTGCGAGACTGGCGTGCCCGGTCCCCCCGTGTGCCCGCTGTAGATGCAGTTGTCCACTCGTGAGGTGAGGTCCATATTGAGATTGGCCCTGATGTCCCAGATGAGAATGGCGCCATCACGACCGCCGGTAGCGAAGACAGCGGGATCGGTGCGCTTAAAGGCCGCCGACTTAACGGACCTTGTGTGGCCCACATAGGAGTTCAGGCCGCGGATGCCAGAGCCCGCCACCTCCCACAGCCTGGCAGTGTGATCGCCCGAGGCGGAGACGAAGCGCATCTGGCCGGGGGCCCACTCCAAATCGAAAACGGCGTTGTAGTGGCACTGCGGGCCCACCAGGGACTGCTCCTCCGGCTGGTGGTTGCGTTGGGTGGTGTCCTGCAGCGTGATCTTTCCGTCCTCGTTGGCGATCGCCAGGATGTGCCGGTAACCATCGCAGTTGGCGAACTTGGCGGAGAAGATCGGCGGTTCCGGATTGAAGTCTGGGCAGTAGTTGGCCGGCGCGATGCCCCGCCAGCTGTCCTCCTTGGCCACGGAAAGGCGGCGCAGGGCGAAGTCGTAGGTCCTCTCATTGCCTAAAATTAAAAACGAAAACCAGAGGAGAAACCATGAAAATAGTGCCGTGGCTTTGTTTTCCACGGAACTTCTGCACGATCAGCAGTTTCCAGTGGAGCAACTAGTCGGGTTTCTTCACCCCTTATGCAATGCTCTGTAGTCAGGTGGCCGTGCAGGATTCCAGACCAGATGACCAGATGGCCAGTAAAACTCATTGAACCCTTTTCAAAATCAACACCTTTGACCGCAGGAAATTCGAGCGCCAAAAGTGAGATTCTCCCGCCAAGCGAAAGACTCACCGTAGCCGTGCTCCCTGGCCCGCAACTTGTTGTAAATGTTCATCGTGCACTCCTCTGGGCGACTGCTACTGCTAATCTGCGTTTTCCACTTTATTTCCTGTTATTTCCTCTGAAATAAATCAACCTTCGAGGCATCGAAAATATTTTTCAACGACGCAGCTGGACTCTTGGGCAGTGTGACCGTACTCAGATGGGAAGGAAAGGCCTTCTGTTGCGAAAGACTGGAGAACCGCCAAAAGCGAAATAAATACTAGCCATGGAAGATTGATTCGTTTCAGTGTAACATTTGGTTGCTAGAAGCAGCTGGTCTCACAGGCTGATATTTTGTTTTTGTTGCTGTTCGCTGAGTTGTTTTATGTTTAATCGAAGTTGCGCATAAATTTAGCTGCAAATCGTACGCAGTTCGCGGGCTTAAATGCAGCCACCCCCTTTCAGTTGCTTTCGCTAGCACTTCGATTCCCAGACACTGGTCATCAGACGCACTCACACTCATACACACATATACTCAGATACGAAGCAAGGACTCAAGGATTCGATTCAAGGACTGCAGCAACAACAACAACACAGGTGAGCGCCAAATTGGATTTCTATTCTGGTTTCCAGGGGGCGGGCATCACACACAGCCTGTTGCAATCAATAACACCCAGGAGGTAAAGAAACCCTCCTGCTGCGAAAACGGAACACGCAAATGCAGGACAAACAGGAAAGCCAGGAGAAGAATGGCCCAACGAACTCAAGTGCCCGTGGTTTCGGCTGTAGCGCACTTCCGCACTCCACTGGCGTCCTTGTGGGACCCACACCCGCTTCCTTCGAAGGGATAGGCCTTCTTTTATTGCACTTCGCGTGACCTTAGCCATTTGGAGCAGTCCGTGTCCTGACACGGTTCTATTGCCGGGCGTTATCTAACTGGAACTGGCATTCACTTAGTTAAATTAGTCACGAGCTTAGTCACGACTTCTCTAGTTAATACCTATTTGTGTCAAAAAGCTTGAACTCCGCTGACCCGCCAGGGGATTCCCCTCCAAGCACTCCATCACCCAACTAGCTCTGGTCTGGACTCCTTGTTTGGACAGTTGGAAGAGCTGCCGCATTTCCATTTCGGGCTCCAGCACGTACGCCGCGCCGTTAGAACGACCTTATAGATACGGTCAGAGGGGCGCAGTTGGTCATCCATTATTAATAGGCAGCATTCCTATATCTGTGTGTGGAAAGCAGCAAAGTTGTGGAGCTGAGGAACTCTTACTTTGACTACTGTACATTAAATTCCTTATATCAAATTTATCCGCTTTATGTTATGTTCTTTACGTACATTGCCTTACGATGATAACCCAATTTGAATTCCCCAGAATGTCTTATTATCGTTAGATTCCTGTTTTGTTTGCTCAAAGCTTGTGACGAATACTCGATAAGGAATTATTCGTTACAAATAAAGTTGTGTGTACATTAATCGTTTTGTTTTGTTCCTGAAATATAGAAGTTACTTATGTTAGTTGATACGGATTTAAGTCCTACAGGACTCTCCTCCAATGTTTCAGCACTATAGGTAAAAGTAATTGCATTTAAGTGACTCATTGTAGTTAAAGGTAGGCCTGCAGACTGTTTTATTGCCCACTTCACGTAAAGCACAAAGAAAAACAGAAACCCAGCGAAGAAAGAACCAGGTTTCCTTTATCTAGAGATACGGCGCTGATGTACATGGCCCAATCATTCATGTTTTATATCTCTGTCTATAATTCCCTTATCGATGCTTGCAACTGGAATCGGTGTAATATATGTGTGATATATAGCCGCGATGTCGGTGGCCGGGCTTCGACAATGTCTGCTGCTTTGGAGCGTCGACTACTGGAACTTGGAAGGTAAACCGCGGAGAAGAGCGGAGCTGATTTGCTTTTCAGTAGCCACCATTCAGTTTTCAGTTTTATGTTTTCCTCGGTTGCTGAGTTGTTGCTCCGTTTTGTTTGCTTGTACTGCTCGTATTTCTTTGCCACAATGCTTTAGTCAATGAATATGCAGCGATAATAATGTCTTAATCTCAATCCCACCCCTCCCATCCGCTTTAGTCATGGAGGACAATGTCTTCAAGTCGCACGATATCGGGCTGCGGGCGCAGAAGAAGATCCTCTCACGCATGGCCACCAAAAACATCGCCAAGACCTTCATCGATGGCACGACGGCGTCGCTGCTGGACAACCTCTACAGGCTCTGCAAGATGCACACGGGGAACAAGCCCAAGGCGGAGAAGCTGATCAAGAACATCATCAAGATCGTGATCAAGATCGGTGTGCTCCACCGGAACAATCAGTTCAGCGACGAGGAGCTGCAGAAGGCGGAGCTCTTTAAGAGAAAGTTTCAGGTGAGTCTTAAGTGCTACTCCATAACTACATGTTATTATGAGTTGTTTTTGGTTGCAGAACACGCAGCTGTCCATCATATCATTCTACGAAGTGGACTTCACGTTCGACCTGCCCTACCTGCAAAAGTCAATAGCCGAATCGCAAGTGGCGCTGAAGTCGATTGTGCAGCCGCATCTCACAGAGAAGTCGCTGGGCCGCATCGACGAGGTGTTCGATTTCTTCGGCGAGGAGGCGCTGCTGGAGACGGCTTTCCGAGCGGACTCTCCCTACCGCGAGGTGATGGGAAAGATCGTGGCGGACATAAACGCCACAATGGAAACAAGAGATATCTGAGGGGAGCCGCGAAGCGAGCTGAGCTGTAATTGCGTGCTATGAACGAAAGGCTATCTATCGAAACCAAAAAGCAGCCAGTAGCTAGTTGCGAATGAAAAACGCTTGCTTAAAGCTCACCCACCAACACCACCACCACCATCACCACCAAAATACAAAATCTAGGTATAGATATGGGCCAGCAGCGGAAGAGAGGGCGCAGAGCTGGGAAGGAAAGGAAAAAGACATGTGTTTAAGGAGGAGTTTAATTTAGTTCAACTAGTGATATACCATTGACAACAATATCAAAAGTGTAAAGACGTCCGTATTGATTATTTTGATGACAACGTTAACATTCGTGTACTCAAGGTCTATGTAGTAGTAATTAGGAAGAACCAAATGCATTTCGCCAAAGGAATTCACTAAACGGAAATTGTAAACTCGAGCAAAATGCTTTTATCGGTGTGTAAGTTGATCGTTGATCGTACGTGTGAAAGTAACTATATGTATAAGTCTAAGTGTTAGATGGGAAATACTTCAGCACATAAGCAATTACTTATTCGTGGTCTACTTTTTGATACTCCCAAACTCGCTGTGTGCACCCGCAAGTAACTATATCACCGTCTTAGTCAGACCTTTGCGTACTTAACCGATCGCCCCCGATCGGAGCCACCCATCTCACCTGCAGTCGTTAGTCGATGCTAAGTTGGTTATGGTAAGTCGTCACCAGAACCTGTTTCTATTTCTATTCGTATTTGTATTCGTATTCGTATTCCAAGCCTCCAAGGGGTCGGTAACCTTAAGCATTATTTATGATACTCCCACAATGATATTCCATTCGAAACATATCGAAACTATCTGAAAGGCAACATAGCTAAGGGGACAATAAGTTGTTTGCATTTTTCTATGACTTTTGGTTCGATATTCCAGCGATGGAGGCACAAGTTTAGTGGTTTAGATTTTAAATATTTATTTGTTTACCAACAAAACTATGTTGACTATAAAAATAAAAGCAACAATTACCAAAAAGTCCTAATCCCTATCACTCGGCCCGCTTTTTGTTAAGCACGTCGTGTGCTTCCTCGCTAGCTTCCAGTTGCTGCTGCCGGAACAACTCGATGAGCTTCTCGGTGGCGGTTTGCGGCGTCTCTAGCGGCTTGGACGCCTCGACACTGGGGTAGGCCTGGCCTTGGGCATCCGGCGAACGCAGCAGGAATGGCGTCCATGGGCCTTGGATGGAGGGCACTTCCGTGTGCCACATTTTCCGGAGTCGCAGGGAGCTAGAGCTGCCGTTTTGGGTCTTAAGCAGGTCAATCCACTTGGAGATCTCCTCTTGGGTGCTGTTCCTGCAGCTCATCCACTCGCGCTCGCCGTTCACTGGAACAGCATAACATATTTTAAGTATTCTCCGCTTCTAGGGACCATCCTTATACATCATGTATACGTACAATACTCTCCCACCAAAACTGGCGTGCGATGGCGCCTGGGCTTCACATAGACCACAATCCCGGGATTCTCTTTGGCGAAGTCCAGCAAGTGGTTCTCAATGAAGTCGCTATTGAACGTTGCATATGATTAGTTATATTTTATAATTAAACATTTAATGGGTTTTGCTTACCGCATGCCTCTGCTGGATCCATTATTCTTGCAGAACTTCAGGGTGATTCGCTGGAGCTGGCAAACATAGCGTCCCAGACCATTTTGCAGGGGCGCACGGGGGAAGCCGGACTTCAAGAACAAGTGGCTGTTCGACATTCTGTATTTGTTTTTAATTCAAAACAATTTTTAACTATTTTTTACAGTTCGTAATCAAAGGCGACGTAACAGCATGCCGCAAACAGCTGACTCTCTCTGACCAGAGATGACGAGTTAGTTAGAAACGTTAAGTTTTATAGCTATAAGCCCAATCTATGCTTACGTTGGAACATAAATAATCTATGGCACATCCGCTTTAAAATATGTAGCTGTTCCGCACTCAATAAAATAATGTAAGGTAACGTCCATTTGAGCTAATCACAATATGAAGAATAAGAAAATAGTGCTGCCCGAGCTATACAAGCCAATTGCCCATCTCTGACACAAGACAGGGCTGTTATGCACTCTCTCCTCTCTTTCGTTGATAAAGAAGAAGCGGCACAAAACGGAAAACAAAAATGCAGGCGAGGCGTCGCTTTTCATTTGATTGGAAAAACACGAAGTAGAAGCGGAGTAGAAAGCGTGCAACGTGTAAAAGTGGAGCACATGCAGCTGGTCTAATCAGCTCCACAAATACATAGACTGCAAAATGGCCACCGTAAGCATTAAATCGCTATTTAATCTCGAATGCAAATTAACAACATATTGGCCTCCAGACTTTTGTGGGCTCAAAGTTCTCCAAACATGTTCTAGTTGACGAAGAAGAGGGGGAGGAGGAGGAGGAGGATTCCGCCGAGTCTGGTTCCACATCGTCGTTCAGTTTGCAGGAGTGCATCGACGAGTTCAGGGCACGTCGCATTCGCCGTGTGTCCACTCAAAGTCGCGACTGCGAGACCAACAATAACCACGTCAACATGTCCCGACCCCTTCCCCGACTCCGCAGAACCACGGATGCGGACCTAATCAACCAGAATCGCTGCAACAAGGAGCAGGAGCGCAAGGGGAAGCCTTGCCAGAACGGCTTCTGCTACTGCTTCACCAGCGACAGCGGAGACTGCGGCTCCACGGCGCCGTCACGTGACCAGCACGTGCGACTACCAAGGCGCAGCAGGCGATCTGAGAGCGCCAAGGTAAGCCACTACTGACCAGCCCGCTACAGTTCCCTCATTAAACTCACACTTTACAGCCCGCCAAGCAGAACAATCTCGGCAGCCAGCGGCAGCAGGCGGAGAAACTTCGTCGAAGCGAGCCGAGCAGCATAAATTCTGGCTTCAAAACTCCCTTAACTGCTGTCAGTCGCTTGAGAGCCGTGGCCGGCGAGGATGAACCGCTTATACACATCATCCAGGAACTGCACGACAACTGTGTGGTGTCCGAAGTGCGCGTGAACCGCCACAAGCTGTCAGATTCTGGCTCCAGTTGCCGGCACAGGAGCACAAAGACAGAGCCTACTAAAATGCTGTCCTACGAGCCCATAGCCTATAAGCCCTCAGCTCCTGTTTTGTCTAACATCAGCGAACAGGAATCCGCTGTGGAGGAGGTGCAGGAGAAAGAAGAGCTGGCCACCGAGCCCCCAAGTCGTAGGAGTTCCCGCTCTCGACGCAGTTCCGGAGCAGGTGGACGCCTGCTGCAGAAACGCCTCTCGCAGGGTCAAGTCAGCTTCAAGGCACGCGACTCGCAGCTGCCGCCTCCGAAGCCGCCGCGTCGCAGTTCCCAAAGTCTGGATGGGAAACTATCGCAATCCTCGCTCACCTCCACGAATCCTTCGGTGCGGGAGGCCGAGCGAGTGCTGGACGAGTTTCTCCGCAAGCGTGGCGTTCAGGTGCCTACGAGCAACTTGGAGCCTTCGCGCAAAAAGGACAGCAAGCGCAGATCGTTTCCCATGGGTAAGTTATACCCATAAGCCCTAGAAAATGAAACCGTAACCAAATAGAATCTATTTTACCAAAAATCAAATGTATTTACCAAATAAAGACTTTTGTATCCAACCATTTGGCTTACGGTTTCATTTATTGGTTCCTTGGTTATTCGATGTTTTTACGAGTTTTGCGTCTTTCTTTAGCTGAGGTAGAGAAGCCCAGGCATCCCAGGAGCCAAAAGCAACTGCCCACTTGCCCCTCACTCAGTGACATTGAGCGCGTGGTGGAGTCCAAGCGTGGTTCAAATTACGCCCGCAATATTCGGCAGGAGAGCAGTCGCAAAGGGCCGCACACCAAGGAGGTTATTATTGGCTGGACAGAGCCCAAGATCACCGATATGCTCAACTACGAGGGCAAGACAGCCAGCGACTTTAGGACGCCGGCGGAACCCCAAGTGGCCATTGGATGGCAACTGCCTAAAGCGCAGCCGCAGCCCGTAGTGCCAAAGGTTTCCTTGGACACTGTTGACGGAAGTGTTTTCGAGAACCTGGCATCCAATATGGTGCACAAGGAGACGCCCATCAAGTATTCCAGTAGAGTTAGCACGGCAGGAGGTCAGGCCAGCCAGAAGTTCATCTGGGGCGAGCAGTGGCGGAATCTATCTCCTTGGAAGGGTAACAAACCGAAGAACCTTGGAAAGAAGTCCAAGAACTTCCTGAACAACTCCAAAAAAAAGATCCTGCGCTTCGTCTCGCCGAAGAAGTCCAATCAGGAGGATCACACGCAATTGGATCAGCAGAGATTCACTCCCCAACAGTGCACTATTGGCGTACAGACCTCTACCTCGCAACTGGACCTGCAGTCACAGTCTCCGCCGGGAAGCTACCACTCCCCCATGCAGACCACGCCCTCGGCTACTACCACATCCACCCGCCAACAGCTGGACACGGAGCAGCCGTACTTCGATTTCGAACGCAAGGTGAAGGCGCCGACTCCTCCGAAGAAGCTGCCCCGTGCCAACAGAGCCCGCAAGCTTGATTTTCAAGCAGCAGCAGCACCCACCACCTATCGCTCGTATCACAAGGATCTCGACCAGGACGTCACCATCACCAAAATGGGCTATCTGCTCAGCAGCATCAGGGCCAAGCTGGAGGCCAGCGATGAGCAGGCAGTGAGAACCTTTCAGGTGAGTCCCTTAACCTTTTGCTTTATAATTTGCGGGGCGTGTTCATTTCGTACCTTTATTGATGAGTCCAAGAAAGCATGAAGAGATTAAATACTAGACAACGGTAAATACTGCACCCAAGGCGTAGTGATCCGACCCGAGACAGTAATTGGGGATCTGTCCCGTCCCGATGCACCGGTTGATTGTGGGCAGTAAGTAGACGCTGAGGGGCAAGAGCTTGTGTCTGCTCCGCGATCCTAGCGAGCGCAGGATGTAGTCCACGATGACCCATTCGTTTTGGTATGTTGAGGCAGTTCCTTTGCCCGAATCGATGATCTCGAAATGCGGGGGTTTTGGGCAATCTGTGGAATCCACATCCCCATTCTTGCCAACGAGGAATTCAATAGGGGAGGAGTCGGGCAGACTGTTGAAGTCACCAGTCAAGACGATGGGCGTGTCGGTGGAGAACGAGTGCAGCTGCTCCAGAATCCTTTTCACCTGGGCGCAACGGACATCGCTCCGTTTCGGGTTGAAGAGCAAGTGCGTGGTGGCGACCACGAACTTCTTCTGCTGCTCCTGCTGCTTTCTGAATCGGAACTTGGCAAACAAGGCCACATTGTCGCGATTGAGCAGGGCCACCGCCTGGTCGCGCAGCTCCACGGCTTGGTGGTCTAGCAACTTGAACTTTGAAGAGTCGTAGACAATGGCGCATCCGTCCGTTCGACAGCCGGTCTTCTTTTTGTACACATAAGCCAACTTCTTGCCATTGCCTATACGCAGTCTTTGGACGAGCACTGGGAGGTGGTCGAATTGCATCTCCTGCAGGCATAGTATGTCCGGATCCAGTTTGAGCAGTTCCCTGAGAAGGTTCTGCTGGCGGCGTTGCCAGCTGAGGAACTCATGCGGGATTCCCACGTACAGGAAAAGGTGCTCCAGTAGCAGATCCTGGGCCAAGATATTATACGAGACAACCTTGAAGGAGGAGCCCTTGTGCGGATCTCCACCCTCAGTCTGATCCCCCAATGGCGTCCAGCGCCTATTCCGATCGTGGCTCGACTCCATTTCCTTTGCTTTTTGTTTGTGCTTTCCGCTGGTTCCTTTTGCCTGGCTGCTAACGCTGCGGCTGATGATCCTTGATGTCGCCTTGAGTGTAACGTTATGCAGCAGGGACTTGTACATCTCACCAGGTGCGCCTCCCCATATGCCCGAACTCCTGGTCCCCTTAAAAGCCTCTTGCTTCTTTAGTGTTTTTGGGTGGCGTCTGAGTTTTCGAGTGGAGGAAAGAAGTCTGCTGTTGTCAGCTGTTTTCACTTCTTGTTTTGCGCTCTCCTTCGCTGGGCTGCATTGCAGCAGATATCGATAACGCCGCGGTACTCGGTCTATCGAAATTAAAAAAAGGTTTATTTGGAAGTAGTATTACAAATTTTAAGGTAAAATCGATTTGGCTAATCCTTGGTTTATTTACTCAAGTAATAAGCCTCTTCTTTTATAAATATATCGTAAATATGGTTCGTAATAAGATAATTAAAGCATAATTTCAATCGATTGCAGAACTGCTCCCGCCGCTTTGACCGCCATGAGCCTCAGATCAGTCATCTTCAAACCGAGAGCTACGACTGCACAGACGGACCCAGCAGTGGGGCAACCACATCGTTGGCCACCACACGGCAACAGCGCGATCTCGACAGCGAGCCCATTTACTCGGAGATTGAGGAAGACTGCCTGCTAATTAGAGGGAGTCCGCACCACGAGGTTAGGACCGCTGCACAGATCATAGACCACACGCGGACTCCTACGGAAAGCTCCACCGCGTATGTGAGTGAGTCTGTGCCTGCTCCGTCGCCCTCGCGCGATGACATCAGTGCAATGTACGCCAGGGTGCAAAAGACGCCGAAGAACTCACCGCAAATGAAGCCACTGGTTAAGCCTCAGATCAGTTTCCAAGCCATTCAGCCACAGAAGAGTACTCATTCCGCTTCGCCGCCTATAACAACACCTATTGCTCTTGATCAGGAGGTACAACCTAAAAGCTGCACCCAGTCGAATCCACCGCAGCTAAGCACCCAGATGGTTTCACCACAAGCAACTGCTCCTCAGCAGCCTGTAGCTTTGGGTCACTTCCTCCACGAATCTCTGAAGAACGGCAACTTCTTTCAGTTCATGCCTCTGCCCGAGGAGCCGAGTGGAACGGAATCCTCCTGCTCAGCCAGTCAGACCACTGAATCCTCTGTGGTTCGCCAGCCGAAGTTAAAGTTGCCTCCGCCACATACCCACCAATCCTTAAACAATATCAGTGAGCAACACTCGCCGCCCAAGCAGAACCGGAATCTTTCTCGTTCAGAACTCTCTCTGCAGCGCAGCGAGATCTTCTTGGACAATCTGTGCCGCAGTGAACTGGTGTTGGATCGCCTGGAAAAGGTGCCCAATGTAAGTGCCATTGTAGTTTTTCCAATTTGTCGCATTTCTAAACCAAAGCCCATTACAGAACACTTCCAATGTGGATTCCGTTTCGTATGACATGCCCGAGCAGCTCTACGCAGATTATAGTTTGGTTGGAGCGGGCAGCGCCGGCAGCTCCTTCGTGACCAACGATTACGGCTCCGGGCAAATCGAACCTGAACCGGCCAACCAGAGTACGCCGAAAAAGAAGCAGAGCCAGCGCTTTACAACCAAGGTAGAGATTTTTGTTGACTCCCACTAAAGCTTAAGGCTTCCGCTTGCATCTGATTTCTGACATCTGACACTGTAAATCCTGTAAATAGACACTACCACGCTGTACTCATCTAAAGCTTTCTGAAACACACTTCAAATATAAGATTGTTGTTGAAACTGAGTAATGATTGATCTTTCAGCCCGCTTCCAATTTGACCATAGAAATTCATGATGGCCAAGCCACGTCGCTGCGCCATTTGGGTAACAATCTGAGCATCAGTTGCCCCACAACTCCCCAGCAGGCGGAGGCCTCTCAGGCAGTGGATCCCTCTGTCCTGCACAACAGCAGCAGTTTGGGTGAGCTGATGCAGACGGTGCCCAATCCCAGTGACAGCCAGCTGATGTCAGTCAGCGCCCTCGCTCGCTACCGCCTGCTGAAGAATGCCCTTCGTCGTTCGTACCGCAAGGGAAAGGACTTCTTCCTGGCGGAGAAGCAGCGCCTGGCTCAGAGCCTCAATCTCTCGAGGGATCAATCGAATCAGACGGATGGGGAGCTGGATAGCAGCACTTACTACGCCAGCTTCAACGTGGATTCCTTGCTAAACGATTCCCTGAACCCAAACGAGCAGCTGGCCCAAGCTGTGAGCATATGTCGGCAGATGCCGGAATTGGAGATCTCTGCGGAGATGGTGGAGGCGGAGCGACTGTTGCTCTTCTCTACCTTGCGAAAATCGACTCCACTAGGTGGCCAATTGAATGAAGAAGCATTGGCCGCACGTAGAAAATCCCAGTGCCTGCTGATCGACACCATGGAACTGCCGGTGAGGGCGGACGTCAGCCGGGATATGTTCTTCAACTACCACTACATCTGCACCTTTGAGTGCGGAGGACGCATACGATCCACTCAGTCGGTAGAGTGCCAAAATGGCTCCGCCTTCTTTCGAGACTGTGGCTTGGAGTTCTACAGTGGAGAAAATGCGGACTCCTTGGAGCTGCGTTGTCAGATCTTCATGCTCCGCCTGCGCAAAGTTTCCACTCTGGCCTTGGAGCCTGCCAAGTCTCTGGTAAGTAGCTTCAGTTGTCCTCAGAGGCAGTTCGCTAATAAGTTACCTTACAGCGCCGCGGCAGCGGAAACTTAGGCTCCGCCAACTCGAGCGGTTCTGCGGGTTCTGGTGGTGAGCAAATCATGTCGCGCTTTCGCTTACATGCCTCTTTCCATCTACGAGCTGTGGATCTGTCACCATTTCAACTGGTGACCAATGAGTCGAGATCAAGCGACAAAATCTGCCTGCGCAGTTCACGCTCCTGGCAAGTTCCCCTGAGCACGCACACGAAATCCACGAATCTGGGACCTGCCATATCTATTACTGGCAGAGTGGACTTACGGCTGCACAAGACCCGCTTCTCTGGCTACCTAAATGTTCAGGATCCGAAGAGCCAGCACAACTGGAACCGCAGATGGTGCAGTCTGGATGGCGTGCGGTTATCCGTTTGGCAACACGAGGATAATCTGGAAAGTGATACCCCGATATTTTCGCTGGAGTTGCCTGGACTCGGACAATCCCAGATAGCTGCAGCCCCCCGCGAGCTGTGTGCTCGGGCGAGAAGTTTTCTGCTGCAAGGAAGGGAATCAGATTACGAATCGGGAGTCTTCTTTGCTGCCGATACGCAAGCGGAGCTCTCGGAATGGCTCACCCATCTAAATGAGGCTATAGCTTTCGCCAGGCACTGGCTGTGCTCCTGACAGCAGCTGCATTGCCCAACAATTTTTATTTTTATATGTGTTAAAGTTTTCTATTTATATTTGGTTATATTTAAATTGTGCTTAGATCTTTCCACAAATTGTATATTGTTTGCCATGCAAACGTGTCGCTCCTTTCAATGCAATTCTAGCCCTTACGTCATACGTATGTGAATCAACATTCCTTTCCCTGAGCGGGATATAGTCATTTGATCTGAACCATCTGAATCCCAGTGTCCTGCTGGCCTGGCGTTCACGTCACAACAACAACAGTTTATTACGTACATAATTTACATGGGCTACGATAAGTTGATAAGATACAGATACGATTATATATTTGATATAGGTTACAATATGATACACAAGTATGTTATATGCGCTGGTTGCCCCCGGTTATCTGCAAAATCGGTTATCCATGCTCACGTCCCCACATCCTCACATTCGTGCCTAGTTAGTGCCTACTCGTAACTATTACATTTAAGTATATGTACTATTTAAGCTGCTTTGTAATTTCGTTTTCATTTCGTTTTCGTTTGCTCATTACAGTGCAAAACATAAGAGTCTGAGGTTATGTTTGTTGTGGTATTGTTTCCAAGCAATTTACATACTTAACTTGTACATTACTTAAGCACTGACTATTCTCTATTGATCTGACAACTGGTCACGTTAAACTGTACTTGGTGTGGGCTCTGCTTAGGCTTAGGATCGCTATAATCTTTATCTGATTCCGGCTCTGATTGTGGTTCTTTTTCTGTTTCTGTTTCTGCTGATAACTAGTTGGGATGAGACTATGGGTCTAAGGATATGCAGGAGCGCAGTGCAAGTCGGGTCCTTCTGAGGGATTCGGGATTGGCTTAGGCTTAGGCTCAGGCCAGCACATACTTCCACACTCGATTCGTCTGGTGATTGGTTCCGATCTCGGTCACATACAGCGCCGATCCGTTGACACTGACCGCCATGGAGTGCGGGTTCTTGAACTCGCCCCAGTGCCCGATGATCGTCTCCGAGCGCGGATCGATGGTGAATCCCCGCACCGGCAGCATGGAGGTGGGTCCATTTACGGCGAACACTATGTCCCCGAAGCTGGCCACTCCGAAGACGCGACCCAAGTCCGGTTCCTGGATGGTGGCCGCCGGTTCACCCTCGCCGTGGGAGGATATCAAGCCAGCTCTGTGAAAGATTACCCATTGATATTCCGTACTTATGGCTAGCTGAGTGTAGCTTACTTGGGACAGACCACCCTCATGTTCTCCCTGTCGGCGATGCACAGCAGATCCAGGTGTTCCAGCAAGGTGATGGCGTGTGGCACCTGCAAAGAGAGGAATTCTGCAAAAGATTTCGTTAGGAAACACATCGACACATCTGGATGTTGGATCAGAGTAAATATTAAGTATACGCACCGGGTGGCTGGGGAATCGTGCGGAGAAGCTTGCCAGCGGCATTGAACTTGAGTATGCGACTGTTGCAGTAGCCATCGGCGATGAAGAACTGTGGTGCGGGATTATAGTAAGTTCGAAAGTCAAAGAGATCAACAGGTATGCATGTCTTACCTCTCCGGTGGTCGCCACTGCAATGGATGTGGGCTTGCACAGGTGCTTGACGGATGATCCTGGCCTGAAGCGCTTGCCAATGGTCAGCAGAGGCTTGTTGCTAAAGGGTTTGAACTAAGGGGTAAGGGGTAAGGGATTACGTTAAAGGGTAACTTATTGACATAAACAGAACACCTGCCTTGAAAGCCTGGTGCATGGCCACATCCGTGATCCAGTAATTCCCGTGCAAGTCGATGGTCAGGCCATGCGGCATGTAGAACATGTTCGATCCCCAACCCGACTTGATGGCACCTGTCTTCGCGTCCAGCACATAGATGGTGTTCTCCTTGATGGGCCCGTACTCAATAAGGTAGTATATATTGCTCTCGTTGAATGTGCTGCAAATAGTAAATAGTATTGGCAATAGTAACTAGCTTATATATATGTACTATATATAAATGCTATTCCACTGTACACATTGCACTAAAAACCTAATCCTTACTATAAATTATTAGTTATTCAGCTTGCAATAAAAACAAAGGATCAAAGTGATTGGTTTCTGTTGCCTGTGTACATATGGGATAGACACTTGTTACCAGGCAGCGCCAGCTGTTGACCTACTTTACATCCCAGTAGCGCTCGGCGCGGTGGAAAACCACCGGACTGCCCTGCGGATCCACGGCCACGGCGGTGACCTGGCCAAAGCTGTGCTGCTCGGTGGGCCAGTTCTCCACGAGCACGGGAGTCGGCACGCTGGCCGCCGGAAGGGGCACGTTGTCGTAGCTGCGTTGGTTCTGCAGGGCCACTGCATCATCGTCGGCCAGTGGCATTGCCAGCTCTGGCTGCTCCGGCTTCGCGAGCCCCGTCTCCTGAAGCCTCCGCTTGATGAGCGCCCGCACCTGGTCGAAGAAGCGCTCGTTGAGGTTGACACCTGGTCCCAGGTCCACGGCCAAGCCCGCTGGCAGGTGGTTGCTGCTGCTGGGCGCCACACATCCCAAGCTTATGGCCAGCAGCGCCACGAACAGGAGACGCGACATTTTCTGGAAGTCCTGTGATTTTCTTCACCCAAAACAACGGCGACTCGGTTCTGGCTTCGCTCACTCGATTTTCCTCACTGCCAACATCTGTTGGCGGTGTCTATATGTCGAGTTGGCAATAGATTAACTGACTCTGCTCCGGACACACACACACTCGCACACGCACTCCCACGCTGTTCGATTTTCGCTTTCACTGCGACGCCTGCGCCTTGGTCCTGCACAGTGGGGCCAATCATCGAATTCAAGTTTTATCACAATGGAAAATTCATTGGTGGTTACTGCACTGAAAGAGAGACCATTTCTATACCTTAGAAGAAAAAACAAAAGTGTGCACTTTAGTCTCGAATAAATTTATTAAAAAAGTGCTAGGAACGTATAAATATAAATATTATTCGATTTAACATCTTATGGTTTCTTTTAATGTAACTTGAAAACGTGCAGAACTAGTCGCTTCGGTTTCACTGTGGCCCTGCCACAAGCCGTCGTGAATTGGAAAGCCTGTATTGATTTTCCAACAGCAGCGCGAAAACAGTGCGTGCGAAAAGTAACGCGACACTTGGTACTTTTTACTCAGCGCGAGGTGCGATAACAACGGGGGAGACTAGCTCATCTCCACTAGAGTATTTTGGAGGCTGAGCAGGAGGCTCCAAGTGGGTATCCTCCTGGAATAATTTTCGTTTGGCCTGCGGAGGCGTTTGGTCGGCAGTCAGTGTGTTTGACGTCACAGCGAGCTGTGTTGTTTGTGAGGGGGCGTGGCGGGGGCAAAGTCCGGAGCGGCTTCATCCTACGCCCCCCAATCCCAGTTCGGCTGGGTCCAAATATAACCGGTGTCCGTCATCGAGCAGTAGGCATTGTAGTAGCGTCCCGGCGAGCTGGGAAATGCGAAAGTAATTGCATAAAACCGAATCGGGGGAAGGAAAGCTAATTCGGTTTCGGTTTCCCCCGTGGCATTGCATTCCGGGCACTCGGCCGGAAACGGAAACTCACCGGCAGTAGGAGAATTGGGGGCACTTGCAGCGGAAGAGGCTCTGGAACTCCTCCTTGCACACCTCGTTCCACCAGCAGGTGCGCTAGAATGCATTGGAAACGAAAGGGTTAGCTCGCTGCCACTATGTACCACCTGTTATCAATAGGCACCTCGGTCATGTAGCCGTGGACACTCTGATCCGAGTAGCTTCGCTTCGAGAGATGCGCCTGCACGGGGCAGAAGAGCAGCGTCACCACCAGAAGCAACAGTCGTGACGTCACGGGCAGCGAGTGGGGGGCGCACTGTAATGCACAGGAGAAAGTGAAACCCAATCAGACATATAACCCTAAGTTGCCCCCGAAAGCACTAAAGTTCAACTACTTTCCACTGCACACTCGTGAACACCTTTATTTTTGTTTATTTTTGGAGCTCACCATCATATAGCTTCCTCTGTTGTCGTCTTGACTTATCCTCCGCTCCCGAAGTACAGTGAACACTTCACGTGCCGCACGTCCTGCGATGAATGTCGCCTGTTTTCCGTTTTTGGCATCCCTTTGGGGCGGTGGCGTCGTCATCTCGGCATCTCGGCTGCCTTGCATAAGCATAAGTATTGACCCCGTTCGCCCTCGGCTTTCAGCTTTCACTACTTTCACACGCACACACACACAGCCAACGAGTGCATTCACTGCTGCACTGGTGTTGGTGTGCTTTTGGCCCATTTCGAAGGGTGATTGCCTCACTGTTTGGCTCTGCTGGGTACACAATCCAATACAGGGCCTGTTAAGAACGAGAGATATGAATGAGGTGTGATGAAAATGTACCACAACCCTTTTAGCAACCCTTTAACAACAAATCAAAAGAAGATATTTGTATCCAACGAACTGAACTCTCACTTGTTTCTCAAATTAAATCTGAACACTAGAGGGCGGCACTTTATTTTTCATATATTGATGCGATGATACATTTTAAGAAGTAAAATTTGATGATTGATGCGGTACTAATTCAACCAAATTGCTGAAAACATTTTCAAAACAATGCTTGAAAATTCCTTTGTTTTCAGCGACGTCATCTCTTTCGTCTGATAGAAAACGCACGCGACATGACTCAGCAGAGGAAAAGCGAGAAATAAGCAAAAGTGGCAGATGCTTAAAATAGTTCATAAAGTCATTTAGTGGCCAAAGTATTTTCATATAAGCCGCATCAAATCAACACTCTCAACAGGTAGAAAATTATGAAAATTCCTATATATCTAAAGAGAAAAGGGGGCGTAAAAGTGTCGAGAAATTCTTCTGGCATTTTCCAGAAAACATTTTGCACTTTGGATTTTCGCTTTTCAAAAAAGTATTATACAGAATAGAATTTGCATACAAACTGTGGGAATTTGTGTAGGTTTGCTTTTTATTACTGTGTGTTTCTTCTGGAACAAACAATCGAAAACACTATCAGTTGAACTCCGAAAAAGGCCTGTCTGCGCAGTGACTAATAGAATCTTCTTTGGGTCACCATCATCATAATCGCAGCCGTCTGAGTCTCCAAATCCCACGACTCCCACGGTAACAAACAAAACAGGCTGAAATCGCTCGCAGATTCGCACCGAAGATATGTGTTTGGCATATATAAGTTCAGAATGTTCTCTAGAATGACGCTCGTTTAAATTTAGATGGGAAATAAATTTTCATATTTTTAGCCCGTGGGGGAAGATGTAAACAATCTGTTGAGGGTATAAAATCGTGTGAGTGCTCGAGGAGCTCCATCAAAATCGCAGCAGCCGCGAATCGAAGCAGACGCGTTTATCCAAGTGAATTGAATCTAAAAAGGTACGAGGAAGGACCGAGCCAACGCGGAATTTATTGTGCAGTGAAGAAGTGAAGTGATTGGCTCATTATCGTCTCGTTTCTTGATCAAAGCAGATGTCCGTAGTGCCACTGATGTTCCGTGACTGGTGGGATGAGCTCGACTTTCCAATGCGCACCTCGCGCCTCTTGGACCAGCACTTCGGTCAGGGACTGAAGAGGGATGACCTCATGTCCTCCGTGTGGAACTCCCGCCCCACAGTGCTGCGATCGGGATATCTGCGCCCCTGGCACACGAACAGCCTGCAGAAGCAGGAGTCCGGATCCACCCTCAACATCGACAGCGAGAAGTTCGAGGTCATCCTGGACGTGCAGCAGTTCTCGCCATCCGAGATCACCGTCAAGGTGGCCGACAAGTTCGTCATCGTGGAGGGAAAGCACGAGGAGAAGCAGGACGAGCACGGATATGTCTCCCGCCAGTTCTCCAGACGCTACCAACTGCCAAGTGAGTCCGAATTCCTTCAACAATAGGAAGTATGCTCAACGTGTATGATCCTTCCCCTAGGTGATGTCAATCCCGACACGGTCACATCCTCCCTCTCCTCCGATGGCCTGCTGACCATCAAGGCGCCCATGAAGGCGCTGCCTCCTCCGCAGACTGAACGCCTTGTGCAGATCACACAGACTGGTCCCTCTTCCAAGGAGGACAACGCCAAGAAGGTGGAGACCTCCACCGCCTAGGACTCAATCCTTTTGTACCGCCTTCAGTGTTAGTTAGTTTATGTCTACGTGTGCCTTATATATTGGACTCTACATATTTTATATCAATTAAAACGAATATTTAGATAAACATTTGAGGAACAAGGTGTTTGGTAGGTCAAACGGCTTGATCTTGCTTTATTTGCTCTCTCTCGTTATCTGTTATCTACTTCTGAGCTAAGCCAAAACAGCTATACAATACATTATCTTTATTATTATCGATATGTATCTTACGGATCTTTCAAGAGCAGTAGTTCGTCCATAGTCACTCCGTTCTTCGCAAGAACCTCTTGTATGCGGACATTGGCCTTCTCAATTTGTTCGGGTTTCAATTCGTCCTTGTAGCCATTGACATCACCACGTCTCACAAATCTAGAGGATTACAAGTGAATGGTTTTTCGGAAAACTATGGGACATTCTCTTACGGGTAAACTTCTTTACCAGCATTTTCGTGATGCACTTGGGCCAACTCCCACAGATGATTCGTGGTGGGATTTTCTGAAAAGAAAATTCATTTAGATCAATGAGATCATTGTTTCCGCATAGGCTTCCAACTCTTCATTTCTGAGAAGGACAAATGCTTTAGCAGTTTCTCCATTTGCTGATCGTTGATGGGTTTATTCAGAAATCTGGAGACATCGGTGATCACTCCTCGCAGATCTTTCTTCATCATTTCAAAGCTGGTATAAAAGACCCAAGGCTCGTTCCTCAGTTGGTAGAACTCATGGGCGTGTTCAATGAACTCCGTGGGGAAATCATCAGAGGCCAACCACTCATCGAAGTACTGGTGCAATGATTTCCCGTAATTGGAACCAAAAGATACTCCGTGATAATATCGAGAGACATAGGAGTCCAGGGGGCTACGGGACACATAGATCACTTTGTTGTTTCCCTCCCAAAGCTTTGAGGGGAGGAGGGCAAGCGGAAGGTGGGACTTTATCAGTCGCGGGGACTTCAGTTCCTCGATAGGCCCGAACGAGCGGTTCAGGTCCTGAAAAACGGAGTAACCGAACCTGGAAGACGTGGAGGTGTAAGTATATACATGTAAGCCCACGAATACGGATACACCCACTCGAGAAAGGGAGTTCGCAGCTCCTGGTCCTTGGCCAACGCCCCCTCGAAATCGCAGTTGTTGAGCAGCAACCAGAGCAGTTCCTGCATCCAAGTGGTTCCGCATTTCGGTAGTGTTACTATCCAGACATCTTCATCTCTGAGCTTCATATCGTGCACCAAGCGAAGAAAGTTCTCCGAATCTTTTCTATACAGTAGCTTTCGATTGCCCCAGTCCTTATCGATGAGGTTCGTGGGAAAGCTCCGCGGCCTGACCTGAACCCGTTCCATGGCGACAGCCTACTGAGCTTTTGTGGGGAATGAAGTAGACTATATCACTGGTTGGGTAACTATTTAAGAGAAAGACCTGCTGGCCTCGCTCAGTTCTCTCTTCTCACTCCGATGATAAGATTGCACTGTAGTTAATGGGACGCATCTTTAATTTCGGTTGATAAAAGCCATGAAAACAAGCCCAGCCATGATATAGATGTACTTCTTTCCATAAAGTAGGTCAGATGAGCGGAAAGCTTCGCATTATTTTATCAAAGAAAGAAGCTTTGCGATCGAAGAGATATAAACATAAATTGTATTTATAATGTTACTTGTTTATTAGAGTAGCTGCTGGTAATGATAATGAGCCACTTAATGCGGTCACAGTAGATAATGGAGTGCCAAGCACAGGAACGTAAACAATTCGCTCATAAAATAATTAAGTTACATACAGTATAACGAAGCAATTATTTATTTAACATATATGTACGTATATCATCACAGCTTACAGACTATTAACGAAGATTATCCAAGAAACACATTAGTGAAAACAATTAGTCGGAGTTACGCGGACGCAAATTTGCTGTAGTTGGCAAAGTCATCCATGTTCAATTTGAAATCCCGCAGATTGTTGTCCGACCAAAGATCGAATTCCCGGATGATGTCGGCGGTGAGCTCATCCTTGTGGCTGCCCACGACTCCGCGGCGAACGAACCTGCGGGGATATTAGGATGTTTAGCCTGCTCCTGGAGAGCATATGATCCAAGGACCTACCTGAACTCCTCCACCTCCCTGCCGGCAGCCGCCTTCATGCTCTCGAACTCCTTGACGTGGTTGCAGGCGGGATTGTCGCGCATGCTCTCGAAGGAGAGGTGTCGCTGCATCTGCTGCATCTGCTCCTGGCTGACACTGCGCTCCAGGAACTGGGCCACCTCACAGATAACCTGGCCCAGCTGGCCCTTCATCCGCTCGTAGCTGGTGAAGAAGATGTTGGGCTCGTGGCGCAGCTGCCAAAAGTCCAGGATGTGCGGCCAGCAGGGCGTGAAGTTCACATAGCCGTCGATGAAGGAGTGCATGAAGTCCGACTTGGTGCCCTGGTAGCCCACCATTCCGCGCCAGTGGTGGAAGTAAGAGATGGCCGCGTCCTTCGGGTTGCGGTACACATAGATGATCTTGGGCCTCTTGCTCCAGATCTGCCTCGGCAGCATCCAGGCGGGCAGATGGGACTTGATCAGGCGCGGCGACGGCAGGGCATTCGCTGCGGCGATGGTGTCGTGTGGCACGTTGGGAACCACGCCATTGAATCTGGAGAGGATTGTTGGTTGATTAGTACCCTTCACTAAGCTATGCTGATGGCTTGGGAACGCACTCAAGGAAGGGCGATCGATGAGTGAGATCCACGCTCTTGGCCGTCTCAAAATCACACTCGTTGATCACCAGCCAGGCCAGCTCCTGCATCCAGGTGGTGCCGCACTTCGGCAGCGTGACAATCCACACGTCGTCCTCCCGCACCTCGAAGTCGTACACCCGATCCAGGACCGGCTGGAAGGTGTCCGCCAGGCGGCAGAAGCGCTGCTCCCAGTTCCCGACCACCGGCACCGACGGCTTGCTGCTGGCGAAGATCGAGGAGTAGCCGCCACTGATGGCCAGCTTGTCGATCTGCTCGAAGGGCACGCTCTTGGCAAAGAAGCTCGACTGGGGCATCTTCGATATAGGGTGGGTATGTGCTCAAGTGAACTATTGATCGAACTGATCGGCTCGGCAGTTGAAACCGCATTAAACGCTGCTTGAGAAACACCCATGGATCGGCAGCAGAATCTCGGCTCTTTCCTCAACTTGGAGATGGCAGCGTGACACGATCGTTAAGGAAGGGACCTCAAATCGGAAGCCATTAAAACATAGTTATATTAATATAACATATTTAGGCTCTTAGTTTAGCATTTTGCGAAATAGCCTTAGATATGGTTACCAAATAATTTGTCAAACCCAAATTCCAATTGTTCAAAAGCACTTGTATGAGTCTTGGCCCCGATATCACGCATTCATCGCCAAAACGCCAAGCGGCATTATGCAATTAACACGTAACCGGACTCGTTTTTTACTCATATGCGACACGATTTTGGGCTGCATGAATCGATGGTGCTGTAAGATTGAATGACGGAAAGACTTTCTTTGTCCGAAACGTCCGAAAGAAAGTTTTCGGGCTGGAACCGCTCTCATTGTTTACCTTTCGATCGCGGCGGCCAGGTGAAATTAAGAAGACGCTTTTGGGCAGCCGTCGAGTTGGAAGAATGCCAGCCATTAGCTGCGGATAACAGGTTGTTTGCATTCACAGAGGGTGGGGCTCGCACCAAATGAATAGATCATTATTATTGACGGAGTGAATGAAATACTAATGGAGCTGTTCGGCAGTTATAGAATTGGTCTTGAATTGGTCTAGAACGGGCCAAATTGGCCAACAACCTTGACCCGATAATACCCGATGATTTGAGCGCTTTCTTGATCGTCGGCTTTTGTAGATAATTTTCATTTTGCTGGATTTTTATTTGTATTATTTGCGTTTTGCTTTGTTTCTTGTTTGTGTTTGTTTTTGCTTTTTGTTGTGTTTGGTTTTACAATAAATTTGACTAAATCTTAACATTTATAATCCTTAACCTGCAAGGAGCAAACAGATGTAGTAACAAATATACATAGTTGTATGTAAAGATTTATCATTTTTGTGTTGTGAAACATGTAGTAGTACCGTATCTATAAATATTATATGTATACATATATTCTTCATAACGTGTAAATTGTTTTCGCCTTTACTAGCAGCTTTTGCTTTATTTATTCAACTTTTGCGCTCTTGTAACTTACGCGATTAATCCAATACATTCAATTTGAAACACACACATATTAACAACATTGAATATGCAAATACATTTATATTCTCCTATCGCTCAGTTTGATTTTTCCGACCTAATGCGATCAGTAGTGATAGTGATACGAACGTGTGGGATAGGAAAATGTGGGCTGGTGGGTGGTCAGTTTTGGTCGGGTGGAGCAGACTGGATGTGGGTGGGGGTTTCCAGCTCAGGAGGTCGACAGAGGGACTTGTATACGTGTATATAACTTCTATCAAAACATTCTGAAGCACGGATTAACACCTGGTAACACATACAAATTACTGTAACTCTGTGAATGAATGCCGATATCGTATGACATATATAAATATATATAATATGCTTCGTAAAAGTTGTATAAATTGTATATACTATATGTATATTGTATATATTATTTTGCTTTTCCATTTCATCTCTTCATTTTAGTTATAACAAGAACGTATTATCAACTCGTATTAATAGATCTGGTTTATATATGTATATGTAATTTGTTCAGTCAATTAGATAAAAAGATTTCAAAAAGGATTTCACTTAATTGGTAAACATTTGCGTTTAGTTTGATTTCTCATACCGTATGCTTAGAAAGCTAAACAACATTAATAGTATTAGTTAGGATAGCTCATCGTTTCGCGTTTTTCTTCAGTTAGGAAAGTAGGTAACTAGATAATTATGTAGTAAAAGGGGCCCCATAGGATTTCATATGTCTCAAGAGTGGATTCGAATTAGTTTGTTTCAGTTTTACTTGTAGTTGTTAGCTAGTTAGCCGGTCAGCTAGTCGCTAGTGATAGTAGTATATATGTATGTATAGTGCTTGCCGCGATCTCGCCCGCATGTGCATATGTATATATGTATAGTCTTCATCTATGCTATGGCCTCGTACTCGTTCCGAACCCGAATCCAAATCCAAATCCGAATCCGATTGCGAACCTGACTTGGACAGCAGTTAAACTATATTTACTTGGCCTCGCAGTATTTAACAGAGATTGTCTTCATGATGGGAGAGAACTACATGCTTGTAACACTTGGGTCGGTAGTACCGCTATACGGTCGCCAAAACCGTTATACTGTTATACATTATACCGTTGCCAGGTACAGTGGAGCGCACGCCATATGATCTGGTCAATAGGTTGTGGGACTTCTTGCCAGCTTGCTAGCTTGCTAGCACAGCATGCTAGTTTGCAAGTCTGCTTTCGTTAGCCTAAACACATACACATTTATATGGGGATGGAGGGACATACACACTCACGCACACACAGACTCACATGGTATATATATTTATATAGAAATAGAAAGTTCGCTTCTTGTGATGCATCATCTTAAACATTTAATTTTGAGTCCAGCCCAATAATTGTTTACTTGTTTGCCTTAGTTAGTTTTGCTTTGCATGATACCGCATTTGTGACACCGCTCAGGGCACCACTTCGTAAGCCAGCCAGCCGCCCACTCCGGGACCCCGCCCCCAGTCCGTTGGTCCGTTCAGAGATAAGTGTGGGGCAGTCCGGGGAGCGGGTGGACTCGGGTGGGCTTCAAGCCGTGATGAGCTGCGACTTCAGTGGGAGGATTAGGCCGAGAGACTGCGGGTCCGGAGTCAGACGTCGCAGGACCTTCGACGCCGTCACTAGAGCACGTCCTCCATCTCGTTCTCGCCAATCGTGGAGGTACCTGGCGCCTGGGCCGGCAGAGGCTTCAGTAGACCCGAGAACAATCTCCGGAAGGCCGTATGCTATTTGGAGTTCGCCATCTTGCCCACCGGTGGCTGCTTGGCCATGATCTCCGCCAGCGTGTTGACGCCCTGCTCGTCGTACTTCTTCCACTGCGAGTAGTTGATCTGCATGTAGGTGATCAGCTGCGGCATGTCGATGAAGCCTGCAAAGGACGTAAGCCATTAGTTACTGCTCTGCAGGATCTGCCCCGTGGAACTCACTCTCCCAGGCGTGCATCATGTCCTGTATGATGTATTCGATGAAGCCGATCTGGCTCTTTGGTATGCTGCAGGTGGCCCGATCGAACATCGGCATCACGATGGGCAGGTGGCGCTGCTTCTCCTCGTCCGTCTGCATGAAGTACTCCTCGGCTATGCGGCGGGCCCACTCGATGCAAAACTGCATCGGCCTGGCGGGATTGCTCACATCGGCCACCTTGATCAGCATGCGACGCATGAGTATGGACGTCTCCTCATCCGTCTGGGGGTTGTGCTGGTGATAGAAAACATTTACTAACTGATTTCCTAAGGTGTTTTATATGGTGACTTACATCACGCGGCTCCTCGCCGCCAAAGACGCTCACGAACTTGGCCAGGTGCTCAAAGTGGCGGGTCATCTCGGTGGCCAGGATCATGTCGATGATGGTGCTGCGGGCCGACTTGTATGTCTCCTTGTCCAGGTTCTTGAAAATGTTGATCTTGTCGTCGCCTGGAAGTATGGGCACACATAACATGAGTTCCAGTGAGTTTAACTGATTTGGGAGGACACTCACCCAGTGTCAGTTTAAAGGTTATTGCCGCGTGATGGTTCTCCAGCACTGTCAGATCATTGTATAGAACGGCCAGGGCGTCGTTGGAGTTGCACAAGAAGGCGGATGAGCGACCAGGATGATCCACGTCGTGGGCGGCGGCGGCGATCAAGGCAGTCGCCTCCTCCATGCGATCCATCACCAGCATATCCTTGTTGGTTAGTTGGGTGATAAATGCGCCAGTGGCCTGTGGTGAAATACGAATGTTGTGAGATTGTTAAGGCAAGGATTAGCTTTGAGCAACGCACCTGCATCACATCCGCGGCATGGGTGCTGTTGTGATATGTGTTGCTCTTGCGGTAGTGGGCTTCAATCACTGCCAACCACGCCTTGCACACGTTTTCATCGATGTTCAGGGTGGCAAAGACGTCGAAGCGACGGAACATCTCCATGCCCAGGTAGAGCAGCGGGTGGTAGTCGGTGATCTCCTCCAATTTGAAAATATCAAAGTCCCAGCTGAGAGATTCGTCAAGTAGTTCCATGATAATGGGGTTGGACTGCAAGACAGTGTACTTTGTACATATGACATATGATAAAAGAACCCTGATCTGACCACTCACCTTCATTTTGGCGGGCACAATGGCGGCAGTTCTCGTGGAGCTGCCAGTGCGTATGATGGAGTCATTCGAGCTGCGGCGCGATGAGTACACGCTGGGACCCTGGAAAAGCCAATTCGAGTTAGATGCATCCCATGGGCAGGAGGGTTTGGACCTACTGTTAGCAGGGCACCGATTAGATCGGTGGCTATGGGATCGTCCGTTCGTATCTCCTTCATCTGCGGACTGTAGAGTCCCTCGCGCTTCAGGAACTCCAAGACCTTGTCTATGAGACGCGCCTCATCGGCCGAACAATTCTCCTGTACTTGTGATAGTAAATTGATTATCTAATGTGCGAGTGCGCAGTGGTTGCGTTTGGTTTGATTTTGTTTCGATTTGATTTTGGTATTTTCGGTTGTGTTTGTTGGTTTTGAGTTTTGTACATTTATTTTTTTGGTTTTTTTTTTATTTTGGTTAGCGACGCACAGCGAGCAATTCGAGCGAGCGAGCGAACGTGCGAACGAACAGTTTGGTACATTATTTGTAATATTTTTTATGAGTTGGTTCATTGTTCGAGTACACAAAACATAAAAGTAAAAAGAGAACATAACAATTAAGAGATAAAAAGAGAATCAATGTAAGAACATGGTGGCTTAGATGTGCTGTTACTGTTGAATTTGGGATTAGTAGGCATTAAGTTGTGACAAATTAGGAGCTCAAATGGGTGAACAGTGGGGCAATGTGGGTTAAAATGACCCATTGTCGGTTCTTTTATGTACGTCAAATACATTTGTATAGCTTGGAGTGTGCTTCCTGCTTGCAAGTCTTTAATTTCAGGCTACACCAGCGAAAAGTCCCTGGTTGGGCGCCATTTGTTACTAAGTTCCCTGGTTGGGCGCCACTTATCACAAAGCTGTGCTTTAAACCCTTTCGATTCGTATGTATGTAGAAGCACGAAACACCGATGGTCAAAGTCAGCACTACTCCAATCCGGTAAATGCATTTGCCTTCGGATTTCAGTGTGTGTCGGTGCCTGTGTCGGGGGTGCGGGTGTGGATGGTCTGTGTGGATGTGCTTGTGCAAATATTGTTGCTAATGTTATTGCTGTCGCTGCTGCAGTTGCTGCTGCTGCTGCCGTTGCTATTGCTGCATATGCTGCGGGGCATGACAGGACACCTGGTCACCAGGACACACACACACAGACGGAGCACGGACGGACAGGGGCACACGGCACACGGCACAGGCACGGACGACAATTTAGCAATTTAGGCAATCCCAAAAGCCCTCCCAAAGTTGCAACGTGCTGCAGCCACAACCCAAGTGCGGAAGCGGAGTCATACTTTAGTGATGGGTGCCTCCAGTGGCAGCGACGTCAGCTTGGCCAAGCTCGTCCTCCGCAGTCCGTCCGAGGCGATGGAGCGGACATCAAAGCTGCAGCGCCGCACCGAGTGCAGGGAGCCCCGAGGCGCCTCTTTGGGCTGCGGCAGCGTGGCTATGAAGTCCATCTGCCCGCCGGGCACATCAAAGTTGAAAATCAGGTGCGTGGGGGCGCTGTTGGTACAAAATTGCCAATTAGACTCGCTCGATAGCGGGGGATCGGCGGACGATTGGTCACTCACCTGCCTATGCAGGCCACCGGCACGACGCGCACGTGCATGGGTATGCCCTCCTGGCTCTTGCGACGCACGGTCAGGATGCCATCGAACTCCTTGATGTTCTTGCACTGCTCGCTGATGGTGGAGAGGTCCGACACAAATATGTCCTCCAGCTGCTTGCTAATGATCTCGTCCTGTTGTCCAACGCGGAAATCTCATTAATGCCGCAATCGCAAACAATCCACCCGCCCACGCAGACCCACTTACCAGCCGCATGTTGAGCAGCCTCTCGGTGGCACGGTTCGCGTACTGAATCCGCAGCAAGTCGTCCGTGATGAGCACCACCTCCTTTAGCCGGTGCAGAGCCGTGTAGAGGGCCTGGGGATGAAGAGGGATTGGGAGTACATACAGAGCGGGTTTACAATTTCATTGGCCTGCAGGACAGCGCTTGCACGCTTCCCTTTAATTGAATTAATTTGCAGAAGCGAATGGCCGAGTGACGGTGGGGCATTAACTAGATTACCTGTTGAGTGGACATGACATTGTGCGGCCGGATGATGGAGTGCAGTATCTGCTTCAGTTCCACACTGCACATGGCCAGGTTGGTCGTCTCCGCTACGCACTGTGAATACACAAGACACAAGGTGGCATTGTAGCATCTGTTTCGGTTTCTGTTGCTGTTGCCGTTGCCGTTTCCCCCGACCAGAGCCCTTCCTCCGATGGGGCAATTAACGGAAACTTACTCTATTAACGCCAGCGTCCAATAGAGCAATTAGCACATCATCCTTTTCGAAGAAACTGCAAAAGTAGTCGGGCGTAAGTCGCAAGTCGTTAGTGGAAATTGGCGCCCAACTACTGAGCACTGAACTCACCTCTTCTTGCAGACTGCAATTATTGTCGTTAAATGGTGGCCGTGTGTGTGACGAATGGTTCTGTGGGGACGGCAGCCACCGAAAAGAGGAGACGCCAAGTTTTATAGCAAAGTGAAAAGTTTATGAAAATGGAAAAGTTTCGAGAAGTTTGGTGGCCAACCCAAGCCCAAGCCCGAGACCAAACTCGACCCGAAACCCATTTCACATCTGGCACTTACTGCCCCAACCACTAGCATTATCACTACCTACCTCGCAATGTGCTCCGCATCCAGGTTCTTGAAAGAGCGCGCATCAATTATGATTAGGTGGTAGCACTGGGCGGTGGCGTACGACTTCTGCAGGGTGTCCAGGGCCTCCTCCTTGGACTTGACCAGCGTGACGTCCAGCTGGTGGCGCTGGCACGCCGCGGTGATCGCCTCGCAGATGCTGTCCGACTTGTGGAAAACCAGGAGGGCCTAAGGGCGGGTCAAAGCCATTGCACTGATTGAATTGCCCCATGTTCAAGGTGGTCCGAGGAGGGCTTACCTTAAGTGGGGGATTCGGTGGTAGCACGGTTGGATACTTCAGGTCCATGAGATTTCGCTGCATCAGGACATGAAAAGAGAAGGGAGGAAACGAGAGTGGGGGTGCTGGTGTCAGAACAGGTGAGACAACGTGTAAAATTTAATATAAATCTGCAGCTCCTCCGGCTTTGCCATCAAAATAAGAGGGCTTAACCCGGCTTCCCATTGCGTATGTACAGACGTATCTGTGTATCTGTATCCCTATACATATATATCTGTATCTACATGTATCCCCCAGCCAGGAGGCTTAAATGATGATAAATTAAAATAAAATTGCTCGCTGCTGATTCTGACTTATGTGTGGCACGCCCGTGCGCTGCAGATTTATAATACGAGCACATTAAATCCGCCGAAGGTGGGCTGGGCTCAGTGTCAATCAGAGGAATGAAAATGTAATCGGAAATGTATCACAACACGGCATAAGACGCGGCTAAGGCGGCAGATTGATGGCCATGCCAATGCCAATGCCAATGCCGAGCGGAAAAGTTGGTCCTGCGAAAGCTGAGTGCTGGAAGCTACCTGGAAAGTGCGGAACTCCTCCTCCTCCGTCGGCGGATTCTTCTTGCCAGCCACCAGGAGGTGGAGTTTCGGCACCCTGGGCAATCGGCGCTCGTACAGACTGTGTGCCTTGCGCTCCAGGCAGATGACCTTGCGCCGAAGGACCACCGAGTCCTCATGGTCGTGGTCCGGTGTCAGGGGCTCCTCCTCTGCACGACTCCTTTCCCCCTTCTGGTCTGTGCTCCCGTCGAAGCTCAGATTGTTCAAGCGGAGGGCCGGGACGTCCAGGCTGCGTATGGCCTCGACTATTTCCGGCTGCAGTGCATTGCGCCCTCCTCCGACTCCTCCTCCTCCTCCTCCGCCGAAGGACACGCTCAGCGGCCTTGTGTTGCGGCGCAGGGGGGTCATTATGTCACGACTTTCGGCCTCCACATTCGCCTCGTATTCCAGCTCCATTTCCTCGGGCGTTTTACTCGAATTCCGTCCCACAAATGGCAGGGAAATGGTCACTGGACCTGGAGTGCCATGCAGAGGCCGCGGCGGAGGCGGAGACGTGGCCGCCGAAATCGTTTCCACTTTCATTTCCGGGCAGGAACCCTCGCTCTTTGGCCGAAGGCCTCCGTTGGTCGTCACTGCCGTTGAATTCGAGTCCAATTCCAAACCCAAATCCAAATCCAAATGAGCAGCGCTTATCAGCCGGCTGCGAATGCTATCGTCATCTGGCAGCGGTCTTGGTCTTTCATTACGGTTATCTCCACTCCGATCGGATATAGCCGCGATGGCTATGGCATACGGCTCCGTATCAGAGTCCGGCTCGTTCGACGGATTCTCTCGGCCGGCCGACGAAGAGGAGGACTTCGCGGAGGACTTGCGGCGAAAGACTTTGCTGAATTTTGGCAAGCAGTTGCGCATTCTGCTAATTATAAACCAACACTCGACCACGACCACTGGCCACTCGCAGAGAGTGGGGCGAAGCAATGCGTAGCGCAATAACAATGACAGCGACGAAACAATTACACTCGCCACTTGAGGTCCAATGTCTTAGATCAATAACAAGTTGTTTGCATAAGCTCCGCGAACATACGAATGGGAACAGAAACGCGGCGCGTCGCGAGTGGCATTTCCAACTTTTCCACGCCGTCCTCTAATGCGACAATCTCGATCTCAGTCTCTATCTAGATCGGTATCTGTATCTGTATCAGTATCTGTATTTGTATCTCTATCTGCGGCTGTCTGTATCTCGATCGGTGATTCAATGCGGAATCAGTTCTGAATAATTCACAGGTTTCGTGGTCGAAAGTAAGCGACTTCGCGACGCTCAAACGCCGAACTGAAACGGAATGAACTGAGTCGCGTCGATCGGGGTATAATCTCTTTCTTTGCCTTTTGATTTCCCACCTTCAATGTTAATTGATTTGATTTCTCTGGTAGCGTATTGTTTATAGGCAAGCCACACACACACGCCGCGCGTCACTGGTGTGGGTGAGCGGCTATTTAAAGCGGAATGTAAACCGAAAAGCGCAACGCTCTCCGCTCGGCCCGCTGCCATATAAACTGTGTTGCCCGTGATAAGATACCTTATCAAAAGACGTAACAGCCATGTGGCTCAGATCGCTCGACCACCCACCACCCCACTGAATGGTCACAGTATGAATTGGCAGACTCACCTGGTAGACGTCCATCGGCTCATCTTCCGGGGTGAGGGCGAGGGCTAGTGATGACTTGCGGTGACCTGGACGGCTGTTCCCGCCGGATGAACTGGTGCCCGATGTGCCTGTGCCTGCGTTTGTGGGAAATCGGAAGAAGAGGGGAAAAGCGTTAGGAGGCGAGGAAAATTCCCTGAAAAGTATGCTACGTTTCCGAGCGTTTCGGGGCTGGCAATCGCTGCATACTTGGGGGCTGTCGACAGCACGACCACAATCACAATGAATGGTCACCACACACAAACATACTCACTCACTCACACTCACACACACACACATAAGCAACCACTCAGTTACCAACACTTTGACAGGGACACGCACGCACATTAATTCCTCTTGTTGCACGTTTTATTTAATTATAAACGTTGGCATTTCAGAAACACTTTATAAACGGGCACACGCACGAGTGTGTGTGTGTGTGTGAGTGCCGGCGAAAGGGTACAAAGGTCCTTGGGGGCGGTGCTCGAGCCTGGGCTTTCTATCTGTCAACCGAACGGGGGATCCCCCGAGGAACTAAGCCGCACAAATTGTATTTCACTTAATGAGAAACAGGTCGGGCCTTCAACAACCCACTTTATGCTGCTTTATGCTGCGGCGAGCAAACTAAACAAGAATCCTGCGAAAAGGATGCCATGAGGACATGAGGCTGCCTCGGCGAAGCAGAAGAAAAATAAACTTGCAATCCAATTGATCGACCTGTTCAACCTTCAATAATTCCCAGCGCATTAAAGTTTGTGTACATATTTAAGTAGGGAATTTCAATCCATATTGGAGCTTTGGAGCCCGGCATACCTTCGCAGGCATTCTGCAGGCAAAGTTGCCTGGCCAAAGTTTGGGGGAAATTAAAATTCTGCGGCTTCTCGCAAGTTATGTATGCTTAGGCCCAAACAATTTTTAAGACCCCAAATGATTGACCAAACAAACTTTCTGTGTAACGAAATTTGTTCGTGGCTTTTGTGCGGATTCCCTGCAAGCAAATTAAAGTTATCAACAAGGCATTTGGGTCTTGTTCTGGGGGCTTTTCGAGTTGATAAGGAGTATCCACATTGCAGGCTGCTTTCTTGTTAAGTATGCATTATTTAAATTATTTACAATACTTGTGTTGCGACATTTTAAAGCTTATATTGCCAATTGAAGCCTTCAGTACACACAATACCCAGTCATTCACTTGCGAGATTATTTTTGGTGAACGTAATTATTAAAAAGGAATTTTCTGCTAAGCACTCATTTTGCAACTAAGCTACGTTTAGTGGATTGTGCTTTAATTAATTATGTTTCCTCCTCTACTCTATTTAATTTTCACTAATCCAAATTTGCTCTGCGGACTGAGCACTCGTCTTTTCAATGTTTTCCACCTCTTGAATGCATAATTTTCATGCAGTTGCTTCTGGGGAATGCGATCATAACTTTTCACATAATACTCCGTTGCCTAAAGTTTTAAATTTCTGCACAAGCTGGTGGCAATTCGCCTAGCTGGCAACATTTACTAAGGATGAAAAGTTGATGAAGAAACTTTCATGCTGATTTTTAATTGCCAAGACCCCTTGGCAGGAGGGCACCATCATCATCATTTCGGGCAGCCCAAGTCACTCCCCAGTGGACACGCATGTTGACCGCATCATCAAACTCCACTTTGACCCCAGCAGAGTGGAGGCGGCGGCGGAGGAACCTTACCCACATTCAGCTCGGACTCGGAGGCCGGACGCGTTAATGAATCTCTGCCTGGTGTCGTGGTCGTGGGTGTGGCCGTGGCTGTCGTCGGATCCACGGCTGGAGATGGGCACTGTCTGGCCCCCAGGGCCATTCCCATTCCCACGCCCACTGCCCCGCAGTTGCAAGTGCCGGCGATGGGCAGGGGAATGGTAACGGGAACGGGCAGCGGCAGTGGCATGGAACCCTCCTGGCTCACATGGGCACTGGTGATGGTGGTGGTGGTCGTGGTCGTCGCCGATCCAGCCAAATTCGGCTGGCTGGAAATTATCATTGTTTGTGCTGTTGTGCTCGTCGTTATTTATTTATTCCTCGCTTGGCACTACTGCTTTTCTTGGTGTTTTGCAAATGAAGTCACACAAATTCGCATTACTTTCGTGGCATTATGCTAATTGTCATTTATGTGCAACAGTTTGTTTATCTGGCTGCGGCATTGATTTCACACAATTAGTGCGTAATGATAAACTGCCCCACATGCACACCACTACATACGCACAGCCCAGCAGATACGGCGCACGGCACAGCACAGCGCTCTTAATATAAATAGCCGCCGGAATGGGGCATAAACAAAAACTAGCCGGGGAAAGTACGGAAAGTGGGGAGTACGGTTCTCTGTGCCCAGTACATACGCATACCTATAGCTATAGCTGTACCCATACCCATGCCCATGCCCGTACCCACGAGCGGACGGGATCCGTGGGGACAGTATGTTTGCCCTTATTCAAATGGGTCGGGTGTATCTTATCGTTGGTGTTATTTTTCGGAGCAGCCGGGGAGTAAAGTGGAGCGGAATGGGGGTGGTGGTGTAATCTAAGCGAAAATCGATAAATTGTTTAGATAAAAGGCGGCCAGCAGCCGCTGACGTCTCTGAATTTCGGGAGCACCTCAAAAACTGGACCCAGCTCCACGTAGTGCGTACTTGGTGCTCTAAGTTACTTACTGCCCGGGCTCGCACTCCTAATCATAGTACAGAGTACAGGGTCACACACAGAGCGGCGGGAATCGCGGGCGCATCTACTTTTTCCGCCCGAGAGCAACACTACTTTTTCACTTCCACACGCGATCGAGTGGCGAAATTGCGGGGGATAAACCCTGAATCAAACTGGCGCAGCTACCAAAAAATATGGAAAATGGAATTAAACGCGAGCCGGACTGGGCGAAACGTCCGTTCTAATCCGGTATGAAGAACTGTTTGCCAGATGATAATTCTCGCACGGATTTTCAAACTGCCAGAGGCAGTGGACTGCGAGCACCGACTGCGACTGCGATGATGGCGCTGGCGACTGCGATGGCGACGGCGATGGCGATGGTGACTGCGAATGTGCGCTGCGGCAAAAGCTAACGGTCTGTTGGCAATCCGTGAGATACTTTTGGGTGCGCTTATAAGGCGCTTAGCGTTATAAAGGCAGGTGCAATGCCATCGCAACCAGAAGCACTGGCGAATTCAACTCAAATTCTATGAGCGGATTAGCAGGGGCTCCCGATCAGTCCCGCTGGCCGAATCGCATTGGGCCCTCGGTTTCGGGGCCTTTTGCGCCTTGGGCCGTTGTCATGGCGACCAATTAATTTGTGATAAGATAATATCAGGCAAGTTTGCTCATAGTATTCAGATGTTTAGGCTGTGTGCGTCGAGATACGGCACAGGTTCGGATACAGGTACTCTTGCCCAGATGCAGATACCAAAACGGCCAGATACAGATACAGTTACAGATAGGCCGCAACGCGTGCACAATCTACATCTGGGGGCTAAACTGGCTGGTTGGCTGGATGGCTGGATGGCCGAGTGGCCCTGGGTCGAAGTCGGTATCGAATCGGGCAGCCGGGCCTATCTGGGCCGATCTTCTTAACTCAGCGATAGCCGCCTGCTGGACTACTGGACATATGGCCGCAAGAGGAGCGGATATGGTAATGGGAAACCCATATTGATAGGGAGTACTCTCTATTCGGGGCGGTAATCTAATCGACCTGCTATACCTTCACGTGGCGGCTAAACTATACGTAATTTGTGTAAGACCTGCGAGAATCGCAAAAGTCGCGGTGACTACGACTACGCGGGCGTCATCGCTCAATTTCCCATTTTATGGGGAACGCTGATAAACTGCAGAACTTTGACGCGTGGGATTAGCCGCCTATAATGAATCGAGTAGCGTCGAGTCGACGTTCGTTCGGTTTGTTTTCTTTGGCTGTGATTGATGTTTTGGCGCCATTCCGTGTGCGATCCATTGTTTACGGGGGCTCGGGTTCGGAATCGGACTCGCACTGAGATGCGTATTCGGATTCCAATTCGGATTCAGATTCAGATTCAGATTCAGATTCAGAAAGAGAAGTGCGAGTTCGTCGTACTGCGATGACGATCTCGCTCTCCTTCTGTTCTTATACGGCTGCTGTGCGCGACTGGCAGAAAACCAGATATTGTCATGTGAATTTTTGCATATTAATTGAGGCCTTTTCACAGGGCGTTATTCGGGCAACCTACACCCATCAATGGGTCAAAAATGGGGCTCTGGATTGGGGGAGGTTCGAGGCTGGAGGCTGAATCTGCGTAGCTGGCTATCTGCGTATGTGGTGGTCTCCGACCAAGTCTATCCAGAGATCGCTACTCGCTACACTTGCTGTTTCTGCCGCGGTTGTTGGCACACTTAGTTGTGAAGTTTGTTTTGATTTTTAACACTTTTTTTATATTCGTGCGCGGCTATGCACACTTTTGTTGTATTTTAGAGCACGCTAAGCTGTTTTTTTCCACCTCGGCCGAATGCAGCCAACGAATTTCAGCGCGTACATGATTTTCAGTCGGCTCTATGCGTTTTTAATTGCAATCGCTTTGGATCGACGACTGGTTGGCCCTGGGTTATATGTTATATATGTTGTGCGCCGTAGCCACGACTTGGCCAAATTCAAGCGACTCCAGCTGCATTAGATGGCGATTCGTGGCGACCAGTTTGCAGCTGGCAGTCTCTTCTTCTATTTATTTGGCACTTGCATCAAGCGCCTTACTTCTGCACTGGCTATATAGCCGCCGATTCCGATTCTATATGGCACGGGCACTGCGATTCACATATGTATGTTGCGGCGACGTCGACTGCAACTGCGTCCGAGCAACCATCGCGGCGAAAGAATCTACAGCAACTGACTCCGCAACTGGGGAGCAGCTGTTGCGGCCACTCGGAAAGAGCGAGCTTTGCTTTGACAATCGAAGCTCGCTCTCCGGCTCTCCGATTCTCCCACCCCAATCCCGATCCCGATCCGTTTGCTGAGCACGATCAAGTTTCACCGATGCTCACGCGCTCTCTGGGCACGGCACGGAGAGAGAGAGAGAGAGAGAGTGAGAGTGGGGCGGAGAGCGGGAATCTGTTAATTGGACGGCGACACAAAACAGCTGCGCTTTGGATCCCCGACAAGCGCCAGCTGACTCTTACGAGTCAGGCATCGAGTTACCTGGATGAGCTGTTAGCTTGCACAGCACTTCTGATACCCTACATTTGAACTTAAAGCACATGCCATGATAAAGTCATGTTAGTCCTAATTTTGCATACAAATTAGAGGTCAAAGAGAACACTAATACCAAATATTTACTAATCAATCTTAATCCACTTATATCTAGCATTAGTTATGACAGCCACTTGAGTAGATTGGAGCATCGTAAATCATCAGAAAATCTGAAGAAAAGGAAACGTGCAACTGCTTCTGAGATTCCCATTGATAAGCACTACTACGAGTACTATCAAACTGCAGAGCGGAACCTCTTGACGGTGGAGTAGGCTCACTTCAGATTAGAAGAATCAGAACCAGAAGCAGAAGCCCAAGCTGATTTCCTCAATCGCAGCCCTTATCTACTTTGATAGCCTCTCTATTGAGTGTTGAAGGTAAACGACTCCTCGCATTAGAGGGTATTACGGAGGGAAATGATGCTGCCAAGGTATCATATATCAAAAAACACGCAGAGAAATGATATCAAAGCGCTCTAATGATTTGAGACTAATTGTTGCAAGCGTTGAGGTGTTTTATCGATTTTACAAAAGTGCAACCTAACCCATCGAAGACTTCAGTGGATCATCCAAGGAATTTTCAAATTGCCATGATTAAATTATTCAACCTTTTAAAAATTCTTCTCAAACTATTTCTGTTCCCTTCTTGAGAACCAAGGCGGCGGATTATTTCGGCGCATGAAAGGATGTTGCCCCTTCCATATCAGCTTACCACTATGGGCAGCTCTTAGCGTTAGTTAGTCTCTACTTACTTCCAGTGGCCCGTCGCACCACGCTGTGTGTGAAGTTGCCCAGGGCGGCCACCGTCACAATCGAGTCCTTTTTGCCGGTGCTCAGCTGGTGGAAGACAAGAAGTGAACACCGGGAGTACGGGGGCTCTGGCCGAGCGCATTGGGTTACCTTTTCGTAGTCGGCCTCGCTCTTGGTCTGCAGCGGATTGAGGAGCACCTGGCCGCACAGGTTGTCTCCGGCCGTGCTGCCGTTCCCGTCGCTGGGGGGCTGCAAGGTCACGCCCCCACAGCTGCAGCGGCGCAGGCGGCTGCGCCGGAGCTTGATGCAGAAGAGGCGGCTCTCGTCCTTTTCAGAGGCGTCCAGCGGCAGGGATCCTCGTTCGCCGGTCTGACCAGCGGAAGGGGCGGGGGGCAGAGTACTCGGAGAACAGCCCATGGCTAAGAAGTCCTGCTTCTGATCCTGGCCTGGCTGATTGCGTTGCGGTTACTATGCTAAATTGCTCTTGGTTGCCTTGTGATTTCGGTTTTGCAGTGAGTTCCGGTTCCGTATCCGGATTTGGCCTTTGCGGGATTGCACGGCTTACTCCTTCGTCCTGGGCAGTGCGGCTGCCTTCTTGTGGTTGCTGCTGCTCTGGTTCGATGCTTTCGATTCTGGACGATGTCGTTGTTGCTGGCGATAACATAATTGAAACATTTTTGGGCTGCGGTCTGCTGCTGATTGATTGACTGATGGCCAGCGGAGATACTGGTCACATGATCCGGAAAACTGCAAGAGGGAAGAGCGAAGTGGGTGTTGGTTAATTGGAATACCAGGCGAGTGCAATGGGCTTGTTCACAGATTTGCATGTTAGATTGAATTGCTTTCGTAAGTCCGCTAAAGGTCTTAAATCCATTAAAAAGGCAATCAAGCAAACAAGACATTTTATATAACTTTATTACCCGCTGTTTCCTAGCTAATTAGTTTTCTGTTTAAATATTAAACAGCCCGTCTTAAATATAAACAATATAATGGAAGGCTCTAAAATAACCGTGTTTATGTAAACCTTGCACTTCAACTTGAGCGTATTAAGCCCTAAAAAGCGCCTCATTAATGGAACCTCCTTTTCTGTAACTAGATTTGTCAGCTATCCCCCCAATCCCTAACTTTTATATATTCAGCTGCCTAGTGCGCACTGACCTACATTAACATTGGACCTTCCCGTTCCTCTTTTTTGATAATCCCCAGCTTAATTAGTTAAACTAGTTTAATTGACATTGATAAGCCAGAGTGATAAATGCGCGCTGCAGTGCATATCTGGTATTTTAACTCGATTACGAAAGCCAGTTCGTGTCGCAGTTTCATTGAAACTCTCATCGAATATGGGCAGAGCACCCGCACAATTGTCAAAAACTCTTGGCGATTGTTATAAATTCATAAAAGCCCAAATATTGGCAATGATTATTGGAGCCAAGGCGAGAAAAATACGAAAATAAAACGAAGAAAATAATAAAACAGGGGCCCTTGAACGTGACCAGCTCGCTGCATATGAAAAATGCCCAGTCGGAGCTATATTTGCGTTTTCCATTCGCCAACGACTCCTGTCTGCCATATTAAGTTCGCGTCCCGAAAAGTTGACGAAACCTGATAGTCTGAACCCTCGGAGGCACGTATCAAGCAATTGACTTGTGGGGATTTGTGGGTGTCATATATAATACAGCGCCGGGTACATATCTCTGACATCGGTGGGAATGGGGATGGGGGGATGGGAATGGGGTTGTGGATGGGGATGTCGATGTCGATGTCGCCCTGTTGTTCCCATTCCGGCTGTCAGTCGGCTTTATCTTGGGGCAAATAGAAAAACCCTATGTCGCTGGCTCGTGTCTGCTAGCCAATTTTAAATATTTAGATAAAACCCCCAACGAAAGCGAAAGAAGCAAATCAACTGATACGGAGTTGGGAGTACGGAGCACGGAGCACGGGAACCCAGCGAGCCCAGTTCAGATTAGTCACCAAAAGTCGTACCCACTTCAAGTGGCAATTGGAGCCCTACGCCTCGACAGATCAAGTCTGCGAGTGAAATGTCTTATGTCGCTTCTCTGGGGCAGGAAAAACAATTCGAAGGGGACTCGCCGGGAAAAGATAGTCCTTATCCCCGGCGACGTTGATTGACTTGCTAAAGCGAAAGGCTGTCTTTCATCTGCATTCGTACATAAACACATTCACATCCATAAGGACACTTGTTGTCGTCCCACTGTCTGAATCCGTTTGCATTGTTGGGGCCAAAGACAAAAGGCGTCACAACAGAAGACACCAACAGGAAGACAGGCGAGGGGAGGAAGAGGAACGGCAACATGAGTACAGAGAGAGATATATCACTAAAATTGGTCATCTATTTGGAATTTTTAATGTAAGAGAAAATGTTGCTTTGCATTTTAAATGATTAAATGATTTCATGCCAAACTCAGGCCCTTTAATCTAGGTGCAGTGTGACCTTGCTCTCAAAGTAAGGTCCAAATTAGTTTGCCAGCTAAGGTCACGCCTATCTTGAGCTAAGTTGCTCCTACATTTTTCTCCGTGCAGCATCCGATGCCGCTCCAAGCAAACTCATCCACATTTCTAGCAATGTGTAAACTACAATAGAGATGTCGAGAATCAGCTCCGCGTACACATCAGTCTATGGTTTGTTTGTTGATTTAAACAAATTATTTTTAGCCCGACCATATTAAAATGAACAAGTAATGGCTTTCGCCGTACACTCAGGCTCATTTAGGTTTTCAAATAAATAACGAACGCCGTGAACGTAGCATAATTTGTTTACCTCCGCCCCGGGACGAGTGGGGCTTGGCATTGCTCAGCCGCCCCGTTGCCAGGCTGTGCCTTGCTGTGCACTTTATCGGGGCCTCGAGCTCCTGTGCGGCGGCGCCTCTCGGTATGCAACTAAAAGCTCGAGTGCCAAGGAGTGCCAAATTCTATTAGCGGTCCCCGACGTCGACGGCAGCGTCAACTCATTAGATGCAGCCAGTCACGGATGCTTGGCCCCAGCTCGGAGCTATTAGTATGCAGGTGCTTGTGGGCACTCGGATAATAGCATCATCAGGACGCCTGTGTGCGAGTGCGAGAGCCCCTAATAGAATTTCCTACTGATTACCGATATGTACTCAAGAACGTAGGTATTTGGCAGCCGAAGCCGGGCCATATACGAAAAAGCTGGCCGAGACCAAAAAAGATGATGAACATGGAGCATGGCGCACTCGCACTCGCATTCGGATTCGCATTCGGATTCGCATTCTGGCGAATTTGTATCTAATAGTTTTTGCACGCTGATACTTTGCAGCTGCGGATCGCTTGGCTTCGGCTTTCTGTTTACATCGCATGCACACACGGATCCGAATCGGAATTGGATTTGGAATCCGATCGACAACTATGTGTATCCAAGTGCCGAATAATGTATCGGCCACTCGATGTGTGCACTTGACGCGACTCGACTCGAGATCCATTACAAGTGCCTAATTTGACTCGAAGTCAGGTGTTGAAATGGAGTATTTAAGTTTACGGCCTGCCATATTTCAAGACACTTTTCTCAAATTAACGACTAGAAAAACAGTTAGGAGTTAATTACGCAATGCGACAACGAGAAATACAATCTTGACTCTTAAATTGTTTTTTTTGTAGGTTGAGTGTACCTGCTATATATAAATTGATCACGAACTATAATTCTGCGTAATCCCTGAAGCTCCAATCGAAAAAGTTCTGAAAAACCAATTAAAAAGTGTGGCAACGAAGAAAACGTGTTGCAAATATGGATCTCCCCGCCCAAAGGGGCAGTCCATATACAATTTGATGGCCCATTATTATCTCGTATGTGTCCTCCAATGATGGAAAACCTTGAGGGTGGTCTCTCGACGAATTTCATGTACAGAACGTGCGTCACAAGTGTCAGATATGTATGTAGCTACATGGCCATGGCATCCTCGAGATTCGTTGGCGATCGCGGACCTTGGGGCTTCACAATGGAACAGCTACTAATCGCTTACAGGCGGAATGTTTGGACCGCCACTAATTAATAACGAACATGAAAGAACACTCCGAGATGCACGCGTGTGTGTGTGGAGGACCTATATGTATCTGCGACTGCTTACAATGTCTATGGGGACTGAATTTGCATTTCAAATGCCGATCTCAAGTGAGATATAACAAAATGGAGGAATGGGAGAGCAGGGAATAAGTGTCGCAACCTGGAAGATTAGACAGGGACGGCGTGCTCGTAAGCGAACGAGAGGGCGCTATGCCGGAGATGATTGCCCCAGTTGACAATGCAAATGCAAATGCAATGCACAGATACACAGATACACAGATGCACAGATGCATAGATGCAGATACAATGAAATGGCACATTGAGCATAAAGTTGGACGAACTGCAGACACCATGGCACTTTGGGTTTACGGCTGACTGAAGTGGGGGATGGGAGTGGAGGTGGAAGTGGGAGTGCATTGCATAACCCCAGTCATAGTAAACAGTCGAGCGGCGGGCGGATGGAATGTGGAGCCCCTCTGGAAACTCCCAATCAGTATGCACGCGAGCAGCCCGGATTTATTTGCTGTTAACAATAGCTGCGAAAGCACCTCGCCAACGCCACAACAATAACAATCCATTTTAATAAACAGTTAAAATCGGGATTTATTAAGCCAGCCAACTGATTGGGCGACAGCCTATCGCATAGATAGTGAAAACGTACTGAAACCGCACACACACCCATGCTCATAATCATGCTCATATCGTTGGGAGCCATTAGATAATCGACGAAATGGGCCAGTCCACGCGGGATGTGGCCGAAATAGAGACTAAATAGAAGCCACTGCCACATTTTTGGCCAGCGGCGCAATGCGAAATGCAAAATGCAAAACACGAATGGCGAAATGCGAACGCAGTTTGCAAACTTATCGCCGCCTGTTTATAAGTACGGAATGATATTTTTCCCATTGTTTATGACCAGTATGGGCATCATTGCTCACCAATTTCAAGCGCTTTTTATGTGCCTGCGTCGCGCCTATAAGAAGTCACTCGGCGGCGGCGGCGGTCAGGTGGGCTAGTTAAACTGAAAACTGCGACGCCAGTTGCATGAAAATATTCGCTTTTATTCGCTTCATTCCATTTCATTTCGTTTCGTTTCATTCGATTTTACGATCTTTTTCGAGGACGAACGGCGTACGTTGCCACCGCCGCCAAGGTGGCTCTGTATAGCCACAGCTTTGGCTCGTGTTTCTTAAGGATACATGTGCTCCTTGGGAGCTGGTCAACCAACGAAGCCACCCACCCAGCGATTCGTATCTGCCTGGCAGAGGAGGGCCGCAAATTGGGCGAATCGCAGCCCAAAATGTAGTAGTGTGTAGTATGTCCAACCCCGCCGTACATATACAATACATTATCTGTTGACGTACCGAAACCAAAAATTTGTCGTTCAGCTGGTAGTTGTTGCTTGGCCGCCTGTTGCTTGTGGTATTTTATGCACATAGGCGGGCGGGCGTAGCTGTGCGCCGCTTCTTATACTTATTTTAATATTTATATCAGACTCTAGACTCTAGATATAAATTAAACAAATACACATGAGCACAGAGTGGGCAGAGTGGGCAGGGTGGTCAGGAGTACGCACACACACACACACGCACTCTCATAATAAATATTGCCGCACACACACGAGGACTTCTTCGCAATAACAAAACATTTCGCTGCTCTTTCTTCCACAAATTAGAATTTATTTTAATGCGCGGGGGTCACGTTCATAGAACGGATGTTGTTGCTGTTGCTGCTGCCGTTGACGCACAAGATATTGCAAAATATGTATGTATACACATAGCTAACTACATACACTCGTATCCACACGGCGAGTTGTAAGCTGCAAACTCAAATTCAATGCATTAAAAATAATAACAATGGCGCGGTCACGACAGTAGTAGGAGCTATTGCGGCTATGGCAGCGGCAGCACTAGCGCCGATAACGCTCCTACCGCCAACGTATCTGTATCTGAGAGATACAATTGGCTCACATTTACTGCCAACACTCAATCTGAACGGCACACACGCACCCCCGATATATGGCACACAGCACAGCACACACCACACACACACACACACTCGCTACATGTATATTGATCACAAATCGGGAATATGATTGTCGATTATTGCGGCCACGGAGATAACCGAATTTTCGGCGGTCAGCGGGTGGTGCAACGTGTGCTCTTGGGTGGTATACTACTCCTACAGAATTCAGAACTCTGCTCGGGGCGGCCGGCGGCGAATGGAGTGGAGAGTGGAGAGTGGAACGCCCAAGATTTCGATTCACGAGATTCAGCCGCGATCCGCGTCGCGATCCGCAATCCGCCGTCCGCTGTCCGCTATTCACGATCTCCGATCGACGACGGTTGCTTGTCAAAGCAAAACGTCAAACTGATTTCTCGCTCAGCGATACGCTACGATACGAAATTCAGCAGAAACAGAAGCAGAAGCAGAAACAATGGCAATGGCAGGCCAGAAGAACGCGAACACACAGAAGAATCGCGGGGAAGAAAACTAAAACTAAAACAATCTCTGAGATACAAATTCGTGCGAGTGCCAGTACGAGTTCGAATCCGAATCCGAATGCGAGTCCGAATGCCGAATGCGAGCGACGAGCGACGATCGCGAGTATCTGTATCTGCACTTGGCTCCGAAAGAATCTGAAGTAGCTACACAGGCGAAGAATCGCGGAGAGAGCCGGTGAGCGCGGAGCGCGAAGAGCTTTAAGAAAAGCTTTGCTTGTAAAGTAATAACTGTATGATTAGCCGCTGTTATTAAGTTTAACTTTGAGAGAGTAAACAAGTTAGTACTCTTATAACTTAACAGTGGGGAAAACTGTGTTAACTGAGTTAACTACAGCAACAAATGTATCTTGAAGTCAAAATAAGCTTTCAGATGTCTTAAAAGGATATATTATTTAAACATTATTCAGAAATTCTTTTAAAAGAAAGTGAATAATATACGGCGCACATGGAAAGAACTTTGCTTAACTCATTTGTATATTAGTAATGTTCTATATCACACACTAAGTAAAAAATAAAAGATAACTTCGTTTTGTTTTCGCATTGATTGAGGACTTACTCATCAAGTAACAACACTGCAAGCTAGGGAGCTACACTCTGCGAATCCGAATCTTTTAATGACTGAAATTAAAACATAATTAAGCCTCGAACAATTGTCCGCAGAACATTGCGGATTACGACTGACTGGACTAAAATAATAATAACGGAAGCCAATGAATCATTTATGGCATCGTACTATAAGGTGACCCAAATAAATCGCGAACCTGTGAGTCACTACTCCACTACTTTTCGCTCGCAGCCAGCAAATATGGGATATGGGAGGTGGGATTTTCCAGCTGAAGAGCTGCCATCCAGGAGCTGCCCAGGCAAATTGACAGGACGAAGGATCGCAGTTGTGGCCGTTACATTAACGGCTTTTCCTTCGTTCGCCGAGCCCCCGGCAAGTGCTTACACTCCAGATGGAGTCTGCACGCAACCAGAATCCAGCTTTATAGAGATTGAGCCCCCGGCAAAGGCACACCAACACACCAACACACAAACACAAACGCACACACACACACGTAGCGAGCGCACGTACACATGAGCACTTCTTGATGAGCTTATATGAGCAATGGGATTTTTGCTGCCTGTTTTTGTTCTTTGGGTAATTGTAATTGCATTTGTGTTTGACCAGGCCAAGTGCCTCTATCGGTCGACTGCAGACACCACTATCAATTAGCCTGGAACCACAAAAAGGATGAGGGCTTGGGCGCCACAAGCCGTCGGCCACCATTATTTGTTCTTAAATTGGAGCCATTTCATGGCACTTCTCTGGCCGGAATGTACACAGCTTTAAGTTGAATGTGGGGTATTGGTTTACCTGCCCAACAGAGCCTAGGATTAGAGGCCACCTTCCCGGAAAACACTGCAACTGTGCGACGACCTCCGTTCACTCCAGTTCGGTGGACAGTTTGTGGGTTAAAGCACAAATCACAATTGCGGATTGGGGATTGCGGATAGCGGACCGATAAAAAATCAACGTGCATTCACTGCCGAAATGTTTTCCCACTGGAAAAGCGTGCTGGCCGCGATTGTGATTGCGGTTCAGCTTCTGGCTTTAACCGATGCCCGATGGCACTAGATAGACACGATGTGGGCCAAAGCTAAAGCTAAAGCCAAAGCCAAAGGCGGTTGCTTTGGCCAGAAAGCGGGACGAAATCGCTGTGTCCGTGTGCCAGTGCGTGTGGCTGTGTGTGTGTATCTATATCTACATATACGGCTGTGGTGTGCGCGGTGCGAGCTGCGTGTATCTATCAATTCTGCCGAAACCGAACTAAAAACTCTCAAGTGTGCCAAATGGTACATAAGTCGAGTGCCGCTCGTCACGCATCTTCGTGCCTCCAGCCGAGCGTTTTTGTTGAGCAGCAGCGGAGCAGCTGAGGCTGAGCAAATATGTTGCGCACGGATACAGATACAGATACATATACAGATACAGCTACAGATGCGGATACGGATAGGAGCACGGATACAGGCACGAGCACAGATACAGATACAACACGCTTGTTGCATGCCCGCCAAATGTTGAGATACCAAAAGCTCCGCCGATAAGGATGGCATCCGAATCGGAGTCCGCATCGAGGGGGATGAAACGGTCATCGGCAGCGGCATCACCTGGCCTGCCCGGAAAAGTAGGCAACAAATCGCGCCAGCGCGCAAGCGTATCTGCGTATCTGCAGGAGCAGCTTTCATGCTCCGCAACATGCCGCTAAAAACAACTGTTGCGTGTGGCACACTGCCACTGGTACTAAAAAGCCACACAATCCTTGTATTAAACACATTATACACATGTTTGTCTGGAGCCAAAGGGAACCCCTGGGAGGACCAACCCCCACCCACCCTTCGACCAGCTGCCGCTTCGGGTAATTTTACATTTATTTTTAAAGCTTAGTTTGTATTGGTAAATAATAGAGGTTACTTCCCGCTCGACACCAAAAAGGCCAAGCCGTCGTACTTTATGTACAGTACATGCCTCATGCGCACAGTGGCGGTCAGGAAAATAGGAGTCGTGTGCATCTAGCGAAACTTTTAAGTTAATTTTTGGGCTCTAATACTATTTCACTAGGCAAATACTAGGTAGTTGGAATACTTGATTGCTGATTAAAGTTTTTATTATTAACTTGGCTGAAAAGCAATAATAGTGTCTAATTCAATAGGGTTTATTGAAGAGACTACTAACTCCACCGCATCTGTACTTCGCTCGGGGGATGCGATGTATCTCGCTCGCTGGAAGCTGGCAGCACATTATATAAAATTTATAAATACTTTTAAGCGCGGCCTGTCTAGGTGCGTTTGTGCGTCTGGGTGATTCGATTTGGCCTGGCTTAGGGGTCCATAGGTCGATTGGCTGCCGACTTTATTACTGTATTATTGGCCTTTAATTTGAGCCTGAGCGGCAGAATTCTCGTGCGCACACAGAAATGAATTTCCCGCGCGTCGGCGACGACTTCCTTCCATTCCATTCTAGTCGGCTAATTTCTGTAATGTTTTCCATTCTTTCCTTTGTGAGGAAGGCAGCAAATAAAATATATAAAAAAATGCCCGGGCCGGAATACAAACGATTTATGAGCGGCAGGACGAACCGCGGACCTTGGTCCTGATTAGTTGGGCAATTTGAGAGCATTCAACACGTGACCCGCTCCCTTTGAATAATTTATTTTTGATTTTTTTCGCAATTTATTGTGGCTGGTGAACCCAGGGGTTTAAAGGCATTTATTTTAGTTAATGTGCCACACTGGAAAACCAATTATGCGAAGCTGGTTCCTAGGTTTTGGTCAAGGAAGACCACAAATATGTGCTGCCTAATTGGAAACCCAATGCCGAGTGCAACGCAAATGCATCCCGAATGCAGGCCCTATTGGAATTATTGAAATTCCACACCAAATCAACTCAATTAGGGCCGGTGGATGCGAGTTGCCAGTACCAGGAAATTGAAGCCCAACAATCGCCTGTGCTGCTTCTTTTGTCCTCGGCCAGGACTTTAGTTGGGGATTAAGTTTTCAAAGATATTTAATTCAATCTGCCCAAATTAAGTCCCTGGGGCAAATATTCATTTACTTAGCAATGCCTGCCAGTGCAGAAATCCAAACAAACAGGGAGTGTTTGCTCATGGAATCATCTTTAAGAAGAGACAATAGAAGTTCCGTAGGCAAGGAAAATAATTTTAATTTGGACCTTGAAACTGTTGTGAATTTAAAGCGGAAATGTATCCTTTTAATGTGAGAAGCCTTGGGCCCTCCTAGCTAAAGTTTCGAGTTTTAAAGACCAGGAAGTTGAGCCGACAAAGCAACATTTCGCAGCTTTGGCGGTTTACGGCCAAGGTCCTAAACGCACTTGCCACTTATCAAGGTCCTTTTGGCCAGGCTGCGTCCGTCGTACGCAAGTCATTAGGCTGATGGGTCCGGTTGGCATCGCTCTCCGAGCGCTGGGAGCCCTCTGCCCGGCCACCACCTCCAACCAACCACATTATGCATTAATGTAGTTAGCACTCGATCTCACCTGGGCAGGAATACGGCCGAGGATGGTGGGCAGGACGAGGTGGACTAAGACTAAGCGGACTAAGCGCAGCGTTTGGCCCTCGGGGTGCGAACAATTTCACGCATCCATTGTTTCCAACAACATTTGCTTTTCATCACTTTGTTTGGTGTGCATTTTGCGGGCCGGGCTGCGCCATCAGTGATGATAATCTACGGCCCCTTCTGTGTGTTTATGACTTCTTCACCATGTCGAAATTGGAGGGGCTTGGGCTCAAAACAAAACAAAACGAAAGGAATATGTTTTCCTTTTATAACGCGGGGAAAGCCAAATATTATGTCTTTGGGTTCCAGTGCTTCTCTCGTCGCTGTTTGCCCGGGCACTTAACCCAGGACCAGGACATGGTGCATCCATGTGCCAACAACCAAGTGCGTTAATTAGCCAGGGGCCAGTGTGTTTTATGGCCGAGATAGATTCGAATGCGCATTGAACTAAAATTAAATAGATTTATTATTCAATAAATTGAACGCTTATGCTTAGAATATGCTCATCAATCTGCCGTGGCTTGCCACCATCCGCTTGGCTCTGGAGCAGTACAAACTGTGGGGCAATCGAAGTGGTGTGTGTGTATTTGTGTGTGTGGGGGTGCCAAAAGCGCTATTTAATTTTACGACAGATACATTTATGCTTATTACTTATGTTGCTTTTACGTCTAAATATGTCTACGATGCGGTCATAATGGATATGCATGTGTGTTACTGCGGTGTGATGCGTGCTTGTGTGCTTACAAACTAGGTTCCGATATAGTATAGTATATATAGATATATATATAGTATTGTATAGCATATGGCCTACGAGCTAAGTATTGATTGATATGTACAAAAAGCCTTGCAGCCTAACACAAAAAAGGAGAAGTTCGTAAGAGGATAAAACAAATTTCACGCTAAAAACAAATTGCTGTGTGGGAATCGTAACCTATTCATATATCATATATCATATATATACGGGATTGGTTGTGTGTATCCGAAGTGATGCTTATGCACTCGCTTATGTAAGTAATGGCTATCGATAACTACACGCTCGCTGGCTTGTCTTTTATGCAAATGTGGAAATGGAGCACACACGCATCCTGTATATACTCTCGATAATGTATATACTCCATGATCTTCTACTGGCGGCATCTCGCACTTGAGTTTCGGTCGGTTGGGGATGATGGTGTGGATGGTGCTGCATGCATGAACATCGAATGCTGGGATGCGCCTAATGCGCTTTTCATGTCCTGTCCACATCCTTAATGCTCCTGTGCTCCTGCCGCATGCGTGTGTATGTACATTTAGGTTCGGCATCTGTGTGCTTGTCTGTGTGTGTGAGTTTAACTGCTTTTGTATTTTTCTGAAAAATATGACTTTGGTATTCCTTTCCTTGTCTCTTCTTTCCATGCCGGTTCTTGTTATCCTTCCTAGCTGACCACGGCATCCTTGAGCAGGGGCACACCCACACCCACACCAGCAGCAGCACCACCCACCGCCGAGGCGCCTCCGTTCAGAAGGACTTCGCTGCCCTCCATGTCCTGGTCGGCATCCTCGTTCTCCTGTTTAACTGGCGATCGATGCGATTCCTCTTCAGCGGCTTTCGGCTCCTCCTCATCCTTCTCCTCCTCGGCTGTCGGTGCTTCGGCGTGGCAGGGTGAGCTCGTCCTTGTCTCGCTTTCGGACAGCGGCACATTGGCCACCAGCACTCCCGAGTACTTGATGCCATTAAGCTCCAGATTGACAATCAGCTGCGGTTCGCCGTTATCGCCAGTTCCTGGAAGGGATTAGGGTTTGTATTAGTTCAATGACCATATGCTTGGGTGGCTGCAATCCAACTTCTGTAGTGCAAAACATAACTGAGGTATGTACATATAATCTTTCCATTCAACTCTCGTTTAAAGGTATGGATTGAAAGAGATTTAAATACTTCAGTTATTTCAGATATTATCTTATTTGCTACCGTGATAAATGCTTTAAGTTGCTGTTTGATATAATTTCGAGTGAACTTACCATTCCTTGCCACTTGAAACTGCATTCCGGACAGCAGGCTCAGCGTCTCGAGGGGATTGAGCTTGCCACTGGACGACGCATCCTTATCCTCGGCCGGCAGATCCTTCCCTCCACTCTGGGGCTTGGAGCCGCCCTTTTTCTTGGTGGAAACGGGCGAACTGTGACGATGTCCCACCGACCCACCGGTGGTGGTCGATGTGGTGGGTGAGTTCTCAATGGCCGAGTCATCGGACTTGTCCAGATGGTGGGTCTGGTGGTGGTGGTGGTGGTGGTGTCCGTTCATCTGCTGCGGTTCGCTGTCGTCGTGCATGGAGGACGAGTTGCCTGTGGTATTGTGCTCGTCGTGGGCGTAGTCGTCCTCTGGCTCGCCCTCGGATGCGGCATCCTGCTGGTGGCCCATGGATGGGTGATGGAATCCCGCAGCTGCTGCCACAGCGGCCATGTTGTGTGGATTCAGGTAAAAGTTGGCGGGAAAGCCGGGCGGAAGGAGGCCACTGCCCACGCGCTTCGCTGGAGGCGGCTGGTCCACAAATCTGGATGAAGAAGACAATTTGGTTAGTACTAATGTCTTCTCACGTGAAAATACAAAAACTGGATAAAATAAATCAATTCTTTAACAAACTAAAGGTACACAAAGGGGAACATTGGATGCCTCGACTTCCTGACATTTTATTATACGGGTATGGACCAAACTTACTTGTCATCCTGGTCCACGGGCTCTGGAGTGGGTTCCCGTTCGCGTTCCCGCTTGATATTTGTGAGATTTGGAGGCGAGTCGGACAGGTTCAGGGCTTCGCTGCAGTGGAGAATGGAGAGAACGTAAGTGGTTAGTGTCTTCGCTGTACAGTTACGCTTCGCATGCAGGGGGCGCTGTTTCTATTGCCCGAGAAGTTTGTAAGCTAGATGGCGCTAGCAGTCTGCTTGAATTTATTCTAACTTAATTCGTTTTAAATAAGTAATAAGTAAGTAAAACCTGAATTTAAGCAGATTTCAACTTAATGAATCTGCCAAAAACAAAAACCAGTTAGAGTGCGTTCAATCAAACTGGTTGCCACTGAAAACACTTGGCAAGTGCAAATTGGGAAATTTCGAAAGGACTGAAATCAAAGTCGCATATCTTGAAAAGCTTACCGTTGCTGCGGCGAGGTGTGTGCCGATCCCGGTGGGCTGTTGTTGTTGTGGTACATGTGCCACAGGGCCACCTGAGCACTGAGTGCCTCGTGCTTGCTCAGATCCGGACTCTGCGACCGCTGGCGCTGCTGCTGCAGGTGGTGTTGCTGCTGCGACTGCTGCTGCTGCTGGTGGTGATGCTGCTGCTGCTGTGAGTGCTGCTGCTGGTGGGGATGGTTGGCGCCCAGGACTGGCGGCATGCCCTGCTCCTTCTTGGCCTGGATCAGCTGCAGATACTCCATCATCCGGCTCTCGATCTCCTGCTTGACCAGGTTGGGCATCTGGCCAAAGGCGGGAGCGCCCATCAGGCGATGATGAGCTGCGGCGGCGGCAGCGGCGGCCTGAGCCTGCTGATTGTTGGCCACCGCGGCATGGGTGACCAGCGCCAGCGGCGACATTTGCTGCATGCCACCGGGCAGGGAGGGTCGTGAAATGGGCGTCTATGGAGCATAGCAGCATTAGTACCAGAAGTTCTTGGCTGAGCCAAGCTGCTGCTTCTTGTGTACTCACCATCGGCATCTGGTTGTGCATGGCCTCGTACTGGCCGTAGCTGGAGCGGCGTCCTTCCCGGCGATTCCCATCGATGGCCGCCTGCAGCTCCGCCGGCGTGCTCAGGTTCTTCTTCTCGCACTCGTACGGGTACAGATACTTCATGTATCTGCAAGATGCATAAAATTATTAATAAGCGAGGCAAACAGACGCTCTAAGCGGCACCGAGGGAAGGAGAGGGGAGGGGAAAACTTCACGTTGATGTCCTGTTTAAGTTGAATTATCGTGTAAATACGAAAGCGACAAGCAAACAAATCACGATCCCACAGAGGGAGCTCCACGATTGCTGATCGATTGTTGCTTGATCGCTGCAATGTTTGATTGTCCGTTTCTGTTTGTCCCGCATCTTGGGTTGCTTATGGTGTTTGTGTTTGCCTTGGACATAGCTCAACGTGGCAGGTACCCGCGATGGGATGTATGAGATTCAAGGGATTGAAGGGATTGAATGGGCAGCAGGGATGGGATATCCACTTACTGGGTGCGCAGGGTGAAGGCGGCACTGGTGATGCTGGAGGGCAGGTGCAGCCCCTTGATGATCTCCTGCCACAGCTTCTTGTTGATAACATCCACCAAGCCGCCGCGGGCTATCACCAGATTGTACAGCTCGTAGAGATCCAGCACCGACTTGGCCATGATCGGCAGCCGATTGATCGGAGTTCCTGAAATGCGATTAGAGGGGGTTTACTAAACATTCGATTCCGAGTTCAGCTGTTTGCGCAATGAAACTTCTTCTTGCACTTGGCTATGTTTTCCATCCAGCTCGTTAAATGCACCAACAAGCAAAACACGATTTAAAGATCCATAAAACAATTTATCTCCCCAAAGAGTGCAGCAATGCCCCCGATCCTCATCCCTATCCACATCCCACTCCCACTCATCGATCACGGAGCAATTAACACTTGTAGCCCCTGTAGCAGCTGAAAAGTGCAGAGCGAGGCCGATAAAAACTGAAATAAATCCTAATTGTTGCTCGATTTGAAACACACGCACACACATACTCGTATATACACATGTTTGTACATATGTTGGTCTGTTTATGGCGGCTAATCATCATCATACACATTGGCATTCTATTGGCCTCTATTTGCTATTGATTTGTACTATTCAAATTTTCGTTTCTACTTCCCTTTTTATTGCACACAGAGAGAAATTGACGAGTAGTTCTGATACTAACGTATGGTTCATCTGCTTGAAGACTATTCTATTATCATATCATCTTTCTATTTAGACATCCCACTAAGCATCTTTGCCACTTGAGATCCCCCAACTATTTTTTCGTGCACGGCACATGAAAACGAATAAAAAACGAATCAACCTGCCTAATTGCTGCCTCTGTACGTGTGTAACTCGAAGTTGTATAAATCTGCGCGGGTTCCTTTCCTTTTTACGATCCAAACACCAAATACCATATCACCCAATGCCGCCTGTTGCTGCCCCATGGATCCAACAATCCAATGATCCAACGATCCATCGATCGATCGACTTTCGGTTTCGTTTTCGTTGTGTTTTATGAGCCCCAGAGGAATCAATCAAACTCTTTGATGGACGTGTTGATTGAATGAAAATACGTTTGTTTTTTATGCATATAAACAAATTGAGTGGCGAGGTGATGCTCGTATCAAAAAGGAATAACACAAAATAAATGAACAATGTACCGATCGGTCGTCTACAATGTGCCAGGGCAAAAAGATTGTGGATCGCCCGGCGATCGCTGCACGAGCCACATACAAAAAATCTAAATCTGGTCAGGACGCACATAATCAAAGGCAATTTAATGACCAGCTCCAGCCGCCCGTCAATCGAATCGATCATTAAACTCTCCGTCGCATCGGATCGAATCTCCTGCCCAGGGGTATCGATCCGATCCTAACCGGAGTATCCCAACCGATCGCTGCTCCTGACACGCACATGCCAAATGCCGCCTGCCGACTGCTGACTTATTATTATTATTTTTCCTGCCAGCTTTTTACATTTTTTTCCACTGCGGTCTTTTTGTGGCTTTCAGGCTGAACTCTTTTTGGGGGCACATCTATTTATTTACTCATTCGGCTGCATTTGTTTTCCTAGATGTCAGGCGCTTTTAATGGAAATTAAGGGAAACTTGATCGAGTCTGAAATCATAACGCCACCAGCGACGGAGGGAGTCGTCGCATCTCCCATCCCGACATAGTCGGGCTCCCAGTTCCCAGCTCCCAGCTCCCAGCTGCTAGTTCCCAAATCCCAAATATCAGGGCGCTGAGCACTGGGAAATAGCTACGAAAATAGCGCCCGCGTTGATAAGTGATTGACGTCTTTTAATTAAGAATTGCGCCGCTCTTCGCTGCGCAAACAACTCACGGCAAGCGATCCACATTTATTTCAAATTTCAAATCACATTTATTTATACACATATCTATTTGGCATAATTTCCGTTAGTTAGTTGTACAATTGTACAATATCATTCGGTTATAGACACATAGACACGGAATACTCTTGGCCCGAGTCGCATTTTCGGCGCTTCCTTCTCATGGCGGACGACAACTTTACAGACAGTCTCATTCTACCCCAGCAGGCGACCCCCTTTGCCACCTCCTGCTCCTCCGCCCCTGCCCCTGCCCCCACCCAAAAAACCCCCTTTGCAGTGACCGCGACGGGTGAGCGTGCATATGTCAAAACTTGAACGCATGTGACAGATTAAAATCCATTAAGTTGTCAGGGATGTTCTACGCATATAGGGATGTGTAAGTATGTTTATTCAGAGCATAGATTTTATATACTTTGTATGAAACGTATACGAAATTACATAAATAAACAAATACTGCTGACTTCAGCATGGAATGTAGATTTCCTTCCCAGGCCATGATTACTAATCAAAGCCATGAATTTGCATCTAGCACATTTTTATATTTAATTATAGTTGGTCATGAACTGCAAAAGTAATTTGGAAAAAGAATACTTTTGCAATACTTTGAAGTACATTTCTGCTGCCAAGTTTATGCGAGTTTGCCGTGGGTCAACATCACTGTACTCGACTCGTACTATTTCCCTGGAACACGACTTGTGCAAATACAAACAAATTTAATGCCCTCTCAGGTTGCGAGTCTCGGGCAATCGAGGCAAACACACACACATTCAGCGGGAATTGCAGGACGCTCAAGGATTGCGCTTGGATCGCCAACCGGAAGTTAATTTATCGGAAAAGTACAGTCACGCCAGGCATTAGTAGTGGGTGTGCATGCCACCGATTGCCCTCGCATTCGGTAATGCCCATAATTAATGACAAAAGTGCAGGAAAGCATACTCGCATGTATAAATAGGCATTTGCTCCGATTGCCGCTGCAAGTCGCCTTTAAAATTTAAGTACCAATATGCATATGGTACCCCCCTTTTCCCGCAGTGTGTGCGTGTGTTTGTGACAGTAATTTGAAGTGACAAAATGACAAAAAGTCAGCCACCAAAATGATTTCTCTTCTCCTCTCGGTTTCTCGGTTTCCTTTTCACCAGAATTTCTGCATATTTTAATGGCTTCCCTTTCGCCCGCTCGCGCTGCTCGAAATCAAACGTCAAAGTGCCGAGAAATTTATTCAATTAACATAATTTGAGTGAGCCCCAAAAACACTTGGCTGGCTGAGTCAGCAATCCGTCATCTGGGCCAGGGATATGCAAATGTGAGAATTCAGATTCGAGATTCGAGAATTCAGCCCCCAATAGTATCGCGCTCCCTTCTCTATGAGCCCCCTTGGAAAAACTTCAATGCAATGTGCAACTTACCGCGCTTTTGCATAAACGAGAACAAGTCGTCCAGAAACTCTTTGCGCTTGGGGTCATCATTGATTTCGTAGAGCTGCAATTAGAAGCGGAAATGTATAGTTTTATTAGATTTCATAATCTTAATGCCCACCCGGGGGCGCCAAAAACATTTAACGGCCATTAGAGGCATCATTTAAGATTCTAAAGCATTGTTCCTCAGTTATATTTTTAATTTATAGGAAAAAATACATTACACAACCTTTTTATTAATTGAAAAATGTTAAATGATATCACATCATTACTGAATTAGTTTTGCTGTAGGCAAACATACAAAACGAGCCATTATAAGCGCATTAGGGCGAGTTTTGATAACAAAACAATCTAACAAAAGACCCAACAACTTGACTCTTTAGGCCAATGGATTGGCACAAAATGGAGTTTTGGCTCACTTCTGGCCTTTTGTTGGGCCAACAATAGACGCTCACGATGACAGGGGCGCGTGTTGGGTGCTTCCATCTCTGTCGCTCCTGGTCCCTCCCTGCAATGTTGAGCATGGTTTGCTGGGGGTTGATAGAGAAACATTCCCCTAACCTCCAACCCTGCCTCTTTTTGGACTTTTGTTCGAGTGTGAAGAGCTCAATGAGAACAACGAGTGGCACAACGGATAATTAGGTGATAAACATAGAGAGTAAGATACAAACGAGGGAAGTACATAAATGTATCTGCCATTTATACATTATTATTTATCGTCGCTATGTGCTGCGTTTTTTCTGCGGCTCATGCTTTGACCTTTGCCACCAGGAACCAACCAAGTCTGTGGAAGGAAAAACCCTAGTCACAACTTGGTACGAGTTTGTTCAGAATTAATGACAACATCGGAGTGAACTCATCAAATTCGGAATTCATCATACTTTCCGCCTACTGCAAAAAGAAAGAAACGAAGCCGAGCTGCAGATGGAGATGGAGCTGGAGCTCAAGCCCTGCACCATCCGTGGTGCACATTCTAAGTCAATGCGAATGATGAACTGCCTCCTTCTCCATCTCCATCTCCGTCTCCTTTCGCCTCTCCACCTCCTCGCATAAATGATTTAAAACCAAGTCAGACTTGGAGCCCCGACTTTGGCCGGGCACTTTGGACTCCAATCCTCCTGCCAACTTCTTTCCCAACTGGCTGGGCTGGGGATATTTTTTATGATTCTCGACGCCCACAAGAGCTATAGGAGCAGTGCCAACAAAACAAAAAAAGAAACCTTCATATATATGTGGTTTTATACCGCTCGGGGTTGAGCCAAACAAAAAATAAATTAATTGAAATTCAACTGGATTGGTTCCTCGAAGGATTCGTTGCTTTTCACTGATTGCACTTTATACATGTGGATGGGATGTACCTCCTGAATCTGATCCTCGGAGATGAGCATTTTGAGCTGCTGCTTTCGTTCACACTTGTTGAGCTGTTTTCCCGATCTCGGAACTATATTTCACTTGTCTTGGTGCAGTCTTCGATTTATTTCATTGATCAACGCGACGATGCAACGCCATCAAAGGTCGTTTATCAACTAAATTTGTGGCAGGAGTCTGGATCGAAATGCTGCCTGCGTCGCTGCCGCCGCACACACACACGCACACATACGCACATATGCGCACATGTGTTGTATCTGTGTACCTACATTATTGCCTGCCTGTCTGGGGTACTCGTTCGTATTAATAATCATAAAATGAAGTCCCGCTTTCACGCACAAGGGTTGCAAGCAAACCTGCCTGTGCCTCATTTTCCAATATCTCTCCCGAATTTCGATCCCTAACTTGCATCACAGCAGCCGCAAAACCGTTAAGCGCTACCAATATCTCTCCCAAATCCGTAGCAATAAAGTTATAAAACCGGCAAACGAGAATTCTATCCCCTGCCACGGTTGCCGTAGACCAATCATAATCGTTTTTATAACTATCGAAGATGCTGCTGCCGCTGCCTGAGCACACACATGTTTTTCGGGATCTGGAATCGGGAGTTGGGAATCGGGAGTTGGGATTCGGGATTCGGGGTTCTGGGTTCGGGTTATAAAAATAATCTCACTTATTTGTCGCCTAGACTTAGTGCCCGACAAATCCGATGCCTGGGTGCTTGAAATTTGAATCCTTGATTCTGGGAATTCTGGATTTCGCCAGATCAATTCCCTTTGCCTGCCCCCGTGTGTGTGGGTGTAATTTATAACTATCAGATACAGATACAGATGCCCTAGCATATGGATGCAAAAAGGTTCCAGTGGACATTAAAATTTATATGGACAGAATCCCGTTGCACGGACCTAAGTGTTGTCCTGCCGCATCGAGTGCATAACTCGACGGCCAGCACTCACACATCGTTTTGTAGCCGCTGCTTCGGATACAGATACAGATACCGCTACAGATGCAGATACATCTGCAGGTTGCCGGCATATTTATTTAAGAATTTCACACTCATTACTCGAAATGTGTTGAACAGACTTTCCGTTTCGTCGTCTTTTATGTTTTATTCCATCTCTTGGCTCTTATAATTTTGTGGAGAATGCTACAGCTTATAATGATCGTGGACTTGCACTGAATAAATACCCTTTAAATGTTAATGAATTCATTGTAATGATTTGTCAAACCGAAAGCCATTTAAATTATTAAGTATTTTGTTTTTGGGTTAGAAAAGGGCTTTGTATATTTCAGTAAACGTTTAGTTTTAGTTAAATATTTAAAGCACCTCTTAATGGATTATTGGAATTCCTAAACTTGTTTCCCTTACCATTCACCAGATTTTAGAACGTGATTTACAAAACACGCGCCAAAAAGCGTCGGATTGAAAGGAAATGGCACAATCGCCACGATTGAATTCTTCAACCAGAACACATGAATATATTTATATAGAATATTATTGGAAAATGCTTCGGGCTATAATTAAACCTAATTATTCAGTACGTACAGATAATTGACATTGATTAATGAGAGCAGGGCAGAAAGAAACTATATAATACAAGAAATGAGCAGCGAAATGTACCAAAAATAATATTTTTGTTTTACTTGTTGTCTTCGTCCGCGGATGGATGGATGGAAAGATGGAAAGATGGAAAGATAGATAGATATATAGATAGATGGATGGCTGACTATCTGACTGGTTGACTATCTGACTGATGGCCAAGACTGAGAACTAAAATCAGAGCAGAGCGCACTGTGAATTTTACTTAGAGTTGGGGAAAGGCGAATGGCTGAGAAGCCAGCGAATGAATGAGCGTATCTGTATCTGTAACTGCGACCGTATCTGTGCGATGCTCTTTCAAAATGGCTTTTCTCGCAGTCGCAGCCAGCCGCTATCGATTCAATTAACATAATTAACGTTTCGTCTCGTTTCCACAATTAATGAAAGAGCGAAACAGCCATTTTGAATGTGCTGCGAGGGACTTATCCGACACCTACAGAAAGCCCAAGTTGGAGGAGGCCAAAGGGAGTTGTGAGATATATATGTATATCTGGTCAGCTTGGTTTCTGGTTTCTGCAAGCACATCATCATCATTCAAGAGCCGCACACGGTGTAAGCGAAGGTGTTAAGCGTGAAGTTACAGATACATTTGCGGCCAGAGCTGTGGCTAAAGCCCCATCCACGAGAGATACATAAGTATCTTTTGCATTGCATTGCGAGGGTCAAAGTTTTTATAGTGCATAGAGAATGCGGGCTCCGTTTGATGGATAGCTATGGCCACAGCTACATGGCTATTTGGCCGAAAGGGAGCAACGGTGAGAGTGTGTGTGCATTTAAAGTTAATCGAAATTCGGTTTTTATGACCCAAGCGAGGCGAGACGAGACGAGTCAGGCCCAACCAAAACGAACCAAAAGCTGTCGAGGTTCACACAGTGTATCCGTATCTCTATCTGTATCTGCACTGTATCTGTATCTGTGTCTCGATTTTGGCAACCACATTTAATGACCACACCAAAAACTGTGAGGATTCGAGGGGATTTCGGGCCTAATTGCTCGGATACTCGGTCAGCATCTGGACCTTACATGCCGGGGGATGCTGACCAGCTATTTTCTCACCAAATTAACGCCCTGAAAAGGGCTACATTAATTGCTCAATTGCAAACCGGAACTATCGTATCGCCTGGAACGCCTCAAGGCGGCACTAGCATTAGCCGTGCCACGACGACATCCGAAACGAGATCACAAACTGGAGTGCTGGACTGGCGGACTGGCGGACGGCTTGACTGCTGGACTGCAGCGTCTTCCAACTGGTTTCGATCCCCTTCGGCCAGGTGGGACGAGGATGAGATACTTTCCCGCTGGACTGCGACTGGCTATTAGTAGTTAATTGATAGCTTGCCTGCATCTTGTTTACACACAGTTTTGTCGATTTCAATTGACTGGACCTCGGCCCCCGCCCCCTGTACCCGTCCACATCCAACTCCCTTCCCCTCGCCCAGCACTCTACTAACCTGTCTGACTTGTTTGAACTGCTCTTCAAAGCTCCATCCATTATTCTGCTGCGATGAATTGGAAGCCTCGCTGGACGTCGACGAGTTCGATGCGGAATTGGCTGCAAAGTGGCGGGCTGAGTGCAACAGTTAAACACAAATGGATCGCCGCCTGCCACGCGATAGATAGATACCAACCTTCTTTGCCGCTCGGCGCTGCTGTGGGGGATGCGAACGAGAACTGTTGGCCACCCACTCCTGCGCCTCCTCCGCCGCCTCCACCTCCTCCTGCTCCTCCGCCGCCCGATCCTCCTGTTCCTCCAGGTCCGGCGGTGCCGCCTCCATTGGTGGTCGCGTTGCTATTGGAGCTGTTTGTGGGGGTGGTGCCTCCGTTGTAGCTGCTCCCATTCCCACCGCTGGGCGCCGATGTGACGTGGCCAAAGGCCACCGAGTTGTGGGGCAGTGGGAAGCCCGAGCTGATCGTCGTGGGCAGCATGTTGGCCCCGAAAGCAGCGGCATGTGCTGCGGCAGCGTAGTCCTGTTCCTGCGGGTAAATACAGGTATTTCCAATATAATACGGATATAAACATCCAATCCTCGACTGAAGTGCAGTCAACAGATTTGTCTAAACTTTGGCAGATTGCCGTACTGTATGGTAGTAGCTACAGTATCTTCACCTCGATAGACACCTTAACACTCACCATCAGGCCCACCTTCATGTCGCGCACCTGCATCTTGAGCTTCTCGAGCACGTCGCTGTGCTGGAGATTTGGAATGCTGTGTAGTCCGCCGATGCCCATGAAGCTGCCCAGAGCATTGAGCGGATGATTCGGCGGCAGTTGATGGTGATGGCTGTGGGAAGAGGATTTTGCAGCGATTACCGCACCTCCGCATCCAGGACATTAATCAGGAGCAACCACTCACCTCAGGGGCAGCTCGGTCTGCGGTTCGGGGCTGGCGAAGCTTCCTCCGCCGCCGGAAACTGTGTGACTCAGGCGGGCTGCAATCGCCGCCTTGGCGCTCAGCTGATGATGCTCCCCATCCACGGAGTCGCAGTCGCGCATCTCGTCGTCCGTTCGATCACCATGTGACTGCACAGGAGAAAAAGGAGATCGTTTGCAAGTGAGTTTTTGCGGTGTAAGGCTCTTACATCTATTTCTTTATACAACATTTCTCCCAGTGAACCTAGAACCATAAACAAAGCGACCCCTTGTAGGTGATGGGGAATTAATGGCGGCGCTTATGTCAACAAGCTGCCCGCTGCGCCAGCTTAATACGGACACTTTGTCAGGCGGCAAATCGGCAAATCGGAATCAGAATCGATATCGAGGCACTCCGATCACTGACCGCGGATCACTGGGCGTGGGCAGTGGTCATTGATCCAGCTGGAAAGCAGCTCCATCTCGATTCTGGTTTATGGCATGTGCCAAGAGCCACATTAACTTAGGCACGCCGCGCAATTTCAATTGAAAGCAACTGAAAGCCAAAGACTGCGAGTGCTGAAAACAGAAAGCCACTTCCTCCGGCGGGGTGACAACAAAGGTAACCACTTAATAAATTAACAATGCCAGACCCACAAAACGGCAATAAGCCCAGAGCTGTTCGCCCCGCTCCAGGGCCGGTTGGCGGGTTCGGGGGAGCTACTGGAGCTTCGCTCCTGGCCGGCAGAACTGGGAGACCTGGCAGACCAGTGCCAGCCGTGACTCTTTGCCAAGAAGTCCGCCACGCATGGCCGGGAGTGTTGAAGTCACCAACTGCAACTGCGTCTTCAGCCAGAGCCAGAGCCAGCTAGCTCCAAGTCCGATGCAACTCCATCACGGCTTCTTGGTTTTTATGCATTTGGAGAGGTGCAAATTAAGCGCATCTGTGACTGTGTGCAAATCGGGAATTTTCAATTTAAACACAGCCATCGGAGGAGCTAGCGGAGCTGGAGGAGCTGGAGGAGCCGGCGGAGCAGGGGCCAAACAAAGTAAGCCAGGCCAACCCAAGTCGGTCTCATACTCGTATGCGGCTGTTTGCCGGATCCCCAGTGTGTTCAACATTTATCGCCTGGCTCTTTGGTGGTGCAGCACTGGTGTTGGTGCTTCAAGTGCTGGTGTCGCTGTGGCATAATCATAAGTGCAACCAAAACCAAGGCATAGACAATGCCTCGACCATAGAGAAACGGAGTTCCTGGAATTCTTTGAAGTCGGCGCGAATGCAAAGCGCTTCTATGGCGAAAATGTTGCACATGCATTTCCACACGCAGTTGCGGTCAAAATGATGATGGGCCTGTTGGCATGTCTTTAAAAACGCTTTTCAATATATGTATTTAATTAAAATAATATATTTTATTATAGTTTATGATGTTTAGCTCCAGAGTAGACCAAACGTAAACCGACTTGGTGGGTTAGTTAGCCCAACTCGGCTCCATCTGTGCATGTGTGTATATCAAATTAATGTAACTTATCGCAGTCGTGCGAAATACATGCAGATGCTCGGGTAAATGCACCCACTGTGTGCATGTGTGCGTTTTAGTTGCGGTCTGCTGTTGACCAGGTCCAAACAGAATTGTGGTCTGGGCTCCGCCAATGGCCAATGGCCAACATCCAAGATCCCACAGCCAACAGCCGCGGAAAGCGGCGGCATGCAGGCCATGCCAACTTGCACCTATAAAATGTCTAATTAATGCACAACGAATTTGTGCCGCTTTAATGTGGCTGGTGCAAGTGGATCGCATGGCTGTGGATACGGATCGGCAGATGGAAATGCTCAAAGAGCGCGCACATGCAATTTATTTAAGATATTCATTAAAAAGCTAACAAAGTAGCAGGGAAGAAACCATTGCAACTAGTGGTAACATGTTATGAAGTCAACATAGCTAGCCATCTTAACCAATCGAAGTAAATGCAATTAGCTGGAGGATGGAGAAGAGTTTCCACCTTCAGGGAAGAAATCCATCAAAATCACCGCAACAATGCCCATTTCAGATATGGAATTTCGTTGGAATATCGTCGGAGCTTCCGTGGAATATCAATATATAGTCGCAGTAGGCGACGCATAAATCACCGTGAAGCGATAAGGTGCTCCACTTGGAGGGCATTAGGTGCCCATCCAATGGAAGGCGGGAAAACACCCGCACGGTGCGGAACTCATGCAGGAAAGTCGACTAATGGCGGTGTACTATCCGCCATACATATATGTACCTTCAAATGGCTATGGCGAACCCACCTGGTCGGCGGGGGACACGGCAGTTCCATTAATTTCTGCGTTGATAAAACGCTACTGTTATCGCCAGCTAAACACGAAGTCCCCAACTGCTAAGGCAAGACATTAAATCGCAATTAGACCCACAGACAATGAGGAAAACTCGGCGCTACACATGTAAGATAGAGATACTATTCCGAAACTCAAACAAATGGATGTGGGCATGGGCATTTCGGAGAGGGGATGGCTGCGGAGGGGGGGAGGCGGGGCGGCACCTGTGCAATTTACTTTAATAGCTTTCGATGCACCGCAGACGGAGGCAACTATCTGAGTGGCCTGTATAGGAAAAATATTTAATTTATTTGCCACAGACCGTACTTAGCCCCCCTCCTCCACCACGGCTTTTTATCGCTAATTAGTGTTGACATTACATTTCGATAGAAGTGGCTGGAAATAATGTATCTTAATTTATTATCATCGCTGCATTCAGAACTGAGAACTACAAATGCAATTTGCCTAATTTCCATTCGCTGTTCGACAATCGAATGCGACAAATTTGTAGGAAATTGCTTGCAGTTTTCGAGGGATTCGCCATACGGACAGACGGACAACTGGACAAACGGACAACTGGACAAACGGACGGACAGATGCCGCATGTGCAACATGCCGTGCTAATTTAAAACAAAAGGACGCACCGCTGCGACCGCTCGGAAACCCATAATGCGACAATCCAGAAGCGAAGCTGTGAAGGGCGCTGCCGGCAAACAGGATCAGGATATTGCTACCAGAAGAGAGTCCTACATGGCACACATACAGCATACAGCAGCCCATTCGAGGGGCGTTTATTGTGTGAAGGATTAAGATTACGAGCCGGCGAGCATGTGTATCCGCATTTGTTTCTGCTCTTCTGTGGCTCGAGTCGCCGGTTTTACAACTGTATTTCCTTGTTTTTTCGTTGTCCTTATTCTTATTCTTGTTTTTTTTTTTTTAGCCCGAACTCTCTTGACAAACTAAGGCCTAATGTCCTTATGACTCAAGTGGGTTCGCCCGGAGTCTCATTTGAGGATCAGACCGGGGCGTACTGGCGTCTTAAGTTTATTACGTTCGTCTTATTCAAATCGTAGGTCTGAGTAATTAGCCACATTGTTTAAACTTTGTGCAACAGAAAGAAGAAATGCAGAGTCCTAAACCAATAAAGCAAGCAGTTCTTCAGGGCTAATGGAGAAAGAAACTATAGGTATTTCGATATAAATTTTTCAATATATTATACGAAGATCTCCTTAGAATTGTAATCTTAAATTTATTTATAGGCAGGACAGGAGTGTAGGGTTACAAACATGTGCTGACAGATATCTCTCCTATAAAAATAGAACCGTAGAACCGTCATATCGTGATGCCTGTCAAAATCATAATCTTGGATGACACGATGGCCTCTGGAGATGGATTCTTCGCTGCCCCCGGAGTCTGTAATCTGGGGGAGATTTATTGGGATCTGCGTATATATTCGGAATCAATTCACAGACAAATCTGCTAATTGGAACGCAGCCAAGACTAAAGGTTCTAAGCCATTGTTAGCTGGAGCCAAACCGTTAACAGGCCATCAAAGAATCCGTTTTTATATGCCAATCAACCCCTTGAGCTGGTTCCTTTTAGGTTTCCGTTCCGCTGGCACATGTGTGTGCCCGGATCTTATAACTGAATAAATATATAAATAAAATTACCCATTTACGCATCCACCCCGTGGCGAATGATGTATTTCAACGCGATGCAACTGCAGCGGAATATTCGAAAGCGAAAAGAACTGCAAGCCAGCGGCTAAAAACTGCGGAGATGGAAAAAAGCGAAAAATAAATTTGTGTAAAAAGGGACGAAACATGTGCAACGTGGTCTGCGTTCCGGCAACGAGAGCATGGAAATAAAATTAAAATGCAAAACGTATCTGACAGATACGCACACAGACGCGCGCTCTTAATGGTCGTGTGTGTATGTGTGCGTACAAACGCGATTTCATTCGCTCGCCAAGCGTCGAAGCGGAAAAAATAAGGCGAATAAAATATAAAAATGGAAACAACAAAAGCGGGCCAACAAACATACACACACACACACACATGCAAGCACAATGGCAAAACATAATGGCGCTGGCTGTACAGAGTGCAGGCCTCCTCCCCCGCCCCCTCTCCAACCCAACCCCCTTAACCCTTATTTAGCACGCACGCACATGTAAAACGAGCGCGGCGGGCAGTATTGTTTCGCGTAAACAATAAAAGATACAAATACAAAAAACAAAACCGGTTAAAAACAAAAATAAAAAATACGAAAGAAAAAAAGGAACGCAACGGTTAAACGGCAATAGTTGGGCTGGGTTCCTTCTACGTTCGCCAGGGGCGTAGTCGGGCTTTTAATCAGAAGGGCGCTAGATGGCGGGGCGCACAAAGAAAGATACAAGATACTCGCTCTTCTTTTGCTTGGTTTCGGAAACAGCATATCGTAAAAACAATGCATAAATAGAAAACGTATTAGCTAATTTAAATTACACTCTTGCCGAAAACCAATAAACGGATCATAATGGATCCAAACATGGCTCAAACTACGCCCCTGCTGTCTGGCCAACTCCGAGAGTCGCACTTCCCGAAGCTCCAGCGCCTGCGACCGGACCGACTCCTTGTGCCCATCCGGCTGCGGGGTGGATTCACTGCGTCTAGCTTCGATTGCAGGCGGCAATAATTAAAAACTGCATTATTTTATTGCCTTGGCCAGCCCGCAAGTCCGCCTGCCTAGGTCTCTTGGCCTCCTGGTCGCTGGGTCTCCTGGTCTTCTGGTCTCTGGGGGTATTGGTGGCCGTCTGGACGGCGAGAGAGCCCACTTTATTGGATGCGAGTGGCGCAGGGCTTGTTACAGTCGCCCGCCCGAAATATATCTGTGTTTTATGACTGGGTGTCGCCACATGAGGAAAGTTTCTAAGACCGCACTTTCCACCATTGTTAATCAGGAAATGTTGCCGCCAAGCACACACAAACAGCTACACTACTTGGCTAATATGGCAGAAGCTCTTCCCAGATATTATTGCTAAATGTTTAGCCAGTGCAAATACCCCAATTTTAATGGGTGCACTTTGCTTAATTCCACAAAAACACTGCGTTTACGAATCGATAATAATTACGTACGTATGGATTTCACTTGCAATTGCTTGGCTTCTTTATACGAAAGAAAATTGTGGCAGGGCTGTTCAGGTGCGAAGTGATGGAAACAGAGGAAAACAGACAAACAGGCAAACATCAAACAAGGATCTTTTCAGTACCAAATGCCAAATTAAGATTGCTGTTTGCCAGCGCGGTTATTCAGTTTGTTGGCGCTCACGCGATTTTCTCGTTGGCCAATTGGCACGCCCATTTCTGTTTGTATTCGGCGAAAGGGAGGGCGATATGTGCGGCGCAAGAGAGAGGGCTGGGTTTTATTGGTGCGATGATAAATACACTTTTTATCCAGGCCCCCGAGCACACACACACACACACGCACGCACACACCTACAGAGAGGAATACACACAGATACTCGGTTCGTGCCCTCGCAAATTCGCATTTTGTTTTGCGATTCGCGATCGTTTTTCGCAATCGGCAGCTGTACTGGAAAAATCCAATTAACAGTTTTATTAGCTATGGTTGGCAAAATAATTCATAAATTCATTAAAAACAATACGAAAAGCGCAAACTGTAATACTGCCAATAATAATCATATTTTTTACGAGCTCTTTCTGCTTTTACGGCCCTGTTTTCATTGGCGTTTTGTGCCGTTCTGACATTTGTCGCCATGCACTTTTGAGTGCCGCCAACTGCATTAGTAGTTAATTAAATTTCTCACCCCCTCCCCCCCTCAATATATATACATATATCCGAATGACGTGACATATCCCCTCCTCCATCTGGCCAGTTTCAAGTTCGCGCCCCCAGCGCGCAAACTAAAAGCAAAACAAATTTCGCTTGTCATTGCGGTGGAAAGCGCCACCGAAAATCATCCCATTCCATTTCATTCCATGATGGCATGGCCATCCCCCAAAGGCCCCACCAGATACTTAATCAAATATTTTCCCTGCCTTCTGGTTATGCAAGAAGGAGGAGGAGAATGAGAAGAAGAGGAGCGCCATGATTCCCCACAAAGAATTTAATAAAAATCGTTGCCTGTCAGCGTACAAGAAGCCAAACAAATTATAACAGGTGCCGCTGCCGTCCGACCCAAATGATTTCTGCTTCCAGTGGCGGAGGAAAAAGGGGGCAACCAGAGAGGTGTAAGCCAACCCCACCAGCCAGTTAGCCAGCCAAGTGTGAAACAGTTAACTCGTTTCGGTAGTAAGCGTAAATGGAATGTAATATTCAGTTGATACAAATCATAGGGTTCTACATATATGTACTTATTCCTAAATGCCAGATCTTTGAGCTGAGCTTGATTCCCATGAAACTACGCTGCAATTAAGTTTACAACTCTTCCAAAATTTCTGGCTGGCGCAGTAAAGCGGTCATAAATAAATGTGGAAACGACGCTGGCCGAATCGGAATCGGAGCCGGAGTGTGAATCAGTGCAAACACCAGCAGCGGCACCAGTTAACCACCACTGAGATTTTTGGGGGGTTCCCCCAACCCGAGGCCGGTGTGATTTAATGTGGGAACTGCGCCTGGAGCACGTGCAGCGCTCGGAGTGAAACCACTGGACGGGCCGGCTGGAGAAGGAATCGGAAGCCAATTGTCTCGAGTCATGTTCGCCGGTTTGATTTAATTTAAAAACGATTCAAAAATTACAGACAGCAATTCGGCAATAATTTTAAACTCTGCGTTTAACCCATGTAATTAAAGTGCTGCTCGGATGACGATACTGGGCATTGGGCATTGGACCATACAGCATGGACCATTGGGCACGACTTCTTCGCTGGGACTGGGTTTCATTCGAGAATTTATGACTTTTTGACAGCCCACATTATTGTTTAATCGTGACTTTCGGGCTGAAATTGGAAATGCGAGCGAGTGGCGGTGGCAGGATTTGATTTGAATAGAACTGCGGATCGGATGTGCGAATGACACCAGCATGTCGGTCCGATCGCAGTGGGGTTAATTAGACAGCACCCACATGCGGACCCTCAATTGAGGAACCCGCAATTAACACCAGCCCAGGCCCACAAGGAGCACACATCGATCCGGGGGATGACGAATGGGCCTGGCGAGCCGAGATTCACTCGCTGTTTGCACAGCCCAGCGCTCCTCCGCCTCCGCTTCTTGGCCAAAAGCGAGGCTATTAAAAATTATTATGTAAATAGCCAGACCGACCGGCCGGCAGTGAGTGTATAAAGTCTGGCTCATTGTTGATCGAGCCGGCAATGTCTATTAACAATAATAAAAATGAAAGGAAAACAAAGGGGCAGGAAAAGACTAACAAGAGTTTTATTGAATTGAAGAAGTCGCGCCGAGATGGAGATGGATATGGAGATGGGGATGGGGATGGGGATGGGATGGAGCTGGCGATGAAGGTGCATACCTGACTGAAAGCGAATGGCCGAAAGGCCTGAAAGGCAATAAAACCCATTTAATATTCATTTAAGGTACTAACAAATAATGCAAATATTTGAACAATTTATTTACATATGAACGCCATCAAAGAGCTTGGATTGAAAGATCTCTTTCAATCGGTGGAAATTGTGAACGATCCGATCGCTCGGTTTTGGGTACCAAAACAGATGAATCTATTTGTGTTCACGAGTGTGCCATGCACTTAGCTCGATCAACGTGAGAGTGTATATCGCGCTGGACGTGAGTGTGTCGCCACAAGAGCCGTCTTGTATGCGACCATTTAGCATGTCACCTTTTAACGGCTCTCCGGCAAACTGAAACGCCAAAAAGCCAAAAGGCAGCTCCCCCGTTTCGAATTCCCCTCGAATCTCCCAGTCCCCCGATTGAATAAACATATTTTTTTAACATTATAATTACGTTTTGAATCATCTGCAAACAATGTGAGTCGGTTGCAGGAATTGCCTTTGCTTTCGAGCACGAAGGCAGAAAACAAAGCTGAAGTATAAGTTGCTACCCAAACAAGAGATCATTATGGCCAAAAAGCGATCGCTTTCGGGTAAGGATTTCATATAAGTGCCGACGGCAAATCGGTGTTACTTTTCCGACTGAATAAATGGCGCACCTGTTTGAGTATCTTTGCCCATCAGTGTCACTCGTTTTCCATTCAATCTCAAGACCTTATACTATTTTCGAGTGGCAAATGGATATTGATGCATTAGTAACTCAAATTACCAGACGGTCGCGAAGAAAACGAAGCAGATTCTATATATGATGGATAGATGAAAGGTGGGATATCTTATTAATTTTCGCGCTTGACAAATTTCATTTGGTTAAAATAATAATAATACCTCGAAACGCTTCTGAGAATTATTATGGGAAAATGAATGATTTTCCATCAGTGGCTGATTGTAAGCAATAACCATGAATTCCGTATACTTCTTCATTATTTGTGTTTCAATGCTACATGTTTGTTTACATAAATCATTTGTATATTTCATATCAGTATTTTACGATGTGATAATAAAGAGGTAATTTAGCGGCACTTACTGACATACTTTTCACCTGGAATCTTCTACTGAGTATGATTATGCCAATTAAGTTTATTACTTGAATGTATGTCATTTATTTTAATGCCAACTAATCAGCTTGTCACATCAATTTTAAAAGGGAAAACGTAATATTTTGGAAGATAATAATCCTTTATAATAAAGTTCCTTTTCTTACCAAATCGTCCCCCAGATCGGAATCGCGTTCAATATTGCTGGTTGAACGACCGCTACAGTCCATAGTAGGGTGCACTCGCAGTTGCATTGAGGCGAATTGGATCACCCTGCTCGAATGTCACGAATATAAGGAAAACAACGAATATGACGAATGTTGCGGTTGATCAAAGACCTGCGCAGACCTTTGATACTTGAAGTTATTTCCTTAGCTGGTGTTTAATTGGCACAGCACACTTTTGTTGTGTTGTTTTTAGCTTCTATATGGCATTACTTTGCGGCCAGCATTTGATTCTTTTTTCGTGAGCCCGAACCGTTACTTGTGATCGTCGATCCTCTTTGCACTTTATTCTTGATGGAAAACAGGAGAGTGCGCTTAAGAACCGTTCACTTGCATTTATGCCTTTCTGTTTGTTTGCAACTGTTTGCGGTTGTTTAGTGCGTTTTGGTTCCTAGGTGCATAGAATGCTTCTCACTTTAATTATAGATCAAGAGTTTTACTGCTCACACGCTCACACACACAGAACACGATTGTTATTAATCCACATTGCGACGTTATCTAATTACAGTGATGTGTCCATTTGAAAAGCCGTTATCCGACCGCACGGAACTCGTCTCGTTCACTCGAAAGTTCAAATCGGTCTGAGTAGCGAACAAGAAACTGGCGAATAAGACACCGACACCATCTCACAGCAATAGCAACAAGTTGCTGCAACATTCCCGAATGTTGCCGGAACGGCCGTTCAAATCGAACGAATGGAATTGTAGCACGTTCCAATTCGCATTCGTTCCACGAACTCGTTCGCAGCCAATCGGATGGCCGTTCCACCGCTTGTTAGGGGAGGGGATGGGGGAGGTGGTCAATTAAATTAAAATTGTAATCGCAATCTATGCAATGCCCGATTCGTGTGTGTGTGAGAGTGTGCGCAATACGCCGCCTTCTTATTCGCTCGTTCCGATACACTCACACACACGCACACCTGAGGCAGAGGTGTGCTCGTGTATCTGTATCCGCAAAATGTGGGCAGAAAACGCAGATACACTGCCTAACACGTTTGTTCACGCAACCTAATGAGTTTGTGTGCTTTTGTTTTCGAATAAAATGTATCTTTAATAAGTTACTTTAATAATAATGTATAACTAATAACATGTACCGTTGCTTAGAAGTGTTTTAGGAGACTTTTATATACTAAATAAATGAAAACTTTTTGGTTTATAACTTGTGTAGCTTAGTGTTTAGTTTTGCGCACTTGTATTGGCTCACTTGCGTATCTTTCAATCGAGTTTTATGAGCGGTTCAATTGAAGAGCGCCGCCCTTTTCATTCGCGGAATCGTCCTGTTGATTTTCCCAATCGAATGGGAGGGGCCACGTTTGTGCCCTTTCAAATTTGTTGCCCATAAGTACACAAAAACGGGCTAAAAACAATTGCCAAGTGGGGGGTGGAGGTAGGCGTTGGGAGGGCTGGGAGTGGCAGGGAAAGGGAGGGAAAGGGAAAGGCAAACGGTAGGTTGATTAATGATTTGCGAGATAAATTGCACTTGTAATGGCCAAGGCGGTAGATAGATGGATGGATAGATTGCTGCTGCCACCCACCCAACAGACAGCCACATCCACATCCACATTCGCACCCAACCACCCATCCAGATAGTAAATAATTTCCGTTTCTCGATATTCACTAATTTGAAATTGATGAAAGGCAGCGCCGCCGAAGAGCAGCGGCAGTGGATCCAGACACTTGGAGAAAATATGATGTACTCTTATACCAGCAATCAAATACGTTAAGGTGCTCACTAAAATGATGCATTTAAACATCATGACTTTTATTCTTACAATTATTTATTTATTTGCAAAGTAAGTTGTAGTTTGAACTGATTTTCCTGTGTGCAGCTGAGTATATCAATTTTGGCCGACTTGTCTGTGAAACAAACAAGCCGCGAACGCTGCGGCATGTATCTGTATCTGCATCTGTGAATGTATCTGTATCTGGGTGTCTGTAGGGGAGGCTACCCTACGACCACGAATACACCCCCTGGCAGCCGCCCAGGAGGAGAAGAGCAACGCCAATGACGAGGCGTCGTCCGACCCACCGACTTGACTGATGATGAAGTGAGAAAGTAATTAAATACAATTTTAAATGTGACTAATGAGACGCCGTCAAATTCGTGGGGCAAATGGCAGGGAGGAGGCTTCTGGGCGCGATCTAAGGGAAGTTGCAGTCAAATGAATTCATCGGGAGTATTTAGGAATTCGAGGGAAATATAAAATCGATCTTAGAAGTGCCTGTTTGGCGCGATTTTGCCATTTGGAACTTTCCATTTTTCGCCGCAAGCTGAGCCCCATTTGATCTTCTAACAACGTACTCACCTGTAAGTGAAATTCGTGTTTAATTCATGGATACACATTTTGGCAAATATTGGACAGGGGAACATCGTTTATTTGTCAACACGTCCATTTCCTGCATTTTGTGTTTTAGCCGAAAAAAAGACGTTAGCCGACGGAGGGCGGGCAGAGAAATGGGAACCCGAACACAAAATTCGAAATACGTACTGGCAACAATTTCAAAATAAATAAATGAGATAGAGAAACCGCCGCGCGCAGCCCAAAAGCAGCAACAACCACACAAAGCCGGCAGATACATATATGGATATTAGTTGAAGTTGTTATTGTCCAACACATCCGTCGCCGCCCTAAGCTTTTAGGCCTCATTAGTTGATGAGTATTAAGTGATTTGGGAATTACACATTTGACATAAATATATGTATGTCCCCTTCGCCGTACCCCTCCTCCTCCGCTCCTTTTTATCTGCTCGCTGTGTGAACTCCACGATTCCCGGGCAACTCGATACGCTGACTAAGTGTTGCGGCTGGATCAATGGCCGGAATGGATAACTATGTGGCCCTATTGACTTGGTCACCTGCGCAATCGAACTCAAGAGATGTAAACCAATTGTAGTGTATATGATATGATATACCAACCCATTCCTAGTCTTAAAAACTTAGGATTAGCAACCATTTACACACGGACTATTAATGGCTAATTAATTGGGTGCATAAATTAATTCCCCTGCGAATGTAGATCATCCAGTTTGAGCTGCCTGCCCACCCCTTCCACATAAAAAATGAGAATATAATTACATATAATTAAGCGGCAATTTACAGTTTCAACACAGTTCGGCGGGCGAGAGGGGTCAGCAGATCGATTAATTAAACGCCATTTAGGCGATCATTAATCCGCGGAATGCAATTTGTCAGTCCGCCAGCGGATCGATGTGTGAGAAAGCGATTTCCAGCTGTTGAACCAACAATCTCTACCTGTTCGCCATCGCCTTCCTAGCCCTTGGGCTGCAGACCCGAGACCCCACAGCCAGGGCTAGAAACAGAGCTAGAGTCCGGGGTTAAAGCCAAATTGATTGACCAGATCGACCAGATCCGACCGAATATGAATGAATGCGAACAACGACGGCGGCGGTGATAATTGATGATACTTAGTTGTTGTATTATGGATTCGATGGGATCGCACACTCTGTGGCCGGGCCATTTGGCTGGGACCTTTGGACCAGGTCGGGCTCCACTAATGGCTTGGCCAAAACTGCGAGTGGAAATCCACAAGCAGACAGTTAGAAGCGATCGCAGGGAGCGAAAACGAGACCTCGGATTCATTCATAAACTGCAGCTAACTGACGGGAGCTTGTCAAGAGGGGCAGAGTGTCTCCATTATGGCTGTGGCAGCATCAGCATCACCATCACCATCGCCATCACCGGCATCATTAACTCAACTCAACTCGGCTCGGTCGCATAGTCGTCATATTTATTTAGATGATCTCTTTCCCCATTCGGGGGCACGATTTTTAATGAAGTCGAAGTCGGATCGGGAGTCGGATTCGGAGGAGCCTGGGAGCGGGAGTGCTCGAAAATAGAATATCAATTTGGGCAGAAAGCATAACGGATGCCGCTGTCAATATTTTGACAGTTCTCGCTGCCTAACAGGAACCGGCAAGCACCCAACTACACACTACTACATGGTATATGGGTGTATGGTATGTGCCCGACTTATTCCCGGAATGGTTACATCAAAACTTTAATTAAATTTCGCTCCGCGGCGACTGCAACTCATCAAGATCTGCGGCGGGAAATGGGATCGAATGAATAAATGGAATTCTGTGCGCGAGCGATGGAGAAAAATGATTAATATGCGCTAATGTTTTATAATTCTGCCCTTTAATATTCGTCCTGGCCCGCGAGTGGGGAAACAATAAACCCAACTGAAGGCGATGACGCTGCCTCCAGATCTCACAATCCAGAATCCAGCATCCAGAATCGGCATCCAACATCGAGATTCACCTCAGGCCCGCAACCTCAGACATGGCATTAAAAATGCCAAAAGCGATAAAAGAATGAGCCGTATTGCCTTTTGTCTGCCACATGGACACACGATGGCCTATAGGAGTATGCACTCGGATCTGCGCCTGGACACATCAACTGTTTGACTGATCTCGATCTTAACTGCTAATGACTTTAATCGTTAATCTCTGACATAAAAGATTTGATTGAAGCGGATCTGGGCTGAAATGCAATAAATTATTCCGAATATATTGCCACACACACACACACACACATGTTCTGCGGTTCATTTGGACCGGCACACAATAAACCAAATTGGATTATGGGGATTGAACTGGCTTTTAATTTTCTCGCTCTCTCTTGTTTTGTTCCTTTTGCGCTAAATTCTTGATATATATATATAAGATATATATTTATGGTAAAATATGAAATAATTTCATTAAGCACGGCGACCGCACAAGACATTGGCCATTATAGAAGCATGAAGACAGACCCCCAATGCTCACATGACATCAATAATGACATTGAATTGTCGCTGCTGCTTTCGTGCTTTTATCGGACTAAAGAAGACAAATGACAATATAAATATAATAACAATAATATTGCCCCGTTCACTTGCGGGGCTTCTGTGCAGTGGCCAAGTATTTGGATTGCGATTCGCGGGCAAACATCGCGCATACGACACGTTGTGCTATCGATTCGAGTGACGCACACCCGCACCGCGCGCATTGTCATGTGAGCAACTGAAACTATTTCGATCGGCGATGGAATGGGATGCGGATGGGCACGGGGATGGGGATCGGATTTTAAATCGAATCGAATGCGAGCGGAGTGCGGCGAACAAGTCCAGCTGTTGACGTCCGTTCGTTGGGCAAACAAACAGCACAGAACTCAGCCGAAATAAATAAATAAATTAGCCAGGCGGAGATCCATTCAGATCGGCTGAAACCGAAGGAAAAACGCACAAGATTGACGACAGCGCCAGCGACACACGTTGATTAATTCATCTGATGGCCGGCTGACACTTGCGGCGCCCACACAAAACTAAAAAGGCTTTGGATATTTGCAATTGTGGATATCCACTCGCTCGTTAATCCGCTCCACAGGCCAGCAGGAAGTCCGCCCAACCGCCCATCTTCTCCAGCCGAATGAAGCATACGCCCCGTGGGCCGCCCACTGAAATCAAATCCCCATATAGCGTAACATCAAACAATCCAACAGTTGTTGCTGTCCGTTGCCGGGTCCACATTTAATTTCGTTGACTTTTATAAATCGCTACATATCGCATAATGTTCCGAATTTTCCGAATTTTCCGAATGGGGCAACAACAATCGCATAGGACGCCAGCGGATTTTTCCGGCCGAGGCTAATTTCTATTTATCAAAATGATTCTATGTTTCTGCGGCCACTAATGATAGGATGTGTGTTTATCGGAGACTTTTTCTTTTTTACAACAATGTGACCAAGCTAATCTTAGCTTGATTTATGCGATGTTACTTTAAGTTTATAAATTAATTATAGCTTAGAGCTCATGTAATGATACCTTTAATCGAGCGCAATTCATTGATTGTTATACAATTGCGCCCCAAAACATAAGTAACTCATTAGCAGCTAATTAGTAATTGTACAATTGCAAGCGGATTTCTTAATTTTGTCTAGCCGGACCGACTGGCATAATGAGCGGCGATTAGCCTTAATGCCCCCACCATCCACTCGAAATACATTTCGCCATTTTATCTGGCTCGTTGCATCGTGACTGGGCCTAAACACATCTGCCAGTGTTATATTCAAATTAACTTGTCTAACGCTTATTAGCGGCCTTTGACCTTTGGTGTCGCCAAGTGACATGGCTCCGCCAGTAAGTCAGACGCTTAATTAATGTACAAAGCAATTAATTGCAAAAACTGCAATGGCGGAGTGCAAATACGAATGCTTCGGGCCGACTTCGAGTTTGAGTTTGAGTTTCAGTCGCCTGGCCCCTTGCACTTATTGATATGTGTTTATGTCTTTATGGACAACAGGGTGTATTAAATTTACAACCGCATATTAAAAAGTTGCAGGCTAAAATGGCCGCCTTAGTCCAACTTCGGCCCCAGCACAACAACAACAACAATAACAGCGGCAAAATATGGCAACAAAAAGACCGAAAATCAAAAGACTTCGAAATGCGAATTATAATAAACGTCGTCGTTTCAACGGCAATAAATAATAGACAGCAACGAACTGCGAATAACTTTTTACATCCAACCATCGAACTGAGCCCCTTGATACCAACCATTCGCGGGCAGGGAGCAAGCGGGACGGGGCTACTGCCAGAGCGGGACGGCGAGACGGCAAGAGCCAGACGGTTGGTTGGCTAAAAAACGCATGCACTAAATTATGTGCACCGTGGAACCGAGCTCACCTGAGTGCCGAGCAAAATCCCAGCTGAAAAGGATCTAAATCAGGAAATGTCAGTCAGTCATCAGTTAACTGAGAAAGTTAGAAAGGAATTGGCGGAAAGAGTGGACCACTTTATGGGATTCCAATGGGATGTAATATGGGCTCTTATGTTTTGCGAAGACATCTCAATCTTCACACCATTCCAAACAAAATGGAGTAAAAAAAATAAAAAGTTACTGATGCTCAAATATTAAATATTTAAGGGTAAATATAATATACAGGATTGAATGTAAGGAACCATTGCTTTGATTCCTTACTTTTCATACTTTTGGGCACTTTTCCAGAGTTAATATTGATTTGAAGAACTTTTAGTGTATACTTAATGACGAGTTTTTTCCCTGTGACTCGACCCACTATTCCAGCATTGGTCGATTCCGCTCGCTGTGCTTTTTGTCAAATGGAAAATCACACTGGGCTATGAATATGGATGATGTATTTGCAGCTCGCTCCTCGTCGTGTTTTATGCCCAAAAGTGCACCAGCACACATGCTGCCCAGGTTACAATGTAGCAAAAACAAAGCCGGCAAAAACGGAGTGCTGTTTTTCCGGCTTTTTGGTGTGCTCCAATGCCAGCTAAGGGAGTTCAGGGAGGCTGCCGGTGAGAGCTTGGAGCTGCTCGACCCATGGCGATGGGTTGGACAGCAGCCAATTGCTCTTGCGGCTGAGGCTGATCGATTGCAAATAGGTACGGAGACGGGGATCCAGGCCCCCGACTCGCCCCCAAATGCCAGCCGAAAGTGCTGCCGTAAACGCTTTGCCCGCGATCATCAGGTCGATAATTGATTGCCACATAATTTATGTCATTTCATGTGCGTGCCGTTTGCGAAATATGAAATGCAGCGATGCGCAGCGAATCGGACTCGCAACTCCCAGCCGCCGTAATGGCCATATTCGCAGATGCCGTCGCCATTCGCATTCGCAGTCGCATTGGCGTTCGCATTCGCCGGAGCTGCAGTTAAAATTGCTGTCGTTAATAGGTTTCGTACTATTGTTATAATGCGTAGGCTCCACCTCCCCAACTGCGGCCGCAGCCCCAGCTGGCTTCGGCTTTAACTTTAACTTTAACTCAAGCTCGGCCCAAGTCAGGCTCCAAAACTCCACAATGTTTGTTATGTTAATGAACTCCCAAGGCTTGCAGTCCGAGTTTGGCTTCGCCTCTACACAAGGAAAAACCCCTCGAAAACTATGCGCCAATTCGAAATATTCTGGGGCTCTAAAAAGAGCAACGTACTTAGTAGTCTTGTCCAACTGTACTTTTCAAACAGCGCAGTGTGACCATACTCTTGTACTAAAGTGCGCTCAAGCAAAAGCTCACTGAATATTCAATCTAGATCTTAATTTTTGGTATTGCAATTATATTGCTACAATTGCTATTCAAAACTGATTATTCCAATAATTATTCTCTCTGTAGCTTTGACTTGTAGCTCGAGTCGAGCCCAACTTTCATCATTAAAGAAAATTATAGCCAAGTGGCTGTAATGCGACGGTGCGAGCGAGCGAGACAGCGAGCGAGTAAGGGAGAAGGAGTGAGGAAGAGAGGGAGAGAGGCTGAGGAGAAGGATGACGACGTGGACCGTTCCACACAAAATTTTTTATGACCAGAAATCCGTCAACATATTAACACTAAATATTAAAACGTACGAGCGTGTTTATGCATACACCACACACCATACACCGCACATCTGTGCATGGGTGTGTGTGCGAGTGTGTCTGAGGTTGAAATGCCGGCGAAAAGACCGCAAAACTGCTCGCCCATCAAGTAACCGACCGAGCAACCGGGTACAGAGTTCACTCCATGGTAATTTGCGACTAGAAATCGCCATCTGATAGGACCAGGGTTGCCAACAGCTCGCATTTTCGGCTTTTGAAAATCTGTCAGTAAAGTAATAATACAAGATATGGTGATAACATCTATGCAATGTCTGTACATATCTATGATGTCAATGGCCTCGATATTTCAGGAACCTCCCAGATATGAAGAATTGTTTCTGGCCTTGAGTAAACCAAAAATAAACTACTGATCAACAAGTATTAATTATAATCCGTCAGATGGGTAAAAAACATCATCAAACTCGAGAGTATAATAAACAATTTTGTCAGATAGTTCCACACTCGAGCGGCTTGTTACCATATTTAGCCCCGGGACCTTCTAATATCATCAATTAACACACATTTATAGATCCATTAGATAGTGCAGAGGAAAGTGGATAGCTCTGTGGGAAGCAGAACTAGAACAGATCGGAGTGGGTCAGCGGGAAAATCGATTTATAACATTAATAGCATTAATAACATGTATTTAACCAGCCCGAGGGCGGATCGGTTGCCCTCTCTCCATAGAAAAGTCCCCTTGGACCTGCGATCCAGAACTTCCACACCACATCGATCACTAGACACCCGCACAGTTTGGCAGACGGTGAGGCGGCGGGGGAAAGCCGAGGGCGGGGGGATTTTGGGTGGAGCTGTGGAAATAATTGTGGAAAACATTGTTGTGGCCCAGAGTCGCGGCTCTCGCTACGAAGAATCCGCGGAGGGGCTCTTCTGGCGGGGGAAGATTCGGCATTTGCTTCCGCTGTGGCAGCGATGAAAGATGCCGAAATACTTAAACGATTTTTAATAATTTTACGACTTTTCCGCGAACATGTACGCATAAAATACAACAAATGAAGAGCAAAGAGCTGCGTTATACGCCCCCCAATGATTTACACAGGCTCACAGGCAACTCGTCCGAGGAGCGAGAGGCGAGGATCGCGGCGGAGGGAGAGCCCTCTGCTCCAGGGACGACTGGGAGAGCCAGGTCGGTGGCCGCCGCATCCCGAAGCCACCGCTCCTCCGGTTCGCCAAATGAGTTCATTTTGATCTCTTTACGCTGCGTTGGTGCCTCGCCCTTTGCCATCGCCGCTCCCTATTTTATATTTATACACAGCCAAGGCTATCAAAATATGAAATATTCATTGACTTAATAACAGTAGAGATATATAAAGTTAAGCACTCTTTTAATTGATCAATGCATATAGTTAAATACTTCATACTTCTAATCGAGAACCTCACATCTAAATATCTCACATAAATCAAACCATTTCCATTTGGTCACTATTTTTGCGACCTCGATCGTACTGCTACCCTGTTCCAGCGTGCAGCCGTTTTTGATCTGCATCAAGTTTACAGCTTGTAGTGGCGTGGCTGTGATTCCTTGCCGCATTTAATAGGCGCACTTCAAATGGCCTCCCAAATGATTTCCCTGAATTGCTTTATTAGGCTCCAAGTGAATTGCAGCCGCAGAAAAACTGCGAAAACTCCTGCTGAATGCGGGGTGAGTCAAGTGCCCACGCAAGTGATTTGCTGTCCAGCCCCCGGGCTTTAATAAATTTTATAGTCACACGTGTGGACGGCAGTCGGGCAGCAGGAATCAGCACCCAGCACCCAGATTCGATCGATTCGATTGTGGCCCCCGGGAAGGCATTCGTATCCGTGCATATAACAAGGCCTTGTTTATTACTAATTGAATTTGCTGCCTCCGCTTTGGGAGCCCGATCTCAGTATCAATCTGGGTTCTCAGCCCCCTGGTTTCCTAGTTCATTCGAAGAGCTGAAATCAATTGGCCGGCAAACAGGTGTGAAAACTCTTTCGGCTTGTCCAAACCGAGGCGACAACTTCCTCTGCCCGATTCGAGCCGCCTTTTATTCACTTTTCGGCCAGTTCCCACGCTCTTTAGCCGCTTTAGGCTGCATTCCAAACGCTTCGATTGTTGGGCAATTAATTAGCACTGCGTGAAATTATCCCGCACTGCAGAGGGGAAACGGGGGAAAATGGGGCTGGTTTTTGGAGTAGGCGGAGGTGTGTGCACAACAATTACTGGGGCCTGGGAAAATATGATTGCACAATTCCATAAACAATTTGCAGTGATTCCGAATAATGAGGTTTTTAAGGCAAGCTCTATTTTGAAGAGCAAAGTGAACCGCTTGGTAACAATTTAAATTAATTTAAGTTAAAATATGGGAATAAGCACTACAAGTGATTGATATACTTTTATATTAATTAGTTGTAAGTTTAGTAAGACCAAAAGAATAAATTAATTTGTAGTATTGATTGTCCGCTTAATTGAACTCAATTGCCAGCCTGGTCACACTGCGCCTGAAATGTTCTCCGGGCGTAAAGTACAGCCCGTGTTTTCCGTGGTGCCCAATCACAATTAAATGCAACCGACAATTACGGCGCACATTTTTATGCCCACCAAAGCTGTGCGAGTTCCCACAGTGCGACTCCGAGGGGAGGACCTACCCGGCTCTTGGCCACATCGAAATGTGGTGCGGATGGGCGGTGGGGATGGGGTGGGGCTGGTCCGGCGAAACATTTAATTAGCTAACTCAATTAAAAGAGCGTAAAACGAATTTATGTGGTCTGGTCTGCCGACTGGCCAGTGGAGAAACACACATCAGGTGTTGCGGCCATAAAACGAGTGTGGTGTGCATGAGTTGCGCCCAGCCTGCGTACTATGTGTGCTATCTACTTCTAGAGCGCCCCTCGCTGTTCGATTGAGGTGTGGTTATAAGCGCTTTTTATGTCGAATAGAGCTCACCTGGCGATGTCGATGAAACTGCCATCCGATTGGCTGCCTGCGGACAGATAAAATAATCGAGGAGCGAGCAGGCCGGCCGATGTCGCTTGGCGCACTGAGTGCGAGCGAGTGGGCCATAGAGGCACTCACACACAGATACGAGATACACACACACTGGCGAACGACGAGAGCGTGCGCACACAATTTGAATTGAAATTGGAAAAGGAAATGTTGGAATCGAAACGAAACGAGCAGAGCACTTCGTGTGCGTTGTGGGTGGTGGTGGTGGGGTGCGAGGAGAGGGGGCGATATTAATGTACAAATACTACCCACAAGATACATTTGCATCTCGTTCTGAATCTGCCATTTGCTGCTCGACTCTCGAGTATCTAATCAATTACTCCTCTGCGGCTGAGCCAATGGGAAGCTTTCGAATGGCTAAATTCATTTAATGATTGATAAAAGACTTTGCTCGTAGATACTAGATACAAATAGGGCAAAGATACAGAAACAATATATATAAAACCTTGGCGGGAAGTTTAAGTAAATGTGCACGACCCCTTATCGATTAATCCAATTGATTGAAATGGATTCGGCAAGTGGTGCTTGTGTATTTTTGAGATACACAAGCCGCATGTGCTAATCAATCTGAAAACCTTTAGAGCACACTCCAAGCCGGCTTAAATATGAATAACGTGTTTGGGCCCTGATCAAAGCAATTGAAGGAGATGCAATAATTGTATCTCTCTTACCAACTTAAGCACACAGAGCCGAGTTTTCTGCTCAAATTCGTGTGTAAATCGAACCACAACAACTTGTCAACACTTCAGACTTTAGTTAAGCCTATTAAATGCCCCAAACGCTTTGTTGTTTCCGTCCTCGAATGTTTTGGGCCAGGTCTCTTTATTTGTTTGCCTTTTGTGCTTTTGTGTTTGTCTCTTTATTTGTAATAAATATGTTTGGCCAAAGAAGGGGGGATTCCAAGTCAAACTCGAAGTCGAAGTCGCAGTCGGAGTCTCGAGCGAAGGTGGGTTATTAATTTCACAAGTTTTGTCTGAGTTTTCCACGCTGGCCAGCGCTTATCGGGTTACATAATTGTCGTTGCATTGTCTCCCCCGCTTTTATGCAGTGTAATTATCGCACATCGGCGGCGACTTGGAGGGTTTCCCCCAAGGTTCTTGGACTATCATAATCAGGATAACCGAGAACTGACGGAGAACTGCTGCGCAGGGGACGCGCCTTGTAATTGAGTAATTTCCACTTGAATTTCCCCTTTCAATGTGTGTTTCCTTTGCGACTTTGTGTGGGATTTGAGCAGATTGCTAGTCGCAGGACTTCTGCGTATCTATTTCCGTTTGCCTGTGGTCGCTCGTCCGGCTTTGGGGATTTTTGCGGTGGCATTACATTTAATATAAGAGGAATTCGTGGGGTTGGGTCGGTGGTCTGTGCCAAGTGCCATGTGCCATGTGCTATGTGCTGTGTGCTCTCTGCCCGGAAAGCTAACAAGTTGAGGGACAAAAACAGGGAGCAGATCAAGCGTTTCTGGCACTTTTTTCGGGCAGCGTGACGCGTGTGAATTTCAATTTGAATTCGAAATTGGTAACAATGATGCGGCTCTTTTGCCCGCCTGACAAATAACTGAACTGAAGCTGTGAGGAGGGTAATAACGATGCTGTTGCAGAGACAACAACGAGCAGACGTGCCTCCAGCATTTGCTTGTACCTTGATAGAATTTCAATTTGCCCGGGCACACAATAAAAAATCTATTAAATTTCCATCTAATCACAAAAGCAATTAATCATTGACACTATTTAGGCGCTTATTAAGCGAAACAGCGCGTCGGGGGGGAGGGGAGAAGTTCAGATCCGGAGCTTACAGAAATGGGTGCATTGTTATGCTGATGCCTTTGTTGGAGATACAGAGATACAGATACTCGCAATGCAGATACAGATACAAATGAAGATACAAATGCGGCACAAGGCGACGGACACGTAATTACAATTCCTTTGGCCTGCGCGGTCATCATGTGTATAAAAAGATATTGTATCTGCATCCGTGCGCTGGCCGAGCGACATTGAATTATCATCTCTCATCTCCCATCTCATCACCCAGCACCCGTCTCGAAAAACGCCTTTTTCGGGGTTGGGTTCGACTCGGTTTGGTTGACAAACTACAAAATAATAATGTGGCATTCATTGTGCGGCAAAGAAAGGCGGAATGGGGATGTCTGGTATTATCATGCAGCGACAAGATATTTACACAATTACTCGACTCGACTCAACTCGGGACGAGCTGGGGATATTTTCACATACTGATTTTCCATTTTGAATTTACGTACAAAGCTAATTTATCATCCGGTCGCGGCTCGAGAAACTGTAAAAACGCCGTGATGTTTTGTCCCGCTGAATGGATGCCAATATTTTCCCGTCCCGGCCAGTGCATAAGTATTATAACCGCAAAATAAATAACAAATATAACAAACGATGCGACCCAAAGGTAAGTCTCGGCCAAACCCCGTCGATTGAGGCTGTCAACGGGTACGCACAATAAAAACCTTTTGTCCCACTGCGTGAGATACTTTCAACTGCACGGAATCGAAGGCATATATATGTATATACAAATGTGTATGGATATATCGTGCAAGCTGTGGACATGGGCAAGTGCCTAATTATGTGGCCGAGTCAATTTGTTCAGCCATTCGACCCATTCCCACTCGTCGCCGCTTTTTGTTTGACTTTTCTCGCTGCGGGCAAACAATAAATGTTTTGTAGTGATTAAAAAGTAGTGTGAAATCGATTATACGTATACGTACTCACATTAACCAGTTCCAGGGCCTCCAGCACCTCCGCCTCCTCCTCCACCCAATCCTCCTTCTCATCGCTGGACCGGATACATCCGATCTCCGTCACTCACTCGCCTCGGCCGATTGTCAATATTTGGTCGACTTTAGCGATACATGTTAATTCCTGTTAATCGCCGTGAGTCGGGTATTTTTGATCTCTCGAATACGTCAAGTTAATGTCTACAAGGCGCTGCTTGAATATAATAGGAAACGGAGCGGATATTTTATTTAATGAAAAAGCCCTTACCTACATATGTACATACAATTGCTATCAAATTATGGCTTAAGTAATAATTAAGATATATGTAAATATACTGCGAATTCATATATATAAAAACACAATGTCTAATTTCTTTTCAATCGCTCTCCACTTGGTTATCCAATCTAAGATATCCAATCTAAGAATTTCATAATGAGAAACGGAGGTAATATTTGTATAACAATAAACAGACCCACCCCAGTAGCTACTTCCACCACTGGGGTTCATATACCACATCCTTTAACAAATGAAGATGTACATTTTACTACAAATAATTGGTAAATTATAAGTAGAACATTTTTCAACCACTGCGTTGCAAAGCTCTTACTAATTGTGTAATACCCCCTTTAAGGGTATAAAAAGCTAGTGCTTAGGAAATGCAAGCGAAAGCTTGAAAAGCTTTCAGTGGCGCCATAAATACATATTAAGAGATGTGTTTGTTTTTGGAACCTTCGCTGTATGAATTTTGAAAAACGTTTAAGCAAAATCAAGCAATATATATTAAATATTTGTTAAGGAGAACCTATAATTAGCAATTTCGCAACTTAGTTGAAAGGAAATAGAAAATCTGAAAAATGGCCAAAAGTATGCACCCATAAGAAGAATCCCCGCAAAGTATGCAGTATCTTTTGAAAGTATCTTGTGGGCAAACGCAACTCTTGTAACAGTATTAACAGAAGTCATATACTCCCATAAAATTCGTTTATGAATTCACAAACACAGTAAGCTCATTTCAGCCATCTATTTACAGTCTACAACCCGAGCAATACTCGCCCGCCCAATAAATTGCTTTCCGATAAGTGATATCGAAGGGGGCCTCCAATATAGTGGATAAAAAAAGAACCGCCCCCATTGCAGAGCCCTAAAACAACCCCATCGTATTGCACGCGAATGAAACTAATCAAATAAAAAGCCGATCTTTGCGTCAATGCGGAATTGCCAAGGAGGATATACAAGGCTTTTTGTATAAATCCATACATGTACATACATACATAAGTGATAACTATCCCAACTAGCATACACTGCGCGAAACAATGGCATGCAATTGCCGCAGCAATTAGATGGCTTGCCCAAAAATAAAAAAAAAAACCAAAGAGATCACTTCAATTTGTGATGACCCTCTAGGCAATAGTTCAACGAAAACCTGTCGAATCAAAACACAGGTCGAAAAAACACGAGGGCAAGTGGAAAATTTGTGTACTCGACCATGCGGATACCACGCAGACATTTTTAATGGATGTGCAAAGTAGCATGATCCCTTCGCAACGTAAGCGTCAGTTTCCCACTGTCAGTTATTGACAGGAAAGTATTTGTAACGAAAATACCATATAGAAGCAGGAATATTCGAGCATTTTTTGTATCTCAAGACGTTTGTTGTTAATCTTTTAGTCTTTTTGCGGAGTATTTAGGGCTTACTCATCCTCCAATGCTAGTTCCCTATCAGTTTCAATTGGGCCGGGTAAAATTCCACTTGTGTAGTTCGGCTAAGGACCCTCGGCACTATCTAGATTGACGCGCATCGCGTTCGTTTAGGGTATATACCCACCTGGTGATTGGGTATCGTGTCTAATGGCACTTACGGTTTTTGCTGCCTCGATTTTATGGCATGCCTTTTTTGCGATATTTGATTTTGATGGGCGCTTTGGCTTTTGCTCTTCGGTTTTGTTAAGCGGCGACTTCGACAGCGTTTACTCTCCGCCAGTCAGCTATAGCCGATAGCCGTAGTATAGCTATAGTCAGTCACTCGATCGGCGCTCGAAAGCGAAACTCACATGCGTCGCACCGGCTGCAGATACAGATACAAATACCCGTTCCGCAGATACAGATACACCGTCCGCGAGTCAAGAGTCCGAATTCGCGACACGCAGTGAAGTTGTGCCCGTCCCATACGATTCATGAAAATTACCATTGCAAACAGGCAATTCAATTAGTTTGTACGCCGCCTCAAGTGCTTTACAAGTGGAGAAATAGCGAATAAAGCCCAAGCAATTGGAGTTGAAGGAATCGAGGAAGGAAATGCCAGTGCAACAGCCACAGTCCGCGGTCGTCGGTCATCCCATAAAGATGGGCAGCGAGGAGCCACCGAGTGGCAAACAAACGCGCAGAAGGTGCGACATCATTTGCTATTTATTACAACACTATTTCCTATACCCATTTCTGGCACACTTTCGGTGCCACGTTGCGTATACGTCACGTGCGCACAAGCGTTGCCAGCCCTCTCCCCCCAGTCATCCCCCCTCCCCCAACAACAAACAGGCTGCAAAAACAGAAAGCCAACATTTATTTTTGGCTGCGGCATCGAGAACCGCACTGCAAATACAAGAAAACGCAAATGCCGCCGCATTTGTTTATATATTTTGCATTTCGCAGGCCGTTTAACCAGTTTTCGGTGAATCCCGAGGCGGCTAACGAGCTGCGCTAGACATCAACGAAGTGTCCATAAATCAAGCGAGTCTGGCCTGGACCAGTAAACAATATAACATAATAATAATAATAATAATGTGGTATATAAAGTCCGAAGTGGATCGAACACTGTGTCACATGCGCGGGAGTTACGATGGTCGATGAGCATCTCGAAGTCATCAATCGCTTCTATGCGCGACTTTGATTCGTCGCGGTTTCATTGAATTTATTTATTAATCTAGCGAGCTAAATTGCTTCTACCTCGATCGCTGGCACCTATAGTTTCTATGTCTATGTCCATAATTTATTATCGAACTTCAAATGTGTTCCGCCGCGAAGAGGTCTATGCTAATCTTTGGGTGCAAGTCGCCGAAGGTGCGCGTCATAAGGCGAGTGATTTGAGTGTCAAGGCCACAAGGAAATCCGAATCCGAATCCGTCATGGAAATCGGAATCGCGATAAAGCTTTCGATAAGTGACGTGTCGCTGGCCGTGATTGATAAGCAGTGCTATCTCGAGTGAGTGCCATGAAAATCCAGCCAGGAATCTTACGGGTAAGTTTTCCAGTCACCGCAACCTTGAAGGTAAGTGTAAACAGAGCCATTAATCCCCGCTTCCCTCTTGATTCGCTCTTATCAAAAAGGGCGCGGCACTTCAGTTTTATAGGTGTTTTCCAATTGATAATCACTCGCTTGCCACGGATTACAATTATTTAATTTAGTCTATCTCCTCTTGCTCTTCCTATCAGTTTTGGGTTGTCTTATCACTTGGGGAGCGCCACTTGAGACCAATTGAGGTGTTTTTTGTAGGTAGACTACCAACCTCAGCATCTGAGGTGTTCTGATAATTGGCGGAAATATTAGGCAAATAGGTATGACTGTAATATTTATTCTAACTTATAATTGAACAGTTGGCATGACTTCCATGTGTCCAAATATGGGAACGGTGGGTTTTTAATTGTTTACTCGGGACTGCGTGACTATTGTGTCCGTAAGTATGGGTTTTATATTGGACTTTATTTGCTTAACTAATGTAAATAGCAAAGTTGTATCAGAAGTGATGCACCTGTCATGGATTTGATGAGATAATCAAAGTTTAAATTGATAGATTCATTCTCTATTTTTGTTAACATAATATATCTTGTGAAATGTCAAATATTTCGATGGTGTTACTGAAAGAACTCGGTGAATCATGCATGATGTGAATGTTTTTATTGAGATCAACAAAAACCCGTTCCAAATTCCACCGCCCACTGCTTTGCACTGCTTGCCCGCTGCGAGCTGTTTGCGCTGCTTGAAGCAAAGCGCATATTAACGTGAACTTAGTCGCTTGATAACGCTATCAAAAGCTCACATCACTGGCGCAAGAACGCTGCGTCGACTGAGCAGGAAGCTTCGCACTGCTTGCTTGTGCTGGAAAGCAGCAGAGAACAGCTAGCGGAATCATACGCCGTGGTGTCCAGCTGCGACGCCGACTGCGCAGCCCACTCGCAGTCGATCGCGCGTATTTTGCTGCAGGCCTTTTCCACACTCAATAACAAACAAACGATCGATCGGAACGCAGGTTAGTTTGGCTCTCCGTGGTCTGCTTGAGTGTGCGTTAATTAATTAGCAAAGCTGTCGCCAAATTTCATCAAGACTCAGGTGGGCAGAGAGGTGGCTTCGATATAAAAAGGCCTGCAGTGCGTTGACTGGCGGCACAAGCTGTTCGCAAAACGCGTTTTCGAACTGGCGTGCTTGCACTTTTGAGTATCGTGAACTGCTTCCTGGGTAAATGAAAAAAAAAGAAAAAGAGAACACAGTGAAACAGAAAGTTGGTGGAATATTTCCATATCTTGAGGAGAGTGAATGCGAGTGAGTGGAGTGCGTGATTTTGAGTGTGAGTTCTGCTTTGGCACGCGTGTAATGGCCGATAAATGTTAATTTTATTAAAATATTTGACTTCGTCTGGGTTATCTTGGCTGTCAGCATTCCGCTTTCCATTTCTGCCTTATCGCCGTCTAGCCATAAAAGTAGAGTTCCCACTCCCACAGCGCCGCCACTGGCTGCTTTGAATAGTTGAATAGTTGGATACCTGAATAGTGATCAAACAAGCGAAGAACAATCGAAAACACCCGGGCGGGCACATTGCCTGCACATTTATACGTTTATTAATATTGTTGTTTACCGACTGCCGCATTATTAACTGGTAATTATGTGCATTATTTAGCATTTGCACCTGATGATGGGCGAGCCTGCAGGGGCGAAGGTAATTGCCAGTGATCCCACGATTGCGCAACTATCGGAGCGAGTAATTAGAAGTTCAGCTGCAATAGATATGATAGATATGACCATCATTCTACGGAGGACTCCTCCGTGTGACATTCATTTAACACTTGCCGTCTGGTGCTGAAAAGCGACTCTACCGGAGAATGTTTATTTTTAAAGAACTGTGCAACGCTTTTTGGACGTTTTGGCTTTTGGAAAACGTTTCCACTCTGTGTGCGCATACATTAGTCGGCCCGCTGTTCTACTTTAGCTTTTAGCTACACAAATATACCTATATATGTGTATATACATTCATATATGTTTGCCCCGACCATTGTTGTTTTTGTATACTAATTAGACGTCGGCTGGTGTGGCGGTCTTATCAAAATTATCATTGAAAAATAAGTATAGCAACACGATTGGCGGGGTCACTCGATTCTCGGTTCTCGGTGTTCTATAAACTGAAAAGCGCCCTGATAAGTAAGAAACTGAATTTCTGGCCTTGGATCAGGCGATTTTGCATAGTGCCCGCGCCAAATTGATCATTTTATGATACCTTAAGTACCAATGTCTTATGTGGCCACTTGGGAATATTTCAGTTTATCTTCTACATAGAAACCCGCCATATGGTGGTGTGCTTGGAATCGAAGTTTTATCTGCGCAATTCGAGAACTTAAACTCACACTCGCACCAAAAAACGAAAAATGAAACCAAGCAAAATGAACATTTTTTCGGCTGCCTTGAAGAAATCTCTCATGATAGGGGTACAAACAGAATTACAAATGCCAGTTTATTTCAAGAAATCTTAATTTTTGACATTAGATGTCAGATTTTGAAAAGCGATTGCTCCTTTTTAACAATGCTTAATAAAACAGCTGATCTCATTAGTACCATTAGTTTAATAATTTCAAAACTGTTCAAGTAATTAGTGACTAACTAAACGAAGTCTCGATTTTATATAAGTTGGCACATGCCTTCGATTAAGATCTTTCGGGGGGAACCCACGAGTTTGTGCTATTCAAATTTGATAAATCAATCAAGTGGCGAATCGCGTCCCCCATCGCCAGATCCAGATTTTTGGCTCTATTAAACGGATCAATCGAGATTTGGCCCAGTTGTAAAGTCATCATATGATTGAGAGACCGGTCGGACACGGAACAGTTGGCCGCCTCAAATTGGGCCAGTCCAAGTGTCTGATATGGCAGTTCCTGTATGGTAATTGTGCCTGACTTGGCCAGTTTTATGCCAAAACCCGGCGATTCTTCACAGTTGGCTGATGTCATTCAATCCCACGCCGTCGTATTTGTGCTTGGCAAGCCGCAGCTACTCGGAACTGCGATTAGCTTGCTTGCTTTGCCACTTGATAAGGTGCGCTTCCGTGGGGTTATCAGGTTATCAATCGGGTCCCAGCTGCCATTGAGCAGACAAGACTTTAAGACGGGGCCGTTGCATAATGCATAAGCTCCAGCCTAATTCCGGAGTCACTCCATCCTTATCGCCATTATCGAATGGACTGCATATACATACGTATTGTCAGAAGTGGGACAAAGTAAAAAACTGTATTGATTAGAGGCCACGTCGGACCATAAATTAACTGCTGACCAGCCTTCGTGGAAGAGCAGAAGGAAATCGTAGCCTAGGTCACTGCCGAGTGCTATCAGAGTTCAGAATAAGAGTTTTTTGCCAGTAATTAGCAAAGTGTCTGTCTAGTCACTACAAAGCCATTCACAAATCATAGTGTGAGCAATCCCCTTTCGAGTGGCCCAACCTCGTGGCCAGCTGATAAGACGGAGCCCCACCGTTTTAGCCACAAAATCAGGGGCCTTCAGCTGCCAGGGCACCTGACTTTTCCGAGCCGTGTGCGTGGATCTCGCCGCATTTTTGACCACGTCTTAATTGCCCCCGTATTTACAGCCGTAAATAAAAGGGGCCAGCACTGCGAGGTGGCGATGCCAACAAGCTGTTGCGCAACCCGAGCGTCAGCAGTTACCATTGCCCTGATAAGCCGCACAGATAAGAGCAGAACCTTGGGGCTAGGAAGAAGCTGCTTTGGATCTTGATCAATGGGCACTAAGGCTTCCGCCTGTGGCACCATAATGAGCTTCAATTACGATCCAGCTGGCAATTGGAATGCCATAAAGGGGTATACGTTGTTGTTGCACTTCAATAAGTCGGCACCCGATCACTATCGCACTTTGGAAGAGCCGTAAATGCGGGGCGATGTCAAAAGTCTGACGAGTAAATCCGATTTGAGTTGGCCCAATTATGGCCAAGTTAAGCCTGTGATATTGCCCCGCCAGACACCGCCAATCCCAATACACCATCGCCATCACTCAGCTCGATATCAGTTATCAGTGTGAGTGACAGTGGTTGCGGCGTGTGGTTTATGGCCAACATTTTAGGGCCACTAGCGAAAATCTCTTCTTAAGCAGCCCCAGCCATCAGCAAACAGCGGGTGGGGCTTATCAGCACGGATTGATTAGCTGTTCTTCAGGCTAACAAGTTTTTTACGACGAGCTTCTGGCCAAAGGCTTATCACTCCATTACCAACTTAGTCATAATTAGCTAATAATAACGCCGCGTGATAAGGAAGCTCCTCCAGAAGCTTCCACAACCAAAAGCTAACGATCGAAGCTCCGTTAAAGCTGCACATCCTCGCAGCTGAGCTTTTGAGAAGCTCCGAGGAGTCCCCGTTCTTATCGCACCGCTCTGTTAATTAACAGACCTCACTTCCGCCAACATCAGCGATTAGCACTCCCCAAAATACGAACGTAGAACCGCCCAGTCACGTCCCATCACTTAGACAAACGCTGAGAATGGATTATAATAATTAAGACCCATCATCCCAAACGGGGTTTGTCGTCAATTAGGCCCTCGGGCCATTGGAAATCGTGGCCCATGCAGCGATCCCATGAGTGATACGTGATCCTTCTGGGCATGGAAAATATGATAAAGGCGCAGGTGGTAATTAAATTATTATTATTATTATTGCGCTGCCGATCGGATGGTGTGATTTATTTTTAAGCTTTTGATCCATCGCGTGTTTACTGCTTCGCCTTTAATCTCTTTGTCTCTTGCCAAAACGTGTCGCTCTCTTTTGACCAACAGTCAATGAGTTGGCCAAACAAACATTTGCTGTTGGCCAAGGGCCAAAACACAAATGCCGCAGCAGTGCTATTTTCTCCACTGCTTTCTGTGGAAATGCCGATGTGTGTTATGGCTAGAAAGCGATAGAAAACATTAGGCGTGGTCAGTGAGGGTCAAAGGTTCTGAATAGATAGATCACCTGAGAGCACTGCGTACTGTGTGTGTGCAACAGCAGGGCTTTGAAAATATTTGCTTTAAATTGTTATTATTTATTGCCGACTGCCGCTCCAATTGTTATTGAGACACATAACTACGCAAATTGCGTGCAATTTGATCGACAGGCGTGCCGAGATTTGCCGTGATTTGTTTGCCACATTGCGTGGTACCCCGATTCACGCAACGCATCCTCAATTGCAGCAATTGCAATTGATAGTAATCGAAGCGACGGTGGTAATTGATAGTGGGCCACTCTGCTGTTATCAATACGCAGTGGCCAGCTTCAATTTTCAATTGCCAGCGCGTCACGCACTTGCACAGCATAGTGCGGTGTTCCGCCCACCGCCCACCACCCAACTACACTGAAAATAATCATGGGGATTTTCGGCATCAATTATAGTTTAGTGCTAAGTCTGAATGACATGCAATCCAAATGTCGTATTTAAGGAACTATATTTACTACTATAATTCTAGCAATCATTGCTAAGCAGATTTCCCTTTCCCATGGCAAACATATAGTTCGAAACTAGTTAAATGAAATATAATAATTATTATAAAATGCTCTGAGTAAACATAAGCCGGATGAATTCGATAGAGCAAAACCAGTATGTCAGTTGGACACCAAGCGTTAATATCTGCCCTTGTTTCCATGGAATATCATCCGTATTGTTTCTCCCATTTTATAATGATTTAAGTCAGGTGAGTTGCAAAGGGAGAGTGGGAGCGAGAAGGAGCATCGCTCCAGAGATAATCGCAAAAGCGAGCGAGAGCAGCGAACGAGCGTTTAAGATGCTCATAAATTCTGGACACTTGACTTTTTTATGCTCACCAGTAGGATTCGCTAATTTCCACGCCTTCGTGTGTGTGTGTTTGTGGTCCCCTACCCGGCATGTGTGTGTGTATCTGTGTGTGTTGGTGCTCTCTCACTGGGGCTAAAAATGGGCTTTTGATTTACGCAATATTATATAGACACAGATATAAATATTTGCCTATGGCTACTCCACCGCCTCAGATTGACATTGACAGTCGCGCTGCCGCTTCGTGAATTTTCACCAGCTCCGGAAAAGATTGATTATATAGTGCGATCTCGAAGAATCGGACAAGTGTCAAAATGAGTCACGAGATTCGGTAAATATCTGGCCCTCAAAACCAAAGAAAGTCAAAAAAAAGTGGACTGGCTACCAGAAAGAGGGATTTACCAATCACAATAAACGGATTAATTCGCAACGTAGTGAACTCCAATTGAGTCGAGTGGCCCTCAGCCGATAAGAGTGACAAAGATTGGTTATTGTTTTATGGCCATGCCGTGATTTGATTCGCATTTTTTGGGCCATTTATCTATAAACCCAATTGACAGCCGAACGGCAATCACAAGTCTACTAAATTTAGTACACGGCTACTTCATGTCAGTCCAACCATCGATGTCATTCGCACTGTGGTCTTCCCGCAGCAGGCATCGTTTGTCGGATCAGCAGCATAAGCTGTGCTTCCCAAAAGGGAGTTTGGAAAATCGATGCCAAGTCAATGAACTTCGAGCAGCAGGGGATGGATCCGCAAGGGGTGGAAAACCAGCTGGAAATCGTCCAGAAAGCAGCAGGAGAGCAGCAGTTGCAAAGGTCTTGAACCTGGACAAACAACAAAGTTGCACGATAGTTTAGATTGTAGGAGTGTGTCGCGGGGATTAGGTGCGAATCGCGGCGGGCTTTGCGAATCGATAGGATGGTCTTAGATAGGATATGATTGATGAAGTTCCTAAGCAGGTCTACTTAGAGTCGAGAAAGGGATGGACGACGCCGTGCGACAGAGAGGGTAGCTCGCTTTTTAGTGTGGCATTATTCAAGCGCTTCTCTGGCCATTTCAGTTGCTGTAAGGTCTTCAAAATGAAGGGATCGACGCTGGACAAAATCTCCGCCTTCCTCGGCGAGCTCATCGGCACGGGCATCCTGGTCTTCCTGGGCTGCATGGGCTGCGTGAAGACGGACCTCTTCCCCAACAGCCATCTGCAGATAGTGCTGAACTTCGGCTTTGCCGTCCTCATCGCCATCCAGTGCTTCGGCTGCGTCTCCGGCGCCCATCTGAATCCCGCCGTGACCGTGGCCGCCTACATCTACGAGATGGTCACCCTGCGCATGGCCTTTGCCTACTTCGCCGCCCAGATGCTGGGCGCCTTCATCGGCTATGGCCTGCTCATGGTCCTGCTCCCCTCGTCCACACTCAATGTGGGCGCCGGACTCTGTGTGACCTTGCCGCACGGCAGCGTGTCCACCGGCCAGGCCTTCGGCATCGAGTTCGTCATCACCTCCATCCTGGTCATCGTCTGCTGCGGCGTCTGGGATCCGCGCAACTCCAGATTCCATGACTCCGTGGGCATTCGATTTGGCCTGGCCATCGCCTGCCTCGCCTGCGCTGCCGTAAGTTAGGCCAACGTTTGGCTAACCCTTACCTGCCTCGAATGGATTATTAACCTCGTTCCCCTTGGTTTTAGGGTCCCTTCACCGGCGCCAGCATGAACCCGGCCAGGTCGTTCGCCCCCGCCCTGTGGAACAAGTACTTCGAGAGCAACTGGATCTACTGGCTGGCCCCGCTGAGCTCCTCCGCCATCACTGCCTACGCCTACAAGGTCGTTTTCCGCCGCGAGGTGGTGGAGGCGGAGATCACCTCCAACGAGAAGCTGCGGCAACTGGAGGACGTCCAGCTGTCGTAGAGCCAAAGACATTGCTGTAGGAAAAGCCCTAACTAATTTAGTCTAAGATGCCGAATTTTAAAATAATGCATTCGTTGTACGCTAATGTTAACAGTGTCTTCACAAAGTGCTCGAACGTTTCAAAGGCGAACCAAGTGCCCACCTAAGCTCTTGAAACGATAAACGTCTTGGTGAAAACACTAATTGCCTTCAGAAATAAAGAACATCGAGATTTTTAACCTATAAGAAACCAAGAAGCTAATTATTTTTATTGTTGTAAGAAATTAGCCAGTAATTTTGGGCGATTTGTGGTGAAATGCTGTGTTTTTGATATCTGAAGTTATGCTCTTCTGGTGAGAAAACTCATCTTATCTAAAAGCTTTTCATTCTTCAATAATGAGGTATTTGTGTTGATTAAGTCTAAGTTACTTCCGGGCTTAAAACTACCAATAAGCTTTTTCCAGGAATCGAAAGTGAAAAAAGCCCGTGAGCTTAAGCGGTCTTTGGAAAATCTGGTCATAAGATATTCGAATATCTTAGTACCTTCAAATCGACCAATCAAATGGGGGCTGAAAAACGTTATCAGCAGGCTGCGAATGAGGGGCGCGTACCAGCCAAATAAAGCAAATATACCAACCATATGCTCCGTATACGGAGCACAAATGATGTATGTTCCATGTGGTTTAAAGGGGACTAAGGGCTATGGGTGATATGCTAATGCTGGATTTGCACCACTCTTCTGGAATTTCTGAAAATCATGGGGTGATTCCTTCGAGTAGCTTTCGAACACCATAGGCCAGGCTTATTGGCCTAGTTGTGGCGATTCAGACACTGGCTGGCACAAGAAGTACGAGTATTGGCCAGGGCTCGGCGCCCCGTTCGCCGTTCGATAAAGATCTTAATGAGATAAGATTGAGCACAAATCGGGCGAAATGGCAGTGGCGCTTATCAGGCCGATAATTACGGCTGAGCAAAGCCCCGAAAATCGCCTTGATGGATTGATCCATTCTGAATGGGTGGGCGGGGGCTGCTCCCAAATCTGCGCTCGATAATTAGCATTAAGGTTTTATAATGGATTTTGATTGATTGCCGTAAATTTGCTGGCGCGTTGGGTCACTTGGGCAGCCGCCCAACGTTGCGCCAGTAGAGTTCCGTCAGCATGTCGCAACAGAAGCAAAAATCGCAGGAGTCCAATCCGAGCGCCAGGTGGCGCCTGGAAGGACACCACAGGAGTGCGATAGCCTGCTTCTTCGGTGAACTGGTGGCGACTGCCGTCTTCGTTTTCATAGCCTGCATGGGCTGTGTGGAAACGCCCCTGTTCCAGAACTCGCACTTCCGCAGTGGCCTCACCTTCGGCCTGGCCATCCTCATCGCCATCCAGTGCTTCGGCTCCGTTTCCGGTGCTCACTTGAATCCGGCCATCACCCTTGCTGCCTGGCTGTACGGCGCCATCGGTTGGATCCGGGCCATCGCTTACTTCGTGGCCCAGGCAGCCGGAGCCCTGATAGGCTATGGTCTCCTGGTGGCTGTTCTGCCCGGGAACTCCATCAAGGGGGTGGACAACCCGGCGGGTGTTTGCGTGACAGTTCTGGCCCCCGGAATAAGCGTACTTCGGGGGGTCTTCATCGAGTTCCTCATTACCTGCTGCCTGGTCATGGTGGCCTGTTCGGTGTGGGATCCACGGAATGCCAAGCTGAAGGACTCTGTGCCCGTGAGATTCGGCCTCACCGTCTCCTGTCTGATCCTCACAGCGGTTGGTATTTCGGTGCGTTTCAAGATTCGAAGTGTTACTTAATGGGGAGTCTGTTGCTTTTAGGGTCTCTTCACGGGAGCCAGCATGAATCCGACCAGGTCCCTGGGTCCAGCTGTTTGGAACGACTCCTGGGCACACCACTGGATCTACTGGGTGGGTCCATTGGTGGCAGGAGCTGTGACCTCGCTGATCTATCGCATGGCCTTCAAGGGCGACGAGGAGATCGATCTGAGAACTTCCGATGCCAAGATACGAATGATCGGAGAGGTTATAGTGCAATAGGTGTGAATCGAATCTTATCGAATAAACTATATATATACGAATATGTTGTAATAATAGAACCACAAAATATTTAGGTCGATTAAGTAATTAAGCACCACTTTTATTATTTCTATAGCATACAATTGGGATGAGGGGCGATATAGGCCATTTTTTTGGGGGCTCGTATTCGCTGGAAAGTTTGTCGAGTTTGTCATATATATCAATAGGTCCATAGGTCTTTAAAAACCATTATCAATGGCCACTGATAAGTAACCCTTTAGAATTGCTCAGCTTGATAGCGAGTGAACTGTTCTGCTATTCAACCATTACAACAGCTGGCTTAAATCATGTTGATTAGATGGCTTATAGCCACTGTCTAGTGGGACAATAACTTAGTGCCTTGTCACATTTTGAATTGCCTTAAAACGTCATAAAGTGGACATACGCACTCGAGTGATTGTAGCAGACCAACGCGAATGTTCGGCAATAGTTGGGTAGATACGAGTATGTAGAACCGCTGGCTGATAACCCACGTAAGGCGATTAGACGAGATTGCCGGCGATTAAGAGCCGGCGATAGAGTATGCGATTCGCACCATTGAGTACTTGGTCTGGAGTGCAGTCCACGTTGGACCACGTCTCCGTTAAAGTCAATCGCTCGTCTCGACGCACGTAAATCATGGCTACAACCGCAAGGTGATCCACCAAGTTCCAAGCCCTAAAATCAATGTCTAAAATCTCTTCGAACTGAATGATAAGAGTGACTCAAAAATAATGAAACACATTGAAAGCTGCGCAAACCCACAAGAATACTAAAATTGAATATTCCTCTCTATTCCGCAGCCAATCCAACTGCTGGCTGCTGCAGCGCCGCCAGCTGGACAGCATCACAACAGTTCTTGCCGAGATGATAGCCACCGCCATGCTGATGTTGCTCGGATGCATGGGCAGTGTCCAGAACTCCGTGTTCACCAACTCGAACTTCCAGAGCGCCCTGAACTTCGGGTTCGTGGTGCTAATCTGCATCCAGTGCTTCGGGTGCGTGTGTGGCGCACACCTGAATCCCGCCGTCACCCTGGCCACCTACGTCTACAACATGATCTCCCTGCCGATGGCTCTGGCCTACTTTGTGGCCCAGATGGTGGGCGCCTTCATTGGCTACGGCCTGCTGAAGGCGGTGCTCCCGGAGAGCGCCATCTACAGCACTGAGAACCCCAATGGCGTCTGCCTCACCTCGCTCAACAGCACCCTGACCCCTTGGCAGGGCCTGGCCGTGGAGTTCCTGATCACCTGCGTCCTCATCTCCATCTGCTGCGGCGTGTGGGATCCCCGCAATGCCACCAAGCAGGACTCGCTGCCAGTGCGATTTGGCCTGGCCATCGCATGCCTGTCGCTCACAGCGGTAAGTTGATTATTGTTTGGCTTTCAGATAAGGATTAGATATATCTTATTTTGTAATCCACCTTAATGTGTGTTCGTCCGAGTAATATCGATACAGATAATAATGTCTGCTCTTAAGAAATATCAAATCGACGATCCGCTATGCTAAAATTCCAATCACTATCTGTTTTCAATTTATCAGGCATATGCACTTGACTTTCTCGGTATCGATGATAAGCTTTCTTTAAATGGCATATAATCAGTTTTATAGACATTTTGGCCATCGCATGAAATGAAATCAATAAGTAACACATATTTTGAGTAGATGTATATTTCCATCTTATCAGAACACAAATTTCATGTGGGTTTTTTTCAACTTTTTAACTTTTTGTAAATCACCACCCAACAGGGACAACTGACTGGGGCTAGTATGAATCCAGTCCGATCCTTCGCTCCGGCCATCTGGAACGGATACTGGGATGACCACTGGATCTACTGGGTGGGTCCCATGGCGGCTGCGCTGGTCACCTCGGTGATCTACAAGCACGCCTTCCGGCGGGAGCTGGAGGAATCGGAGGTGGACGAGACCACGATGTCAACCAAGAGGACCTCGGAGGCGGAGCTCGCCTAGATGGATATAATACACATAAGACAAGTTATCGTTTAAGTTCGTGTTCGTATGAGTTGAGAGCGGATAGTTTTAAGTTGCAAAGCGTGCAAATAAATACCTTAAATGAATTCCTACGCCTGACGACTTTATATTTGTAAATATGTATGTAAATGCTATGCTTATCTGAGCATGATTATTTTTACGCCACGGCGAACTGCTTATTATTTATTTTATTATTAATGTTTAATTGCTCATACACTTGATCAAATAAACCACACGGTAGCCAAAAACGTCGAGCTTATATTTATTGTCACAGAATCTTAAGCCTTTCAACTCACCCCTGCCAAACTACTGGAAATGTTGGAAATTTTTAACAAATATATTCGCAAAGCATTTTGAATGTATTTGCATCACCAAGTTGGCGTGGATAAACTTATTAAGGAAAATAACATAAGTACTCAAATTTTACGCAGAGCTTAAAGTATGTTTCGGGGGGCTTATAAGATTCTTACTTTTTTAAAGACAAGAGATACCATGTTTCTATGGTAAGTACGTCTGAAATTTAAGTTCCCCTAAATCCACCATTTCCATGCAGCAAGAGACGAACGTTCAGCGATCTTTTTAACAAAGGAGGCAGTGGCGGTATCGATACGTATCATGTTGTGAGTATCTCCTAGGATAGTTATCATTTCAAGGGCTCATAAAGAACGTTTTCCTCCAAGAAACATTTGCAGGGGAACAAGGGAAAAGAGGCAAAGATCATGGAACTGACCGCACAAATCGAGTCCCTTGAAATGCAAATCAAAGCCCTTGAGAAAAGTAAGTCATCCGAGGCGAAGACTGCGAAGGGTAAACTTATATTAGTGCTCAAAGAGTTAAAACAAGCCCTCCGAAACATAAGAATGAATAAATAAACAAAACTAAATGTTTGCAAAAACTGTTTTGTACTGGCAAGGGCGATGGTTATTTTACAGGCATTTGACATGCGTAACCAACGCGCCACCTGTGGGACAGCAAGAATGCGTAGCATAGTTTTTGGCAGAGCGAAGAATGAGATAATTATAAAAAGTGGTTATATGCATTTCAGTTCCATATCAGCAGAATGTCAGTTTGAAGTTTCGTAAACACTTTGCAAATACTTTCAAACATTTAGAGATAATCAAAATTAGCTGGTTTCATTTTCGTAAGCATGAACATTAACCCGATAATTCGATCTATACTCAGCCATTTCAGAGGCTGCACCATCAGGTAGGTTGCATTCTTTGATTATTCAGATTCAATCATAACATTTGGATATATAGAAGTTACCTGGTTGTCCTGCCCGATCAGAGTCGCATAGAAAAACAGCTAAAGCTGGAGGATCTGCAAACAGTAAGTTCTTACCTTACATGATAGATGATACACAAATCGAGCGCCATCTAATCAAATCCCATCGTCAGGAACGCGGAGTCTTGGATCTGCGATCCCATGAGCTGGCACTCAAGCAAAAGCGCGTCGAGGCCAATCTAACCGACCTGACCCGCTGCATCCGAGGCATGGAGTTCGATTTGAAGGTGAATTCCAATCGCGGAAGGAAAGAGAGAAAGGCGGATCGACGCCCCCCAGCTGATAAGAAATCACCCAAAGTCGGTGATTTCAGCGAATAGCAAAATCCCCCCGGGTGCTTCCCAATCCCAGGAGCACTCGTATGCGCAGCGTATAAAAACAAGCAATTGCCGGAGGTCGGCATTCAGATTCACTTGAGATTGCCAACCATGAAGCTGATCGCACTGTGCTGCCTGCTCCTTTTGGGCCTCCTGGGCTTCCTAGCTGCTCCCGGCGCCGCCTCCCCATCTCGCCACACTGGACCAGCTGGACCATCTGTACCAGGGTCCGGCAATCCGTTCAGGTCTCCAAGTCCACAGCAACGACCGCTGTACTACGACGCTCCGGTTGGGAAACCATCGAAGACTATGTACGCCTAACGTAAAGAATGAAACAATAAAGCTTTGAAACGCCTAAACTAAATTAATTGCCCAGTTTCCTTATCTTACTTCACTTATGAAGTGACCTTGGTACACATCAGCATAATAATTATTTCACAATTAATTGCAAATTTTAAATTTCATATCGAAGTAGTTGCTTTTCACCATACGTCACATATTCACATTGTACTTTCAGACTGGTAAAATGTATTTCTGCCACACTGATTTCGTTCTATCCTAAACTTAAGAAGCCATGTTTCCTGTTGCACGAATCTTAGGCTCGACATCATGCAACAGGCTATTTCAACCTCAGGTGCGCTGTCGAGAAATTGTTTGGTATGTAGTTCTGGCAATTTATCCCTACTATATTTGATAATCTCCTAAATTAGTTGGCCTTCCAATGAGTTGCACAGAAATTTACCAAGGCATAGAAACTTTTGCCAAGGTAGAAACATTTTCCACCCGAGGTCGAATAATATTTTAAACAAATTTCCTGTCAAGTAAGTATTTTATTATTCAAATGACCCGAAAACTATTTATTTTACATATGACAGACGTCAATTCACTGACAAATTTTCCGAGAAGGGCAGAGGCGAGGAACTTAACTATGTTCTCAAGCTTGTAAGTATCGAAACTATTTAATGTTGTGAATAACCATGCAGAAAGGGTATTCCATAGGCCTCAGAGCAATTTATGAAGATAAAAAAGAACCGGGTTAAAGAAATTGCCAATGATATCGTGAAATTGAAAGAGGAGATCAAGCTTTTGGAGTCCAAAACTAGCCACAAATCAAGGAAACAGAAGGAGAATCTCCTAAAGGAGTTGAAAGCTCTGAAGGATTTGTTGGAGCAATTCAAAAAGAGTCTCGAAAAATGACCTGAATGAAATGTATCCACAAACGGTAGGCTATCACTTTTAAGTTTGTCAATATTCTACCTTGAAATACCTGATCAGTTACTATAGTAAATTCCAAATTATCTCAACAAGTTTTGGCGCGCTCCGTAAGGATACAATGCTGAAGGTGGTCGAGAAGCTTTTCCAACTGTTGCGACCCAGGATGTGTCAGTTTTCACAATCCAACAAGTAAGTTCCGGGTGCTGAGCACTTATGGCTTCGATTATTAGATGCATCTCTGTATCCAGGAACATATCCAAGCATTTGTTCAAGAAAGCCAGGGCGGAGGAGAACATACATTTCCTTAAGCTGGTTTGTTGTCTCAAAAAACGAAAGTAATCTATTTAAATAAATTTGCAAATTTAAACAGCAACGGGAACAACTGAAGTCGCTGCGAGAAAAGATTCTCAGCCAGAAGAACGAAGTCACAACGAAGATCATCAAGGTGGACAAGCAGATACAATCGTTGGAAAAATCAAACACCGAAGGCTCACAGATGAACCATAAACAAAATTAATAAAGTGTAGCAGAAGCATTTGTTTTGTTTTGTATTTTATTTAAAATAATTTGTATCTCTCATTTACACGCTCTACAAAGAAGCCTTCTACGACAACTGAAGCCGAGTTCGCGGCCTTCTTCAAGCCTGCTTATACGTAGGGTACATACATATATATCATATATGGTAACAATTTGTTTTGCAGCGCAAACGGAAAATATGAATTAAAAAGAACTTTCATGTAATATGGCATTGAAACAAACATATATAGGGTCGTATATATATCAACATAGTCTATACAAAGATACAAATAAATACAAGTTCAAGTAAGAATCAAAATCAGAGACAACTGCCGATTGTATGATGCATTGACATAAGGTTCTTCTCTTAGGACTATGAAAAATATTTATGTGTGCATTTCATTTTCGTTGAAATCGTTAGTTGTGGTAGCAGATGTCAAGAACGTAAGTACAATACATTTGTGGTAGTTGAGCAACTTGGAGAGAGTGGTTCCCATACGAACTAAAACTAGAAACTAACTAAACTTGACTTGACTTGGTCAAGTGCTGGTTAGGCCAGAAGAGAGTGTGTCTGTGTGTGTCTGCTAGCTGAGTGTGTGCATCTTGTGTGCGTGTGTGAGTGTGTTTGTGAGGTAGGCGATTCATCATCATCATCATCATAAGATTATGGCATACTTCCGAGCGCCTCCTGGTCCTCGCTGGGGTTCTTGGGTTCGGTTCTGTGTGTCGGGGTTCGCTTCTAGCTTTCAAATACTGATCAACAATGCCAGGAATGTCTCTCTGTGTGTCGGGTCTGGATGTGTAGCTGTGGATCCTGCTTTCAACTTATGACTAACTCTAGGGCTAACTCTAGTCGATTCCCAGTCACGCTCTCTGCCTGCGAACGTGACCGAGGTGACAGGCTTTATTTCTATAAACTAATGTAACATGAAACGGCGATGGGCTGCTGCTGCTGCTGCTGCTCCTTTTGCTGCTGCACTGCCTCCTAACTGGGCAGTCGCTTGCTGGCCAGCTCCAACTGCAGCTTCTGCAGCGCCAGTGTCTTGTTGATCTCCACCAGGTCGCGACTGTGCTTGGCCGCCTGCAACTGCACCTCCAGGATCTTCATGCGCATCATGTGCTCCTTGCTCTGCATCTCCATGAACATGCGCAGCTCAAAGTTGTTGTTGCTGCTGCTGTTGGCATTGGTAGTGACTGCCGTTCCCGGCATGGTCAATCCATTGCTGCTGCCGGACCGCTCCAGGGCCTGACAGTCCGAGGATGCTGGCACTGAAGGGGCCAGGACTGACGGCTGGTCCTCGCTGCCCAGCATACTACCACTGCTGGTGCGCTGTCTCTTAGACTGCGGCTTCATGCTGTCCTCGTCGTCCTCGTTGTTGTTGTTGTTATTCTGCTGCTGATGCATGGCGACCTGGGCCTGTGCCTGGTGCTGGTGAATGGCGGCCGCTGCCGCTGCTGCACTGGGAAATTGGCCAGAACGGAGGGCATTCAGGGCCTCCAGCGTGGCGGATATGTTGTTCATGTTGAAGTTGGCCTGGAAGCCGGACATGTCACCTCCTCCGGCCATATAGGCACCGCTTGAGTCCAGGACATTAGCTGCGGACATATTGGCGGGACTCTCGGCCTCGTGGATCCCGTTGCGACTGATGCTGTGATTGGGCGACACACTGAGGCGCTCGCCGGTGCCATGGATGTCGCTCTGGTTGAGGTGGTGATGGTTGAAGGTCTCGTTGAAGGTCTCGTTGTTCTCCTCCTCCTTGATGTCCACATCGCACAGTTCCTGGGGCGGTGTGCGGCTGCTGCTCAAATAGAGAATGCTCAATAAAGATCTGTTCAGACTACCACATCGCAATCAACTTACTCATCCATGTCGTGGTCTTCGGTATTGAATTTGTAGTCCTCGCGATACTCAAAACCCTCCTCCAAGGCCAGGGGAATCTTGGAGTAGTCAATGCCATCCAGGGCCTCCGATTTGCAGGCCTTCTTCGCCTCCTGCATGAAATCCCACACCTCGAAGGTGAAGGGAGATGGCTTCTTGCGATCGGCCACCTCTGCTCCAAACCTGGCCAGGCGATTGTTGTAGTCCAGGATCTCGTTGCGAGTGCATGCTAAAGGATGAGATCGAAAAGGTTAGCTGTGCCATTGAACATATGTATTTTACAAAGACTTACCCTTCATGCGACGCCACTGTTCCTTCAGGCGATTGCAGGTGCGATCGGTGCCAAACTGATTGGAGAACTTCTGGTGGATGATCTTCCAAGCCTTGTTCTTCACGGCGGTCAGACCGGCATCCAATCTCTTGTTCTCGATGATGCGCATGTCCTTGCGGCACAGATCGAGTAGGTATTTCTTCTCCTGGTGGTTCCAGTTCTGGGTGCGCTCCCTCTTCTTGTACATGTTCATGGATGGACTGTTCATGTACTGTGTCATTTCTGCAAGCATTCGATGATTGAATTAAGTTCCTTCAACGGGCAGTTCGTTTTGTTTAACTTACCCGTCTTTATGTCGACGCCCTCCAGCAAGTTGTGATTGGAATTTTGCCAGTTGGCGGCGATCTTCATGAAAGCCTCCAGATCGGTGGCCGAATACTGTTTGTTGACCTGCAACGGAAGCAAGAAGCGAGTGAAGTGAGGTGAGAAATGAGAGATTTATATTGGGAGGTAACTAGCAAGACGCGATAGTCGTTTGCCCAACGATTAGTCCCCAAATTACCCGCATTGATGAATTAGAGGCCCCAGATTGGCCGTCCCAGTAGTTGAGCATTCAAAACTAGTGCCAAATTCCGCACCAAACGAAAGCGATTCGCGGGAAGCACTCGAAAACCCAATGAACCTGACGATGAATACTGCCAAAGTCGAAAGCAATCGAAAAATGTGGAGTTTTTCAGTAATTATCAGAGTGCTACTCGGAGCACATCAATTCGGTTTTTGTTTTCGGACAGTAAGGTCAGTGAAAACAAAAGGATTCTGATTCGGATTCTGAATCTGAGTCGAGTCTTGAATTCCTTCTCTTGCTTTCATTCCCTTATTCTACCGGATTTACCCTACCCTGGATGATATCTGACTTTGACATGAGCAGCTATAGATGCAGTCACATTAATTGATTTTCAATTAGCAGACAGGCGGACAGATGAACCGAGCGGAGAAAGGGGGGAGGTGTGAGCGATATCGGGGGTATATGGTACGGAGCATATGAGTCGTCCAAGGCGTATCGAAATGTGAATATACGAACAATCGAATGAATTGAGCAGCCGCAAGACGAAAAAAAAAGTACAAAACCGTCAAATAATGCCATGAAACGCGTTTTAATTTATAAGCTAACACCACTCACACAAAAAGCAGCTGCCGACATTTTGTTTGGTTCGAAAATGTATCTGTGCGGTTGCTGAGTATCCGAATCCGAGTATTGGTGGGATTGAGTGGGGCGATCAAGAGTCATACTGACAGCCAATTATATCTAATCAAGTATATTCAAAAGTACTATATAAATATTCCAGAATGTGCGTTTACTTTCTGGCTCCTTCGGTTGTTCCCCCGTCGAAATCAGCCACAAATTCCCTCATAATTTAGTAATAAAAGAACATTAACTAAATTGTGAAGACCCTAGAATTATCAATAGCCCCTTGCAGACATGACAAATGACCAAATCCAAAAGAGAGCTCAACTGTACTCGCCATATATCGTCTCCATCAAAACTCTTTCATTGATCGCTCCCCCAAAAACACAATCGTCAATCTTAAGTACGTTTTATGGTGCTTTATTTTATTTCAATTTTGTTCAGTTCCTTCCGTGCCCCTCATCTGCCCTCCTGCTGCCCCCCAAACACCCACAACTCTTGGCTGTATAAACTGCGCCATGTTTTCAATATTTATGCCGTATCTGATTTACAATTTATACTTATACTCGCACTCGTATGTGTACCTCGTACACTCGAACTACGTATCTAGATACGTCGCATATAGATATGTACATTCGCATTTATCGCGTACTCGAAGACTGAAAGGAGACTTAGTCATTGGAGACGCGGCGTGTGCGCTTATTATTTTTTATTATTTGAGCTCTTCCTATATATAAACTCACATTTATTAGCAAACAATTAATTATTACGGCCGACTATTATGGCGATGTTTAAATTTTAGTCATGGGCTGCGGGGTGGTTAAACCCCTCCTTTTGGGAAGATACACACAGAGAAAACGGTATGCTGATATAGAATAGGTTCTTCAATGGAGGGTTCTCAAGCTCAAAAAAGAAGCCAGAGTTTCTGTCAGTGCATTCAAGGAATGCCAGAATCATTTAAATTCGAGGCGAGTGCCAATTACTCGCCAGGGTGGGGCTACAGCCAAGTTAGTCAAAGATGAAGTTCGAAGATGCCAACTGTGAAATTCTGTGCCCGAAAGAACTCGCAAATGTCGCCATTTAAAATCATCCCTGCTCTCCAGGATCTCACAAGCGATTTGATGCCATTTTTGATTTGAATTGATTTAAATTATTACGTCAACCCGATGTACATTGGATTGTTTGCTGGCACTCCGCTTTTGTAGTAGTAGTAATCACTCCAATCAATGCGACTTCAAAACTAAGCATTGAAATTAAATAAGCAAACTGGTTTAGATTTTGGTCGGCTACGTCTGTGAGCGTGAGTAAGACTGTTTGTTATCTGCTTTTGTGGGCTGTTAATATAAACGAAGTATAATTACCGAATCTACATGCTCTACTCGAACCCAGCGATTGTGAACCTACACACGGCGCGAACCGGAGCAACAAAACTCAACCTTGTGCCTTAAAATAAAGCCCGGCATTGTTGGCTCTTACGGCTACTTATAGTTATGGACCAGACCATGTCCGATTTATATATACTTGTGGAAATATTGTATATAGTACACAGCATAGGTATCCATTCCGAGCCGAAATCCAATGCCCCGGCAGGCGTCTGTGCGCAATTACCGCAAATCAACGAACGTATTCTGCGGCATGCCTTAGTATCTGAACTATGGTATCGTGTCATCGGGTTGAAGCGGCGTTATAGTTCGGACTAAACGGCCAAATGGGTTATACATTTGTACATACGGCCAGTCCAAGTGGAGCACACACCACCACGGCTGGCTTTTATGGCGGAGTACAGCTACGGCCAGATCCGAATCTGAACCTGGCGGGGCAATCGTTAAACTTTGAAGCACTTGAAGTGATTCTACAAATTCCTACTGCCCAAATTTACGTATTATAATAATTACGCGGAGAAAACTAAAAAACGAAATGTCATCGAACGCTCGAGTGGCCCAAAGTGCTGCCCATCCTGCGAGATTCATCTGTTCTCGTTTTTTCGACTCGAGTGGCGGCCATTCATTGATTTGAATGTGTGTTGCGTTGGATGGATAAATCGGGGAAAAGTATGAACAAAATCAAAGAAAAGAATCTCTTGTGCGGTGTTTATTGTTCTAACGCCGTTCGCAGTAGTTCCACAGACCTAAGTGGCACCCCTCCCACTCCACTCCACTCCACTCCAACCGTTTTTCTCGTAATATTCAAGTGGAGCTGCTATAAGGTTTCGTTATTAAAATCAGCGTTTTTATTTTAAGGGAAATTCACTGACTAGAGGGAATGCGGCGCTTCTCGATGGGAACGAATGCTTCATGGGCATTGGTAATCAGTCATGGCAACCAGTGTCTCCTTGGAGCACTTTATGGTGTTTATCCAAAGTGGTGTATACTACATATACGTAGTTATTTGCAAGAATCAATGGCTGGTGTGGCGTCAAAGTTTCTCCTGTAAATGCGCTCAGCTGGCGCAGCTGACGGAAATTGACTCATGGCTCAGCTCCAGCTTGGGCCAAGTTGGTTGGTTCAGTTGGTTCGGTTGGATCCGCCGGGGGCGAATTATGCTCCAGGTGTGCATGACACGGGTGCCGAAACAACAAATTTATTAGAAATTGCCAGCACACAGTGCTACACACACTCTGCCGCATTTATGCAAACAAATAAACTAATTTCATGACGCACACGCGCGCCTGCGCAGTTGTCAGCAAAATATTTAGTTGTGCGAGTGCTTGTGTGCTACTTACAATTGTAACTAGCCGAAAACACTGTGAGATTTTCTTTGTCGAATGCGGCTTTGTCTGCGGCGGGCCTGGCCTACGCCCAAAAATAAGCAGCGAGTGAGAGCGGGCTGCACTGAGAACAAATCTGTGGTAGTTGTCTTTAAAGCGCACTTTACCTTTATAATTATTTTCATGAAGAAAGCTAAGCTAGCATGTATTTGTAATGGAGCAGTGCTAGTTTTAACCAGAAACATTTCACACAACTATTTCTCACAGTGTAGAGATGTGGAGTGCTGCAAAGACGGAGAAAAAGGCAATAGAAAAAAGCATCGGCTCGGGCGGGTTCAGTGACTTCCACTCCTCGTTTGCGACGACGACAAATTGCGTTTTGTGCGGTGACAATTGCCAGGCATCGGAAACCCACCTTTGCGCATGCGTAGGTCTGGACTCTAGACGCTAGCCTCTAGCCGCTAGACGCTAGACGCTCCAGACTTACTAAATTATTATTGTTCGCTTTCATTAGTCAGCGCCGAAAAACCCGAAAACGTCACAGCCCAAGCCACTCGCATGCGAAATGGCGCAGCTGTGCATAGCTTCGAATCAGAGCCAGACTGTGTGACAGTCGGAGATATGGCCAAGTCAAATGGATTACCTTTATCTTCGATTCCCAGGCGTCGCACACTCCCCCGAGCAACTGGAGCACTTCGGCAAGTCAGCTTTCTTGGGCACACACCCTGCTAGCATGGCTGACAAGTTCATTACTCCGCTCCCCATCCCCAGCCATAGTCCCATGGCCTCGCTGCCCTCCATGCCCACCATGGCCACCATGCCATCCACAATTGCCACAAACTTTGTGAGCCGAGCTGCTGCTAACTGCCTTATATGGGCCCCCACAATTGCTATTTGCTATAAGCTATTGTTCTTATGCCATTCGCAGAATGAAAATTGGTTTGTCACTCGAGTGAGTGTGTGCTACATGGTAACAACATTCGGCGATCATAAAATCGCCAGCGGCGTGCTCTGCATAGATAGCGATCTGATTCTATGATTCTCAGATTCAATGCTAATTTGTAAGCTTCCAGGAAGTTAAGAACAGGCCTAGAAGTTAGTATACAGTTTTTCCAAGATCTTATGCTTACATTGCAGTGATAAGCACAAGTTTGATAACAAGATTGCATACTATTTCGATGGGCTTACTTTCTAAAGCTGCTCAAATCGAATCAGATGCGTAGGTATTTCTGGATCTGTATCTTGATGTTGGCCAACTTAAAGCTGCCATTGCTGCATGTTGATTGTTATTATTATTATTTATAGCTCTCCAACCGGCGGACTCGAAAGCCCAATAAAAAACCAGGGGAGAAGAGAAAACAATTCTAGACAGTTCAGTTCGGTTCAGGCGAGTTCAGTTGGGGCATTTGTGGCATTTTGGTTAAGTCATTTTCCAAAAATTCATTTGAATATCGAAATTGTTAAGTATCCATATGTGCTTGTGGCGGTCGAATGCGTAAGTGTGTGTGTGTATCTAATTTCTATTTGTATTGGGCATTAATGCTTTCCGACTCTCTACGCTTTGCCCCCCGCCCCCCATCAAAAAACTTCTTTATAATCGCATCAAGTCATGATTGCGCCCCAACTTCGAATCAACTTTGGTTTTTCGTTTTTTTCCCTTTAAATGTACTTTTGTTGTAGCTGTTGTGTGTGGCACTTGAAGGCGTTCGAAAATAATTTCTGGTTCCATTTAAGTTGGACTTAAAACGAAAACTGAGCACCCAAAACCAAAACCGAAGACTGAATACCGAAACTCCTCAAGTAGACAACGCAACTTGCCCGAAAATGAAAAAAAAATGAAATAAATGAAATAAGAAAGAAAGAAAGCCCTTCCCCGCACTTGAGGTTTCTCGACTTGTTTCTCTTTTTTTTGGCATTAATTGTTCCCTGAACCGAATCTAAGATTGATTGAACGAGTTGAACGAACCAAGACTTCTGAGTCGAGACGAGTCGTCCCGCAATGTAAATTATGGCATTGCGATTACCATTAGAGGCGGAATGAGTCGGATCTTCGACACGAACCATTTAGAATGATTTGTGCTGCGATCTGCTCCGATCTGTGGCCTTTATATATCGATTCCGCGGCAACTTTGGGCCAATGGCAACGTGCTACAGCCCCACTGGCCACGCCCACATAATGGCAGCAAGTAGCCGACGCCCTGTCATGTCGCAATGCGCAATAATAATTACAAATGATCGGATGTCAATTCTTATGGCGATATTATTTTACAGCCAGCCCGCCGGCCGGAGTTTCTTAAACAAATGAAATTTATTGTTAACGGTTAGTGACCCGAATTACACGTATCGCTTATTTATATCTGACTCGATCCGATAGATGGACGGTTCGCTAAGTGTGTGTGGCGTGTATCTTTAAGTAGCAAACAGCTCTCGATCTGACTCTGACTCTGACTTGGCCCCTTAAGCGTTTTAATTGCGCCAATGCCCGATCGGACCCACAAGCTGAGCGACGGACTGAATGACGACCGCCTACAACTACGCGATCCAGCAGGCTCGCAGCGGCGATAATGTATCTTTGTATCTGATCTTAATGTGCTCAGAACTCGGAGCCCAGCAGAAACGAGCTTCGCATCGGCGTTAATAAGTACTGGCTAGCTGAATTGATCGAATGAAATGAACACGGTCATTATGGACACTGGCGGCTATGCCCATTCAATCGGCGGAATATGCAAAGAATTCGGACTGGAGAAAGTCTGAATCCAGCCACCAAAAAAGATAGTCCCCAAGTGCGCGTGATCACTTGGAATTTAATTAAAAGCTGAGAAAATAGATTGCCAGCTTGATAAGCATGCTGTAAATAAATCCTTGGCAACAAAAACCGACTGTTGGGATAATTAAGTCGAAAATGGATAAAGTCCCGACGACTCCGCTTTCAATAGAATCCCCTTCAAACAAAACCCCCACCCACCGCTGCCACGACCCAATTGACAAATGCTAATTCTCGCTTTTCAAGATACATTTTGCATTTGGTACTTGAGTTATGCCAAGGCATTAATTCAATCCAAGACCATGAATGTTATTCATTCCGAGCGAATGGAAAAGTAGCCACGCACATTACTTGCAGCGCTTGTCAACCCGCCTGGTAGCATACGCACATACATAGATAGAGATACACATCTGTGTATCTGGCGGATTGCCTTCTGAACTCATTGCTCACTTTGTCGCCCCATTCCTGGAACGCAGCGCTCTGGTTCTTTATGATTTCGCACGTACAGACGCGGATTGAATGGGTCCTGGGAAGCTGGAGGAAATCAGAGCATGGAAGCGGAAACTGCAGCTGGGTCAGCCTTTGTAATCTGGCACAATTGCAATTAATATCTCATAAATATCGCCTGGCTCTATAGTTCCATATGTGTATATGTGTATCTGTGTGTGTAAATGTATCTGTGTCTGCGGCGGTGCAATCGCAATTTAAATGTTTGACTTGGGCCCGTTTATTCACTTATCAGGCGGCTAAAGCCAAAGGAAGAAATTAATTTAATTGCGCATAAAGCACAAAATTGTTTAATTATGCCAAACAGACGACGCAACACAACGCACAGCGCAGTGGAAAATGTGTTAACTAATTCTAGGTAATTTAACCAAAGCCTATAGCTGATAAAAGCGAAACCAAGCCAAGCCGAATGGAACGCCAAGAGAAACGCTCCCATTTGGCATTGTTGACGCCTTCTTTGTATAGTTTATAACTTTTTATTTTCCCTTTTTTTACCCATTTTTCGTGTCTAATTTACGTAAATTGTCGGAAAAGAGCGGGTGTGCCTGCTGCAGACGGGTGCGTGAGCAGAGCCATCTTGGACTCAGTGGAACTACAAGGCACCGGAAGCCACAGTTCCGCGAAGCTAACTCCCTAATTCGCCTTTAAAGTGTGCAGCAAGCGTATTAGAAGTTCGTCGAAAGCAATCTTCTGCCAGGCACTTTCATTCGCATTTGGGGTTTAACTATTAATTAGACACACATTACCCACATGGTGTCCGGTTTCAGTGATTTGCTGAGCAAATTTACTTAGGCATTTGATTAGGCCCAATTGATAGTAACACAAAAACAAATACGCACTCCTAAAGATATGTACGCACACACATTTGTATCTGTGTATCTGTATCTGTATCTGTATCTGTGCACGTAGGTATGCGAGTGCTGGGTGCAGTCATGAGTATCCAAAAATAATCACCCGGGCCTTATCGAACTAAATAAATATTAAATTGTAATTAAAGTCATGGGAACGATTGGCTTTGCGAGTGTGCGTGTGTGTTGGTCAACAGAAACAACAAATGCTAAGACTACACATAATTTAAAGCTCTTTTGTTTATCGATGTCGCACACCTCGGCGTATTTGTATCTGTAATTGATAAATAAGTCGTCGAGACTTTGCCTAGCATTAAGTCAACTGATATTTAATTGCTAATTGCATCGTTTAGGGAGCTTACTGCGACTGTCCACGACGGCACTATCAATAAACTAAACTAAGTACCTTTGATAGATAACCTTAATTAAGCTGTCCGGCGAATCGAATTCCTCGAATTTCTTTCAACTTTTCAGTTTTTCAGTTCGCAAGTGACAAAACAGCCCACATGCAAAAGGAAAAATCACAATCCGAATCCGAATCCAAATCAAAAGCACAACAACCGAAACCACAAACAACGAAAAATTTGTTTGGCAGTGCACACCTGGACGCAGTTGGGTATCTAGATACTAGAATCTAGTCTGCCCGGCAACAATCCATTGATATCGAACTGAAGCTCGAGCTGGAGCTGGACTCGGAGTTGGCGCTTGGGGTCGTGGCTGTAGGTCCAGCCAGTATCTGCATCTGTGCCCGAATTTCCAGCCGCCTGCCTCCCCCCCCCCCCCCCCTCCGCACTCCCCTCGATTATTATGCGCAAGTGTGACGCATGAATCATACCTATAACCCATATAACCTATATAGCCATTTATTTGCGGCTGCTGCCGCCGTTTGCCATTTGCTCGAAAAGTCATGCGCTTTAAATTTTAATAAATTAATTTTTGCCTTTGCCGTGCTGAGTGACTACCTCTAGTATAGTTCGATGTGCATATACATACGTATGTGCCTGAAATATGACTGGTCGGCCAATTAGTCGGGCAATATGAATGTAAGGGTGCTGCGAACGATCGCCTCCTCATCCGCCGATTGCAGATCTTTCAGTAGAGTCTATGTATTGGATAATAGTAATAAACTAACTAATCACTTGATGAGCTCAAAGTGATGCTTGCTTACTGAACACAATCAAAGCCGCAGATGCAAAGACATCCAATGATGAATAGTAGTTGCCCAATCGAATACCCAAATCAACTGTCAAATCCGCAAATTAGTCGGTGGAAGGAAGGAAGCTGAAAGTCTGGCTTGGGTGTGTGTGTTTTTGCGAATCAACTCAATGCCAAATGGATGAGCGAGCGGAGAATATGTGGAATTCAGCATAAAAGGCTGACGACATTTTTAATCCTAATATCCTAAAATCAAGACTAAACTCAGAGCGAGCGACTGAGTCAAGGTGGGGGAGTGCGCTGGTTCGTGATCAAATCTCCGATTTGGACGCGCATACCTGCGTGACGCGGATCGTGCGATCGCATCGGGGACTCGTATTAAAATATATATAACATCCTCTGCCCACTCCGCCCCCGCTCGCACTCACTGCGGGAATGGGAACCCTAACTGAAGCCGAAGTCGTAGAATCAAGATTAGGTTTAATAATTCCGAGTGAGTCGCTCCGCTCGCTTCCTCCGCGACTGTGAATTCGGCTGTCGAACTACCAAAGCTACCAAAAGCGAGACGTGTGAGGGATTAGCAGTCCCTGTGTGTATGTGTCAAAGTATCTCCCGAATTACTTCGAGTAAAAACTGAAATCATGTTACTTTCGGTTTGGTTTGGTCGCAGTCCCCCTTCCCCGACCAATTCGAAAGAAATTAAACAAGCTGAGGTGGCGGGGCAAAAGGGTGTGTGAGACGCAAGGAAGTGCTGGCTTCTCTTCGCAGCGCGCTATTAAAATACAGAACACACCCAAAAAATATTTTAACGACAACGAAAACAATCAAATCCGAGGAGAAGAACGAGGCAAGAGCAGCTCCCATGATGATGACAAAAGGCTGATCGGGGTGACAGCGCGATTTATGCCTAAATGGTACGCGTTGAGGCATAAGTTATGCCAGCGAACGGAATGAAAGTATCTCACAGATACATAGCGACCAAGAACGAACTGCAAGCGACGGCAATTGCCGGGGTTAATCATTGTTGTGTGCCCATCTGGAATCGGACTTGGCAATCTTCAATCTCTCTTTGAGGGCATATAGGCACTTATGCAATGGGTAGTTATCTTATCTCATCTTTGGATAGCTCAAGGATTGGCCAAGGCACGCAGTAACTATCCTAAAGAAACGCTTCAGCTACATCTGAGTATTAAGTATCTATGCTTGGTTGAATGTCCTCAATTGTATCTTACAGAAATGGAACTTCTATCTTTAAGTCAAAAAGAATACCATTATTATGTCTAAGTATAAATGCTGACCCCCTTTTGATATTTTGGCCGAACTTCTCAGAGCTCTGCCACACCGAATAGCTGCAAAGGACAAATGGCCTTCGGCTGAAGTAATTCTTGAGTTCAGTTTTGAGTCCATATCACACAGCTGTCATTATTCCAATAACTGGTTGGCCGTACAGACGCACACAAGGCAAATAAAAACCCCGGCAATGCGCAGTTGTTGAAATTGTACAAAAGGAGCGGAGCAACTCGAACACACTCATAATCGCTGAAAGAGACGGCGATACGCCGAGCGAAAGAGATGGGCGATGGCTCACTATAAAACGTTAATCCTATTTTATTAAGTGCACGCCATGCGAAATGCTGAATTCCCGGCCACGACAATGAAGATCATTATGAGGATGATGACGCCGCCGACAACCCCTTTCGGTTCCAACGATTCCCATTCCCATACCTTTCCCATTCCCATTCCGATTCCGATTCCGATTCCTATTCCTCTGTTGCCTTGCTCTTTTCACCACTAACTGGATGACCCACTCCCCCTATACATCGCCCATATTCAGCCGTATTTCAACATTTGCTAATCTCGGTATCAGGCGAATTGGAGAATTCCTATTAATTCTGCGAGCTTCAAAAGCGAATCAAGGGTATTCGAACAAAAGCAGCACTCGAATGTGGGCCAAGTTTTGAATTTCCGACATCTGCGCGCGCAAATCCTCCTTTGATCTTCAGTTATATAATGTACATAGTGACTTTAAAACTCATATTGAGTAAAGATACTTTTTCGTGGCCAGCACATCCTTGAGATGCTTCCCACTTTTCAGCACCATTCCCATATCATTCTGTCATTCAATAGAAGATGAACTTTGGGCGTTGCCCCAGCGGCTACCTGAGATGATTTATGTTGTCCTGTACTGCTGATCACAATTCACGAATTTTTCAAGGCAATCAAAATGTGCCGGGTGGCATGAGTAGAATTGATATTTTCGGGGCGGAGAATATATAAGCAGAAGATGCGTTTCCATTTCTCGATTATTGTGACTAATTGCGTTTGATTGTCAATTGGTTTGCATGTTGCAGACAAATAAATTAATGGCCCACCAGAAGAAAAACAGGGAGCAGCCGGAGTTGAGCGGGCCACCATAGGCCTGCCCGCATGCAAACACATGGAAAGCGGAAAAACTGGCGGCTTGGAAAATGCAAAAGCCACGAATTCGGTGGCGTGAAAAGTTTACCCCAAAAAGGGCACGGGGTAACCAGAGGGGGAACGGATCGGGTTAAATGGCACACAAGTTCCCATGTGGCAGGGTTAGCAAATAAGAAGAACGCGCTGAGGGTACCATCATATTTACAAGTCGATTGCTATTAATTCGTTACTTAATTGCTCCTCTTATCGAGAGCCGAGTCGCGTTCTTAGTTGGGGGAATGTTTTGTATTTCATAGTCGCCCATTGAAAATAATTAAAGTTAATTAAGACGTTCTCCTCGGGCAGCAGGCATGCATTGCCTAACCGTATCTATAAATTTAAATCGCCTCTAATTGAGCGACTTTCGGGTGACGCCGCGGACTTTGGCCCTCCGCCATAAAGACAGATTCCCATCCGATGTTGCAATATCTATATTGCTAAGCCAAACCCAGTCCGAAATTCTCTGCTGCGGCATTATCAAAAACATGAAGCACGTGCATTGATTGATTGCCAGTTTATTGTCTCGCCTCATGGCCGGGGGCTTAAGTTCCGAAACTGAAAAGACGCTTTTCGAGGAGGAGGAGGAGTTTCCATTGCCATTGTGCCTCGCGGAGTTGCGATGGCCACGTGAGGTGGTCGCGTGTGTCCCGGAAAAGCGTGAAATCCCATTGGCAACGTTGCTCGGAGTGAACCAGCTCGAGCATCATTATAAGTTACTCATTTCTGGCTGGTCGAGTTTGATAGATCGTGTTTCTCAGTGTGCCAATTCAATTACTAGATTTGATAAGCAAACGCAATGAAATGCATAAGGACAGATATAATATATGTAGAATGTATAATCTATAAAGTAATGAGCATATTTATAAAATACTTTTTTTGGGAATGCATAACCTAGAACTTGGTGCTAGCTTTTATCTTAATTTTAATCTATATATGAGTATTTGAAGGATCTGTTGATAGGTGGAATAAAGAGCCTGCATCTGAAGCGGCATCCACATGAGCATAGCATGAGGTGACTCAACTTGGACCGGCTGTGCCTGTCGCCTGGCTTGACTGACTGACTGACTGGCTGACTGACTGACTGAGGATGTGAGGTATTGACTGACTGATGGACAGATGAACAGATGGACATGTATTGTCTGCGACGGCCGCTTTTCTTACACTTGCATTAATTTTCCGCTGTGGAAACTATGGGTCTCCATAGTGAGTGATGGAACGAATTTGCATTCGACATTTGAGGCGCTCACAATCGCAGACGGAGAAACGAAACCCTATCCTCAATATTAACATGGAAAATTCCTCAGCCATTAACATAAACATTTCGATCGAAAGCCTTTCAGCAATTGGCTTCCAAAGGCTGTCCTCCGATTTCAAGTGTCAATGAATGTACTAATTGTACGTTGTCAATTGAGGCTTTTTAAATATTTATGAGCATAGAATCAATAAATAAGAAATCTTATTTCAACGCCAAAGCTAAGTTGGCATAAGCGGGCAACCTTTCAATTTGAATTCCAGATCGAAATTTTATGGCACTTGGAAATTAAGTAGTCAGTAGCAGCCGCAGATACAGATACAGATACAGATACAGCTACAGGCTACACTCACATGCAATCAGATCAAATCCCATTCCAGATGGTGAAAATGAGCCATGGAAGAAGTTGCCCCAACTCGCAGATACTCGTGTGTGTGCTTTTGTGGCCATTATAAATAAATTCCAATAATTGCCAATCCAATAGGCAGCCAATAAAAAGGGGTTGGCAGCTGACAAAGCTCCAAATGTGCTCGAATGGTATTTTCGATTTACTGAATTTGGCCAAATGCTGGCAGCAGCAGGAATATTAATTTAGGAAATATAATACATATCAATCCTTAAGTTACAGTACCCAAACCTTTGATAATCGCCCTTAAAAACAATCAAATCCAATATTGTCACTTGAATTACATGACTTTACACATTGCCATTAGTTTTAGTATCCTATAAAGCATTTTCCTAGTCATTTTCTATTTTCAGTGAGCACTGCCAGCTGTAAGATCTGCACTCTAATACATATATATATATATAGGTAGCATCCTCCGAAAAGTCGGATGTGTGGAATCGAATTAATGGGGAGATTTTCCGCGGCAACAACATGGTCCGAATGTGTAGCCCACAGTAATTTCGATTCGTATTGCTCATTACAGCCACTTTTTGGCCAATTATGATTATGCCATATAAAATAGCGTATTCCACGATTATCGGCCGCGGATTCTTGAGCATGTGTTTGTAAGAGTGGCAATTAATAAAACAAATGTGGTCGTTTCGTTTCGTTTCATCCGCCTCCTTCCTTCCGCCGCCGAGCATTTTGAGTGGAAACATATCGGGCACATTCTCGCCCGACTTTTCAATGGAAAAGCTGAAGCAAGTGCGGGAAAAGTGGGGGAAGAAAAGTTGCAAGGGGCGCACGCCCTGAAAGGAAAACGCGGGGTGGACCGACAATATCGGGGAATATGATTTGTGTAAAAGTTCGGCTGTGATTAAGCACTCGACAGTGTAATTGCAGCCGTGTGTGTGTGTGTGTGTGTGTGCACTTAAAAATAGCAGCCCCCAACTAAGACCATAACTAAACCCATAGCCATATGGGTCTCTGAACGATCCTATACTTATGCGATCTGAACGATCTGGCGACGGCAGCTGGTGGAAAAGTCGGAGCAGAGAGCTGCGACGACGACTGCGAATGCGAGTGTTTCAAGTCAATTTTTGAATAATTATGAATCGTTTTTCGCTTTCGTTGTTCTCTAATTATAACAACATCATAATCATAATCATATTCGCGATCATAATTTCATATTTGGCTGACTCTTCGCATTTTGCGGCGTTCTTAATGTGCCAAAAGTTTATTTGAAACCCGCCAAGAGAACAGATACAAATGTATCTTCTACTCTCACATATGGCGCAGCATTTTCAATATTACCCAAACGAGCGAATGCTTCTTCATTTTTCTTCATATTTCGCATTTATTGCGATTAATTTGAAAATCAGATACATAACCATTCGATTGCAAAACATTGTTGACAATTGAGAGCATCATCTCTGGCAGTAAAATTCTTTCGCGCTTGATATGTTTCGCGGTGATATAAAACTCGGAGTTTATCAATTGTCGGCTTCTTAGTCATTATTATAATGACGCTGAACTAAGAGCGTACTAAGCTCCAAACACCTATCAGCTGGAATAGTTATCAACACAAAGACCCTTGGGGGGTCCCACAGGGATCACGATTGGAATTCGGCACATATCCGCCTGGAGACTTTTCGCTTTGGCTATGTCAGAGTGCTGTTGGTGTTGGTACTAAAATTCAGCGGAATTATATAAGTAGGAGATTGTAATTGTACAGTGTGCATATTGCTTTATGGGTCCCGGAGCAAATAAATCGCGAAAACACAAATCAGAGTCGCCTTTTATGGGTGCAGTTCGCTCGGTCGCCTAAGTTAAGCGAATCAGCAGCGCCGGAAATTATAGAAATTAGCGATGCCAATATTATTGAGCACAAATTAATATGCAGCCAAGAGATTAAGCTAAATTTATATGTACGCCGCGGCGTCGAGTGCGTGCCAAATAAAAGGTATTCGCCGATTCTGAATCGGAATATCTCCATCTCCATCGGTATCTCAGTTCATGTTTCACTTTATAATATGCAATCTAGCGGGCGAAGATACCACGCCATTTGCCAGTTAGTTGGCTAATGACTAAGACTAAGGAGTGTCAGTCAAGTCACACAAACTTGGCTAATAAAATAGAAATTAGCCAGTGCGCGCTGATTCATAGGGCGTATGAAAATGCGGCACTAGAACGTTTATATTGGCCAATATCGTTTCTTTCGTTTCTTGTTTATAAGCCCCACACTGCACTGTTGCTTGTTGTCACTGGACTGGCTCCTTAAATTCGAAATATCCTTTTGTAAGGATAGGTCAAAAATACCATTTGAATTTAGTCCTTTGCCAATGTTTGTGGTCCTCTTAGAACGTTACAACACTAAGGATACCCTTTAGAAATGTTTTGGTGTGAGCCAGCTTCATATTTACCATTTTGATTGTCTGTTTGTATGCGTTCGTTATCCTTTTCACAAGTCCTTGCGAAAAGTTCACTCGTGTGTTTGTTGATAATCCCAAAAGCGACAGTTTAGCAAGTTTATCGTATTTGTTTTGATTTCTAGAACTTCGTTGTTTCTTGCAAGCTAATTGCACATGTTCACATGGGTAAATTGGTTTATATGTTGGTTTCTTGGTTGTGTAAGCACTCGAAAACCGATTCAAAATTGTGTTTAGCACTAGGTATCGGTATCATTGGGCGGGTTTCTTAAGTGATTGATGGCGGAAGAACGCCGGATGAAAGCCAAGAACGCTGGAATTGTGCCGCTGCGCGCGTTCGCACTGCTTCACGTTTAGTTACTGACTAAAGGGCCGCATTTGAAAATTTTTTTAAAATCATTCTGCTCTGCCAGCGGCGACGGCGACTGCGGCAGCGACAAACACACAACAACAACGAAAAACTAATAAAATCAATTTACAAACGCACACAAGCACGAGCGGAGCCGAAGACGGTTCGTGTGCGCTTCGTGCAGCAACGAAACATGCTGCAGAGAGCAATTCTGGAGCGGCGCTCTCGCGCTTCGCTAGTGTGCGTTGTATTTGGCTTTAAATGTGGGCCAAAAGTAATGACAATAGCGGCAATTGTACTTTAACTTGGGCTGATTGCCAACTCCGCTCTCTGCCGCTCTCTCCTTCTTCGTCTTCGCTTTTCTCGCTCTCTCTCTCTGCGAGTGGGAGTAACAAATGGGCGAGCAAAACAAAAAGCAAGAACGCAGCTACAACAACAGCAACAGTGCGCTCTCTTAGGAATATAACAACAAATATCAAATCTGAATTATTTGCTCAGCCAGCAAAAAAAATTATCTCGGTTTTTAAGAAGGATGTTGCAGCTGCATAGCATAATTTAGGGAGTCCTCGGTTGCCTCCCTCTTTTTTTATTATTCTTACATAATCACCTCGCTTATTGCTCGAATTTCACAGCGAACGAATGAGAGGAATCTAATCCGAAGGAACCCTCATGTCAACGACCGTTATAAGAGCTACCAACCCGTCCGTAATTACACACAAAGTTCCATATCGCATATACATAAATCGCAATTAATCAAGTGCAAGCCAATGCCGCTATATACCACCAACCCTCCCGAACTCGCAAACCCTAACCCAAACCCAAACCTAAGCCCAATTTCAATCCAAATCCCAACAAGTTCAAAAACTCCGACGGTTTGCGAACCATAATTACTCTCGCTCGCACTCGCAGTTCTTTCGGCTGCCGCCATCCCGCTCGCACTCACTCTCCCCCAAGCGGCTGCTACTAAAAATGTAATCATTATGCTTTATCGTGATAATCAGCAAAGGCAGCAGTCGCAGTGGAAATCGCAGTCAGGAGAAAAGTTTTATGCCCTTTATGCACAGGGTGTCAAAGGGTATGCCGCATATGCCTTCGTTGCAGCGACAGGAGGTAACGGATTAAGCGGGTTTACGTTAGGGGTACCAGATAGGAAATTAGTAGAGGTGGTAGCACATTCGAAAAGCCTAACCCATACCCCTTCCCATCGAACAGTCTCGTTACTTTCGAACTTCGATTTTGATTCAATAGGTTATGTTCTGATTGCATTATACGAAGAAACGCTTCCTTTGCACAATGGGATCTAAAATATTAAATCAAATTGTTCGACACAATTATGGGTACTGTACTAAAGAGGTCTTCAAGACATGGCAATTAAGCAGCAGCTGCTCAGCTCGAATGGGGTTACATTGAACCCCTGACTAATTGATGGGTATCAAAGTGCTTGCCTCACTTACTCGCCAGAGCAAGAGCAAAGCTAGCAGTAGTACATAACAAAGGGAAAACCCTAGCGCAAATATACATTCGAACTAGCCGGTAGAGGGAGCGAGGGATACGTGTGATAGGTGCGAGCGAGCAGGAGCGAGCAGCCAGCACATCCAACTGGCAAACAAACAAACTAAATTACAACAATTCCAAAAATTTATAATTGTGCTCAGGCGAACGCACACACACACACAAGTCAATTTAGAAGTTGAGGAACCACCACCCAACCCAACCCTACCCACCACCCCTTGGCATGCCACCACCCCCATCCTGGCGTGGTAATCGGCATTGGCATCGGCATCATCATCTGGGTTTTTTGCCTTCTCGCCTTACGATTCGCCGTGGGAAAGGGGAGGAACGGCAGGGCTACTAACAAAAACCAAAAAAGCGAAGGACCAACAACAAAAAAGGCAGTTAAGTTAAAATGTACTTAGAGTTTAAGCGTAACCCCGAAATCCCAACCGAACCCGAAACGAGATTGTGTGTTTTAAGCGTTTTAGTTACCCATACCATACCATACCCCCACCGCTACGCCCCTGGTCATGCCACCCCTCTCTCTCTCTCTCTTTCGCCCTTCCGGCCAGGCCAGGCCATCCTGCTCGCTCCTTTTGTTGTGCCTGCCCCTGCGAAGTCAGCCATCTTGTGCGGCGTTATTAAATTTTACACAAATACTAAAAATGAAATCAAAATTTTCTTATTACAATGACTATTTCGAGACCATCCCCACAGCCCTCCCTTCCTCGTCCTCGTCCTTGTCCTCGTCCTTTTCCGCCTGCTGTCCTTTTCTTTTCCTTTCTTCTTCTCAGCTCTTTTATCCAACTTCTGCTTCTTTCCCAACAGCTGTGCCTTGAGTCGATTCGGTGTCCTTTGAAGGGTGGAGGAGCTCGGAGCTTTTGAGGATACCCTAACTCAAGAGTTGGTAACAAGTTTCGGCAAACAAGTTACTTCACTTCAACTTATCTCCGAATCAATATATATCCCTAATCTTAATGTTTTGGTTTTACATGGTCCTTTGTCCATTTGGTCCTTCCTCAGCATTCAAGTTACATACGTTACAAACATTATGTTGAATATATATATTAATCCTAGTAGTAAGTAAGTGAACTTGCTATTCGGTGTCGGCCGAAATTAAAAACCGATTCCATTCCTCGTTTCTCATTGCTCGCATTATGTGACTGTGTGCGTAGAAATGAAATCGTACTTATGCCACTACTTATCGACTGCATTCATTGTTAGTACTCAGTAAAACTTTTCAGTTTTTGGCTGTTGACCCCTTCGAACCCACTAATCCCCCAATCGCACAATCGGTTGGGGAAACTTTCCCTCAGTGGAAGTCCTGTAAATGTCCGAACAAAAATCTATAAAAATCAATTAGAAATTTTTCGTGCATCACAGGAAAATCAGAAAATCACAGTCAGTGAGCGCAAATGTTTTACGACTTCCTGTGCCAACTAAATAAATTTGAGCATTTTGATTCTACCTACCAAACACAGCAAAGACCAAGAAAGCAAACTACCTGAGCATACATACTTAAAATTTTAATTAAACACTGCCAAGGTTGAGTGCCTAAACAAATCTCGCCCGATAAGCCGCAATGCGAAGCGAAGGAACAAATCCCAAAGATATAGGATACAACGAAGGACAAGTGATGAATAATACCAATCACGTACGGCCGGGTACAACAGGGGGGGTGGGGGAACAGGCGAAGAAGGCAAGGGAAGGGCGAGGGGGAGATGGCCACCTCCGAGGCCTAATCAAAAGAGCATTGTAAACTAAGCCAAGACAAGATGAGAATTTCAATTCTGAAAGGATCGTCAAAGATCTGGCAGGCAACTCGGAATGCGTAATCTCTCACCGAAATGCTGCAGCACACAGAAACAACAAATTAAGTGCCGGCACACACAGATACTCAGCGCACGCACACACGCGCACTCGCTCACCTACGCCACACCTTCGCAGACCTCCTATCTACATAAATCTATGGAATGAAAACATTTTTCATGCTTCCAAGATAGAGAGAGTTGCACTTGGAAAAATGTGCAACTATTTATTATCTTCAGACAAGTAGATCAAAAATATATGCTAAAATTCCCAAACTGTTATAGCCCACAAAATGTCGTATGAAACGAAACGAATGTCTCTAACTAATTTTAAGACATTGTAAACTGAAGATTGATAGTAATCGTACTGAAATCATTTTTTGGATCCCATCGAACCCTGCTGTTTCTCCCAGTGCAATAACCCAGAGAGTGATCCATTGGGAGACAATTAGTCGAGCTGAGACAGGCTTCCATCTCGCATCTCCCGATAGCCAGTCCCTCGTCTCCCGTCCCCTCTTCACCTACCGAGCAATAACTTGCGTTAAAAGGTCAAGCCGACTCTGTGATATGGAAGCATTGATCTATTGTCCCTCCGGAGCAGTGTGTGTGCATTTTATACGCTCCGTTCCTAGTGCGATATTCCCTTTATTTCGATGTTCTGGCGTTCTTTTCTTTTTTTAGTGAGTTGCTTCGTCAAAATGATTGATTTGTAGGTGATGAATTACAACAACCACAGCACCGAAACATCCAAGGCATTCTAAGGTTGGGTTAGCTAAGAGCCAACCGACAGACAGATAGATGGATTCAGGGATAGCCGCATGGATGTGTGAGAAAGGTATGGGACATAGTGAGGATTAAATACGAAATTTTCCATTTAAAAATATCTCTTATTGTTCGCATTCGTTTTTTGTTTGGTTTTGTTCTACGCTCCTCGTTTGCTCATTTTCCATTTTTTCTCCGTTCAGGGGGAGGCTTAAAACGTTTTCCACAGATAAATCTGATATCGGGATTTGGGAAAATTAATTATTGTAGCCATGCACGTGGAACAATGACAATGTGGGAGAGTCATCTCCGAGGGACGGATGTCTGTCATTTAGTTGACGAAATTCTAGGCAGGACTTCGTTACAAAAGACGGGGATCTCAGGCGAAGATAGGCAAGAAATCCCATTAAGGGTAGAAGAGAGTTGTTCTATTAAAATATGGTCCTTCGTTGTATTATATTTATGTACGTATGTATGGCGGAGATAGTGTAATCAAATTCCTTGAAAAAAGAAATGCCTAGCTAGATTCATGAGATGATCCTGGGTGGCTCTTAGGAGCAACGAGCATGTGCATCGAAGTCTCTCTTCATATCAATAATAAGCTAGTTGAAGACCCTTCACACGCCATCATTCCAGCTGAACAACTCAATTCACCGATCTCCACTCCACTCCACTCCACCCACTCGATGAATCTCAACTGGTCGCAACTAATTCGCACATCTTTCCGCACTTTAATGCATCATCTCGGCATCATTTTGGCCACTCGAATTCGAAATAGCTTGGAAATTCGAAATGTTGCAACCCCTTTCCGTCGAGGGTGTACTTCGCGGTTCGCGATGAAAAGCGGGCGGGGAAATTGATGGAAAATTTGTTGCCCATAAGACAATGGCTCTGATTTGTACATGGCCAGCGGAACGGAAGAGGGCGGTGGTTCGTTAATAAAAATCTGAGGGCACAATTCGAATTCAAATGGCTTCATGGTAATCAAGAATTTTAGCCCATTAATACAGTTATACAAAAAGCCATAAATACACAAATATTCACACAGAACTGGGCGCAGATATAACTTTGAATACATTAGATTATTGCCTGGGATATGCCAGCCTCCCTCGGCGTCAACATCACCATCATCATCAGGGGCAACCCATTCTAATGCGTATCTCAGGGTAAATATCTCAACTCGCCGCTTTGTGTATCCGAGTATCTTCTGTGTGTCGCTTTGCTGACGCAACCCCGCAACTAAAAAGTATCTTTGTGTTGTGTCACTTTTCCTTCGGCTTCATGGCTAAATATGTAAATACATTTGCCTAACTTTAGAGCCGAGCTCTGTGAAGTGCGATTTGGCAATCGCCCAATCTGCCGGGCACTCCACAAAAGGGGGAAAATTGAAATACGCTTTCAACGCCGCTGCGATTTGAATTTCAAATGTCGAGCGAGTGGAGTACAGATCCCGCCCGACTAGACATCCATAGATGCAGATGCAGATGCGTAGATGCCGCCTCTCATAACTGGGTCCACCACCCGTTTTCGCCCAACGACTCAGTTATTGTCATTGCCAGAGACTTGAATTTGTTTAATAATAGTTGCACCCCCTGGATTTGGGACTCAAAAACTGGGCGAGGGTTGCAGCGCTTGCATTATTAGCACAAATCTGGGGAAAGGGACACCTGTTCAAATGGTAATTGAATCTCCGCATTGCAAAATAGAAACTGAGACACACTCGCAGACCTATGGATCGAAGTCTTGCGCATTCATAATCCGCAGACAAAGAACTTTTGCCCAAACAGCTGCGCAGTTTTGCAAGGCGCAAAACTAGTTCCTCAAACTACGCATATAAGGCAGATGGAACATGGGCAACAAAGACGCACTTTGGCTTTTCAGATCTCAGTTTTTCATTGATTTACGCTCTGTGTTTTAGGCTACACTGAGGAAAATCCAGCTGAGAAGGATCAAGTATTCGAATCATTCATTAAAAGATAAAAGGAATGATGTATCTTCTCTTATGTTTTCTTTACCAATTTGAAATCTTCCTCAAATATCCTAAAATATATATGTTAATATAGTCACACCTTTTCTCTCAGTGAGCGTTTATCCTAAGACTTGGATGAGTCGCAAAATTGGAGAATGGAAATGGATTCCCCGGCATTAGGCGCTCTCATTATATTCCTATGCCTATTCCGACCTATAGTCGTATTCCCATTCCTGTTTCTATCGTCAAAACAAGGAAACCATAAACCATTAACATGAAAAAAAGGATAACGTGTTTCCTTTGTTATCTCTCCCCAGTTGCTGCGACTGGCAGTCTGTGTGTGTTTGCACAAGACGCAAAAATATCTACCAGGAACATGCCGAAGTACAACAAAAACACAGGCGGCGCAGAAAGAACTACAAATAAGGCAAATCCCATCCCAATGGACGAAGTGCCTCAAGGTACGAATCGCATTCACATTGCTATTGCTCCTCAGGTAGTCAGTCAGCCAGTCAGCCAGGCAATGGTATATGGTTCTGCGTTTTAGGATTTAGGGTGTTCGACTTGCTCGTCGCCCGAGCTCAAATTTAGTTTCGGTCTTCGGTTTTTGCGTGCGACTTTATTCTTATGGATTTCAGAATTCTATGAAGTACAGTTGATCCCTCGATCGGAAGTGCCATTTGATAGCACGCATAATCTGCACCCTTATTCAACTCCAGTGAACTGAAAGTAATGAAATAGTCGGATTGAAAGACAAGGATCACACATCGATTAGCATTTCATTGTTCTAATGACAACTATAGATATATTCGTTTACGTGGAAAAGATAAATCATATTCAAATTAACGATGAAAGACCTTTCGGTGATTTGAAAGGTAAGTTGGACCATAAATATTATCCTGCCAAGGTTATCTATTGAATTTTAGATCTATTCATTTTCAAAGAAAAACGCTTTTAAGACCAATTCAACATTTTTAAGAAACTGGAATCCAAAGTTATGAACAAGCAGAACACAATGCGCTCCCTAAGTCCCGTTAGCTTATGGCTCCCTCTGTTTGTGGGTCATCCTACTCATCCTACACATCCTTGTGCCAGCATGTTTATGTTCCTGGCCTGCCCCTTATCGCGCAACATGTGTTCATGTCCTGGGTCGCCAACTGTTGACATTTTACAGTTGCGGTCGCCGTAGTCGCTCGCTCTTCGACCGCCGCCCGGTCCTTTCTTATCAGCATCAGCATAGGAGCGAAGGACGAGAGTAAGGACGAGGAAAGAGAGAAGAGGAGAGGGGAGCACGCAATATTGTGACAGGCTTTGCACACCTTTGGCATCGTATTGCGAGCGGCAGGACACACATGCCATTCTGGCACTCTGCCAATCGGCCCGGTGTCCATTATGCTGCATATTTAGTGGCATTTAGCTGTCGATGTCCCTATCCCGATATCCTGATCCTTAACCTGAATTCGAGCCCGAGGCGAGGTGCTATGAACCTGACCTATGGGCACGAATGTGCCTTTGTGTGTGTGTGTGTATGCACATGCACATGTTACTCACACGCACGAAGAGCGAAAACAAAACAGAGAGACGAAAAGGACGACGGCAAGGACACACAGACGCGCTTCTTTCGCTGTGTGCGAGAGAGGGAAGCAGAGAGATAGCGAGAGAGGGAGCGGGAGCACGGACACGCAGACATGTGCTCGGCTGCTGTTGCCCTCCCGCTCGCACCGCATCCATCCCGCTTTGGCGCTCTCCCACTCTCATCCTCGCAACACGTGAGCAAGTGTTATTGTCCTTTTCGCGTGCGTGTGTGCGGATGCTACGGCGCGTGTCTGTGTGAAATGGAGTGTGTGTCAACCACTGTGTGCGTGACCTCAACAGGTGTTATTGCCAGTTGTTGTGACGGCTATTGCCTTCTCCCTTCCCCCGGCGATTCACTAAAATTCATTAATGAAAGGAGAAAACTGCAAAAAGGACCTCTAGGAAAATGCTATGAAACGACTATATCATATCTCTGAGTTAATAAAGCAATATTAAAGATATATATATATATATATATATATATATTCGGTTTTGAATTAAAAGGTATTGTTTAGGAATATGTATGTATGTAATATTTGACTTCTGAAAAGGTCCATCGACTCAAGCCCTCCACATCCAAAATCAATTCGATCCCATTTCTACCCCCCAAAATGGAAACAGCAATTCAAATTATGAAATCGTTGCCTTCAAATGCCCAGCAAGTAACGAACAACAAAAGGCAACCACATCAATTTAGCTCGCTAGAACTCCCATATCTATTTTCTAACGAAAGCCAATGAAAAGCAACAGAAATAGAAGAGAAAAAAGCAGCCGCAGCAACAATAATAAAAATCAAAATGGGCGCTAGAATAATGCATAAAAAAGTCTCAACAAGTCAGACAACTTTGCGCTAAGTACACAATACATTTCTCACACACAAAGGCAGCAAACCCTCTACACAAACACATCTGTATCTGTATCTATGTTCGGCTATATGGAGATTGAAGTACATACATACATACATATATATACAGCAAGTAACCAAATAACCAAAAGCTTAAAACTGAGAACTGAAGCGAAAGAGTGAAAGACAAATTGTTTTCAAACGTCGTAATCAAGAAATGATTTCTTAAAATATGCGCGTTGTCGACTTTTTGAATTCGGACCCATTACAATGAAAACGAAGGGAGGGGGGAGGGCTGACAGAGAGGGGGGAGTCAGTTTTTTGACCAAGTTGCGCGATGTTTGGAATACCCTTAAAAATTGAAATTGCAAAGGCACTAAGGGAAACTTGACATTGAGGGAGAATTGCCCAAGTAGCACATCAAAAGGGTTGTATTTCGAAAACAGATTTAATGCTTACTTAAGGAATATATTTAAAAGCCCTACTCGATATACACCCTTCTTTTGAGATCTTGTTAACCAAAGGACATGAAGAAAAGGACATTTTCTTCTACATATTTGGAACACCCATCTACAAATTCAGGATGTTAATAGGTTTTTGAATCGTAAGATAGTGGCAGATACCAGTCCTAAGGACTTCTCTATTCCGTACGATGCTATAGCAACTGTGACTCCCAGTTGGAAACTAATGGTTAGGGTATAGACAATAAGAAAGTCTCGACGGACAGGCGGAGATGAACTCAGTTAGGTGAGATGGCAGCAGAGACGACAGGAAGATGCGAAGGGATGCGCAGGGCCGAGGGGATGCAAAACGCTCGAAGATAGTTTGATAAGTCCTGGAGCGCAAGAAGGAGATGAGCTGGAGGTTGGAGAGGAAAGGAGCGGATAGGAAAGGAGTTTCCGTTCGCAACAACCAGCTGGTTTTTTGGGATTCGACAACTCAATGTTGTTGGCGATAAAGTACAGTTTCTGTGTTTCATTGCTGTGATTCTGTGGTTGCAGCCGACCAAAGACACTTGAACCAATTACGAAAGCGTCGTCGGACTGGAAGGGATATGTATGTCTATATCTGTATTCATCTACTATACGTATATTTGTGCGACTCTAATGGAAATGCATAGAATGACACAGGGCGAGCATATCCCGTATCTATCTCCATTTGTGTATATATGAATTTATGATTTGATTACACCAGCTCAAGTGTCGCCGTTTGTGCATCTTTCGGATACACATTTGCTAATGGCTTTTGTTTACTTGAATTCGAGGCAGGGGCAGCTGGATCCGATTCGGATTGATTGGTGTAATGTGTGCGCTACGTTCCCCTTCGATTGCCGATGGCCGGATTGCTCATTGCTTGTTATTCAAGTTGTGCCCGCTCCTCGAGCATTTGCACTTGAGAACCAACAAATTGTCGCGTTTCAATCACCCTTCCTCAATGCTGCCCCAAATTGCCGCACGGCTTCGAGTTCCGCTCCATTGTCAACCGAATCTGGATCTGGGACGGCGTTTTCGGTTTCCAACTGAAATCCCCTATCTCAGTCCGGCCATAAACCCAAGTGCGACCCTTTCTGAGTGGAGTGGATGGAAGCCGAGTCTAGTGCTTGATCAAGCTAGAAGACCTTAATTAATGGAAATTATGGAACACTCATATACCATTTACCAATTCTCGAGATAAAACCACTCAATTCAAAGCAGATAGGATACCAAAAGGATCCGGAACTGAGTACTGAACCAAACTCTAGGACTTGCATGGCTATTTAAGCCACTCAAATTCAAGCAGATGTAAAAAAATGTTAATATACATTCAGGTAACCACATTCCGGCATTTTAAGTTGGGAAAAGGCTGGTAAGGATGGGGGATTTGATCAGCCAGTTTGGGGGTGCGACAACATTTACTTAATGCGTTGACAAGGATTTCTTCGAAGAAAAAGGGGGCGAAGTGGGTGGGCCCGCTGCTCGAGGCGTTGATTGTGGGTGGTTTAATCGCCCACAATGCGACGACACAGCCACTTCCAGCAACCCTTTCCCTTCAGCAAGTTCAACAATTGTTGGTCTAGCTGCTCCGAAGTGGAAAGCATGGGTATCTGGGCCGTGAGGAGCGTTTTGGGAACACAGTAACTCTTAAGTCGCCATCGAATGATTCCCAAGTCTAAGTTTAACAAATGCATAAATAACGAATAAGAAAGAAGCACACACACACACACAGACGAAAACATGCCCAGACTAAGTAAATCATCAAAGTTTAGGCTCCACCCAGCAGTGCTGTTGTATGTGTGTTTCTATATGTACTACACTCATGTACGTTTGCGGTCAACATATTAGTGGTATGGAATCATTGGGTATTTCAGCTTATATGCTATACAGAGGTGGTCAAAATTATTTTCACAAAGTGCATTTGAGTGAAATGTGAAAAGTGAAAATACTTTTGACCACCTCTGTATGTCATTTCATACATGTAACATCATCATTTAGCTGAGATTGCAAAATACAAAGTATTATTGAAATTTAAGTAAGCTGCAGTCGAGCTATATTGTTGTGACCGCTGGTATTTGCGATTATATATATGCTGATATGTCGCAGACTCTAACTGGTTTTTTGTTAAATGTAAACAACATTTAAATTAGCGAATAAAAATGTATTATTAATGCGAAAACATGTTTATAAAGGCAGCAAATACACTCGCAAGCCAAGAACCCAGCGGAGCGACAGAGAGGGCGCTAGCCGGAGTGCGAGCGAGAGGCAGCGAGCAATTGTTAAAAACAAAAGGCAGCAGTGCTTTGTGTAAAGATTAGGGCGGGGCCCACCATCCCAAAAGAACAGCGAATGACGAAAAACAGCCGAGTGGAGAAGCCAGACATTAGGCGGAATTAATAAATTAGACTGGTAACGAAACGCGACTCTAACATGGCGACTCAGCTGACGCAGGCAAAATCGGAGAATACTATATGTACGTATACGATTTCTGGGGTTTCAATATGCTCTTCTCAGTCTGGCGAATGGCAGTATAATCACGTAGCCGAAGGTGGGGGAGAATTAGCTTATTATAAATAAATCTATCTGTAGCTACATTCATAAATTCCGCCAACAAAAAGCATTATAAATTTAAAGTCATATCAAGGGGGCTGATACGAAAGTTCTCTACTTTAGGTTCATAAGTTTATACGTAAGTAGTAATACAAGTAGTAGCTACTTCTTACTAGTTAGATTTCCAAGCTTTTTGAACAAGTTTCCTTGTGTACTTGCGTCTAATTGAACTGTCACCTAACTTTTCGGCCCGCCCTCGCACTTCGTTGTGGCCCAAAGCTGTCGAGCTCCCTCCGGCGACCGAAATGCGCTCGAAAACTAGTTCTGAGCCTTAGCCCCCACTTATTTTGATAATTTTGTTGCTATTTCTGCACAGGCATTTTAATTTCAAGTGACGCAGAAGCCTTTGCCTTCTATTTTTCTTGCCGTTCGGCGTTAGATTTTCGTGGCTGGGCACGTATTAGCATACGAATGTATCTCGCAGATACAGATACGAGTAGACCACACGGCACATACCTTTGCGGCATACTTAACGCACTCGAGTGACAATAATTGAATTCATTATGGGCATGGAAAAAAAGTTGCCGGGGCCCAGAAAAGAAAAACCAAAAACTGCCAACTGACCACTAAAAACGAGATGAGATGAAGGGCGCGCGGTGTGGGAGTAGTAGGAGTACTAGGATTAACAATGGCGGGTAATTAACCTGATAGATCCACTGGCCTTGTGATACCAAAAGCGGCTCGAGAGAGTCAGTCACCAATCGGCGATTCTGTTACCATTTTTATTTGGGCTACGTGCGGGTTTTACTTATTAGCCGCCTAATTACCATATAGTCATACCACAAGTAGCCGCTTCTTAGCCATAAAGCGGTCGTTCTGGCCCGCTTTCTAGCCATGATCTTCGTGCAAGTTAAGTTTTCGCAAACCCAGCGGCCAGAAGAAGATACACAAACGGGAAAATCTTTATCAGCGCGGAGGTCAACAAACCGCGGATATCGCTCAAGTCGCTCCCTCCCCCTCCCATCACATAAACCTTTATATATATATATACATCTATGTATATATAGCTGCCTTATCAGATAATTGAGCCAAAGGTAAGCAGAGTGCGCTATGTTAGCCGTCTGTGACTCAAGAGCCATAAACTTGGCACTCGGCCTACGGTAATTTCAGGCACCATAAAAGCCCGTTCGCAGCGTTTTGATTTTGCCTGGACTATTCAATAATGGTTTCTGGCTTCAGATAGTATAGTATATACATGCTAAAAGAAATCTTGCCTTTGAGTTCTGTTTAGAATCAATCAGTACTACAGGTAATGGCAATAAGCCAAAGGCAACAACACTCATCGAAACTTGTTTGTAAACATAAAATAATACCTTTCTTGAATGCCATGAATAACATTAATGACTTGAAACCGAACTAAATGACATTATCATTAAATTTACACACGAATAATATTTGTGAACTCACCATAAAAAAATGTGAATTATGTGTGCGATTGATCAAATGTGTTATGCATTTGCATTTGGCTTTCTTCTGTTCAATTTATTCGCGAGCCTTTTGAATACGATTCAATTCATTCAAAGTACGGGCACGTGCATTATTTATTTAATTTGCGCAAATTTTGCGCATATTCGCAAATCAAACGCCGAATTAAACCGCACAAAGCAAACGAACAGGAAGATCGGGGTATCTACTTAAACCGCAGGCAACGCGAAACGCTTAAAACTATAAACTGAAAACTAAAATCCCAGACGGATGGCCAAAACGGAGAGCCCAGCCGAAGGCGTCGCAAAGTGCACTGAAATTGAGAGTGGAATCGGGCGATCGAGGAATATATGGAGTATATGGAATATATGGAATCGGGCAGAGCCTCACATAAATAATGAGTGCGCACATAAGCATACAAGTACACTGGCAGAAAAGACGGCTTACAGCAGCGAAAGTCCCACTAAACAAGTGTCTCAGTGGCTGCTCCTAATGTTTTTCGTGCTTGGAACCCTTGTGGCGACCAAGTTCTCGCCCATCTGAGGCAAATTTGCTGACAATTGCAAGAGATGTTTCTTTTTTGCTCGGCTTTTCAAGCTATTTTGTTGTTGCCCTCGCCTCGCATTTCGCCCAACGGAGGGGGGGAGGCAGTGTGGTCTTCTTGGGCTGCACTTGGAGGTGCGGGGGGTGGGAAGGTAGTCTTATTTCAATTTACAACCAAGTGACGAAGTATCACAATTCAATGTTTAAAGTTTTTATCACGTTGTGGGCAACAACAACTGCAGCGAAAACACAGCGCCACACTCCAACAAAACTAAACCGAACAGTGGAGCCTCGCAGTGGACTAACCCGTATCAAATGCAAGCACTAAAAATTTCAAATTTAACCGCCACTTGTAAGTATGCAACACCAAACGTTTTCAGTGTGGCAGGAGGTGGATCCTAATGACATTTTCAGACACAGTAGTGTGAGGCTAGCAAGGCTTCACTGTACAAGGCAGGCGAACACAAACAAACAAATGGAGCAACTGCAGCTAACTCTGCCAGGCGACAGATGCGGGCAGATGCGGGGTGCGGAGCGGGGCAGGAGCGAGGGGATAGGGAACCCCACATACTGGGGCATGGGCATGGGCATGGGCAGTATGCAAAGCTTCCCCTTTTGGCACCGCGCAATATGGTTAATATGGCGCGACATTTCGTCCGCCGCCGCTCGCTTAGTCAGCCCGCTGCGCTCGATGCTCGCGGGGCTGTCCGGAGGGGGGAGGGGCACTAAATGTTTAGTAACCAACTGAAATAGTAGCACTCGTGTTAGTATCGGTTCATGAAAAACGAACGGCAGCGAAATAGAATTGAACGAAAAATAAATGAGAGCCACTTCGGTTTACACAGAGTTTCGCATGTAGCTACACGACTTGCACTTGGATTTGAATATGAATGCACACACATAGCCACAGACGGGGTCAGCATTATAGGGCCACTACATGGCAACCACATTGTGTTGAACAATGGAGTAGAAGCACAAATATACTTAGTTACTATTAAACATATTTCAAGTAAGTTTTTGTCTAGTTTGCTGACCCCAGCTGTGTATGCATGGTCAGGGGCGTGGGCAGAGGGGGCGGTGGAAAGTTGTAGCCAAACGTCGTCAGCGTAAACTGATTACCACCGGACGATCTATGGAGCTGAACTAGCGGCACGTACACTGCGTTTTTGGGGCCAAACCCGAGATGGGGGCTTACGGGGCTCCGGTGCTACGATGGGAACCTTGGTTTCGGGAGTTGGGTTCGTCGATGGGGAAGACAGAACGACTCGACGGCCCGAAAAGTTCCAGCTAAACGCGACTGCACATAGGAAGTCGGAGTTAAGACTTCAATTACAGTGGTGCACCACCCATGGGTCGATTGTGAAATTATAGACGAACCACCTTTGGGTTCCACGAATCCGAAATGAGGCGAAACGAAAAGAGTGCGCCAAAAGCGATTACCAATTAATGGAACGTGCTGCCAGCTGAGATTATACCACTAATACTACTATTTCCATATGATTAGTTCACCAAACAATGACAATTCTGCATGCATTGGCTTCAAGTAAGTTAGCTAACTTACATACTTATGTATGAATCACCTATTTTGCTCTAATTATCTCAGCCTTTGTATCTATACCGCACATTCGTAATGAACTCATCACCAAAACTATTAATCTTATTCACTCAATCGACTAGGAAACTCGCCGATTTATCGTTATCACCAGCCGGCTAAGTTGTTGTTGCGAAACATAGTTGAAATTCCGAGACTTTGGGCCCAACACCCACCGCAAACTGCACGTAGTGAAATTTAGCTGGCAACTAAACCAAACATGCTGCGATCTAGAAAATGTATCTTTCAGATGCACACGCTTTCCACACCCACACACCCCCAAGTGCGCACACATAACTCCAGCTTGTCATTCCAGCTGACTGTGCACTCCGAATTGAACACGTGCTGCATTTGGACCGGCTCGAAGGACCACGACCGGGGAATTGGGGCCAGCAGCGGGGGCGGGGGGAGTGGATTGGGGCTGGGCCGCCTGGTGAATTGGTGGTTCGGTGACTTGCAGCCACAGACAATAACAAAGGCCAAGTTGAGTGCAGTTGGCAGCGGTGAGTCATGCTCGCTCGCTCGCTCGCCAGTCGCACTCCCACTCACTCGCACTCGCAGCTGCAGCGGGCTCTCTTCGGGAAGAGTGGCATGTGGCATAGTGCTCCCGATAAGAGATTCCTGCTGCTGCTGCTACTTCACAACATTGCACAGATCGAGTGAATTATTAAAGCGAAAACGGGAAATGATGATTACACACACAGTTTCCCGCCTCTTCCATTGACAGAATGGAAATTGGGAAAGTCCTAGAAATTGGAATTTCTTGAAGGGAAGAATTCCAGGCACAGTGTCGCAAGTCTATCTTCAATTTCCAGGCCCACTGTGCGGCGAACTTAGCTGGCCGCCTGCGTCTAAGTGTTCATATGCACGTGCCCGCGAGTGTGCTAGTCCCGTTTTTTTTCGTTTGTTAGTGGTGCGTTGGCCGGCAACTTTAGTGGCAACGGCTAACTTTTAGCAAAAGTTTTAGCTACGAGTACCTGCCACTAACTAAAACCACAGGCACACAGACCCAGAGCACGAGCGCCGCCCGCAGAAGTTTCCACCACGCATCGAACTATGAAAATCGGAAAAGTTTGCAGACAGAAATTTCCAGCCATGCATCCGCACAATGGCGAAGTGGACGACGCAGTGCGTCCCCCCGCAACTCACCGCACCGCTCGCCATCGTAATTAAAGCTGGACTCCTCCGCAGGCTTAAACCAGTCCAACAATCCACAGAATCGTCGCAATTTCGGCAAAAGTAACGCGCCAAACAAACTTTCAAGAACACAAGGAACTGTAAACGAACAGCTGTCAAAGTGCGCGCGCTCACAGAGACGGGGCTGTTATGCGGCCAACAGCTGATGGCACCAGGGCTGCACCGCAGCGGGCTTTCAAACGGCACAACTACAGTGAACACACGAGCATGTGAACGGTATTATTTAATTACTTGAGCTATTTGAAAACCTGCGATTGCCTGGTCGGCTCCGCCTCCCTCTCCTTGGCATCCGAGTCCGACTCGGAGGACGAGACCTGCCGCTTCCGGGCGGAGTGCTCCGATGGCTGGGCGCTCGTCAGCATCCTGGCGGCGATGCGCCGGAAGAACCAGAAGCGACTCAGATAGGCCTCCGCGCCCCGGCTGATGAAGTACAGCTGCAGTGGTCGCCTGCTCCTCTGCGGATGCAGCTTCTGGTTCGCCCTGCTGCGCGAGTGGGAGAACATGAGGTCCAGGGCGAAGGTGCAGTGCATCAGGTAAATGGCGCCGGCGTACAGGGCCACGATGGCGTTGTCCCGGCAGCACGCATAGAAGCTGGGCCATCGCTCAGTGCGGAACTCCTCCAAGGTGGCCACGTACATGTTGGCGTACACGGTGACCATGTGCAGGCCACCCAAGATGCCGCCGAACAGCGCCTCGTGCTTCATCTTCGGCCGCTCGGCGTAGAATGCCCCAATCAGGGATATGAAGCATATGATCACCGAGCCGCCGTACGTCCCGCACAGCAGGAAGATGTGCGGCACACCCTCCTCCATGAAACAGGTCCAATGGACGAGGCAGCAGCCCAGGCTCAGCAGCAGCTCCATCATCTTGAACAGGAACCAAACGGGCTTCTTGGAGCGCACCTGCATGTTTGCCTGAGCAAATGGTTAGACTACAATTGAGACAAGATAGTATATGTGGATAAATTTGGTTCCGCACTACGGACTTTTAGCTACAGGCCACCTACGACTAAAGCAAACTTACGACTAGGATTAAAAGTGTGGTGTGGTAAACTAAAAAGTTGCAGGAGCCTAAGGTAATCAGTACATAATGTTAACAAGTATTAATAAGTATAAGGTTAATAAAATAAGGTCGATCTAGTCTAGTGTACACTTTTGATGTTAGACAACTCATAGATTACTTGCTCCTCCCACAATTTCTTATGCAAGCCATGCACCGCTACTTGCGCCAGTACTGGGTGAACCGATGAATCTGCTCCACCAGAGCCGGCATCACCGCCGTAATGGAAACGTCCAGGAGGCTCTGCAAGTGCTGCACTGCCTCCTCGTCGGTGAGGCCCAGCTGCAGGTTCTCCTCCACCTTCTTGACCGCCTTGTCGGGCTCGAGGGCGATGTCCGGCACAGTGGCGTCCACCATCAGGGAGAACAGGTTGAGCATCACGTTGGCATGCCGGCGCAAGTGCAGGTAGGCCGTGTAGCACTGCTTGCGGAACTCGTGGTGGTGCTCGGAGCTGATGCCGCCCATGGCCTCCACCATTTCCTTGCTCAGCTTCATGGGCGGCGGCATGGGCTTGGGGTCGCGTCCCAGAATGTAGCCGAAATCGATGTGGAAGAGCTTGCCGTTGGTGGTCAGCAAGAGGTTGTCCAAGTGCCGATCGCCCACACCTGCGAGGGAAGGCAAACGATTAGCGGAATCCACCTGGTTACACTCCTTTAGTCTAACCCAGCAAGTAGGTGATCACACAGTAGCCCGCGCAGCTCTTGATGTAGGTGTCCATGACCTCCGCCGAAATACCGTAGGGTCCATTGTCGCACGGATGATGCTTGCGGAAGAAGTTGTGGATGTTGCCCTCCCGCGCAAGCACCTCCGCCACGGTGCAGGAGTCGACGTACTGGAGGAAGCCGTGCTTGGAGCTGGTGGCCAGCACTTTGTAGGGAGTCAGCTTCAGATCGAGGTTCTCGCGCCTCAGCAGCTTGTCCATCAAAGTTATCATCTGCAGGATGAGCTGATCCTGGCGCAGATCATCACCGTGCTTGAAAATGGCCGCGTACTCGTGATGGGCAATCGAAGTGACAAAGGTGAGCCTGGGAATAGGATTACGTTAAGTATTCTGTGAGTGAGTAGTTTGTGGTTGGGCATGGCGTACTTGGCTGGCATCAGGGCGCTCTTGAAGAGCGAAGTGCGCATGGGCACGATCTTGGTGATGTAGATCTCCGGATCCAGGGGAAACGGAATGGGCTCGAAGTTGGTGAAGTTCACCTTGAACATGTCCTGTTCGGCCAACAGCTTCTGGAACTTCTCCGTTTTCTTATTGCGATTTCCCGGCTCCTTGGCCACTAGTTTCACCAGCTTGACCAGCTCGTCGATGAAACGCCGCTGCTTCCGGAGGTTGTAGAAGATGCCTCTCAGATTGAAGTTGCCTGTGCGGATGATGGTATTTAAGAATTAGAGAATGAGCCATGATTTCGTTAAATTGCACCCACCGTTCTCTAGCACCTTCAGAAACATCTTGAGCACCATGGCGTACATGTCGTGGGCCCTCTCGTCCTGCTTCCTCACCGACTCCACTTCCTCCACCTCAATGGACAAGTACCAGTAGAAGTAGTTGGCCAGCGTGGCGTTCGTGCAAGCGCGCTGGATCAGGAATGTGCAGAGATTGGCTGGAACACTGCCGAAGCTGATGCCCTCAGCCAGCATGAGGGCATTGGAGTTTGAGTCGCAGGGCAACGAGCTGCTGCCCGGAGTGGCGGGAGCAGAAGGGTTCGGCAGCGCAACCGATCCCTGACCACCACTGCCACTGCCACCCGCCGATCCGGGACTCACTGACTTATCGCTCTTGATGGCGGCTAAGACACTGGCCGCCCGCTGATTGGCTGGAATGACCGAGGCGTGGAGTCCACTGCTCGTGGCGCTCAGATCGGATAGGCTGCTCTGGTCCAGCAGAGAGCCGTTGTCGTCCAGGATGGACCGCACCACATCGCGCTCGGGAAAGATGCAGCCATGCAGGTGGACAATGTGCCGCGGATCCTCGTACTTCAGCGCTTGCACCAGCTGAAGCAAGTAGAGCAGCAGATCCTCGTCTGGCGCTTGGGCCAATCGACTAACTGCGTACTTTCGCACCTGGGGATGCGTAAAAGTCGGACTCAGCAGCTCCAAGGCATCCTCCACGTCCATGGGCGCCCAGTTGGCCAGCATCCAAAGGGCCTGCGTAACCTCGTCCTCCAACTTCCAATTGATGCACTTAAGGAACTTGGTCAGAGCCTTCTTGTGCGAGGAGAGGTAGAAGCGGAACTTCCACACCAGATCCTGTTCCTCGCTGCTCAGAACATAGGTGGGTGGATACCTATAGACAATCGTGTGGAGCTGATCGCGAATGCTGCGGGAATGCCATGCATGAGTTGACTTCTAATCTCTGATGATTTACGGCTTACCTGGCTGTCGGCTTGGCATCTCTGTCCGAGATGCCTGAACGTTCCGAACGGGCCAATCGATGGTGTTTGCGCTCGACCAGGTTTTCCATTTGAATCTCGGAGTCCGGCACAGAAACCAGCTTAGGCTTGGCCGGCAGCTTGTATTTGACGTCACCCTCCGGCTCGAAGTAGACCACGGCGTACTGTAAGACAAGATACAGCTCAGAGCTGGCCAGGATCAGTGTTCCAATGACTCACGTTGTACATGTCATCCACCACGATTGCGGGAAACTCGATCATAAGGAACATATAGTCCGACATACGCTTCTCGCGCTCGTTGATCACCTCGATTTCGCGAAACGTCAGTCTGTCCAGCCAGTCCACCTTCTGCACCTGGCCGTTCCGGTGTTTCTTGGCCAGCTTTCCCAGGCGCTGCATCTGCGACTTAGACGACTCCTTGCCCTTGCCGGGCGTGCGACTGGGAAAGTTGCCATCGCCCTCGACCCCCAGCCACACTCGCAAGTCGTACATTCCCTGGCGGAACATGCCGTCCTTGCCGAACATTGAGATGGAGGTGCCTCCGATGACCGTGGTCTGGCCAGCGCCCGAGCAGTCCAGGATGGTCAGCACCAGCATGGCGCTTCTGGGCAGGTCGGAGAACTGCAGCGGCAGCGTCACCCACTCGTTCCAGCTCCATCGCTTGCCGAACGCCTTGTAGGAGCTGGTCACTGGAAGGCAGTAGGGCCGGCCCTGGTTGAACACCTGCAGGCGCACCTGGAACGAGGGGTGCTCCTCGGAGTACAGGCCCGAGAATCTCAAGATCGGATCCTCCAGCAGTTTCTCATAGTCCGGCTGGCGCTTCTTCCCCTCGAGCGTCCCTCTGTGAAAAGCAACAATAATGGTTGGATTCGCCAGTTCCTTCACGTTTTCCGAGGCCTTCTCCACTTACACCTTGATTTGCACTCGCTCGTGGAGCGAGGAGCTGTGTATGTAACGGAAATGGTCGTCGGGCTGGTCCATTTTCCTGCTGCCAATTCACTTTTTCATTTATGCGCAATTTTCGCGGAGCAGCCACAACAGCTGTCCACAACAGAAAACAGCTGTTCAGACGGCGACGCGGCGAAGTACAGTGGGTGCTGACTAAGACGTACGCTGAACAAAGAAATCGCCATGTTTTAGGCACCTAACCTATTAGGCAATCGATTAACCTTATTCATTTTATTATCGCGGTTTATTCTCAAAAATTATCAAATATTTTAGCTTATTGCGTATTATATGCTTGATAAATATTAATTTGTTTCTTATGCTGAAGTGTATAATTTTTTATCAAAGGGAGGGAGTTCTCTTGAACCATTAAGATTAATTACAAAGACCTGCATCATTTACATTTGTATTAATTATCTAAGTCAGAATGTCTTTCCAGGTGGATTTCCTCTTGGCCGCCTTCACAATCCGTTGCAGGTTCCTCCGTTTTGGATCTTTGCTCCTCCAGCAATCGCTTGAGCTGCTCCCTCTTGCCGCGTTTGAAGAACCGAAACTGAGGATTGTAAGACCACAGGATATGGCATCATTAGAACAAATTTCCTGAATAGACACTGTACCAACCTTGTAGAGGACATAGGTCATCAGAGCGAGCAGCAGGTGTCCAATGATCAGGGCCGGAAAGATGTACCATGTGGGCAGTAGAATCTCTGAATACTTGAAGATCACATTGGGCTGGATGTTCCGCTTGATGGCAATTGATGTGGAGTCGCCTTTCTTGAACAGTACCACGTTGGTGAAGATGACGAAGTAATCGAAGCTATCCTTGAAATCACTCAAGTCCACCTTGAAGCTTATCCTAAGGTTAATGGGCTGCTCCGGCTTCAGTTGCACCCGCATTTGCGATCGGACGCAGATGGTCAAGTTGCCGCGCAGGCAGTCGAGCACAAGAGTGCGATTCGCGGGAAGATCATCTTTGGTCTGGATATCGCTGATCTTCACATCCGGCATGATGCGATACGGATCCTGCTGGAGTTCCCTGCGCTTTCGGTTTGCACTATGACTGGAGTCCGCCAAGGGGTACTCCTTAGCCAAGGTGTTATTCTGGTCATAGAGCTTGATGGGCACCAGGTGGGAACCGTGGGTGGCTTGCATCTGCAGACTGCTTATATTAAAGATGGTCTTGATCCCGGCGGATCCCGCTCCTCTATAAGCTATGGGTACATAAACGTACACAGTGAGCTCATCTATGACGCTAGGCCCATGACTTTTGAGCTCGTAGCTGTTGCTAACTTCCGCGGAGTAGGGATACTCCTTGAGAGCGATTTGTCCATCTGTGGGACCACTGAAATACAAAGTTGATTTAGTCGTATGCGCCAAATATCTAAAGATTTTCCATTCAATCCTACCCACTGGCGTCGATTTCGGCTTCTTCCCTTAGGCTAATCGTAGTGTTAATCGTGTTATCCTTCAGATTCTGGTCCATTCCCGCAGAGGATACTGCTGCCTCGATGGTTAGTGAGTGACCACTGAGCTGGCTGACATCGAAGGTGATGGTTAGGGATTCGCTGTCTCCTCTGGCCAGCGCTAGTCCGCCGTTCAGGTCGCACAGCATGTGCTCCTGTCGCACCCTGCAGTTCCCAGGAACCCTGGCGAAGGGCAGACGGGCGGAGCTGGTCACCTTGAACTGGGCCACGTAGGCGAGCTCTCCGTTGTTGGTGATCTCGTACCTCATACTGAAGACTGCCATGGTGCCCAAGGTGAAACTAGAACTGAGAAACACGCCTGATTAAATGGAATCACACACTAATGATTGAGATCTCAGCTTACTTCACATCCTTGCTGCTCAGCTGCAAGTCAGATTCACACACATTGCCGGCACATCCCGTTATGAAGCTGATCGTCTCCGTGGCATACTTGGGCTCCAGGGGATCGACAAAGGCGCAGGATTCGCAGAATGCTTCGTGAGAACGGGGAATCTTCTTGGACAGTTCGTAGTGCAGCTGGAGGTGAATGGGGGTGAATATGCCAGCGGGGTCGGTCACCAACACCTCAAAGTGCTTGCAACTCTCGTTCAATCCGGCCTGCGCCTGGAAGAACTCCTCATTGGTGCGCATGGGCGCAAACACCGCCCGCTTCAGGCGCTTATCTATGGTTATCCGGAAAGTCAGCTCCCGCTGCAGCATGTGCCTCGCCTTGGAAGGAGTTTCCAGTCGGTAGCAGGCGAGCACCGACATGGTCAGATCCGGATCCGGCCTGATCTCGCGCCTTTTCGAGCGCACAGTGGCATGGATTTTGACCACTGGATACGTGCGATACAGATACACTGCCTCGGCACCGGGCGCTCCAATCGCCAGGTCATTGAATCCGTTGCCATCTATGTCCGATCCGCGGGAGAGGGCGTGTCCAAACATGTAGTCTCCGTATGGACCCGGCTCCCGCGAGGGAGCATCCAGTCGCTGGCTCGGCTCATCCCCCAATCCGTGCTCGCTACCCAGGAAAATAAACACCGCCCCGTTTCCCGCGAAGGGCGCTCCAACGGCCAAGTCTTCAAGTGTTTAGGAATAATGAATACTGAATATGAATAATGAATAATAATCGCATACCCAGAGGTTTACTCACCGTTGTATCCGTCTTGGTTGATATCGCCCAGTCTTGAAAGCGAGGTTCCGAAACGGGCACCACTGCCCAATGGCAAGCGAATTATCTTTTTTTCGAAGTTCCACTGAAGCGGGAAATAGAAGCAGTTGTAGTCCGAGTTTGACTATTGGCGATTATAGGGAAATCGGTTTACTCACCAATCCCTTGTTGATGAACACGTATATGGCACCCACGTCGTGGTAGTTCCCTAGAGCATTGAGGGGCGCGGATACGACCACATCCGTTAGTCCATCGCCATTGAGATCTTCCGTCACCACGGAGTAACCGAAGTACTCGCCCAACTGCTCGCCGAGGAACACATGCAGCTTACGGATGGACTTTCCCTCCACGTCGAAGATGTATGCCTCGCCGGAATTCAGGTTGACACGCGGCGCGGTGGTCACGTAGAACAGACTGGTCCCGTTGTCTGTGCTAAAGTACCCGGAGCTCACGGCGAAGCCGACGTATGTGTAGGTCTTGTTTGACCAATGCTTTGTCGGATAGAGCATCTTGGGTACATCCTCATCTCCTCCGCGGTGCTGGTGAACTGACACCGATCCCATCCACAATTCGCCTACCGGGGCGCCTATCAGAAACGCCGAGTTGTCGTCCGTAACATGGGCACTGAGTCCCAGCGCGTGCATGCGTGATTTAGTGAAAAGGGGTGGAATGATGGAGCTCACATCGCTCAGCGGAGGAGCGTCTGCAACTGTGTCCCGAACCCAGTAGCAAGCTCCAAGCATTTTGTCCAATTTCGTGCTAAATGGCACGAAAAACCGGGGTGCGCACACGAGCAGCTTGTCCGTATCCTTGGTGCCGCCATCCATTGAGCCGCCCAGCCACTGGAATTCCTTGACGTGGAGCGCGTCCCCCTTTCCCTTGTCGTTTAGGACGTAATGCGAACAGGATCCACTGGCCAGGGAACATCTAAACACAGCTCCAGTCTCATTGATGCTGCCTTGCGATTTCAAGGGAGACTGAGCCCGAGGCGCTCCCACGAAGATGCTGCATTGATCACGAAGTTTTGTTAGAAGGAACTTCATGGAATTTCAAGTGCCATCACCGTCTAGGATTAGATCTCACCTGGTTGGACGGATGACGAGCGAGTATCCAAAATAGGAGCTTCGCAGTTGGATCATTCGGGTTTTTATGTGCTTTGGAGCATCTATCACTCTATTCGGGAATGGTGAAAAGTTCATTGCTTCGCTCTGGTATTTGAGAGCCAAAAAAATTAAGAACAAAAGCCGATGCATTTTCTACTTAAAGTTTTAGGTCTTATTTTAACAAATATTACTGCGGATAGGAATGTGCCTGCGAGCTCGGAGGCAGGCGAACTGAATCAAGACAGGATGTAGAAGTCTAATGGAGCTTAGCAAACTTCAAAAAATGATAACTTATCATTGAAAGTATGAGCAATTAATTTGAATTTGCTGAATGCTTAGGGCAACCTAAAAATGTCTTCGACCTATATATAATACACATTAAAAATAAATGTTAATTAATAAAACTAAGGAAGAACTTTTATTTTGGCGTGATTTCAACTACTTTTTTATGCTCTTCACTTTCATTTTATTTCGCTTTTATGAATTTTTGTGTTAAGCCAAGTTTCAATACACGCAATACCTATTTTGTAGGTCTTCGTTATATTTACTTTTGAATTTTAATAAAATTGGTTTTTCAAATTTCAATTCGCCGCAATCGATAGGAACTGTAGTTGCGGCGAAGAAATGGAACTGGAACCGGAACCAGCAACGAACCCCGAGCCCGAACCGGTTCCGCGTGGCGCGTGTTTGGCCAGCTGTTGTTCTTTTTGCCTCGCTCAAAATTAAAGTTTTGTTTACCTCGCTTTGACCGAACTGAGATGTCCACCAACGCGGCGATAGATCTGGCCCTGGACCGGGTGGACTGGCGCGACCTGGCCGCGCAGACGGAGGAACAGCCGAGGGTGTATACGCCGGGCGAAGTACTGATGCCGGAGGCGGGATTCATGCGTGGCCACGGAACCTTCGTCGAGGACGAGAACATCAAGTCTTCGGTGGCCGGGGTGATCCAGAAGGTCAACAAGCTGATCTCGGTGCGCCCGCTCAAGAGTCGCTATGTGGGCGAGATCGGGGACGTGGTGGTGGCCCGCGTCAGCGAGGTGCAACAGAAGCGCTGGCGAGTGGACACCAATTCCCGGCTTGACTCCATCCTCCTGCTCTCCTCTGTGAATCTGCCGGGCGGAGAACTCCGGCGGAGATCGGCGGAGGACGAGCAGATGATGCGACGGTACTTGGACGAGGGCGATCTCATCTCCGCCGAAGTCCAGGTGGGTACTTCCTAACTTGCTGGTACTGGAGCATTCATATAACCTTTCTTCTCTGGCCACCAGAACATCTTCGAGGAGGGCTCCCTTTCGCTGTACACGCGCAGCTTGAAGTACGGAAAGCTGTCGCAGGGCATCCTGGTCAAGGTGTTCCCCGCTCTCGTCAAGCGCCGCAAGATGCACTTCCACAACCTGCTCTGCGGCGCCTCCGTGATCCTGGGCAACAATGGCTACATCTGGATATCGCCGACCAAGGGCCAGGAAGAGGAGGGCGGCGAGGGAGGATTCGCCCAGAACCTGAACGAGCATGTGCCGCGCGGGGAGCGGGAGGTGATTGCCCGGCTGAGGAACTCCATCCTCGCGCTGGCCAAGTGCAAGCTGATGATCTACGACACCAGCATCCAGTACGCCTACGAGGAGTCCCTGCGCTACGAGGCCCACGAGCTGCTCCAGCAGAACGCCATCTACGACATCGGCCAGCAGACGCAGGCTCGGCTGAGGGACACGGACGAGTAGATTGCATATATATTTTATACTGAACTAGCTTAAATAGAGGTTAATGTATTTTCCACCGTCAAACGAAAAATGAACATTTCAATGGGTTCGAAATTGGCGGATTTCAAAACTGCATCCGTGGGCTACAAGTTTAAATACACTGAAAACTATCGCAAACTTTCTGTTTAATTTTTTTAAAAATATTCATTTGATCTTTGCTGAATTTGTATTAAAAAAGCTGGTTGTCCAATAAAAAAATTTAAAGAAAAACATGTGTTGCTTATGAGTTAAGCATTAATGGCGTTAATATAATATACATACATTTTAATAGCATTTTAGTTTTAGTTAAAAGTTTCGACTTCAAATTACTTTTAGTTAAAAAGCAGCTAAGATATCGATATTTTACCGAGACACGCACCAAGTGGCGTCACAAATTAGCGATCCGGCAACGCCCTGGCGGTTTGTGCAAATGAAAAGTAATTTTGCCTGGATGATAAAGGCACTCGGCATTATTTTTATTTTATCCCATATACGTGTGAAGTTTTATTTGTGACATATGTATACTTGACTGCGTGAAATAAAAACAAAAAAGTTTGTCAAGCTAAATTTACGCAGAAACATCGATATCTGCAGAGTGCACATCGCTAAGCGACGCCAAGCGATTGTTTTCCTTTCATTTGTAATCTTTTCGCACTTTGGAAGTGAATTTCCGCGTTTCTACCGCCGCCCGGAACGAATTACCGCCAATTGCCGATGGCCGCGAAACTGGAGGTGCGCGAGGCGCTGCTGACCGAGAAGAAGGTCTGCCGCTTCTGCCTGACCGAGCAGAAGCTGGCCTCGATTTTCGAGGAAAATCCACGGGTGAAAACAACCGCCAATCTGCCGCTGCAGATTATGGCCATCACGGCGATCGAGGTAAGCGGCTCCATCCATGGGTTCTGGCTTGCACTAACCAACGCCACGCATAACTTGGCTAAGAAGCCGCATCGCGGGTTTCCGCATCGACTGCGAGGCGTCTTGGCTAAGTTTCCCCGCTCCCAACCGGCCCGCCTCCCTTTTCCAGCCGAATGTCCTTGGAGAGTGCGACCAGGACTCAGCCCAATTGGTTGGCTAATCATTGGGCTTTCCCTTTTTCTGCTGGTGCAAAGAAAAATAGAAATCTCTGCGATTTGGGGCAACTGTACTGCGCTACACGCACACTAGTGCGTCGTCAACAGCTGATCGCCTTGACAGCTGTCAGTTGTCTTTGGCGCCAAATTCAAATCGAGTTCATATTTAATTGCATCAATAGTACCATCGATACTTATATTTACGCTAAAAATCATTATTTGGTTAACTGCTGTACTAAATTTTCTCCCTTAATTAGAAAATGATAGTGAGAAATTTCTTAATGAATCACTGTTAATTAATGCTAATTTGAATTCCACTAAAGTTTCGTAAAATTTCACTGATACAGCAAAGTCTTCATTGTTAACTTCTATTTTCCATATCAACTCAACCTGGCCCATTTCAAACTGCGTTGCTTAGATCGAAATCACCCGTTTACGTGGGGAAGTGCGTTGCAATGTTTTTAATTCATTTTTATTCATATCAAATATAAATGTTTGCGTGTACATATAAGTATGTATGTATGTATAAATCTTCATTGTATAATCTTATCTCAAATTTGTGGGTTTGCTATTGGCAAGGTGTCGCTTATGCGTACGGAAGTCATCTAAGTGGGTAACGAATTTCGTCAATGATAAGGCCGAAATGGGCGTGGGAAAGGGAGGGGAATGAATGAAAGGGAGTCGGGTGCTTCAATATCCATCGGGATAATCGCACGCGTCGGCTAAAACTAGACTTGAAGTGAATTGGAATCCAACGTGAATGATTGCGGGGGATGGTTGTACAACCTGTGTTGAAAATTCTTCAAAATGAGATCTCTTCCTAGCCAGCCTTATTCCCGTTCGGCTTGTCGCCGAAGCGCAGTATGCGCGTCAGCATGGAGGTAAGGCACGGTATCTGCTTCTGGCGATCCATCATCGGTGTGGCGGGCACGTTCGACTCAAAGTCTAGGGCTACGCGCTGGTTAACGAATGTGAGCAGGGTGAGCATGTCGTACTTTTTGCCATTGGCGTTCAGCTCGCGGATCAGCGATTGCATGTACCAGGAGCCGTTGTTGATGTTGCGCCAGGAGAAGTAGCCTAACAGTGCGAGAATGCTAGTGAAATTCTTTAAAATGGTTGTCTAATCATATTCCTTACCCGGAATGGTCGAGTAGGAGAAGAGAAAGTCGGCGTGTATTGGTATCTTGTAGCTAGTCGAGGACTCCCCGTCCGTCTCGGTAACGCCCTTCTCCAGGGTGATCCCTCCGTCCAAACGGTCGCCCTGGCAGGCTTGGATGAAGAACAGCTTCGGCTTGCCCGCCAGCGAGGGGCAGAAGGTGGCAGTGAAGTAGTGCCAGATGTTGTCCAGCTTGTACTGCGTATCCTTGGCGTATAGGTAGCCGTGCTCCCCGTGCGAGAGTATGGCCACCGCAAGGCAGTCGTTGTCCGTGTGATCCAGCTCGGCGGCCTTCTCTACGTGCTTCAGGATGTCCCTCAACTTGCAGTCCTTGTGTACGGACACCGCGAATCCCAGGTTTTCAAAGGCCTTCTTCAGCTCCTGGGCATCGACATTCGTTCCGGTGCGGCTCTTCAGCGAGGGTATGTCGAAGAATTCGTGGTTGAAGATCAGCGCTACTCCGCGGTGCTTGTGACTCATGTTGTATTCGCTGGCATAGCGCTCCACGGGCATTCGAGCCACAAACTTGTTGGCCGGCAAGGGGCTGGGAAAAGGAAATCAGAATGGTAATAGCCATTTGAGCAGCATGATAAGATAAGGTATTGGTCAAAGTAATCGATGATTGGGTATTTAATTATTTAAAAATAAACTTGTGAACACTAGAATTATAATCACAGGCAGTATTGTCACTGATCGAACTTATTTGCTTGATAAGAAGATCCTATTATGAGTAACTTATCGATTTTGCCAAAAATTTGTCATGATCAATCGTATTCGTAATCATTGATTACGAAGTTTTGGGGTTTCAGCAATTTTAACAGCATTATAAAGATTCTTTAAAATGGCCAGCAGCACACATTGATTTAAAAAGTTTACAAGAGCAAGAATATAAATAATGGCTGATTATAAAATAGATCGTGGAATGAAAATGGAATAATTAATAAAAATTAATGTATGCTGCATTTGAGACTAGGATATTACAGTTATGCCAGCACTCGCAATACAACGACGCATTGATAACAAAACACAGAAGCATAAAGAGAGAGATGGGAGAGGGAGAGAGCGAGGCACATGGACTCACCTCTCTGCAGCTGCACCACCAACAACAAGAGACTGCGGCGTACAGCCCTTGGCATCGGTATTATCAGCCATAAGAAAGCTGCCCCGATTTTCCGATCCGTTCGGGCTGAGAATGCCAACTCCGTAGTTTCTGGTTACGCACTCGTCGGTCATCTTGCGCCCCTTTTCTTGCTTAAGTTCTTGTTTTGATTGTTTGCGTTTCTCCTTGTGTTTCCTCTTGCCTTTTGTTCGCTCCCTCCTGCTCCTCCCTCGCTCACGCGCTGCTCGTTCCTTCCTTTTCTCTCTCTGCAGTTGTTGCGCCCTTTTTGGTCTGATTCTTGTTTTATTCTGGCACTGCTTCTGTTTTCTATTGCTCTGCGGTGGCCAAACTTTGCGCAGCGCAGCTGTTTTGCGCTTCTCAGCCAGCTTTTGTCGGCTTTCGATCGAGCGAATGTCCTTTTATGGCTCACAATCGGACGTGTTTAATCAATCAACTAACGGAGGTTAAGCGTGCTCTGAGCGGCGAAAACAAACTGCGATTGCATGTAGTCGTGTGTATGCACTTGCCGCCAAGCGGCGATGGCCGCCCGTCGATAGCACTAATCATCGATTGGTAGCCATCGATTAATTTGTAGAGGGTGTTCTGGTCCTCGGCGCCTTTTTTAAATTTAAACTTTAACATTATATTGTTCATTTTAAGGGAATGAGACATTTATGGCAGGCACTTAGTTGCGTTTAATTTATTATGTAGCGAAAAGCATATGGGGGATTTCCACGAATAGTTCCTTATTATTTGGCATAAGCACGGATTTCCCCGAATAAATGTAGCTTCCTAGTTACTCACGCATTTATCTAATCTTACATTCAAAACAGGTCTACGCCGGCGACGGAATGCCGGGGCACATCTGTCTGGAGTGCCGCCTCCTCTTCGAGCACTGCTACCGCTTCAAGCAGATGTGCAAGCGGGCGGAAACCCTTCTGCGCCAGTATCCGCTCACGGGTAACTGGCCGTCGCCGCTGGAGAAGCCCCGTGCGCCCATGATGATGGGGCCCAAGAAGTTGCTGGTCGTCCCAACAAAGGCAGCCGAGCCAAGCGAAACACCCAAAAAGCTACTGAACACAATGGCCAAATCCAGTAGTCAGGTGATTATCGAGGACGTCCAGGTGCTGGAGAGCGCCATGGTGACCCACGGGACGGTAGCAGATTCCTCTCCAGTGCCACGTCGTTCGCACGCCTATGAGCTGAAGGTGGATAACAACCAGGAGTTGTCCATGGACGATGTGCAGAGCATGCTGGAGGATATGGCCAGTGAGTTAGAGAAGGAGTTCCCCGAAATCCCTCAGAAGGCATCACCCATTAAGCCGAAGGTGCTGAACAAGTCCTCGATTAGGATCTTGAACAAGGGACCCGCCGCTCCGGTGGAACCGCGCCTGGCCACCCCCAAAGTCAAGCGAGATGACAGTGGCAATGTGGCAATAGTGACAGAGGTTCTGGACTCGGATCTGCCATTGGACGATCAGGATGATCCGACCAAGAACGCCGAGAAGGTGGCCACCGACGTGTTCCCCTGTCCCGATTGCGAACGCTCCTTTCCGCTGCAGCAGCTGCTCGAGATCCATCGGCTGAATCACACTCGCTCGCGCAGCTTCCAGTGCCTCCTGTGCGAGAAGAGCTTCTTCTCCAAGTACGACCTGGCCAAGCACAACTTCGTGCACACCGGCGAGCGGCCTTTCAAGTGCGCCATCTGCTCGAAAGCCTTCACCCGGAAGGCATTGCTCCATCGCCACGAGCGAACCCACACGGACGTACCCAAGTTCATCTGCGTGTACTGCGAGAAGCCCTTCCTTTCGCGCCAGGAGATGGAGAAGCACGCCGAGCGGCATCAGAAAAAGCGTCCGTTCCAATGCGGCGTCTGCACCAAGTCGTTTGCCTTCAAGCAGGGATTGGAGCGTCATGAGGTGAGTTGACAAGCATATTTATGATTTCCCAGGCTAACAATCATGTCCACTTTCAGACTGTCCACTCCACTAATCTTCCCTTCCCCTGCCAGCACTGCGAAAGAAGCTTTTCCACCGCTTCCAAGCTGGCCCGCCACCTAGTTGCTCACGCCGGGAAGAGGGCGTATCCCTGCAAGTACTGCCACAAGTCCTACATGTTGTCGCACCATCTCTCGCGCCACCTGCGCGTGCACACGCAGACTTCCGACGCCTCGTTCGTGTGCAGCGAGTGCAAGGTGTCGTACAACAACTACAATGACCTGCTGGAGCACGCGCTCATCCATGCCACCGCCAGCCTGAAATGTCCCATGTGTCGCAAGCAGATCGAGGATATCGACAGTGTCGAGAGCCACATGGATCAGCACAAGCAGAGCGAGCGCCATGCCTGCGAGTTCTGCGACCACATCTTCTTGACGCAGGAATGCCTGCAGCGCCACATCGAGGACGATCATGTGGTGGACATGGAGCCGTACCAAAACGAGTTCGAAGACGACGGCGAAGGAGAAGGCGGCGGCGTCGATGAGAAGGAGGAACATCTCGACGATTTTGAAGACCTAGACAATGCGAAGCAGGAGGAATTCGTGACGGAATACTTAGAAGACGATGCTCTCTATGAGGACCACCTAGACGATAGCGACGAATCCTTCACGCCGCCGCCTCCGAAGCAGCGTAAAATCAATCCTCCCAAGGACGCCCAGCAATCCGTGCGCCAAACTCGCAGTCGGGATGCTCAAAGAATCACTCCGAAGACGGGAAAGAACGAAGGCAACCCTCATCACAAACTGGAACGCAACCTTAAGAATCGCAGATCCGCAAAATAATGATAGCAGTTGAATAGATTGCTTGCGGAAAGTGCATCCGTGCTTATGCTTAAATTTAAATTCTATTTAATTGTAACTTTTAATTTATCCTTTAACCGAAGGCCTTTTAAATAAACTCCACCAGAATTCCGCTGTCGCTCATTGAAATGTTCGTTGCCTGCCTTGTTATGAGTCCCACATATCGGATTCTTTAAGGGATCTCTCCTCGCTCTGATTTGTTCTTTATTGAAGCGCCAACTGGAGTTTGGGTATATGTGTTTTCTGTGTATTTCCGCGTAAAGTTCAGTTTACATTAACGTCTATCACTACCAAACAACGAATACATCCCGCAGTGGGAACCGGATGTGGTGGTCACCTAGTGCTCGTAGCCGTCGGGCAGGGCGTTCACGTGGGGGTTGTGGAACAGGCTCTTCTGGCCCTCGCCCCAGGGGAAGCGCTTCTCGCGGCGGCGCAGGTAGTCGTACTTGACGAATTCCTGGCGGGGCTTGTCGTGCTCCTCCTGGTGCTTCAGGTAGGCGTTCAGCATGCACAGTCCGACGGCGGGCACGGCCACGAAGAATGACAGGCGCTTCCACACCTTGTAGCCACCTGGAGGATGAGATGAGCATGGGAAGTTGTGTTATAAGAGCGAATCCTTCTCCACAAATCGATCTTGCCCAACGGCCAAATTACATAACCTTAACCTTACAAAAGGGGACGAATTTGGCCATTGGAACGCTGGACGGACACTTACCGGAGTGCTCGCCGGCCACAGCGGCGGTTCCGGACATATTCCTGGCGGCAGTAGCGCCGAATTGGCGGCGAATTGCGTGGTTTAGAATAGCGGACATATTTTCAGTCGATTCTTGGCCCGAATGAAAATTTGCTGTTTTGACAAGTAAATAGGGATGGGCTACATGCAAGATGTCGTGACTCGTTCACTGAGGATATCGATAGTGGTTGGCCGTGATTTCTAAATTATGTACTGCGTAGCTATTAATTCGATTAATATAAATAAAAAAGCAAAATAAAAAAATTCTATGCCAAATTGAAAATAAGTAATTTGAGATTTTCCTTTGTATCCTCCCTTTGCTGCCGTGACACAGCTCTAACTAATCGACGAGCTATCGCCTCACGCGCCCACCGCCGTCGATAGGTAGGTACTGTGTGTGCGGACTATCGAGGCTGGAGTCGGCTACCAATCGTCCATCCACAACAACAACGTGTCGCGTAATTATTTTCCCCCCTTGTTTATAAAATTCAGTGCATCAGATTGTAAATACACTGCACACCCTGCAAAGCCACCGCAGCACCTCGAACCTAGAAACGAACGGGAAAATCATTATCGTACGGGCAGTGAAGCGCAGTTAACCAGGAGCAACAACCAATCCAAGTACAAAGTCGCCACAGCGAACATAACGGTCGCTACACTCGGAGAAAACCACAAGTATTAAGGACCACACAGTCCACCAATCCACCAGTCCACTGCCATGGCCGCCAACAACTTGCGACAAATCCCTCTGACCTGCAGTGGCCACACGCGACCCGTGGTCCACCTGGACTTTAGCGACATCTGCGACGCCGGCTACTTTCTCATCTCGGCCTGCAAAGGTAAGGTCCGCGGGATCGGCCAGCCAGTCGCATGCGATTAGCCGTCCTTGCGCGCTATTTATACACCACTTTCCGTCGTCGCACAGTGGTTGTCATAATCATCGGATGGGGTTAAAATCGCAAGTGCATCACTGACCAACTGGGACACAACGCAGATCCCGTAGGAAATAGATTAAACTAGTGTTTCGATATAGCAATAGTTTAATGCCCATACAGTAGGTGTTCTGATAAAAACAGGCAGCTACTTTTGCTTATTGGTCAAATTTGTAGTAAAGTTTTCTAGTAAGGGCAAATAATGTTTTACGCAGAAGGCCATGTCGAAAAACAAGTTATGTTGTCCGTGTTCTTTGACGGATCGTTGTGTTCGTGGGAAAGGTACTGCATCAGAGCGGCATGGAATCACATGAACGACAGGCGGGCCAGCACGGTGTAGCATCATGTCTAGCCTATGGGAAACCTTGACCCAAATGCAAAGTCACTTATCGCGAGCGAAACCTGTTTTCTGCGAGTGCGAAACCCTTTTGCCTGCCGCCACTCGCATGCTACAAAACTCGCGTTCTTTGCCTTGAGGTGTCAGCCAGTCGATGCGATTGCAATTGCCATGGCAGTTGCAATTCGTTAGCTATTGCCTGTTTTTTACAGGCACTTTGCATTCGTGGCTTTCGCAAATGCTGCTTTTATGCGGAAAGAGCGCTCGTTCCCACTGCAAGTTCAAGTTGACTTCGTTATCGCCTTTTAACGTACTCGCTTCCCCTTGTTTAGCAACTTTTCGAAACTGCTCGTTCAGGAAGCACCTTGGAACTTCTATATTTATATGCTGTGTGTATATGCAGCTGCTGTTTGTCTGCCGCCTGGAAGATTCTGCTCGCTGGATACACTTTCCCGATCCCAATCCCCTGAAATTTATTCGGATACAGCATCTAATGTGGGCTTAATTCGTGCGGTACTCACTGCGATGAATCATTCCAAGTTTAAGGCCACAGTAATTGTATAAATTAGAATGGGAAATTACATAGTATACATTACTTTATTAAGTGCTCTTGTTAGAAAACCTTTCTCTGCAAAGTTAAGCTATAGAATTCCAGGCAAACATCAGTAGAAGTCCTTGAAATGGCGAGAGTAGTGGGATCATTTATCACACATATAGAATGCATTGATGATGTAGCTCTGTTCGAACTAACAAGCCGCGTCCCTGCACTGCGCTGCACTGCAGCACCCTGCATCCCGATCCCGTCGAGCACGACAGTGCAGTGCAGTGCGGTGCGGTGCCAGTGACGTGAACTTGGGAGCTCGCTTGCATGATTGCGAGCGGCAGGCGGCCAGGTCGTTGGCCTTGGCGGCAGGCATTGAGTCAAGGTGGCTTCCGTGCGCTAATTTATGCACGCACGCTCGGCGGCGGGCGAAAGCGAATGCAACTGACCGAGAATCGTGTATTGTGAATCTTGCAGATGGCAGCCCGATGCTGCGGCACGGCGACACCGGCGACTGGGTGGGCACCTTCGAGGGACACAAGGGCGCCGTGTGGAACGCCACGCTGAACCGGAACGCCACCCTGGCCGCCTCCGGAGCGGCCGACTTCACCGGCAAGGTGTGGAATGCGGTGACCGGGGCCGAGATACACAGCTTCCAGCACAAGCACATCGTGAAGAGCGTGGCCTTCGACAGGGATTCCGAGAACATAGTCACTGGCAGCAACGAGAAGCTAGTGCGGGTCTTCAATCTGGAGCAGCCCGAGGCGCAGCCGGAGGAGTACGCCGGACACACGGGGGCCATCAAGCGGGCGCTCTTCTGCCGCGGCGACAAGTGCATCATCTCGGCGGCCGAGGACAAGACGGTGCGCCTCTGGGACCGCATGACGGGCATCGAGGTGCAGCGCCTGCAGTTCAACAGCAACCCGAACAGCCTGGAGATCTCCAGCGACAACCACATACTGACCATATCGCACGGCTCCTCGATTAGCTTCTGGGAGATCGACACGCTGAAGAAGCTGAAGGAGGTGAAAGTGCCGACGAACGTGGCGTCGGCCAGTTTGCATCCGGATAAGCATGTGTTTGTTTGTGGCGGCGAGGACTTTAAGATGTACAAATTCGACTACATCACAGGAAACGAAATTGGTATGTACCTCCTCACATGAGTCTTCTTTAATCCCAAGGCACTGTGTTCTGTTCCCCACAGAATCTTTCAAGGGCCATTTCGGACCCGTGCACAGCGTGAAGTTCAGCCCGGATGGGGAGCTCTATGCCAGCGGCTCCGAGGACGGTACTCTCCGGCTGTGGCAGACCACCGTGGGCAAGACCTACGGCTTGTGGAAGTGCACGGAGCCCGCGGACCTGGGCAATTCCATCAGCTCGCCGCGCGAGGTGCAGGCGAACTGATGTTGGCGCAGCAGGAGTCGCTGCTACACAGCCCACGCTGCACCGGCGACGCAACGGAAGGGCACGTGATTCGGAGCTACGGCTGAGATCCGATTATCAGAACAAGAACAACTCGTAGTGCGGGCTACAATAACGATTCTTCATATTCCAACGCTGAACTCTCTCATTGGCATTAAATGATAATCACAACACACAAAACTACATTGTGAAATGCAATAGAAATAACTTAAGTGTCGCATTCGTGACTGGATGTGAATGGGTGTAAGGGTGCCCGCCTGGGGCTTAGACGTGGGTGCCTGTGGCCCAGCCGTGCAGGTAGATGGTGGTGAAGTTCAGCAGTGGTTCGCCCTGGTGCACATCCACGCGGTTTTGGAGGTGATCGAACCAGCGGGAGAGATTCAAGTACGACTCCTTGTCCACCGGCGAAAGGGATTTCTGGAGGGGTTCACACGGATTAGATTTCAGGGGGTTCTGAATGGAAAAGAAGAAACTGGAACTATGCTCACCACAAGATCGTAGATGGCATAGTAGACGGCCAGGTCGGCCAGCGTGATGAAGTGGCCCACCAGGTAGGATTTGCTGGCGAACAGTTTGTTGAAGTCCGCCAGAAGTTGCTTGGACACATACTTGTCCTTCGAGCCGGGCGCCACGTAGAGCACGGAGAACTCGATCCACTGGTACACCTGGGCCTCCACCTCCCGCGACGCCCTGCTGTTCTGGGCGGTCTCCGACTTGGACTCGCTGGCCAGGCTCTCCAGGATCGTGGCGAATCCGGCCACGCTCTTCTTTTGGCCACTCGTGCGCGTTACGACCTTCACAACAGAAAATGAGTTGGTGGGGCGGTGAGAATCGTTCGATTTTCAGGGTCAGCGGTGTGTGCATACCTGCTCCTCGTTGAGGTGCACCTTGCCGGGATTAACGCCCAGGCAGTTGGCTATCTTCTGCACTGTTGCAACGTCGCACATGGTCAGCGAAATTAAAGTTATTGTATTTGGCTTGCGAAATTGCAAGAAACGATAATACTCCAGATTAGCAGACAGGGTTGCACCAATTGCCAGGCAACTATCGATAAGTGTGCACAATCGATTATAGATATACAGAGGCGCCAATTTTAAAAGGCATAATTAATGTATTTTTATTTATGTTCATAAGATATTCAGATACTACTACTTATATCTAGTGACATTGCCCTGAACCGACTTGGACAAGGCTTCGTAGGTGACATCGTATTGCAGCAGGAAGATAAAGAAATCAGCAGAGGCCACCAACAACTAAATTGGTTAAATAATTAAAGTTATTTGGAATAAAGCAGTAGCTCAAACTTACAGTGGTTAAAAATTTGAGGTCCAGATTTATGACTCCACACACCACATGCTGCCGCACATTCGTCCGCATTTGGACGATGAAATGGGTAATGGTATCCTGAAGATCCTTTCTGGCACACGACACTCTACTCAATAAGGTCAAGCACCTGGAATGCTAAGGAAATACATCTCAGCTACAGTTTGATCTTCTTTAGGATTTTCCCACCTCATTCTGGATACTCTGGTTGAAGTGCAGGATGCTGCAAACCTTTCCCACGTGCATGGCCAGCCAGAGGAGCATGCATACCCACTTGGCGAAGTCAGCCATCGACGGATTCTCAATGCCCTGATAGACGAGGAACAGAACGAGATTGAAGTTCAGGAAACATCCCACGAAGAGCAGTAGGATGGAGTACTGAAAGGTCCGGTTCACCACCTTGGTAAAATCAATCAGATCCGCATGATGCATTCGGATTTTCTGGACCTCAGATATTCGGGGACTGTGTAAATGAGTTAGTTCCCGTTCCAGGTTTTCGGTTAGTTGCCTTTGACGCCAAGCGATTCCTTGGAGCAGCAGGTAGTACTGAACGAAGGATATGCTACTTATGATATTGGGCATCGCGTAGCTGTTGATGCTCAGGATCGACCTATATACAACGCAGTTCTGGGTCCAGATGTTGAAGAAGATCGCTAGACATGCGAAAATCCCCACCAGAAACAGCTGCAGCCTAATAAATCCCTTGGTTCTGCCGCAGTCTATGGTATAGGCTCTATCCAGGTCGGATCTAACGATGTTCGTCATCAGCTTTGGAGCCCAGTTCCTGCACTGCCAAGTGAGGAGCATGATGGAAAATATGTGAACTACATAGATGGCGGACTCGATGGCATATAGATAGCGGTCCAAGGACACCCTCTGTGTGGTGACGAGCACGAATTCCCAGTAGGAGCCCAGGATGAACGATCCGTACCACAGAATCATCCAACTCAAGTGGACCAATCGATAGAATCTGTTGGGACAGCATGGCAGAATGGTTATAGGTGCCGTATTCGTCGAAACGGAGATGAGTAGTAACCAAAATAGAGTCCTGTGAAGTTCTTTGTATCTTTCTGCATATTGCAGTTTGAATGGAAATGGTCTGCAAGTGAGTAACTATAGATTTATCCATCTCAAGACACTATGCCTACTCACCCTTCCCTCGGAGAAGCCTTAAGTCTAGCGCCTGCCGTTGCTGGTTTCTCTGAGCTCTGCATGATGACTATTTAGGATTTAGGTTGCTGGAACCATTTAGGCCTGTCACTTCCTCCATTCTAATCATCAATCACACCAATAATAGGTAAACCCTTGTCGCCACTTCCAGTCATTAATTAAAGCGGGCTCAGGATGGACGGTTCGTACTGGGAGAATCTGCTGCTGACCATCAACCGGTTCCTGGGCGTGTATCCAAGTGGGAGAGCGGGCGTGCTCCGCTGGCTTCACTCCCTTTGGAGCCTGTTCCTGCTTATGTACATCTGGACTGGCAGCATTGTCAAGTGCTGGGAGTTCACAGTGGAGATACCCACGATTGAAAAACTGCTCTACCTGATGGAATTCCCTGGAAATATGGCCACCATCGCCATCCTGGTCTACTATGCCGTATTGAATCGTCCACTTGCTCACGGAGTGGATCTCCAGATTGAGCGGATTATCACGGGACTCAAAGGCAAAGCTAAACGTCTGGTTTATAGGAGACATGGTCAAAGGACTCTTCATCTAATGACGACCACTATAGTCTTCCATGGTCTGTGTGTTCTGGTGGACGTGATCAACGACGACTTCAAGTTCTGGACCACTTGGAGTAGCAACAGTGTCTACAATCTCCCTGGACTAATGATGAGTCTGGGGGTGCTCCAGTACGCCCTGCCCGTCCATTTCCTGTGGCTGGTGATGGACCAGATGATTATGTGTCTCAAGGAGCTGAAGTTACTGCAGAGACCACAGCAGAGTGCGACCAAGTTGGATGCCCGCTACGAGTCCGCCTTTGCTGTCCTAGTAGATGCGGGTGGAGGATCTGCTCTGATGATTGAAGAGATGAGATCGGCCTGCAATCTTATCGAGCTGGTCCACAGCCAGTATCTATCGAAATTTGGTCTCTACCTGGTGCTAAACCTGGTCAATTCCTTGGTCAGCATCTGTGTGGAGTTCTACTTGATCTTCAACTTCTTTGAGACTCCTCTCTGGGAGGAGACCGTGCTCCTCGTATATCGCCTGCTCTGGTTGGCAATGCATGGCGGCCGTATCTGGTTCATTCTGTCGATCAACGAGCAGATCCTGGAGCAGGTAACCAACAGGATTCAAATATCATTCGACCTGATTTGTATATAGAGCACTCCAAATCCTAGAAATGTAACCTTTGCCAGCTGCTCAACGAGTTGGAGGTGTGCAGCTCCCGCCTGGAGAGGACCCTTAATCGCTTCTTGTTGCAGCTCCAGCGGAGTATTGACCAGCCCCTGGAAGCCTGCGGAATCGTTACCCTGGACACTCGTTCGTTGGGCGGGGTAAGTGGGTGGCAGCCGTCCCATTAACCCATTAACTTTCTAGCCTTTGTTCATCGACAGTTTATCGGCGTCCTGATGGCCATTGTCATTTTCCTTATTCAAATCGGACTGGGCAATAAGTCGCTAATGGGCGTTTCCCTCAACAGATCAAATTGGGTTTACGTTTGAGGAGGTGGGGCTATCATTTACCATTTACCTTCTGGAGATGGCCGGATGGGTCGGAAACCCATCGCTACACGGGTATGAAGTTGGGAGGTCATGGGGATGATCCTTTCATGAAAGAACAATTCCGGTCCTTTGTCCCTAATATCTCATCGAAATCAATCAAAGCATTAAAGTACTAATGGAGTCCTATCATATAAAGCAACTAAATAAAAGCAGTGACCAACTAACCACGATTTTTATTTGGTAAATAAATGACCAACGAAAGAGTCTTGCTTTGGATTAGAGGAGCCGCTGCCAGGACCCTTCGAGGACTCCTGGCGCTCCTCTGGTTGGTCTTGGCTGGGTGTGGCAGGTACTTCGGCCGCTTAAGGGATGTCGTGGCGCAGGCAGGAGCCGAAACTGGACTCCTGGCGCTGAGCTTGTGCGTCAACAGGAGTATCCATCTGCTGGAGCGGCTGTTTTGGCTGGCGGTGGTCATAAGCAGTGTGATCGCCGCCCTGGTGCTCAGTCGCCTCCAGTTGGAGCGATACTTCAGCTCGCCCACCGTGATCTCCGTAGACCGAGACTACCGCGGCTGGAACGGATCCCTTCCAGCTGTCACGCTGTGCTACTACGACCACATCGACTCCTTCAAGGCCAATGAGTACATACAGGAGGTGTGGAATGTGTCCATCATCGACGAGGACTACTTCTACTTCATGGACTTCCTGTACGCCGTGGTGAACGCCACCGCGGGCAACTACGCCGAGTTGGCCAAGTTCGCGGAGGACGAGCGCTTCGACCAGATTGACCTGTACGAGATGATCCAGCGGGTGGACAGGCCCTTCGAGCAGGTCATCAGCAGCTTCGACGCAGGCTTCCAGGTCCACGTCCAGCGGGTGATGACGGAGCGCGGAGCCTGCTACGCCATCAACTCCCCCACGTCTACGGTGCTGAGTGGCCAGTGAGTGCTCAGGGAATGGGTCTACTTCTCGCTGATCCTGCCATCTTCCATCTTTCAGACCCGTTGCCTACGAGCTGATGCCGCAACCCCTGTCCTGCCAGTATGGAAAGCAGCAGTGCTACATCCGTATGGATTTGTATGAGAGCACGGGCGTGGTGGGTGATGCACAATGTCCTCCATTGAGTAGAGTCTCTGAACTGAACTATGAAATCAACCTTTCAGCTGGACGTGCACTCGCCATTTGAGGTTTCGGCCACAGAGGAGAACATTGTGGCCCTCCACAAGTCCGACGAGATAACCGCCTCGTTCAAGGTGCTGGAAACGGTGTAAGTAGACCAGACACCCCACCACCCCCCACATCCGCACTACATTGCCCCATCATCCATCCAGACAGTCATCATAGAGGGATTGATTTATATGCTCCTCCATCTTCAGGGCATCGAAGAACTTGCGCCAACTCAGCGTCGCCCAGCGCAAATGTGTATTCAACAACGAGGAGACGTCCAACCTAAAGGTATATACATAGTCATCTTATCTGGGGAAAGTGGCCTGCGTTTCGGTTCGGCGGGTAAACAAATTTCCCAAGTCAAATGGAACAGCAGCTGATAAGTGGTATCAGTGCAAGGAACCCATATTTCACAGCAGTTTCCCTGGATTCTCTGGAGGAATGTGGAGTTATCTAAGCACGTGCTGGGATGCTCCACTTCATCACACCTATTAGAAACATTCAGTTATCCATTTATTTATCCCACAGATCTACAGTAAGTCCCTGTGCCTGGCCAGATGTCGCGCGGTGATGGCCCTCGAGATGTGCAACTGCGTGCCCTTCTTCTACCCGTACGTGGATGGACCCAGCTGCAATCCCGCCGGATTCGAGTGCCTGCTGGACTTCAAGTGGCCCATCTGGGCGCTGCACATCTGCAAGTGCCCCTCCACCTGCACCGATATCGAGTACACCATGCAGACGGTGAAGAAGAGCTCGTGGGGCGTGAAGAACAACGAGGAGGTGGCCAGCAGCGAGACCGCAACCTCCAGCTTCCGTTGGGATCTGATCCCACCCAAGGTGCGCATGCGACGGGATGTGGTCTACAGCTTCGAGGACTTAGTGGGTGAGTCCGCTTCAGACTCTCTATGTATTTATGTCCTATAGCACTTGTGCTCCACAGTATCCTTTGGAGGAGTACTGGCCCTCTTCGTGGGCGTCAGTGTGATGGGCCTGGTGCAGATGGTTCATGTGCTCGTCCACAACTTGCTGCTGGACGTGTTCACGCTGCTCCGCCTGGTGTGGCTTCGACTGCGGCGCTGCTGGCGAAGAGACGACCACAAGCGGGAGGCCAACCAGCACCACCATGCCCATGCCCATGCCCGACTGCATGAATTCAACGAGCGCCTCTCTTTGGCTGCCACCGCTGAACTGCCTCCATTCGACTACGTGAATTGATAAGCGACAATTAACTGGCAAACCAAATGCGGTCAAAAGTTTAATGTTACTGGTGGGTTGGGTTGGATGGGGTCGGTGGTGGGTTGCTGGATCCCCGTTGGGGGTAGAAAACCATGTCGCCGCCATCGGCGTTGCCCAGTTGCCGCTCAGTCTTCCACGCGAACAGTCGACGGCGTGTGACCGCGATTGCGATTGCCCAGACAGACGGACAGATTTAAGGTTTCCCCCGAAAGATCCCGAGCAGATATGCAAATACATTGTAGGCGGCGGACCCTCAGATAAGATAAGCCTGCTCCGGAGGCGATAAGTCGGCACATCACATAGCCAGAATTATAGGAGTTCGTCGGAGAGGTGACTGAACCCGTTGAACTTACATAGCTCGAAATGCAGGAATCCGGCGGCTCGTCGGGCCAGGGACAGGGCGGTCCATCGCTGTGCCTCGAGTGGAAGCAGCTGAACTACTATGTGCCCGCCCAGGAGCAGAGCAACTACAGCTTCTGGAACGAGTGCCGCAAGAAGCGGGAGCTGCGAATCCTCCAAGACGGTGAGTCAATACTCCGGATGTGGATGTAGTAGGTGTCTATGGGAATGGGACTGATTTGCGGTCTGGCGCGGTTCGCTTTGCTTTGCAGCCAGCGGGCACATAAAGACCGGCGACCTCATCGCCATACTGGGCGGATCCGGAGCGGGCAAGACCACGTTGCTGGCGGCGATTTCGCAACGGCTGCGAGGTAACCTGACCGGGGATGTGGTTTTGAACGGCATGGCCATGGAGCGGCATCAGATGACGCGCATCTCCAGCTTTCTGCCGCAGTTCGAGATCAACGTGAAGACGTTTACGGCATACGAGCATCTGTACTTTATGGTGGGTCCTCTATATCCATATAGTAAAGCCTGATTAGATTAATTACCATATCCTCTGTCCCAGTCCCATTTCAAGATGCACCGCCGCACCACCAAGGCGGAGAAACGCCAGAGGGTGGCGGATCTCCTCATGGCAGTGGGCCTGCGCGACTCCGCCCACACCCGCATCCAGCAGCTGTCAGGCGGAGAGCGAAAGCGACTCAGCTTGGCCGAGGAGCTGATCACCGATCCCATATTCCTGTTCTGCGATGAACCCACCACGGGCCTGGACAGCTTCAGCGCCTACTCGGTGATCAAAACACTGAGGCACTTGTGCACCAGGCGACGGATTGCCAAGCACTCCTTGAACCAGGTCTACGGCGAGGACTCGTTCGAGACGCCGAGTGGCGAGAGCAGCGCCAGTGGCAGTGGCAGCAAGTCCATCGAGATGGAGGTGGTGGCCGAGTCCCACGAGAGTCTGCTGCAGGCGATGCGGGAGCTCCCAGCCCTGGGAGTCCTGAGCAACAGCCCCAACGGCACCCACAAGAAGGCGGCCATCTGCTCCATCCATCAGCCGACGTCGGACATCTTCGAGCTCTTCACCCACATCATCCTCATGGATGGTGGCAGGATAGTCTACCAGGGACGCACCGAGCAGGCGGCCAAGTTCTTCATAGAGTGAGTTGGTTCCTTCCTTTCGAGATTCCTCGCTACATCCAAATCATCCTAGCCTGGGCTACGAACTCCCGCTGAACTGTAATCCTGCGGACTTCTACCTGAAGACCCTGGCTGACAAGGAGGGCAAGGAGAACGCTGGAGCCGTGCTCCGGGCGAAGTACGAGCACGAGACGGATGGACTCTACAGCGGCAGCTGGTTGCTGGCGCGCAGCTACAGCGGGGATTACCTGAAGCACGTCCAGAACTTGTAACTCCTAGCAGTGAATTATTGAGAAACTGACTCTTCAAAACTTCTATTATGTTTCAGCAAGAAGATTAGGTGGGTATATCAGGTGTACCTCCTGATGGTGCGCTTCATGACCGAGGATGTGCGGAATATCAGGAGTGGGCTCATTGCCTTTGGATTCTTCATGGTAAGTGCTTACTAGCTTCGCCAAAGATAAGCAGTATTCTAATCTCCAACTGCAGATCACGGCTGTAACACTATCCCTCATGTACTCCGGCATTGGAGGACTCACGCAGCGAACAGTGCAGGACGTCGGTGGATCCATCTTCATGCTCAGCAACGAGGTGCGTGTCTTCCTCTCCTCTCTACCTCCAGTCACTTATGTACTTCTCCCAGATGATCTTCACGTTCAGCTATGGCGTAACGTATATATTTCCCGCCGCCCTGCCCATCATCAGGCGGGAGGTGGGCGAGGGCACCTACAGCCTGTCCGCCTACTACGTGGCCCTGGTGCTCTCCTTCGTGCCCGTGGCCTTCTTCAAGGGCTACATCTTCCTGTCGGTGATATATGCCTCCATATACTACACGCGCGGCTTCCTTCTGTACCTCAGCATGGGCTTCCTGATGAGCCTGTCCGCGGTGGCGGCTGTCGGCTATGGGGTCTTCCTCTCCAGCCTCTTCGAGTCGGATAAAATGGCCTCCGAGTGTGCGGCGCCCTTCGATCTGATCTTCCTGATCTTTGGCGGCACCTACATGAATGTCGACACAGTGCCTGGACTAAAGTACCTCTCGTTGTTCTTCTACTCCAACGAGGCGCTGATGTACAAGTTCTGGATCGACATCGACAATATCGGTGGGTACCTCCCAGTAGATAATCAGGATGCAAGTTATCGAATAATATCTTTTCTAGACTGTCCCGTCAACGAGGATCATCCGTGCATCAAGACCGGAGTGGAGGTGCTGCAGCAGGGATCCTATCGCACCGCCGACTATACCTACTGGCTGGACTGCTTCAGTCTGGTGGTGGTGGCCGTCATCTTCCACATCGTGTCCTTTGGGCTGGTGCGGCGATACATTCACCGCAGTGGTTACTATTGATTGGCGCGCTTTTATTATACTAATTTCAGTTTACACTGTTACAGAACTTGCTTCAGCTTAATTTCAGTTGCATTGAGTACACGTGCAGTAGTTAAGTAAAATTTGTAATTTTTAAGCACAAACTGTTCTAATACATCTAAACTTCAGTGGAAAATATTGCATTCATCAAACTTGAGTCGCATAAAATAAATCCCATATAGATCATATACGTATGCCGTTACTAAAATAAATTTAACTTGCATTTTTTGAGCTCAAGGAGAAGTCGGGAGTCTTGCGAGTCGAAGGAGAGGCGATCTATAAGATCTATATCAGATTATTTTACTTACACCTATTAATATACGATTGTCTGTCATTATATATAAATGGTTTGAAAGGCTTTAAAGAGACCTGACATTTGAATAAATTAAGCTAAAACAACCAAAAATAATGGAAACAAAAACGAATTAATCTTTTTGCCTAAAATGCTAAAGAACTAAAACTCATGTACACGTCTGGCTACTCCTTGCCGACTCCTATAATTTCAAGGGATCGGAGAGGATTTAAGAGCATCATATCATGATAATGCCTTTTCAAGAATCATCCTATTGGCCCTACTGTTCTAGCAGTCAAAGGAAATCTGTCTCTTGGCTTTGCCTCCGGAGTGGTTGCTGTTGCCCACGGGTGGCATTTGGAACTTGCGCGCCGAGCTGTTACTTCCGCCGCCTGCAAAGTAGGGACTGATGTTCTGCTGGTCCTTGCCGGTGAAGTTCTTTTGCGCCGATCGGCGAGCCTCGCAGTCCATGTTCTCGCGCAGCGCCAGTCCGCCTAGGTTACTCTTCGACGAGCTGTTCTGGAGCGAGGCATTGGGTCGTATGGGTTGGCGTTCCTTGCAGAAGAGATCCTCCGAGATGCGATCCACTATACTCGATTGCGTATCGGAGCAGGCATTTGTGGGAAGGCTCATTTGACTCAGACCGAAGGAATCGATGGAGTTCTCGCTGCCAAAGATGTTGTGCAGGGATCGCGCCGAACCTGCTGTTGATCCTACGACCGATGATTGCGAGAGAAGCAGTTTGCGCTGGGCAAACTCCTCCGGACCAATGTAGCCCGAAAGGCGGGTGCTCGACAAACGTTTGGCCTCGCATTCCTGACTGCGTGCCTGCAGGTAAACGTCGTCCGCATTCTTCCCCGCAATCACGCTAAAGGCAAACTTCTTGGCCAGCCTGCGGAAGGTGGAAGTTCCAGTAATGTTTATACGAGTATTATATCCACCCCTTACTCACCTTAGCAGGGTTTCGCTGTTGCTGGACGAATGCCCCAGGTAGAATTCCTGGAAGATGCGCTTCACAATGCGCGTAAGGTCTGCCGCATGCTGACGGAATTGCTCGTGCTTCGGCGTAATTTTCTTCTCCTGCAGTGCCTGTGACACAGCCCAAAGGAGTTTCTGTGGCAATAAGCGAAATTAGTATGACGATTTTAGAGAATGAATCTTAGGCATAAACCATATACAAAAGGCATCTTTTAATGTATGGATTAAGTGGGACTCACCTTTCGCTGGTTATCAGTCATACTGCTATTCGGTGTGGCGCTCATCTCCGAGTGCGCTCTGTGCAGTTTACTCGCCAGTGGCGTACCGCTTGCAAAGGAGGCCGGGTTAACCAGGTTGCTACTGCTGCCGCTCAGACCAAGACTGAGCCGCGTCTGGCCAGGGGTAGCAGCCGTGTGCTGCGCCAACTTTAGCTGAACACCCGCAGTGGAGGAACCAGCCCCAATGCAGAAACTCTGGCTCTTGATTTTTAGCGCGCGAGGAGTCAACCCACTGGGTCCACTGCTCTCGGCGCGGAAGAGCTTGCTGCTCTGGCTAGCCAAATCAGCTGAATCCTCGTCATCGCAGGCGTTTCTTTTCCGCTTCAGAATCGACTCTAGCTGGTTACTACTGCCCTGGTGATCTGGCGAAAAGAGAGCGCGCTTCGACCGCTCTACGCGGTTCGCAATCTCCGGCTTGAAGAGCGGTTTGGGCGGCATTAACTGCTGTTGCTGCAGGGTTTTGGCCGGACTTTGGAATAAGGCACGCTTGGAGGTTTCTCTCGAAGGTCCTGGCTTGATGAGATCAGTGCGGTAGAGGCGCTTTCGGGCGGATGAAGATGGCGTCTTGCGAGCTGGTGCAAATGCATCATTAACAAAAGTTCATTGGCTTATCTTATCAAATCACTCACCTTTTTTCTTGCTGCCCGGCGTCTTTCGTTTGGGCGTGGCCTTGCGTTTATTTCGCACTTTTCTGTAAACCAAAAGCATGGAAATTAGTATGTGTTTGGAGTTTTTAATCACAAAAGCTACCCACTTCTTATCTAGCATTATTTGTGGTCCAATTGAGCTGTTAAGCTTCTGTGAGTTGGTGGCTAGATTCGCAGAGGAAAATATGGCACGTCGTTTGGCCAAATGACTGAGGCGGTTGCCAGGCGATTGGGTTAACATTCTGTAAGGAGTTGGGTTCAGTGAGTTAAGCGTTCACACGGATGGATATTTTATTACTCACTTCATACGCATGTTTCTTTTCTTGGCGCTCGAGGGCGATCTCACATAGGACGTGGCGGTTTCCACGCCCACATAGCGGTCCACCACGGACATGCTGAGGTATTCATTTTGTTCGGCAGCCTTGTTAAGATTGTAGCTGTGGAGGGACGCGGGTAATGAAAACACTGCTAGCACAATGCTTTAAAGAGCATACCTCAGTCCATGATGTCTCACTCCCAACACATCTCGCCAGCCCATGTTTTGAGCCTCCGAGAGACTGTGAGAGGGTCGAAACAGAGAGGTTGTTTCGCTAATGCCACTGTCCTCGATTGTGGGAGTAGATGCCGGGCTATCCTTGGAGAGAAAGTTCAGCACGTTTGACTTCATGCTTAGCACCATTTTGATGACGTCCACATCGGGTGCAGTCACCGACGGCGGCGGACGAACTCCCTGAAGGCAGCGACGTATTCGTCGATACAGCTCCCGTTCTCTCCTGCAGTTTTCCAAGAAGTGTGACCGGGGATCGTTGGCGTTCAGCTGGGTGGTCGAAAGGTCCATCGTCTGCTCATCCACAAAGCTGGACTCCGTGGGCGCATTCAGCGAGCAGCGAGCTCGTGTGTCGCTGGTGCACTGCGACTCTTCCAACACCTCGGGTAGATCCTCCAGCCTCGTGGGCAGCTCCTTTTCCGGTTGCTCGTCGTTGTCAGCTTCATCGTCGCTGTCGGCAAAGAGATCAGGCGAGCGCTCGTTGTTGAACTTCTGCTGCGAGGTGTTGAGCGAGGTTTCCAGCACGTTGGACAGTCGTGGATTGGCATTGGAGGGCCCAGGCTTGTCCTGAATTTCGGGCTTTGCGGTCAGACTCTTGATTTTGCCATCGAAGGAGAGGCTGCCAGTTGTCGTGGTGGCTGTAGTGGCCACTGACACGGCCATGTCCACGGCATTGCAGCTGTTCTCCTCGATGAGGGTGTCGTAGAACCGGGGAAAGACAATCTTGCCCGGCGAGGGACGACGGACGGCAGGGGGCTCCACCTCCGGCAGCTTGAGGTTCTGCAGCTGGGAGCCATACAGTCGCTTGTTCACCTGGCCATATGGGCTCTCTCCGAAGCCCAGGAACTGCGATTCCTGGCTGCCTGTCTTCGGATTGGGCGGCGTTGGGGTTTTCTTGATGGGCTGGCTGCTCAGTGCTTTCGGTTTCATCAGATACGGTAAGTTCATGTGATCCTCGTCAGATATGTGGCTCTCATTGTTTTCACTGAGCGAAGACTATAAAACACGGAGTTTCAGCAAGCTCGCATCCGCAAGGACACCAATTAGTCTTACCCCGCTTCCTGTAGAAGGCTCCGATTCGTAGCTGTTGTTTATCTTGTTCCCAATAGTGGCCATTCTTCGAATAAAAATAGATTTCCTGTTGTAGTTATAGCTTCTTCTATAGCCCGAAGTTATTTTAGGCACGCGGCATTTTGTACAGGCTGCTCCCGTTTGTGGAGCCTTACGAAAGGCTAGAGTGACGGGGCAGAGAATAGTGAAAGTAAACACGGGGGAGTCACTGACGCTTTTCTTATCTCAGCCGCATCAATCTTCTTGGCAGTGCATTTACCTTTTGGAAATGTGGCACTTTTCCCAGGTCGGGGAAAACTAAGTTACCCAAGCGAAAAACGCGCGTAGAAGTCTGACTTTTGCGTGCATTTAAGGCGCTCGAGCCGCACGCTGCACGTCTATCGCTAGTATCCAGTTGTGCCCGCGAGCTTGTAGCTCCTATTGCATGTTGTCTAGCGCCTTTAAATACCTTTAATTTGTTAAATTATCTATAAAACACTGTTGTTAAAATCGCTGCCTGCATGAACATCTGCCTGCTTTTGGCGGTGGTACTAACGCGTCTGGGGATTGCCATTAGTGATGGGCGATGGTTGTGCTATCGGATGGCAGCTGTCAAGCTGTGATCAGGGTCGTGGTTATTGTGGTAGTCATATTCCTGATTAGGACCTTTTCTAACCAATCAAACTAACACATAAATATATTTTTTACGAATTTATTTACTTGTGGAACAAAGTTATTTCTATGCAAAATTCTACCCTACAAGACAAGCTATCGCTGCCAGCAGCAACTATCGCACCTCGTGTCAGCTCTGGTAAACAGCTGTTCGCGCGTAACATCGCACAATAACAACAAGCCTTCAAATTTATTAAATCTTTTATTTTTACTGCTGACTGCGTGCTTTTAATCACTGCGCCCACTTTGAAAACCCCCACCGACTCCGATAAATTCAGTTGTGCCCAAGAAAGCAAACGCAGCAGGCCGCCAAAGGGCCAATTACGCGCTTCCCAACCACTGGCTCTACAAGCAACAACAACTAAAACAGCAACAACCACTGAGCCAACAACACATCATCTCATCCATTTTACAAAAAAAAAAAACGTAACTAGAGTCCACGGAAAGCGATGCGATTGAGCCGCTAATCTCGGCGAGATGCGCGGAATCGAGGGCAAAGTGCTTGTTCTGGGCTCGCGAGGTAAGCACACACGTTTCCACCCGTTTCCCATTTCAATGGCCGTTCGGTGGGCTCCATTCAGAAGTCTCAATGATCCGCATAATGACAGTAATTCCATCAATTGCCCTGTGATAAGATTAATAACCGGGGTGAGCCGATAAGCCGTAGCCTTGAACTCCACTGGCCCCAATTGGGAATCTGCAGGCTGCGAGCTGCAATCTGGATTTAGGTAGATGCAGAAGAAGGTCTGGCAAAGACAGGGTGTCTGGTTGGGATTAGGCTGAACTAGCCGATGAATTTCACCACAGACAAGGTCTTCACAGCAAGATGACGCTGCCCTTGGGAGATTTAAGATAAGAAATCTATGTTAATGGGCCAAATTAGATGGCTTTAGTAGTGCACAACTTCAATACTTCAAATTGTTCATTTCTACATTTGTACCAGCTCATGAAAATATCTTCCATAAAAAGATCCCCATACATACATAAGTGTACTCCAAAAACATATCAAGATTGAAGCCTCCACCGACTACCGACACTTTTACACTACAAAGTGGACATATTTTGCAGTGTAATCGGCTGACGAATTCGCAATGAGTATATGTATTTAAGTTTGGCCCAAGGTCAACTAAGGGGGCTTATATGCACAGCGGTTGCAGTATTTGCTCTGCTTTTTCGCCAAACAAAGGGACGCATTGATAAAAAAAGGCGGTACTTTCCTCGGAGTATACGTTCTTCCCTTTATCGCCGGATGATTCAGTGCATGCATGTACTGCAGCTCCACGCGCAGATTCCCCGGCCGATCAGTCACAGAGGGGCTTTTCTGAGCGACAAAAAAGTGGGCACTGCCAAACAAAGAATCTCGTGGTCGGTGGGCGATTCCTTATCAGTGTTTACCACCTTTTGCGGGCTAGTTCGTCTCCAGTTTTTGTTTATTTGGCTCACTTTGCGTGATTAATCAGTGGTCAATTAATGCGTGCGCCATTGCGCATTCACTGACTTCAAGCTGATAAGCTGCACGGCATTATGTTTGAAGCGAAATAGGGCTCACGGGTAAACAGGGAGACAATGCTGTACCTCGATTAATTGCATAATTTGTGTTCTTTTCTTGCAGGAGTGGGCAAAACACGTTTGGTTATCCGCTACATAAAGAACACGCTGCACCGGAAAGAGAGCGAGGTGCCCACGATAGCCGTGTCCTTCTTCACGTGCAACATCATCCTGGACGAGGTCAAAATTAAATTGCAAGTGCGTATACAGCAGCAAGAATATGTATCAGTGCACCCAACTCTTTTGGGGCAAACGCAAATGGAATTGCCTCGTAAAAAAGCCGAAGCCAAAGGCAAAGCCAAAGGAATTTGCCACTGCCCCACGCGCCCACTAATCCTATTTGCCGGCTGGGCTGCCGGAACGCTAATCTGGGTTTATTCTGCCACTGGCTCCGCCGCGGGTCCTGCTCGTCCGCCGTCTCCGCCGCCCACTGTTTTGGTCACTTTATTTGTCCTTTTTTGTTTGCAATTTGTGCGTCCGCTGCACTTGGTGTTATTCGCTTTTTTGTTAGCTCGTTCCTGTTTTTTATAGTTTATTGATAAGCTAAACGGGAGCGTCAGTAGTAGCAGCTTCGCCCATTGCCAAAGGGTTACCACCCACTTGGCCCTGGCTGTTGTATTTACTCTTCGGTGATCCCGATTTTATGCGCAGCCATATAACAATGGCCACTACTATAGCCATACGTTTACTCTCAACGCCAAACGGTTTTTTTCTCTAACAAGATGCACAGGCAGCTGGGTGGATAGGCTTTAAATTGAGAACATTTGAAACTTTCTAGTTAAATAGGATTGGCACTTAGCTCTTAAATCCAATCACATAGCCTTTAAGCAAAGCAATACTTTTTCTTGAAAGAAGTGCTTGCTCAAATGCAGACGAATGTTGAAAGAAACAGGTCAGATTTGTTTTTCCCCCCGGTTGACCCCAGTTGACCAGCAGAAGCAGTCGCCGGCGCACAATAAGTATGAATACATAATAGGATATAGTTTTCGTATTCCGCTTGTTAGATTCGCTTGCGGGGCTCTTTGTTTCTTTGCCAAGCTTTTTTGTGCTTCGATTTAGTTTCGCCAATGAACATGTCGTTGCCCCAAAATGCTTATGATTCGCATAAAGCGGAGCCCCTTGAGAAGACCTAAAGCAGGGATTCCACATCCAATATGATTGTTATTGCTGTGGGAAAACGCGACAATAAAACGGCAATTGCAGAATAAGCGGGCAATGACTCAATTAAATTCAAGTGGCGTACGAACTCTAACCACTGCTCACTCACTCTCTCTCCATCCTCGTAGATCTGGGACACAGCTGGCCAGGAGCGGTATCGGGCGATGGCGCCCATGTACTACAGGAATGCCAACGCCGCCATTCTGGTCTTCGATCTAACGCAGTACAAGACCTTCACGGAGATCAAGTCGTGGATTCAGGAGCTGCACCGCAATGTCCAGGACCCGATGATACTGACGCTGGTGGGTAACAAGATGGACATGCAGGCGCAGCGAGCGGTCTCCCGGGAGGAGGCCTTCGTGTTCGCCACCTCCATTGGGGCCACCTACTTCGAAACCTCCACCGAAACGGATCAGGGACTGGAGCAAGTGTTCATCTCCACTGCCCAGGGTCTGGTTCGCCTGGCTGACGAGGGCAAGAGTCCGTCGCTGCGCTCCTTCCAGTCGACTGATTCGCTGGCCTACACCAACACCAACACTGCCTTCAGTCACACGGTGGCCGCCCTGGCCAGGAACTCCGGCAATGCAGCGTTCCGTCTGCCCTACGTGGACATTGGCCTGGCGGTGGAGGGCGAGGACGTGAAGACCAATGGCGTGGGGCGGCTGGAAACGGCGCCGTGGAGCATCGAGCACATCGCCCTCGGCGAGGTGGAGAGGCCCAGCTGGTGCTGCTACTAAGATCTATCAGATCCCCAGGATCCACCTCTGTGAAAGAACCAATGTGATTTTAACAGAACCAGACTGCAGTTCGAATATGGGCTCAAGAGCCATCCAGCATCGTTTAAGCAATCAAGCAACCCAACTCCGAAAACGCAAAGACCAAAAATAGCCGCCGCGAACTTGGCTTGAAGCTATGTATTAGATCACTGATTAGGCTAGATCCAGGATCCCCTCGATCCACTGACAAGGCGCTGCGACAACCGCTTCATCATAATATTAGTTCTTAATGACAGCTGTGTACAGCAATTGCCGCGTGCATATTATGACTTTATACACTCGATTCGCTCTAAGCCCATCTGACTTACCAATCATAAGATTAACCCGCCACACACAGGGAGCAGCACTCACGAAACACTCACAAACACTCACGAAACACTCACTCACAAGACGTTAACACAAACACCAATTCTTGTACAAAGCATTTTATACTGCATGCCTATAATAAATGTAAATGTAATAATGTATTTCGGCTGCTTTGTCATTTCGGCAGCGCCACGCCCCCCAGTGGCGAATCAACGGGCCAACGGCAGTGCAAGTGCATTAACTTGGCCATTAACGCGGCATCTTAACGTGTAATTGGAATTTAATGCCCCCATAACAATGCCAAGGGTTACAATTGTATTGGCTCCGCCGGCTCCTAATGCCTTCGCATTAAGTTTGCCCCCCAGAAGCGTGACCTGCTATTTTTATCAACCCTTGTGCGTCACTTGGGGGCTCTTGGATGAACGTGCGTTTTGGATTTTGGGGAGCTGCTAGTACTCTGACTTCATGGAGAGCTGTTCCAGGAGGAGTTTAATTATGAAATGATTTGTTTAGACTCTCGATCTGGGAATGCTCAAACAGAAATGTAATCCAATATACAAAGAGATTTAGCAAGGAGTGTCTTTTCTAAAATAAAATCCCGGAATGCGCACATTCGAATCGTATGACAGACTAATTGATATAAAATCAATACACGCCACCGGGCTGCCCAAGCAAAAAACTGAATCCATAATCCAAAACTCACTCACTCCGGAATTGATGGCCCATTGGAAGGCCAAATCGAATGGATAAATGTGGTCGTCAGTTGGCTGGCAAGTTCATAAAGCAGCGGAAGCAACCTTAACGATTAGCTAATATACATAACTTATGGTCAGTTGAGTCCTTATGTATAAATAATATGTGCAATTTAGCGTGAGATGCCGGCGACAAAAGACGCCGAAACTCATTCAAGTGTCATCAGCCGGATGGTTCCGTTTGCGGCTCCTATATAGCCATACCCATAGTAGAAGTCGAAGTCGTGGGCAGCTGGACTTCCTGGAACACTGGAACACTGGGACGTCGTGGGCTGTGGCGCAGTCAGCCCATTGATTCGCCATTAGGGAGTGGCAAATGAGTTGGCGCTGGCTCGTATCTGTATCTGTGTGGGTGCACTCAGCCGGAAGCGATGCGTGTGTGTGTATGTGTGTAGGGATGCCTGGCAGATAAATCCGTGACTTACATCCACACACGCACAACATACGCACCTCAAAATCTGGGCTGCTGCTAATGGTGTTTAGACGGCTTAATGATGTGGAAATGCACCAATGTAATCAAGGTGAGGCAAGAGCAGCAGCTTTATACTCAAATATATACGTATATATACGTACGAATCTCGAAGACATCCTGCGGGCGTGGGCCACACAATCCTGGTCTGTGTGCAGCTGGGTTAACCGAGCAGCCTGTTGTCCGAGCAAATTGCTCACTTCAGTCGGAGGGAGGCCTGTCAAGCCGTCTAATAGCTTCGTGTGCAACACTAGCCATTAGCATTCCCTGACTTTGATTGCTGCCCCTCTTCAACTTTCACTCGAGTGCCTAAAGTTATATCACTGAGCACCAATGGACTCCTTCACTATCAATTTAAAAATTAAGTTAATTAAGGTGCTAAAGAAAGCAACACTTCCACTTGTGGCACATATGTTTTTGTACTTTGTTAAGCAAGCAAACACCTTTCAATTGACCAAATCCATAATCGCACCATTTGGTATGCCCCAAATACCCATTTTTGAGCCGCAGACTTACTAATAGCCAACAATTTAATCCCGCCTCATATATGCAGATTTATATTTGCTTTTAATTCCTCCTATGGAAATGCAACTAGGCATCGATGGTCGATTTGGAGGGGGGACAGAGGGGCGGTGCGGCCATATTTGTATATGGAGCATGCATATAAATCGACTTACACGTCCTGCTGGCATATTTACGAGCCCCCCATGCATACATAGATTTGCGTATATTTTGTCGACGAGCGTTAGAATGTCAAATCTACCAAAGTTCTCAATGCCACATAAATTGCTGCCACACACACTCACACGCAAATCAAGTATGCAAACGAAGAACGTTTGTGCGACTGTGTGAGGTGTGCGCCCGTACACCCCTTTGTTCCTTCGTCCTGCCCAGTGCACCCCCCAGCCACTCCATCCAGCATCCTTCATCCTGCATCCTCCCATACATAGCACACATCCCCCATCCAGCATATCCGTTGCCATCGAATTTTGAATATTTATCAAGCGCCTCGCTCGGGGCTCAGTACGTTCACGCTTTTCTGATGCATACTTTATGGCGCCGTGCTGGTGTGCATGTGTGCGAGTATCTGTGTGAGTGGCAACTAGTTGGCATTGTTAGGGATCCAGCTGAACTTCCACTGACCTGCAGCGGCATTTGTGCACTCGTCCTGGTACACAGACAGAACAAGCAAATTAAATTCGAGTGGCGAGTAATGAATTCTTAGCGCTTTAAGTTTTAATTAATCGCCATTTAAGTGACAACCAACCGAATTTTTAAAGGGAGATTTATTATAATTATAACATATCTTTTTGGGTTATGATGGCAATTCAACACTTATTCCAACCTAAAATGCTTGTAACTAGATACAATGCTTTTGCTTTCTTTTCATGTTTAAAATGTTTATGTTATTTCCAAGAGCGTGTAGGCGCATTCCTTCTATTCGCACGCTCAACTCAAGCGGCGTCATAACAAATTGATTTTCCCACAACATTATTCGCATTATCGCATATTTTGCTAGCAAATGCGGATCAAGATAGCTCGAAATCCAATTTTCAGCGCTCGAAATCAAAGAGCTTTTCCGGCGGAAATGTGTTTGTTTTCCCTCCGCGCGGCGTTAAGTGCGGCAAATTAAATTCCGTTTCGATTTGGCATTATGTTTTAAGTACATGCCGAAGAAGAAGGGGCGTTTGCCACATTGACAATTAATCCAGTTAGCATACAATCGGCATTTCAAGCGCACGACTGCAGGACTACAGGACTGCAGGCAGCCTTAAAGGCAACAGACAAGGCGAATTTGCTCCTGGAGATTCCTTAAATGCCAAGATGTCGCCAGCCAGATGCTGAAAGCAATGCAGCGACATGGAAAATACCACAGCGGCGAATGCACAGACACGCAGGATGTGGATGCCAGGACGAGGCCGAAGGATGGGGCAGCCGGGTGGGTAACCGGGGATCCGGGGCCTTCGGGGCTTCAGTGCTCAAGATGACGGCGCTGCGGGCAAGTCGCTTGAGTGGAGTGTCCTCGTCCACGTCCCGAGCTCAAATCCCGAGTGCATAGACAGATGCTGCAGCTCAAGCTCAGGCACACTGAGCGAAAATCTTGGGTTTCTGTAGCTGTAATGTGTGTGTAGTTTATAAGATTGGTCAGTCAATAAACAGAACTCCCATATGCAATCAAGAAGTGTCGATTTTTATTTTAGGCATATCCATTGATTTATTTCCAGTGCAGTCTGCGCAAAAAGGCAATCTCAGCCGGGGAAAAGGAGGGCAACCTGGCAAGGAGTGGGCTGTGGCTCAGACCAAGGCACGACATGGCAATCCAAATGCAATTTAGTGTCATTTTAATTGAGCTGCCCAGCCAATGCCTTGGGTCTCTAAACGTATTACCCCGAAAAAACGCAAAGTTCCCACAGAGTTATTTATGTCGGGGCATAAAAAAGCATTTGAATGTCACCTAATTCAATAAGTGCCACAAGAGTGCAATTGTTGGGTCATAAATTGCCTTGAAATCCGAAATCCAAATCGAAGAAGCGTATTTCGCTGCAGGATTTCGAGGATTTTCTTGAGAACAATGTGAAACAATTTAGCAAATGGAGTTCCTGTTTTGTGTCAGCCCAAATTGAGTTGGGTTGCCTGGTCGCGGGTTAGACACGAATCTATTTATCATAATTTGCCTACAAATTACTTTTCGCCCACGCAGATGGTGTTGTTGCCAACTCATGCTGCCAATTTGGAGTTTCAGGTAGCTGGGCCGCAGCGAAAACGGAGGCTGAGCAAATATGGCAGCCATTAACGAGATAAGCCCACGCCACGCACACAGATGTAGGCTCCCCCTGGAAGGGGGAGGATCCCCCTTTGGGCGGGCTTAAGGACACAATTTGTCTAGACAAACTCCAGCTCGGCTTGGTTTTTCCATATTCTCGCCTTGCTACCCTGAAATCAGCAGGATGGCAGCTTGATGTGCAGGCTAGAAAGGAAGAAAAGCGTAATAGATGGCAATAAAATAGAGCTGGAAGCGAAAGAGTTACTCAAGAGATATATGAGCAGTTTAAGGATACATATGTACAAATTTTAAATCTATTTGAATCATAATCACATTCCACATGCACATCCCATTCAATACAAACCTTGTCTGCGGATCATCGCCGCTTGTGGTTATCCTATTACTCATATCCTTTTGGCAGGGTATCGACTGAATGTCGAACATAATTGAGATAACTTCGGCATCCTTTGTCCACATGTCCCTTCATATCATTTCCCTGCCACTCGATGTGCTGTCATACGAATTGTGAGACGTCACTGTCACACGAGAGTGAGCCATTTTCCTGCTGTTGTGCGATGCCAACACTTTGGATTGTGTTTGCGCCGTTGTGCCATTGTGCCTTCTATTCGCCCATCTGGATGTCCTGCGCCAACGGGGTCCTGGATCCAGGATGCTTTCGGATCGCCCCCGCAGAGCCATTTGCCATTTTTAATTGTTTACCTGCAAACCAATAGGCGCACAAAGCTTTTGTTTTACCCCGATTCGGATTCCGATTCGATGCGAATCGAGAGTGCTCTGCGACAAAACAAAAACAAGAGTAAAAAATCGAGGACGAAAATAAAAATGGGATTGCCGGCAACAGGTTCGCAACGAATTAAAACGATGGGCTTTAAGTTTTGAGCGCCCAGGGACATTCGCCGGCGTCCTGAGCCCCCTGAAATTTCGAGTTCGCGTTCACATCATTTGTCTGCTGACTGGGCAGCCATGAATCTGCATTTAATTCTGGACCGGGCCAGCATTTCAACTCGTTTTCATGCACTGCCCCTGGGGAGCCATGTGTGCGGGGATATAATTTCGGGTTATGGCGAATCGGTGCGGTGCACATGGAGGAGCTATTAACAGGCCCACAAAGACCCCGACTTAGCCCCAAAACGAATGCTGGTACCTTGGCCGGCGTCTTTGTCTTCGGACTTAATGGAAATGCTGTGCGCTTGCCGCTTCATCTGCTGGTAAGTGGGTGGTGCTGACGTTTGACATTGACTGGCTGATAATATAAATATCATTGTTGCTTGCACATAATTAAGCCGGACAGTCGACAAAGCCCTTCAACGAACGCAAGTCTACAGTGGGTTAAGTGAATTGAAGATACAACAAAATATTATGTTTGGATTTTAAATGGCTTTTATATACATTATTAATTGAACTCGCCAAGTGAAAATGTAATTGAATTAATAATGTATCTCATCCTTAAAGCTTCCATACAGAACTGAAATTACGGACAACGTTGCGTATGAGCAATATAAATCACTGCTTAAAATGTACTTACTTTTAGAATGGCTACCTATGTTTTTTTTTACAAACTCCATCGCACTGCTCCACTGTTTAGTTGTGCCACAATTCGAGTGCCAGCCACTGTCTAATATTTGATTGTGTTTTTAGTCCTTCTGGCAGTGGCTTTAAGTGTGTTTGTGTGCGTGGCAGGCAGGGGATGAGTGTGTATATGTGTGTGTGTGTGCGCTGGGCCCTGGGAAATGGGACATAATGCGCCTAGTGCCAGCTCCAGTTGGCAGTTTGTTGGCTTTCAGCTTTGGTCGCTAATTAAGCCTGTTTATCGAAGTAAGTTAGCTGTTCAACTTTCGCTCCATAGCCCCCGACCCCCTTATCCTTGTCCTTCGCCAAGATGATCGGCTCAGTTTAGTTTAGTTTTATCCGCTAACTAAATTAGCTGTCTGTCTGTCGGCATATGCATGCATTGTATATGGAGTATGGATGAAGTGTCGCCACAACTGAATTGGGGAGCGTTTCTAAGTGCAGCAATAAAGCGATTCTCGCTTGCCGCAAAGTCTTCGAGTTCGGCTTTAATTGAGCAAATTATAGAGGGGTAATTAAAATGGTTGGCCAGCTGCGAGCAACTTTGTGGCCATGTCTTGCTGACGTGCGGTTCTCGTGTGTCACTCGCCTGCGGAATCGGGCTAAAAAGTGGCTCTGCGGTTTGCTTTGGTTATGACAATTTATTGGCCGCCAGCATTAATTAAGCGGCAATCAAGGTCAGGAAACCGCAATTAAATTGCGAGCAGATAGTTGAGGAAAAGCGCTCACACGCTCACATGAAACGTGTGTGCAGCATGCCATCCCATTTTCCGGGCCAAAAGGGGTCGTTTGTAAGCCATCTGAGCTGAACTTCACCTTTGACCAAAAGTTTGCACACTGCATGCAGTTTATTTGCTTCATTTGAGCTGCGGACTGCCGAATTGAATTGAATTTTGTACCGGCTCTGCCAACTATTTTATCCACTGAAATAAATCGCCGGTTAAGCTTAAGTGGAGGCAAGTTTAACTACAGGAAAATTTGAACTATTTTCTGTTGCGAAACTCCCTGCCATTTGTATTTTTCCCATGTCTCCAAATTTGCAATTGAGTTCGAGCATTGCAAAAATTGTAAAAAAAGGGCGTAAACATGAAAACAAAGCAAAAAAGAAAATGTTGAATGGAACTATTTCCGGTCCATTGGTTGGCAAATATTTTCTACATTTGTTTGCCATGAAAGCGGAAGAGATATCTTCGGAGCCCAGAAACTCATGACAATTGGGGCAAGATAAATGTGCCCAGCGAGCCGCATGATTATTAATATTATTACGCAGAATTCTCCCATTTTTTCCTGAATTTGCCAGATTTCATTCAACCCATTGAGTGCCGAAAAGTGCTGCAAACTTGGTCCGAGCTCGAATGGAATTCGAATCTCCTGCGAGTAGCTCTGCAAACAGAGGGCCATGAATCAAGTTGAGGAGCAGAGCCCCTGGCCAAACAATCACTGCCCCCTCTTGACAGCTGGGTCCTTTTGCTCCTGATCCCCCACCGAACTTGATTCGCACTCAGGGGTCTGAGCACTTGGTCCTGTGGATAAACGTTGGACTCACTTTGACGAGTACCCCCGTCCTGTTTTCCCCCTCCTGCCAGAACTAATGGGTGGGTGGACTATACATTCTACATTCACTCCCTCAAAGTCATATTCACATGCACACAGACGAGGAGCATCAGGTGCATAAGTCATGAGGCTTTTTGGTGGGCGGCATAGGAACAACTCTAATTTGCAATTAATGAAGCGCACAGCCCAGAGATTATGAGCGAATTTCGGAAATTATAAGCTCCAATGTCAACCAATTAGATGTTGTGCACGAAGAGAACACCAGGCAAGTAATAAATGGCACAATTCATATCATTCTGCTGGTTTATTCACGAAGGGATGAACAACCCCCTTGCGTGAGTCATTGTTTTCAAGTGTGAGAAGATGTTTAGAACCCGATCCGCTCTTATCTTGGCGCTAATGTTGAGTAGTGTTTTTCGTTTTTGCACATATGCCATTCCGGGAACTATGCCCACGGCTTGTTTTGGCCAACTGATAAGCGGAAAGTGGCTCGGACGAATTCCGCTAATTGGCAGGCGATAAGCGAGGTGTCCGAGAAAAGGGGAAATGTATGTAATTGACTCTGCCGCCGATGGGAGGGCCATAAAAGCAGGTGATGAACGGCGGGTTCCGGCCACAGTTAACTTGAATCTCGGCCAGCTACATAGAAGACGATGGACGCGAAGACGTTGATACTGCTGGCCGTGGCCATATTCGCCTGCCACACGATTGCACAGCCACACTACATTGAGGATTCGGAGGAATCAGCGGAATGGTGTCCACCAGACAATAATACCGATAACGACCATCCGAATAGAACCGATCACGACTCCGCCTTGTGCGCTAACTTCCAGCACATTCGCGATATGATCAATCAGGAGGCCCTGCTCAACCTGATCGAGGTGCACTACAACTGTGACCTGAAGTTCCGCCGCGCCATGCGGTACTACAACACCCCCGGATTCGAGAGGACCACCCAGCAGCTCACGGATACGGATGCCTACAAGACTGTTCTCAAGGAACTGCAGTCGGAGAGCGTGGATACCGCCGACATCGAGACCGTGGCGGACATCTTCCACTGCATCATCCTGCCCGTCCGCCAGCCCGACCGCAACTGCGACTGCAAGGCCGTGAAGCACCACACCTTCGTCGGCGACCTGCTCGCCATCATGCCGAAGCAGGAGGTGCACAACTATGTGGCACAGTCCCAGGCGAACCACACCAACTTCGGCAACTTCACCAGGGCGGTGGTCTCCAAGCAATTCCAGGCCACGCTCAAGGCCAACATTGTGAGTAGATCCACTCCAGTGTTGCAGTGTATTGACTCCTTTGCTTCTCATTGTCATTTCCCCAATTATCCTGCAGAACAAGCGCGACGTGGTGAAGCCACTGCGCACCCTGCGCAAGAACGGCTGGGACATCCCGGAGCTGCTCCGCGCCATGCTGACCATCTTCCAGTGGTGAGTGGAGCACTCGCAGCCGGAGTGAAGTATTCAATGTGCCTCCATTGTATGTATGTAAGCCCAATAAAGCAACAAGTGAAAGGAAACAGTTCCGCATAGGCGAACTCACGGTTGACACCTGTCCATTTGTGGGGTGCGGAAGGTTGTGTGGCAGTGGGTGGTGCAATTACCACCCGCCGCGCCCGGCAGGACATCAACAAGTTTTCAGGACGTCGCCTTCAGCGGGCTCCACTTGTAATTGGCATCCATGGGTAACTGCAGTGGAAGTGTTGCGGAAGGAAGGATTCGTGTTGGAGATAATCGATCCGCGACATTTCACGTGGTTCTTTTCAGTTCAACCCATTCCGCCTGCAGCCAACTCATTTCCATTTCCCGGAAAACCTGAAGTTGGCAAGCGAATTGAGGCTGTTATCTACAACTTTCCTGAAGCAACTTTGCATTATTAATTAGGCAGCTCTTGAATATTTGAAATTAGTTCTTAGTCGCCATAATTCATATTAAATTGTCAGATTTTACATTCAGGAACGGAATTTCTTTGGCACACAACTTACACCTTAAAGCCAATTGTATTGCTAGTAACCGTTTTGTAGTGGAGGCCTCCCATGGATTGCGAGTGCGCCACTTGGCTGTCCCAGCTGGGTATTTGATTTGCCATGAGTCTTCCGTGTTTTAGGCGAACGTATTTAAGGCATCGACGGGAGTGGCTTATCGGATGGTTATCGGGATTTGTGGCCCGCTCGGCGGCACTTGGCAAACGAATTAAGACTCGTTACACTTTCATGGATCGCGCTCAATTTGAGAGCTGCCAGCTGGCGGGGAGTCGCCCAGCTCCTTAGTCCTTCGGCGAGGACTCTACCTATGCAGGCGTGCAATTTGGGCGGCACAAATGCCTGCTCATGGCAATTGATTTATGCCTGCGACGTGACTTCATTTCGGCGCAGGATACGGATTCGGATTTGGATTCGGGTTTGGGTTTGGGTGTGGGGCTACTCGAACAGCACCTGTTGTCGTCCTGGCTATTATTAAATTAACAAAGTAACAACCTCACTGCCGGGCGTTTGTGTGTGGGCGTGCCTATCCTGTGCAGGCCAAATCCGATGCCATTATGCATTATAACTGTATAAACAAATCGTGAGCGTGTCACGCCCACCGCCCCCGAACGAAGTACGTGCCTCGCACAGGAGCACTCGAGTCCTCGAATCTGGCAGCTCCAAACTGAAACGTGGACCGTCGCCCGGCTTGTGTGTCAATCAAGTTAAATGTTAATGAATTACTCGGCATCGGAACAAGGATATGCTGACAGGACCAAGCGCCACTTGTTTTTCTTTCTACACACTCCCGACTTCCCATTCCACCCACTGCGGTCGGGCTGTTTACTGTCGAGGTCCTTGGAGCAGTATGGAGACTTTGGGTGGCTTAGGGCAATATGATGCCAGAGAAAGTTGATCCTTGACTGGGCTGTTTTGCTCTTTGCCTTATATGCGATAATAACTTCTAGATGGGCAACCTAGAGTACACCATACAAGAGGTATCCAGCTAGTCGAACCTCCGCATCGATCGCAGGCGGCTTTCACTGTCATGGCCAATGTCAAAATGGGAAGATTCCTGAGCCCGCCTGTCCGCGTCCTTTCTTCCTTGTGGCAGCAAACAGGGCGAAATAAATCGTTGCATACTTACGTGCGCAAACAATTTGCGCTCTCGTCTTCGCCTGAGAAAATCAAGAACGCGGGCACTACGTGTCATTGAATTCATTACGCTGTCAGCCGCGCTTTTCTTTTTTCCATTTCCTCTGGGCGCATGCAGTAGATTAAAGCGGGAAAACCAAAAAAATAAAAAAAAAGTGGAAAGTGAGTAGGAAAAACAAAGCTCCAGCAATATGCCTGTTGAAATGAAATAATTAATTAACGCTGTCGTGGCCCGAATCGTGATTTGGTTACCAAACAACGCCCGTGTATCTGTGATGTGTGCAAACGATCCATCAACATCAGTCAAAAGGTCAAATCGTATGCAAATGGCAAATGGTGGGTATATTTACACTCGACACCAATAATGATGCATTCCGGCTTTTATGAGTATGTGTGTGGGGGGAATAAGATGCATCTGGCGGATGTATTGGCGATAGAATCGGCAATCGCTTTAAATCAAACTAGTGTAATTAAGCCATCGGAAGGAATCCAATTATTGCATCACTTTTAATGAATTATACATCCGCAAAGAGCGAAACAAAAAATGCCCAGAAAAGGGAAAATTAATTAGTGCAAATGCCCTTTGTGGCGAACCAATATTAGTATTATAGTATAAAAGTATATAAGTATTAAACTCGCAAATAATGCACATAATTAGATTAATACACTCTTTTTTAATCGCGAATTTTAACAGCTATTATAATTATGCGCGAATTATGCAAATAATAATATGAAATATTAAGCTGCTTGATTTATAAATCAATTCCGTGTTTGGAAATTTCAAATACACATATTAAATCAGCAAATGCGGCCTAAACAATCGCTAGCAACTTTGCTAATGCGCAATTGAAGGAGAATCGTTACCAATTGTTTCCTTGATTTGTTCTCAAATTTTATTATAGTAACGAACCTCGCCGCAGCTAGGCGCCAAATGCGATTTGAGTCGATTGATTTCCACCGACAGCTCGATTGCCAAGTGCAGTGTGCAATATGCTGGGTCCTTAGCCTTCCAAGGACTCGGACACAAATCGAGTTTGGCGAAAGGGGGGGCAGGACCATTCCGCATAGTTTGTGGGCAACACTTTATTTGGTTCACATACACATTTAATTATTACATTAAATCGAACTCGCTTTGCAAGCTGGCAAAATTCCGAAGAAGATAGAAGTCCTTTTGGTCCGCGAGAGCTGCTCGCTTTCTCCTTGCTCGAAGGACATTACTTTCGCCCTTTGTCTCGTACTATTGGGAATTCGAGCTGTTCTGGAGTGCGCTAAAATAATGTGTTTCGTTGATAAAATTCTTCCCACTCAGTGCTCTCATAACACTTCGGATTTATGGCCCGTGCTATCGGTGCTGCTCCCTCCGACGAATCCGCCTCGAATTGGGAAAGTGAAACCGCACGGGCCAGTGGCCATAAATAAATGCGGAGTATCAGTATCAGCTAGCAAATCTCATTACTTGGACCCCGGCCATCTTGGCCCAACCAAACCCATCTTGAACCAACCCAATCCCGCCCAGAAGCAGCTTATCTGCGGCGCTCGATTGGCCAGCCGGAGTGCATATCGCGGCCACAAATTCCCCAGATGAATAATTCGATGCACTGCAAGATTTCGCAGTTGCAATTCGATCGGCTTCACACTCTTAACGAGCGTGTTTAAGTGAAATTTGCGGCGGCCAATAATGTATAAATTAATAGCCTCCATTCGAGTTGCCAACGAGCGGAAGGACGAAGGACATGGCAGTCGCGGGCAAACGAAAATTAAATTAATTTAAAGCCCTTTAAGCAGAAATATCCAACGGCGAAATTCCATTTCTCCTTTCGCATGCCGTGAAATAATAGCCCAGTTTAATTCCATAAATGTTTTACAAGTGAAACGGCTCCAACTGGCAGCCGGCCAATGCATTTTCCGCCTTTCCGCAAAAAGAGCCATGGAAAGTGGGAGACAATGGTGGGAAATGTGAGGAGACTATAAGTCCTCGGCGAACTTTCGAAATCATAATGGAATGGCCATCTTTGGCCAATGCTCTAATTATCAGTTGCACGCACACTTGCCACACATCGGGGCACTGGAATAGTTTGAGCCGGAGCTCAAGTTTGGCCAACTCCAGCAGCCAGCAGAAATATTATTATTTTTTCTGTTGGCTCTTATCTCGGCTACCAACTACTTTCGCCTCGGCCGGCGGAGACGGAGGAGGAGCAGGGTGTTCCCCTGGTAATCCGGAATCCTTGTGGCCTCTAAAGTGGCCATGCGGGCGTTGCTTTCTAACCAGCGCAAATATTTTAACCTACAGGCCAGGACAAAAACCGGGCTAAAGGAGACGGCGGGGTTGGCCAAGTAAATAAATGTTTTCGAGATAAACAGGCGCTTTGTGTGTCGATTCGCCTTCCTCTCTCTCTCTTCTCCTGTTCCGCCTTAAATCCTTAAAGAATCCGAGTCGCAGAGTTTTTTGCACTTTGCATGCAAACGTTAAAAATCCGCAGCATGCCAATGGGGCAGCTCCAAAAGTCCCCCCTTTGGGCCACGTTTGTGTGTCCTTCTGGCTACGTGACTTTGGCACGCGTCGCGTTCTGTCTGCTGACCCACGGCCATTTCCCATTGTTGGTCATTAATTTGAAGGCAAGTGTGTTTGGGGCTGAGCCGGCGAACGCGAGCCTTTCGTCACCAAACCGCACGCGTTTAGTGGTAGTAGTTCGTTTGGAAGGTGACAGGGTGACCAACTCAGTATCTATGTGGGGTAGCCAAAGGTATGCCCTATACTCACTATTAACCATTCCAATGTCAGAAGGAAGCACCCTGTTCGGGGGCATATGCTCGGAACACTTTGTCATCCGACTCACGTAGGGGACGCACGTATGGCAGATCCTGAAAGGATTGTCCGCGCTCCGGTCAAGCTTGGCCCGCCTCGGTCCTTGGCCATCAGCTCGATTAGATGTTGTGGCCTGGCTGCGTCCTTGCGGTCATGTTTTGTGGATTCAACCTAGCTGACCGTCTGGTCTGGCTCTTCCCTGGCCGCGACTGTGGGAGTGGTAGTTGGAGCGGGAGTGGGAGGATTGGGTTGACGAGCGCTCGAATTGTCGGAGAGCCAGCAAGCGTTAAAAAATGTTTTAGCAGCGCATTTTTGAGGTTAACAGCGCGCACGTGCTGGCCAAAAAGGAAAGGGGTTGGCCGGAAGGGCCGGGGGACTTGACCAAAAGGTGGCGACAATGGCGTCGAGTGCTGCGAGCACTGGGCCAAAAGATTTATCTAGCCTGGCAGTACGTGATGCCAACAATTGTGTCAACGGACGGAATGCCGGAGTGCCGGACTGCCGTGAAATATGACGAATATGTTCGAGTGTGTTTCGCACACCCAAGTGGATGTCTTGTAAATCTCGATTAAATCTCCGGCAGACGTGTGCTCCTCGGAAAGACAAATAAACTGCAATCGTCGGGGCATAAATCCTAATTCCATTTTGATTATCTGCCTCCGGGGGACGAGTGGCTTTGAGGCAATCGCTGCAGCTGTCTGGAGGCCCAACAAATGCCTAATGTGGCTGGGAGGCAGTGCTATCTGGAGGCAGTGCTATCCATCGGATGCTCCACTTTCATATCCCAGAAGCGCAGCCGGCTCCACAGTCCCCAAATCCCAATTTCCCAGGCGAGCATTAACGAACATTTCCTTTGCCTGCACAGAGAGAAAGGATTGAACACCACTATACTGGTAGTGCTCCTCCAATAGGATCAATTCTATACTAAAAAGTTAGCCTTACAAGGATTCGACTGTTTGATATGTTGTTTCAGTTAAATCAATTGGGTATTTATTCAAAAAAATTAATTGATTCAGTGCCTGGTATCAACATTCTATAGAAACCCTTTGGATAACCGAAAGTCAAGGCAAAACCTGGGCCATTGAATCCGTGCAGCCATTAACATTTACGATTTCACATCCGGAGGTCAACCCACACTCCCACTCACAAGCAAACCAGATGCCATCGAGGATTGGATGTGCATGAGGAGGAAGCCAGATTCCCAGCTTCCTAGCTTCCCAGACTGGTAGGCGTTTAACATGGCAGCTGAAACACATCCAGTGATATGTGAAGTGAGGGCAAATGCAATGCAATTCTGGAAATCGACGAGGACCCTCTCTATTTGTTTGCAGTTTATCTGGCACAGGAGTGCTCCTGGTGGCCCGGCGTGATCCCCTTAGTGAGTCAGTGGGCCGGAAAGCGGCCAAAGACTTGCAGCCAGATGGGCTTGCGTCTAAAGTTTTGCATTTTAATAGCCTCTTAACTGCCGACCATTTGCACAGTGTTTGCTTATGTTGCCACAGGTCGGAGGAAGTGAGTGTAGTGGAAGGAGTCCCTGGGCCGAGTCCCTTGGCCAGGTGTGGCTGGCCTGCCCCCCGAGATTTGCATGCGATTGCATTTTCAACTTGGCCAATTTTCGGTTCATTGTAGGCGCTTAGACTCGTTTCCCCTGGAGTGAACTTGGATTTGATTTCGACATCGCATCGCATACGAGTATAGTACATGTCAGTGGACTTGTGATGGAATTTGTTGCCTTTCGCCAGTAATAGTTTAATTGTTCCTGCAATCGTATGAGTTTGCATTGCTGAGATACCAAAGTGAACCATTAACTGGGAGCTGGCAGGCCATTGGAAGTCATCAAATCGCTTTAAAGCAATTTCTTCATTAAAATAGGTTTACTCAAGTCAATTCGTGAGACTAAAAAATAGATAAACTACTTATCTACATGACATCGGGTTTAAAGTGAATTGATGTCAGAGGGATTTCGCAGACTTCTATTTTAATGACAGCCATTTGGCTTGATGCGTGGCCAACATGAGGAGTTCCACCATCATCATCAGGGGCACTGTTGCCAACGCCAAGTCACGTTATGGCTTGACTTTTCCTCGCTTCTTGCATTCTCTTCAAGTTTTTCCCAGCTTTACCCTGTTTTACTCTGCGATCCCCACTTTCTAGCCGCTCCTCCAGTGGAAGGGATGGGAAAGGGAGGATTCGTGACGCGACGAGATGCCACGCTAATGCACGCCCTGCAAAGTATGCAATAAATCTGGCGTTGGCTTGGGGCCACCTGTGCATGTGTGTGAGAAGAGAAAGGATTCGCTGTCATCTGTCTATCAGAAGCATTAACAGCTTTTACTTACTGCGTGGGAGCCGCTTTAACACTCGACACAAAGCAAAAACAACCATCTAGGCCAGAGAATGCCGCGATTTTTCAGGCATGCGACAAAATGTTTGCTTAATAATTTCCTGCCGCCACACTGCTGTTTGTTGCCACGCATCCAGCGAATGCCACCACATAAAAGAAGCCGCCGGGTAAACTTGAATCCAGCGGGGCATCCCCCGCCAGTCTGGGCTTAAACCCTTTCGGCTATGGGTCACCCTTTCCTGCGGTCAGGAGGCGAATGCCTCCTTTGCGATGCCCGGCACGTTTTGGTTCGTTGAAAACTTGAACCTGCCGCCGGTAAAAATCAAATTCAATTAGTTAAGGCGAGGGGAAAGCGAAAAAGCGTATTCAATCTGCCAGTCTTAGTGAGTTTAACGTATTGATTTTTGGTTTATTCAGTACAACTCAGTATTAACTTAGAGCTAGCTTAGAGCTACTATCTTTTTTCAGCTTGTGGCATCCACTTAGTTTTAGGTATTAAATAATAAAGCTTTAAGCTAAGTTCGTGCACTTTAAGTGACTCAATTAGGTTGGCCAGCTCTGATCCTGCTGAGGAACGATTGCCAGGGTTGCCTTGCAGACGGGACACGAGTGATGGATCTCGTTAAAGCAGTCGAGGATGCAGGGGATCATCCAGCATCCCATGCCGCAGGTGGTGATTAGCACTATGCCCGAGGCCACATAGGCGATCCTTCGGCGCCGGATCTTTGTGGTCGTCTCGATCTCGTCGTGGCACAGTGGACAGATCATAAGTGATGAAGAATTCTCCGGGAGTAGCCGCGTGGTGCTGTGTGATATCCGTGGCGTCCAGCCCATTGCCTCCTCATACGAAGGAGGAGGTGTGCTGGGAACCATGGCGAAGGAACTCATGCTTTTTATTTATAAGTCTTTGTACTCTTCTACAGGCTCACTTTGCCTCATCTTGTTTCAAGTCTAAAGCTTAAATTAATGTGAGTTCTGGAAGCTAAGAAGCATTCGCTTTGCTGAGTTCCCGATAAGCGACTAATAATAAGAAATTGTACACCGAGAACAATTTTTGCATACATTTACGAAAATGATTTATTTTAATAGCTTAGTTTGACATTCTTAAACTCGTAAAGATTAATAGCACTTTAAACTATTCATTTGAAATTAATTGCACTTTAAAACAAACCTGAATTGAGAAAGTCAACCACTTGAGGCGATGGCTTGGAGTAAACTGATTAATGCACTTGCATTGCTGAGCTCTCTGTTCAACATTTGATAAGCGACTTCGCAGAGTGCGAGTAATTTAATAATTCTGTGAAGTCGAGGCCTTCGACTGATTACATTTTATAGATAAGCATTGATGAAAGACGGAGAGGGGAAAAACGCGAACTGATAACGCGAATATTTCTATTATATTCCCAGGGTACTTAATATTTTGAATATTTGTTATTATCGCATTTTTAAAACAGTTCTGGTTCGTGAAAAAAACCGTGCATGACTAATCTCTTAGTGACCAAGAAGTTATGTGGAAATGCCTTAAATGGAACAGAGTAATACAGCACTACGTATTTTTCACTCATTCCAGAACCCATTTAAACTGATAATTTTTAGCCTTTCTTGGTTACAAAACAAATTCTTAATTTAATTAAAGCCAAGCGATGAGCGAGCCGAAATGTATTCAATCAAAGGCGACTTGCTGAATCTCAACTGCTCTTTAAAGTGCCCCCGAGCGATAAATTCGATTTGTGCAAATATATACCAATCAGCATTTAGCTATTAAGCCCACGAATTTGCATATGTGCCACAAGACGCACAGTAATGCTTTGGAATTCAATAAATGCGAGACTCATCCATCACTGTCAACTTAAGCTGCATGCGGGCCGAGCTTTAATGTCGCCTTAAACGCTGCGCTTAAAGCACCGACAGAATGTCAAATGTGCCGTGTGTTGTGCTAATGAAATATGGCCAACTCCAATACACTCGCACATACACACACACAGAGAGACGCGCAAACAGACTCACACAGACACGCGCAAACGGACGGCGACTGGGAGCAGAGCATTGCGTATACGCAGTGGGGACCCGGGGAGCTGGGAAAATGTGTGGCATCAACTTATCGATGCTGTCAATGAATTTCAGAGGCGAGTGTCTGAAATGAAATTTTTCCTAAGGCCAGTTGCACATGCCGGCAGCCAAAATTCAAATTTTTCGGAAGCAATTACTCACGATGCTTTGATGTGGCTGCTCGGATGCTTTGAACTCCCGCCAAGCCAATAAGAAGCTGTATATAAATACTTGTATGTACCCACATAAATAGCGAAAAATGAGCAACAAAGCCGGAATGCCTAGAATGCAGTCACATTTTCGGCAGCTATTTCAATTTTGAATGTCTAGGTCTTCCACATTGGCCGACGTAACTGAGTCCTGTCGCCGGAGAGCAGCTCCGTTTGCCCCTTTTAAGCGCCTTTATGGCTAATTAAATGAAACTGAACAGATCCGCCTTAATTTCCAGCGTCAGCAGGTGTATTAAGAATTAATAAAAACGTAGAACTGCGCGGGAATGTTCAGCGTTCATGGGCTTGTAATGTTTTTTATTGACTGCCGACCGTGTTCCAGGGCTTTTAATTAACTTTTCGTATTGCCGTCGCCATGCGAACCGATTTTGCGGCTGGGCTTAGGGGTAAAAAGGTTTAAAGTAGCGAGAATGTGGCGAAATTTAAAATTCTGCTTATTCGCTCTCGGTATTTCTGTGTTTGTTAGCCGCACCACATGGCGTATGATTAATGCGCCGCCCGGGACTCGGCACATTTCATTAAATAAATTGTAATTTATCAAAAGCTATTCGCCCCTGGACCGACCACAAGCGAAAGCCAGAGCAAATCAAATAAATTACAGACAAGTTGAAAAACTTTGACCATTAAATGCCCCAAACCAAATAGGGCCAATGACGACTTGTTGTTATTTTTTGTTTGCCAATCCGTCGGCCTGTTGTTTTATTCGCCCAGCATTTCATTGCAATTGATTTTTGGTGTCAGCTGCACGCTCACCCGGAGACAGACATGTCCTGGACGCAGGACCTCCCGTGCCCTGCCGCCATCCTTCTTCGCCCCCGCCATCCGCCAGCCTCGACAAATGCTGTGGTTGCGGCTTAAGTTTGTCGGCAAATTGAAAACTTTGTTGGCTCTTGGTTAACTTGTGGCCTGGCGAGCAAAAAATAGCCCAAAAGCCCGAGCACATCAATACAACATTTTTCCGTCGTCATCACCCCCGCCTCCGCCCGATTCTTGGCCGATTCCAGCCCATTCCCAAATAAACAACCAGGCGAACAAGCCGCCAAAACCAGAGCCTCGGTCGCCTGTTGTGGCCATCCTGCTGATTGCATTAACCACCCAAGCCAAGATGGAGTCAAAATCGAATCGGTGGGAATCGGTGGAAGCATCGAAGTGGGAAATACCCTATCGTCATGTGAAGATGGGTGCCCTTTGTATGGCAAGTAGATGGTACTTTTAATGTATGTAATTCATTTATTTGCATATTTATTTAATTACAATATTCTTATTGATTAACAAGCAAGAAGCGTATAGAAATGGAATACAGTTTATAAGGTTTCAGGTTATTAACAGAGTTTAATCGTCTTAACAAAACAAGCCGTCTTTTGAGCCCTTAAGTGTGTTCAAGGACCTTTTCTCGTAGGCTCGGCTTTTCGCTCTGGGCATCGAAAGCTATTTCTAACTAACCAAAAATAGCTGTTCTTAAGGTGGGAAGAGCGTTCTGCTTTTAATATAAATAAACAAAAAAAGGCGGCTGACTGAATGGAAATGCCTAGCAGGCAAATCGAACCTAGAGACGCAATCTGTTAATAGAAAATGGAAAGTGGCTCAAAATCCGCTCGAGAATGGCTAACCGAAATCGCCTGCTACCGCATGGCAGGTACTGTAGACGGAGGGGGATTTGGGCGCAGGATGCACCTGGACAGCTATGGTCTCCTCGTCCAGCTGCACGTCGGTGCTGGAGAAGGGCGAGGCGCCGGTTATATGGCCGTAGAGCGGCTGCATCACTCGGATGGTGGCCACCCGCTCGCGCCACGTGTGCCAGAAGTGCTGCTTGAAGAGAAAGCCGCCGAACTCGAAGATCATCGGTTGCTCCACAACGGCCAGGGGTTTGCCCAGCGGCTGGACAATGTTCAGCATCATGAGGCAGCGCGTTGCCTTGCGGAAGAAGTGGAACCGGATGAGCTGCAGCGGCAGCATGCTGACCAGCTCAAAGCTCTCGATCTCCGGATCCAGTCCGTGGCTCAGGAAGCCCGGCTCATCGCCGTACTTGGCGAAGTTGTCGCAGCCGAAGATCAGGCGGTTGCAAGTGAGGCCTATATGGTACTGGCGCAGTCCCACGCCCCTGATGTCCACCAGGGTGAAGGGATTCTCCACCAGCACCGGCTCGTAGATCTCCTCGTACTCGGCGAGCAAAACTTTCTGCACTCGGAACATCCCCGCCAGCGACAGCGAGTTGGGCTGTAATTTAATTGAAATGTCAATCAAAGCTTCGCCCGTCTATATATTTGTTTGCTTTGAGTTGTCAGCTGTTGTGGATTCCCTGGCCTCCTGCGGTATCGAAAACTATCCGGCCAAGTCGATTATATCGTCGCCATAGCCATCGCCATTGCCATTGCCGTTGCCATCACCGAATGCAAATCACTGGACATCCGATGTCATTGCAGCTCCAAGTCGCAGTCCGCATTTAAATTTAAATTGGTATTCGCGGAATGGCGATGCTGGAAGTCACTTAGTATGCCTGATGGACTTAAATGCCTGCATTAGGTGCATTCAGTCAACGAAGCAAAGCGAAATCTAGGAAAATTGTTCAGGCTAGCTGGCTAGCTAACTGAAAGGGGCTTAAAAATTATAAAAATTAGGGAAAGTTAATTGGAGGGAAGAGCTTAGATGCAAAAACAGCATACCAGCGTTGAGTTGATCTTAACACCCATTTTAGATTTATAACTGGAATTAATATTTTGAAATTACTACATTGCAGCTCATTGAACATCAATTCGCGAGATAATCACTTGTTGGCTGTGCGCAAGCTTTATCAATCCGCGACCTAAAGGACATTTCATTTCCGATATTTTCCCCTCGGCAAGCGACTAACAAGTTCGCAGTTTTTGCCATCGCAGTTCGCTGTGTTCGACATGGCTACAAGTTCCCGGCCATAATCTTGGCTTATGACTGCCACAGTGCACATCTTTCGCTCTTCTTGTTCTGTCAGGGCAAACACTTTTAAAATATTCTGATTTATGACAAACTTTCACCGCCCGTTTGCAACTTTTCGCAGTTGCCATTTGGCACTTTCCACTTTCAAGTCCATGTCCTTGCGTTCATTTCCACCATTTTCTCTGGCTGCCGGCTGCAATTGGTGGCGGAATATAAAAGAAAACTCCGGTCCTCGCGGGATGCGGGCTGCTGATGCTGCTCACTTTGTCAGCCATTTAATTTAGCCACGCTTGCAATTGCAATTGCAATTGCACCAGCAGTGGGGGGAGCGGGAAAAGCTGGGAAAGCTGGGGAAAACTGGAGGAAACGGAGATGCTGGTGGAAGAGTTATAGCGCGAAGTACTGTGTCAAGTGGCATCTTTGCTGTTTTCAAAGTAATTAGTTTGAAGGAAATTACGAGTGCGGATGCCGTCGTGGATCCAGACGTATACTTAAACATAACTTATGGCTGTCCTGCTCGTCCTGGCTTATCGCATTTCCTTTCCGGCTCTTCTCCAAGTGCCGTAAGCCGTGCTCCTGCTAATTTGTCCAAATTCGACAGGGCATATCAAATTGCATCGCCTGCTACGGCAATTCGACATTGATTAAGTGTGGTGCAGGTCAACGTGGAGCTGTCACAAATCACACAGGATACATGGATCCCTAATGAATTCTCGCAGTGGCCATCGTATCCAAATGAACAAATGTCTTTGCTGTTGGTGGTGGTGTGCTCTGCAATTGGGGAATTAATTAAAATTTTCTCGTTTGGCATGTTTATGATGGCACTCTCAATTAATTTCAGGGCTCGCTGAGCAGCCCACAATGTAATGTATTGAGGTTACTCTAGGCCGTTCTATTCATTCGGGTTTACACGTGCTGCAGACTGTCAACTACCAGAATATCAGATGGCCGGAATCAAGATTTGCTAGAAAGTCCGACTTGTGCATACTATTGGACTACTTCTTGAAACAATGGTTAGATATTCTAATGAGTTGGCTAATAGCGCATGAACCTTGTCACGTGTGCGCCAATTAATTGGGCCTTGTGTGAATTGCTCAAGTTGCTTTCCATGTCGTTGGGGCATTTAATGCCGTAAATGTGTTTCATTGTCCCGATCATCGAGTTTTCCACTGCCACCAACAGTTGGCCCATTCAGTTTAAGTGTCGATATCTGGGCGCTAATGGTCATTGGCTTAAACAGTGCCCACAAACTGCACTTTCCCTCGAATCGCACGAGTATCTGACTCGCTTCCGGTTGGCCAAACACCTGTATTGCGTTTGTGTGCAGCAATTAGCTAAAAGTAGCGAAAGCACGCACGCCTGCACTTAAAAAAATTTAGTTTAAGAATATGAGGTTAATTCCATTATATATTTCCTTTTCTAAAGTTTAATTTCCTAGAGATTGTTATACGCATTCCTATATCTATACATAGCTTTCGGCTCTCTATTGTGAGTGATTTTGGCTCGACAGTTTGCTTTGATTTCTCGCAGTGTACAAACACACATACGCCTGAGGCAAACAAGTGCGTGTGTGTGTGTGCTTGTTTGCTCGCTTTATTACCGCCTTTGCGCTTTTCATTGCAAACAATTCACGTTTTATTGTTAAATGCGGCGCAGGATAAGGCAGAGAGCATAAAGCACGGCAGCCGCTGCTCAGCTTTGTGGATTTGCCAGTGCGGAGCTTTGCGGAAGCGGAAGTGGCTAGGATCGTAGTGCGGATGGGCTGGATGTGGCCACAGGAACACAGTTTGCAACCGTAGGCTCTTTTGCGGTGCGCCGTGCTTACTTTGCGTCTCAAAAAGTGTATTATGCGGCCCAATTTGCGATTTCTACATATGGCTGGCCGTAAAAACAGAGCATGCCCCAAAATTAAGTATACGCACTTGATGTGACTTAATTTAATGGCTCCATCCCGCTGAGCAATAATTTGTGCTTATGCTGATGGAAAAGTAGTAAAAGCCAACTACTACCCACAAAGGCCGAGCTCAGTGAGTCACTGCAGGACTTAAATCCGGGGCCAACTGGCTGGGACTCTCAAAGGTAAGTGAAGCAGTAATTGGCACTCTACTTGCCTCTTCATCCCTGCTGTTAAACTCTCATTTACTGACATTGCCTTTGAGCTGAGGGTCCTCAACGGTGATTCCTACATGCCAGCAGGTCCACACTTACTGGTGGCCTCAAGAGCGGATTTAACCGATGTATCCGTGCGAGATACAGTCGGAGTGGACTCGAGAGAAATCGGTAAAGCCGGTGCATATGCCGCCAATGAGTCAATGAGCCGGATTTCTTTGGGGCCAGGGACTCGATCTTCTGGCAGAGATGGCAAGGATGGTCAAGGGGGAAGGCAGTGCCATTCACACCACGTTTGTCTCCGGCAACTTTTGATGTCAGCAAAGTTTCGCATTCTTATCTCAATCTGTAGATGCCAACTTACATGCACAAGCAGCCATTCGTGTCCTTAGTCAGGATATAACCGCCAGGAGCCTGAGCTCCGTTGGAGCATTTGGCGCTTATCGCACATCTCATCCCGAAAATGGTAACCGACACATTTGCACAATTGCTCCTTGAAACTGACACGTCAACCACGTCCAAACGTAAACGTAAGTAAGCACAGGAACTAAAGTCGAATGGGCCACGCCATTCCGAGTGCCAGCGAATGGCTGTATTTCCGCCTAGAGATGGAAACTTTGTGGAGCCGGTGAAAATGTATCTGCAGCATCTGCATACCACTGAGTTGGCCAATAAATACGATTGAGTTGCATGCCCAATTTGGCGAGAGTTGGCTAGTTCTAACCATTTACCATACCCAGCAAGGAAGATGTAATGTAGTACGCCTAGTTGTGAAAGTGTCTGAAAGTATGCAGCGAAAAACGAACTTGTTGATTCCCTGCAATAGCTAGCATACCTTTGAAATTGCTTTTAATAGCCAAAGGATTCATAAATGTTGTACTTTATGGTTGGACTACATGTTAAATGCGCCCATTTCGTTTAACCCCATTGGTGGGTTCGCTTTGAGTCCTTCGAGTCCTTGCTGTCTGAAGCACCTTTCCCAGTTCTAAGTGAATTGGCCCGGAATGAACTTACATTAATTTGATTTGCCTAGCAGACTGGTTTGTTTAGCTTGGCTTAGAAGACTGTGGCTGTAGTCCACAGTCAGGATCACGAGCTCATCCCTAATGCAAATGCCCTGCTCGGTCTGCACCTTGGTATCCTGTCGTTGTCGTTTCCTCCTCCTGTCAGCCGGAGACTGGGATCTTTGCACTTGAGGGAGATTTAGTTTATGTGATGGCAACTTTCTAATGCAATTCACGTGTGCACATAAATGCAATTGTGTGGGTGGCCTGTGAGCGAGTGTGTGTGCAAGTGCGTGGCTTCAAGTGTCGGTGAGCATATTACACGTATTCAGAACACTCGAAAACTTTGCCACTTCATATCTGCAATTCTGGGGCATTAAATTCAATGTCCGTTGGAAGTCCATTTGCGTTGAATGGGTGACGGAGTGGGTTCCTGGCCGAGCTCAGAACGCATTTCATATGCAATACCAATATTTACACAAGCTCGGTGCCAGCCAAAATAAAAGCCGTACCCATATGTGTGCTCAACTGTCCTTCGAATATTTGCGAAACATTTTTGCAGCATATGCCAAACGGATTTGCCTGGAATCTGGGATTAAGTTATAACTGGCCCCAAATATTTGACAGGGCGAGAGTCTAAAACAATAAAAAGCAATTAATATCAACATTTAAAGACAACAATAAGGCCTTGGGCCTCCTTATCGAGATTTCATGTGGGGGGCAAATATTTCAGACTCTGAGAAAAAAACACATGTGTTGTTCCCATTTAAGGGCTTCGGGTTCCCAATCGAATTTCTTGATTAAAAATAGCTGGAGTCAAGCTTACGAATGCTTCGGTTCCAAAGAATTAACCATGAATCACTTATCAAATGGGGACAAGAGCTTCAATAAAATATTCGGAAACTCAATTTATTTTGAACAGTGCTGGTCGACTCTTTCAAATTTCTTATTTATAGATTTATTTTCGATTCGTTTGTTCGCGTCTTTTGGATAATGTGGATCTAAAAAGAATAATGATCATATAATTATATAATTCAAAAGAATTGACATATGTACCAAATGAGTGCGACGCCGATTACATACGGAAATCCGCCCTCTTATGAGGAGGCAGTGGGCTGGATTCCATCAGGATGTGCGGAGCTTGGAGATGATAGCAATCCGATCCTTATGCCCTCTCCGCTAAACTGCGAAGTGAATAAGAGCAACACTTATACCGCTCGAATAATAGTTGCCTGTAGTATTTGCTTAATATCCTTGACAATAATATGCTTGATGTCCTGCACCTATAGACGGATGCCAGCTTATGAATAAGTTGGAGAATTGAATTAGATGTTCCAGAAAACGAACAAAAATGGAGACACAAATACTTTCAACATTCTGTGCAAAGGCCATGTAAAGTAGTCCATCTGGAAGAAACCAGTAGGATGGAAGGATGTGCATGTGCAGGACTACTTCATCACATGAATGGATAGATCTAATCTCTTATAAATTGGCTACCTTAAGAAACGTTTATAAGCTGTTCGATTTAATTTGAGTTTACAAAATTACAAAATCATTTTTCAGAAATATATTCGACTCCATGATTCATTCGACTTTTTTTTTTAACTTCAGCCTAGCGAGGCCAAATGTACGAGTCTCCAGAGAGCTGTATTTTTCGGCCGTTGCTAGACCGTTTAGGCCATTTTGCTATGGCCCACTTTCCTTGCTTTTTGGCTCAGAGGCAGCTGCTGTTAATAAGGTGTTGAGCAATTTTATTTTATTGGATTCAAGCACCGGGGGCCCACACATATACGACCGATCCGGAGGAGGCTCCTTTAATTTTAATTGGCTCCACGCCCAGGAGCACGTGTCCTTGCCGCCAGCTTGTTACTCAATTGGCAAGTGGCCTCCACCCAACTCCCTCCTTTCCATTGGGCTTTGTTTTTGGCATATGTGTGATGTAAGTGTGTGTGGAGTTTGCCGCCTGTAGCTGCTTTTTTATGCGAAGGCACTTTTTTGAAGGCTTGCCAGGCCGTTAACTTGTGCTTATTTAATGCCGAAGAAATTGCCATTGGCATTTATTGCCGTAATTAAGAGATGGAAAAATCCTTGAAATGCTTGGCAACTCGCACTCGCTTTAGACCGGGCTCAAAACAATACAGTTGGCCATCAAAGACCATCGGCTGGTGAATGTACGAGTATTTCAGCTCCGTTCGGCTTCAAGATTGTGCAATTTTCCGGCTGGCGAAAGAAAAGCAATTTGTGTTTCCTGGTAAGTGCCATATTCTTTGTTTGGAAAGCCAGCCCCATCCCCCCTTATTCCCTGCTCCATCACTCAATTCGCTTTGAAATTTATGATCCAGTTTCCAGTTGGGGGAAGTTTCACCTCCGACTTTCTGGCGAACCTGCTTCTGCAACAGGCGTTTAATTAAAAGCTCTTAATGGCACAGCGCATGGATTTAATGTAAATTTAAAGCACTTTTAGACATTAGAGTGGTAAACTATGACCACTTGTGCTATTTAAACAAATACGCTTAGCGCAAAAGCTTTGCTATTCAATAAAATCACTTCCAATTTAGTTATCCAGAACTCAATAAATATGCATGCTTAATGTAAAATATCCCATTTTAATTGCACGCATTCGCCGCACATTTCGCAGTAAACGCTCCACATAATTGCTCCTTGCCACTTTCAACGGATTCGAACTGCCATTAAAAAAACACTCAACTGCTTTTGTTTTGCGGGGCAATTAAATGAAAAATAGTGAAAACACGCCATGGAAAAATGGCCCAAAAAATGGCAGTTCGATATTTCGCTGCATTGCCATTGCGGTGTTAATAAATGCAAAAAATCTGTTCGGTAGCCAGGCGGAAACTGCCTCGTTTACGTCTGCGCTTATGTCAGCGGGTTTTCCAACTTGCCCCTGAATTTTCCGCTTTAAAATCGCGACAGCCATGCGACAGCCGCATATGGTGAAAGTTTAATTAATATTGTTACGTGCTGGAGCTGCGAAGATGAAATTCGTTAGTACATTACACCCAGCAGCACCCGAATATATAAATATTTTGTGTTTATTCTGGCATATCTGATGAGGTGTAATGATTGAAATTCAATTTAAAGAAACTCGGAAAACGTGCCGCGCCCGATGAATTTTCACTTTTCCTGGGCTTCGAGGGCTTCGAGTGCTTAACATTCAGTGCACACACACACGCACGCATCCTGGCGGGGATGTCCTTTTTGGGGCTGATAGCACTAAAGTTGTCTGCCTGGCTGCTGAAGTTTAATTTGATACACAAACAGAGAACAAAACAAACCCAAACAAGGCGGCGCACAAACAAAACAACTTCCGATGAGGCCGTAAAACATTTAAATTAACGTCTCCTTCTAAGCAGCGGCTTCCTTGCAAAGGACCAAATATGGGTGCCCGAGTTGAAAAGGCATTCCTGAAATGGCAGACGTAAATGGCAAAAAGGGTCACACGCAGGCATGTCCATAAAGATAAAAACCATAACGTGCTCGTAAAGCGCAAAAAGGCGCCAACACTTTCCATCTACTGCCCCCCAGTGATAGACAGATGATGCACTGGAAAAGATCGGCGGAGCATTTCCAGTCTGACTGATAATTTCGAAGTGATTTAATGACTGACAAAAATGGTGCTATTTTTTGTTTGAGTGTGGGCTCTGTAGCATACTCACCCCGCAATGCATGTCGAGCTGGTACCCCGGTGCGTATACTTAATGAAGTTGCTAGGAGATAAACAAATCGTTTTTGTGCCGACATTCCAGCGCCGTGACAAAGGAAAGACTGCTTTTAGGTGTACATTCAGTAGAGTCGCCATTTATTGGATTGCTTTAAACAAACGCATTTAATGCACATATTTTCCAACTCAATAACATCAACGCTTAACTACAGTACGTAAATATAGTAGACGCAATTGTTGTTCGGGCCTTTTCAAGCGACAACGCAGATTTCGCAAATGTCATTTCGATCCGTGATGCAGATGGGATTTCGGTTCGGCAAAGGGTATTTTTTGATAATGAAGTATTGATAATAGTGTAGCTAGGTGTGGGACATCTAGTTAATGCTTAATTGTAGCTACAGCTATTTACTCACTATATTAGTTGGAAGGTGTGAGCGTATTGTGTGAGTTTGGAGTTTGTCGGAGATATGTGTATTGTACAGCTCACATCAACACATTTTGTTTAATTTATGATTACCTATATTACAGAGTGGCCATTATGCAATGAACAGTGTGTGCATGTGGTTGGGCTCCCATTTTGAATAGATCAGATCGGCACTTAAACATGGCTTAATATAGTAAATATAACAGCAAATGCATTATGAGTGCGCAAATCATTTCCGTTGGAAATGACTCGCTGCGATTTTCAATTAGTAAGCAATTTAGATTTAATTATCTACACACATGAAATGTAAATTTTATTAATATTCTATCGAAAGCAAATGACTTTCAGCGAACTGCATTGTTGACTTTCTCGTCTGCGGTGCATGCCAAATTCAATAAATTCACAACATTCGGGGCTCATTATAGTTGCAAATCATTTTGCTTAGCAATGCAAATCGCAGACGCCCTCGCTTTCGCTGAAATCGCGTGTTTTCCACTCCGACTTATGACTACATTTAGCTAAACCAATCAGTTATCTAGTTAGTTGTACAAATATAATTTAGTAAAGTCTTTGATAATTCAACTGGCCTAAGCATAAAACAATTTCGATTGCCGCCAGCCACTGCAAAATCTGTTCGGCAATTGCATTTCCACCAACATTTCCTCCAACAATTTAATTATTTCGGGTTGCAATGGCGAAGTAACTTCCAAAACCATGACCCTCCAACATCTCATATAAATCTAGAACAGAATTCAAATGGGAAATCACGGACCTTCGCCGAACAGCTCTGCATTGCTGGCCAAGATTCATTCGCTCTACACGGAAACCTCTTTGGTGTACTTGGACCGATCGTTGAGGTCCAAGACCAACTTGTCTGGCCGCTTGGGTCGACTGGTGCCTCCACTGCCGCTGGTCGAGTTGTTCGAGTTGTTGGACACATTGCCCAGGGAGGGAGCCGCCGCGGTCTCGGCCAACTGGACCGCCAGCTCCTCCGGTGCACTGGAGTACAGGACTATGTCGTCCGTGGAGTGGGCTGCCTTGGTCCTCGCCTCGGCCTCGGTCTCGACCTCGGCGGTGGTGGTGCGGTCCAGGAGCTCGGTGCTGCGGGATTGGATGGGCAGTTGGCCAGCCGGCTGCTGGCCCAGCTGGGGATTCTCCTGGGCCTGAGAGTAGCTGCCGCTGCGTCGGCGGCCCGTTAGCTTGTACTTACTTCTACAGTTATCACAAATTTGATACGAAATGCTGAGCTCGGCCTCCAGCAGGTTGCGTGGAGCCCGTTTGCAGCTGGTCGGCGGCGTATTGGTGGCCGCCGTTCGCACCGTGGGCCGCCGCTGGCGCTGGCCCACCTCCTGGTCGAGATCCTCCGACTGGGAGCACATGCACTCCAGCTTGATGTTGGCGAAGCTCAGGCTGCCCTCCTCCTTCGGCGAGCCCAGATGGTCGCAGGCGCTGCGCGGCGGACAGCAGTAGTAGTGCTCCTTGGACGCGTCCAGGCAGCGACTGCAGATGATGTGGCCATCGGCCGTCCGCCGCAGCAGCTGCTCCCGGATGTCGTCGCCACTGAGCTCCGTGTTCACGGCCCGCTCCTCGTACGCCGCCGACGGGGGCGTCGAGCTGGGCGGCGTTTCCAGCACCATGGTGGGAATAGAGGCCCGGCCACTCCCCCGCCCCCCGTTGGAGTTGTTGTTCTGCTGGCTGTACTTCTGCATCTCCACGTTCAGGGCGAGCAGGGGCAGTGCGCTCTGGCGGTTGGCGGCCGAGTGGCCTTGGGCAGTGGCGCCCGCCGCCGCCGCCACCACCATCAGGCCACCGGGAGTCTTCAGGCCGTCCAGCAGGCTGGAGATCGTCATCACCGCCACGCCCTTGGGCGGAGCCATCTCCTGGATGCGCTGCAGCTGCATGCTCAGCTGGCGGATCTCCTCCAGCGCCTCCTGGTCGGACAGCTTGGTTTCTGGGTGGGCAGTAGGGGTGGGTTTGAATAAAAATAGAAATTTAGTGATTTAAATGGCTTAAGCTTATGGCTTTGTTAATACGTATACGTAAGAAGGTTTAAGGTAGCTTTAAATTATATAATGATTGTTTTATGATTGATTATTTTAAAACACCCATAAATACTGGTTACATTATTTTGCTTTGGGATTATGAAATCTAATTCAGGATTTTTCTGTACAGAGAGGAATAAACAAGGATCTAGAATGCGTATCTATTTATATTTTGGATTTTATGTGTTTCATTATAGTTATTGGACAGTTAAAGAGAGGTCAGCAATTTAAAGATTGATAGTTGGGAGTCAGTGGTGCTTGGTCTTCTGGCCGCCCAAGGGCTAACCAGAAATCGCATCAAATGTAGAGGAGATACGATCTGCTGTGGAAGTGAAAGCTGTTTTCATGGCGCGCTAAAAAGCGAGGCTCCTGCTTTCCGCTGCCAACTTTTGCACTAAAAAGTTGCGCGTCCATGTCAAAAGTTTTGCACTCCCCAAACCCCCAAAAGCGACCCCACATTTAAATGCGTAATGTTTGTACCGTCTGCGGAAGTGAAAGCGAGAGTGAAAGTGGGAATGTGTGGCGAAAGTTGGACACTGTTGTGGTTTTCAGTGCGGCTTGGCGGAGTGGCAGACTTCCTCTTCGCTGGCGGAATGATAAATGGCCATTCAATTGGGTTGAAAGCCTGTCGGTATGATTTAAGCCAAGTCCACTCAGAAGATATCAAGTTTCAAATAATAGGGGAAAAACAAACAAGATTTCAAGCGTAAGGAAACATGCTATGGCTCCAAAATGGAGGAAGGATTTCAACCGGCTTGTGACCCTTCTTTCCGTTAAGTGTATTAAAAACAGACGCTTTTTTTCCCCACTGCCCGATGAATTTAGATTTATGGCTGTGAAATTAAGCGAGCGGAGCAGTCGACGCTGGCCAAAATTGAATTTATTATGTGTGCCCCTCTTAGTATGCAACACGATATTCCTTTTGCGCTCGCGAGTTATTTAAAATGCGCCACACAGATACACCGCGCATATGTGTGTGAGTGTGTGGGTGCACGGTTGAGTGTTTGCTACTTTGTGATTGTTCAATTTAAATATGCAAATTGAGAGCCGCTTAAAAACACTGCCAGCAAAAAGCAGCGACAAGGCCGAGCGGCACGAGAAAAAAAATGTAAATTTAACGCACAATTTACGCAGCCACAAAAATGCGGTACGTTTTGTTTCGAAATAGAAATGCGGGTCATAAAAAATTAAATAAAAACCTCTTCGCCGGACTGACAGCCTGTAAAGCATTAAAACATAAACCGTGGCTCCCTGGCAATAAACTCCTGGAATTAAAAAGGCTCGCCATCAAACCGAATAGTCAACAATGGCAGCCAAAAAGGCATAATGGCCAAAAGGAGCCAGTTCCTGAAATTACCAACGAGTATCTTCTATTTTGCTCTCCTACCATTCAGATTAAATTCCATTTTGCGCCAGGATGTGCATTAATTTATGCAGTTCAAGCGAACATGGCTCTTCTTCATTAGGCCTCTTAAATGGAATAATAAATCGCGACTGCCAATGACTAGAGCTTCTTTGAAATATTTATGCAAGCCATATTTATTGCAAACTCAGTATAAACCTGCGTCGATAAACAAACGCAATAATAGTATTTATTTAAACTTTTTCCCCATTAAAACTGCTCCTACTTCCCAGGATTCTTCCAAAATGCAATTAATCGAAAACTCGCTGCTTATGGCGAAGTTAGCCCCTGGTTAGAATTTAATTTCTAATCAAAAGTTATTGGCTGCGTTGCCGTGGCGTCCGTGCAATATCGTAGTTCAATTACAGACTCTTCACACCCTTAAAGTTTTCCCACGCAAATGGAAATTCTCCGGCAGCCAGAAACGTGAGTCCACCCGCCATCCGGTTGGGATGGCAGGGCTGGTCTGCTCGGCTGCCTCATGCCTCCCCCCTCCGGGGGAGTTCACATAGTTGTTTATACATCAAAGCCAGCGAAGCGGTAAACAAATATGGCGTCGGCGGCAACTTGGCGGAAGTTTGTGCTCCGGAGCTCTTTCCTTCCGTGGGAACACCTACACACCTACACACACACGGACACACTGCCACAGTGCCACACATACATGCATGAATCGCGGGTTAACCGCAGCTAAGATTGCTCTGAAGGATCTTCGGCGCAGGAGCGGCCCATAAATCAGCATCCCGGGCTGTCAACTGGATGTGGCATGGCTCATGTCTAGACAGCTCCGATAAGCGTGCCCCTGACGCCGCCTGTCCCGCTCATTTTTTAATTTGACAAATAATACTCCATAAATAACCGTCGACTCTGGAGAAGACTTAATCGACGCTACACTGCGCGAAAAAGTTTCAGTTTCGAAAGCAAGTTACCTATGAAGGAACTGCAGTATATATTTTTGCAGATTTCAATCTTTCTAAATAATCGAGAAAGTTGGAAAACGGAAGAGTAGTTACATGAACTAACTTCGGGTTTCTTTCTGTGCACCCGAGTACACTGCTTTCCCTCCGCAGATCGTTTGTCAAGTGGACACTGTCGTTTGTCATAAGCGTCGATACGTCGGGACCATTAGGACAAATGGGGCAATTGTCCGCTATCGCCGGACCAGCACCGGCACTCCACTCCATTCCACTCCACTAGACTCACCTGCTACCACCGGGACCGTGGAGGTGGTCACCGAACTGGGATTGGCGAAGGTGCGCACCTGGGGTCGAAAATTGAATTTGGCCCCCGACGCCTTGGTGCCCATGCCGATGTTCTCCTGGTGCGACTTGCCGCTGCGCAGCACGATGTACACCTGCGTCAAAGTGGGTATCTAGTATCACGGAATGGCCAGAATGGTGGGGCAGGACTCCGCTACTCACCTTGCTGCCGAAGATGAGGGCCAGGAGCAGGGTCACCGTCAGCTGGGTGTGGCAGAAGAAGATGATGTACAGCAAGTCCGGATTGGCAGGCGACTGCAGGAAGAGCCTGGATGCGGAGGAGTAAATCAAATAGATGTACCAATTAGTAGGTAGTAGTAGCTTAAGTCAGGAGGCATATCTGCTGGCCACTAATACGGGGAAATCAACTAAAGGATCTGAAGCATGCTTTCCAAGCCAAAGAAAATCTCAACGCATATTTCTGCTGAAATCAGCTATGCTCGATTCAAAGAACTTGTTGATGAGCAAGGAGATGTGGGCTACTTACATGGACACGTTGAGGAAGCAGGTGAGCAGGAACTCATTGTAGATGGCCATCGAGATGAAGCGGCTCTCGTTGAACTCCGACGGCGCCTTCCGCACCATGATGCACAGGCGGACGCCCCAGGCGAGGAACAGGACCTCCACTGGAAAGGAATGGAATCGGAGCGAAAAGATTAGACCCATTGTGCACTTCGCAGGCTGCCCAGCTTCACTTTGAAGTTTAATTACCAAAACCGCTGCACAGTTGGCTCTGAGCTCTGAATATCATTAGATGTGAAAAGAGTGAATATACAATTTCATGACTGCCGGGCTTCGTTTTCTATTGGCCTCAACTATGGAAATGCATGTTGCCGCGGCCAAAGTAGTTTTTTATTTCATTTTTCTTTTTTTTTTTGGGGGAAATGTTCAACATGCAATTATAAATGTAATACGAGCTTTGGCGTGTAGCCAAGTCAAATGAAGTTACTTAGCAGCTGGCTGCTGCCAAAGTGCGTGATGAACGCGAGAAGCAGCGATAATTGCTGTGTGCGTGTGTGGCACAAAAAGGAGCAGTTGCACAGTTGCACAGTTGCACGGATACACAGTTGCACGGATGCCCGGATGCACAGATGCAGATAGAAGCACCCGGGTCCTTTCTGAACTTTTTTAATCAAGCGCCCTGGTAAGTGGGACGCAGTTATCCCCGGCAAATCCGCTCCTGCGCAGCTCCAACTCAAATTATGCCACGGACCTGTGTCGCCAGTCAGTTGGTTAAACGGAAAAATCACTTTTGTGCCCTTTAGGGTGGACCGTATTGCGGCTGAAAGTCATGAGTCTACTTCCACTTCCTACAACTTCCACCTATTCGCTTTATTTGTTTTAGTGGGAAAACCCATTTCAAACGCAATCTATTACAAGTGAAGTAAATTTAAGACGGATATACCCAAAGGATATACCCTAGTTCGGATGACTAAGTGACTCACACACAGATCAATAAACTAAGAAAGTAGTTTAGTTTAAGCTCGTTTAGGAGACCGTCCACTCTAAAACCCATGATAGCCAGGCATTTGACTTCTGAGAGCTGGGCAAGTGAGCTACGAAGTCGAGAAAAAAGGGGAAAATATTGATGTGTGTGCGAAGCTAACAGGAGCAGCAGGTGTTCGACCCACTGTGCCGGTTGGCCAGACAACGATTTCATGCTGCTGCACTTTCACATTTTCCATTTCTTCTCTGGATTTTTTTCCTTTTTTACTGGTCCATATGCGTTATGAGAACATAGTGGCTTTTTTTCCATTTGCAAGAGACAGAGCTCGCTTTAAGTGGCCTTTGCGATGTCAAAGCAACTTAGTTCGAGCCAAATTGTTTTACGTATTGCCAACTTACTCGAGGTGAACGTGTAGTCCCACCAGTCGGTCTTGCAGAGAAACGCCTTCAGGTCGTCGGCGGTGCGTCCCACCACCACGTCCGGCGGGGAGACGAGTGTCCTGACCAGCAGGCAGGTTCCGATGGCTCCGCAGATGATGCCCAGTCTCTTGAGCAGGGCGGCATCCGTGATCTTCACAGCCTTCGCAGATCGAACGCGGAAAATCACCGATATCCTGTGGTCGTTATACCCAAAATGTTACTCAAATATCCTTAAGAAGGCACTGCATATCCTTACCGCCAGGTCTTCAGCATCAGAGCTCCGTAGGTCAGGGAGAAGCCAATCTCACGCAGCCAAATTCGCGCCGTGCAGGTGTACAGGTTCGGATGCGGGTACATCACAATGTTCTGCAGATAGATACATTAGCTTTAATAGATGCCTTCTGCCCACAATGCCTATTAAATCAATAATATCGCCACCTATTTCCCCGACACTTTGGTTCCTTTGGAAAAGTACTAGGTGGTACTTTTCCGGATGATTCTTCAAAACATAAGTGCAAGCTAGTGTTTGTCATTCAAGCCGCAGTTCACGAAGACCCCAAGCCATTAAACCAGAAAGCCAGTGTGACAATAGGCCAACATTGATGAAGCGAGCTATCAGGACAATAGGTTATTCGGGGGATCTATATTGGCTTCTATTTTCGGCTGCCTTCACGCCTTGCACATATTAAAAAATCATAAAGCAAACAGTGCTGACAGGCATCCTCGTCCTGACCCCAGGACTCGTGCTTATGCCCATTCTCAGCCTCATCCTGCTCCGCATCCCCCCACGCCTTTGTGTGGTCGTCAAGAGATACTCATGGCGGCCAAATAAATCTGCCACACATAAATAAATGCTGGGACAGGCACTCGCAGGACGTTCGATGAACTGCCGCTTAAAGTTGTTTATTTGGCCGGCATGCTATTAGTTTCCTTCGCCAGCCATAAATCAATCAAATTAAATTGTGTAGAAATCGATGGGCTTTGGGTTCGAGTGCTCTGTTTGCCGAGCGCTTTTCTATCTCATTTTTCACCGAATGCAAATTTCGTGGCTATTTATGGCTTCGAGCGCCGAATGGCTCCATTGAGTTGTAATAATGTTCGACAGAGCCGCTTGTAAGCCCCCGGAAAATGTTTCAGTTGCATTCGATGACTCTTAATTAATTCGGATTGCAGTGAAAGCAGGCGCTTGCTATTGATTATGCCACTCAATTGAAACTGAATTGCTAAGTTATTGTGTATGCAGTCGATTGACTAATGGAAAACACCATCCATTACTTACCGTGCAGTAGATGAAGAATGCTCCCAAGGCGATGACCCGCAACAAAGCCGGACTGGCGGCCCTCACCACCTGGAACGGAAAAACGGGAGAACAGGACAAGAGGACATTTCCAATTAAGTACTTGCTGGCTGAAAGTTTGCGAATTTAAATTGAAATCGTTTAATCCGCACGATTGCCCAAGGACGCAAGGAAATCTCTGCAGAACCCGAAGTCTCCGAGTTGGACCCGCACTTGGCAGGATGTCGGATGTCGGGCGGCATGTTTAGCGCCATTTAATTAGTTTGGGCACACACCATCTCGCGCCCATTGGGGACTTCCCCGGAGACACAAATGCGACAGAATCGCATTACGAATGAAAACAGTTCAGTTGGCTAGTTGCCTTGGGAGGCGGACAAGTGGAACGGGCTGGGGAATGGGCAAGGGCATCCATGGAGCTGGGGATGTCAAGATGGCGGGATGTGGCGATGTCGGACAGACAGCACAAAAATGTCAGACTGCGACAAGGGAACTGAATAACTCACTTGCCGCACCCAACATGTATTCACTGGGTGCAAAAAAAATGATTATAAATATGGTTCAAACATAAATCAGAGATGTAAGCGTGTGGTATAAACTCAGATACTCATAATGCTCAATAAATTGTAGAATAAATATCGTTTATCAAAAGATATTTCATCTTATCTGCGAGATTGTTTTCAGTGCATATATATTACATCCGCTGTGGACGGGAAAAATGCGAGTGTCTGAAATACGAACGCCAGAGACAATTGGACGCCGTCAGCTGGACTTGTTCTCTGGTCTAATGAGTGACCGAACGACACTCGAGATGGGAGGTCCTGGACCTACTGCTACTCCCACTTACGCCCACTTCTGGCGGCAGGAAGCAGCAGGATGTGGGCGTGACCGGCTGTGCGAATGTTTGCACTTCCGCTTATGCGCGACTATATCCGCTGTCCTGTTGACCTGTTGCCGCCTGTCATCGGGCTGCTAGCTGCTGGCTGCCAGGATGCCCGACATCCTGACCATCCTGAGCGTGCTGCACGTTCAAAATTAACTCGATTCTAACAATGGTAAGCCGCTTAGCGGCTGAATGATGACAGCAGCTTAGGTTGGCCCGCTCGGGATCAGCGCTATTTGACAGTGCGCACCGATGGACGCAACAACACAGTAAGCAAGTGAAAATAAAATATGGATGGACCGGTTGCGACTGGCCGGGATAATGCCATTATGATGGCTTTACAATTCGGTTCGGATTTCAGAAGATTCACCAGGGCTCTCAATCCCACAACTGTGACTCGGAAAGGAGCTTTGCAGCTTGCGAGTTTTAGCAAGCAGATTAGGATGCTTTCACCTCGTAGGGAAATTGTTATTTTGCTGACCAATTAGTTTCTGGACATCAGATTCTGTTTGTAGATGGCCAAAGTGAAATGAATTAGAACAACATTGAATCTCCTCCTTTCCAGGCGTAATGCAAACAAATCCCTGCTGAAAGCACTTATAAAGCGGCTGTCTTAAAGTCTTCTAGCCAGCTTCAACTTTAAAATAAACTTAATGGCTAATTGAAACTGGGAGATCTGTTTAGATGAAATCAGGCACAGCCTGGCCGCCCACAGATATCCTACTTAGAGGACTCCCTCACAGCACTCACCTTAACCTGCTGGTAGCGGAAGGTGAACCAGGCGGCCGGGGGCAGGAGCCCAATCACGATGCAGGCCAGCGCCAGGATGCTGGTGCGCATTGGCCAGTTGAGGGCGGCGATGCAGGGCGAGGAGTCCTCGCAGGAGTCACAGCCCTCGGCGCAGGGCAGGCACTCGTACTCGCTGTTGCTGTTGTACGTGGAGTTCTTGCCCTAATACATATTTAATGAGAATAAGGCTCTTACGGCGGCCACTTGACGCGGCACCTCCCATTCGCCATCCGCCATCCGACTTACCAGCATCAGCTTCTCGTACTCCTCCTCCAGGAGGCTGCCGTTGAAGAACTTGTGCTGCGAGACGATGTCCGGGAAGTAGAATCCCTTGCGGCACAGACATTTGTAGGAGCCGCGCCGGAAGCCCAATCCCATGATGGCCTCGCACTGCGAACGGCAAATGGAAGGCGGGGGAATGGAAATGAAAATTAAGTGCTGACTGCGGCGAATTTGGGTGTCTACACAGCGAGGAATTCGTTGTCCCCATCTGGCTAGCATTTGTTTTTGCCGCAATAAAATTATGTCTCAGGCACTGAAGTGTCTGAGCTGTCTTTTCTTGGAACTTCTCTGCGCAGAAATTGTAGCAAAGTTGATAACCATTTCTGCAAAAAGCCACTGCATACTATTAGCGTACTTTAAATGTTACTCGGAAATATTCTGTTGTCTCATCAATATGAGATTTCACTTCTACGGTGGCTCCATTAAGCCCACGCACCAAAATTCAAATTGTGTTGGAAAATTTCTTACGAAGAGCTTAAGAGTACGCAGTGCTTTGTTTGGAATGGGCTATGAGCTAGCCACTTTGCCCCCACATTTCTCTCTGTGTAGCCGGACTGACTCTCACCATGGTGGTGCGCTGCTTGCACTTGTCCGTGCCGGCGAAGATGTTCAGCGGTCGCTTGGTGCCCGGCGTGTGGCGCTGCGGACACTGGTCGATGTCCACGCGGCGCAAGTCGATGTCGATGCCAGATGTGCCCCTGCGGGAAGGAAAAGCGGGTAGTCAGCAGAAGGCGTTAAAAGTTTATGTTATTAATTTGTCAGCTTAACAATCAACTGGGCGGCACTTAAGCCAAATGGCGCCATTTATAACTGGATTCAATAAGGCCGGTGCACCGACAGCCATGGATATTTTGGACATGGTCGGGTGTCCAGTTGCCAGTTGAACGGCCAGTCCTCAGCGACAACAAACAATAAATTCCCGCTCTGATTGTGCATATGTCTTAGGCTCGGTAGATGGTGGGTGGTGCGATTTCGCACAAAAGGATAAAGGACACGCGTGTTTGGTTCCGGCTTCCGAAGTCCGGAAAAAATAGCAGAAAATTATTTTCTTGCTGTCGTTGACGGGCTATGGGAATGGGAATCGGAATGGGTGTGGTATGGGTTAGCCTTGTCGTTTTACAAAGACATAAAGCCATGAAAAGGGTGCACTAAGCCGTCGACCCCTCGCCGGCTAGTTGGAATCCCATATCCTGCGTGTATGCCTCCGCAAAGGTCGCCCTCGGCAATGGGCAGCCACCCAATTACACGCATACCTAAGCAGAATCCTGGACGGAGGCAGCTGGAGGCTCCCGGCCGGAACACATGTAGAATTTTACGCATAATCTCGGCCTGCCTACTCGTCGCGCCGGAGCTGTGGCCATAGCCTCGTCCCTTCTCCGGCTTTCCTTGCCTGTCAGCCGGGGAAAGTTTTCTTGCGGCATCTGCCTTCAAGGTCTTTAAAGTTGCAGGAATTTCTTACGGGTTTTCAATGAAATAGAAATAGGATATTCAATGTTGCAGTATGTCTGCACTTGACTGTTTGGCCATTGAATTGCAGCGCACTCAGATTATGAAAGACGTTCTGGGAAACTTAATTTGCTTACTAGTATTATCTTTGTTTGAAAAACAATAAATCTCTTGTGGACTGGAACGAAATAAACTTGAATGCCTTCACTCGCTCGTCATAGAAACCTGCACAAGCTCACTTTTAAATTGAAAAATAATAATGGACCCCAATTATTGAGAAGCGGGTTTTTTCGGCAAGGGTGATTTCCTTTTCGTTGGTTCAAAGAGAAAGTTTCACATGAACTTTCGTCTTCGTTTTCTTTTCAATAACCCGACTTTCTCGAAGCCCACCCACCGGCGGCCATAATGTGTTTGTCCCGGCCATATCCGGTGGCCATATCCCAGGGATCGGGTGAGGATGGGATGGGACTCGAATGGCCGGGATCGGAGTACCGAATCCGGGACTGCAGACGTTCGGCTCGTGATGGTGCCTGCTGTCAGTTAATATTGACATATCAGTTTGTATTTATTTGATTGTTTCTGACAACTTATTGATTGCGAAATTCGGGAAAAGGGACCGCTGGGAAATGCACAGCGGCGGGACTGGCTGCACAATGGCCATATTACATTATCGTAATGATTATGTTAATTCCCAGGCAGTTGATCCCGACGCCTTTGTGTCCAGCAACCCGACTGACTGGCCGGCCAGTTTGCCTCGTCCTTTGCCGCCTTATTGGGGCCAAGTTCGAAAGGATGTGTGTTGTGTGTCCGTGTGTTATTCCCCATTTCTATTTGCCTTTGCCCAATGCCATTTATTTGCTGTGGTTTCATTTTCCCTACTCATGCCTTCGCCGCCCTTTGTCTGTCTGGCTGGCTTTGTTGTTGACAGTTTTTGAAGATAATTTGTAAACGGATATTAGAAAATAAGCTGATTGAGCCGACCGAACGAGTTTGTCCTGCTTCCGTGCCACAAATAAATAGACATAGATATAGATTGAGATACACGTGTGTGTGTGTGTGTGCCTTATTGATTTATTAGTTTGCGCCTCGGGCTGTCGGCCGATGCCTGCTGATGTGACAATGTTTGCCTATCTGGCGGATACTTGATTTATATGACAAACGCCTTTTCGGCCAACTCGGCCTAATGCCTACAAATGAGCCATAATCGACGTAGAGTCTGAGGCCAAAACTGCTAATGGGTTCGCCCAGGCCTGTTGAATTCAAATTAACTGTGACATTTTGCCAGCATATTGACTTAAATTGGTACATCATGTAATTGGTACATTATATAATGGGTTTTGATTAAATCCAGCTTCGAGTGCACTTTAAGGATGGGATAACATGGAATCACAGCACTTTTGGCGCTGGATTAGGGACTCGGGGGAGTGCAACTTGTGATGCGGAGCACGTGCAACAAACACGCACTACGTGAGTAAGTGAAATGCATCTGTAGAGCTTTTCTTGCCGGGATTCCCGTCCACATTCTCCCTATTCCCTATCTATATAAGTCTAACATCCCAATACCCGCCATACATGCACGTGCCAGCTATTTAAAACTGGCGACAGCAGTGTTCCCTGGTTGCTCCATTTGCGAGTTCATAAAGATGGTGGTGTTCAGTGCCGCGTAACCAAAATATGGCATCAACTTTATTGCTGGCAACGTAATACGATGTACCATCACAGGCAGCCAAACCCAATCCCAGACCCAAGCCAACCAAAACCTATCCACCATTACGCATCCCGTTTTGTTGCCAGTTTGTAAACAACTCATCTGCTGTACCAGCGCCACATTACGTATACGCCACGCGTGCCCAATTTTCGGTCGTGGCTGCTAATGCACATAATCAGGTTTGTAGTTTGCACCTCGCCGGCAAAGTGAGCTGTGGTCTGTTGGCAGAATCAGTGCTGGCAGATTGCCACTTCAAAAATGCGAAATCAAGAAGTTTTCAGATAGAATTGACATTTAGAAGTACCATTTATAAAAAAAAGAAAAAGACATACTACTCTGTATATTAGGGTTTTGTTTAAATTATTATGATTCTTATTAAGCTTCCATACTTTCAATTTCCACTTAGGGACTTATCTGATGATTACTTCTACTTCTTCTAATTTTCTACCGTGTCTTCCAATTAGCAAAGATACAATCGCATTTTGACTTTGAAGAGTTTCTGCTAGCTGGCCGGAAAATGGACATGGAAAATGGTGACAACTCTGGGCAAAGCTCTTAATCTCTCATATTTGGCAGCCAGCTAGGCGGCCTTCATTTACAAACTAATTTAAAATACGGCCCGATGACAGGACCAAAATGGATGTCAAACCTTTCTGGGCGGCCGAGCGGCGTTGAAATATGGCTTAAAGCGAGGCCACATTAAAGCCAACAAATGGGTGAGACGATATTCTGGCTGCCAATACCTGGCTACGTAGATCTTTGGGCAACCACACTTGGCTCTCTGGAATTCAGTGGCTTGCACATGCAAATCCATAATCAGGCACACATTCAGTCCCTGTTGCCGACTTACAAAGGCTGGCTTATTGCCTGATATTTGATATTTCCGTTTCCGTTTGCATCATTATGCTGAGTCCCCAAGAAACGGGTGGATGGGGGGTGGGTCTGAGCCATATTGCAGCATAAGTCAAGTAAATACAATGCTGGGATTACAGTCCGCATTCGTAGCCGCCCTTTGGCCCGTTGGCCCTGTTTAATATTGAAACTTTGTCGGCGCCCGCAGAGTTGTGAGCGCTAAGCGAAACTTAAATGAAATCAAATAAAATTATTGCCCCAGCAGGAGGTCCTTGGTGGGCAGGACTTTTGTGTCCATGTCCTTTCGCAGCGGGCGCCTAATGTTATTTGTGCGTTTAGCGCCCGTTTTGCCAAATAATTTATAATAAAATTAACTCTAACTTAATGCGGATACTTATTGTTCGGCTTGGCCTGGCTTTCCGGCTTTCCCTGCTTTTCCGGCGACAAGCCTGCATATTTCATGCAATTAAGAAAAATGAGCCAGCTACACACGCCGCATAGCAAATTAAATTAATTAGCAAGTTTCCGCCACGATCCTCGCTTAGTGTTCTTTTATTTTCTGTGCTCCTCGCTTCCGCCGCAACGTAAACAAATTAATTTTGCCAACTAATGGGAAACTGATAGCAGCACATTATTAACACGAGCCGGACGCGGACATGGTCTCGAATGTGGACTCGACGGCAGGCGGGGAAGCCCACTTTACCCGCAGCTACAGCTCAACTTTGGTCCTTTGGCCCCCAGTTTCCCGCCGTAAGCCGCTGAAACAAATGAGCTTTGTTTGACGTCCTCCTCCTGCTGCCGGACTGCATTCTATTCCGGCCAGGCTAACCATTCGCAATGTGCAGCTGCCACGCGGTGCAAACTAGAATGAACTAACGAACTTTTAACATTTCTACATTAATTCAGCAGGACCACTACAGTGGGAATGCTCATGTTTATCCAACTATTTACTTGTTACTATTCGAAAAACAAATAAATAATAAAGGTGACTGAATAACATGGCTATCCAATGTTTTTGTTGCATATTTCTTTATATAGCTAACACATTATTATTAAATGGCAGAGAAAATAGTTAGTTTAGTAGAAATTGAATTGATTTTTCTGCAAGTGCCGCAAATCTGCAGGAAAGAATCAGCTGTATTTTCCACTCCGACAACCACAGCCACAACTTGCGGTCGACCCACAGTGCCTCCGTCCACTTGGGCTGGCCAAATTTATGTTGCAACTAATTGCAGGCAGTTGCTGGGCTTCCGCCAGCGGCAGACAGCTTCCTTTCCGCTCTCTGGAGGTCCTGTTCTCGCTGCCAGCCGCACAAAGCTAGAATCCTGCGACCTCTGACCCCTGACCCCCGGAATTTTCCCACCAGCTGGCTGCGTGTGAAATTTATCGAGCGTGGAAAGTCATCGAACACCAAGTAGGCATGTGTGAGGAGGAGCCAACTTTATAATTGATTGCTTTAATTAAATTTTGAAAAGTCCACCTGGCACCCGGCACACGTTCACCTGCCAGTGAAAATAGCTCTGAAATGGAGCATCGCATCGCAAAGGCGTGTGTAATTAAATTTTAAACGCTTACTTAGAGCGAAGTGAAGTGCTTGCAATAATTACGGAAGCCATTAGCCAAGGTCCCGAAAGGGGCGGCCAACCGGGTGAGATATTTGCAAACAGATATGGCCTCCAAGTGGCTCCGCATCTTGGTTCTACTTCTGCTGGGTCTTGCAACCTCCGAGTCGCCAAAACGACAGTTGAGCTGGTGGCACAAACAGTACTACCAGTCGCTATGTGAGTGCACAACCAAAACATTTAATGAATAAATAAATACGCAAGAGTCATTATGCGATAATACGCTATAAATTACAAGTGAACTTTAAAAAATGTGAAACAATTGCATTTAATTAAAACATGTTTCTGACTCTCTGCTTATTTGGCTGCCCGCAGGCAAATTCATTTCAATTAAATCATTTTGAAAGCCAACCAAAAGAATGTATTTTTTTGAGTTTTGATTGAGCATCTTAAACCGTAATCAAATCAAACATTTTCGTTCGTAAATAATAATCTCGTTATCTAGGGCAACAGAGGCTGCGGTTCACGACGACTCCCCGGCCAGGAGCCACTCCCGAATCGGATGAAGCCAGACTGGTGTATCCCTGCTACTGCTACAAGCCAACTCCCGAGGGCTTGGCCACTGCCAGTCCGGTGGAGCAGCGAATGATCGAGACCAAGGAAATATTCTTCTTGAACAAATAGGGGGATGTGCGGTAATGATGTACACAACGATATGCAGTCGAAATAAAACAGGTAAAGTGTTCATTGGGGAAAAGTAAAAAAACTCGTGGCGGAATTTCCAGCAAATCTGTCCAAGTCCTGGACTTTAAATCATTGCTGCAAATGCCGCACGACTTTCAAGACAACAACAGCCATGCTGCCAGTCAAAAGCAATTTCGGTTGGTCGAAAAACAAAAGCCACGTAATCCTGGCCACTCCCTACCGACACTAACTGAAGTGAAAATAGTTTGCTGGCCAAATTGTGCTTTGTTTTTGCTTTTGCTTTCCTGTGCTGTTTCTGTGCTTTTGCTTTTGCTGTGCTTTTGCTTTCGCAATCTGCTGTCTGCTTTGCTTTTGTCTGCTGCCAGCCATTGATAATTGCGAATTATGCATGAAGTAGAGTGGAAGTGCCGACAGACTGCCACGCCCCCTATGCCCACGGCCACGCCCACTCGCAGTGTGGTGTTTTGTCATAAGTATGAAAGGGTTTTGATAGTTAACAGCTGTCATTAGAGCGATGGCTTACAAGCATTAGCATTTATTTTAGCAACTTTAATTCTTGCATTTTGGCGCACAAATTGTTTAAACATTAAAAGGGGAAAATTGTTTTATTTATCAGTTGTACGTTGGTTGATCGGCGACAGTGTAAACAGCGTAATATATAATAATGATAATATAACTTGCCATAGAGCGGGCAAAATACACATACAAAACTATTTCAAAGAAATGAAAGAGGGAGGGGGTGGGGGTAAATTATTTAAGCCAAGAACGAAGTCGAGATACTTGAAAGAGCAGAAAGTTTTACAAGATGCTGTGCTCCGACCAAAGAACTCTGTTTTGGGCCGCTGCGTGAGCGGAATGCATCCAGCCAGTCGATTTTGGGGAGAAGTTGCAAAGTAGTAAAACTTAAACTCGCTTGGTGGCACATTGCACGTGCCACACTGGAACTCGGCCCAATAGCCCGAAAAGGGCGCCCAAGAGCAGCCATTCAGCTATTCAATTACTTGGTCCGCTCTAGACAAAAGCCAAAAACTGGCACTCGCTCAGTTTTCCGACTTTTCCGACTTTCCTTTCCATTCCATCCTGTCTGTCGCTGCCAGCGGCGGCTGCTCGCTGGGAAAACTGCACTGCTCGGCTGGCACTTAGCGCACCATTGCACTTCGCTTTCGAAATTTCCCATGCTGCGAATTATTTATAAAATACTCATCTGGCGGCATCCGTCATGTGCATGTACTTGCAGCACTTGAGCATTGTACCCATTACGTTGCCAGCAGAAAAGGACTCGTTGATCCTCATATGGGGGATATGAATGTGGGGGCAAAGGTTATGCCAGATAGCTCAAAAACAATGTATGGCGCAATATATCTTATCTAATAACCCAACAAGGGGGGATACCTGAAGACTTTCCTTCATTTAAGATACCTCCATAGATATAAACTCATTTTGGGCATATAGATAAACAGATAGTTTGATTGGGCATTGATTTCCGTACTCACTTGAAGTGATATGTGCCGTTCTCATACCCGAAGAACGGTACCGTGTAGGTAAGCATCCAAATGTTGCCACCGCCGCAGTCGTAGTACGGCTTTGACCATCTGCCGTCCTCGTATTTCACAGCCAGCGTGTCGTCCTCGATGCGCTCCTCCGTGCGGTTCGAGTAGAGATGAAAGGCTGCAAGGATACGGAAGGGTTTCAATAGCGTTATCCATTATGCAAACTGTAATTAGAGGACCCAGAAATCGATCGGCCTTTCACGGCAGTCAGCAGCTCTTGGATTCAGCCAGCAATTCTGTGCACCCCAAGGGGTACACAGCGAGAAATCGAAACGAGTTCCTATGAAAACTGCAGCTAATGAGACTTTTGATGTTTTGTGACAATCTGGGAAATGGGAATATTTAAACTACTTTTTCTGCGAGTGCTTCACCTTGGCTGTTTGCGTTGCCTAAGACAATCCTGCGACTAATGACTTTATAAGTGCAAACGTGTAGCCTTGGATGACTCGGGACTCTGTGATGAATAAACCAAAAATGACGCGACATTAAAAGCAAATCAGAGTGGCAACACAGCCGTATAAAAACCCCTTCAGGCGAATCTCCACTCTAGAAGTATTAAATCCGCCCCGTCAAGATGACCAAGTTCTTCTTCAAGCGCCTGCAAACTGCTCCACTTGACCAGGAGGTGAGTTCCCTGGATGCCTGTGACTACTACTACCGCATCGCATTTTTCCTGGGCTGGAACCCGCCCAAGGAGGGTCTGCTCCGATGGATCTACACGCTGTGGACTCTGACCACGATGTGGTTAGGAATCGTGTACCTGCCGCTCGGACTGAGCCTCACCTATGTGAAGCACTTCGATAGATTCACGCCGACGGAGTTCCTGACCTCCCTGCAGGTGGACATCAACTGCATCGGGAACGTGATCAAGTCATGCGTGACTTATTCCCAGATGTGGCGTTTTCGCCGGATGAATGAGCTCATCTCGTCCCTGGACAAGAGATGTGTGACTCCGACACAGCGTCGGATTTTCCATAAGATGGTGGCACGGGTCAATCTCATCGTGATTCTGTTCCTGTCCACGTACTTGGGCTTCTGCTTTCTAACCCTGTTCACTTCGGTTTTCGCTGGCAAAGCTCCTTGGCAGCTGTACAACCCACTTGTGGACTGGCGGAATGGCCATTGGCAGCTGTGGATAGCCTCCATACTGGAGTACTGTGTGGTCTCCATTGGCACCATGCAGGAGTTGATATCCGACACCTATGCCATAGTGTTCATCTCCTTGTTCCGCTGCCACCTGGCTATTCTCAGAGATCGCATTGCCAATCTGCGGCAGGATCCGGAGCTCAGTGAGATGGATCACTATGAGCAGCTGGTGGCCTGCATTCAGGATCATCGGACCATCATACAGTAAGATGTGTGGCCTCATGGTCTGTCTGTTCCACTCAAGGAAGAACCATTTCAGGTGCTCCCAGATCATTCGACCCATCCTGTCGATCACTATCTTTGCCCAGTTCATGCTGGTTGGCATTGACTTGGGCCTGGCGTCCATCAGCATCCTCTTCTTTCCGAACACCATCTGGACGATCATGGCGAACGTGTCCTTCATCGTGGCCATCTGCACGGAGTCCTTTCCGTGCTGCATGCTCTGCGAGCATCTGATCGAGGACTCCGTCCATGTCAGCAACGCCCTGTTCCACTCAAACTGGATAACTGCGGACAGGCGCTACAAGTCGGCGGTTCTGTATTTCCTGCACCGGGCTCAGCAGCCCATTCGATTCACAGCCGGCTCCATATTTCCCATTTCTGTGCAGAGCAACATTGCCGTGGCCAAGTTCGCATTCACCATCATCACAATCGTAAACCAAATGAATCTGGGCGAGAAGTTCTTCAGTGACACGAGCAATGGCGATATAAATCCTTAGATCCTTCGAGTGCACGGCAAAGAAAACGCTTAACCCAATATTTGCTGCCCGACACTTTCACTCTGTACTCGTAGTATCCGTAGTGTTTGCACATCCACTCAACTTTCCAGAAGTGATTACACACTCGAAGACGCCGAGCATCTTCAGTGCCATGTGGTAATAAGAAGCAAAACCGGGCCAAAACCCGTATGAATATGCGCCAAATCCCCAATACCTGTCGTCAACATTAAAGTTACACCTCTGAAATTATTTCAATTTGTGTATGTAAACCAATAATTTAAAAGAATGACAGCAATTTTCGCCCTTTAAGAGGTGAATTGAATTGTTAATTGGCAGTTGACAGGGTTGCTTGCACCTCAATAATAAATCCCCTTAAATACTTAACACCTGGCTGCCGTTGGTTAAGTCTAATTACAGACCACAAAACGATGGGGCGTGTCTGTAGCCCGGGAATGGAGCACCTGTTCGATTGAAGGGTTATAGTATCCGGGTATAAAGTGCAGGTTCTGGCACCGACCAGGTTAGTGGTCATCATGGCGGTGTTCGAGCTGATCAAACCGGCTCCGTTGACGGAGAAGGTGCAGTCCCGCCAGGGGAATATATATCTGTACCGGGCCATGTGGCTGATCGGGTGGATACCGCCGAAGGAGGGAATCCTGCGCTACGTGTACCTATTCTGGACCTGTGTGCCCTTCGCCTTCGGGGTGTTCTACCTGCCCGTGGGCTTCATCATCAGCTACGTGCAGGAGTTCAAGAACTTCACGCCCGGCGAGTTCCTCACCTCGCTGCAGGTGTGCATCAATGTGTACGGCGCCTCGGTGAAGTCCACCATCACCTACCTCTTCCTCTGGCGACTGCGCAAGACGGAGATCCTGCTGGACTCCCTGGACAAGAGGCTGGCGAACGACAACGATCGCGAGAGGATCCACAACATGGTGGCTCGCTGCAACTACGCCTTTCTGATCTACAGCTTCATCTACTGCGGATACGCGGGTTCCACTTTCCTGTCCTACGCCCTCAGTGGTCGTCCTCCGTGGTCCGTCTACAATCCCTTCATCGACTGGCGCGATGGCATGGGTAGCCTGTGGATCCAGGCCATATTCGAGTACATCACCATGTCCTTCGCCGTGCTGCAGGACCAGCTATCCGACACGTATCCCCTGATGTTCACCATTATGTTCCGGGCCCACATGGAGGTCCTCAAGGATCACGTGCGGAGCCTGCGCATGGATCCCGAGCGCAGTGAGGCAGACAACTACCAGGATCTGGTGAACTGCGTGCTGGACCACAAGACTATACTGAAGTGGGAATGCTTGCAGATCTATAAGAGCACCTAGTTATCACCCGTATCTTTCAGATGCTGTGACATGATTCGCCCCATGATATCCCGCACCATCTTCGTGCAGTTCGCGCTGATTGGTTCGGTCTTGGGTCTGACCCTGGTGAACGTGTTCTTCTTCTCGAACTTCTGGAAGGGCGTGGCATCGCTCCTGTTCGTCATCACCATCCTGCTGCAGACCTTCCCCTTCTGCTACACCTGCAACATGCTGATCGACGATGCCCAGGACCTGTCCAACGAGATTTTCCAGTCCAACTGGGTGGACGCAGAGCCGCGCTACAAGGCCACGCTGGTGCTCTTCATGCACCATGTCCAGCAGCCGATAATCTTCATTGCCGGAGGCATCTTTCCCATCTCCATGAATAGCAACATAAGCGTAAGGATTACTCCATTCCTGCCAACTACCAACTTCACATTTGACCCATTTTAGGTGGCCAAGTTCGCCTTCAGCATCATTACAATAGTGCGACAAATGAATCTGGCCGAGCAGTTCCAGTAAAATTAGCTCACAAAAATGATTCCGAATTGCCCTGCACCCATGAGCCCCGAAAAATAGAGCCCCCAGCAATTCTTTATGAGCGTGTTTTGCATAATATGTGTATATGTTGTGGCTTATCTGGCAAGATTTCGGCTGATTTAGTTGCTAAATGGTAATGGCCAGGCCAAAGGATGCGAGAGTCAGACTGAATTCGCAAATTGCGTTAGCAGACGGAAATTACAACAGCCAGACGAGTCGACGATTGTAACAACAAGCGTCTGGGAAATGGGCCCAAAGCTCGGAAAATATATCCTACGGAGGGATGGAGCAACCACAGGAAGTACATATAACCGTTTACATATTGTATGCGATTTTTATTTAAATTTTATGTTAAACACGTGACAGCTAGCCGGCGAAAAGGCGGAGCACGAGCATATATTGTATAATAATACAAAACGGATCGCCCAGACTGTGGCAAAAGCAATTTTATGACATATTTTTGCGGTTTACTTGCCGCACACGCGTCGTTATATTCCCGCAAAACGAAGGCTCCACATTGGAGTACATAAACATGTGGAGTGGTTGGGATGGGGCAAGATGGATGAACCCTGATATATGTTTGCACTAGACGCACGGGAATATTTGCAAATATGCCATTGAAACGAACAAAGGTAGGGCAAATAAACCGAAGGATTCCGTCTATTTTATTCCTCTGCCCAGACTTCCTTTTGACAGACAAACCCTCACTTAAACGGTCAGAAATTCATGTTCTATTTGGATTATTTCACGGTTTATCTATGAATACTTAAGTACAAGATGTCAGTTTATCCGATGGAAAACACACTATATGAATGCGAGCAAAAACATTGTTTAATTACACATTCCACTTCGAGTAGCTTTTGAGAAAATCTTGACCTAAATTTAAGTGCTCTCTCAGTAATTACTACCTTTTGAGTTCAGTTTTCCAAGTGATTGATTCGTTTTTTGCCTAATTACAGCTGATGTTGGCACAGCATAAAGCAAATATGAAACATCATGGGCATTATACACACTCAATCAATCGATGACTTTTGAAGCCTGTCTAAACACTTGCATCTATTTGGCCACCATCTACAAGCGCCATGAGCAATTAGCTTAAATTACTGTATTAAGTGCACTCCAATCGACATTATTATTAATCATTTTCTGAATTTAACAGCCACTGCAGCTGGAAAGGCTATTAAAAGCACTCGATTCGAATTGATTGTACATTTCGATGGCCCGCCGGATTGGCAAAAAATATGATTAATTATTCAATGAAAAGGTAATAACTTCGCGAATTGGCTTTTTTCGGCGTCAAGTAAAAAGGAGAAACATTTGCCTTGCGCACCGCAAACATATAATCAAATTAATTGCGCTTGAATAGCCCGCAAATTGGTTGTGGTGTGAAAAAGCCCACACTCCACGTATGTCCTTGAAGCAGTAAGACAAACTTCCCAAAGGAGTATGCAAATTCGCATAAATCGAAGCGCAGGGCAGCAGTTTCAGCACTCCATGAATCAAACTTAAAGAAGTTTAGATAAATGACCCGATGTCAAACAGGAACCGCTTTCGCTCATTGTTAGAGCCACAAATATAATTTGGCCAGCTCGCTATTTATTCCTTTTTTTTGCCAGTCTTTTCAATTTGCGAACAAGCGAGCGAGGACCGGACTTCTATCTATCTATCTATGGCAAATAGTTGGCTGCCAGCCTGCAATCAGCTTTTGGCTGTGCCAAAATGCCATTAGTATGCATTGGCCATGTGCCCCGGCCACGCCCTCCCACATTTGCCACCCGCTATGCGGAATGTTTGTTTTCGATTCCATTTGTTTTCCCTCGGCCACGGAGGGACATGCTGAGTGGGCGAGTGTCACAGCCAAAGTCAGCCAAAGAGGGCGATCGAACACACGGCGTATACGTAACACACATATTTCAGCGGCATCTCGTGCAATTTCGTCCATGCAATTTGCAGGCCTGAGCCTGCGGCCCAGTCCGGTTTTCCGGATCTCCGGATACGGGTGAAGGAATGCGAGTGTGTGCTGGTCACACGGAGCAAAATACTCACAAAGTTATCTTGCAGGTTTTATACCGGGTAGGGCAAAGGCCAAAGTGCAGCAACTATTGTCAATCTTTGCATTCTGAAATTGAGTGTTGTATTTATGTGCTTCCATTTGCAGAACTAAAGGGAGAATCATTCGTAAAGAATAAATGATCCGTGGTACCTGCAAAGTTAGTTCTCCGCGTTTCAGTGAACACTGTTCTGCTTTTACATAGTTTGCCAAAGTTTGAAAATAGATTTAAAGCAATTTGCAAAAAATGGAATGAAACAACCAAATAGATTCTGTGCTAAAAACAATAATTCAACCTGCAAAATGCCCTTCAAGCACTAGTTTTTACTTTTTTAAGGCCTTTTTTATTCGCTCAGTGGAAAGGCGGGGAAAGTACAGAAAAGCCCATGTAGTGGCACAACCGCGGCATTTAGTATTAGTTGTAGGCAAGCAAACAAATAATTTGCATGCCACCGTTGCACACGCAAGCCGGAAAATGGGAAAATGGGAAAACGGGAAAGCCGGCAAATGGGGAATGCGGCTGGCGATGCGACGTGGCGCAACCGTAACCTTTAATTTGCAAATTATTTGCAAAAATGTTGCGGCGCGCTCGTGTCGAGTGCATTTGCTGAAGTTATGCAAACTGTTGGACAAGTGAGTGCCAAGGATGGGAAGCACGGGATGGGATATGCCAACATCATTAAAATTCATTAGCAAGCCTTCCATCGCATCGCCTCGAATATTGCAGATTTAAAGGGAGAGCAGGGCGAATGCTGGATAGCTGGATATTCCGCGCTTTGAGGACGCTGACAAGAAGCCTCCGCCGTGGCGGGTCTTGCATAAAATTAGCTTTCACGCGTCACCGTCAAATACGGACAGCCTTACGGACAGCCATACGGACAGCCATGCGGACAATCATGCGGACAGTCATGCGGAAGGACGCGAGAATGGATTAGATGCTCGGCAGAGCAGACGGAATCCGGCTAATTACAAACGGTAACTTCCATTTAAAGTGGAGTTGCCAAGTTAAAGGGACTGCTCACTCCGATTCCTACTATATATTATAGCTTAATTGTTGCGCTGTCAGGCGACATTTTCGGTCCCTTGGCCGTGATAAGGTCGGGTAAAATATACGCAATTAGGCAGGACCAACAGGATTCGCAGCCAGATGTCTGGGCGGTGACTAATGAAGTCGCAGATTAAGGCTCCCAAAAATAAACATTTAATGCCGTACGTATGAGGGGCTGATATCGGGGTCACCCATAAATCAGGCAAATAAATCAGAGGGACATGCCCGATATACTTACACTTGAGATACTGCTCGTTGCGGGCTATCACCTTCTCGGCATTCTTGCGCGCCAGGAAGAACCACTCGGAGGTGTTGCCCAGATAGTGGTACTCCATGGCCAGATCCTTGGCAAACACCGCTCCCAGATTGGGAGGCGGCAGGCGGTAGGCGAACGGGCAGAAGAGGCCCGGCTGCGCGGGGTGCTCGTTCCAGTCGAAGCAATTTCCGGCCGCGAATATATCATCGTCGAACTCCACCATGGACAGCACGGAGGCGTGCAGCAGGTTGACATCCTCCTGCACGGAGCGGCCGGTGGTCTTGAAGATCCTGCGGAGACAACAAGCGAGGCATACGTCGGATATTAGTTGCAGGCCAGGGAAAAATGGCAATTTATGCCGCTGGCCTAGCCAGGAAATTGCATTCAAAATGTATGCGGTGTTAAGGAATTTCAAGTACCGAAACCCAAATACCCTTTGCCATGCAATGGAGGCAAAAAGGAAATGGTAATTAAACTATTTGACAAGATGGCCTATTATCTAAGATACTAGTTTGAGTTTGCTATACCCTAAAATGCCCTTAAAATGTTGCTGAATATTTTCAAGAGGTCGTTAACCGATTTGCTTCGAAACCGTGTGGGCACGTAGCTCGTCTTAACCCAAAATGAGGAGCAACCCTTTGGGGTGGCAGGGCATGAATAATATAATGTAATAAGTTTTGCAGCAACTTGAGCAGAGGAGCGCCGAAAGTGGCTCAGTGGACCAGTGAGGCAGTGTGGCAGTGGACCAGGGAACCAGTGGACCGGAGGAGGAACCCCCATAATTGCCTTCGTTTCGCTCTTGTTGGTCTGTCATTTTTATATTTATAACCCGGCTGGGAGGACTGGCGGGTTTAGGGCTGAGTTATGGCCCGCTGGCTGTTTCAAGTGCACACTTACTAGTATAGGCGCGGCGCATTCAACCCGCCTCAAACTGTGCTCAAGTGCGCTCCTGGCTTTCCATTGTCTGCAGCCCGGCGCAGGATGTCCTCCCGCGCATCCCTCCAAACGAGAAAATTACATTGAAGATTTCTTCTGCTTGGTGTGAGACCTCTGCGCCTGCCTGTGTAATATTAATTAAATTGTTGCCTCTGCAGGCGAGGCGCAGAAAAAATGTTAGCTCCAAAAAAAGAAATTGTCACAGCGTCGACTTCAATTGCATTTTCCAATACATTAGCCAGGAGCAATAGAAGCTGCTCCTGGATCTTGCGGGTCTCGCATGTGACGCACTTGCTAATTGGGCGTGGCTCATTAATTCGCTGGCGGGCCTCATTTGTAAATGTCAAAGGCATTTTGTCAGCCAGATCCGCGCCCAAACACCCACCCAAATCCATGCGAGTGTCCAAGGACGTTCCGGGGCTCAAAAGTCGCCTAATGATGATGGTGCCGGCGACATCGTTCGCTGGTGATAATGCTGACTTAGCTGGGAGCTCGACATGGAGTTGACAGCTTTTTTCCACCAGGCTCCCTTCCATTATTTATGGCCAAAACACACACATACACGCGCATGTTGCGACATGGCCAATGATGAGAGCTAATATCTCACTGGAAAAATTGCATGAGGTAGCATCATGGGCGTTTTTTACCATAGATTTTACCATATTGCATACGTAAAGTTTCATGATTGATATTACACTTTAAAATTCATGTTTTTCTATCTGTGCACACAATAGTACTTTTCAATGGTGGTGAACACCTCCTCAGGTGGGCATCCTTGCACATTTGTTTACCGTGCAATACTGGGAGTCCTCGTTCCCCAATTAACATTCTCCGCAGACAACTTGAGATGCAGGGGATGCTTAAATAGTTTGGAACGCTTACAGTTGCAGTGTTGCCTGTTTTCCGGCTTTTCCGCCGCTTCCGCCCCCCGAGACTGTGTCCTAAAGTGTGCTAAAAACACTTTTCAGCACTTGAGTGCTGGGAAAGAGGTGAAAGCAAGCGCAAAACAAGCTTCAGGTGCCGGTGGCCAGGAGGAGAGGTGAGATCCAGGACAGGGGAATGCAGGAGTAAGTAACTCGGTAAGTACTCGAAAGTGCTCCTCCCTTTTGGCCTTTGTCTGTGTGCGCTTTTGGAGCGGAGGCGGGTTAACTGAGTCGCAGGCTTAAAGGCCCGCTTATGGGATGCGAGCCACGTAGCAACCTCCTATGATGCGGTTGCTCGGGATTACCACCTGTGTGGTAATTACGCAGCTGCCTGCATTCGAAAGTCGGGCACAGGATCGCTCTGACGTTTAATTAAAAATATGTTGGCTATCACTGGCCAGGAACAAAGTTATTCTTCGCTCCTTGCAGCCCTTGTCAAAATCCCCAACTACAGCGATTTTGAGGAGTCCCTGTCCAGTCTCCAGGGTACCTTGGAGGCTGTTTCGCTTATTTGTTAAGCACATGATGCCAGTCAGCCGAGTCAAACGCGTATTATAACCTCGAATCGCCTTGGAAATGCTCGATATGGAGAAGAAAAGCCGCCTGGCGGCACTTAAGCCGCTTTTTTTGTTATTCCCAAGCAGTTGGGAAGGCCGTTGCATGTCGAGGATGGGCTTTTCCGCCGCTTTTCCATGTCCCCCGGTCGGCGGGGGGGCTCCTATTTGGATTCAAGTCGATGCCAAGGCTCTATTGATTTCGAAAATAATGCAAAACAGCACGCGAGCCGAACAAATAACTTAATTGCCTCGACTTAAACAGGGAAATTTAATTCCTTCACTGCAGAGTGTGAAGAAAAAATTAATTATGCAGGGAAAATGAAATATAATTTCAAGTTTCGGCACCTGGGGCCACAAACTCTGCGTAGGACTCAAGGGACACACGAACGCACCCAGTGTCCTGGAGGGCTCTTCAGGCTGCCGGCAGTGTCCTTTTGGCCAAAGCTAAAGCCAAGCCTCGAGTATCCGTTGCCTTCCGACTCCGACTGCGTGTCGACATCTTAATTGAAAGCGAACTGCTCCGGTTTAATTATTCAAAGCCAGGACACTTTGGCACATCCTTAGAAAAGCAGCCTGGCCAACTGACTGACTGACTGAGTGACTGAATGGCCGTGATGATGTTGCTTCTCTGGGCTCCTCAGACGACGGCCCTTCTTGTCTGAAGTTCGTTTGGGCCTCCCTCATTTGTTTGCCGGGTGCGCTTTTAAAGGCCCATAACGGTCAAGGCTTCTTGCCAATTTTAATTAGGCCATAATTAAATGATCAAACGGTAAGGCAACGGCATAACTGATAAGATATATATTTAGATGTGATTCTCTGCTAATTACCTTCTGTGAATTATGTTGTATTTCTATGTCTGTGAGAGCTTATAAAGTTATGGGAAAATGTTGCTTTACTCTATGATGGAAATTGGGTCGCTTTTTAGATAAATTTATGTATGCCAATCTTGTTTGTAGATTAAAACTCATCCCATGCAAACATAACTGCAAAAATTAAAGAGTTATGTGGCAAATTTAGCATGGAGTGCTGTCATCCCAGTTGACAGCCAAGACAAAAGATCAAAAGTGTTGCCCCCCAAACGGGAATCACTGGTGAACTCATGCGACATGACAGTGTGTGTTCAATTAGGAAGCAGGAAAAGGAGTTCAATTAATTAAAAGTTACCCCATGTTGGCCCAGTTTGGAGCACTTTGGATGCCTGGCATCTGCTGCTCCTGCTTTGCTGGCTTGCGGCTAATTGAGCCTCCAGGCGACATGTTTGCCGTTGACATGTTTATGCTGGCCACAGGACCAAGGAACCGCAGGACCAAAGCAGGACCCCAGTACTCTGGGCCTTTGTTGAAAAAATGCTTTTTGATTTAGTCCATTAATTGCTTTCAACTTGCTAACTTCTTTGCAACGCACTTTGCCAGCCCGATGATTATTATTGCAAGGGCGCAAAGTTGCCAAACATTTTGGCCAAAAAGTTTCCCTTTCTGATTTCCTGCCGCCGCGCATAATGAGTCGACGGCTGGCACTCCTTGCTCCTCCAAAGAACCAACTTTGCCGCCTGTCTGTGGGTCTGGATTGCGGGTTCTGGGCTTTGAGCTTCCGCGCTCCAAATGTTTTTATTGCGCAAAAATAGACTGCGAAAAGAGGAGGCTGCAGCGGCTTAAACGTTACGCATTCGCCGCGTGGGCCAGCCACTTGAAAGCGCCGCGGCGAAGGACTTGTTACTCGACAAGTTTGTTAAGCTGTTAAGTTATGGCAACATGTGTTGCACAAAGCGCGCCAAAGCGTTGCAGCGGCGTAGTTGGCAAAGCCGCCGAAAGGGGCTAACCGGCTGAAACATTCACAGACGACCTACCATAAGTTGGAACTGCTGCCCCGTTGTGCAACTCCCCAACTAAATTGAGCTGAAACTGCGCTTAGCGACTAAACTTTCGACACTTTTGATTCAATTTGATTCAATTCAGCTGGAGACATTCCGAAATACTCTTTGGAAACTAAAATTGAATATGATTTGGTTGGGAAAACGAATATTCTGTGTTGGAGCTTTAATAAATAATATCAATTATTTGATATAACTGTAGAAATTAGAAACTAAAAAAGCCAAAAATACAGAAATCAAATGCTAGAGTGTCGGTTCCCTGGTCAGCTAAGTGAGAGGTTTCACTGTAACCCGACGAAATGCGTCAAAGGGGGGAATCACCGCAGCCTGATTCAGATGCAGAACCAGAACCATTTGCATCCAACATCGCCAACAGACGACGAGTCAGGACCAGATGCGAGTGGGCTTAAATAAACCAGCTGGAAAAAGGGCCGCGTCAAGTGGTGATGTGGTGCAGTGGTGCCGCGGTGGCGCGGTGGCATGGTGCACAGGTTGCAAAGAAACCGCCCCACCCATCCTCTCCAGGATGGGGCCAACTGCCGCCGCTGGCCTACATGGGCGTGCATGTCCGCGTCAGTGGCAGCTACATTTTCAGTTGCGGGTTTCCAGGCGGCGGGCGACGGGGCAAGAATGCACATTAGGATTGTTGTGCACAAAATGAAAACAATTTCCATTTGGGGGCTAGACAACTGCATTCTGCAGCGGCCAACAATAAAGCTGGCGGGTACAAAGGTCGGTGGGCGTGGCAGGTCGCAAGCGGCGAAAGGGGCGAAAGGAGGCAGTGTTATTAGCACCACCCGCTGGGCAAAAGCCGAGTCGAGTAAATCAAGCGGCACAAAGTCCCAAAGCCCAGCACAACACTGTGAGAAATCAAGTGGGAAGTGGTGTGCTGTGACCTCGTTGGCAGCACAGAGAGAAAAGTTGGTTGCTTAGTATACAAAATAATATTGATTGCAAATTTAAATAAATTTCTGGATGGAATATAGGGGCTGTTGCTATGAAATTTTAAAATGCAACCCTAGTATCCTTAGAGCTCCAAGGACATCCAGCATTTCTCTCCGTGCGCAACCGTTTCCTAAACATTGTCTTGCATAGATATTTGTTTGCTTCCGTTTGAAGAGAACTTTTGAAGGATGTTGACAATGGCGCGGCTGTGAGGATGGGCTAGCGGGCTGGTGGGGCGCCTTTGGGGGCGGGGATGTCCTTGCTGCTGTCGCGTTTTATTGCCGCTGGCAATTGGAAACTGCATCGCTTATGCAGATTTCAATTTCGATTTGTTGTACGAGCTGAACGCAAACGGCACTCGAAATCCAAAGGCATTGCGAGCTGAAACAAGCGACGGCTTTGGCAATAAATTATTTGCCAAGTTTATCGCCGAACTTCCGCTGGAAAATAACAAAATCATTGCCTGACAAGTAAGAGAGATGTGCACTTGAAGTCGCAAAAGCCAGTTGTAGCAACAAAGGAGTTTTGTTGGCAGAGAACAGGCAACCGGAAACTCAATTTCAGGACACGAAAAAAAAGGCGGCAGCAGGTCCTTCGCACGATTCTCACCTTCTCTCGGCGCGACGACAACACATTTAAGTACTTAAAAGTTTTCCGATTCCATCCGCCGCCACATTGCCACACTTCCACGCTGCCACACTGCCACACTTTTCCTTTCTCCTCGGCGCTTTTGTGTCGTGTGTGTGTGCGACGAGCTGAAGTCGCTTTTCCTTTCTGTTTGCCGTCTGCACTTTGGCGGCGTGAACGGAAACTAACGAAAAGTGGCCAAGGCAAGAAAACAATTGAAGCTCGTAATTTCAACTTGAATTGATATTGTTTTTCCTGACTGCCATTTAGCCCGCCCCCTGGGCTCACCTTCTGCTCCTGCCGCCCGTTGTTTTCCTTAAATGTTATCCTTGTTTTTGTTTGCGCAACAAAGTAAACGGGAAATGCCCAAACCAAAAAGCGAGCGGCAACACGGAACAGGATCCTTGGCTGGCAGGGCGATAACAATGTATCACAAAACAATAACTTCAATTAGTATCTATCTGTGTAGCGCTTTCCCTTCGCTTTCCTCCTCCGAGTTTCCCTTTTTCCGCCGAAGGAAAAGTTTCCAGCCACCCTTGATAATGTTAACACAAGCAAAACTGATTAAAACGGGTCCTGATTAGCCGCCGTCCCTCCTGAAATTATGAACCAGTATCTGGCAATCCATTGGATTTATGGAAGTCGAGCTGGATAAATCAAGGAAGTGGAGTTCAGTCCCAGAGGCCACATTCCCCGTTGAACAAATAATGAAAACAAATGCCTGGCATATGACACTAAATACAATAATGTTGATCCCGTCCCAGATCCGTGGCCGTTTGCAATTTAATTTATTGACAGTGAGACTTTGACATTTTATTGCTCCCCAGGCCAAGTTACGACATTGTCCGCATTTCCCATTTTCCTCGTCTTTCCTCGCTTTTCCGACCTTTCCCCTCACTGTCACTTAATTTGTCAAGCTGCTAGTCGTTTGGGTTAATTGTTTATTTGTGCGTTTTATTGACAAGCGGCAATCGTTCCTTGGATTCATCAGCTTGTAGTCCTGTCGTCCTTTCTGTGCGGCTTTTAACAAATGAGTTTTTCGTTAACAAATGGCTTTGATTTCCTGGCTCAATCAGCGCGCAAAAAGTTGTCATCTAAGCTGAAAAATTATGTCATCGGAATTTGGTGACCATCGACGGTTGGACGATATCCAATGGCCTGTTGCACGAAGTCAGCCAGCCACACACCCACATTGCCCTCGTTTTGGCTCACAAAAAGTTTGTTTTTTTTGCTGATTTCTCTATAGCTATTTGCCACAAAGACACTCAAAGACAACAGAAGGACATAAATTCCAGGTCTAATGTCTGCACGGAGCACATCCCCATCGGCATTGACACATACGATGCGTGTATGCAGGCAAGGACATTCGGACACTTGGACCTTGGACTTTGGACAGTGGAACACAGGACTTTGGAGTCCGTAACTTTCTTAACTCGGACTTCATACCCAGATATGCGAAATCTGAAGAAACTTTGTGTTTATTGTGCCTGGCTGCTGAACAGAGAGCTGCAGAAGAAAAGCAGAGCTCAGAAAACATGGGAGCTGGGCTGGTATGTCCTTGGGATTGTCACTGGGGCGGTTATCCTGATACACGATACAGTGCCAAATCGATGATGGAAGCGGAATGGACACGAGTAAACAAAGAGCACACACATCAGATTGGTCAGCTTGCTCAGTTTGGCCAGCCTGGACAGCTGGAAATTCCGAGAAAAACCAAATGAATTGCCATCGTTTTGGTTGTCCAGGTGAATCAATGTCCTCCGCCAGCTGGCCTTCCTTTTGGCCACAAGAATGGCGCAAACTTTTTTGCCCGGCACGCCTGCCACGCTAAGTAATTGAACTTTTATCAAAAAATTGCACGCAGCCAGGCGGACGGAAAAATCGAAGGAAAATCGCAGGGAAAGCGATGGTAGTTCTGCCAACTATGGCCAACAAGCGCCGAGAGCCACCGCAACAAGAAAAGCACATTATGCTCCTTGATGACAAAGGTTACGGGCCAATCTAGATGAGCAGAAAATGGCGAGTATCTGCTGGAAAAGTGAACCCCGAGCAATGGAAAATGTGGAAAATGTAGCCCAAAGCCCTGGTTTTGTTTTTATTTCCGTATTCGCAATGGGCCCTAAATATTTCATATTTTTCTGTTATAACAAACAGCAATAAATTGTGCTGCAATTGAAGTGTCCATTGTGTAGAACATGGTAAATACCATTTTAAGCGGCAATCAACTATTACTTATACAACAATAAATATGTTATGAAAGTAAAATTGTGTGTTTTTGCCAATATCTAATCGATTTGGCACGTTATATTGAAATAAAAATGTTGTCTAAATTATTAATAAATGCTATCTCCAATTCCATGGGCATTCGTTTGAATTTGATGAATCACCAATTTGCTTTCGTTACGAATCTGTTTTGTTTAATTTTAACTGTCAAATTGGCACTGCCAGATTTCGTGTAAAACTGTAACATATAGCCTTAAAGGAAAACCCTTTGTGGGTTGTGGAAAAAGTACCATGCCAGTCATCAAATTGCAGTCCTCCGATGGCGAAATTTTCGAAACCGACATCGAGACTGCGAAGTGCTCGAGCACCATTAAGACCCTGCTGGAGGATTGTCCAGTGGAGGCGGAGAGCGACACTCTTATCCCGCTGCCCAATGTGAACTCGACGATCCTGAAGAAGATACTCATTTGGGCCAAGCACCATCGCGAGGACGATGCTGAGGAGAACGAAGAGGAAGCGGACAAATCCGTGGCAGTGCAGATCACCCCCTGGGACGCCGAGTTCCTGACCATGGATCAGGGCACGCTCTTTGAACTCATCCTGGCGGCCAACTACCTGGACATCCCCAATCTGCTGAACGCCGCCTGCATGACGGTGGCCAACATGATCAAGGGCCGCACGGCGGAGGAGATTCGCCAGACCTTCCACATAACCAACGATTTCTCGCCCTCCGAGGAGGATTTGCAGACCGTGGAGGCGGAGGTCCCGCAGGAGGACGAGGCGACAGTGTACGGCGACATATAAATTAGGAGTGAATGTGGTTTAATAACTTTTTCGAAGGATTTATGCTTGTTCCGGATTAGAATAGATTAACTACAATAATCGCTTATGCTCACAAAACTAGAAATTAAATATAGCTTAACCTATTGGGATTGCTTTTCATCCTACCAAGGTTTCTAGTATCCTGCATTTCGCTTATGAAATAATCTCATAATCTTCAAATATCAAAGTATTCTAGCATATGTATCTTGACCCTCAAATGACCTTCAGGGAAAGCACACTACTTTCTTGACCGCAATTGTTCAGTGCGGATTTCATTTCCATTTCCACTTGCATTCGCCAACCGTCTGGCCGAAAACTTTCGATTGGAAAAGTTTGGCATGTGAATATGATGTGGGCTGAGTAACTCGGAAAACTTTGTCCGTGACGTCCACTCACCTGGTCAGCATATTGGCGCGATTGACGGCCACCTCGGCCTCCACCCGGAACCTGTCCTGGGCATACCGGTCGACCACGCCCTCGCCCAGATTCAGTGAAGTGCCAGCCACGCAGTTGGAGCCCATCAGGTGCTGCTGCTCGATGTACTGCAGGAACTTGGACACCAGATCGATCTTACTGTCCCGCGCGTTGATCACGTCGGCGGTAAACTGATTGGACTCCATGTTGTCGCCCGAGTCCTCCTCCACATCACCAATGACCAGCTGCTTGGTCTTGTCATCGACTTGCGCATCCGGCGGATAGCCGTCGTCCATGGTGACCTCGGAGGTGTCCAGTCCGGCATCGGAATCGGAGTCGCCATCGCTGTCAAAGCTGATCTGCTTGACCTCCATGCTGGCCGCCTGGGATCTGGCCTCCGCCTCCGGTTCCCGCTGAGCTCCATCGTCCATCCACTCGGTGGTGGCGAGGCTTTCGTTGAGCGGCAGCAGCTTGCCTAATGGCTGACCCTCTTCCTCCTCCTCCGCGATGTCCAAGGCATTAGTGTCATAATCCGATTCCGATTGGGAGTCCCGCGTCATGGTGCCCATTCGCTGCCAAGTGCCATTCACCGGCAGCAGGCGGGTACTGGCGATTTTGGACTTGATGGTGGTGGACACTGGAGCCTCCTCCTCCTCCTCATCGAGCTCCTCGTCGTCGTCGATAGTATCATCATCGTCTTCCTGGTAATCACGCCTGGCCTCATCACGCACAAATTGGCGAGCCTGTTTGACACCTATATCCGGATCACCTGTTGGGGCCGCCGTCACGAATGAGCTCTCCAGCTCAATCTCATCCGCTAGCTGCATGACCTCTCTAAGAGCCGTGTCCTCGGCGTCCTCGCTGGCAGGACGACCCTGCAGGTGCTCGGCCTCGGCCAAACTGCGGTGGTTCTTCGGCGTATGGCGGAGGCCCAGACTTTTGTCCACACTTTTGCGTATGCTCTCGTTGATTTTCTTCTTGTGCAACTTGCGGATTTTGTGCGTGACGGGAGCCGGCGAGGTCCCACCCACACCCGGCAGCTGTGTGGGCGGGATCAGGAGGAGGCGGGTGGTCCCATCGCCACTCCCAATGCCGCCACTGCTACTGTTTGTGCTGCCATGAAGGAAATGCGACCGAGAGCGCCCGTGGCGAATGTTGAAGCTGTCGCCCGTCATCAGGGCATCCGCTTCCGCCTTGATGCGGTTCCGTGGCGCTGGGGGTCCAGGTCCCGCTGCTCCGGCTCCTCCTGCAGCTCCTGCTGCTCCCACAGCCTCTGGCTCTGAATCCAACTGCGCGTGACCTTGCATCGCCCACAAGCCCATTGCAAACAGCAGCTGCACAGCCTGTGGCATCCGCACCCACATCCGCATCCTGGGGCTCGGGACTCTAGTTCTTTTTTCGGGACGCTTTGAGTGCACCACTATATCGCTTAGTTGCTCGCCTTGATTGGCTGATCAGCACTTTGTGTGTTGCGGTTATCGATTCGTTGCGCAGCTACCTTTTGCAATTTTCAGTTGTCAAAGGCCAGGACGAGTACATCACGCATCCGCACCGTGCCCCGCCGCTGATTTGGGCGGATGGTCAGGGCGCCACCGCCCATTTCACCGCTCCACCCACTCGCTCTCCTTGTGCCCGCCTTTTCGGGAAAACGCTGAAACGGAAGGAGAAAATCCAGTGATTAGCCCCGGACAGTCAGGAATACGATGAATGGTGATGAACTCGATGGGATGAGTTCGGAAATTACGGCAACGAAAAAGATGGAGGCAAAAAAACAGTCGGAAAAAATCAATAGTAAAATCAAAGCTATTCCCTAAGTGTACACATCAAATATTTAAACATTATTTACCCACTTAATCATTACAATTAATTAAGCTTATCAATATATCAATTTTATTTTGAGGCGTCTTTAAATGGTTTAATTATTTACGAGCTCTTGGCAAAACTACAAAGTACCCAGTCGTAATAGTTAGTGTATGCTTTTTCTTGCGTGTGAGCCGCGGATCCTTATTAAAAATCTGAGATATCCTCCTGCGAAACGAATTTCGCTCTGGTCTTTTATTTATTTTCCCCTCGCCCCACCTTTCCCATTTCTCTGTGCCCTTTGCCGCTTTCACGTTTTCCGAGAGTAAGGAAAATGTTTTCTTTGAATAATGTTATTTCTGTGTTGCGTACTTTCCCTTCAACAGAACTGAAGGTCGCGCACATTATTCCTAAATTCAGAGGAGTTAGCGAGTTAGCGTAATCCGGCTGCCGGACCGTGTTCTTGGCCACAAAGGCAACTGGGGCAACACAGAGTCATGCTCTCAAATTCGCTTTAAGTCGGCAATTAAAAATTTCCGCATCTAGGCGGCGCTAAAACAACACAACTATATGATTGTTTTCCCGAGAGCCGTCGAGCAGGGAAACGCGTAAATTGCGCATACGCCGCGTGGCCGCTGCATTGTGGCAGCCGAGTGCCTCTAGCACGCAAATTAAACGCGATTCGCAAAAAGGGCGCTTGATTGTCAACTGGGGAGAATTGCGCGGCAAGAAGACGGCGGAGTGAACATAAATAAAAGTGAACGGCCACAGGCCGCATAAATATTATGGCGCTAACAAATTATACGCCATTTAAATGTAATACTAATTCTGAAAAGAAAATCCACTCGGCGCGTCCAGATTTCCGAGCGCTGAAAAGGCGGTGAGCATTACGATTTTATACTCCGCACACAGGCACATTTCCCGTACAAGTACACCATATATTCCAGACACCAGACACAGTAAGCAGCAGCAGTTCTAATTTCGAATTTTATGAGCCATAAAAATTTCTCCAAGGCGAGACCAAACGTCAACAGACACACAACAAACACAATGGACTAGAAGTTGGCAGCAGCGATGGTGGTGGCTGGGGATGTGGGGAGGCATCCAGTATCCAGTATCCAGTAACCAGGGTGGGCTGTGGATGAGCACATAATGGCACAGCAGCAAGAAGAGTAATTGCCACTCCGGCCACATGGAGGTGTGACTTCCACTTTTGAGCCCGGGATCATGCGCCACTATGCACGATTAGTAGGCTTTTAAGCTTTAGTCTGTACTGATCTCTGTTCTAATTGTTTAAGCTCTGATTTGGATGAATGTTTGCACACTTAGGAGCCTGTACTAAGATGGCACTGAAATATAAGCTCAACATATTTCTTGCATTGCAGTAAACTAGTTTTATGACCCACTTTTTATTTCCATCTTTATCCGCGCATAAACATGGCTTGTGTACATCGCCACGACAATAGCAATAGAAAAGTCCATGAATTTTGCATTTGCCAGTGTCGCGGTTTGGCAGTGCAGGGACCATTCCAATCGAACAATAAATAAACAATTGACGCTCTCCGCGCTCCTTGGGGTGTGAGGGTGCTGGGATCAATTATTCATAAAGGACACAGCAAGTCAAACGGATCCCCAACCAGAAAAGGACATCTAAATCGGGCTCTTTCGCCGGGGGCTTTGCTGTCCGACAACTGGAAATGGAGTCGCCGGGGGAATAGGGCCACAGTTTGATTCCGTGTCCGGGCTCTGCTTGGACAGGGGGGACTGCAGGGGGTTAATGGCGACACTCTCATGCACTTAACCCATGACACCCAGCCACCCGACCACCCAGTTCCAACTCAGCATGCGGGCAGCTGTGAACCCGTTGACAGCTGAACTCTCTCTCTTTTCTAGGAGCCAGCCCTCGTCACCGGTGAGTGGCTGGTGATGCAGGTAACCCGAGCTCCGACCTCCACACGTGGACCAGACCGTTTCAAAACTAACAATCCAATTTCTAGCAAAGAGCAGATGCATCTGGGGGCACGAGGGCGCTTAGTCTGATTAATGCCCACTGCCAGTCCTTTGCCCAGTCGACTCTAAAGAAATTGGATTGTCCGGCCGAAAGGGCAGACCCCTTCTACATGGAGAACAAATATCATTCTAGTGTGAAATTGACCTAGGAATTTTTGATTTATTGTTGAAATAAAACTAAAGTACCTTTTCAAAATAATTCATAAAGTTATGTTAAAGGTATCTAGAAGCAAATCCAAAGCTTTAATAGTTACTCTGCATTAAAGTGGAAATCCCACTGTCTTGTTTGGCTAAACTTCTGTTAAAAGAACTCCACTTTTGTTTACAACTTTATTGTTCCTTTGGTTTCTTTCTGTGTGGCCCCCGAAACTAAACCTTTCGAAATGTTCTTGTTGTTGCTCAGGTTTTCCATAACCATTCACTCAAGACCAAAACACATCCTACTCTCGTTTCCCCGCCCCCTTTCACTCCTGCAAATTTATGCAAACACATTAACAAACTCAACGCATTCGCTTTGCATGGGCGAAGCAACAAGGAAGTGTGTGTGCGAGTGTCCTTGTTGCTGCCGGTGACAAAGCTGGAGCGTTAAATGAAATTCGGGTAATTTTTCTGTCGTTGGCAAAGAAAGAATGAAATGTATTTTGCCAAAATAGCAAAAGAAGCGGAAGCGGAAGCGAAACCCGTCAAAAGAAGATTCGAGCAGCGCAGAGATTCGGTTCCTCGAAGTGGCGATACCCTTTGAGTACATTTGGAACATAAAGTGACAAGTCAGTAATCACTTTTAGGTATGTAGAGTTACCCATCAAAGGATATCTTAACTCAAAATAGAATCACGAAACATTGACTTCATTGTGAACCCAAAAGTGTCCTGCTGCCAGGACAGAAAGCAACCTAATGCTGATAGCTTGCGCATCCTTCGGAGAGGGTATTCCGGAGGCCGTAATGGAAATGGCGCCCTCTGCTCCGTCTCAGCCCCGTCGTCAACTCATCAGCAGGACCACCTTTGTTAGGTAATTCACATTATGTGTCGGCAATGGCGTCAAAATAAAAAGGGAAAACAAACGCAAGCACAGCGACACAAACATGGAGCAGCGTGCCAGGAATACGAAAAAATGACATTTGACTTTTAAATTGGATAATTTTTCTGGCTGCCTGGCGGGTTGCCAATCAACGGGGGGAGCAGCGAGGAGCCGAAGGGCTCTGTCTGCCGGCATCGCATCCAAATGATATGGCATGCAATCTAATTGATTTTGATTAGCAGCTGATAAATGCACACGAGACAAAGAGATGGATTATAAGTCCAATTCCTTGCGAAAACAGCGTGCAGTCGCTGCAACATGGAGCAGCATCCGGCATTATTCCAATTTGCATACAAATTGATCCACTTCCACGCGCAGTCGAGCTCATCTGGGTTGTCTTCTGATGGGAGCAAGTAGTACTATGAGTACGAGTACGAGTGCGAGTAGCTACAAAAATCACATAAAACGCTGGCAAATTGCTCAGATTATGAGCCACTTGGGTCTTGGCTGGCTCGGCTTTTCCTGCGAGCTGAGAAAATCGGGGGGAAATGCCGTGTGCGCTGCGTTTTTATGAGCTGGCAAACATGCTTTGAGAATTTATGAAAATAAAAATTGCAAAAGGCAGTAGCTCGCTTTTTTTCCCTTTTTTATTTTTGTTGGCGCTGTGGAAAGCTGCCTTCATTAGCTTCTATTTGTGGACACAACCGGAGGTTTGTTCCAGCTAAGTTCGGAAGTATTTATTTATTTATTTGCTGTTGTTTTGTGTACCTTTCAGCTGCGAATATTCAGTGCAAACACCCACATGTGTTTTTGAATTAGGCGAATTTGTTCGGGGTTCGCTAGTCCTGCCGTAAGAAGCTCCCCAAAACAACAACTGCTCCGCAAAAGTTTCCTGTTTGATAAGCTTGAATACTGGCGAAAAAGTTGCCCAGAGTTTTTAATTTGCTTGCTAACCCATTTTAGCATTTTGTTGCTTAAATACTTTTGCTGCCAGGGAGTTGGCTTTAGCACTGGGTGCAGGTACTTGAAGCAATCATATCTCAATATTTGCTCTGCTTCAAAGCCCGGTAAATAATACAATAGTTTGCGGGCCCCTGGGATTAATTCGCATGCCAGTAATATTTCGAGCATAATTGTTTTCCTCTGCCGAGAAACACTCGTGAGTGGAGCCCCATTCCCCCGTGTGTGTGGGTGTGGGCTCCTCTTTGTTTATCCAGGCCCAGCTCACATAATGGAATCCCCGGAAAATGAATTCGGATTTGCACGCAGCTTAAAGATACGGCGATAAGGATGCCAGCCCAGCCCGAGTACGTGATGGCTGGGAAGCGAGTGCCAAATGGCAGATTATGTCGCCAGACATTAAATCACCTGCGCAGGTAAAATATACGCGATGCTTAGGCAAAATCAATTCTATTTATACCATATACGTGCGGGCATAAATTGCCCGGTAACCGACTTCCAGGGAAGTCTGAGACGTGCGCCACATGCTGGGGGCTATGGGTACTCGTAGCAATCGTAGCAAAATGGAGCTGTAGTCCTAATCCCGGCTTACAGGGAAAGAGAATACACCTGCGAGTCGGAAAAAGTGTTTATTTCCAGGGAAATTTATAACCAGAATTATGTGCTCAGGCAATGCAAACAAAACTTTGCACACTCCCACACTCGGAATCTGAATTGCCAAAACATTAGCATTAGAGTTTCCAGTCCGAGATTGCTATGCACATACAGTGTCCTTTTCCTTTTCCATGGCATTCGAAATAAAAAAGCCCATCTTGGACCGACTTATCCGGCGATTATGCTAATTATGTGTTTTGATTTTTGAATACGAACAAATTACTTTCATTTACATACCGAGTTTAAAATATTCAAAATAATGCAGCGAGTTGGTCAGAAGTTAATCTCTGTAAACAGGCGCGGCAAATTGTTGATAGATGCCAAAAGTTGGTCCACTAATTCATCGCTCGATATTGGAAAACCAACGCAGTTGACCTTGCCACAGTGGCAGGTCAATAAATTCAGTGGCCAGACTTCGTCTAGCCAGCTATGGATGGCGATGCAAAGGAAATGGCAAATTACGCATACGCCATGTGGAACGCGCTTTAAGTTGTTGCCATTGTTAATGGACTGCCTTGAAAGTTTGGCCTTTAAGCCGCTTCCTAATGGACGAAGTGTGTAGCCATAAATTGCCGCAAGGACTTCGGCTCGACTTGAAAAAATAAAGAGCGCATAAAGTATAAATAAAAAATAAATAAAAAATAAGTAGCGAAAGGCAAGTCGGGGACCGAAGTCAAGGCACAAAGCGCAGTCAAATGGAATTTGGCCTAATTTATGGGCCTCGACAGCATGAGAGCCAATATAAAACATGACGTTGCCCTTTTATTGACCAAACAGAACAGTCGGAAAGGCAAATCATCAGCAGGCCTCGTCAAGCGGAGATTCCCCAAATCCCATTTGCCCCAGCTCCCCGAGCGAATCTCTATCGACTAGGGCCGAATGGAATCGCTTGCGTTGCCAAAATCTGAATCGTACTAAAACTATTAACTAAATTATCGACCGGAGCGGAGTATACCCATCGTAAAGATACCCAGATGACGCCAGCCCGGCGAAAAGTTTAAAGCCAGTCTGCGGAAATAACAAATGTTAAATGCTCATCAATAACACTTCCTCTCACTCAGAAACTGGCGGAGTGCCCACATGCTCCTCCTCTTTGTGTTTCGTGTGCTTTGTTGTGCTGTGTAATGTGATTTATGACATCGTTCTTTTTGTGGCCGATCACTGAGATTTGCTCCTCGATGCTCGCTCATGTATAAATAATCAAATCCAATTTCGTTAATGGTCTGCGTCGTCGGTCGGATTGCCAGCTATCCGTTTAGCCAGCGTTCAGCCGATTTGGTCCGCCGAAAATGCATAAACTTAAAGCCGAGTCGTCGGCGAACCTGTTTTAATTTCCTGCCCGTGTCAATCAATTTCCAAGGACCTTCGCCGTGCAGCGCCTGTCTGGTTGAAAGAGCGAACGAGCGAAAGTTGTGGGCGGACTGACGCACACGTGCCGGGGCAACAAGCAGGTGGATGCCACACCCCCACACGAGTGCCCTGAATGGCCGTGTATCTCCATCTGTTACATAACTTTCGGTTTATGCACTTCTATCTCGATCGGGGCGCCCAGCCCCCCGCGCCAAGGGTCATTTTCATTTGGTTTCGCCTTTATCGCAGCTCGTAAATTAATAAAAGCGACGAACAAGTGAGCCAGCAATCAACGCATCAACTTGGCCCAGAACACACCGAGCTGGGCTGACGACAATGGCGTCATTAAATAATACAGGCAGCACGGCAAAGGATACTCGTATCCTTACAATGCCACCGTGCGTATGTGTGTGTGTGGTACTTGAGCACAAGCGCACACATATGGCCACGTAAGAAAAGGAGGTGTTTTAGGGGACTCGACTTGAAGGTATCTCTTGGCGGTTGGCAACGGCATCTAAATTCTGATTTTACCAGAACTTTAAATTGTTCTGCATGGAGAGCATGCGGTTCTGGCTAAATTCCACGATTGATGATTTTGTGTGCAATTTCTTTTATTATTCAGCATTACGTTCGATGTGTGCGTTCTCCGCTTCTCTCATTATCAGAAATATCATTTTTCCATCTTCGGCATATCTGTTTTCATATGTTTCTCCCATGCCCAATAGTTTCACTTCATTGCTCGCTTAACATCCCCTGGCATACGCAAACGCATACGCCCATTCTGTCGTGTGTGCTGAAATAACCGAGAGCAAAGGGGGTGTGGCTGGGCGAAAGTTGGTGGCACGGTGGCATGGGGGGCAGCAGCCACGCCCACACGCACGACTTGTCAGTCAAGTGACGGTGAAATGCTTGTCTTTAATCCGCGCCACCAGCCACCCTGGCATTGTCCTTTGGACCAGGACGACGGCGAACGGGCGGGTGGGAAAGTCATGACGTGGGCTGTGCGGGTCACACACAGATGACAATTTAAGAGGACCATTTTCGCGAGCGCGTCCTTGCCCCAAAGTCTGCATTCAGCTTTCAGCATTCAACATTTAGCCGCCAACCTTGACACTTGACTGTTGCTCAAGTCGGCGCTTCAATTGGCGTGGTGAGATGGGGGTAGGGGGAAATGGAAGTTGCACGTCTGACAAATGATACGATGCCCGTGGCGGCAGAAGTTTCTCAATGCCAAACTCCATCTCCCCAGCTGATTGCAGACGCGTCCTTGCCTTTGTCCCTGCGCAGGCAGCTTAAAAGTTCCGCTGACAACTGTCGCCATAATTCACTTTTACAGGACAACCGGGCAGGCAGGCCTTACCGCTGAACCAGAACCAGAAACAGGACGAGACCGAGAACGAGAAGTAAAGGGAAAACTAGAGGGAAACTAAAGGGAAAACTTGGAAACGACACTTGGCCAAACAAGTTGGAGGAAAAGCGTCCAGGGAGGCGGGCCATAAAAGCTGCCGCCTCGTCCGCCTCTTGGCCATTTGTTATTTAGAGAACCGCCGCAATTGTTGCCATTTGCAAGCGCTTCAATCACAGACAGGCAAAGAAACCTCGGCTCAAAGCACCTGCTGCCTCGGGCTAGAACAAAAAATAATGGAAAAGAAAAGTGCTGAGCGAAAGGCACAAATCATCTGAAGGGAGGACGGGGAAAAGTCGCCGAATGGACTGGCAGCCAGAGCTAGTCGACTAGATTGTAACTCAACTTTGGCATTCGATGGCAATTATTCTGTCATTCGTTTCTTCCACTGACCGCCAAAGGAGTATTCCTAGTGGGCCTAGCAGTCAAATATCCTTTGGTCCTAGGATCGAGATGACAGTGAAGGACGTCTACGTGGAATATCACTAAATCTGAGTGGCACTTAAGTCGTGATATTGGAATAGAAAATGCTAGCACAAGTACTTATTCGAACTAATTTTTCAAGCTTAGTATTAAATACCTATTACCTTCGATATTTCTCTGCCATCTCCAAACGAATTCTTGTAAACGAGAATTTGACCGAGGGCACTCAATCAAAGCTGGTGAGTAAATAACCTCTTACCTTGCTGACCTCTAATTGATGCTCAAAGGAGTGCAATCAGGCAGATCGGGCAAATCTATACCTATACCCATTAATGAGTGGGCGTGCGTGGGCGTGACTTTAGCAGGTCGTCAATCTGGGCAAAGCCTGCATTTATAATAGCCTAAATAATTGATTTGCTTTTGGCCGCACCGCAAACGGGGCGAGCTTAATTAATGTTTAGCACGCCACAATCATAACTAATTTAACGTGATTTTGCGTTCGGGTTGGTGGACAAAAAACCATCTAAATAGTTAAACAATCGGGCGTGTCAGCGAGGCCCACCAAAGGATCAACTATCCCCATTTTCCTGGCCTTTTTAATTGGTGTGCCTGCTTTTAGCTCGTTCAATTAGATTGATTGCCCAGGGGGCTTTGCGAAATGAGCTGTGAACACAGTTGTCCTTAGTTAATTGGTTGCATGTCAACTGGCCAACTCAAATACTCAGGTATTTGAGTTGGAAGTTTGTGAGAAAAACCGAAAGTATGCAGACAACTTGCAGATACGCTGGCTGCTTTCTTCTTTCTTTTTTAGCAAATGGCATTCCTTCGAGCTTATGCCCCGTACATAATTAATAACTTGCCACGTTAAATCCAATTTAAGCCGATTTGCTAGGCTTTCAACAGACATAAGTTTGATGCTCACACATTCTGAAGTTCAGTCCCTAAAGTTTGTCAAAATAAGGGCTTATGTCCCCAGAATGCTTTAGCCATTCCCATTCTTATCCTATATTTTTGTTTTTGATAATTACACTCGGTACTTGCAGATTAAAAGGGTATATTAGACTCGTTGCAATGTATATCACAAGTATATAAGTCTTGACCAGGATCACGAGTCGAGTATAGTTGGCCATATCCGGATGTCCGTCGGTTTGTCCGTATGAAAGTCGAGATCTCGCGGGCTCTTTACTTTCTGTAAAGTTGCGTTCAAGCTTCCAGTAACAGAGTAGCGGGTATCCAATAGTCGAGAGACTCGACTACGACGTCATCTCTTGATTTTAATTACATTTACGAGGCTTGTGTAAATGGTCAAATGAATTAAGGTCTTAGTCAAAATAATAATTAAATGGAACACACATCCACAGACTGCACAAATACACTGCGGAAACGGCTACGCTGCCGAATTGGAAAGCCCACTTTAAAAATGTAGTCTTGATTTAATTACACTTTGGCCGCGTGTAGCTGTTTTCAATGTACACAAGTGAATAAATGCAAACATGCCACCTACGTAATTAAATTTCTGAAAGGAGGATTAGGTAGATGTCGTGCACATTATGCACACCCACTCACCGATTGACCAATGCGGATAAATTGGAAAACCACAGGCGGCCGTCAGGTAGTGAAAATCAGATCTGTTTAAGCGAATCTCAATGAAATTCGAGCCCAAACACGTGTAGCAGTTTTCAAGCCATACTTGCATACTTTCTGCGGCTTTGCTTCACTGCCACTTTGCTGTTGCCCCAAATCCGTTCTGGCGAAGTCCGCGCCTGGGATATCTGTTGAATTTTAGAAAAGCCTTTAAAAAAAGGACTTCGCAAAGTAAACGCCGAATAAGTGGAAGGCAAAACAGCTGCCAAAGGAGAACGTTGGGCGTTAGTATCTGCCGCTTTTTCCGAGATTTGTAGCCATTCGCAGCTTTTTCTGTATTGTGCTGCCTTTGTTGACAGGGAAACACTCGGAAAAAGTGGAAAATAAATTATATACTTCACTTCATTCATCTAACGCAACAAAGGTATCACTTTGAATCGGAATAAAAGGGAAAATGATTATATTTTAGATACATTATCAGGACCTACAATTATTATTTCATTGCCATTTAAAACCATTATGTAAACTTAGAAGACAATAGTTTTCCGTGCAGCAAGGGCATGCCCGAAAAAACTTAAATTTCCATTATTTGCCCATGCCCAACGCACTCGAAAAGTTGTCCACCCCGTGCTCGGAACTCTTTCCCTGCACATTTCTCCGACTGTATGCAAATAAGTAACTGACAGCGTTCTCCCATCCTGGCATCCTTCGCAGCATGGGTCAATGGCGAACTGCAGGCATCAGCAGGAGGCTGGGCAAATTTGCATTCGTAAAGCAGTGGCGCCCAGTTGGCCCATTTGTATGCAAAGTAAAGTATTACGGGGCGGATGAGTTGGGGTAAGTGAAAGTAAACACCGGCTAAGAGCGTGCAGGTAAATGCCCAAATTAAAACAATGACTTGGAACAGAAGCTCGGGATTCGAGGATGGCAATTAACGTGAATGAAGCGCATAATAAGTCGCTTGGCACCCGAATTCTCCGGCACTCGCACTTTGCCAAGGAAATGTGCTGACATCAAAGAAGTATAATTTCTTCATTTGGCCAAATGGCGCCCAGTTAATTGGAACGCCGAATTTTCGAACCAAACAAAGGAGTTTAATTAATTGGCCGAAAATAAAGGTAGGCCGAAAATAAAGTTCCGAGTAAAAGTCAGAGCGGCAATACAGATTTACACCTGGCCGGGCAAACGAACACACGGCGTATGAGTGATTTCGGTGTGCCTTTCACCCGGATTTCTCCACACGGACATGGAGACCTGGCCTCCGCCTAATTAATTGACTTGCAGAAGGGCCTCTAGGTGTGCTCTTCACCCACTCTGCGCTATTTGCAGTCTGAAAATAATCTCCCAGCGGAAGATAATGAAATTTGTTATTTACTTTCGCTTGGCCAGCATTCCTGTGCGGCCTTAGAATCCGCTGTCAGCAGGCTTCTGCTCATCGAGTGGGGGCCACTACATTTTTATGCTTTCGTTAACTCATTTATAAGCCGCACTTTTTGCTGGCTCCAGCCCTTGTTTCCACATCGCATATACGGATATTTAAGTACTCAGCTGCCCCATGAGTGCACACAGATGCAGGCGCACATTCGAGTCGCACCGAATGCGATTTGCGTAAGCTGTTGTCCGAACAATGGCATTACGTATACGCCCTGTGGACGGGCATTTGGCTCAATAACTCGCACAGGAGCAGTCAGAGGATCAGCCCAAAGGCACAGATAACCAATTGGTTTTCACATTTTCCATTTGGTTCGGAGTAGGACACACTGTTTTTTGGTTAAGACACAGTTGCCGTTGAATTTGCTTGATGTACATGAGGCTTACATTAATGTGAATGAAGTGAACTGGATTTTTGTATGTCTATTCGATTTTCCTTGTGCTTACATACCTTTAAAAGGTTACTGCGCGTTAGGTTTTTGTTTAGCTTAGTTTTAATTGATTGGATTTCAGCTCTCACTTTTTTTTGGTCACAAAACTATCGCTGCCATTGTTGCAGACTTGTCTTAAACTATTCGGATCACTTCACCAAACACGCGATCTTGGCTCGCTGAAATCGGAATAGTTTTTAAAGTTCGTCCTGGGAGCCCACGATGGATGCACAACCACGCCGCGACGCGCTTCAGAGCGAACTGCCAGCCGCCGTGCGACATCGGAACTCCAGCCTTAAAGTCGGCTTCGTTCGCTCGCGAACTCACCACGCCCCGAAACGAACGGTAAATACGAGCGCTGGCAATCCGAGGCGTCCATTGTGGGTCTGTGGACCAGCAGCTGAGCGCCGGAGAAAGTGAAAGCCGTACCCATCGCACTGGCCACTTTGGAGATTGAGGCAGGTTAGTGCCCGCTCTCCTCGCTCTCTTTCGTGCGAGAAGCTTCCAGCGATGTTTCTGATTAGACTGGAAGCGGCGGCTTCGCCTCTGATAAGCCAGACTTTGGCAGCGCAAAGTAAACTGTTGCATGTAACTCCGCTGAACTTTAAGAAGTTGTATGATTTTTTAGCACTTTTAATTAAACAATATATATAAATATATATTATATTATAATCGTGACTCTCAAGCTTAATCATTATGTGTAGTGCTTAATGTAATTTCAATTACCATTTAGACAGCTATATCATTTATCAGAAAATATTATTATTATTATGTTCTTACAGTTATTAATTTGAAGAGAGCTGAGAATCCCAAAGGAATTCCAATCTTGTAATAGGGAAATGTATCGTAAATTGTGTGAGCTTTGATTCTTTGCCTCCCTGAGCAATCTTACAATAGATTTGACTTCTATTGTGGGCCTATCACAATTCTATGTTTTTGCCCCTGCATCCTGGACATGCGCGCAGTGGTAAGGAGCCCCCTGCTCAGCTGTTCGGCGTGTCCGGCATTCCAGTGTGGTGAGTTGCGGGTCGGCAGACCGTGCTGATAAGAATCACTGATAAGAACGCACTGCCGATGCAGCTGCACCCGCCCGGGAGCAACACGTACCGCCTCTTTCATAAATGGGGTGCAATTGCATAAGACTTTCATCATCGCAATTTGCGGTTCCCAGCGGATGGTGGGCGGTTTTCGGTGGTGCGGTAAGGGATGGAAGGGGAGGGGGGCGGAAAGGTTACCACAAAATGCGCAACGCTGCAGACGCAATTAATGCGCACCGTTTTACAATTAGCGACCTGGCCCAATTATGCAGCTGCCACCCCCTGCACCCTGCACCCCTGCACCCCGTGCAAAAAACCTCCGTCGTGAATCTTGCTCGTTGTTTTTTTTGTCACTGGGAACGGCTGTTAATAGGAAATTCATGGCCGCCGTGTCCGGTCGCCGGGCTCCACAGCATTTTTCCCTCGGCGAGCACGTGGATGGTTGGGTTTTTGGGCTTTCGGCTTTTGGGGCGACTGGGGCTGTCTTTTAATTATGATAATTACATTGTTGTCGTTCTAATTTGCTGACAGCAGCTGGAACGCAATCTCTGGCGCCGGACAAGAATGCTCCCCTAAATGCTCCCCATTGCATGGGAGCTAATGTTGAATGCACGTTGCACGTGGAAACCAAATGGGGCTTCTGGTTTCCGAGAGGGTGTGCGAACTGAACACTTGGGTGCTGCAACTTGAAATTGTCGGGAAATTTAAGCAGCAAATTGAAGTCATTGCGAAATTGGGAAATATTATATCGAAATGTCACAGTTAATTTAATACATTGGCTCTTTATAAAAAGAAACATGTGTTGTTGATTATAGATTCCTTTTAATGGTTCATTTCCAAAATGTTCTAAATAAATAAAATGTTTATATATGCTGTTGCTGCCAAAATCAGAATATGCATCACATTTAAACACAGCAGAGAGTGAGCACAAAATCTATTGTTTATAAATTTACACAAAAATTTGACATGAGTAAACGATTTGTTTCAACTACAATCAGTGATTCTAGTTTCCGCTTAATTGAACCCAAATTAACAGATCAAATTTAGTGCCTTGCAGCTTCGCCTTTCCCGCCAAAATAGTCAATGCACTTTGCTCCACATGGGATGCACCCCACATCCGACGAGAAACTTTCGGCATGCGCCGTAATTGGGTTATGGCATCCGCATCCACATCCACATCCACAATTCACACATGGAGGCGAGGGATTTTGCATACAGGAAATGGGAGACAGTGTGTGACAATGTCGCTGGGAATTTTGTGGAAAAATGCAACAATTAAGACCTTAGATTGTGCTCGAACAGCGAGCTGCGATGCATCTAAATGCATATGGGCGATGAGGTTGTTTCCCGCCCCCCTTCCGCCCTTTTGTGCGATTTGCCGCCGCTTTTCCGGATGTTGTCCTGCTTGGCCCGCTGCCATTTTGACGTGCATGCAACAATTTATGGGGCTGTCAACAATATGGCAACATGTTTTTTGCTCGACTGCGTCTGGACATGCTAATTGCGTGCACCATGTGGAAATATCAAGTAAGTCCCTGCCCGGCACTGCAACTTTTACGAAGCGAATAATTTAATGCGCCATAAATTCGCATGTTCGCTTGTAAAATTGTAAAATTGCAAAATTGACAGCGAGTGCGCCATAAATTCCGTAGCATACTTTCTAGCGCGCGTTTTGAGCGACAAAAACCGCTGACAAAAGCAGGCAGCCAATGCAAAGTGGGTCGAAAACGAGAATGGAGATTTATGCGCCGGTTTTATTAATTATAAAAGCGACGAAACCTTTGCCAAACTGCTCACCTGAAACTATGACACGTGTAATTCCGCATTTTAGTTGCCATTGTAGAAATCAGCATGGAGTGCAAATTGTTGTACAACAAAGTCGTTACAGTTTTAACAACTTTTCCATTTTACCTTTGTTCGCAAATTATGCTTTTTCATATTACATAGTTCATTTCATGTATGGTTTCATTTTGAAGAGCCACTTTTTTTCATCCTAAAAGGAGGCCAAAATTTGAATTTGCGATTGAAGTGAACCAATTATTCCTACCTAAACATGGATGCCCAATTGAGTGAGTGTTCTACTCTGTGGAATGGAGCCATGGGATGAGCGAATGGGAAGCCTTACTTCCTCGGCAGGTGGTCTAATTTCTAATTGAGTTGGCCACGCAAGGCTAATTACATAATTGGGCAATCGCACCGATTGAGCCATCACCAAAACGGTATTTAAGTGTGGAGAGCCTTACATTAAAGCTGAGAATTCAAGGAACCATGGCAGAGGTCAGAGTGGACAGTCTGGAGTTTTTCAAGAGCCATTGGACCGCCTGGCGGTACTTGGGAGTGGCTCATCTTCGGGTCGAGAACTGGAAGAACCTATACGTGTTTTACAGCATCCTGTCGAATCTTCTCGTCACCCTGTGCTACCCCGTTCACCTGGGAATGTCCCTCTTTCGCAATCGCACCCTCACCGAGGACATCCTCAACCTGACCACATTTGCGACCTGCACAGCCTGCTCGGTGAAGTGCCTGCTCTACGCCTACAACATCAAGGATGTGCTGGAGATGGAGCGGCTGTTGAGGCTGTTGGATGAGCGCGTCGTGGGTCCGGAGCAGCGCAGCATCTACGGCCAGGTGAGGGTCCAGCTGCGGAATGTGCTGTACGTCTTCATCGGCATCTACATGCCGTGTGCCCTGTTCGCCGAGCTATCCTTCCTGTTCAAGGAGGAGCGTGGTCTGATGTACCCCGCCTGGTTTCCCTTCGACTGGCTGCACTCCACCAGGAACTACTACATAGCGAACGCCTATCAAATTGTGGGCATCACGTTCCAGCTCCTGCAGAACTATGTGAGCGACTGCTTTCCGGCGGTGGTGCTGTGCCTGATCTCATCCCACATCAAAATGCTGTACAAGAGATTCGAGAAGGTGGGCCTGGATCCGGCCAGAGATGCGGAGAAGGACCTGGAGGCCTGCATCACCGATCACAAGCATATTCTAGAGTGGGTAGCTGCCTCATTCTAACGTTCGGGTTCTATTCACTTCCCTGCTTTTTTCCAGACTTTTCCGACGCATCGAGGCCTTCATTTCCCTGCCCATGCTAATTCAGTTCACAGTGACCGCTTTAAATGTGTGCATCGGCATAGCAGGCCTGGTGTTTTTCGTCAGCGAGCCCATGGCACGGATGTACTTCATCTTCTACTCCCTGGCCATGCCGCTGCAGATCTTCCCGTCCTGCTTTTTCGGCACCGACAACGAGTACTGGTTCGGACGCCTCCACTACGCGGCCTTCAGCTGCAATTGGCACACGAAGAACAGGAGCTTTAAGCGGAAAATGATGCTGTTCGTTGAGCAATCGTTGAAGAAGAGCACCGCTGTGGCTGGCGGAATGATGCGTATCCACCTGGACACGTTTTTTTCCACCCTAAAGGGTGCCTACTCCCTCTTCACCATCATTATTCGGATGAGAAAGTAGGAGTCCGGATCTGTGAAAGGGTTTCAATTGCAAGCTATTGAAATTATTAAAGACACTAATCTGCTTAAAAAGAGCCATCACAATTGTGATCACTTGACTTTTCATCGTTTCTTTTTGAAACAGCTTAATTTCCATAGTCATTGTCGTTGTTGCAATTGGCTTCACCTCAAGGACCTGGCCCTATTCAACTTCATTTGCAACCGGAAGCCATTTGCCGTGTTTGCATACAAAATGGCTGCTCCAGTACTTCCGGTTCCAGAAACCAAGTAGCGGAAGTGGACGACAGTTCATAAAGGTAATGAAAAGAATAAAGAGGAATAATAGCTCGATTATCTCAATAGATTTTGTTCGATTTGGCTGCCTGATATCCTGCCAGCTTGCTGCACTGGACGTTTGCTAATTGAATCCATCAAGGAATTTGCATAAGGCAGTAAACGAACAAATCAATTGCTTAGCCTGGCTAACAAGACTTGAGCCGAATGCCATTGGACGCTTCTTTATTTGCACAAGCGATAAGACATTAAAAGACTCTGCTCCGAGCTCGAGTCCGAGTCCCGGAATATCCGCCGGAGTCGCAGCCGGAGTCCGTAATGCGCTTAAGTCCTACCAAAGTCCACGTTGGATCTGCAAAGTGAACATTGTAAAACGGAAGCCAAAAAGGGACCTAGCAGCTAAAATTTATAGCTGGCAAAAACTAAAGAGCATCCTGGGACAGGACTTTCCAATGTGCGCGTGTGCGTGGGTGTGACTTTGTGTTCCAATCGATTTGATGACCATGTAGTCGGACACCCAAAGTTGATTTGAATTTATTACGGAGCGCATTTACTTCTGCTGGCCGCCTAATTCCCCAGGCCGAGCACGTACTGTAGGTCCTGTCCCAGTCCCAGTCCCAGTACCGGTCCCATTCCCATTCCCACTAATCAGGACATGCTTAATTTTTAATCAAAACAAACAACAACTCAAGCTGCTAAAATCGTTTTGTTGAAGTTCGCCACGTTGGTTCTGTGTACATTAAGCAGACTCAGCTGTTTGCCTTCACCCGGAAATTGTATTTGGTCACTTGGCTCATTTCGTCGGTACCTCGTCATCGCCATCATCATTTTCCGTGCTCATCGTTGCTCCCCCACTTCAACCAGCAGTCTGCAAGTCGGGAAAGCAATTACTTGAGAAGTCCATTGCACTTGGGGCAGATGATTCAAGTAAGCTGGCCAGTCTCGTGCACTGGAAGAAAAGTAGAGTAGAGTAGTGTACTTGTAACAAGAATCAGAATTGGTTAGCATTGCTTGTTTATTTTTCTTCCCCCCAAAGACAACTAGCTGATTTGTGTCAGTGTAGAACACTCAGATGAAGTGGCCCCGTCCGAATGTAATTTGTTGCTAAGAAGAATGTTAATGCGGTTGCAACAGCAAGTGGCAGCAGCCTGGGTTGCTGTGACAGCCAGGAGTGGCGATTGGATGAGGATGGGCCACAACGAGCACAAGGCCGTGCTGATGGGGATTGAGGAATCCTCCGGTCTCGAGCAGCATCAAGTGGTTACGCTCGTGAGCCACTCGAGCCGCTTGATGAGGAACCACAGAACCCAACAGGTGCGGGCAGTAAGTTCCCCCTATCATCGGTTGGCCAACTTTATATTTAATTAGCAACTAAATAAATCCAGCTAAAACTGTATACAAACAACCAGCGGCCCTGACTCGAAATTAATAGTTCCCACATTTGGGGGAGCAGGCCAAAAGTTTCAAATTCTCGAAAGTAAATCAAAAGAAAAATGGCTCAAACTATCTCGGAGAAAGTTTTGTCAATGGCTTAACTTGGCCAACAGACACATGCGACCGGAGGATGGGCCAAAAGGACATCTGCAGCGCGGTGTACTCAAGTAAATTACAAGCTTTCTTAGTCCTGCGATATTTAACCACAGCTATGTTGGCTTAGGTTTTATCTTGCACTCGAAGGAAATTAGAGTTATAATGTGTAAATTCATCAAAAAGTCTTGCGACATTTAAAAATCATTTGTTTTTCAAAGGCAAGATGTTTTAATGCCACCAGTTAAGTTATTCTGTTTTCTTGTTTTACGGCTAAACTTTCTTCGAGTGCACCGAAAACATGGATGTTGGCGAAAACAGGATCCATATGGTCCCATATAAAGAGGGAAATTTTACAACCGACATAAGAAAGTCACTTAACGTGGGCAATGGCACATTAAGTGAGCGATGAGGGGTGATGTGGCGAGTGAAAGTTAATTTTGGTCGGGAAATGTGAGCCGTGGAAAATGTGCAGAGCCTGAGAATCTGCCAAATTTGAGGATGTGGATGTGGATGTGGATGTGGGTGTATAATCTGGAGTGGGCGGCAGGCGTCAGTGAAAACATTTTGGCTAAACTATGCCATTAACATACAAAACTTTCGCAGCAGGCGGCCTCTGTGCGACTCCAGCCCTCTCTTTCTATGGCCCTAGTCCCCCCTCTTTCTTCGGCCCTGTTCCCCTCTCTCTTTCTCGGCGAGGCACGTAAATACTTGACCGAAACTTGGACGAATTAACAACAAAAAGTTCGCCCTTGTTTTGTGACGGAAAACTTGGATAGAATAACACAAGACTGCCGCTGGCAAGTGACAATAACACAAGAGCGACTATCCTGCCAGTGCGCGAGCGAGACGGCACATGGCGTGCGAGCGAGACGGACTGCTCGTCAGCATGAGCTATGGAGGCTTACTCGGTTTCAGCATTGGGGTTCCCTGGATTCTTTTGGGGCCCAGTGCCAAATGTCAAACCATTTGCGGTCTTCTCACTCAGCTGCCCGTCTCTTTCGCCCGCAAATCTGCCCAACTCTTTCACTCGAATTACCATCACCGCCCCCGGTTCGTTTAAAGCCTGGCTCAAAGGCCTTCGGACCAAAGTATTTATAGCTCAAAACTTTATGACTACCAGGCCATAAAAAGCCAGGCGCCACAGCGCCCCGCCCAGCATAATTGCCGCTAAAGAGTGTTTGGCGTCCGATGTGGATTGTAGTCCAACTATAACTCATTACGTCTAATGAGCGTTATTTGCGCCCCGACGCCCAGCAAACTTCTACTTTTCCACTTTTGGGGGGCGGGGCGACGAGCGGCGAAAGGTCGAAAATTAGTTTGACTTCTGGCACAGCTCGAAAATTCACAAAGACGAGCGGACTTAACTCTGCCGAAGGGATTACGTTTAATTGACAGCGACAACAAGTGACAGACAGTGTCGACAGAGAAAGGGACGGGGCGATGGTGCCAGAGAGAGAGGCGCTCAGCGGACAGAGCAAGACAGCAGCATCGAAAGCTACTCACGTGGGCTTGTCGCATTTGCAATGTGCCACAGTAGGCGCAAATCCTGTCAGCAGTAAATCATTTAATTAAAATCGAATGCATTTTCAATTACATTAAAGTGCCTACGGTAAGCGAAGGCACCCCCCCTCCTCCCTTAAACATAATGCTGTTTAAGTGTGGGCCATCCAGGTATTTGCCACCTGTCCACCGATTATCCTGGTTTTGACCACACGTGATCCCTATTCCTTATCCACATATTATAAAGTAGCTTGACCATTCGCTTAAGAACTTCTTGGAAGCCTTGACACATCAGTTTAATACACATTAATTTATAAAAAACCCAATGAAGTTTAGTTTCTCTGCCATTTCATTCGCATATTATCACGCCGCAAAGTTGAAAGCGTGGCCCGCAAAAGGCCCAAATTGAACCACAATTGCGATTTAAATGATCGCCATAAATCGCCGTCTGAATGAGCTGGTTACGAGCAGTCCTGCGTCCTGCAGGTAACTCGGTGCCGTTGAAATGCAAATGGGGCGACTCCGCGCTGTGGCAACAAACGTGGCCAAGAGGCATTGCGGCCCACATATGCGGAAAATGTGGATGGAAACGGGAATAAACAGCGAGTACGTGGGAAACCACGGCAGTGCACCAAGAGAAATACTTACAATTATGTGGCAATTAGCCTGTTAAATCCTCAGAGCGAAATAATTCAGTTAATAAGTACATAACAAATAATAAATATGAGTTCTTTATTATGAGTTTTTTATATAAGTCATCTTTTCATTTTCATTCAATTACTTGTTAATCATTGATTTACCCAATGAGTGCTGCTATTTTCTGCCAGTGCATCTTTACACAGCGTGCGCAGTGGGCGTCTGGTTGCTGGGGGCGTGGCCGCGCCACGTGCAGGTCTCGACAATTGAAATTTAAAAGCCGCCGAATCGCAATGACAATAATGAGCAGGTTAAAGCCGAGACTTTCTGGGGGATGGTAACAATTATGCTGATGACGTGTGTACCACACCCTACACCCTTAATGGGCCCAATCCGATTGCTCAGCCCCATCAAAAAACAAACGCAAACAAACAAACAAACAATCGCGTGGGGCTTTTATGGCCTTGCTGGCTGATAACAAGTGATTAAATGTCTTTTAAGCGCGTTTTAATGCGAGCTTCCGTTTAATGAGCCGTTTCATCTTCAACTTGTTAGCTCCTTTTGCAAAGTTATGCACCTTTTATGTTAACCAACGGGGTAATTTGAAGAAAATTAATTAAAAAGGAAAGCTTTACATTATATAAAGCTTTATATATTTGCTCTTAAATGGTAACTTTGTGGGATAACTATAAGTGAACATTTGAGCCATTTGTTGGATGCACTTTTCCAGATAATCCGCTTGGGATTTTCATTTTTATAAGTTCATAAGCCAATAACAAAACTTACAAACTGCGGCAATCCAAACTGGCATTTCGTATGGCAAACTTCTGCTTGACTTAAAAGTATCTCACATTAATATTGTTTTTGTTTTCTAGGCTTTTCTAAGCACTTTTCTTTCTAATAAATAAACTCCAAAACTCCATGTACACATTCGTGGCGACCTTGACATGTTTTGGTTTAGCCACTAGCCCACGTCCGAACAGATAAACATTTGTTAAAATGACATAAAATTACACGAATGTCGGCTGACTAGGGGCAATTTAAAACTAATTTTGCGATCATCAAATGCCACCACAGCCAAGGCAGATGAAATAATTGCACAGATTTGAAGATAAAAGCGAACCACAGCGGACTCAACACTTCTGAATTAAAGTACGGATTCATATGGCCATTAAGATATGTATATTATCTTAGCTCATCAAATGTGTTTCTCTATAAGCTTACACTGCATTTGACGCAATTAATCAGTATTTACTCGCGGAATAATAGGGTGTGTCTGGGGTAAAAGTAATTAAATGACCGGAATTACTTAATCGATTCTATTGAAGCCCAGGCAAAGTGTCACTTTGGCCGACGACTACCTTTGCTTGCCCCCAACAAACACACTTGAGTAAATGCCCCGCCAATGCCGTAACCCCAACCAAGCCCAACCCGATCCCAACTCATGCTCATAACCCGCGACCAGATGAAGTTGGTGTTTAAGGTCATTGCTGGCTGTGATTAAAAGCTGCGTGCCGTAAAGTACAGTGAACTTGAAGCGTAATGCACGAGATTGGCATAATTGCAGCCGGAGAGGCACTGCAAGCCAGCCCAGAAACCAAGAGCAGCTGAACTTACTTCAGACTTGGCACATTTCCGCCTTGCATTACCTGCAAAATGCATTTCTGGAGTATACTGCTAAATAAGCCAATTCATTGTGCTTCCGCCGAAAAAGTATAAGTTCGATGGCAAAATATTGCTACACAATATACTTCCCATCTCTCTACATATCTTTTCAAAGAGTATCGGTTAGTCGAGAGACCCAATCTCTGTTTATTCTTATTCAGACCACAATGCTCGGGATAAAGATGATGATGCGCTCGAACTGGAGTGTATTCATTTAAGATAACCTTGCTGATTGAGGCCAGATAACGAGGATGGGGATGGGGATGGGGAGCGAAATGCGGAGCCCACGCACAACTGACCATAATTGAGATGCCAAATGGCTTCACGTGTGTGCCGAAATCTGCCCCCACCCCAATGGAATCCATCTGCGTGAGCCATTCAGTCCCCGGAATTCTCCGTTTATTCAAACATTTCCGGGAACCACAGGCGAATCTACTTCCGCAACAGGATCACGTACGCGTCCAGGACCAATTATTGTCCTCCGCTGCGAAATTCGGAATGCATAGGTCCTGGGTGCGAATTAAAATCGAATTTGATTTCGAGGAAGCCGCCGAATCTCGCCCAGAATCATTAGCGATTGGTTTTTGGTCAAATGGTTCCGTCACACTCTGATTCACACGCAGAATCGGTAGCCGGCATTTAAATCGCTGGTTCAATAAATATCAATAAATTACGCCAGTAATTTCCCCATTTTGGCATAAATAACAATACACTCGCTCGTGTGAATGCCAGTTCAGTGGATTTTGTGGACCAAGAAACAGGTCAAAAAACGATAGTGTTCGCCAGCAGCCAAGTCAAGTGTGAACCAACTGCAAACAGGGTAAGGTAACATAGGAAAACGTATATTCGCACCCACCTCTGGACGGGCCACGCGGCGTATGAGTGATGCAGCTGACTCATCCGCCCCGTAGACCAGGTGAACACCACTTTCGCTCCAACACACAGTTGCAGTCTACGATTCGCGTTGCATGGCGAATTGATTGCCGCATATGCGGAAAAGAAAGCTCACACCGGCAGCCAAAACCAAACAAACGTCAATGCCCCAGTCGACAACCAGCCCACCAGTGCGAGTACTCACTTGTAAGATTGAATTACTCACGAAGCAGAGGCAGCTTCGAATGTATCGAAACAGCAAATAGCAAATAGCCAGCGACAGCTAATCAGTCAGTCAGTCTGGCACAAGTGTTGCCTTTTCGCACCACTCAACCACCAGAGCAAGCAAAACGTATAGAAACAAAACCACAAGCTGATTGGTGGATACCCTAGGATTGGCTAACTTGTCGATCAAGTCCGAAGTTTGAGAAGTTGTGTGCGATTAATATAGTGCCAGCATTAAGTAGGATACTAGTTTTGTATATTTTGCCAACATCATTCATCATTTCTCAAAGATTTTCTGAGTTTTAGTATAGAAATAACTGAAAGCTTCACAATCTATAGAATATACTTTGTGTAGAGTATCAGCGAGTCGGTAAAAGATTTTCCCAGTGTATCTACACTGTGCAGTCGACTTGCGAAAGGGTTTGATATGCGCACGCGCAGCTCGCACGAAGAACAGCTGAGCTACGTGCTCGGCTACTTAGCCACCCAGTAAGCAGCGCCCCCCGTTCCAGCTCGAGCTCCACTTGCTCCATCCCCACCTCCCCGAACAGCATACCCACATACCTCCACCCTTCCGAGAGCCCAGAGCAAACACGTTAGGCGCCAACGAAGCCGAGAAACTCGCCTGGCAACCCTCTCGCCGCTCGCCGCTCCCCGCTCGCAGTTAGCCGCTCGCAGCTCAGTCTGCTGGAAGTCCGCTCGCCGAAATCCGAAGAAACAGAAAACGAAAATAAAATATTGGGTATAATAAGAAGAAAACAAAACGTGAGACGCTTCGTTGCCGGCTTGATTTGGCCTGGCCAGCGCTCGAGAGCCAGGCTTGTATATTGTGGCTCGGAACTGAGATCTGGGGCTCTGGGGTCGTGGGGTGTGGAGTAGGGGGTCTCTAGTGGCGGGTAAGAGTCTCTTAAGTACTCAGCTCAGTTCAGTTGCGAATTCCATACAACACGAGTCGGTTGCCTCCGAGCGGTCGGCGTTCTACTGTCGAGCACTCGAAAACTTCACTTCGATTCCGCAACAGAATTGGCCAAAAAAATAAACTAAATAAATAAAAGCAAAAGTAGCCAGAGAAAAGAAGTTTCGCGATTAGGCGGAAATTAGTCGAGCAAATAGTCATTCAAGTGCGAGTGAAAATCGCGAGTGTATCAATTCGATTGAGTGGCCAAAATGATTGAGCGGCGCAGTCAGCTGGATAAGGTAAAGCCCACTTGCCACACGGAGTTCTGGTCGAAATTCTATTAACTTAAATGGTTTGCGGTCTATTTAATGTTGGCCAAGTCGCAAGAACTTCTCCCTTTTGCCTAGCTCTACTTACGCACCTTTTTTCCATCGAAATTCGGTTATTGTCTGTGCTTGCACAAATAATGGCAAACTTTAGGCAAAACCTGTGAGTTTTTTTGCGAATCTGCTAGTTGCAAAACTTAATAAATTCCTAAAAAAAAATTTGTAAGCAAAGGCAGGTACAAGTTCTTAAAGTAAATACTACTTTGGTAAACCAACTTTGGTGCTAAAAACTTTATGGAATGTTTGGGGAAAAGTGGAAAATTAATTTTAATTTAATTCTTAAACTAAAACTCAGCACTTCAATGTTGATATGTATAACCAAATCATTTGTAAACAAAGCATTTGTTTAGTGGGCTAAGAACAATGTGTTCCTGCTAAACAAATATTTGAATATATGCTAAGCAATTAGATTCAGCTAATTTGTATAATTTATTAAATTATAATTCAATTAGAAGCTGGACAAGAGCTCGTGTGCTATATAATATATGCCATCAGGTTTCTGTGACTCTATTAATTGGTTCCCTAAACACTTGGATTATATCATGTGGCAGCAGAGTATCCAAATTCCAAAGAACTGTTTGATATATAGTCCCAACGATACAAGACACAGAACATATTTATTTTCCTGATTGCGATCATCGCAGAGGGTTTAAGTGGATTCACAGAGTGGTCGGACCTCCGATTCAGGTTTTATTCTGGGCCCAGCAAATCAGCCATGTGCGAGTTTTCCTTTCAGGTTCTAAGCATCTCGCAGATCGCGCGATCCGAGTAGCTGTATCTGTATCTGAATCTGCGTCCGCGTAGCTGAATATTCGCAAAAGCGAGTGAAGTGAGTCGCGGGTATTCACACACTTGGCAGTGAGTCAGCCGTGGCCCAGCTCATTTGCATTTGTTTGGAGTTTAGAACTTTTGCTTTTTTTTGGCCGCCAGTCGGAGTCGGAATGTTTGGGCTTCTAATTAATTATGTGCGTGTCGAATTACGTAAGATCTTCCGTCTGCGAAACGAAAGTAAGCGCTCAGCTGTCTAATTTATGCGGATTCCCATCGATCGTTTCGCTTACAAAGTATCCAAAAGTATTTAAAGCACCGCGCGTCACCGCGATCCTCAGTATCTCAGTATGCAGCGAAATGGCTAAGTATTTTTGGCCAACTGAACGATATTATGCTATATATAGATATATGTATGTACAACTTCAGTGTATCTGCGTCACTGCGCACGCCCAGCTGCATTTATATGGATCTTTAAGTCGGTTCTGAATGAATCGATATTAGTTCTACATTCTTGACCGTGATCCGTGTCACGTAGACTTCGCCACCCAGCCACATGTGTACTTAATCTATGGGTGAGTTCTTTGGGAACCCCATATCTTGGTTTCTAAGAAAAACGCAGAGAAGACAAAGTTATATTATTAATGAGGCTCAAAAAACCAAATGAGCAATTGTCTAATTTCAGTTTTAAGACGTACTAATGACTTCGCTTCCCAGCGGTTTTCAAATTTGAAAAAAAAAAGATACTAAGCTTGTAGAATGGAGGTTGATTAGAAATTCTTCTAACTTTTAAAGGTAAAATGAAGTATTGCTGTTTTAAAAATAGCTTTAAAGCCATAAGAATAAAGCAATAATTTGATAATTTCAATTTTAAATTAAAATGAAGTTATTTTTGAGCGCAAATTGTGCTTGCTAATTTTCATAATGACACTAAATAATAATTTATAGAAGCCAAGGGGTCAACACACGTAGGCTTATTAAAATTATACGCCGAATTTAAATTAAGAAACGCATTCGCCTATATATATACATATCTCAAATGACGTCAAAGTGCACTCCTTTGGTATATTTAGTAAAATGTCAAGTGTGAATGTATTTAAAATGAATGCAATGAAATTACTTAAATTATTTTAGGTTCCCAAAAGTATCCATTTCATATTTCTATTAAAACACATAGTGACCATAGTGACTAAGGAGTAATTGAAATAAACAATCAATATCGCCTTTTCGCAGGCAATCGAAACAAAGCGAATTAATTAAACCGATTTTCGTGTCGAGTGTGTGCGATACTCCTGCGGGTTTATTCAATTGCGATGCGAAGGTGGGCGCTTTTGGCTTTAATTAGCCGCCTGATTAACGATAGCTCGAATAGCTGGATGGTGCCGCCCCCTTGCCATTCGTTAAGCCCTCTTTAATTGCAGCTAAACTCTGCGAATGAACCTTGTTCATTTCTCCAGAGCACTTGGCGTATGATCTCAATTACGGGTTAGCTAACCGCCGCCACTCGAAACAATAACAAACTTGGCCCGTAATTAAATCAAATCCGCCAAGAAGGAGAGGAAAACGTTAGCATGCCAAATAGTACATTGCTGTATGTATGTACATACATATAGTATATACAAACGTACAGGTGCGAACATAAACAACAACAACGGCAGGGCAGTCAAACAACAAACGCCGAAGCCGCTAAGCAAATAATCAAACTGGAAAGCGAAAATATGTGGTTACTGCTATGAGTATCTCTAGTAACGTTTATCTGCACGTGTTCGCTTTTTATTTTATTCTTTACTATTCGTTTTTTCTTTGTTTTGTTGCTGGGCAGGGTGGGGCGCACGGAAGGGCGAGAAGAAGAAACGCTAAAAATATCAACCGATTTTTTCCGCCAAAAGGTCACGTACAAAAACAATATCGAAACCCACGCCAAAAAAAAAGCAAAAAGACGCGATCCAAACAAACAGAAAGAAAGAGCAAGAAAAAGAAAGAGAAAAACGCGAAATGAAATTAAAGCAAAATCCGGCAATCGAGCTTACAGAACGGTAGTGCTTTTTATGCGCGTGTGTGAGTGTCCGCTCGCCCTTTCGCTCGCTCTTTCGCCATGCCGATTATCATCGGATTGTACTGTTACTCCGCGACCCTGAGCAATGTCAGCCAGGGGCTCGCAGAAAGGGGGCCCTCTTATGAACTAAGATCTCAATCCTACAGCGTACATAATATTTTTGTTTTCAGTTATTGTTTGAAATCTTTTTGAACCACATTTAACCTCTTGCTTTTGTGAACATACCACTCAATTAATTAAATTAATTCATTAACCAAACCCCCTTTCGATAATCCTCTTTTGAAAGCCCCTGCTGCTAACAGTTGACACCCATTTTAAAGTCCAGCTTACATTTGAAACACATACACAAGTGTTGCCAGCCATAAAAAGAGGTGCAAGAATCGTTGAGCGCCAAATTTGATTGTTGCTTTGTTGTGTTCTTGTTGCCGAGCATCGTTGTTTGGCTATTCAAATTTTATGCATTGTCAGCGGACAACAACAAATGGCACTTCAAAATATATGAGGGGTGTGGGGGAGGGGGTGGCTTGGCCAACAGCCGGCTGGTCCGGCTATTTGGTTTTCTAGTTCAAGTTGAGGGTCAATAGCTGCTCCGGGCCTGCATTTGGGCCCGGCTTTATGTGTTTGTTTGCAATTTGTAAAATTGGCAGACAAATATTGATTGGCCGTCTGCTTATCATCGACTGTGCGAAAATCTCGCAGTTGCCCCACCTCACATGTTTGTATTTATTTAGCCAGTGCAAACTGTACAAGGAGCTAGAGGTGAGGCGTTCCTAAGGGCGCAGCCGGTTCAGCATGATTCACTCCCAGGTTCAATGCATCATCGTCGAGATAGCTACACAGAGAGAAATTCAAAGGTGGTAACTATTAGTTTCTTAGAGTAATTTTAAAGCGATTAATTTTAGTATGCCACATTTTTGTGGCACGATTATCTTTCTATAATCTTATCTATCTCGATAATCTCATCTATCTTGATAATCTTATCTATCTCGATAATACTCCTCCAATGATATGTTTTTGTACAATTTTAGTGCATTTTCTGCCAGTGCAGCGACTTAATTCAGTTTTGCAAAGAGGAGGCAAGGTTACGTCCACAAAGGGGGCACTTGAAAACGGCATACGGAATGGGAAATAAATTAAACAAGCTGGAAAGTGGGGGCTACACGTGACTTGCTGTGCTGTGCGGCAGACTAGTAATTTATGCACAAGTAGAGCAACAAACAATTATTCGGATGACTGATACACAGTGATTCCATGGGCCAAAGGTCCTACCGCCCTTTGCCAGGCGTTATTAATTGGCCAATTGAAATTATCGCTGAGCAAGTGATTTGTCTGCCGTCAAATTTATTTGTATTGGGGTAGATCAGGGCATAATCGAAACAGGTTTAGTCCGTCCAAGAAACGAGCAATCGCCGCAAGATCTCCGTCGTGAGCGAAAAGCTAGCTGATGGAGACGAATAGGGCTGTAAGTTAATTTTTCTGTTAGCTAAGTGATTGATTGCGCTGAAGTAAATATTATTTATTGTTTAAGCCGCTAGCCGCAGCACACAAATTATACGTATTGATGCAGATATTCAAGATGAAGTTTCAGATGAGTTCAAGGCGGTTCCGGTGATATCCCAGGTGCAGTCTCGTTGTGCACCCAACTCCTCGCCGGCTCAAAGCCATATAACTTTGATGGCCGAAATGGTGGAGCAACGAAACCTGGTCTGTGCGATCGAAACTCGGTCAGACAGTTGAGGTGAGCCACTTGCCGTGATGCGGTGGCTTCGCTGATCCGCATCCATTGACATCTGGGGATGGGGTATTCATAGGTGGCTACAGGTTCACTGAACTGCAGTAGCCTACTGCTTGGCATTGGGTGCGAGCGAGAGGGCGAGGCGGCGCTGGGCGTGAGTGCGAAGAGTGCGGCGAATATGTGGGTCAGGCCGACAATTACACTGAAAGTAGGCGGTCCACTTTTCCTCGAACCCGTTTACAGTTACCAGCGTCAGATGCTGAGAAAGCTGCGCACAGAAAGAAATTGACAACTCTCTTTGGCTCTCTTTCTGCGATTTGCACAGTCTCACATTGTCAGAATAGCAGTAATGTTAAACTCTCTTTGACTCCAGTGAAATTAAATTCGTCTGCCTCTCACCTTAGCAATTTGATCTGACCATCAACGATGTTTGACAAGAAACAAGTTATTTGTTTTGTTATTTCTAATTAATATAAGCCATTCAGACCACTGTGCAGAAAAGAGCACAGTGAAATGTCTTCCTGCTCTCTCCTTTCTCTTTTGCATCAGCTAACATTCACATTGCAATTTTGCTGATATTGTAACAGCACGCGAGATCTCTTACGCTGTTACATGAACCGCGGGAAAGCAGAGAGTGAAAGAAGTGTACTATCTCCCTCGCGCCTCCATTGGAGTCGCATGCACATGCAACCTGTCCAGCTCGCACTCAAGTGCAAACTTTTACATTGCAGTGCTGGAGAGCAGATGTGCTGTATGGCTCTCTTCTTGTAACGGAGGAGCGCGGGCTATAAAAGCGGCGCATGCGCTGCGCGTTTTCCCCAGTCGCGCAGCTGCACTCGAAAAGAACACTTCGTCCGGTGATAAGTTCTGCCTTAAAAGGGAAAACCGACTCGAAATCACTGCCAAAATGACGATGCGAACCACAATGACGACGACGCCGCAGCGCGGCCTCTACATCACAAACGAGGTGAGTTCCTGCTTCGCCAAAAAATAAGCCAAAGTCAGCAGAACAGATGGAACGCGCCGGCACAAAATACATAGTTTGCGGAGTCTGCCGCGGGCACTTTTGATTCCCATTGTGAGTCTACTTTTGATTCTGACTCTGATGCTGCTGCTGATTCTGATGCTGATTCTGATGAGTGGCACTCCGAAACTGGCTGCTAATTAGTGCTGGCTCATTAAAAGCGAGCCCAGGCCAAAACAAGCGAAACTGTTGCTCGGCACTCGAGACCGCTCTTCAGAAAAGCGGGAAAGCCAAAAGCCAGCAGCCAGAAACCAGAAACCAGGGAACCGGAGAACACCAGCAAAAAGTCGAGCAAACAAATCTGGATCTGAATGCCCGGCTGCCCGGCGTAATTGCGAAACAAAAGCCCCATTTACGCCAGGTCAGATTTCCCGCTCCGGAGCGGGAATATCCAAATTAATAATCAATAAAAACAATTAGCGTGCTGAATGCTTTGGGGGAAAACTCGTTCCTGTTGTCGGTTAAGGGCTTGCAGCGCCGAGAATCAGGCGCAATATTGGATTTGAAATGATTAGAATAAATTAGTATTCATTTTGGCGGGCAAACAGCTGGCGGCCGTAAGCTTAAAGAAAGCAACAGTAAAACGCAAACAACAAATATCCAGATTCGTTGAGCCGCCCCGCGGGCAACACGAATGAGAAACAGAGGCTGAAACAAAATCAAATGCAAATTATAAAGAAATAATAATAATAATGTGGCTAATTATGAGTGAAATTTCAGGAAATCAAATAAATGAAAGAAGAACGAAACGAAAAAAACCGGTCAGTGGCAGTGGAGCGGAAAACAAAGTGGAAAACGTAAAAGAGTTCGAAAGGAATAAAAACTCAAATTCAATTATTCAATTTGATGGGGTTTGGTTCTTTAATCCGTAAGGATTAAACATCATCATAAGTCAAGAAATGATTAAATAATAGACTCAGCCTAGAGAAACCCCTTTAACCACTGCATATGGTGGCCAATTAGGAAACGCTTCCAGCTCCTTGCGGCATTCAATACAAATCACTCAGGTGGCCGAGCGAGCGATCTGCTGCGGTTACCTCATTAGCAAAGTTAAATGAGATGGTGTAATGCCCTCGCCCACTAATATGCAACCGAAACTATAATTAAGCTCGAGCGGCGATGAGGAAGACGCCAGTTGCCACCTGCCACCTGCCCCACCCCCATGGGCTGCAGCCCACTTTGTTGGCAAAGTAATTAACGCTTATTGGCTGCGGACAAACAAGAAGTTCGTGGACTGCCGCCCAATGAACACTCTGCTTATTTTCGTAAATTCAATCTTCTTTTCGAACATATGCATATGTGTGTCCTGCCATGCGGCCACGCCCCCGCTAAATGTGCGCCTTTGTTTGTTTGCCGCGCGCTTAGACTTCTGTTTGCTCGCCCAATATTTGCCCGACAATTTTTGAGTAAGAATAACAAAAAGATTTTGCGCGCCCAAGTCAACAGAAATTCGGTGGCGCAGTGAGTCGCAAAAGACCCACAGATTTGTGTGCGGCGATGCTGGGCTATCGATGGCAACAATTACGAGACATCTGCTCGTCGACATATCACGCATACGCCTCGTATCTCGCATGCAAACGGAAACGTTTCGGCGGGCAAATGATTTTCTTTTTTTATTTTGACCAAGTCTGCAGAGCTGGCTGACCGTAATTCAACTTGGCCAGCTGCAAACAGATTCAATTTGCATTGCGAAATGTAAGTGCATTGGCCAGAATAAAATCGCATATTCAGGTCTGGTTTCGGAGAACTCTACCTACATCCTCGTTGTGTGTCCTTTATTTTCTGGATTTTGTTCGGCTCTTGTCATGCAAATGGAAGCACATTCTAACGCACAATTCACTAAGTGAGTGGGTGTATTCGTTGACTGGAATGAATCAAGAAAAGGACACAGCTCGAGTCCTTGGCCTGTAATCTATTTTAGCTGGGAATAGTTTTTACGTTATTTTAATTGCACGTACGTGCCACAATTTTCGTTTTGTAAGCCTATCCCTATTTGCATTTTAAATGGTCACAAAAATGTGATAATTGTATGGAATATGTAAGCAATTTTCAATACATTTTCCCCGCACTTTCGGCATAAATTTGTAAGCATTTAAAGAGTAAATAAATATATGTATAACAAATATCGGTCCCAATTGATATGCGCATGATTATGCCAATGGAATGAAATATTCTTTTTTTGCCCACAAAAATAGAAACTCTATTTTTTGTCTTGTTCGAGTCCAGCGAACACGAAAGCCCTTGTTATCGCAGCACTATTGATGTGTTCAAGTACAAAGCCAACAGAATCTTTTGGCCAGCAAGGGTCACGGCTGAGATTTGTTTAATTGTTTGTTTAATTAGGCGGCTGCATTTGTGTCAGGGCTGCGGCAGAATCTCTGTTTCGCTTAAATGCCATTCGAGCAACAATTAGACAACAGCAATTGCAGGGTTAACTGCTCAGCCCCCTCGCAACTCTGAGCCAAGTCATGGAGTGTCATGGCCCGGTGGACTTGCTTTTGACCTGCTCTGCACTGGCTGCCTTTATGTTGCCATTTTTGATTGCTGTTTTACGAATTACTGTCGAGCCAGACAACTCGAAAGCAAACACAACCCAGACACAGCCATTGATGGATGTGCTTGCCTCTATTTTCGTAACTAAATGCGGGCCCGCAGTTCGCTGAGTTTGGATTTGGTTTTTGATTTGGATTTAACCTTTCGCCTTGGACGGACGAACGGCTTTCGAAATGCTCGGGGCGGGAAAATTCACTCACTGCCAAGTGGAAAAACTCGACGCATCCACCTAAAAGCGCAAACTGGTTGCCTGGCCTTGGTCTAATCCACATCTCAGAACCTCCAGCCAGCTAGCCAGCTAGATAGCCAGCCAGTAAGCAACAGGCAGCAGATTCTGTCTCCGATCTCGACTGCGGTTTCCAAACTTGATACTCGACTGCCATGGCTGCTGGCCAGAATGAAAATCTAGCCGCTGCATATTCGTGCAACTTGACTTTGCAATCACAACGTTTTCGTCCGCGGCGCACCAAACAAGTGCCGTTCAAGTGCGGATTGCCAAGATCAATGTGTCGCCAGCATGAGTTTCAACAATAATGTGGGCTGTAGCGGAGATGACTCAGCTAGATATCCTTAAGTAACCTTTACCACGCCTCTTCTTCCAGATAATCATCACTGCCATGGACCGCTTCGTCTGGTTCGTCCTACTCGTGGTCATGTCCCACCTGGTCACCGAATTCACCCGCGTCTCTGGATATGCGCGTGGCCAGCGCCACGAGCTGGTGCTGCTGAACGATGTAAGTAACGAAACCTGATCTCAAGCTATTAAGCTGGTAAATACTCATCCAAAAATGTGTGCAGATTCACAAAAAAGACTTCAAAATACACTGATATTTGCATTAAAGCCACATTTTGTTGGTAAAAGTGAAAAAGTATTTTTATCAATGTTCTTTTCTTCCTTGCAGACGCTGCTGCAGCCCATGCCCGTCCAGAACATGGTGCTCTACCCCAGCCAGGAGTACGGCCAGTACCAGCAGCGACCCTCCTCCTCCGCCTCCGCCTCCTCCTCCATGGGAGCCATGAGCAGCCTGCAGCAGAACGCGGCCTTCCTGCTCAGCAGCTTGGCGGCGGGAGTGAGCCCGGCAAATGGAGCAGTTGCACCCGGAGCAGCGGTGCCCGGCAGCAACGCGGCCATTCTGGCCCTCGGCGATAGCCAACCGGCTCACACGGCCGAGAGCACGTACCCCATGTTCAGCCTGCGTCCGCTGATCGACAGCATTTTCGAGGTGAGTTCACTTGCTGTCCACGCATCACCATCGCTCATCCGCATCCTTTGCAGATTCCGATTTCGACGCTGCGTGCTGTCAACAACCTGGTGGGTCGCCTGACCGGCGGGTATCGCCAGGCGGAAATGGCGCAAAAATCCGTGGCAGCTGGAACGGCGCTGCCGCCCGGCAGGCAAAACCCCACGCTGAGTGCCCATCCCAGTGGGCAACGGATGCGCGAGGAGATGGCGTAATCTTGGGCCGCCTGTTTAGCTAGTAGTTGTGCGTGAATGTTGTAGTTTCTGTCAGTGTATGTTTCGAGTGTGTTTTTCGTGTGCATTTTGACCTTTGTGATATATGTGACTTTGCTGTAAGCCTAGACTAAGGATATTTATGTCCAGCCACAAGAAAATTCCAAAAAAATATTAGAATGTAGAATAAATGTTATGTGTAAAAACAAAATGATATAAAAGAGCTTGTAGTTTTTTGTAGTATGTAAATAGAGGAATTTAATAACAGAAGCTATTTGTTTTGAACAATACAATCATCGCCATAACAGCAGGGAATTGTTTACAAACCAAAATGAATTGAATACAGCCCAAGGGCGCTCTATAAATCCTACCTTGGTTAGGATTTTTTGCCGCCGTGTAGCGCGAAAAGCTTGCATACTTTCAGGCTGCGCAGCGAAATGTTTAATCTCTTCACGTGAGATTTGCATACGTCGATGAATAAGTGATATCAGTTGTTTCATCGATGCAAACATTGCCCGGCTGAATGGCACTCAATTAAAAAATTGCTTTTTTCGGGATTTGGCAAATATTATGACCGCTGGCGAGTCAATAAACGCATATCAGCTCTTCCCAATCGATTGAGCATTATGAAAAGGTTATCAAAGAGGAGCAGTGGCACTTCCTGGAATGGAATTCTTCCCACCTACGTTGCTGCCGCAAATTAATTGATTTGTTTTCAATGAAATTTCAACTAGGCAAAAAAAGCTCGTAATTAATGTGGAAAAAGCAGCTGATGAAAAGAACATCGAGTGATTTTTTGGCAACGACTAGCTGCCATTTGCCAAAGTAGAAGTAATCATGCGTGATGGCGATGAAGGGACAAGGGACCAGGCAGCACATCCAATCGGCATTGAATTGAATTTAATTAAATTATATTTCTTCTGCTCGGACCCTTTTCGCTGGCATTTGATTTCGGCCATCGCATTCTAAATCATCCAGCACGTGCGCCTCGGATTTGGCCAAAAGTGGCAGCCAGTCTCATTAAACGGGCGGCTCTGTTTGTCATTTGAATACCTAATGAAGAAATCGCTGGGACAAAGAACTGGAAATGGATGGACAGCGAGGCGAACTGGCGAAGAAACCCCAGAGCACAGAACACACATCCACAATGGAATCTTTGGCCAAAACCAAATGACCCACAACTCGGCTCTTATTAATTTGTCCAGCTGCAATTGGCAAATCCCATTTGCCTGCAGCTTCGTTGAGGCGTAAAGCGAAATAAAACAGAAGACCGATTTTATGGCCCGAATTCGGTCAATTGCACACCGCTTGAAAGGCAAACAAAAGGGGAGCGCAGGGGCGTGGCCGGCCCAAAACCGGTTGGCAAATATTGGCCAAATCGGATGCACTTTAATGCGGCCCATGAGTAATGCAGTAGTTTTCCAGCCGCCGATTGTTTTTTGCAACGCTTGCGTTAGGCATGGAAAATCGGAAGTTGATTTCGCTTTGATTAACTTCGAGGTTTAATTGATTGTGCGTGGCAGTGAACTTTATTTCACAATCGAATACTTGAGAAATTCTGCTCAGCCTTTGTGTATAAACCTCTTTTTACATTAGTATTCGCTTTCTAATTTATGATTTTTTGTAAGAATTTTGCCAACTCATTAGCTGCGTAAGATATAAAGATGAATAAATGTTCAAGATCACCACTCAGGAGTTGTGGTTGTTCTTCTTCGCTTCTGGTTCCCAATTCACAGCTCAGACAACTCAGTCATGTCTGAGTTGTTGCCAAATTCTCGCCGAGTTGTTAGGACAGGTGCTGGCCAAGTGCTAATGGGTCGTCGAAACAAAGTAACCGAAAATCTTGCATCATCATTGCAGCGTCCAGAGTTCCCTGAGTTGCAAAGATAATGGCATATACTATGCAGGGGAAGAGGCAGCAGCCAGAACCCTGTGCCCAGCTCCTATATAAATAGACCCAGCATACTTGATTGCGACACATTTCCAGTTTAGCCAGGCATTACAAGCACCAGAAATCTTCCATTCCCCGCGCCAGAATTCAAGTTTAAGCCCGGCTCAAGCCACTCGACCACTCAGTTCACAGCGGAATCGCGTCGCGACAACAACGAGCAGCTCAGACTCAAACTCAGATTCAGACTCGCGAAGTGAAGTAATTTAAAACAATAACAACGGAAAGCGTCTAGGAAAGGTACGGCATAAGCCGAGCTTTGTTAATTAATCAACTGAGTTGAGTTGGCATGTGAACGCCGCACAATTATGCTTGACCGCTCCCAGCTGAAGTGCGAGGAAGAATTCCCGGCGATGCGACTCGCATACAAATCGGAGTAGCGTAGAACTGATTCCGATTTCGGATTCTTTGTCTTCCAGGTGCGCAGTATGTTCGTCTTACTCGGAGCACTCTGTCTGCTGCAGACGGCTAGCTTGGTGCCGGCACAGGTGAGTCCCGAAATTAATTAGGCCTCTCGCCGCCCGACACCTGCCACATGCCACATGCCACCTGCCACCGAAACCAAAAGCGAACTGCAGCCCATTGTTGGCCAAGGTAATCAGCTGGCCGTCAGTCGGTTATCGGGTGACCAGGTTCCTGAATATGCAGCCCATTTACCAGTTTACTCACAAATATTCCATTACTCAGACTGTGAATACATTAACTTTATTAATAGTTCAATCGATGAATTGCACATTTCGCAGAGAAAGAAATAATGCAATCGTACTAGATGGTTTTCCATTACGAACTATTAGAAGATATGGCTATATTTTATGTTCGATTCTCTACTATTTATACATTCAGTAATTTCTCGAAACCAAACCATTTTCTGTGTTGACTATTGTCACAAGCTTGATTTGCGAAAGTGAAGCCCTGAAAATGTGATTTTCCCGCGGATTGGGTATGCCTGCCTCCCATTTTCCGGCTTTCAACGAGATTACTCGAAATGTGAGTCCGCATCAGAATCAGAATTCGAATCAGAATCGCTGTCCATCAGGGCCAGAGTGCGAAAATCAATGCGCGCGGATGATTTTGTTTTGCGGTCCGCTGTCGCAAATGGAAGGCAAAAGGTCAAAGTGCAACATTCGGTTTCGGCGCGAACTTTGCCACATTGCCTAAACCGTTGCACAATGTCCGTCGTCCGGCAATTAAGAATTTTTAGTGCGCGATTCCGCCTCTAATTGCGGGTCAAGGCGAAAACGCTCGCTGGGTTTTCTTAACTGCCTGGAATACCTGCAATTACACGGTGTACTCAACACCACTCGCTTATCATTAATATCGGGCTCACGAGTCGCGACCAACTAACTAAGCATCATTTTAATAACCACGTCTGCCGCCGCTGACCAAGTGCTTCCCGTTTTAGTGGCCACCTTGAACTTTGGCGGCCTGGGCTAACTAATATCAAAATAATTGCATTTTTCAGCACTCATTACTCATACGCAGTGTTGCACACGACGGCTGTTGAATAGCGTCGGTATTTCATGGTAATTAAAGGCTTAAGTCGGCAATATCATGTTCAATGGCTTCTATTTCATTAGTTTGTGAGCTGTAATCGAAAACATATAGGGTTCGTATTTAAGTGCCTGTGCTAAACTGACTTGATTTAGTTTTGTTAAAATTTTCAGTGTTTATTTCTCTGACCAATGGAATTTTCACACCTCGTGGCTGAAAATAATATTTCTTTCTTCTCTCGTTCTCTTTCGTTGAGATTTTTTTTTGGCCTAAAAGTTTATTTCTATTTGCGGCCCGAGCGCAAGAAGAATTTAGATTTTAATCAACGCATGCATGAAATTTGCATTTGCCAGCTAAGTGGAAAGTGGAAAACCCCAGAAAAAGTGTTGTTTATTTGCAGCGCGGGTCGTGGGAATCGAAATTAAGAGCACACGTAAAAAGTCCTGAGAAGGGTTTTTCCGCCAGCCGGCGAAGGATACAATGCGAGGCGGCCTTTCCCTGGAATTCATGCAAATTACTGGCCATTCCATTTCCAGTTCGCAGGCTCCGCGAAGAAATCCTTTCACTGGCTTCTTTATCTTTGTGCGGGTCATGAACCGAGCTTATGAATTTTGGCCAATCTTTAATCTACCAACCGCAGAACTCAATTACTGTCAACTTGAATTAGCCGAACACAATTGCGGTGCTTTACTGCCCATTGCGATTTTTATCCGAGTAATGGATGGTCTGCAAATAGAGATTTTAGAGTGTTTCACAAAATGATTTAAAAGCAAACAAAAGATCTGCATGCACACACACACATACGATTAATTTACATTTGTTGTTTACAGAACAATAAAACAAATCAATTATTGCGTTGATTTACCCACACACACATTCCACAACGCATTTCGCTCACAGTTGAAATTTCACAATTCATGTATTACAATTCGTGTTTTGTTTCGAGCGAAAGTTTATTATGACGTCCAACTTGTTTGACTTATTACATTTTAATTAAACAAATTCAAGCTCGTGCATCTAGCAGCAATGAAAAATTGACTTATTAAGGCTGAAATGCACTGAGTGGCAAAATAAAAGGCAAGAGATGCCCGCAGCTTATAGGTTTTCACATAGTTACAAACTTACTACATATTTCCATAAGATTATAAAAACCCGACAGCCTTTAAGCGACATCCGAACTTCACAACCCCTGGCAACTTTCAACTTCAAATGTTATTACGTTGTTCAGAGCGAATTACAAAGTTTTCAGTCCACAGAGCAGATAAAAACCTATCATTGCTATAGCAACCTATAGGATCTGAAGTAATAAATACAATCTGAAGATGTAAAGATATCATTGAATATAGAGATGGGCGTGGGAAGTTCAGTGTTGCAAATGTTTCATTTGTACTACAAATAGTGCTATGTATTAACTTACTCATATTTCACATAAAGGAATATTTGAAATTTGTTTACTTAAAATATATACTAATTCAAGCTAATATATGTGCTTGTTGTATCTCGAAGATACAACACTTTTTCCTATGTGCTCTTGGCTTGCACAGCTGAAAGCTCCGTACACTAATTGATATTTACAACAATGGGTCTGGGACTGTGTTCCCTCTACAAGATAGCAAACAGCCTACAGGTCCACTCCGTAGATGGACACCTCGAGATGAGCCGCCTGCTCCTCGGAGTCCCGAAGTCGCCGGCAGTGGAGGACTACAAACTGCTGGCCAATGCCGCCAGCCGTGAGCAGGGCCTCCGCTCCATCGGCGCCTAGATCCTCGACATGCACACCCGTAATCCGGTAGTTATCGCTGGCGTTCTGCCGGAGATTCCCAAGGAGATTAAGCAATTTGCCAGCCAAGTGGCTAGCTGTAAGTCTCACCTCCAGGCCGTAGGCCACATCTCGGCCGGGGGTCCCCGGCGGCAAGTAAACATCTTCGGTGTGCAGCACGCTGGCGTATTTGTTGACATGGCCCCAGGTGACCGAGGCGGCGTTGCCGAGCAGCACCTGCCCAGGTAGCAAACAGAGCAGCACCACCAGCCACACCAGCCGCATCGGAAACATCCCGAACATCGCTGGCAACCATTCCCCCTCCCACGGCCTTGTCAACATGGCGACATGTGTCCGCTCTCGTTGCTCCGCTCCTTTCGGACTCTCTTGATGATGATTCGCTGCTGTCTCTGGCTGGCCACCACCTCCGCCTTCTCCTCCAGTCGGCGTGTGAAACTCAAATGAGCTGCCGTCGGAGGTTAAATATTGTCGTTGTGTCTGCCTGGAAAAACTCTTATCGGCGGCAGGTGTGGAAGGCTCTCCCACTCACTCTCTCTCTTGGCCAGGGCCATTCACTAGTGTCACACATCTGGCACACTATCAAAAGCGGGGTATATCAGACTGCTAAACCAATACGTTAGCTACATGCCAACAAACTTGAATAGGACTAAAAATCACACATGATTTGTAGTTGTAGTTACACCTTGGTATTCATAGCTGATGATAACTTCACAATATGACTATAAATATTTGTATTAACTATTGTATATAAACTAGAGGTAGGGAGTTCATAGTTCCCCATAGCACTAAGTAAACTACGCAACACACATTTGTTTGCTACCTGTTAACTGTCACAATTATTGATAACTGCTATGGAGTCCGCTCGCTGTGCTCATTACTATTATCTAGCACTCGCTCAAGTTGTCGTTATCAGCGGATCGGTGTTTTGTAGCCGGGTGTAATGCCAGCTTATCTGTAGTTCTGTACAGCCTAGTTCTTGCTGCTCTGCGATGACGGGCAAACGAGCTGTGCAAATGTTTACCAAATATGTATCTGCGCTGCAGAACTTGCGACCTTCACCGATTTGAGCCGCTGAGAAATTCCGCCTAAATTGATTAACACAGATCAACACACGAAATGTTTGCAAACTCGGTTAAGCGGGCACAAAGGGTGTTTGTCCGCCTTTCCGGGCCGGCCAAAGTTGGGCCACAACTTGGCAACTATTAGTGAAAAGGCGGGGCGGACAAAACATCTTCGGCCGAAATGTGGCCGGAGGGCGAAACGCGAAGGTCGTGGGCAACTTTGAATAGCATTAAGTATACGCAACGTGGCCAGAAGTTTGTGCTAAAGCTCTCGCATTTTCACCCCGCAGCTGTTTACGCTGCGCGATGGCAAGGTGGGCGTGAACTTCGCTGGATATCACGCAGATGCGGGACTCGGCGGACTCCTCACGGGCAACTCTGCCCACGGCGGACTCAGCGCCTCGGCCGGAACTCCTTGGGGCTCCCGGGCAGCCGCCGGTCTGGGCGGCAATCTGGATGGTGGGTCTTGCTCCTAATTGATTCGATTTACATGCCAGATAACCCACTCCTCCTCCTCCGCAGGACGCGCAGCCGGCGTGGGCTACGCCGCCGCCCAGGCCAATCCCTCGGTGGGGGCCAGTGCGCTTCTGGGCGGCAGCGCCGGCGAGCACGGCTACATCGGAGCCGAGGCGCACAGTCCTGGTCGCACCCTGATCTCCTCCTCGCAGCACTCCGTCCAGCCGGCATATCCTGCTGATCCTGTGCCCGCCTCACCCACCTCCGGTCCCGTCGTCACCAGCCACATCCAGAAGGTCAAGCCGCCCAAGAAGTACTCGCTGATCCACCAAGATGTAAGTAGTTGAAAGGTTTAATAAATATTACTTTTTTATCAATACGGATTATAAAGAGTTACAATCTTTATTACTCATATCCATAACATTCCAAAACGTATCTTTCATAAAATCAGGACCGTGCCTAGTTGCTTTTGCCGAGCTAAATAAGTATATATTTTGTAAAATAATAGTTGGTTATGAGGGTAGTAAAGGTATATTATATACTAATTAAAATGAGATTTCAAGCTAGCTCTTGTTTTTGAATCCACCCATCAATATATCAGGAAAAGTAATGGTCGGTTCAGCCAGCTCTCGTTTCATTCCCTAGATAAGTTTAACAACAAGTTTAGAAGTATGGTTATCGAAATTTCAGCAAGATTTTTACAGCGCTTCCGAAAGTATTAAAAGTGTTTTGCTCGAAAGTTGTTTGCGCATCCCTTCGAGTTGAAAAGTGCTTAAAAGATTTCCCACAAAATTAAAGCTGCGTCATTTCGCTCGTAAGCCATGTTAGTGAAGTTAAAAGGGGGAATTCGGTGCTGAACGGCGTTTCAATTGCGAAATTCTTGGCTATAAATCGCCGACAAGTGTTTAACTAGGGCGTGCGGTTAAATATTGATCAACGCCCTCGTGTCGGCCAGCCAACAACATCAACAACAAGCAATCAATCCAATCCAACCAAATCCACCCGCCATTGATGTTTTAGCCGGACCGCAGCGAAATCATTGAAAATCATGTTAAAGCGGCCGCAGATGCCGATGCGGTGAATAACCACCAGCTTCCCCGTCCGCCGGCCACGCCCACCTCGCTGATAATTGTCAAGCGACCACGCGCACATGCAAAGCGACAACGACAGCGGCAACGTGTCGTATACGTGATGCAGCAGCAGCAGGAGGAGCAGCAAATTCCGGACGCGGAAGCCCAAAAGGACGCGCCGCAGTCGACCGTTGAGGTAAAACCAAATGCGGTGACATAGATACACAGACAAAGATACAGATACGGATACAGATACACGCACACACACAGGCGCACACAGGCACACACACTTTGGCACTCTTAAACGCAAACAAATTGTTTGGCTTTTTGGTGGAGCTGGATGCCGAAACTTTCGCTTTGTGGCACTAATTTTATTTGAAAACATTTGCGGACACTGCGGGCGATGGCGGCGGAGGGGTCAGCTGCTACCCAGCATTATTATTTCCGTGAAATATATTTTAATACAATTTTCATTTATCACCCCCCGTTCACCTGCTGCATGCGCTGTCCTCGTCCTTTGCATGCAATTCCCCCAACTCACGAACCTCCCTCCATTCGCAGGCGAGGAGCGAGGCCAAGGTGGTCCAGGCCCACAAGTACAAGTCCGTCCAGCGACCCCAGGCCGTGAACAATCGCTTCCTGGCACCACAGGCCCAAGGACCCGTGGGCCTGGCCCTCGATGTAAGTATGAAATCGCGAAGGATATACACAGGATGAGCCTGGTTTCGAGGTAGATTCAGCAGCACAAACAAGCTATCTTTAGTTGAAAGACGTGTTTAAGTATAAATCGGTAACTTAACTTATAATTAAAGCGGTTGAGTACTTTATAGTGTAGTTTTAAATATTCATTGTTCAGCTTTAAAAGCAGTTTAATGCGTTCTATATTATTACTTTAAAGAATTTGCTTAGAAAGCACGATTAAGAAGATTATTCCTTAAATGTCAATAATATTGTAACTCCCCCTTTAGATTCCCATTGGCATCCTGCGCTCCCTGCAGCAATCCTTGGGCGCCCTGGGCGGAGGAGCAGTTCCTCAGCAGCCAGCAGCTGCAGCTGCTGTTGCAGGTGCCCAGGCCAACGCCCACAACCACTAGAGATGTAATTTCCAGATTCGCCGACCTCTAATGCATCAGAGATACAGGAGGAACTAATAAAGTATCTGCACACTGGACAGAATAAATTCGATTGGGCAGAGACAAACAGTATGATTTGCCATTAGTCATTACCCAAAATCAACCTACGAGCTGAGAAAGCAAATAATTGCTGACAACAGTGAACGCACATATTCAAGGAATCTACCAATTCAATAAAAGTAAAATTGCACTATGACAAATTAAGTAAGGTGCCTCTAATAAATTCACTTACATTGCTAGTCTACACATAACTTGTTTGATTACCAATCAATATATGTTTTGTTTCACTTAGCTGGTGTGTACTGTATAACCCGCTCTAAACTGCTCTGAACTAATTGATTGTTTATACTCCCAACATTGAAGTACAAGATGAGTTCGCTTTTGGATTGTTTTACCTGGAAAATGTTAATTTCTTTCCTTGCTGAGGCCGAGCAATTCACTTCCGGCTTATCCGTCAATTATTAAGTTGGGCAGAGCACTCAACTCCTGGTTGTCTAGTGTTTACTTGGTGATTACCCGGCGAGAATGGAATTCAAATCTTTCCTGGTTGGTTGGTTGGCGATTAAAAGGGTCCTGCCTGGCGCCATTAAATCCAGTGCCGCAACATAATGCAGGCAAATGAATCGAAAAAGGGGAACCACCACATTTCGCAGGCAGGAACTGTGGAAATTCGCTGGAAAATCAAGCAGGACGAGGCACAGGACCCGCTGTTTATTTAGGAAATGTGCGAGTATGTGGAAGATCCAGACCCCAGACAAGATATGGCACACACACACACACACTAAGTGTGGGGCAGCAAAATATTTCACACTCTGCAACCGCAGGCACTCGGCTGCCCCAAATTTAGATGGCGTGTGGGGCACAAAGTGTGGGGCTCGCACCTAAACGAATGCAGGACACTATGTGTACTATACTAGTTTGCATTGTGTGAGTGTGCTTAAATACTCGCCGGGCTTTTATGCTCCTAACCCTCGAAAAGTCATGACTTTCAGGGCGGGCGGAGGATGTCGGTCACGGGGGTCAGTTTGTTTGGGCTACGGCCGGTGGTTTAGTTGCCGCTATTTAAATTTCTTAATTACTGCCCGGCCGAGAATTTATTGGCCGTTAGTCGCTGTACTAAGCTCTCAATGGGCCTCCTCCTTCGGCCCTCAGAATGTCCATCCGCTGGTCACATGAGTGTGCAACAAGCTCCTGGTGGAGTCGCCTGCATTTTGAGCTGTGTGAACAGGACACGTTAAATTAAATGAAAACAGGAGGAAACAAGCCATTGTTGCTGCTCATAAAACATGAAAGAGAATTTTTAATGTCTCGTCTTTTTCCGGATTAGGCAAAGCCTATTGGATGGACTTCAATGTTGGTTTGAAAAGCTGCTCCTCTAGCCAGAGCGCATTAAAGGCTAATCAGAAATTGTTTCAGTGGGCTTTTCAAAAAACTACAAATAATAATGTCCAAGTCCCAGGAATGACGCAACATCAAATAAGGTGGCACAAACATCATCAGGAGTAATTTTCTTAAAGTTTGTTGGACAGTTTTTAAAGCTTTACTTTACACTGCTAATTTGCCACAAGCAGCAAGCGTGAATAAATTCATTTTTTAGCTGGATCCACCTGAAAAGCGTATTTCCAATTAAACTCATGAATGAGCTGCCATACATCACTTTAATCATAAGTAATATCCTTGCCCACTTTGCAGGAGCGCCAGCAAGGATGCCACGCACATAACTTAAATTTCTTTAAAAGCCAAAATGGCCCCCCGGATATATGGCCTATAATGTTATGCATATAGACACACATAGTTGGTTTTTTATGTGTGGTGGCCCAAAATCAACAGGACGTTTTCTGCGATTTTCGCTGCTCTTTTTTTCCCAGGACCCCGAAGAAACGAAGCGGTGAAAAACCAAGAGCCCGGGGTCAAAGGCGTCCGAAATCGAGCTCGATTCGTGGGTCGCGGTTGCCTCATTAAATTTAACGCACGTGCCGCACAAATTATATTTACCCACACACACACCGACTGGCCGACGTACATTTAAACATTTTCCTAATTTAGAGTTCGGCACAAAGAACAGCTTTAGTGGAGAATTGAAAAGGTTCTTTTGGATTTTATTTTGTCTACAATTTACGTGGGCCACCAGAACGAATGAATAGGTGGCAGGTTAAATCATTCAACAAATGTGCTCGCCCACACACACACATATACACACAGACGTACTGGGAAACCACACACACTTGTGCTTATTAAGTTGCCTTCTTTTGAGCGCCCGAAGGTAGGCAACATAAAATTTGTGTAATTTGAAGACGAGACGAGGACCGCACTCCAAATTGAGCTGTGCGCTTTAAGTTGCAAGAGAATCGAATTTCCCAGCCATATGGGTTCATTGTTTATTTCGCCACTCTGCTTAATTAGAGAGAATCAATTTACCATTCATATGGTTGGATTTTGTTACCTCAACCAAAGACCATGTTTAATTGAGGTAAATGAATAGTTTTCAATTGAATAAAGATATGATACACAGTGGAATGCATTTACATTTGGCTTACTTTTCGGCCAAGGAAACACTGCTCGTCTTGTTTACAATTAGCTATTTCCGTAATCATCTTAAAAATAAACTTGGCTATTCGCATTAGGAGTAGATTGGAAGTTGAGAGCCGTGAGGAAATCGTTACCGGGACAACGGTGCGTATGCTATAAATATATATGCTATATATATATATATATACATATATATATAAATATATATATATATTTATATGCTATAAATATTCAGTGGCCCGGCTTACGCAGATCGAGTGCATAACTGCCAGAGCATAAATATTCATAAATCCAACAGGACCTTGTGCGCCAGCTCCAAAATGGAAGCAATGCCGAACTTCGAGTCGCTTTTGATTAAAGTTTCCCATAACCTAAGCGGCGAAACTGGCAAGCAAACGTGCCAGCCGAGTTCATACAAGTACATTGTACATGGCAGCCAAATATGCGCTGTCTGCATTATTAATGAGTTGACTCCATTTAATTGAAGCAATATGATTGCGGCCTTTGCGACAGCTGGCGAAGGGCGGTGGCTCCGCGGGCGTGTCCTGATCCGGACGGGCTGAACACCTGTCCTTGCTGGGCATATGCAAATTCGGCTTGCCACGTGCTCCGGGCACAGGAGCCTTCGCCTCCGCCTCCGCTTTCCACGGAAGTCGACACCGGGCTACAAATGTCAACATTCAGTTGTAAGCGCGAGTTATATCCTGTGGATGTATGTGGTCCCACCGCAAAATAATTAAACTTTCAGGCAGCGAAATGGGAATTTAAACTGCAGCGAATAAAGGAATTTCATTACATTAACATACTATTCGCTGAAAAGCTAAGTAAGTGTAGACTGTTTAAAAAACAAGTATATCAACTTTTTGAAATATAACTCTTACATAATTTAAATACTCTAAATTCCATTTACAAATCATTGGGTATGCAAGAAATTCTTCACCAATATACATATTTAACTTTCATAATACAGCTTTAAAACTTTTTTAGAGTGTAGCCTTCACTTGTAAGCACATCTGAGGGTATTACCCTCTTCGATATTCATCGCCCAAGGCACTTTAAATATTTTATGTTCAAACGTAAATAACCCAAACTAAAGGGTGTTCTGGGAACCTGTATTTCCTGAATGAGAGGTGGGGCTTAGCCAAATGTAAAGCCCAATAATTCGTGGCCGTAACTGAAAGTCGTAAACCTCTCGAGCTTCAGGTAACCGCAAGTTCTGAGAACTCTGTCAACAGGTCCTGGCTGCAATCAGTTGCTTCCTTTGCTCCATGTGATTGAAATGGCATTTAATGTGCCATATTTTCATTTGAATATTGTATTGAACGCTGTGTTCACTAGCAGCCGATGAAAATTATGGAGAGCCTCGCGATAAACCGCAAAACCAAACCACAAAATCCCTCCGGACGCAAAAGACAGTGATTTAAATCGGAGCCGAATAATTTAAGGCTGCGGCCACCGAAACGATTGAATTGCAACAGCTTTCGCTGAGAAAATAAACTCCGGAGTCGAGTTACGCTGAAAAAGGGGCCGAAATCGTGGGGCAAAAAGTGTTTCCGTTTCCGTTGTGCAGTGCCTTTCGGTAATAAAATCATAAATCCCCAGGCGAAAAGTGGCTGGCAGCAGGTGGAGAAGGGGAGCAGAAGGAGCTGCCGAATAAGCGGAGTTCGGGACAGGAAGCGGAAGTAATGTTTGCCCGTCTTGGGTGTGTCTTCGCCACTTTTTGTGCGCGTAGCTGCGAGGATTCGCGGCCATGAATGATTGCAGTTTAAACTCGGAGACTCGGAGCTCGTTGTAACACTTTCGCGGAGTTTTCCTTGTGGAAGCTTCATTTATGATGCTCCTTTCGGCCCGGCAACATTTTTATAGCTGCAACGGCGGCATAATTAATTTCATTTTACGGCGGGGCGAGTTGGCAAAAATGCATAAAGTCAATTAACTGAAAAGGCAGCCGGCGAGAAAACAAGGCTCCTGGCTCTCAGCTCCTGGCAAATCCTGGGAAGGAGAAGCTCCGCAGGAGTAGCGAGGCGAAATTATGAGCTTGTAGTGGCTTAACAGGGCATGCCGTAAATATCTCAACGGGTCAACTCGGTGCCGGGCAAAAATCGCTGGTTCCTCGGCCAGAGAAATCCATTATCCGAATGATAACTTGCGTACTTCGAGTTTGCAGAGGCTGCCAAGCGGAGCTAATGAAATCCAATTGGAGCGAATTGTTTCCTGGACAATGGCGAAATTCTATTGCAGTACGGATTTAGTTTAACAATTGTTTTAATTACGGACAGTTGGGGTAGATTTACGCATTCCTCGAGTCGTTGGCATTTTAATTACCACTACGCAAATTACGATAAAAGACCACAACTTTATAAATTAAACGAAGATTTGTAGGTACAGGCCAGAAGTACTTTGATTTATTTCAATTGAATGAACAAAAAGGAAACTATAGTAGTAACTATTCCAAAGTACTGAAAAACTAAATAGAAGTCCTAATAAATTAAAATTAATGTGTATATATATTGATCTTAAATTTGAAATCATGCTAACTCCAATGCTGACGCTACGTGGGCTTAAGATTGCTTTCGATTAATTTAAAACCACTTTAATTAAGATAATCTTTTTATTAAAATAAATTAACTTAGAATTTATGTAAGATATCCTTAAGATAGAAATTCAAATTTTTAAATTAAACTCAGTGAAACCGTTGCCGCGCACAGCGTTGCCACCCTGCAAAAGCCCAAGTCGATGACTGGCCACTCTAACAGCTGACCTCTATCAACAAAGGAAAACAATTCGCGACCGGCTTTTGATTTTGCACGCACTCTACGAATTTCCCTGCTAAAACAGCCATTAGAGTGTAAAACAAGCAACCAACTGAAGTGCCACAACCCGCAGCCTTCGCATGAAATGAGCCCACACGAACCGATAAAAGAAAGCGGTAAACACGGAAAATGTGAGTAGGTGGCGGGGGTAGAAAGCGCCGGAAAACGCGGCAATGTTCAAACCGCTTCGGATTTTCCACTCCATTCGAGTGACAGCCGAGCAGCAGAAAGGACACGCGCCGCGCACCGCTGGGCCAGCAAATCCTAGGACCCAAACAAACCATAAATCGCAGCGCCTCGAAAAAACGCCAGCTAACTTGTAGTTGTGTTTGCTATTTCAGCACCATGGAGGACTTCGCCAGCATAAAGCCGCACAGCTCGGTGGTCAAGCTGGCCTCCTGCCTGGAGAAGATCTACGCCAAGGTGGTGGAGAGCCGGGAGAAGCAGCTTCCCGAGCACCAAATCAAGGAAATCGAGTTCCTGAAGGCGCAGTGCAAGCACGACCACATGCAACTCTGCCTGATGAGCTGTCAGACGCTGGTGCGCCTGGTGGACGAGGGCGCCCTGGAAGCCAACGGAGTGCAGAACAGCCTGCTCTCCATGCTGGCGAACGCGGGGTGAGGACAACGGGACGGCTATCTGGCCAGAGAACCCGCCCACGACCCACATACATGGCGCACCTTTGAACTTCCGGAGGTCTGCAGCAGGCAGGAGGTGGAACAGCAGGGCGACTGGCGTGCTGGTCTATCAGCCTAAGTGGAGCGCAGCGATTCCAATTGCAAAATTGCCCACTAAGGTGCATAAATTAGCCAGCCAGAGTCTGCCTCAAGCTGAAGCGCAAACAGCGTGGATTCCCCAGTGCTGGCAGTTAATTAACGCGCCATTTAACGCCTGCCACCAAGTGCCTCCAACATTGTTGACCCTCCTTCCGGCCGTCGACGCACGCAAGCCCTCGCATTTCCGCTGGACGCGTGCCCCAAATTAATTGCCCAGCACTTGGCACGTCATGTAGCAAATGCGCAAATGAATTATGACCCGGAGCTGATCCAAAATCCCAGTTGTTTGGCATTGACTCGGCTTCCGCTTGGCCGCAATCCGCAGTCGTCAATCTCGGGGATCAACAGCGATTATGCCTAGGGCTCCGTAAAAACTATTAGCCATTTCCCGCCACGCAGCGCTACACCCACATATCATATCCTGCAGCCTTGACTGGCAAATATTTGATGTATGCAGAGCCACTAAAAGTCTGGCATTGAACCTGAAATGTTGCGGAGCGGCGAAGGACGCACAGGCGGTCATGTAATACCGGAATTAACCTTGATAAGCCAGTCCAACCGAGTTGCAAGTGCAGGCAAAAAGGATTGCATATTAATTGGCCTGCAATTAGAGGCCGAACCCGGGCGACTTGTGGCCAGAGCGTGAATTGTAATTACCTCGTCAAACGCAAAGCGATTCACTCCACCTCCGCCGCAAAAGAGGCTTCCGTCCTTGAGTGCTGATTTGCAGCTGCTACTCCGGAAGTGAGCGCTAATCGGCTGTTACAGTTGTTCCATCTTAATCATTGCGAGGATTGTAAACACCTAAAAGTGTCACTCCTAGTTTAAGTAACTATTCATCTTAATCCTACTTTACGTGGCTTTTGCTTCCAGTCCAATGCACTTTGCCATCATCACGGAGAGCATCTTGGGTATGCAGCTTTTGAGCCTGAAGCGCAGGACGTCGTCCCTCAAGGGTCAGGAGTCCTATCAGTGTGCGTATGGCCTGAAGACGCAGCAGCATCCGCTGATCTCGCTGTTCCAGCACTCTAGTGCCAACATGCACGACGTGGCCAACAAGATCATTGGCATTTGTCAGCACCACGACAAAGGGTGAGGCCAAATGAGATACTGGACAGTTGAAGCCGAAATCATATATCCTAACTACATTCTTAGCATTCGGGACTACAGCATAGAGTACCTGAGACCGGTGTTTCTCTACGTGCTTTGCAATCCACAAACTCTGCACGATGTAAAGCCCATTTGGACCTGTCTGCTCAATCTAAGTGGAAAGCAACCCGAGGCGCGTGCTCTGATGCAGGAGCTGTTGGCGTGGAGCAAGTTCAACAACGCAAACACCTGCCTGTGCACCAGCATTCTGGTCATTGAGGCCATCGACCACTTTCTGCAGCGAGAGGACCACGCACAGTCCATCGATTTGGGCATCTATCAAGCGTGTCTCATCAAACAGCTGGCCAACTACGGCATCGATCCGCGTCCAAGTCTGCAGTGCCTGCTGCGAGTGCTCCATGCCACGCGGGAGCACACGAAGGACCACTACCATGTGCTCCTGGTTCTTCTTGCCGAGGTCTTGCACGTGCTGTCCCCTTTTTACCTGGCGGATCTGCTGCGCATCATCGTGTTCGTGGTGGTGCAGGAGCGCTGTGGCCATGAATACATTCTGAACATGTGTCTGGACGGAATTATTCAGTGGATGTCTCAGACTGCATTCATACCCGCAGAAGGCTTGGCCTTGGCCCATCAGATAGTCGAGAAGGTGTTGGACACTGAGAGATCCGACCAGGAGGCGGAGGTGATCTCCACCAAGCAATTGAAGCCCGCTCACATGCGCAACTATCATCCGGACATTGCGATAGCCTTCGACTTGGCCACATTGGTGGAGTCCTTCGACGCCTCCGACAACCAGGATGTGTTCGCTTTTGTGGACGCCCTGAACGTCAAGGCCAACACGGTATTCTGCCAGCGCCTGCACCTCTTCCTGCGCGCGCTATTCTTGTCGAAAAAGCCGCCCGTGGATTGCTGGTTCAAGATCTACGAGGTCATACTGCAAATCGTTAAGGTCAACGAGGGCATCGCCTACGACTTCCTCATGACATACATCTTCAAGCTCGCGCACGAGAACAATCCGGAGCTGCAGCTGGAGCTGCTCAGAGGATTGGCCAGCTTTGCCGTGTGCAAGGTAAGATGTGGCACATCTACTCCTCTACTTTTTATTCAATGTGTTGTTTAAAGGACAATGTTCCCATGATACTGAACACCATACGAAATCTTTCCACCGAGAACGGCACATTCTGCGTGGACCTTTATGTGCGCCTATGGCGAGTGGAGAGGCGCACCTATCCCTTCCTGCTGAAGCAGATTGCCCAACCACTGCCGGACAATGACAAGCGCTGGGAGCTGCAGATAGCCCGCAACCATGCCATGCGGGAGATCTGTCAGGAGAAGTAGCTTTGAAATAACTTCTATACAAAATGATTTTCTGATCGACTATTACTCATTTCCAGACCCACTTTACATGGCACGGAGCTGCTCCCGCATCTTAGCAACACCCTTAACCATTCCTCCGATGAGGCGGGCGATCTGGCCACATCCCTGGCCCTGGATGCCATATACTCCTTGTGTGATAGTCACACCGTGAACATTGCTTCCACCTGGCAGGCGCTGGGCAGTAAATTCCGCAACGAGATGCGTCCGCAGACGCTCAAATCGCTGTACAGGCTCTTTGGACTCGTACCAATGCTGAAGACGCCCACCCTGGAGTACGAGAAGTTGGCGGACGACGCGGTGGAGCACCTGTGGCAAGCCATTAGCCGGCCGGGCACGGATGCTGCCCAGGTGCGGAATGCCCTAGTTGCCCTTAGGAACTACGAGCCTGGAGTTACCTTGAACTTACGGCACATTCCAGCACAATTTCGCTTTGAAATCGTTGGTGGAGGAGTGGGAGCTGGAGGTCCCGGAGGTCGCGAAGTTGTGGATCTACAGCAGGAGACTGTGCCCGGTGAGGTGTGGGTGCAGCTACTTCAGAAGATACGCCCGGAGTGCGGAGATGCCGCGGCAGACTTGATTTCCCATCACATAGACAGTGAGATTAATGCTTTCCGCAGTGGAGTCTACCGCCTGCCCGAGGGTAGATCGGAGCCACGGAAGCTGGTGGGCTTGTTTGCCACTAGTCCGCTCCGCGCAGTGACCAACTATTTGGTGAGCCAGGCGCGCTTTGGAGATTACGTCCCGGAACCGTATGCCGTCACTTTCGCTTTGCGATCGCTGTCCAAAAATTTTCCCAAGCCGATTCCGCCGCTGGACTGGAGTTGCCTCACTAGCTTCTTCCACTTGTCCTTCGATGCGCGAAAATATTGCATCATAATTGCCAAGAATCAGGCCGTCAATTCGGGAACCGCCAAGCGTCTCCTGGAGAACTTCCTCATCGATTTTGAGCCCAATTGCTTCGAGGAGGATCTGTTGCTGCTCTTCTCATTGCTGCCAGAGATTGCGAGCAGTGTGAGCCTCCAGATTCTGAAGAACTTTGCCGAGAAGGTGGCTGTCTACTGTTTTAAGGAATCGCAGATAAACGACTTTGTTGAAGGTGTGTCCCAATCCGCTTGTATCTGAATGAGCAATTCCCCGAAGCTTTAGTTTCTTTTCAGGATGCTTGTTCGAAAAATTTTTGGAAAGCGTCAAGTACATCTTTACCGGCAATTGCGACATACCCGAGGTGCTGGACGTTTTCACGCTGATTGTTGAGCGTTACATGGACTCGATGAATCTGGACTCACGGCTCTTCGAACGCTACACGGAAGTGGTGGCCACACTGCATCCGAATGCAATTGATGGTCTAACGACGCCAGCCAATTGGTGGGAGACGCCGGTGGGCAAGCTGAAAAAGGCGACCATCATTCGGTGCTACTTGGTTTTGTACAACGAGAAGCTTCCAAATCCTCTCAAGTGGCTCACGCCCATAATAGATGCCTACGAGAAACGAGCGGAGGAGCGGCCTTTCTTCTACCGCCACCTGGCAGCCACTCTGTACGCTTTCGCGAGTGATGAGCACTCCAGCAACTGGATAGCGGAGATGTTCCTGGAGATCCAAATGCTCTTGGCCGAGGCTTCCAACAAGGAGAAGGTGAACAGGGCGCTCTACCTGCTGGACATCTTCATCCTAGCCGTGGATGTGCTCTCGGGCTGCGCCGTGCTGTTGGGCAGCGTCGATGTGGTGGCCACGGACGACAAGCAGCGGCTGGCGCTGTTCCCGGAGAGCTTGCAGTTCCTGTGCGATCACATCTTTTGGAAGGATCAGGAGGCTAAGGTTTGCAACAAAATCGTTTTACCATTCCCTGCAAAATACCAATGAGAATACTTGCAGATATACGAGTTCCTCTTCAATCTGTATAAGCACACGACCATGCCCGCTTCCTACGCCGATGTCTTCAGGGAGGCCATCATCTGCTCCCGGAACAAGCCCTATTTCGACAGCAAGGGCGTCTGGACCAAATACGTAGGACTGCGTAAATGAACACGACGACCACTCACCGCATTTAGACCCTCTCCGCCCACGCCTGAAGTGCACTTGAATGGCTAGTCAGTCAATTTTTGATAGCCATCGCGTTCCTTGTTACTTGTATGTGTTTCAACTTTAACGTCATTAAATGCATTTTTGCGCACAACATTTGAATTTGCCAAGGCTGCCAGACGGTCGCAAAGTGTGGCCGCCGATAGCCGTCGACGGCCGATAACTTCGGGGGTGGACCCAATCGACTGGAGTACATCACTAGTTTGTACAATCGCCTCGAAGAATTAATTTATTATTATTCCGGAATAATTACAAAAAAAAATGAAAATAAAAACGCAACCACTAGTGCATTTCTAACAATTTAACGAGGCTTCCTTGCGTGTGCTTGTGAACCGGTGGGCGAATCAGTGCACAGCGACTTTGTGGCTCGTTTTCACGTGAGGCATCAGGAAAACCCAATCAAAACGTAAACAATGGACGAAATAAAGCTCGCCAAGGTTAGTTATCAGCTTAATCAATGCGATAGGGTGCAATGCAGCCAGGGTCATCCATCGGCGACCACCGTGGAGCACCTGGCTGGGCTGCCGCGAAGGCGCTGTGAGTCATCCATCGCAGGGGCTGGACACTTGGAAATCGATGGAAAGGGTGCTCCACCTGCGCCCTTTCCGTGGGAAAAGTACCGGCTACTCCGCCCACACAGGTGGGGTGCTCCGCCCCGGGAAGGTGGGAGCACTCCCAGAAATCCACGTCCATTAATGCGGAACCAAAACATGCGCATAGAATGCAAAGTAAATAAGTTTCGAGCCGCGCTCTCTTCCCATCCCAAAATCACCCAGAATCCACCCACTCAGCCTCAATTTGTAACCGTGAAAAGTCGTCCATCCAAATCAGTGGAAGGTTCTCTCAGCGTCCAAAATGGGAGGCCACACACACACTTCTGTCCTTTGACGTGGCCTATTTAACTGGGTTCGTGTTGTGGCCGAAGTTGATGGGATTCCCGCATCCCCGAAATGGGTTACTTATCAATGCAAGTGTGGAAAATTATTTGGAACTTAGAGCTGCCCTTGAATGTAACGGAACTGAAATTACCTATCTTAAATGCTTACATAAATCATGAGAAGTTTCTTAAAATATGAAATATGTGCATTCTAAGATCGATAAGAAGATTCTTTCAAATTCAAATACCTATTTTATGTAATGTAAACTTAATAGTAGAAGTTATTAGTCGTTTTTGTAGCTTAAATTAAAAGCAGTATCTTTTCAGTTAATCATTTAATAGTGAAGTTAAATATCATGCTCTTTACTTAAGCGTTTGTTTAGTAAAATCCTAATCCTTACAGGGTATTTCCATGTATCAAACTGTCCAAATTGTCCTTTCTTCGTTAGAGAGAGAATTTCCCTTGGCAAATTTCCCCAACACAAAATCGTAGCGCGCTTTTAAGCGCGCGCATTCGTCGCAGGCAACTGAGTTCCATTCCATCGCTCGACGGGAACACTTCGCGCTGCCCCAAGCAAACCACACACACTCATATTCGTGGGGGAAAATCGCACAAAAAGGCACAGCAAATCGCCAGTGAATAGCGCGAGTTTCGCGCTCGTGAGGCGAAAACTGAAAGTCCCAGGCCATTCTACCCATACAAACTCGTATTGATTCCATTCGAGTTGCCAGCACACGATTGCTGCTGCTGATTCAAAATCAATAAAGCGGCCCGCCAGTCCCACAATGGACTTCACCCGATTCATGAACAAGTTCAACGAGATCGAGCGCCAATTGTCCCCGACCTCCGCGCTGCGCCTGAGCTTCGACAACATCTCGCCGGAGACGGAGGAGTCGCCGGATGGCAACAAGAGGCTGTGGGGCGTGCCCGTGCCGCCCTTCGTCTCCGAGAAGGTGGTCTCCTGGATCGAGGAGGAGTTCAACGAGGCTCCGGTCTTCTACAACGGCAACAGTGTGCACAAGAAGGTAAACCCGCCCGCTCCCCACGTTCCCATGCAAATCATGGCGAGCAAATCGTGCTAATTTTCCCATCTCACCCATGGCCACGGCTACTGGCTACTGGCCGGAAAATATGCAAATCAGCACACAGGCAGTATGTTCGGTGGGCTGCCAAAAGCTAACTTCGACCCCTTCCCGACACCCGTTTCCTATGTGGGTCATGTGTAGGAAGGAGGAGCAGGTCCTTGCCATCCCGACTGCATCCGGGCGCCAAGTGCGTCACCACAATCACTCCTCGGGGCACCCACAAGTCTGACAGATTGTTGCATTGTCAGCGGGACACTCGGGTGCGGAGCTCGGTCAATTAATGGAATGGGTTTTCCATCAAAGTCGCAGATGCAACTGCCATCGGCTGGCAAATTGCACTCGTACATCAAGTGCAGGCCACCGGACTGGCGATTGTCAAGGTTTCCCATGTTGATTAGCAATGGGCAATGGCACAGACTCCCCATGTGCACCATACGCAGATTGAATTAATGCACTTCGTTTGTCTTTATTAGTGTGTATCTGATAATTTCGAAATTCGAAATATAATTAGTTTTATGGCTCAGTTCGTTTGATAATCGTGCATCAAGTATACGCCATGTTGCCAAGAAACTAATTTAGCTTCTGCATGTGCAACTTAACCATAATAAATCGAATCAAATACTCGTACTCTGCATTATGCTTATATAAGATTTAGTTTATCAAACTGCAAGGTTAAACTTGCTTAACAGCTCGTGCGACCTTAAAGTTCAAATGCTTAGTTAGGCAAATTTGTTTATCTTAAGTCCACGCTTTAATTGCCTGCCCGCTGGGCGAGGGTAATGAACTACCTCTGGCTAAATCAGACAATTAACTAACCTTATCTATCCCGACAATGGACCCGGCTCAAACAAGGGCCTCAATCTAAGTGACATGAAAGGAAAAAAGTCCGATGATGAACGGCTCTGGGGAAATGGAATATGTAGACCCTCCTGGGCAATAAAAGCCGGCGCAGGCGAAACGGAAAAAGGGAAGCGACGGCATGGCATAGGTTGGGTTGGGGAATCCGGCCTGGAGGACCATCAAAGGAATTAATGTGCCGCTGGTCGGCCGACGGTTTTATTAAATGTATGCAAAGCAACTAACCGCAAGGAGCACATATAGAGGTGCCTATAATTAGGTGATGCTTTATAGTTGACATATACTCGGCTTTGATGAATCTTTGATGAAGTTTCCTTTCACTTCAGCCGGGGATTCGCTGAAAGTTGATTGAAAAAGTTAGCTCCTTTCTTCGTGCTCATGCAGTTGACTCTATATGGTTTGCAATGTGTACGTACGAGTGGGTTTCCACAAAACTATATGGATTCCGCTGACGTCAGCCGGGGGCACAGCTGAAATGAAAGGGCGAATTTAAACCCAATTGTAATCATTTCCATTCTCTCTGGCTCTGTTTTTGTTTTTGCAGGTGGAAAATGTGCGGATGATAGATCGCTACAATACCAAAAATCCCACGGTGGGCACCCTCTATCTGACGGCCACCCATCTGATATTCGTGGAGCCCGACAGCAACAAGGAGACCTGGGTAAGTGCCCCATAATTACATCATCAATACGGTAGCTCCTTTGCTAACAACTTTCGTCGCCTGGAGTGGCAAATGTGAATTTGCGTGGCCCACAAAACGTTTATGTGAGTCACCACTGTGCTGGCAAATAAGTCCGCTGCCTGCGAACGTGCTCAAATGGGTTTCTTTTCGGTTTAGCACCGACCTCGCAGCTGTCAAAAAGTTTAGAGCCCCTCTGGCAGTCAGCCGACTGATGTCTTAGGTGCGCTTTAAGTTTCTTATTTACCTACCAGGGAATTTAATTCGCCTCCTGCAATCGCAATCTGGCACACAAACGAATGTTTGCACGAGCGTGTTGCGTATACGCCCCATTGCACACATCCGAATTGAATTCGCACAGCTTTTGTGTACGTTAATTGCAAGCATATTTCCTTGCTGCCGCTTTAAATTCACTGGGTATTGTTTGAAAAGCTGCTGCAGCTTAAGGCTTAAGGTTCGTTATGTTGGCGAATGCGATTTTTGCAGCGAAATTGAATGGATAAACTGACAATAAGCGGCCTGAATAGTCGCGAAAAAGCCCTGGTTTATTGCACAATAAGTGCCCGACAAGCTCGACAAGCATATCCTTTGGACACACCGCCGGATTTGTTGCTCAAATCCCTGCACATGCGAGTGCCACTAAATGCGTTTAATTATTCCAGCCGTGTAAGTTGCCCACTGCGTATACGTAACGAGGTTGCTGGCCGGAAGCAGGCAAGCATTGCATTTTAATTGCCTCGCATAAATCGTATTAATTATGCACTCCCCGGAGCAAGTTGGCGCATCCGAGTGCCACAAGTGGACAAGTGGCCCAGGAGCGTAGGTGTCCGGGATGCCGGATGAGTCGCACTTGCGGGGGCCGCGCAAAGTGGTTAATTAAAAGTGAAAACACTTAGGATCAGAGCACGAGAGCCGCCGTGAGGGGGCAGCTATCGATTTTCTGCGCCATTGAAAACTGGTTGCTTAGTTCCTCATAATCCGGCTGCTTCTACCCGCCCCTGACTTGCCCCGCTTTCTTTACTGCCCGCCCCTGGGGCGCATCAATTATTTAGTGGCGAAAGCAGTTCTGTTCGGGCACGTAGCTGGGTTGTCCAAGGGGCGGGAGTGGAGTTTTGCTTTTGCCAGCGTTGCATAAGAGCAGCCTTGGGCGAAGTCACGGTCGCAAGCTGCCTTCTTGGATGTTTTGCTCACAAAGGGCAGCAAACCATAAGCAGCAATCATCATACTTGTATTTACGCTTTGCGTCCTCTTCAGATCCTGCACATGCACGTGGCCAGCATTGAGAAGCTTCCCTTGAGCACGACAGGATCTCCGCTGCTCATCCGCTGCAAGACCTTTCTGTCCGTAACTTTCGTCATTCCCAAGGACTCCGAGTGCCACGATGTCTACACCTCGCTGCTGAAACTCTTCCAGCCGGGTAAGAATTCGCCAAACACAACAATGCGGCCGCCATTCACAAGCCTACATTCCTATCCCGCGGGCAGTGTCCATCAACAAATTGTACTGCTTCAACTACCAGCCGAACAAGGATGACTTCCCCAAGAACGCCGGCTGGGACTACTTCAAGCTGGAGGCCGAGTTCAAGCACATGCTGGTGCCCAACGAGGCCTGGACACTGTGCACCATGAACGAGAAGTACGAGCTGTGCGACACCTATCCGCGTCAGATCTACGTGCCCAAGGAGGCCACCACGCTGATGCTCATCAGCAGCTCGCGATTCCGCTCCAAGGGGCGGCTGCCGGCGCTCACATATCTGCACAACAACAAGGTGAGGCGAGGATATACATAACTTCTATTATCACCAGTAACCTATATTATAACTATGAAACACTGCAGGCCTCCATCTGCCGCTGCAGCCAGCCCCTGTCCGGATTCAGTGCCCGCTGTCTGGAGGACGAGCAGATGCTGGAGGCCATACGCAAGACGAATTCCAACACGGACTACATGTATGTGGTGGACACACGACCACGGGTGAGTGTGACAGGGGAATACCGGGAATCCCCCGGGGCCAGCATATGCAAATAATCCATTTACGCCATTTGCAGATTAATGCCATGGCCAACAGAGCCGCCGGCAAAGGATACGAGAACGAGGCCTTCTACGAGAACATCAAATTCCACTTCCTCGGCATCGAGAACATCCACGTACAGCGCGCCAGTCTGCAAAAGGTGCTGGAGGCCTGCGAACAGAAGTCGCCCACGATGAGCGCCTTCATAAATGCCCTGGAGTCATCCGGCTGGCTGAAGCACATTCGCTCCATATTGGACACGTCGAGGTGAGCCAACAGACAGGAGAATCTCCCAATGGCATTGTGGGCTGAGTTGTAAACATCCTTTGTGTGTGACCCTGCAGCTTCATCGCCAACGCCGTGGACAAGGGCGTCTCGGTGGTGGTCCACTGCTCCGACGGCTGGGACCGCACGGCCCAGGTCTGTTCGCTGGCGCAGCTGATGCTGAACCCCTACTACCGGACCATCAAGGGCTTCCAGGCGCTGATCGAGAAGGACTGGCTGGCCTTCGGGCATAAGTTCAGCGAGCGCTGCGGCCACATCCAGACGGATGCCCGCGAGGTGTCGCCGATCTTCACACAGTTCCTGGACTGCACCTGGCAGCTAATGTCGCAGCGCAGCGAGGCCTTCGAGTTCAACGAGCGGTTCCTGCTCATCCTGCACGACCATGTGCACTCATGTCAATTCGGAACCTTCGTGGGCAACTGCGAGAAGGATCGCTTGGACCTGAAGCTGGCCGAGCGCACCTTCTCGCTGTGGGGCTACATGGCCAACCACCTGAACGAGTATATCAACCCGCTGTACAAGCCAAATGTGGACGAGGCCATCAAGGCCAACCTGGCACCGCAGTGCATCAAGTGAGGACTTTCTGTAGTGAGCCTAATCCTATATAAACTATGCGCTTCTCACACAGGTTCTGGCGCGGCATGTATAGTCGCTTCGAGAGCGGCATTCATCCGCGGGAGCCACTGGGCGACCTTCTGCTCGATAGCAAGGAGCACTGCAACTCGCTGGAGGACCACGTGCAGCATCTGACCAAGCGCATAGCCAGCTTCAAGATCTACATTTCCAAGTCGGCCAAGAAACTGCAGGACGCCACCAGCGCCCCTGGCAAAGTGAGCAAGGAGCTCTCCAGCAACGAGATCAATGACAACAAGTGCGAATGATAGATATTAGATATTAGCTTGGCATGTATGCTATATAATCCATCCCCTTATTGCAGATACAACTACGATAAGAAGCTTAGCGAACTGTCTGCCGCTGACGACGATCATCCGCTGAAGGCCAGCAACATGTCCTTCGCTAGTCTGTCGCTGAGCGCGGAACAATCCAGTCCGCCACAGGCGCTGCCCGAGGAGATCAACTCCGTGGCCGTAGACTGGAAGCCCATGCGCAACGTAACCACCTGCTCCTGCTCCACGCCCTTCGATCAGTTCAGCAAAAAGGTGGGTAACTCCGCGTACTTAAGCAAGCCTCCCACTGATGATGATCCAATCCTCGAATAGACTCACTGCTGGCGCTGCGGGGACATCTTCTGCGAGCGCTGCATAGACAAGAACGTGGCTCTGCCAGGACACGACAGTGGAAAGCCGGTGCCGGTGTGCCGGGGCTGCTTCCGGCAAATGCAAAAGCAAAGCCCGTAGAGGAAGGCGGGCAGGATCGAGGGATCGAGCGGAGCTAGGGTGTGCGATCGATATGGAAACGCTATTAAATTTATTGTGTGTATTTATTGTTGCATTTGTAGCCTTAGCTGCTTGTAGAAGCTCATTCAAGTTGTTGCAAATGGAAATCAAAAGAGCAAAACCAAATCAATCCACCAGCGATTGGCTTCCAGGCATCGTCCTAGTCTATAAGCCGGGCACAAAACTGTATTTTGTTGTTAGAACCTAGAGCTACTTGTTTGCCAATCCCAGCCCCACCCGCACGGAAAGTACAATTGCATGTCAGAGCGTAGACTTGCTCTTGATCAAAATATTTATAATTTCCGAGGAACTCGACGGTCTCCGGATGTACAGACACTTGGGCCTAGCCCTCCTCCGCAGCAGCGGTCCCTGGCATGAAGTATATTCCACTAGCATACCCGTAAATTATGAACTACGCATCAATCTTGTTTGTCGATTTGATCAAAGTGTAATAAAACTTATTTATTCAACAACTGCTAGTTCTACTGAGCGATCGGTGAAGTCTGATTAGTAGCCAATGTCTGGCTTGATGCGGAGTATGACGGGCACACTGGTGCAGGGCAGGATGGCCACCTCGGTGACCACGGCACTCACCAGCTCCGGCGGAGTAATGTCGTAGCTCAGGTTGAGCGGCAACAGCTTCCCCTTGGCCGCCCAGTTGCTTAGCTGGCACTTGTCGCCGCGCACCAGTTGGTTGGGATCGCTCAGCTCGTTGTAGACGATGGCGTCCGTCTGGAAGCGCTCGCTGAACTTGTGCGTCTCGCAGCACACGAGCACCGGCACGTTGTGGGCATTGGCCACCAGGGCCACCTGGGCGGTGCCCGTGCGCGCCATCACGTATCCGTTGGCCAACAGGGCGTGCGCTCCCAGCAGCACCTTCGTGGCCTCCGCCATCACATAGCCCACGGCGTTGATCAGCACGTAGGTGCACGGAATCCCGGTGGCGTGCAGTCGGCGCAGCAGCTCCTGGCCTTCGCATCCGGGTCGCGAATCGACGACAATCACGCGGAAGGCCACCTGTCGCCGCTTGGCCTCCTCGCAGATGAACTGAATGAGGGAGGAACAGGCGAAGGTCAGCAGCACGTCGCCATCGGTGATCTTTTCCTGCAGGAACCCGCTGATCGCTTGGGCCGCCTTGCCGATTTGATTTTCCATGTAAGTATCGATGAAGTGGACGAGCAGCTCCTTCAACTGTTGAGCAAATGCATGTTACCAATTGATTTAAAAAGGTATTTTCATTCTTACCTCCGTTTCGGGAACATCCGCCGGCAGCTGTGTCAGTTGGTTCTTGAATTGTTTGTACGCATTGGACACGGACACAGCCAGCGGGCGGCACTTGTGCAGGTGGTCTACGTGGTGCTTCACGGCGGCGTCTAGGCTGCGACCAAACTCCTTCTTGGCGGGCGTCTCGAAGTCGTGGACAACCTGGCGCAGGGCGTGCAGGAAGGCAATGCATCGAGCATTGGATCCGACCACTGTGCGCTTGGCGTACTGAACACCCAAGCGCGCAATGCTCGGATGAACGAGTGGATCGTTGATGAACTGGCTGTCTTCCTTGGCACACACCAGGTGGTTGAACAGCTTCACCCGGCAGTCTACATTGGGCGTATTGGCTGGACATTTGCCGGGGGAACTGCTTGTGGCCGCTTTGGTGGGGGAAACGCTCCTCAGCTTCGGCTCTTTGGGAGCTGCGCTGGGTGGAGTCTTGGCTGCAGGCTGGGCCTTTTTAGTCTGTACCTGGGCCTTGGCTGCCCGTTGGGCTTCCTGTATAGCGCGACGCTCCGCTTTGCTAAGTGCTGGCTTCTTCTGTGCAAGAGGCGAGATGTATATGAAGCAAGAGAATCTTAAAGCTAGCGAGTTACCTTTTCCTGGTCCGCTTCTGTTGTCGAAGGTGCAGCACTGGCTGCGACTGGAGCTTTTTCTGCAACTTTCAGGTCAGCGAGCTGTTGTGTGATGCCCTCTACCTTGGCTCCTCCGCCTTTGCCAGCTTTCTTGGCTGCCTTCTTGGCCTCGCGTTCCGCTTTGATCTGCTCGCGTGTCTTTTCCCCCGCCTCCACATCCTTGCCATTTACCGCAGCTGGCTGAGTCGTCTTTGAAGCTACTGCATCCTGCACCTTTGTTGTGGTGGTGGTTGTCAGCTTGGTGGTTATGGTCGTCTGCTCCACCTCAGTGATGATTTTGGTGGCCGGAGCAGCGGGAGTGGTCAGAACAGCAGGAGTGGCGGCAGTAGGAGTCGGTGCAGTTTTGTGTTTCTTGGCCTGCTTGGCTAGCTTCTTCGCCTCCCGCTCGGCCATTATCTGGTCACGAGTCTTCTCCGTGGCCACTGCATCCACTGCATTTCCGGGCATTGCACTCGCGGCGACGTTGACTGATGTTTCCTGGGTCGTTGGTTGGCTGTCTTCCTGGCGATTTCGTTTGTTGCGCGGTCGATTGCGTTGCCTCTGCTTCTTGTGCTTGCTCTTCAAAGTCTGGGCGTCAGTCTGCAGTTAGGGAGTACGGAATTAGTTTTTGATGAAACAAAATGTAAAACAATCAAACTTTTTGGATCCAATACGAAATCAAAACGGCAGACATGCTAAATAAAAACTAAATTTGGGATTCTCGCTACTTGGCAGATAAGTTACTAAGAGGCAAGCTAGCTACCTGTGGCACCTGTTCGCTAGTTAAAACCATTTTGAAAGCTTGAAAAGAGAGAGACATGGCAATTTAGGTGGAAAAGGATGTGAAAAGGTTAAAGGTTCAGTCTCCTGTGGCGGTGCAATTAAGATCCAAGCTGAATCCTGCGTCTATGAGTAAGCACGATGCTGGCTTATTGTGGCTTATAGCGCCTAAGCAGTGTGCTTGCTGTCTTTACCTTACGATTCTTTATTATTATTCGGGAAAAGCAACTCGAAAGTTTTGCTCACGATGGCAGAAAAACGTCCACCAGCTGATAGCGATGCAAGTGAATCGATAACCGTTTCGATTGGCCGCGGTAAACACATGGCCGGCCTTGCCAGACTCGCCAGTAGCCAGTGTCATTTTTGGTGCTTTCCTCGCCGCACGAGTTGGCATTCCCATAGCTGTCTTTTATTTGTGAGGTTCGTATGTTCGTCCGCCGCCTCCGAAAATTACATAATTTTTGCGTAAATTGATTTCGTTTAATGCGACCATCCGCAGCTACCATGGCCGACAAAGCTGCTGCCGAGAAACCCGCCGGACGCCCCATGCGCTACCCGTACACCTTTTCCGCGAAGATAGCCCAATTCCCCATCAAGCACTACATCAAGAACCAGTGGATCTGGCGCTACTACTTCATTGCGGCCGTGGCCTGCGTGCCCGTGTTCTATAAGATCAGCAAGCTGGGTGCGTAACACTCGCCTCGCGCCCTCTGGGCCCCATGTACTAATGCACTTCCCCCTTCTGTCCACTTTCAGCCAACTCGCCCGAGAACAAGAAGGCATGGGCCGAATCGCAGGCCAAGGAGCACGCCGAGCACCACTAGGCGGCCAGTAAATTAGTCTTAATTGTCGCATTAACATTTCAGAGCTGTTTGTGTCGGACCCAACGTGAAATCGGCGAATAAATGATTTGAAACGAAGTTAAACTTGATTCTTATTGGAGAGTGCACTGCAACATCCAAACACGGTCTTACTATGCGGCTATGACACCACCTATGAGTTGAGTTCGGTCACACTAATGATTTGTTATATGATTTATAACAAACTTATAAATTAAGTTGCTTGTTACTATTAAATTGGAGTTAGTAAATAATAGATTAAATTATTTTTCGCAACTGCTCGCGATGAATATTCGTTTACCCCGATAACTGCATTTGGAAGGGTTAATCGAAAAGCTAAGCGAGTGAAAAATTTTCAACTTCAAATGTGAAAATTAAAAGATTTTCGTTGATAAGTAAGTCACAAGTTATCAGCACAGGGGTCTCACTTTTGGTAGTGTGGTGGAATTTCTCATGATTATGCGTAAATAAAACCAATGAGAGCACGGAAACACTGATTCCTATCATAGCCGTTTCCGTTGGCGGGCCATAAAGAATGTACTATTATCAGCAGTTCAACATAAATCTATAAAATGAACTCAAACTCGACTAAGCTTGCCAGTCGCTCCATTACCACGAAAAGATGAAGTTCATCGCAGCTGGATTAGCTCTTCTGGTCTGCTCCATCCAGCTGGGTGAAGGAGCACTTGGCAAACTGCTGGACTCCAGTTGTGCCACGACGAGGGCAGGAATTACCCCATTAATCATTGGAGGAGCAAGCGCAGCCCCATTCTCAAATCCATGGATGGTAAAGGTGATAGGCACGAAACTATGTGGTGGCTCTCTAATCACCAGTCGTAAGTATTCCAATGTGGCCCACGAATGAGTTGTTCGTCCAGTCACCTGCCGCTAATCTTTCCAGGCTTCGTTCTCACGGCCGCCCATTGCATCGTGCCGACACACATGTAAGTGCGGCAGCACTGCCTTTCGGCGAACACTTACGAATTCCCATTTCCACAGGAGAGTGCACTTGGGCGATTACTACACCCTCGTTCCTGGCACGATTTTCTCGTCGTCAGGCTGCGTGCCCACGGCCTATGAACTCGCTGTGGATACGAAGATTGTGCATGCGGATTTTAACGCAGACTTGGACAACGACATCGGCCTGCTGCGCATGGAGAGCTTCGTCCAGTACTCAGGTAATGACTCAGGTAATGGATTCAGCAGCCAGGGCTCCCTAAGCAGTGGACACCTCTTTCAGACTACGTCCAGCCGATCTGTATCCTGGTCGAGGGACACATGACCGGAAGTTCCCACTTCAACATCACCGGCTGGGGTAAGACCGACGATGCCAATTCCAGCCTGACGCTCCAGCAGGCCACTGTGTTCAAAACCGAACTCTACTATTGTCAAAAAAAATACCCCTCGAAGAAGGTGGATGAGTCGCAGATTTGTGCTGCTAGCACAAACAGCGATGTATGCAGCGGCGACTCGGGAGGCCCGCTGAGCGCACAGGTTTCTTTTGTCGACCGCTTGCTGACCTTCCAGTACGGAGTGGTCAGCTACGGGTCCAAGGAATGCAACTCCTTCTCCGTTTACACCAACGTTACGCACCACAGGGACTGGATAGTGGACGCCATCAAACACTTTAGCGGATCCTTGAATCTAGGGTACGGGAGCTACCCGTAATAACATTTCTTTGGCTTTTCTAAGAAAATATTATCAAGCCAATTTTGACGCTTATCTCGAGTGGTTTAATGCCTCCCCTGACTTATGTCGTAGGCACCAGTCGGGTGAATAATATCTGCATAAGTATGTATGTACATAAGCGAAGCTTATCTTCAGCCAATTTAACGCTATACGCAAAGAAGCCTCGCTTTCACCGAGGTGTGGGCAGAATTCTGGGGAAGAACGCACATTCACATTCACTTATATGGAGGCAGATCAAGAAACACGATTTGTTTGTTGTAATAAATAACATCTTCATTCGGCGCGCTATAAAAGGGCGCTCGTGCGGGCATTGGCTCATACTTCGCTTTGACATGAACGTCTTCTTGGTGGCAGCGTGTCTTCTTCTCGGTCTCCTCCTCGGAGGAGGATCGGCCTACCTGCTGGAGGAGAACTGTGGAGCCGGGGCGAGCATGACCAGAGTGCGGCGGGTAGTGGGAGGCCACGATGCCAAGAGTCTGGCGCATCCGTGGATGATTATGGTGCACACGGATTCCCGCTTTGCCTGCGGCGGCTCGCTCATCACCTCCCGTACGTAAGCCAAATGAAGGTATCTGGATGAGCTAAGTTCTAAATGGCCAATTTTTGCAGGTTTTGTGCTGACGGCATCCAGCTGCTCCACGCTGCCCATCAAGTATGCACACGACTGGTGTTTTAGGAGCCCCTTTTAAAGTCTTACTCTTGCAGGAAAGTTCTGCTCGGCGGACATGACCGGGATTCGCCAGCAACATTCCTGGAGGTCAGCATCGATCGAAAAATCTCGCACCCACAGTTCGATCCGCTTAATCCCTTCAAGCACGACATAGCCCTGCTGCGCATGGCGCACGAAGTAATCTTCTCAGGTAACTCAAGGATGCCACATATATCCGATCCGCTTAGTGACTCATTTGCTCCCCAGACCGCATCAGGCCCATCTGTCTGTCCATCAACCAGCCTTTGGAGAAGGTTCAGTTTTACACCCTCACTGGCTGGGGTCGCACCGCAGACGGTAAGCCCAGCCGCATTCTCCAGGAGACCACCTTGTCTGCGCTCGAGCATGCGCGTTGCAAGAGCAAGTTCGACGTCCAAGTCGATCAGTCCCAATTCTGCACCACTGGCGTGGACGGCGAGGCCTGCTCTGGGGATTCCGGAGGCCCGCTGAGCGCGGAGCTGCTCTTCGGGTTCAAGAAGCGGGCTTTCCTGCTCGGACTTGTCAGCTACGGGGATGCATCCTGCAGGAGCTTTGGCGTGGCCACGAATGTGACGCACTACGTCGACTGGATCAAGGCAACAATCGACGAGAACTCAAGTTAAAGCTTTTATAGGCCAAGTCAATTGAGAATTTCAATTTGTTGCTACTTAAGAAATCTGCAATTGAAATATTAATTTACCATGGTTAAAGAAACAACAGAAGAAGCTTAGTTTTATTTGCAGTGTGCAAAGGGTATTAAGTGCAAAGGCGTTAAGTGCTATCGATTAAGATCGCAAGCTCGCATATTCGATAGACCACGCCGACTGCGCTCGCTCTGCCGCGAAGGTATTATTTAAGGGTACGTCTACGGTCACTCTGCAGAATACTTTTGTCGTCGCAAAAAAAAGTAAGTAAAGTTCAACCGCGCCGCACTTTTCCGGCATTAAATCTACTATGTGCATTGGGTATTCGTGTATATATTTTATGCAAACAACAAACAAAGAACTGGCTAAAAATAGCGGCGCTTTTATTGCGTCTTGGCTTTCGAAAAAGTTCAATGCACTCCGTTTCGTTAAGGGGACCGCTTTACGGTTACTTTTCGTAATGGAGTTTTCTCAATAAATTGTATTTTCCTCGCTTCTCCTGCAGCTAAACTACACAAGAATCAAACAGAATGTTCGTTGTACGTCGTACCGCATCTCGCCTGTACCCCGCTGGAGTCCAGTGAGTTTTTCCCACATTTAACCCTCGCACATAACTACCTGCTAATTGGCTTACAACAGTTAACAGAGCACTCATATCTCATTCGCCATATTCAAAGTGTTATGTATGCCCCCAACTTACACTTTCCACAATGTGCGATAAGATAAACAATTCCGATCCCATCGAAATCGCTTTCACCCTGCGCGCATGTGGGTGTGTGCAGTCTATGCTGACTTCACTCCACTGTTGCGTAACTGCACCAAACCAGAAGATTCTAATGGTTCCCCCTCCTTTTTCCGCTCCACAGGCTGGCCAAGATGAGCGGCAGCCAGGTGGGCGACCTGGGCAGTGGCGTCGGCAAGGGAGGCGGCGGCGGTGGTTCCATCCGCGAGGCCGGAGGGGCCTTTGGCAAGCTGGAGGCTGCCCGCGAGGAGGAGTACTTCTACAAGAAGGTGAGTGACCCAGAGACCGACTTATTTCATCATTAGCTTTATTGAGCAGCAGTGGAAAGCGACTTAGTTGCAAGGCCTGCCGCTGAGCAGCTCCTGAACCCCGCACTTCTGTATTCGAAAGTTGATCTCCTTGTAGTCCAGACCCGCTCCGAAGGCTTTCTGCAGCCGATTCGACAGCACCCACAGTTCCTCCTTGCCCTCGTGGTTCCGCACTATCTTGAGTCCGCTGGCGAACTGCAGGCGCTGCTCATCCTCCACCAGCATGACCAGATTCTGATGGCTGTAGCCGGTGCGGATGTTCCAGGCCAAAATGCTGGCCGGCTGGACCAGGCCGCAGATCAGAAAGCCGGACTCGCTCATGGCCGCCGCAACGCATTGACTTCCCCGCTTGCCCAGCAACTGGAACTGATCCAAGGCAGCGCTCACATCGTTCAGCCGCCAGTTGCTGCCGTTTTTGACCACATCCAACGGAATGGCCATTTGCCACTCGCTAGACAGCGAGTGGAAGTACATCATCCGCCGGCCACCTAAGCCGTGGGGCGTTAGAGTGGTGGACACCGTGCCGTCCCACAACTGGAAGCTCGCGCCTGCTATCATGAATGTGCCGAAGTCTGGATGGGGATACGTAAACTTGTTCTCAATACGCCACGACTGCTGGGCTGCCACGTCATACACCACAATGCCGTCTCCAATGGAGTCCGCCATGTACACGAATCCCACATCGCAGTTGTGTGCATCCAGCTCCACGGTGGGCGTGACAAAGCGACTCACGCCCTCCTTGTACAATCGCTTGGGCATCTTGTACTGATGCACGACTTTTCCGCTTTCCAAGTCAATGGCGTACAGCTGCGGCGGGCAGTGCTGAATGAAGTCGATCTCTCCGCTGTCCAGGATCCACATGCGCCCGCACTCGTCTATCTGAGTGCGGTACACCGAAGTCAAGCCATTGCAGTCGGCTCCGTGGGATTTGTGCCACTCGTAGCTGGGATAAGCCTGCAGTAGAGTTCCGTTCGGACGCATTTCGTTTGTGACGTAGGCTAGAGAGTATGGAACGCCCTTGGCGAAACGCGGAATGGTCACGAATATCGAGGGCGTGGCATCGCCATCTGAATTAGAGAGCAAATTAGGCAGGCTTTTGTGCTGAAATGGAGAACTTTTACGCTTGTAGTAGACGTCCACATCGATGGGGATCACGCTGCCCGGATCGTAGAGTCCCTCTCTCAGCACGCGCTGTCTTTCCTGCGGCGATGGGAACTCCAGCTCCAGATTATAGGCTCCAAAGACACTTTCCAAGGCCTGGGCGGATGCTGCCAGCCAGCAGCAACAGCAGAAACCGAAGACAATCCAATGCTCCATGCCGTAATCCTTTCACTTTCGCGACAACTGCTCCACTTAAAGACCGAGCGGATACTGCACATGCGCGCCAAGCTGCGGGCCCATGTCTTTCTAATCCAGTCAGCCACTCAGCAGGCTAAGCGGGTCAGCTTTTGTAACTGGTTTAATTGCACACCCAAAACTCTGTGCACTGAAATTCTGGTCGAGCCATGGCAGTTTGTTTACTGTTCACTGGTGTCCACCTCGGAAAACAAGTTGCTGGTGCTGTTGCTGTTGCTGGCTAATTATGCACGCCACCACCCATTTGGACCGATTGCTGGGTTCGTCGCCCCATTAAGTGTGATCCATTATCCAGTCAGTACAATTTAGTTCCCAATCCAGTTCCAATCGATGCTGCTGATGCCCGAAACAGTTAAGGTCACTTGATGGCGCTAAATCAGGTCTAATCTCAAGCCACTGAGGCTTCTACTGGCCAGCGGGACTCGAGTGGCTAGACTGTTGCTTGGGACTACAGACTTGTGGCGATAACAAGTGACCCTGAACTTTGCCACAAATTGTGTGCCGCAAGAAATTTGAAAATTAAAATAATACAGTAAAGCTTCGGACGCATTTATACATAAGGCAAACATATGCAGAAGAACCTCCAATTCTTCCATTTCTCACAATAACTTTTATCAACTTTTATAGTCAACATTTCTTTGAAAGCTTGAAACCGTAAAGTTAGCTTTCTCAAATCAACTTGATCGTTTTATGTGCATTTATATGGCTGGTTAGCGAAGTAAATTGAAATATTTCGCAGTCGTAAAATTTAAATTATTCAAGGGAATGATTACCACAGGATGGTATATATTTACACGTCATATATATTTCTTAGGCTTTGCGGAATCTTTACAATTTGAGATAGGCTGTTATTAGCACTTAGGCGGAATTCGCGACGATCCCCCAGAGAACTGCACAACACAACTAATATTTACATACATCAATTTAGTGGATTTACGTAGTCACTAGCTAAACACCAGGCGATTGGTTAGATCCTCGTCGTTGGAGAAGAAGACGCCGCCCTGGACATCATCCAACTTGCGGCGCAGGATGCGGAAGTTGACCTCCTTGGAGTTTAGTGTACCTGCGGCGATTTTCTAAGGGAACAATCGTAACAATCAGTTTAAGGGGCACACAAAAGCCTGCTGAACATCAAACCTGGTAGCGATTGGAGAGCATCCAGAGTTCCTCCTGCCCGTCTCGGTTCCGCAACACCTTCATGCCGCTGACGAACTGCAGCTCATCGGACTTGGCTGGCAGATTGCCAAAGTTTCGCGAATTGTACGGCGAATTCACGTTCCACACAAAGAGCTTGACGGGATTGAAGGTGACGCAGTAGACGTTGTTCCTGCCATCGATGGCGGACGCGGCGCACTCGCTCCGCCGCCTGCCCAGCAGCCTGAACTCCTCCGGCAGAGCCTCCGGCCCATTGGCCCAGTTCTGCTGCCGGTTCAACGCACTCAGTGGCACGGAGTACTCACTGGCACTGGCCAGCGGGTGGAAGTACAGTTTGCGCTTGTCGTTGTTCAGCGCAAACATGCCGTCCATCAGGTAGAAGCTCTCGCCTGCTATGGTGTGCTTGCCGTAGTCCGGATCGGGATACATGAATCGGTTTTCAGCACGCCAGGATGCCTGCGCCTGGTGGTCGTAGACCACCAAGCCATGGTAGCTCACATCGGCCACATAGATCATGGTGCGACTGCAGGTTCCCCTAGGCGGAGGATCCTGGACGAGCACATTTGGCGTGATGAAGAGCGATCCACTCGCGATGTATGTATCGTTCGGGAAGCGGAAGCGATGCAGCAAGCGATCGGTAGCCAGATCGAACTGCAGCAACTGCGGTGGACACCGCTGGGTGGTTCCAATCACACCCGAATCGATCACCCACATCTGGTTGCATTCGGTGATCTGGAAGAGATTCAATGTAGAAAAAGCTCAGCTGTCCGAACATTTTCCACTTACAGCCACTCTGAAGGCGGAAGTTATGCGATCGCAGTCCTCGCCGTTCGCATTATGCCAGGAGTAGTTGGGATACGGCTGCAGCAGCGGGCCATTCCTGCCCTGCGTCGCCGAAACGGTGGCCAAGGTGTAGGGAATGCCCGTGACGAAGCGCGGAATAGTGGTGAACAGCCTCATCTGTCCATTGGCCATGTACTGTGGCTGCACATCGATGGGAGTGCCGTTCTCCGGCACCAGATTACCCGCCGCCTGGGCGTTCTCCCGATCCTGCGCCGTGGGAAATCCAAACTCCAGCTGGCCCCACTGCGTCAGCGTTTCCACAGTGCGCACGGGACGCGGCCCACTAGCACCGACGCCATAGCCCAGGGCCAGCGTCAGTGTGGAGGCGATCAGCAGTATCCGGAGGGGCACCATAACAATTCCACAGCACAGTCGGATGGTAAATGTTCTGCTCGAACTAAGGGCAGCTGCTTATCAAGCGAGTTGGTTCCTGAGGCGTTGATAAGTGGCAGAGAGTCAGGCAGGCTGGCTGGCTTGGCTGGCAGGCGGAGATCGAAGAGAGTGGAGCGTGGCCTGGCTTTGTCTACTTGTTGACGACCAATTAAGAGCAAGGGTCTGTTGATATTTGGCCAGATGCGGCCTAACAATGCGCAATAATTTAATACGGTGACCCCGATCTGACGACACTTTCTTCGACGTCTCACTTCGGTAGCCAACTATCAACTGAAAACAGGCTTGTAGCTTGGTGGCTTGAAGACGAGCAGGCAGAACGGCAGACAATGATTCAGGTTCATTGGCGGCAGGTGGTTTTCCCCCGATCTTTTTCGCACTCTTCACAGACTTCCGTCGACTGTTTGTCGTGGTCACCCAGGCGATATCCGAACTTTTTGTGGGCCCGTGTGACGGGTTCGGTCTGAAAATTGCTAACCAAATATTGGCTCTTGGAGCAAAGCCTCTTATATGGCTGGCAGCTAATAATGACAGTCCATCAATATTGATAGCGAGCTCCCGGGATGGGCGGGCTTAGCCAACCAGCAATTAGCTTTTTACGACTTACTAGCACTAATTGTATTTCGCACCGGCTAATCGAGAGAATCCATCTTTGTTCGTTTCGTTGCAGCAAAGGGAGCAGCTGGATCGCCTCAAGAACGACCAGATCCACCAGGCTGAGTTCCACCACCAGCAGATCAAGGAGCACGAGGAGGCCATCCAGCGCCACAAGGAGTTCCTCGAGAACCTGCACAAGTGAGCGGTGATACATTCACCGGCAGAAGGCGACGGACGGATGAACTCGAGACATTTACTAAAATGCATTTCACTCTCTTTTGTATGTTCCCAAGTGCTCACTACTCCCTACCAGCAACCCAAAAATGATATGTGTATTTGAAAAGTGCGTAATAAACCATCCATATTTTGAATGCTTTAATCAGAAGCTCGTCTTTAGCTCGTGCTGGAACAGGTTACTAAAGTTTATGGACGCTTCGTTACAGAACCAAAGCAATAAAGTTCGGTGATGTGTTTCTTCATAAGTTATTTTCCAATTCCTCTTCGGTAATAACTAAGGCCTTATCGACTGAAAAGCAATTAACATAAAAAGAATAAAAACTTATGAAAACTTTTTATACTTTTCAGAGAAGACGGTGTGTTTCACTTACATGAAAACGCAGTTATACGAACTATTTATTGCGCGGTTTTTATCAATAAAGTTAAAACAATAAGGATTAATTTTAAGAAATGGCTTTAATAAAAAGTTTAATGTGTGCAACTGAACTTCTTATCTTAAAGAAGTGTAACTTAAAAGTATGCTGAATAATCTTCGAATGAAAACAAGCTATAGGGTACTTAACTAAGCTTCTGCCCACAACTTGAGGATTCTCCAAACACGAGCGGCTACTTAAAATGCTAAATCATTGCCTAATTAGCCTGTTCGACCAGCTTTCATTCAGTTTTAGCGTGTAAACAGTTCATTATAGTAGTATTGTTAGAAAAAACTTGAATACATCATAACCTAGGGACTTTCTATATATCTATTTTTAAAGAATTCAAAGGGCGTTCAACAGGTTTCCAAAGATTTTTAAAGATAACCAGCGCCACCTGTGGGAAATTTCTTGAACCAAGATGTTATCAAAAATATGCAGGTAGGTATAATTAATTAGTTATTGTCAATTATAACTAATTACAATGTAACTTTGTATGTATTAAATACAAAATTAAATTGTACGTAACATCTTTTTATGTTTACTTTTTTTCGTCATTTTTCGTCACGTTCCTAAACTTTATGACCCGCAAGTGCGCTCGTCTCTAGTGAATACTGCGCTTGTTATCGATAACTACCGAAGCTATCGGCAGTGTGACCGTTGAATAAACATCTGCAGACACGTATTTATTTAGATGTTTTTTAATTACAAATTGAATAGTGCTTAAACCAGGTAGCGCAGCCAGTTAAAAAAGAGCGCAGCAGGCACTCGAAATGTTCGCCAACCTGAAGAACAAGCTGATCGAGGAGGTGAAGGCGTCGCCCTCGAAGTTCCAGCAATTTGCGAATGCTGCACAGGTATTTTTGGGTGCGGGGGCGGGGAGGTGCGGACTGCCGATGAAAAATGCAAATTGAGGAAAACATACGCACACAGACACGGAATTGCATGTGTGTCGGTGAACTGGGAAGGGGTCGCCAGTAGTGCGATTGTGACCCATTTCTGGGTGCACAAGTGAAGAGTGAAGTGACCAGCTGCTCATGAGTCTTCCTTGGACTTTTTTCCCAGGCCGGCGTGAGCTCATCGTCGAGCACAACACCCAATTCGGACACGAACACCAGCAACAATGAGAACTTCTTCAGCATCACGGAGGAGGGTGAGTACGCCATGAGTCACCTGGTGTTCCTTATCTCACATATCAATCATTCTTTCACCGCGCAGACACACCTCAGAACTCGCCTTATCGCATCCAAAAGCTGCCGGCCATAAGTGCATCCGCGCTGCGCGGGCGATCGACCCAATCCCTGAACGGCGCCACCTCCAGGACCCGCAAACTCTCAAACTCGTCCATGGCCAGCGACGTGTCCTTCCGCCTGCCTACCTATGAAGCCCCAGCTGTAAGTGACCGAAAAGCTTCCGAGATTGCTTTAATTATGTGTTCTACTCGCCAGGTGTACCACTTGCAATCGGATCTGGACGAAACGAGCAGCGAGTTCGACGACTCCGCCTCAACGGCCCGGCTGGATGTGATCACCAAGGACCAGCTGTACGACGCGTACAAAAAGTCACTCGATCGTTACCACAAGTACCGCTGTCGGTACACGGATCTGGCCAAAAAGTACAAGGAACTGGAACGCGACAGCTCCAAGGCGCGGGTATCTATCTATCTGCCTATCTAATCGGTCTGCTTGATAAGCTTGAGTAACTAACGTTTCCGATAATATCGCTTTGCAGTCTGTGCTGGTGGAGACGCAAGACAAGGCGCTGCGCCGAATCAGCGAGCTGAGAGAGCAGTGCACGCTGGAGCAGCAGGCCAAGGCGCATTTAGAGGAGGCGCTGCGCGTTGAGATGGACGACATGAGCTGCAAAATGCAGGCTTATCAAACGAAGCTCCAGCTGCTGGGCGAAAATCCTGAGAATATTACGGCGGCTCTGGAGCGAAGTGGCCAACAGCTGGAGTCCGAACAGCTAATCGACCTGGAGGAGTCGACCGGAAAGTCACCATCGTCCGCCAATGGCAGTTCCGGGGTGTCCGACTTACAAAGATTACTTAAAGAGCGGGAGGAGCAGCTGGAGAGTGTGACCAAAAAATACGAAGCTCTGCGCAAGCAGGAGGAGGAGAACGTGCTGCTTCTGGCCCAGACAAAGCAGGCCATCCATACGGAACTGGAGCTGAAGGACACCGAGGTGCGTCAGCTTCAGGAGAAACTCAAGCAGTTGGAATCTCAGCGAGAGTCCCAGAACAACGAAGCCAAGGATCAGTTCAAAAAGCTCCAAGCCACGAAGCAGGAAGTCGATGCCAAACTTATGGCTACAGAGCACCTACTGGACACCCTAAAAGGAAGCTATGCGACCAAGGAGCAACAGGTGGCCACACTCGAAGGGCAACTGGAAGCCATTAGGGTGGATAACGAACAGAAAGTAAAAGATCTGCAGAAACAAAACGAATATCGAAATACCCAAGCAAGCGATTCAAGCGAGCAACTAAAGAAACTCCAAGCAGCCGTTCAGGATGCGGAGTCCCAGCTTTTGTCTAAGGAACAGCTCTTGGAATCTCTCCGAACCGAAAACGCAGCCAAGGAGCAGCAGCTAAAGCATATGGAGGAGCAGTTGGGTAAACTGAAACAAGAAAACGAAAATTACTTGGATAAATTGCGAGAAAGCAAGGAAAGTAGCGATTCTCAAACTAACGCGGCACAGGATCAGCAAAAGAAACTGCAAGCAGCCAAGGACGAAGCCGAATCGAAGCTCTTAGCCACGGAAGACCTTTTGCACTCCATCAGGAATGATTATAAAGAACAGGAAGAGCAAGTCGCTTTGTTGGAAGACAAAGTGAAAACTCTTTCCAAGGAAAACGAAGTGAATGTAGAAAAATTGCGCCACATTAATGAACAACGCGAAGCTCATAGTACTGATTCCCATCAGAAGATTAGTGAACTAGTTGCAGCTAAGGACGAAGCCGAAGCCAAACTTCTTTCCACTGAACTCAGTCTGAACGCACTTCAGGCCGCACTCTCGGCCAAGGAAGAGCAAGCGGCATCCTTGGAGCAAAGCTTGAATGCGCTTAAAACCGAAAGTGAGCACAGTTTGCAGGACCTGCGCTTGCACAACGACCAGTTGCTCGAAATTGTCCAGCGACATCAACAAAACGACTGGGAAGCTCAACTCGGTCAGGCAAGAAAGGAATTGGCAGCTATTCAATCGCAACGGGAGCTACGTGCTCTCGAACTCGAGAAGAGCCTCGAAATGGAGCGCGAATCTGTGGCCGCTTTGAGTTCCGAGAAAGCTTCCCAGGAGGAACAGCATAGGCTTAAGCTGGAACAGCTACAGCGAGAGATTCAAATACTGCAGGATCAGCACGCGAACTCGGAGAGCGAAACAGTGGCTGCTCTAAAAGGGCAGTTGGAGGCTATTAGTCAGGACTTGGCCACCAGTCAGGCCAGTTTGTTGGCCAAGGAAAAGGAACTGAAAGCCAGCGGCAACAAGTTGAACAAGGTAAAGAAGCAACACGAGCAGCACCAGGCGAAATCAAGCGAGCAAAACGCTCGCCTCGAAGCTCTGCAAAGTGAGTTGGCTGATCGACTGAGTCATTCCCGCCAGGTGGAGAGCGAAAAGGAGGAGTTGCAGGCACGCGTCACCGGAATTCTGGAGGAGATTGGCACCATGCAGGCGCAAATGCAACAGGTGCAAGACTCACACAGCGAACTGGAACGGGAGAAGCGCAAGCTGGAATCCCGCCTCGAGTCACTGCAGCAGGAGCAAGTGGACAGCAGTGCCCAGGACGAAAGGACCTCAGCTAAGCTGGAGGAGATACAGAGCGAAAACACCAAGCTGGCCGAACGCAACTGTCTGCTGCAGGAGCAGGCGAATCATTTGGAGTCCCAACTGCAAGCCAAACAAGACGAAATCGGCAAGATCCAGACGAAGCTGCAACAGGTACTCGACGAGCACTCGAAGCTGCAAAATGCACAGGAGCTGATGGATCACGACCATCGGACGCTGCAGGATAAATGCGATGCCTACGAAAAGGATAAGCTGCTGACCAAACACACTCTGGACTGCCTGCAGTCGGCCAGTGAGGAGCTGCATAAGGTTAAGGCCAACTTAGATCAAGAACTGAAGGAGCAGGACCAACAACTGTCGGAGCTGAGAGAACGACAAAGGGAACAGGAGCAGCAGCTGAAAGACCAAGCCGAGCGATGCGCGGAATTGAAGGTCCAAAACAGCGAAAGTGAGACTCAACTGCAGGCCACGATCAGCAATCTTCGCGAGCAACTTGATGCTTATAAGCAGACAGAGCAGGACATCCAGGAAAAGCTCCAGGCTAGCAATTCGTCCTACACCACGCAAATTGCCACATTGGAAGCTCGTTGGAGCGCCGCCAATTCAGACGTAGAGCGTCTTCACGAAGCCAATGATGCCCTGCAGCAGGAGATGGAACAGTTAAAGATTAAGCACGGCCAAGAACGCGAGGAAGTGAAGGAGTCCATTGCCCAGAAAAACCGTCAGGTGGTGGAGCTCCAAGAAGCCATGGCCACAAGAGATCGTCAGCTACAGGAAAAGGTTGAAGCCTCCGAAAAGTTGGGCAAATACGATGAGATCCTAATCGAGAACGAGTATTTGAATAAGCACACGAAGCAATTGGAGGCCGAGTTGGCTGAGAGTGCGGAGCTGAAGGAGAAACTGAAATCCCTGCAATGTGAATTGTACGTTCTTCAGGAGAAGGCCGAGCAGCATGCCGTCCAAATGGCCGAAAAGGAAACGCAGAGTGCGACGGCAACGGCAGAGGTGTCCGAACTGAAGAAGGCCATCGAGGAACAGGCGGTGGAGTTGACCCGACAGAAGGAGCACGCAAGCTTTGTCACTGAGCAGAGTGATGCGGTCCAAAAAGAACTTCTTCAAGCGCAACAGCAACTCCACGATAAGCAAATCGAATTGGCGATGAGCCGGGATGAGCAGGCCTTGCTGCAGGCTGAAACCGATGGCTTAAGGCAAGAGGTTATTTGTCTTAAGGACCATTTATCCCCCTCAACCGACTCCGACAGCCTGCGCAGCCTGAACGAGCGACTGCAACGGGAGCTGGAGGATCTCAAACACAAAAGCGCCGGCGCGGAGTCAAATATGCAGCAGGAGATCGAGGAGCTGCAGGCTAACAACCAGCAGATGGCGGAGCGCATCAACGAGCTGGAAACCCTGCGAGCCGGCATACAAGCCCAGCAACTTCTTGCCAGCATGGCGCCCAAAAACGTTCAGGAGGCAGCCGCTGCCGGCGAGAAGGCTGAACTGGAGTCTAAGCTCAAAGAGATTATGAACGAGGTGCAGGACGTGACGAATCGGAACCTGTTCCTGGAGCAAAAATGTGAGAACTTCCTCATACTCGAACAGTCCAACGAGCGACTTAAGCTGCAAAATGCGAAACTCTCGCGGCAACTGGATGAAACCCTGGTGAGTCCATAGCAGCGGTGCACCCGTTGATTCCATTGCTGATTCCTTCCTTTTGCCCACAGGTATCCATGCAACACAGCGAGGCTGTTCCGGCAAACACGGAATTCGAGTACTTGCGCAACATCATGTTCCAGGTGGGGAATCAAACTAGATAATGTCCAAATATATACACCCTACTAACTGATATCTTCCATTCCAGTATCTAACTGGGAACACGAACAACGAGACGCTTGTCAAGGTGATATCGGCAGTGCTCAAATTCTCGCCGCAGCAGGCCCAAGTTGCCTTGGAAAAGGAGCATCAGCGGCGATCTCTGGTAGGTTAGCCCACTTGAGTTCCATATTGCATCGTTAACTAACCCAATACGAACACTTGCAGCTGAACAAACTGATCTAGCATGAACTGATGGCTCTCTACGGCGGAGACTGGAACTGGGAGCCCTGCCCGGTGGCGCTTCTAGACCGCAAATGATGTCAGAGATCACAAGTACCTTATACTTATACCTCACCCTCGCGCACGGCATGGGTGCTTCCGGCTGACTCTGCAGGCATTTCGAGTAGTAGAAGCCGCTGATGTGTCTGTATGCCCCCATACTAGATCAATGTTATTGTACAGTCCACGAATTAAGTATAGCTACTTCTGTCCAAATCCACGCTAAGCACTTTCGTACATTTTGATTACGCTTTCCTTTGTTCCCGGCATTCACTTGCTTGTGATCCATGTCCCATGTCCACTACTTAACTTAACCCCAGCCTAACCTAAGTGCAATCGTTTTGTGTATTTTAGTTGTAAGTTTAAATTTGTAAAGATCCGCAGCGCAGTTGGCATTTAGTTTAATTCAAAATCAATACAATTACATACATCAATAAATAGTTTCAATTCATAAAAGGAAATCTCAAATCTCTGGACGCCGCCCAGTGGCCGCCACGTGACGGAAGTGCCTTCTCCGTTTCGCAAAGCATCGAATCATTGCCCGCGTTAACGGGTCGAGCTCGTAGTTGGGCCTGTAGTCCTTCAGGGCATCCAAAGTGTACTTGAATCCGAATCTCTGCAGACGTAGGCTGGCCTGCACGACCGCCAGTTGAACTCCGGATCGTGGCACTGCCACGAGAAGGCGCTTCAGGAACCCCACGAAGGCGGAGATATCAGTATCCAGGGGCAGTGGCTTCAGGACCAAAGAGATGCAGTGAAGCAGAAGCCCAAGCCGGGCGTCGTACGACTCGTTTTGAGCAGCGAGATCACAGTAACTGGTGGCGAGCGGCATTAGGTGTTCCCCCACTACGCTCTCTACGACCTTGAGATGCGGTGAGCGGCGGCAAAAGAGCGCAAAGGCGTAGCCCAGCTCCTCCTCACGGCCGGCCTTCAGTTTCCCCACCAGGTTCTCCAGCACCTGCTGTTTGCTGGGCTCAAAGGGCTGGAAGTGGTATTCAAAGCGCAGCTTGGACAGCAGCAGTCGCTCGGCGCCGTTGGGATCCTGCATGTCGTACTGTCGGTTCATCAACAGGTGCTTGATCACCGTGATCAGGGAATCCGAATTGTCGTACTCCCGCTGTTCGCGGTGGGGAAGCGCGGTGGGAAATTGACGCAGCACCTCCATCACCAGCGGCGGCATATCGCGGTCGAAGTGATACAGAATTTTGGCCAACAGTAGTCTCGCCGGATTCTTATACCCTGCTGACATGGTCGCCTGCAGAGCTGCTGCCTTCAAGTAGAGCCGCACGTAGTTGAGGGCCAGCTCAGTGGCAGGTCGCTCCTTGGTGTTGCGGAACAGACGCTCCTCTAGTTCAGCCAAAAATCTCTGCGCGAAGTTCAAATACTTCAAGGCATTCAGCAGGCGTTCCACTGGACCGTCATCTACGCCGATCTTGCAGATAACTGTAATCAGAGCATTCACGATTACAGCCTCACTCTTAGTCACCTTGTAGATCTCCATGGCCAAGTCACTGCACGTGGATTCCAGCTGCATGTTCTCCCGCAGATATTTGCCTATTGAGGCACACAATTGCGGTTGGGACTTGCCCAAAGTTTTTCTATCCGCTTGCCCAAGCTTTTCCAGACCCGTGTCCATCTCAAGAACATGTTGTACGATCGACTTGTGTAGATCATCTTGCCGGGTGCAAGCAGCTTGCTCTAGAGGGATTTCTATGGGCGGAGGGTCAAGATCGTCCATTGGCTCGGAAGCTGTAGGCGAAGCAGGTGACTCCTCGCTTATTGAACAGGACAGCTTTAAAGGCTCAAGATGTTTACCTGGATGCCTTGCTTTCAGCTCTTCATGCTCTAATGGTTTCAAATAATTCTTCGAATCCTTTTTTAAAGGTTCCGATTTATTAATTGCTTGTTTAAGCTGTCTCCTTATTTGTTCTACGAGCGAAAGACCCTTTTCTGGCCCGGATTTCTGTTCGTCGAGCATTTGTTTCGCTCTCTGACGAGTCAAACGAACTTCGCCTGGGGGCGACAAAGTTTTCAGCTCACTTTGCGTTCTCCTTCGTTTTGCGGCTAATGGAACAGTTGAAGGTGGTTCCTCAGGCTGCCTAATGAAGATTTCTTCGTCGATAACTAGACCGTGCTCGTCCTCTGATTCATCCGTTGCCTTTGGCCTGGGACACGTACTTGTGGGCTGCGCATTCTCTAGATCCAGTTTCTCAACAAACAAAGGCTGCGTTATGGTTACGAAATCTGCTTCAACTTCTAATGACTTCTGTTCTGATTCCTTCTCTTCCAGCTTTGCTTCCGCTTCAGTAAGATCATCCGCTTCCAACGCACGCTCCTCGCTTTCATCCGATTCTGATTCGCTGCCGAACAAGAAACTATTTTTCAGGTTTTTGGTGTTGCTTTGCTCATCCGCGGATCGGCAATCCTCTTCGCTATTATCAAAAGTGTCATCCGAATCACTTAGCTCGAGAGCCATCTGCTCTACACAGGATTCGGATTCCACATCTGAATCACTGCCGAATAGGCACATTGAGACACTATTATCCAAGTGTGAATCGGTGTCTTCTGAAGCATTCACCTCATTTTCGCTTGGATTACTTAAGGAGTCTATTCTATCCTCTGCCACCGAAACTGGATTCGCTGAAATATCTATATTTGGAGGCAATTCTGTCAGACCGCCAATGTTTTTTTTTATCGTTTTATTATGCTCTTCAAAATAGTCCAAAAAGAAGTATTGCTCCTCGTCATATCTTTTCAAAGAAGAATCTGTCTTTTTCTGGACCGCAGGCAAATGATTTAGATCCTTATTTTCTGATTTCGGGAACTTAGAAGTCTGCGCAGGGCTTTCCGAGTCGCCAGGAGCCTGAGCCTTAACATTTACTTTATTTTCTTTCTGTTTCGCGTTGGACATCAACTGAAGCAAATAAAGTTCTTCCTCATCCAGTTCCATCTCGAGATTATCACAGTTGGCCATGTTGAAAGTTTCCAAATTCCTTAAGAATTGGATTGCCGTTTCTGGCGTTTGTTCGTGCTCTACTCCTAATTCATTGTTTGTCTCCATCTCCAGACAGTTTCGCTTGGCTATCGGCTTCGGTGTAGCAGCCGCTTTGCGCTTCTTGGACTTTCGCTTTCGTTCTTTGGGCTTGGAGGGCAGGCGAATTGGAGTGACATGTCCTTCTTGGCTGATGTTGGGCGACTGTATGATGGGATCCGTTCCAGTATCCATGCACTCTGTGCTGGTGGCGAAATCTAGAAAGTATGTGGACGTAATTAATCCACTTACTGATGCGTTTTGCATGGGTTTACCTCTCTTGCTGGTGCTTCCGCTGGAGGTCTGATCCGTTTGCTTCTCCGTGCCCTCATAGATTTCATACAACCATTTGGTAAAATCCGCCTGGCTGACGCTTGGTGGCGTGGCCACTGACGGATTGGAGCGCCTCTGCAGCAGGGCTAGCACCATTTGGCCAAAGACCTGCCACAGCTCCTCGAAGGCCTGCGGCGGCAGATTGGTCAGGCAGCTTTGGTTTTGAGGTAGAAAGTTGAACAGCTCCTTTGCGAGTTCCATGGAGGACCTGGCCTCCTCCTTCACACTATCCAGCATTGTTCGTGAGGGCGGCCTCGAGGCGGACACCTTGATTTGTGTCGACAGGTCGGAAACGAAATCGATCTCGCGGTGTATATCATACAGAGTGGTGCAGGTGGCCACACTGGCTTTGGCCGGTACGTCCTCCAGCTCCAACTCCTGCTGCAAATCGCTCAGCGGACTCATGGGCTCAATTACAACATCATCCCGCCACGATAGCATTTCATCAAGTATCTGCCGAATATTTGGCAGGGGCTTCGGTTCGGGAAAGCATGTGCCCACATCGTGGTGCTTGATGAAGGAGGCTGTAGTGGTTCCCCGGGTGGTGGTGGTGTTCTTGTGTTGCGTGGCCTGGTTGCGCGTCTCTATCAGACCCTCCACCTGCACAGCAACAGAACAAAACGCAGGCTTTGGGTCAGAGGGTTTCTCGTCGGTTTGCGTGGATTGGTTGACTCCGGGCTGATGGGCTTTTCGTTTGCTACGCGGATTCGGGCTCTTTGGCGAGGGCATGCTTACGTCTATAGTCCTGCAGTGCTCCCTTAGCTTCTTCATGATGTTCTGATCCCGCCGCAAAAGTCCACAATCATCGCCCAGCCGCTGGGAGAACTGCATGAGTATGGACAGCACATCCTTGGCATCCACGGGCAGTCCCCGCACCTGCAGCTGCTCCTGCAGATTCTCGCAGTTTCCAACCTGTGCGTCCAGCTCCTTTTCCAGCTGTCCGCATCGCTCGCCGATCTGCTTGCCTCGCTTCTCCAGCTCGATCCTCTGTTGCTTCTCCTTCTGGTACAGATCCGTGACTTCTTGGGCGGTGCGCTGCAGGTCGGCCAGCTGTTTATTTTGAGCCTGCAGCTGTTTCACCTGGCGGATCAGCTCGTCGTTCTGGGCTATCCGCTCGGCCAGCCGGCTTCGCTTGGCGCACACATCCTGGTTCCTCCTGGGCAGCGACACCTGCTTGTACGGTGCCACCAGAGAATCTTGCAGCGGTGCGCTTGGGCCCAGAAGCTGATCTATATTGAAGTCGGAAAACTCGTCTAAACTCATGTTGCACAGACTTGTTGTTGCTGGATTTCACGTGGTTGCGTTTTCAAGCGCCACTGCGATTCTAGAACTTGCAGAAAACAAGGAGAGGCCTCATTTTCCACACAATTCGCTAGTTTGACACGCGTTGGACAATATTAAGCTGCGCATCTGGCGATTTAATACACAAAACAGAGAAATATAACGAAATCCGCGTTTTTCTCTGCAGCCGGTCTCCAAAACATTTCCATTATCGACAACCCAGCACGAGCCTATCGATATATATGGTATGGTACTATTTTTGTGGCACTCTTATAGCTCGTTCTCACTACTTCATTTTTGATAGTTCACACTTTATTTATAATAATATTGTCGAGGAAGTAAGTTTTGCATTACTGATAATAACTAAATTGAAGGAAAACAAATATATTCTGAACAAGTGCGGTTCCCTGCCTTAGAGTTGAGCCTATGGTTTTTATGGCTATCTTACTCACAAGCTTTTACTAAACTATGTAGCATAATATTCATTACCAAAAATGAGCAACATTGGGAAAAAATCCAATTAATTTTTATAAATTAGACAATTGTGCCGTTAATATTTGATGTATTGTTTTGCGCAAACTACTAGACTGATACAATCTTTGTTTCTTCTTAAAGATTTAGTAGTCAACATTGTCCTAAGCACGTCTTCTTGAATACCAGTACCAAATGCATTGGAGCAATCGATGATATCGACCACTTATCGTCTTAAGTTTCATCCCTATCAGTTGCGGAAAATAAATAAAACTTCCAGACTGTAGACGATTTTACTAAAAAAGGCACGATTTAAGCACACAACATGGCCGACGTAGACGACGGGTCCGAGCTGCTGTTCTTCGACACTTTCTCGCACGAGGAAGTTACGGTAAGTACCTTCAGAAGCCCCCACTCGAAGCATTCGCTGACCCCACTTCCGTCTCCTCATAGGACATCAATTTGGATTTGGTGCAGTTCCCTAAGCCGGTCTTCATCACACAGGTGCGGATCATTCCTCTCGGCGCCCGGGTCCAGGCGGACTTTCCCGGAGGCGTCCGCCTGGGCGCCACCAACCCCTCCAAGTTCGATCTGGAGTTTTTCGTCAACGACCTAGGAATGCCGGCTGCGTCGGCATTCGAGAACCTCGGCCTGCTGCGGTACAACCAGAATGACTGCATTCACTTGGACTGCTCGCAGGAAAAGATCGTCACCGACGGTGTGGTGCTGCGCGGCTGGTACAGCACCATCACATTGGCCATCTACGGCATTTTCACCAACTCGGTGACCGAGCCAATTGCCAGTCCAACGCTGCCCTGCGAGCCCGTAGGTCCGGAAATAACCAACCTGAGTGGCGAGGTGCTCCTCCAAGAGGATGTGCTGAAAGACGAGTGGCAGGAGCCGATGCAGGCCGAACTGCTGACCGCTCACAAGGGAAATGTCAGCGATTACGATCCGGAGGACATGGAGTATGGAATGTCGCGGGATCATTATCACCAGCACGCCGAGCAGCAGGAGCAGCGAGAGATGCGACGACTGCGTCGATCCACGCACTCCACGGATCACTCACCGCCACCACCCAGAAGATCGCACACCCATTCGGAGAGCAACGACAGGGAGTATATCAGGGGGTAAGTGGTTATCTTTTCTATTTATTATATTCAGACTTATCACAGACCTTTCCCTGCAGTTCCCGCGACAAGGGCTCCAGGGATTGGTCGCGTTCACCGGAGTATTCCAGCCATCGGTCACGTCGCAAGCGCTCGGAGAGATCTCTCTCCGTTGTGGACGAGCACAAGTGGCCCAGAACCCCGCCTGCGTCGATAGACTCACCGGCACGTCCGCGTTCGCCAGACACGATGGAGTATGAGGACGAGGACTCTCGTTCCCATTACAAGATGCAGTCATCGCACTACCAGCACTCCTCAGAGTCTCTCCACCGTGGTGATCGGGATCGGGACGATGAGGACCGATCGTGCACGCCGCAAGAGCAATTTGAGCCCATTCTCAGTGACGACGAGATCATCGGCGACGACGAGGAGGACGACGCAGTGGATGCGGCTGCCATTGCGGAGTACGAGAGGGAGTTGGAGGCTGCTGCTGCCGCTGCTCCTCCGGCCATCGATGCGTTCGAGCCGTGGCAGAAGCCACTGTTGGTTTTTGAAGGGGACATGGCAGCCCACTTCAGCAAGGAGCTGGAAACTCTGAAGCTGCTCTTTAAGAAACTGGTCCTGCAAACCCGCTGCGAGAATGTTACTGCCTTCAGCGAGGAACATGGCGCTAGTGTGGACGAAAGAGAGCAATTTGTGTACTTGGGTGAGCAACTGAACAACCAATTGGGTTACCTAGCCCAGCACTACAAACGGCGGAACTTTGTCCTGCAGCAGTTCTTCGGAAACGATGAGCTACATCTGCGCCAGGCGGCTAACGTGCTGCAGATAGCCCTGAGTTTCCAGGCGGCATGCATGCAGCCACAACCAGCTTTTAAGATCCGCCACATCAAGCTGGGTGCCCGAATGGCTGAACTTCTGGGCAGCAGCGAAGACCTCTTCCAGCACTTGTTAAAAGAGCACAAATTCGATACCTTCGAGGCGGTGTTCCTGCTGTATCACGAACCGTACATGGCTCTGTCCATTAAGCTTCAGCTCCTCAAAGCCGTCTACGCCCTGCTGGACACCAGGATGGGCATCGAACACTTTATGGGAGCGAAGAACAACGGCTATCAGATGATTATTGAAGCCATCAAGACAGCCAAGCTGACCAGGACGAAGTTCGCACTGCAGGCGATCATAAAGAAGCTGCATTTGTGGGAAGGCCTGGAGAGTGTACAGATCTGGTGCCGTCGTCTCTTCGTGGACCGAATAATCATTCCTGGTAATCGCGACCAAATGGAGGACACAGTAATAACTTGCCAGCAAATAGAGTTTGCCTTCGAGATGCTGATGGATGCACTGTTCTCCAGCCAGTTGAGCTACTTGCAGCCGCGCCGCTTTCTGCCCGTGTCCAAGAAATTCGAAGTGGTTACCGATCCCACGGCGCAGCGCAGCTTCGGAAATGCACTGCAGTCCTACTTGGGACAGAACTCGCTGGCGGAATCCCTGCTGGTCATGTTGGGAAACTGCAAGGAGTTGCCGGCCACGACGTATCTAAGCATGCTGGACTTGATGCATACCCTTTTGCGCTCGCATGTCGGCATTGACTACTTCGTGGATGATGCTTTCCCTGTAACGCAGACGATTGTGGCCATACTGCTAGGCCTGGACGAGGTTCCTCGGAACCCAGAGGAAAAGGAGGAGAAGCCAGAGAAGTCGGATGCAGAGGACAAGGCAATGGAGGTCGAAAATGAAGCTGTGGAGGCTGGAGGCGAGAAGCCAACTCCACCAACGGCCGACGAGGAGGGGAAGCCAGTTCCCGCTCCGATTTCCGTTTCTGCTCCAGCTGCTGCTCCTCAAGTGCGAGCCAGGCCGATCCTGCGCCCAGTGCTGCCACGCCTGGCCAGGTTGGGTATCGAAATGTCGTACAAGGTGCAGACGCGTTACCACCTGGACGCCATTACTTACGCTGCCGCGGCTCCCGAATACGATGCCGTCAAGTTGGCCACCCATATGCATGCCATTTACTCGCAAACCTGCGATCCCGCTGGACGGCAGCACACCGTTGAGGTGCTGGGCTTGAATAACAATCTCAAGATCTTCATGGATCTGATCAAGAAGGAGCAGCGCCTGCAGACGCAACGCCAGCTGAGTTCGCCGGGCACGAAGTACAAGAGCCCGGTGTTAAGCTATGCCGTGGACATGGTGGACGCCTGCGTCCGCTATTGCGAGCAGTTGGACTATCTTATCGAGCACGGAGGTGTGATCCTGGAGCTGGCCAAGAACCACGAGACCTTCGAGCCCTCGGTGTCGGCCGTCCTGCAGGAGATGTACGTGTACATGAAACCCCTAGAGGCTATCAATGTGTTCGTATACGATGACATAATGCCGCTGGTGGAGGTCATAGGACGCTCCCTGGATTACCTAACCACTTTTCCCGGAGACCTGATTATGGCCCTGCGGATTTTACGATATCTCTCTATATGCAAGCCGCTGGCAGCTCAGAAAGCTCCGCCAGTGACCGAGGAGCTAAAGCATAGGTTCGTGGGCCTGCAGCTGTACGCGGCAGATGGGGTCCAGCTTTGCATCCAGATAATGGAGCGACTATGCGCCTACTTTGAGCAGCCGGGAGCGCACGCTCCCGCCCTGATGACCATCCAGGGAGTGCATTGCTGCCAGATCATGCTGCCCACGCTGCAGATCCTCCGAGAGCTGCTTTCCTACGCCATTCTGTGCAGAGACGGCACCTACAAAGACCTGACATCCATCGATCACCTGGTGAAAGTGTACTACCTGCTCTACTACTTCCCCACGCGCTGCCAGGCGGGACCCGAGGTGGAGCAGTGCAAGATGGAGGTGGTCCAGACCCTGCTCGCCTACACCCAGCCGAACGAACAAGACGAGGAGTCGCTGCACAAGTCCCTTTGGACCCTGATGATCAGAGAGGTTCTTAAGAATGTCGATGGTCCCGCGCACTTCATTCCTGGTAAGCTAGACTTTGCAAGAGATCTGATCCATTTAATGATATCTTCCGTACAGGACTGAAACTTTTGGCGGAGTTGCTTCCACTTCCGCTGCCCATGCCCCAGCCACTATGCGACCAGTTGCAGCAGCAGCACAAGCAGCGTCTGATCACCGAGCGGAAACTGTGGTCCGCCCACTTGCACCCCCAGAGCGGCCAGATCGCCAAGCTGGTGGAGGCACTGGCTCCGTCCAGTTTTCCGCAGCTGTCCGAACTACTGCAGCGAGTGTGCATGCAACTGTCCGACCTGGCGCCCAACATGACGCTGCTGATCGCCAAGACGATCACGGAACTGCTGTGCAATGAGTACCAGACATCCAACTGCATTCCGACCACCAACCTGGAACGGCTGCTTCGTTTCTCCACTCGCTTGTGCGCTTTTGCCCCTTTGAAGAGCTCCATGCTGTCCATACTCTCCGGAAAGTTCTGGGAACTCTTCCAGTCACTGCTGGCACTGAACGAGTTTAACGACGTGGTTTCCAACTGCCAGGAGGCCGTTCACCGCATTCTGGACAGTTTCCTAGACTCGGGCATTTCGCTGATCTCGCACAAGAGCACGGCTTCGCCCGTTTTGAATCTGGCTGCCGCACTGCCACCCAAGGAACTCATTCCGCGAATCATCGACGCAGTCTTCAGTAACCTGACAAGCGTGGAGGTCACGCATGGCATATCGATTCTTGCGGTGCGCAATCTGGTCATCCTCACGGAGCACGAGTAAGTTCTGAATATCACTCGCACGCTTTTAAAGTTCATAAAAATAATAATATTATCTATACTGCCAGCTTCACCTTTTACCATCTGGCGCAGTTGCTGAAACAAAAGATCACCGAGTTCCAGGCGTGGATGGAGCGCGTTATCCTTCACAATGAAACGGTGGAGTACAATGCCAACATCGAATCTCTGATCCTGCTGCTGCGCTCTCTGACACAAATAGAACCGCCGCCCGCCATGTCGGCCATGCCACACCGCACTCTGAAACTGGGCGCCACAGAGTTGGCCCAGCTGGTTGAGTTCCAGGACATTGAGCTGGCCAAGCCACCGGTGCTGAGCCGCATTCTCACCGTCATGGAGAAGCATAAGGCAGTGGCCAACGAGGCGGCTCTGAGCGACCTCAAGCAGCTGATTCTGCTGCAGGCCTCTAAGCAGGAGATTCTCGCCGGAACCAGTACGGAGTCGCCACCAGAGGCGGAGGGCGAAGCCAATCCATCAGCCAGCAGCTGCAGTGCGTCTCTGACCGTGGAGCCCTATCTGCCGCAGGCCGAGGGCATTGTCACACAGTACGAGGCGCGTCCGATCTTCACGCGATTCTGTGCCACCGCCGAGAATGCCCAACTTACGGCGCGCTACTGGCTGGACCCGTTGCCCATCGAGCTGATCGAGGACATGAACGAGCCGATCTACGAGCGCATTGCCTGCGATCTCACGGATTTGGCCAACGTGTGCCTTAATCCGGACTTGAATGTAGCTGGCGATAACAAGCGGGTCATGAACTTATCCGGCTCGCCCCAATCCAATCGGGAGATGACGCCCACCGCGCCTTGTTTCCGCACGCGCCGAGTGGAAGTGGAACCCGCGACTGGTCGACCCGAAAAGAAGATGTTTGTGTCGTCAGTAAGGGGTCGAGGTTTTGCTCGGCCACCACCTTCCAGGGGCGATTTGTTCCGCTCCCGTCCGCCCAACACCTCGCGACCGCCATCGCTACACGTGGACGACTTCCTGGCCTTGGAAACGTGTGGCGCCCAGCCCACAGGACCCACCGGCTACAACAAGATACCCTCCATGCTGAGAGGCTCCCGGGTGGGACGCAACCGGGGATCTCGCATCTCGGCAGCAGCTGCCTTTAGGTAAAGTTTCACAATTACCACTATGCAGGATGACGCTAATGGGCTCTTTTTACTCTTTTAACTCTTTTAACAGGCAAAAGAAGATGATGCGCATTGGTTCCCCTTCCAGCTGGGCAGAGTCTCCCGGATCGTATCGGTCTGCCTCGGACTCCCACTTTAGCAGCAGCGACTCGCACTATTCCTCGCCCCACTACAGTGGACGGCCGCGTGGACGAAGCCTGCGTTCCAGGCCATCTTACCTCAGATAGGAGGACCTTGCAGCCCAACCCGCTTCTCATTGACACTTCCCGTAAACTCGGCAAACGAACCACAACTAGATCCTAGGATGCCCTTTGGGCAGTTGAATTTCATTACTTAATAACGTGTGCTGCTTTTGTATTAGATCGTTGTACTTCCCACTATATGTAAGCCCAAAGTTAGTTTTCCGTAATTACACCGTGCAAACGGACGTCGTGCGACTCCATGGGCAACTCCTTGTTGCTGACTATCTGCTCGTTGAGCGACAGCGCCATCAGCGAGATCTTCTTGTGCGGATACTTCTCCGCGTGCTGCTTGAGGAACTTGTCGTAGTAGCCCATGCCATGGCCCATCCGAGCTCCGCAGCGGGTGAAGGCCACGCCGGGCACGATGAAGAGATCGATGCCGTGCCCTGTGGTGATCGAGTGCGTGTGTGTTTTTAGAGGGAGCTCTGATGTAGGCCTAGCCACTCACCGTTGGTCATGGCATCCTCGCGTGCCTCCTTGAAGTCCGGCTGCTTAATGTTCCACTTGGTCAGAGGCAGGCTCTCGTACTCGTCCATGCCGCGCAGCCGCACCATCTTCATCCTGCTGCCCTCGTAGGTGGGCACGAAGACCATCTTCTCCAGGCGGAACATCTCCGACAGCAGCGCCGTGGTGTCCAGCTCCGAGGCGGTGCTCAGGTAAATGCTCACCCGCTGCGCCTGACGGAAGATCTCGCTTTGCAGCACCTGTTCGATAGAGCCGATTGGGGGATTGGGGATTAACTTGATAACCTTGGGGGCCAGCCAGCCCAATCTTACCTTGGCCGTGACGGCATGCGACTGCCGGGCGATGGCATCCGCGTCGATGCCCTTCAGTGCATCCTTCATGCGCTTTCGCAGCGCCACCTTCAGGCTGTTCTGGATCGTGGCCGCCATTCCTGCTGCTGGATCATCTACTGCACACTCGCGCGAACCGGTGCGAACTGTTTCCATCTGCCTGTGCGGTCCAGGCGTCTGTAGGTCGCCACTCCGCCGCCCGTTATCAGCTGCGCTTACACTGACGCTTATCAGTTGGCAGCTCCGCTTTGCAGCGCTGTTCGTAAACAAATGGAAGTGGAGCGGTCTGGGGAAAGTTTGGGGTTCCAGTTTGGGTGAACCGCGGGGCGATCAGCTGATCAGGGATGGGAGTTATCCAATACACAACCAGTTGTAATGTAAATTAAACAATAAAATATATTTGGAGTACCATTCATATTAAATACAATTCAGACAATCCAGCCTAACTATAGTTAAGCTAGTGGAGATCCAAGCTCCTGGTTGGGCTCACTTCTTGGGAGCCTCTGGTGCCTTAGGCTCCGTCTTGGTCTTCAGGTTCTTCAGCTGCTCCTTTTGCTGCAAAAAAAACATGGAATCTTGAGCTCCTGCACAAGTTGGAGTAGTAGAGTGATTGAACTCACCTGCTTGTAGAAGAACTCCTCCTCGCGAGCAGCCTCTATTTTGCCAAAGGAACCGCCCGCCTCCCGGATGGATCCGCCTCCGCCGCCCCCCTTGCCGGCTCCACTGCCCAGTTCTCCGATCTGCGACATCTTCAAGTGCCTGCAAACCGATTCAAAAACGGTTCTAGAATCTTACGCAACTGCGCTCTAAATCGCGAAACCTACTGAATCTGCTTGGGATACCAGCGCTGACTGAATCGGCGCAATGCAAACATGTTTGCCTCTATCGGTTTATCGGTTTATATAGTATAGTTAAGATATATATAAGGGATGACTAGCCGCTGTGATTTCGATTTCGCCGACTTGTGAAAACAAACTGGTGAACATTGGACAAGAGCGCGGCTAAAAATACTGCGTGGGCACGGAAATAGAAACACATTCACTTAATAGGGGCCAAAGAACTTTAGTTTTAACCAACCCATCCCAGTGGGTTTCTAATTACTTCCTTAATACATTAAAAACTTTCCTTAAAGATTGCAACTAACAATTTTATTGAGCCGTGCCATGTGGATAAGTTGGGTGATTATGATGATGATGCGCCTGAAGAAATCGGTGTATGGCATTTAAACATAAACAACTAACTATTTGGTGTTCTGGGGATCTGATTCGAGTTCCAGTTCTGTGGCAGTATGGCGAGATTTGAGTTCTTCTGGGGCACGATCGTGCAATACTTTGATGTCGTCTGCAGTCTGAAAGCAAAGATATTGCCATGGAAACTAGAAGGAAAAAGAGCTAGAGACTATAGCAACCTTGTCCAGGAAGAAGGCCTCCTCGAGCACGTTCTTGTGCTTGTTCAAGGAGGAGGTGCTGCCCAGCGAGGCGTGGTCCAGGGTCTTCTGGAATTCGTCCCAGTTGGGCAGGTAGTCGCCGGGCTCCTTCTTGACCCGCATCTTGCCCACGAGGGTCTGGGTCAGCGAAATGAAATACTCCTCCTCCTTGAGACCGCCCTGCAGCTTGCCAAGTCCGCCGCCCCACAGGAAAACACCCGGGGGCTTCTTCTCCTCGGAGTAGAGCTTCCTGGGCGCCAGGCCGAGTCTTCGGGGATTTCGGATGCGGTGTTTATGGGAATGAGTTATGGGCAAGCGCTACTCACTTTTGATTGAGACCCATGCTCAGTCTACGCTGCACTATTCCTGCACAAAACATCCTTGCACGTGCGACTATGGAACACATACGAAAAGTTACGGATTTTTCGAAAAGGCTGGACAATTTGCAGGATATCAAAAGCAGAATCCAGACTATTTTCTTCAGATGGAATTTGAAAAGGTTGCTTTCTAAGAAATTCGGCTTTGATATCCGACATTTTACAAATAATTGAACTCGTTTTGCTTATGAATGCATTTTTACTTCATCTACAGATATTTTTAAGTCATTGTCCATGGATGCTGCTGCTCACATTAGTTAGTTTGCTTATGGATTTGAATCCTAAATTCCTCATGTTTTCCACAAAAATTATTTGAAAAAGCGTTGGAATGTGAATATCTGGCAGCTCTGTGCATCAATGTCCCCGTTTTTATACAAGCTGATAAAATGTGTGGTATTTCGAGCGACACACCACACGCCACTCTAATCGGATTGTTTTGTTTTGTCGGCCGATTTGAGCCGTATATTTCCGCGTATATATCCTGCGATTCCGGCTGAAGTACGCAAGATGGCATTCCTGTACCTGCTGGGATGGGTCTCGCTGGCCATACAGATCGTGTTCCTCACCCTGTCGATTGGTGAGCTGTCGCCTTGCAGCCGCACTTGTCCAATTGCAACGTCTGCAATTTGTTTTTCCAGTGGCTGGTCTCTATTATCTGGCGGAGCTGGCCGAAGAGTACACGACGGCGGCGAGGAAGTGCATCCTCTTTCTGATCAGCTTCACGATCTTCGTCTACATCCTGCTGCTGCTGTTCGAGGACCTGCCGTGGAGCCTCATCCTCTGCGGCCTGGTGGCGCAGGGCTTCCACCTGGGCATCATGAGTGGATTTCCCTTCGTGCGCCCGCTCTCGCTGCCTCTGCTGGGCTCCCTGGCCATGCTGGTGGTCAATCACTTCCTGGCCTTCCAGCACTTCACCACCGTCTATGTGCCTTTCACGCAGGTGAGCATATGTATTGCATAAATCATGAATCATGGAAAGCGCATTCGCTACGAACAAACGTACGTACGTTTTTACATGGCTATTATATGTAATATGCATTGCATTGTTTATCCACCTCATCAGTTTGTTTACATACAACTTGAATTGAGCCGCAGCAAACGCCTAAAGGAACTTTGCACTTTCAGGTGCTGGCTTACTTCACCATCTGCCTGTGGATCGTGCCCTTCGCCCTGTTCGTCTCGCTGAGTGCGAATGACAGTGTCCTGCCCACCACCGTCAGCGACCAGAGCCGGCGCAGTCCGGACGTGGTCAGCAACTACTTCTCGCGCAACAAGAAGCAGGGCCTGCTGTCGCTGTTCCAGTATCTGAAAGAGGCCTTGCTCCCTGGGCGGACCAAGAAGGCCTTCTAGGTGTAGCTTGTTTAATGTTTATTTATTTTTGTAGCCGCAATCGAGACAAAAGTATACAAAGCGCATGTGAACTACGTTTACGCACTGACATTCGCCATCGACTTTATTGTAGTGGAACTGCAACCAATTGAGATTTAGGGCTAAAAGTGGGGCTGATTTCAGTGTAATGGATCTCCTTTTGTGGTCATTGGGACGTATTTCGATGTTTTACGTGAGTGAAGAAGCTGAATAAAATTCGTTTCCTGAAACTTTCAAGTTAGGACACATCGTTTTCTCGGCTAAGAGCTCAATATGTATTTAAATCCAATACAAATAGCAAGCCTTAAATTCAAGGAACAATAAATGCAAACAGCGCTCCCCCAACTCCGGCCAAGAACTACTTGTTCTGGACCTTGACCGTGCCATTGGCCATGCCGTAGTAACACTTGTGGGCCATGTTCACGAACAGGCCCGTCTCCAGGACGCCCGGGATGAGGGTGATGGCGCGGTTGACCTCGTCCCAGTCGTACTCCCGGTTGGCGATGAACTTCCAGTCCAGCAGGAAGTTGCCATTGTCCGTGACAATGGGCCCCGCCTTCACCTTGGCCATACGCAACGAGGCCTCGCCGCCGAAAAGCGCCTCGATGTGCAGCTTGATGGGCACGTACGCCATGGGCGCCACCTCGATGGGCACGCCGCGGCACCACTGCTCGCCCAGGCGGATGGAGTTCTTGGTGTAGTCGGCCACCACGATGAAGTGCTTGGCGCAGGAGGCCACCACCTTCTCCTGCAGCAAGCAGCCGCCGCCGCCCTTGATCAGCACCATATGGCGGTCGACCTCGTCGGCCCCGTCGATGGCCACGTCTATGTTGGGATTCCTGTCCAGATCGCCCAGGTTGAGGTTGTAGTCGAGGATCAGATGGCGCGCCTGGTAGGACGAAGGCACGCATATGAGGTCCGTCAGCTCGCCCTCCTTCCACACGCGCTCCGCGATCCGCTGCACGGCATACACCACCGTCGATCCGCTGCCAATCCCCAGAATCTTCGTGTCCTCAGTCACCCACTGGTCCACCGCCGTGCGGGCCGCCGTCTTCTTGGCCGCGTCCAGCGCAATGTCATCCATCTTGCGTATCTGGGTGTGGAGTGCCGCCGCTGCGCCGCTCAAAAGATCTTCGCCGAGTTGCTGGGTGAAGGTGAACCGTGCTCGTTGGACGCCTCGTCGCAAAAACCCAGATAACATGTGGTTAACAGCTTTGCTTTCAATCGCAACTTCAATGTCACAGAGATCAAGCCGCCGAGTGTGGGATTTGTGGCGAGGCGCTAGGGATTGTTCGCTGTTGCGCCGGCCGGGCTAACAGAGCTGTTAGCTGCGCGCCAACTGTTAGCTGTTCAAATTATTCTGTTTACACTATCTAAACTTAAGCACAAATGGTTTCTAGATCGAAATCCAAACTCGAAAGCATTTTATTTTATTATGGTTTATATATTAATAAGGGATTACATTTGGTAGCAGCGGTCTTAGCTGTTGTAAAAAAGATTAAACTTATTGAATAAAACGCTTGCGATGGCCCTCGAGATGCGAGTTCTGGTTGCCCAGCCAAAAGCTCTTCGTCTGCGGTTCGATTAGGCGGCCGGTAGAAAAGTTGAAGGAACTGAAAAGCACCTCCAGGTTCAGGTGTTGCTTAAAGACGCGGAACCGGAATCCAGTGACCACCTGGTCCGTCGAGTTCACTGAAATCTCATCCACGTCCATGGCTCGGCTATCCATGCTCAAGGTGTGGTAGTCGTAGCCATCGCGCACGTCCACATCAGTCACGTTGTAATCTTCCACGGGCAGCCATTCCAGCGAGCTGTTCCTGATGGCGCCCTTGGGCAGAAGCTCACCCTACTGCAGCTGCAAGTGGAAGACACGTTGGCTCTTCACAAACCGCACGCCAGTCACAACCTTGTTCTGCTTGAAATCCGACAAGGAGTCGCGAAGGTTGAAGTAGCGATCAGAGTTGGTTGATGGCTCGTCGCAGAGGCAGAAACAGTAGTGGCAGCGCCAGAAGATCCAGCTTGACCAGGAAGAGGGCTTTCTCACCTGGGACTCGCAGTCCGGACTGTTGCCATCATCTTTGAAGGAGATGTACTCATAGCGTCTGGCAGAGGACGCGTTCGACGACGGGCAGACAGAGATGTCGGACTCAATGGTGTTGCAGTTGTAGAGCCTTCCCTTGCAGGCGGGCTGCTGGCCACAGAACTCCTCCTCCGGTTTGTAGCAACCGCTCGAGCGGGTGTCATGGTAGTCTCCGCAGCTGTTCATGCAGCTCTGTTCGGTATTCAGGTTGACTTCGTTCTCCACAAAGCCCTGCAGCAGACGAGTTACACGGCCATAGGTCTGGCCCTCCACATGCTTGTTCTTGCCGGGATCGCAGCGCCAGTAAAGCCGACTGCTGTCCGAGATGACCAGCTGGAGAACCTGCTGTGCATTCTGCATGCGATTCTGGTGGTTGCGTCGCATTAAGCGCATTTCCTCGGTGAAGTTCCCGCGCCCTGCTTGGCGCAGTAGCATCCAAGAGATCTCCATCAGGCTGTAGCCCTTCAGCTGCGTGAAAGTTGCCTTGTAGAAGAGCTGGTAGGCGAACTGTTGGGCGGACTGTCTGGCCAGGCATATTTGCTCAGGGGACTTATCAAAATTGGTTGTCAGCATCGAGAGCAAGGAGTGCTTGTAGTCCAGTTCCGGACCAGTGGCGTACAGGTAATCGTGGTGCGCATGCAACAGCCAGGCGAGCGAAGTGGAGCCGGGATCAACGGTCCACTTCGCGAAGTTGATCAGGGTGATGGACTCCAGTGAATCCTTGTTACGTTCGTAATCGTTTAGCTGATTGTATCGAAAATCTATGAACTTGGTGACGTCCTTCCACTGGTTAAGCCGGTGCAGCACCTGTTCCTTGCCCTGCCACTCCCGTAGCAGAGTCTCAATGATCAAAACTGTGTTCCTCGCCTGCTGCTCCTCCAGATTCCGGATGTTCCCGGTGAACTCCTCGAGCTTGCTTAATATCTGCAGCTGATTGGCGTAGATCACTGCTCCGGCGGCGACCTCCGACGCCGGGATCTTTTCGATCAGATCCCACGACTTGAGTATGGAGTTCGTCACCTCCCGGATCAGCCGGATTATGTCCAGCGTTTCCTGGACAGGTCCTCCGGATCCACGTGACGTCACCACGCAAAGTGCGCAGCAAAGGAGCCAGAAGTTCATGGTCTTCATGGTTAAAAAGTTTGCAGCGTCGGTTGAAATAGTGGATGTGTCAATCAGCACTTCTCAAGGAGGATCGCCTTACCCGACGAAGTGCCTCGTCAGCTGCAAATGTTTATAATTACTGCCTTTTGAATAAACTTTGATATTTGTCGCCTCTGTCGGCAGTTGATTTCTATATACGTCCGATCACATCAAAAGAATTCCACAAACTGAGAAGTTCGAAAGAAGCTATTTACAGTTGTATTATTTGATGTCCAAAATCCCGACAGAAAATCCTGCACTCAGTATTAGTAAGCAGTATTTGGGAAATCTAGTATTAATCATAACTGTACATAATTTGCCATCTGAATTGATTTGATGTATGATTTTCTTAAAAATAAATACATAATACCACTAACCGCTATGAAAACATATGTACATACGTTTTAAAAGTGACTTTTGCTCGGTATGTTGGTATGTAGGGTACTTATGTATGTACATATACAAACACATGTGTACCAAGAATATTTGAAGAAATTTAATACTTTTAGTGCACAAAGCGAAAACTGTTGAATGCCGAGCGATGGAGCTGAAAAGCAGAACACAATCACAAAGGTGATTGCAATGTTTCTCTGGCCAGGCAGCAGCGGAAAAGCTGGAAAACCGGAACATAAGAGCCACGTGAATGGTCTGACCAAGACATAAAGATATGGTTGGGAGCGGGTGGGAGAGTGAGGATGGATGGGTGGTTGCCAGTTGGTTGGCAGGGGCAAGGGGTGCAAAGATAGTGGGCCAAGGAATTTGTGTTAATGGATTTCACTTTTTAAGAAATAAATTACTATCTCCGACCGGAGGGGAGAATCCGCAAACAAAGTCCCAAGCAGTTTGCATGATTGGATGGGATTTCGAGTCATTAACAAAAAGATGCCGCTCAAAGGCAGCCGGAATGCGGGAATGCAGGAATGTAGCAATGTGGTGGTAGTTCAGTCCAGGTGGGGATTACCGGGTGCTCCATCGATACCATACCATTCCACCCAGCGGTATTATTGCAAGTGGGCGTGGCACAAGAGCCGCCCAAAGTAAACACCAATTAAAAGCTGCACGGGAGGGGGCTCGGCAAAAAATCGGTGGAAACACGGCAAATGCAAATTGTTAATTAAAGAAATGGGCATTGTTTGATGCGATCCATGTACAATGCCGCCCTTCTCGATTACCCGTGGAAAAACATTGTACATGAATTAAAGAACATACATACATATGTACATACATATATGGATGCACATAGGTATGTACATACATATGTATGTTCCTGCGCCCTTTTTCGCTGTCTGGCACTAGGGATACCCTATACTTTGTGTATTATCTCAGTATGAGAATCTTGAGTAGCAGTAATGGAAGTAAGATTGAAAGTTAAAAGTGATGCACGGTTCCCCCGTTTCACAGACCTAATCGATTCTATTATTTAGCCGTCTGCCCGCCCAATCGCAGACATTTTCATTATTCCCAGCGGGTGGAGAGCGTGCTCAAACACAAAAAAGGTCCGAGGAGTGCAAATGGACCGACTGCTGCACTTGCTCCGACATCCATTATGGTGGCGCCACAGCAGCTCCAATGGTCGCTGAAAAAGTGTCGCAGATGCAGTGGGGAAAGTGTGAAAGGTGGGGAAGGCGTAGAAAAATGCAGGATGGCCTTCCCTTTGTGCGAGTTATGATTGCCCGGGCTGATGGTGACAATGTCGCCTCCTGGGGGCCACCGATGCCATCGAACGACTTTCCAATGGGCACGATTTATAATTTGATTAGCGCATCGCTGAGTGCACACGGAAAAGAAAATCACGCTCAAACGTTCAAAAGTCAGGCGGGAAGTGCAGCCGAGTGCACTGAGCGAAACCGGGCTGAACCCGAGCACCGCCTCTTATCTCATCTATGGCCAAATGGAGCGGCCATCACACTCCGTTAGCTGACAATGACAAATGATGATGGAGGATTCTCAATCCCCAATCTCCCAGCACGAAATGAATCCCAACCGAAGTGGGCAAAAAAGCCGGCCTTCAGGCTTTTGGATTTCGGCTTTCAATTAATCCGGCCAAGTGGCCTGCCGCCATAATCAGTTGTGTTTTGTTCGCCGCAGGACAAAAAAGCGGGCATGGCCCCCGAAAAAACACGATCCGCCCAAAAGGGTTTTATCTGGAAACAAAGGCGTCGAAATTTGCCTGCCATTCACTAAACAATGAGCAGCGCATCCAGCTGGGGGCGTGGCCCTCCGCCCGCTCCGGGAAATAGATTAATGGTCACCGAATCAATTTATTACGCGGCCGACAGTTGACCGCAGGAGCAGGCCAAAGGTGCTTTCCACGACAAATAAAATAAATAAATTTCAACGAAATAGGTTTTCTAATCTCCTAGAGAATCCCCTCTTTTGCGAGGAAGGAATTTAAAGGTTGATTAACGTATGGATTTGATTCTCACACACATACAAGAAAAGACCACATCAATGTATCATTTAGTCCTAGAACTTGGCCTTGGAGCACTCGAAGGGAGTGCAGCAGGGATAGCAGTCCGGGGCCTTGATGCAGCTCAGTCCGAAGCGGGACAACTCGGCGGCCTCCCAGGCGCGGTCCTCCTGGAAGAGCTCCATCATTCGCTGGCGCCTGGCACCCGTGATAAGATTGTCCGCCGTGTTCATTTCCACGCTCATCGGTTTCACCAGGAAGTTCACGATGGAGTTGCCGGACGGAGTCTTCAGCAGATCGCGATTGTTGAGCAGGGAGAGACTAGGGCGAAAGGAGAAGGGTGTTAGTCGATCGAAGTGCGAGTCCTACTGGCTTGCGCTCACAAGTCCCCGGACTTCTTCATCTTGCGCTCGACTGGGTAGTAGACAAAGCAGCGTGCCTAATGTGAGGTGATTGAAACACTAATGTAACCCGGCCGACAGCCTTCTCAGGGCCAGGTTCGATTCCCCAATTAGTTTGCCACCTAGTCGAAGCGCCAGGATTGGCCGGACGGAGGTGGAAATTGGGCGGAGAGCTTCGCCTGACTGACACCCAACACCATTTGCCACTCATAGAAGGTCAATCAGGCGAACTGGAAAGGCGAACGCAGGCGGAGATGTTGTGCATCCGGGGCGAACGGAATATCCACATCCGATAACAAGGGCGCCATTACCTCCCGGGCCTGAGTGCAAATGTAAGTAAACTTGCAGTCTGGATTGCTGACTAGGTGCTTTGGGTTTAAGTGATGCCGGCCCTTTAACTTAATACAGCATCAACTGGGATTTCCGCTGCTTGAAAGTATGCTGCAGAGAAGAGAGTCCCTAGGCTATCTGAACACAAGTGGTTGCATACTTTAAAAACCCTTTGCAAGTGTCTTCAAATCGGTAGATTGCAATAGAGGATTGCAATAGAAGAATGGAATTGTACTCCAATAAATCCACTGTCATAAAGAGGACTTCAATTAAGCCAGTGTCCATTCGGTTGTCTCCCTATTGCCTGTCCTTCACCTACTCGACGGACTCTCGCCACTTGTCCCGCAAGCAATTCCCCCAAATTGTGGAGCGCGTCGCACGAACGATAAACAGACTAAGTAGTGGTGTGGTGGGGATGATGGCGCCAACAAAGAAAGCAGATTGCAAAGCAAGCCAAAACCCACACAAATCGTTGCTCTGCCATTTCAGCCAGCCCCACAGCTGCCCCCCAAGAATAACTACAGTCGAGAAATGCCCTCTTCCTCACCAGACATAAAGTCAGGCTCAAAATTGGTTGGTAGTGGTGGTGGTGGTGGTGGGGCGGTAAACAGTCAGGTGTGTAATTGCAATCCGAATTGGTCAAGTGTAACAATGCAAAGACGCAGCTCACATCTCACATCTCGCATCTCACACCTGCTGCTGGCGGAAGGGGAATCAATTTGATCCTTGAACTTAGGCAACAAGCCGAATCTGAATCTGCAACCTGCAACTTGCAACCTGCTGGCGATGGGCACCTCCTCCGCCCGTCCACTGACTCCCCGGGGAACAAAATCAAATTGCAAATTGCATCCGAATGTCACGTGCATCGACACATTTTTCGGAGCCAACTGTCTGAGGGTTCCTTTGGCCCGAAAACCGAGCGAAGTTGTCGTGACATGGTCGACATGGGCAAAGGTTATTGCAATCGCCGCCAGAGCAATCAGTTGACACCAGACACGAATGGAAGCCACCAAAGCCATGGCCAGAGGTGCTCTCAGGTAAAAAATCGTCGTGAAAGAAGCTACTCATGTAAGTTAAAAAACATTTGATGTATTTCTCACCTCTTAGAAACCAATACTCTGAACTTTTAAGTAAATTACCTTTTTTTTTGGCAATGCCCCTGAAAAATAGTCAACCGGACAGCACTGTTTCTGCGCGAAGGACTCGCCGTCTGCAACCTGCAGCATGCTGCACTCTTTATCCCAAAGGAGCAGAGGGGCGGCGGGCGTGGCCGGGGTCAGGAGGAGCGGGTGGCCGCCCCGTTCATTATGTTGACCACGCTGTCGCATTTGCTACGTGACATTGTGCTAACTGCCCTGAAAATGGAGCCCGACCTCATCTCGCACGGGCCATTGTCGGCCCAGCTTACGACCCTATAGCTAGATCAACGCTCCAAGCACTGAGATTCACTCGAAATAAGTAATAACTCAATGAACTTCATAACTAGCGGGCAGCAAAGGAAAGAGTAGAGTTTGGAAAACAGTGTTGAAGGTGTCCAAAAGTATGCTGCAAATGAAATTCATTGTTTCCCACTTCTAGTTACCTTTGTAGATGCTTGAATAGAACTATATGCATTAGGAATATTTAATATAAGGAAACATTTAATTTTGAGGATGTTTAAGTGTTTGAGAAAAGCTTGTTACCCCTCCGTGCGATGGATACCCTTTTATAAAAGCATGCCGATAAATGTGACACCCCCAGCTCAGAATTAGATTGCAGTTAGTGAGCAGCCACTGCCAGGTCAACCTAATCCATTCACATCCCCGTCAGCTAGTAATATGCCCATTGGGTACGTGATTGCAGCGATTGCATTGGATTCAGTGGGGCCACTGCATCACTGCGCCACCTTGACCGCCTGTGAGACTTGGCCAAATTGACTTGGGCTCGCAGCTTTGTCTTGCAATTTGAGCTCCCACTAACTGGCCTCGATGCCCGTGATGGGTGCAGTTCGTCCTGCGCCAAATTCATCCAATTGCATTGCCATTACACTATACAAAGTTATGGCAATCTCTCTCCGGAGAATCATCGCCAGCGGAGCGCCGGGAAACAATGCGGGGCGTAGCCTCGGATTGAAACTATTGAGATTGCCGGCATCGAATTGCTAGTAAATAAAACGTCTGGGAAGCAACACCTCCGGCGCATCCTCGCACAATAGCATCCTTGGCGAGGGAGCAGTGACTGGAGCTGGAGCAGGAGCAGGAGTTGAGTTATGAACGTGCTGGGAGCAACAAAGCGAGCGAACACAACACCCGCAATCCTGCAGGAGCAGAATGGCTCAGGAGGAGGGCAGCCCGGCAAAGTAAATGTGCAAACATTTATTTATGTGGCCTGCCAAGGAGCACTTTAAAGCTCTGCAATCGCCCTGATTTCGGGAGGGGATTGCCGCTGGTTTATGTGGACTCCTGGTCTCCTGGAACTGGACTTGGCCAAACAAATGATTTGTGAAGGAGTACGGCGAAAAGTACGGCACCCGAAGAGCTGGATATGAATGCCACTTGTACTACTATGTAGGTTAGTATTTACTAGTGGTATTAATCAAGATTACCCAATTTAAAGAGCTAAAACCCACACCATACAATTACCTACTAAATTTCCATTTGAGCCCTTTAATATTCCCGCTTTCAGTAGAGTGAACGCAACTATCCTGTTTGCAAAAAGGACATGGAGTGGCATTAAGAGCCAAACGTCATTATTTGGCACACATTTGGTTTGTTTCTGCAGTCGCATTTCAATTTTAATGAGCACTTGAGAGTTTCATGTTTTTAGCCGTCACTTTAATTAACAACAAAAGTCATGATCTTGGCCTGGCCTGGCCAAAAAAGAGGCAACAAAGCGAGGGAAAGCTTAATATGTAGGAGCCCGGGAGGGGGGCGAAATAAAAAGACACATGAGGCCCGGAAAATTTCAAATGGAACTGCTGGCAGTGCTTCCTTCGCCTCCAAGGAACATGGGCCACATAAAAAGTCGTCGGCAAGTAGTTTTTACTCCTCCCTTCCCTTCGCTCCCTGGCCCTGGAAAATGGGTTGTTTTTCCCATTCGCATTCGCATTTTCCCGGCTTTTTTTTGGGCCACGTTGCTGCTGCTGGCGTTAAAAAAGCGGAAAATCGCAGCACATTTTTGCTTTTTAATTAAGCCCTCAATTTTTTATGTTCCATTCGAAAGCGACACGCCGTGATTTCGCAGCCCCACCACCCATCCCTCCCTTGGTTGCCAAAGGGGGCGAATCCTTGGACTCCGGCTGCAAGTAGTTAATAGTTAACTCTTACCCCATCTGGAGTGTAAATGCGCGTACAGGGGCTAAAAGCCCGCAGCCTGACAAATTACACTTACTTCGCGGCTTTAACTAAAAGGCAGCGTGCTCTTGGAGTTTTAATTACCTGATCCAAAAAGTTTATTCATTTCATTCATTTTGGATTCATATGTGTATGTAATAGCTCTTTATGTTCAGTAAGATGTAAGACCTATACTTCTCAGCTACTAATTGTAGGCCTCCTCGTATCTTCCGATTATGGTAATACAAACTGACGCACATTTATTGAAAAACTCATAGCAATTTAAAAATCACAGTGTTGGTAAGCCTCTCGACACACCTGTTCCAAGCCATAAATATGCCAGGTATCCCTCCCAGTGGATCAGTTCACTTCGAACCGTAATCGAGCGACGATCGGTGGATAGAGATCGCTGATAAAGTGGGTTTAACGCGAGGGATCGATGACCCGGAGAACGGCACGTGACTGAAATTACTCGAGTGCTCCAGTGACGACACCTTCGGAACGGAGACTTTGTGGGCTACTTCTGCCGAACCGGTTTCAGAAAGTCAATAACGCGCAGGTTCAGTGTTTTTGGACTGAAGCTGATCAGCTTGAAGCGCTGCACCTTGTAGGAGTCCACCAGCCAGCCACTGTCCTGATCTTCACCGTCAATATCCCGAGGATCCTGAGGATCGCCCAGTTCCATAGAGAAGGTGAGCACTATTTCGGCAATGGCCAGGCGGCAGTTGCTCGGCTCGAACTTATCATCGATTTGGGAGTTCACCAGAACGCTCTGAATACGCTGGAGCATTTCCTCCTTTTCCTGCTCGGTTCCGAGATCGAGAAGGTTGCGCAGGCCGATAAAGAGCATGTCCACCATGACGTAGTAGCGACCATCGATCCAGCGACGCACCACCCTTACAGGCAGAGCATGCCGCAGGTGTTCCCTCTGGAAGCGAACCAAACAGCAGTAGGGACTCCTCATCTGGGACAAGCCGTAGATGTCGGCCGATCCCCGCTCGGTGCAGCAACTCCGGATGCAGGGCCAGTCCGCTTGGCGCACTGCATCGATAATGGTGACCGCCGCCTGACGAGTGCCCTCCTCGAATCCGCCCTCGTCAAAGGCCACGCCCAGCAGGCGGCGGAGGCGCCACAGGCAGTACCGGTGTCGCAGGCCACTGAGCAACTGCATCACGCCGAGTTTCCAGCGGGGCAGTCTCCCTGTGAAAAGACTCACATTGCGGTGTGGCTGAAGTGCTGCGGGGCAGAGAGATTGGGATGTGTTTGACTTGCAGCCACCACCCCGCACTAAACACGAAATTTGGGAGGTGGACGAACCACGGAGAAACCTCGAAAACATATTCCAAACAAAGAAATGTTATCTAAATAATTTGGGAAACTAATATTAAATAAGCAAAGGCCTACCTGCATCTTAGCTCGGAATTGTAGGACTATAATCCGTGTTTTTCCACTGCCTAATCAGGGTTATTCATAACCTTTTTTATACCTTATCCATACCAATCCGTACCCGATCTTTCCCTTCTTAGCATCCCAACATGTGTCGGATTCAGCGAAGTCTCTGGATCTTGGGGATCTTCTTAATCGTTGTTCCTTCCATCAGAGCTGTCTACGAGGATTATCGTTTGCCCAGATCCGTGGAGCCTCTGCACTACAACTTGCGAATTCTCACACACCTAAATAGCACCGATCAAAGATTCGAGGGATCTGCGAAAATAGATCTTCTGGCACGGGAGACCACCAAGAACATCACCTTGCATGCGGCGTACTTAAAGATAGATGAGAACCGAACATCACTTGTTTCTGGCCAGGAAAAGTTTGGAGTCAATCGCATCGAAGTGAATGAGGTGCACAACTTCTACATTCTGCACTTGGGTCGGGAACTGAAAAAGGACCAGATCTACCATCTGGAAATGCACTTCGAAGCCGGCCTAAATGATTCCCAAAGTGGCTACTACAAAAGTAACTACACGGATATAGTTACTAAGGAAGTTCAGTGAGTTGTCTAATTCATATTTAATGAGACAAATGAATAACTTTTGTGGTGCTTCAGTCACCTGGCGGTCACTCAGTTCTCATCCACTTTTGCAAGGCAGGCATTTCCCTGCTTTGATGAACCGTCCTGGAAGGCAACCTTCAACATAACCCTTGGCTATCATAAGAAATACATGGGATTGAGTGGCACGCCTGTTCTCAGGTGTCAGGATCAGTAAGTAGCCCTATATTGTGAAGGGTTAGGAATGAAGTTCATGAAATGCTCTATTCTTATTCTAGTGATAGTCTTACAAATTACGTATGGTGCGATCACGACACTCTTCTCAGGACCTCGACCTATTTGGTAGCCTTTGCCGTCCATGATCTGGAAAATGCCGCCACCGAGGAGAGTGAGACCAGCAATAGAGTGATCTTTCGCAACTGGATGCAGCCGAAGCTGTTGGGTCAGGAAATGATATCCATGGAAATTGCACCAAAGCTGCTCTCCTTCTACGAGAATTTATTCCAAATTAACTTTCCGCTGTCGAAAGTCGACCAACTGACGGTGCCCACTCACAGATTTACGGCCATGGAGAACTGGGGACTGGTCACCTACAACGAGGAGAGATTGCCACAAAATCAAGGCGATTATCCGCAAAAGCAGAAAGATAGTACTGCCATCACGGTGGCCCACGAATATGCCCATCAGTGGTTCGGAAATTTGGTCACCATGAAGTGGTGGAATGATCTCTGGTTGAAGGAAGGTCCTTCTACCTACTTTGGCTACCTGGCCCTCGATGCTTTGGAGCCCGAATTGAGAAGAGGAGAGGGCTTTATATCAAGGGATTTGGCGAACTTCTTTAGCAAGGACTCGAATGCAACTGTGCCGGCCATCTCCAAGGAAGTCAAGGATCCCGCCGAGGTGCTCGGACAGTTTACGGAGTATGTGTACGAGAAGGGATCGCTGACCATCCGCATGCTGCACAAGCTGGTAGGAGAAGAAGCCTTCTACCAAGGAATTCGATCTTTTTTGGGACGCTTTTCTTTTGGTAATGTGGCCCAAGCTGACCTTTGGAATTCCCTGCAAACGGCTGCTTTGAAAAACCAGGTTCTTACGTCCGACTTCAACCTAAGTAGGGCCATGGACTCTTGGACCCTACAGGGTGGTTATCCCTTGGTAACCCTTATACGGAACTACAAAACTGGCGAGGTAACCCTCAATCAGAGCAGATTCTTCCAGGAGCATGGAATTGAAAAGGACTCATCCTGCTGGTGGGTTCCTTTGAGGTTCGTTAGGCAAAATCTACCGCACTTTAATCAAACTACCCCACAGTTTTGGTTAGAGTGTCCTTTACACACTAAAGTACTCCAGTTGCCCGATCTTCCATCCACTGACGAGTGGGTCATACTGAATCCCCAAGTGACCACCATCTTTAGAGTTAACTATGATGAGCATAACTGGCGCTTGATAATCGAGAGTCTGAGGAATGATCCCAATTCTGGTGGCATCCACAAACTGAACAAAGCTCAGTTGCTGGATGATCTCATGGCTTTGGCTGCAGTCCGGTTACACAAATATGACAAAGCATTCGATTTGCTGGAATATCTGAACAAAGAGCAGGACTTTTTGCCGTGGCAGAGGGCCATTGGTATCCTCAATCGACTGGGAGCCCTACTAAATGTTGCGGAGACAAACAAATTTAAGGTGAGCTTAAATAGACCTTTATTATTTATTACTTAAAGTCAATTCAATGTTACAGAACTACATGCAGAAGATGCTGTTGCCATTGTATAACCGCTTTCCAAAGCTATCAGGAATAAGAGAAGCGCAGCCCGCCATCAAGGACATTCCATTTGCACACTTTGCATACTCACAGGCCTGTCGTTACCACGTGGCTGATTGCACCAATCAGGCCAAGATTCTGGCTACAACCCACAGAACTGAATGTCAGCTGGAGCTGCCCTCCGATTTCCAAAAGGTGGCTTACTGCTCACTACTGGATGATGGCGGTGATGCAGAGTTCCAGGAAGTATTCGGACTGTTCCAGAACTCCACCAATGGATCGCAGAGAAGGATATTGGCATCTGCCCTCGGTTGCGTTCGCAACTTTGGAAACTTCGAACAGTTTCTGAACTACACACTTAAATCGGACGAGAAACTGCTCGGTGATTGCTATATGTTAGCAGTGAAATCCGCCCTAAATGGGGAACATTTGGTTTCTCCCACAGGAAACTATATTATCAGCCATGCCAAGAAACTTGGGTAAGCTACAAGTATTTTATTACTATATGTAACTTATTAACAATCCCATATTTTTAGTGAAAAATTCAAGAAGAAAGAGCTCACGGGACTTTTGCTCAGTTTGGGTCAAAATCTTCGGAGCTTGGAGGAAATTGATCGACTTAAGGCGCAGTTGGAAGACCTAAAGGAATTTGAAGAACCTCTGAAGAAAGCCATCTATCAGGGCAAAATGAACCAGAAATGGCAGAAAGATTGCTCCGGCGATTTTATCGAAGCCATAGAGAAATACTTATAGCATACTCATTCAGTAAATAATAAATAACAGTTTTAAGGTGATTAAAGTTTATCCTGATATCGAATAAAAGCAACTATTTATGAATCAAATAGGGTTATGCATTTAATGCTGCATAGTTTTAACACAATTCCTCCTCATTTTGTAGTCACAATTTAGGTAATTTTGTACCCTACTTTTGACCAACTTTCAAGGCAGCCACCTGTGTCAACCTATAATGGCCAAGACTCGGCGGGCTGTCAGGCTCCACGTTCTGGGTATTAATTAAGCCAATGGCGATGAAATCTTGTAGCCAGCACTGAAAGGAATGCGATTTGGGGTGGAACGAAAGGGCAGGGCACGGCAGGGGCAGGGCGGAGGCTCAAGGAGCCTGGCTGTCAGAAACGGGTCCTGTCAGGACCCAGTCCTTTGACTGGTGGATTGCCTGACACGGGACACACACCGACACCATTCGGCCATGCAGCAGCTCCTTTGTTTCGGCGGAGCTGCTTGGTCCTTTCTGGCATTTGACGTTTACACGGGTACGTCAAAATATGTACTTCTCACTGCCACTGCCACACTCACATCCACATCCACATCCGCATTCGCATCCACCGATGATGACATGTGGAAAGAACATGGAAATGGCGGCCCAGCATTAGGTTGTCCCTTTGTTCGCCGCTTCCAGCTGTTTGTCATCCGAGTGGACCCGGACTAGGAGTAGGATTCGGGATCGGGATCGGGATCCGCAACTAGCTGCCAATTAGATAAATTAATCGTCTGTAATTGATGTGCCGGGGGCCAAATGGAGTGCATTGCAAAAGTGAGACTTAGGGCGTCAATCAGGCGAAAGTATCTGTCAATTGCAACCAATTTGATGGCTTATTCAGTCGTGTACGATGCGCTCCTGCAGCTCCCAACCATCACGGATTATGCCATTTGTTTGTTGACTCCTTGGACAAACAATAAGGAATATTTAGCAGGACTTAGCTGGCAATCGCCCGGAGATGATGAAAGCTAATCCTATTGAGAGTTTAGCACGGTGGAGCATGCTAAATTGAAATTGATACAATTAATAGAAAATACTCCGGGGCGAAATGAACTATTCATTTCGGACATATGCATATTCATATTGCACTGCAAAGGCTGACGATGTAAATGGCTTAATATAATCTTTTTTTTAACTAGACTGCATAGTGCGAATCAAGGGCCGCGAAATATTGGCGCCCGCAATTAATGGACACTAAAGTTTATTGGAGATAAATTGCGCTGAATCAATCATCTGATGACCTATGGGTCAGCATGGAAGCCACTATGCGCTGCCTTATATTATATTTGCTGGGAAATGCATACATAAATGCAAATGCAAATGAAAAGTGGCCCTGTCAGAAAAATTAACGCTATTAATGCTTGTTAAAAGCGGTTATTAAATTAATTAAATGCGATGCCCAGCTTGACGTGCGTGTAGAACAGAAACTGAACAGAAACGGAGCTGAACAATTTGGTCCGGTGAATGTGCAAGTGTTTTTCGACATATTTCATGTTAAATATTTACGCCGGACATCGGAATTTAGCGCTCCTCTTAACTTATTTATTTATCACAAATTAATTGAATCCGAACGCCGGCAGAGGAAAATGCGACCGAAATGTCAAATGAAGTGCCCGATTGAAGTGTCCTCACAGAGCTGTGGAATGTGCTATCCAATTAAAGGGGTCAGTATCTAAAGACATTTTTCTTGCCCCATTATTTTCATGGAATCTGAAATACATATACACTCAGAGAAAAAAACCCTTTCCACGATCTCGCATTGAGAATTTTGATCTCGAATTCTAGCCAAGATCGATCTCAGCATTGTCAGATCGAGATCGCACCATTCTCATTTATCTCTCACTCTCATTTGTTCTTCCTGCCCCTCATTTCCCTCTTTAAAACATTGAGATCGTTTTCGTCTCAAAATCTCGAAATCCTTCTCATGACCGATCTCGGTTCTCTTCTGAGGGTAAGCTTTTTTGAATAAACGTTTTAATTCGGCTATTAACAGTTGAATTTGAGTTGAATAATAGCTTTCCAACTTGGTTGCGTATCTGCCATGCTCGAGGCTAGAGCCTAAGTAATTTGAGACGAAAGTGTGTGCCTGGGGCTGAGTTCCTGGTGCGGGATAGTTCTGGATTTAAGCTGGCTATAACCTGCATGCAATAGTCGGATCCTGCGGATGCGGCAGTTTGGCACACAATCGAGTTGCGAGCCTTAATTAATATGGATTCAGTGTCTGGCAGGGCAGGGATCAAATTATGTAATAGCCGCATTCAAATTAAATTTCTCGATGCGTGCCGTGTGGGTGTAGCTGTCCACCGGAGTTCGCCAAATGCATATCGAATGTACATACATACATATGGAGGGACTTGGGCTTCTGTTCACGTGGCAGTGACGCAGGCGGGGAGCGCCATTCGCTGTCCATTGGAAAATGGAAAATGGTCTAATTGCCCCTAATTGAATAGGACAAGCTCTCGACCCCCGGCCACCGTGCTGCCCCTTCAAGGGGACACATTATTTATGTGTAACTGCAATTGCAATTCAATTGGAGTGTTTAGATTATCAATTCCTGGCTTCGATTGTCGATTATGCTCTGTGGCCGGCAATCGGGTCAATTGCTACTCCCAAGGAGTTGTAAACGTGATTACCATTGTGTTCGCTACAAAGCGCTGTGGGTTTCATAAATTGATGGCCTTTGGTTTTATCACGGTTGCTCTCGATAGCTTTGTTCGATTGGAACGATAACGATTATTTCGATATATATGTGAAACATTAATAAGACGTTTGTTTTATGTGCGCGCCATTGACGGGCTAACAATAGCTTCTTTCTTTGCAAACAAACCTTTCATAACTTCCTGAATACATCACTCTAGAATGCATTTTAAAGCCCCCAATACAACTTGGAGCCCTTTCATTGCACTGACCTTTTCACCTGCCAAGTTTTCTTTGAAATTAAGCCCGTGACTGGGGAAATATATTTCAATTAGTGCACTTTTTTGCTATGGCAGCTTTGTTGCTTCATTGTTCTTTGGCTTTCGGATTTTCCATTTTCCATTTTCCGTTTTCGTGCTGTGCAGCTTGTTTGTTTGCTTTCGATGGGAGATGTCGATGCTTTTTATTGTCTAACTTGTGTATTACATTTTGTTGATGTCGTAAATTAAGGCAGCTCGGGCGGTGGGTGGAGGGGTGGCATTGTTCGTTGTTTTAATGCCGCCAAGGGAAAATAAATTCATTAAAAACTTTTTGCCAATGTGAAAATCCTTTTTATTGACTTTGGCCGGTTTGTTCGGTGGTTGCGTGTGCAAATATTTATGCAAATATGCACTGGCTAGCATGTTTTGATTGTGCGGAGTCTGTTGCATATTCACAATCCGAGCTGAATCGATTTGCTGACCAAATGCGAGTGTTTCCCGCCTCCAGCTGCCCGCTCTTGTCTACTCATAATCAGAATGAAAAGTTTTCTTACTTCACTTTACATTTATTGCTTCCTTCCCCGGGCCTCGGTGCTTTTGTTTGAGTTCTGTTGGATTCTGGGCGAAAGAAATAGAACGTGAAAACTATTCCTTGCTGGCGCCTTCAGGCTGCGAGACATTCAAGAAAGTTGCCACAAAAGTGGAAACGGGACCAGAAGCCCAAAAACTTCCCCTTGACCGGCCAACAGAGAGGCGGACGGACTTACGGGCGGACAGAGCCGCAGGGTCAGGAGGGGGACACAGAGATGGCAACTTACAAATTTAGATTACGAGGCAAGCACAATTGCCACACATGTTTGCACAAATGCTGGCAGGATTGTTTAATTTCGTTTAATTAAATTGCAAATATTTTATTGCTGCACTTGCAACAGAAATGCGCCTTGTAGAGTTTAAATTTGTGTGGCGCCATCTGGCACAGGCAACTGGCACTAGAAGCTGCGTGTGTGTGTGTGCTTCAATCTGTGAGTGCGTAAAAGCATTAGTAAGCACTTTAAAGTTTTAAGTACTTGGGATAGCAAGTTATTGGAGTTAATATTAAAATCGAAATTTAGGAGATTTGATTTACAGTTGAGAGTATTTTTTGTAAGTATTTTTACATTCATTCTCCTGTTTTTATTCTTGAAATAATATTACACTACCCGCATTTTATTCACTTGACTGGGTAATTGTGGTGATGGTTAATTTCCATTAAATCGATAAGCAATCATCGAAATGGAATCACTCGACACCTCAATAAATATTGAGAGTGTCAGCCACTTGATGCTAATGCAAATTCGACTCGCCTAAGTCATGTAACCCATGTCCATGCCCATGCCCATGCCCAATAATTCACTTGACCACCTCAACGAGCACTTGATTGGCTCCACTTTGAGTGGGTTGTGACCTTGGCAGTGCAAAACGGCAACCACTCAGGACAACATTGGCAACAAAAACAGAAACGAGTGGCACTGGCAGTGGCAGGGGCAACGGCGTCGAGTTGCCTGCTCCTCGGACCACGTTCTCCTCCTTTTTCCAGCCACTTTCTACAGCTCTTCTACGTGTTTCTTTTAAGTCCTCCTTATAGTTGATTCCGTTGTTGTTGTCGAGTTTCTGTTTACCCCCGAAGACAACGCAAGCAGAGCGTCTGAGGAAAAACACTTTTAGCACGCATCGAAGGAAAACCAATAGAGCCAACAGCCGGGCTCCAAAGTCCAAGCCCATGAAGGGGAAGACCAACTCCACCTTTCCACACCTGCCTCCTGGATAGACTAGAATGGAAAACCATTTCAGATGCTTGCCATGTAATCCACACATTTGGGGCGATGATTGGCTTAATTTGATGAAACTCTTAATTTAGTATATAGTTTTTACTTTTGATGGAAGCTAATATTTTGTATTTTGAATGTTACATCAACCATGCCAAAGTGAATGTAATTCTCTGGGATTTTCCTTTGGCTGTTGGTCAAAAAGTATTTTCCGAGCACTTTCCACACCCATCAGCACATGATACTGGTGTACAATCGGTCTAATCTAGCTTCAACTTTCGTTTGGGAAAACTCCGCTGAACAATGGATCCACCAATATCCCTTTTTGGCCCCCATTAATCCCCCATGACAACTCGTAAAATTTTAAAGCATATTTACGGGCGGCTGCTCATTATTTTGATGCGCTTTGGCAAATCCATGCATACACAGCGAGAAAAGGATGAGTGCTTGGGTGGGGGCTATCATGGTGGGTGGCGGAGTGCGGAATGACACGAAAACTGGAACCTAAACTGGGACTGCGATGCATATATGCATATTAAACAGACCGCTTTCATTCGCCGGCACATTCTGACATCAAATTTGATTGTCTGCACACAGCTCCTCCCTATTCTATATCCCGGAACCCCTCCCCCTTTTTTCATCCCCCATTGCCCCGATGCCCCATGGTGAATGCATATGCATGAAACGGCATTATTTCGATGCTGCAAACAATAGACCAAAAGATCCAAATCTCTGCTGCTCCTGCTCATGCTCCTCGTTCTGTTCCTGCTGTTGCTTTTGCGTGTGCTCCCCTGCTCCTGCTGCCGCTGCAAATGGGACAAAACAACGCGTCATCCTGCCATTCTGGGTGCACTGCAAGAAAATCGTGGGTAGGTGCGGAATATAGGCTTGGAATACATTTGTCATGAACAACCGTAATGGATCACTGTCCCTTTGATTAGCTACGCCATCAAATGCTACATGAGTTTCATGAGCCAATTGGTTTCTCCCAGCGTACAACGCCCGCTGGGAGGTCCTGCCACCCAACACAGGATGTTGCTGGTGGGGAGGACTTGGCCACAATTCATGCGGCTGCATTCGCCTAAGCGCCAAATATTAATGACGCTCCGTCGACGATGACGAGCTCTGAAATATCATCAGCAGCGCTGGGTGTTGATTTTAATGAGAGCCCGAAACTGAGGAGATCGGGTATGTCGTTGCGATGGAATGGAATGGGGCGGGCTGGGCCAACGCCATCAGTTCTTCCTGTTTGGTCCTCGAAATTAGGGGTGTTTATTATTTTTGATGGCCGGCACGCGTTTTGCGAACACGCCGCTGCACACAATAAAAAGCAAGCGGAAAACGGGAGACAAATAGCCCGTGGAAGGGCTAAAAAGTGCCATTGTTTGGGCCTCAAATTGATAGCGCGTGTGCAAATTTCTGGCTTTTGTTCCTTGACTGCTTTACTTTTTGCTTATTGCCTAATGACTCGCTTCTTGTCCCGCCGCTGTCCTTTCGAGTCCTTTGTTTTTGCCCAGGGATACCCCTTCTCGCAGGACAAAGACTTCGTGGGTGTGAAAAGCCAAACAGACGCGCTGCACAAATTGATTTGGCACCCCGAGAGATTCGCTTGCAGCGATAACTTCAAAAAAAGGAGTAATGTTAATAGCAGGTACACGGAGAGAAACCAGAAACTACTTGCTCACACTAGGGTATTTAAAAACATGTAGTATTTAGTAGCTTTTAGATACACCATACTAATTTATTTATCATTTTACATTAGAGCTGCACAGCGACTTTTGGTTTTACAGTGTCCTCCAAAAATCTTCGCCGTGCTGTGGCGATCTGGCCAAATGGCACGTTCTGCTTCCTGTTTTGAGTGGGTTGAATGGGTTGGAGGAGTTGCTGTCGAAGGTGAAAGTGCAGTGCTGAGTCCTCCCACTCAAGGACGCAATTAGCGCAAATCAGGCGACGTCGGATGGTCCTCGGGGTACCAATTTGGCGCTTAACTTGCAATTGAGGAACACATGCTCACCAGCTGGGCTAATGGAGGAATGAGTGGAGTCGCTGGGATGGAAACGGAAGAGTCATAACACAAGCAAACAAAAAGGGGCTTTTTCCGCACGCTTCGATTGCCAAATTGCTTAAGGGCAAATTAGAAAATGGGTACTGGTCGCTGATGGTTTGAACCTGTTCAGATATTTACACTTAAAACTAAGAGTATGCTATATAAGATAGGGATTATTCCAACATATCATAGCATAGCTTTGCGAAATGAAAGACTCCTCTTTATTAATGCAGTTTCGGAGTTTATTTCACTAATTTTCACTAATGTTTAGTAATAGGGGGGAAGCATTGCTCCTTCTTCAATGCGGGTTTACTTCCTCCACTGTGCTGCTCCTGCTGCCGCTGCTGTTAAGCATTCTTATCGCCGTTGGTAGCATTTCCGTTCCTTCTTACTCGTGCATTTTTCATTTCCGCCTCTGCGTCGCGGCATTTCCCTTCATTTTTCACACATTCAGCGTGCAAACCCCCGCCCGCCCGCTCCACTGCCGTATATATTTCGCATTTATATTATTTTGTAATGTTTATTTCACTTTGAGAGCCCGCTCAGGAAGGCCCGCCCACTCCCCAGCCTCCACTCCTCCTGGCTTTGACACTTCGGTTAAGCCTTTAAGGGATTGAGTCTCCAGATAGCGGAATCCTCGCCATGGAACTTGTGGCTTAAAGTGCGGAAAGTCTTGCTTTCACTTGGTATAATGGTGGTCTTACTTCAAGTTTGAAAATATAATATTTCGAATAGTTTTCAAGTATTCCAACGCTGAACCTTTAAGAGTAAAGTGCTTGGCAGTATGCATATACCCACCCATTCGCCAACTTTTCTCCACAGCCTGTCCATTATGATTGTTGTCGTGTGGAAAATATTGTCTGGTCGACAATTTCGGGTAACATTGTTGTTGGGCGCCATTTCGCAGACCGCAGACAACGTGGGAATAAATTTGGAATGGGAATGAAAATGATGCCCATTGTCATTAGAGGAGGCCTTCGCAGTCAGAAATCTCTGGCTACGGCAATGGCAATGGCCATTTCCAGAAGTTGACTATGGCAGCCAAAATGGCAATTCCAGAAATTACTATTTGCATTATTTTCACGACAATGCCACGGCCAATTCATGGCAAATAGAACGGAAGCGAGTCCAAGCGGAGAAAATAAGGGAAATAGGGGAAAATCTGGGCAGGCGGATGGAAGCAGCTGCTACAATTGACGGCGTCTGGGGAAAGATGAAAATTGATTTTAATGCCAGAAATTATGTTATTTGCGCATGTTATGGACATGCGGCAAAAAAAGGCTCATAAAGGCAATCCGGAGCGGAAGCTCCGTAGCACTTGGCCATAAGTCCCACCCCCGCCTCGCACAGCCCATAATTATTATGATTATGAACTCGACCAAATTACAAACGACTTACGTGTGAATGCGTTGAGAACTCATCTCCTCATCATCCCCTTCGGGATTGGGAGCTCCTACCAGAGCATCTAAGCAGTCGGAGTGCGACAATCATTGACTGGCAGATAGCGGAAATTGGCGACTCGAGTTTATCGATTGCTAATGGATATAAGACAATCCAGTGAATTGGCCAACTGCTTGGGTAAATAATATTGAATTAAGGAAGGTAGCTTTAAGAAAGGCAGCAGCTACAGCTGGTTACATCAACTTTTTAATATTTAAGGAGCATGTTTTTGAATTTAATGTGTTTAATCCTATGGGGCTTACAAAACCACTTACGCCATGGGGCATATCGCTTAACCGCTTTGTCAACAATTTATTTGGCCAATTCGCTGGTCAAACAATTCCCAAGTTGATGCAATTAAGGCAAATGCATAAAAAAGCGAAAGAATCGCAGGACGAAGGCGACGCGCAAATAAGCCGGGCTAAGAACCAACCAACTTTTGCTGGCCGCATCATAAAAGCGGCGGTCGCAATCTGCTGCGTCTTCATTTCTGCGGCGCCACCGCTCGGAAAACCCCCTAAAAACCACCCAAACCACCCACCCCCACCATTTTCCCATCCGTGCGGAAAAACTTTGCGACGTCAAATTGCATTCGACTCTGTGTTTAATTTGTGTGATTTATTTGTTCAGCCTGCTGGCCAAGTTTTTGGTTGGCTTTTGGTTTCGGTTCGGGTTCGTTTTTTGGCCTTTACTTATCTGGCCGACTGACGATGACTCCTGATTTCTGGCCGGGATTGGCGGGGAGTGGGCGCTGGCTATTGCCTGGTGATCTTGGGAGCAGTTCTATTCTATTCGCTATTCCGGCTTCCTGATTCCGGGCCATAAATCAAAATAAAACTTTGTCACTTGAGCTTTTGACTTGCGAAACTTGTGGTTGTGCCTCAGTTCGGCCCCTCCCCGCCCGGCCCCCAAATCGATTTCAAGTTTATGTTGCCGAAACAATAACAATAAAAATTGACAATGCCGAGGCGACGGCGGCTCATAAAATTTTATTGCAAAAGGAAACGAACGCCATTGACATACGCAAACTGATTCGCACCGCCGCTCCCCGGGGGAATCCCCAAACTCCGGTCTCCAAGCGGCGGCTCCGAATGCCAAATGCGAAATCAATGTCGTGGTTCCTTAGATTCCCCCTTGGGCTCCCGTTCCCCATTTCATCCTCCATTCACGACATTCAGCAGTCCCCATTCCATCGCTCCATTTATTCTATTTGCATGTTGCATTGGTGTTCCCTGACTTGGAGAAGGTATATTCCTTGGCTCGCCCCTTGTGTAGAATGGATATCAAGCTAGATATCTAGGAGCATGCCAGATATAAAGAGTAAGTTCCCTTACACCAACGTTTTCTTTATATTTTGTTCGGACAGCTTTCCATTGATTTTATGTTCATTTATATTCCAGGGTATCCAGGCTTCGGTTAATCCGCCACTGAACTTGCGTTGTTTTGTTTCATATGCTGTTGTTGCCGCACATGATTTGCCTTTCAATCGAGCGGAGAGCGTGCCCTCGCGTCCTTGCCCCTCTTTAGCTCCCCAGCTCCGCAATCCGGCATCCCCCATTCCGCTCAAGCCGCAGGGCACATTGCTCCAAAAATGTCAAAGTGCCGCCGCTGACACCGCTGGGCCTTTGTGGTGGGTCGGGAGTGGGTGGCAGGCGGTGGGTCTGGAGTGGGTGGGAAGTGGTGGGTGGAGGCCATGACAAGGGCGCGAGGATGTTAAACATGAGCGCGTGTGTGTGTGTGTGTGACACCCGCGAGAAATGCCTCGCATTTTTCCTCTTTTTGACCCACTTTGCTTTGTCGTCAGCAATGTGGCTCCTGTCGCAACTCCGTCTCCTGTCTGCTCGTCTCCTATCTCCCATCTCCCCGTCTCCGGATCGCAACGTGTCCTGCGTCCTGTCTAGTGGTCCCTTCCCCCGTCTCGCATCCCGGCATGTGTCACTCGGCAAGCGTTTAAATTGGGCTCCTCCCTGGCCACAAACTATATTCGGAATATATGCCAGTATGTCGGGTTCGCCTTGTTTTGCCGGTCGCCTTTGTGCCATATTTTCACAAATTGAATTGGCCATGTCAGAAATGAAAGGATGCAGCTATGAAAATTATGCATTCAAATTTTTCAACCAAAACTATTTTCGCAAAAAGTTTGCCGCATATGCCACGGGAGCTTAGAGTCAAAGAGGCAGGTCCCAAGTACAGTTGGACACCAATAGATCGAACTTTATCACAGTACTATCCTCACATATAGTCAGCATCGCCCCATCGATATGGTAATAGTAGCTTCACACTGCTTAGATGCTGGTCTTATCATCCCTTCCTCTCATTTGCAGATGCCAGTTCGCTCCACAAAGGGTCGATTGTATTTTTCCGGGTGTCCACTGCCCGATGCTCATCCCCCCAGCCCACTAGGAGCCCATCTGCACCGTAATAAAGTTATTATGCATTCGGGACAAGGCGAACCCGACTAGACTGAGCCACTTCTCCAGCTCGAAAATGTGTGTGTGCATGTTGGGGAGTGGGGCAGACCACTTCTGGTCTGGAGTGGGCTACAATCCGACGTCGCCCCGACAACCCGACACATGGCACTTGAGCAAATTTGCATAATAGAAATTAAAATGGATTTTAACATTTCTGTTTTAGATTATGTTCAGTGGCTGCCTGGAGATGGACGGCGGACCAGGAGCCTTGGAAACAGATTGATATTTTTGCCTGTGGTACTACCATGCATGGTAGTAGTTGGTCCAGTGGGTCACGCTCGTGGGGCATCCACCAGCTAGCCAGATAGCCCCACTTCAACATGTATGCAAAAATTACCGAAAACCACATGCTCAAACATTGAAACCAAACATTCCATTTGATGATCTTAAATATATCTATTATTTACTTAATGAAAATATTTACTCAATCTCTGCTGCAAAAGATTTCCTGCTCCAGATGGCCATGTTCTCCGGCTGCTCAGGTGGCGACCCACTGCTCCTTGGGTCTCATTTGCGTAGGCCTGGAAACTTTCTCCGCCGCCATTGCAAATCCCCAATGGTTGGCTCCACTTTCGCTGGCATTAAAGCAACTTTTAAATAATGCAGCAGCGAACTCACTGAAATTCTGGCTTAAATGCCTTGATTTGGACTCGCAACCGAGCGAGGAAGCCGAAAATTGGGGGTCAGAGGCCACTGGGGGGTGGATTCTGCTCGGTGGCAAACATATTTGCTTAAACTTTAGCATGTTGTCCTTTAGCATTTTTAGCCATATTTGCTGCTGCAGTTCTTGGCCTTGTAACATTTTGTGGCCAAATATTTTCAGCGCTTGGACACAAGCCAAAAATGGGATATGGGAAGCATGGGGAAACTGGAGCGGATGGGGGTTCAAAAATGTGTGGAATAAATAAGCTCTTAAATTCTTTTGTCATATGTGTGGCTGCCGGGGTTTTGTGGGGCTGAAAGCCACTTTTGAAATAATTTACCAACAAATTTGTTAGTTGAGTGTTGATTATGGCTTATAATGCAGCATAATTTCACAAGAATGTTAAGCTCAAATTTAAAATGCTCAATAGCAGCCTTCACACTTTTCTACTAAGTTTAGTTTAGTTAAATATATAAACATTGAAAAATGGTACAGAAGCCCAGACAGAAAATGGTTTCCTCTTTATCGTTCTGGGATAATGGGAAACTGTGAAGAAATCCTTCTCCAATGTTGCTCTTTTTTCCGCCAGTTTGAGCCGCTTATGGAGCATTGCTGCTGCTGCCACTAGGAATATGGTTGCTGCGGATCTTGATGTTGCTGCTGCTGCTTTTGTCCTGCTGCTGCTGCTGCCGCTGGACATGTGGCACAGTCGGTCGTCGAGGAGACGGAAGCACTCAAGGAGCTTATGCATAGGAGGGCGTATCCTTTGGTAAATCGATGTCCTGCTGCCTGCTCCTCACAAGTCCCTTATTTCGCCTGGATGGAGCAGAGTGGCAGCTGGGCCAGCGGAGAGTGCCTAACCTTGAACTTCAAAGGACTGACCTCAGCCAAAGGAGGTGGGAGAGCTTGCTGTGTTTTCACTCGCTTTTCACAGGCAATTTCAGGCCGTAAATTAGTTTTATGTTGCTCGATTTTGCTTTTATTAAATTACCTTTTTCATGATTACTTGCAAACTTCATTTGGAAAAATGCCTGCCGACGGAAATAGCCAACGAGGTCGAGTCTGTGCCGCAATAATTTGCGCCATTTTGTAATTTCAGTGCGCTCCCTGCTCCTTGCTCTTGCTGCTTGGTCCTTCGTCCTCGGTGATGCTCCTCCGTCGTTTTCGCTTCCGCCGCTTTGGGTCGAAGACCTAATAAAGTGCTCGAGACTCCAACTTTCCCGCTCCCGCCAATCCGGAGCCGCACAGGTTAATTATCATTGGTGTAATTTAGTGGTTCGGCTGCCGAAAAGGCTTTCCATTTTAATTTATTTGGCCAGCAAAAGGATTAGATTAGATTCCCTGATAAATGGCCGCCAACTTGCTAGCTAAATAGCAAAATCACTCGCTCGATTCGGGGCGCTAATTGAGTTTATTCTGAAAGCCTCCATACCTCGAATCCAAAAACCTAAATTGCAAACCAACTAATTATCATATTCCTCTGTGAAAGTTTGCTACTCATGAGGAGAAGACAAGAAACACATTTCAAATCGTCTGAAATCGATATATGTCCATTTACCAAAACATCTTACTGTGAACCCCGTCAAAATAGAAGAACATGCAACTTGTCACTTATGACGCACGAAGATATATTTCGTCTTCTTGTTTGTCTATATAAACTGTAAGATTGTTTGGATTGAGTAACAGGTTGTCACTTGTTTTTAATTAAGTTCTTGTAGATAACCAGCCTTAGAATTGGATTTGGCAATAAGAAGTACTTTGTCACTGTTTACTCTACAATATAATTGACTAGCATTAATTAATTAGAACTTGCATTACTTGATGGTGAGGCAAATATAAACCCAGCTTCATTAGTCAAAGGTTTCACTTTCTCCGAAAAAATCGCATTGGATGCAACTAAACCTGTTTTGCTTAATGATCGCTCCTCGTTAATTAAGTGATGTATTCTGCCAGACAAGAAAATACGAAAGTTCCTAAGATCATTTCAATCGCTTTTGAAACCCCACACATTGTAAAAGGGCAGGCATTTCATAGTCGATGGACTAGTTTTCCCAATAATCATTCCGTTTTCATTGTGTGGCAAGATAGAATGCATCTTGTTCGTGATAGCGTTGCGTGGGTGTTACAGATACTTCTCTATCTTGTCCACTATCGATTTAGGCCATCAGATGGGTTACATTTACAACTCAGGGCGGCCCTATATAAACGAATCGCCGTATTGCCCTAGCAAACAGTACGCTTTCATCTCTTCCCAAAAAAACAACCTCTAAGATGTACCTCTTTGCCGTTTTCCTGCTCTTGGTCGGCACTCACATCTGCTTCATCGATGCGAACTTCGGCAGCGGAGAAGGAAATGACTACACCTACGGCACCCAGGCAACGACGGATACCCTCATCGCCAGTGAGACCGTAACCAAGTCCAAGGCGTTGCTGGGAACCACCACGAAGACATATACTCTAACCCAGGCGGGAACTGCAAAGACCATCACCTACATCAAGATCACGGATCTAAAGAGAATGCGTGGAGCCACTGCCGAAATCACCTCTGGTGGAGTGGGATCCACGACAGTCACGATCAAATTCACCTCTGCACGGGGAGCTGGCATCAAGTCCCAAGTGGTGATATACGGATCCTAAGTGCGTTCGATCCACTGGGTTCTATATTATTTAATTACGAAAGAATTGTGTTCATTTAACAACTAGATGATGTTCATCAGTGTCACGTTCATGAAATAAAGATGTTTAAACTAGAGTTCAACCTCAATGGTTTCTTCAAGTGAGAAATAGTATGTGCAATAGATCCAGTGATATAATCAATTCCAAACTTTGGTTTGTTAATTTGTAGCCAAAAACGGTAAATTACTGCACTAGCTAAATTGAATTCAGGCGTTGCATAAGTAAATGCTATTAAGATACTATCGCGTACATACCTATAGGTACATATTTACACATATATATCATATGCATGGCAGTATAAATCAACAGCGGCACAGCCATTCCACCGAAATGCGAAATCCGACTGCTGACAAGTGTCACCGGGAGATGCTATGACAAAGTGTCAAAAGAATGTTTGACATCTGACTGGCTGTCTCCGTCTCTTTCGCTCGAATAGCCCCTCTCGCTCGCTCTGCCGTGCGAGGGCAGTGTGTGTAGCCTGTCCAAATGTACATTTCTCATATCGCCTCGGCGTCCTCGTCTGCTGGTTCTTCCCTTCCCCCTTTCTGCAGGGCTTTCATATTGCCGCCCTTTTTTTTTATATTTATCCATATATTGCCCAGTTCCAATGGGATGCGGGATGGCCAGGTAGGGATTCGTTCGCAGGTGGCAAGTGGGTTTGGGGCAAGGGATGTGCTTGCCTCTGACAGCCTCACACGTTTCCTTTGCGCCCCCCTGGCGATCCTTTTAGCACCTGGCCCAGTACCTGGGTGTATAATTTCATCTGCCAACTGATTGAGTGTCGCAGTTTTACTTGTGTGAAAAACGAACAAGATTTTTATCTGGAAATCGGCAATAGAGAGCGGCATGTTTGCCGTGAAATGTGAAGTGAAGTTCTGTCCCACTGGCATATCGACAAGATCAAAGGAAATCGTGTGCTAAGGGCTCGCATATGGGATTTCAGCTACATGTGATATGCATAAAAATATCACTCATATCAATTAATTCTAGGTCAGAAGCATCCAAAGCGAATGATCTTGCAAAAAAGTGGATATATAAAAAAGATAGGGTATAACTTTATCTATATTGCTATTTGGTATTTCTGATTAGATATATTTTAAATATACTTTGAAGATTAATCTCTTTTTCTTTAGTTTTCGCAAACTCAGTGCGTAAAGTCTCCAAACTTGGGGTTGAAGGTCAAAATCCGAAGCAGATGATGCCCAGAGGTGAATCCCCATTCGCAAGTGGGTCAGTGGAGTGCAATCCCAATTGACCCACTCGCAGGACCATTCCCCCAAAGGCCCAACAGCAGACTGAAGAGGCGCCCCAAGATGTGGCCAAGACCTGGTCCGCGATTGCCACCCAATTTGCAACATTTTGTGGCAGGTAATTTAACAGCGTGAGAAAAGAGGTCTCCGTAAATCAGTTGCTCTCAGTTGTGGATCGTAAGCTAACAGAGGGAGAGAGCCACAGGAACAGGATTTCCCCTCATGCCTGTGGAAGCCAACTTAACAGAGTGGCTTTAAACGGGATTTCGATTTTACTTTTGTAAACCCAACTTGTTGACTGCCCAAATGAAAGCCCTGCAAATATTTGCCCAAAAATGATGTATATTGTGTGTCCTAACAAAACTTTTATGCTAACGAAATATTTCGCCACTCTAAAATAGCAAACGTCAGCGGTTGACCATAAATATTTTCGCCCCCGCAGCTCGATGGGGATTTTAAATACGTTTACCGGAAAAAGGACTGTTTGCACGGGTCTCGGAATTAGATTAACCATCCTAACTTCAGGATTGAGGCAAAGCATTCGGGCCAAAGGACCGCACTCCCACACAAAATTTATGGAAATACATTCCTGGCCGGATCCACTTGCATAATTAACTGAATTTGTTTGCTGCCCCAACCGCATTTGTGGATTGACTTTTCTGCTCGGATTGAGGTGGCAATCCCACAAGTTTTCATAAGCTAAAAATATCATCGTACAGGGCAACCCTGAGTCGAATTGCGTTCAAGCTGTCAAAACGGTAGAAATTATTATAGAATTTTCCGATTTTTTTCTAGAATGGCTGCAAAACAAGAGACTGAACGGTCCTCGCCGGAAATGAACGCCTGCAAGGTGATTATGAAAAGGTTGTTTTCCAATACCTATAAGAATATTGCTTGGGTTTTTTACGAGCCACTGGATCCCCAGCTGCTGGGCCTCCACGATTACCATGAGATTGTCCAAGAACCCATGGATCTGTCCACCGTGAGGCATCGTTTGAATACGGGTTGCTATCTGAATGCCGTGGATTTCGCCAAAGACATTAGGCTGATTTTCTACAACACCTATCTGTACACGAATCCCGATCACCTCTGCTACCACATGGCCAAACAGCTGCAGATCATCTTCGAGGATATGTTCTCCCATGTGCACCTCTACATCTGCTCCGGCAGTAGAATGCGCGCTGAAGAAGTGACGTCCTCCTCCTGCTCCTCATCATCGTCGGAGAACGATGTGAGCTCCCCGGAGGTGTACTCCACCCGCATAATGGGTGCGCCCCCCGAATGTACTCCGACCCCCGAATGTACTCCGACCCCCGAATCGACTCCGCCGGCACCCTTGGGAACTTCGGAGCAGCAGGAGCCGTTCACAGCCGAGGAGGACCTTGATCTGCACGCCAAGATTCAGCAGCTTGACGGCGAAGTGCTGCTCCACGTGATCCATTTCATCCAACGCATGGAGGGCGCCGAGTACTGCAACAAAGAGCTGGAGTTCGACATCTGTAAAATGAAGGTGCACACCAAGCGCGGCATCCTGGATTATTTGGCCAACAAGGGGTTCACCGGCAAAAGAGCGGTCTGCACCAAGCCCAAATATAACTAAGTTCCAGATTGCAAAAGAGTTTAAATTTATTGTAATCTAGTCCTTCTTGCCCAAAAGCCTCTCCTGCTCCTTTCTCTTGTCGCGCATGGAGCGGTAGTTCCGGAAATCCCCATTCCACGTCTTGTTACGCATGATCTCCAGCGGATTGGAAGCTATGTACGCGAAGAAGGTCTTGCGAGGAGGTCCTCCGGGCACCAGATAGTTACCCATGGCGTACCAGGCGGAGCTCACGATGTTTAGGTAGCGGGCATTCAAGTGGTCGTGATATGTTTGCTTCGCCAGGGCAGCCTGAAAAAAATCAAGGATTATTAAGATACACATATATATATATATATATACCGTATTCTTAATCTGCTTATAGAAGTTAAAGTTCTCCTTGGATCTGGGCAGACGATCGATGCCCATGAGATCGGGACTGGCGGGACTGCTCTGGAGGATGGTGACCAGTTCGAATATCCTGTTCGACTCGGCTATACTATCCTCGAGCTCCTTCTGGCTGTAGGTCTTGCCGTACCTCCTCTTGACCCACTCCCGCAGCACTGGCAGCTTGTGGGCATCCGGCAGACAGGCCAACACATAGCGGGGCTCCTTCCTGAGTACCCGCATGCCATCCTTCAGCAACTTGTCCATCTGGGCGGCGTCGTTCGGATCGAATGATTCCGTATCCTTATGGGTCAGTGCCTTGCGCGGCGTCATTCTGCCCATGCGCTCCATCTCGGCCCGCTTTATTAGGGACCGCTTCTGCCAAACGGCCTTGGCACATCTCACCACTGCATCCACGATCTCCGCCTTGTAGTTCACATGGCTGCGACCACTGTGGTTGCTCGACCGATCCAAGGTCTCTCGACTGTCGGAGATCTTATTCTGATCCAGCTCACTAAAGAGTTCCAACGTTTTCCTTTCTGGCTCGGGCTCCGGATGGCCTTCGGACTTGGAATCCGGAGGCGCCTCATCCTCAATCACCATCTCCGACAAAAGCTCCTTAATGTAACAAGGGTCGGCTTCGTCCTCATCCGACTGATCCAGCGCCTTCACAAAAGACTTGGCCATAATATGACTGAGATCAAAGGGTTTCGGTTGGCCGGATTGGAAGACCCGGTGGTATTTGAACTGGTACGGCTTGTTAGATCGGGGTCCACGGAAGAACCTAGTCTTCACATGCCTGTTGTTGGGCATGCGCATATCGCACTTGTGTGCCTTCCCTTCGATCTTTCCCTTGGCCAGGATAAAGGATACGGCCGACTTTTTGGGAGCCGGAGGAACATCGCACTCCGTAGGACCAACGACTTGCTTACACACGTGTGTGTACTCGTTGAAGTCGATGTTGTGGATACGGAAGGGGCTGCTAACGAGTTTGCGAGGCGGTGGCTTCCAGGGCGATACCTTCACCTTCTTCGGAGGTTCTGGTTCCGGTTCCACTACTTTAGCCTTTTTCTCCTTTTTCCCCTTCTTGTCTTTTTTCTTCAGTACAGAAAGATTGTAAGGAAAGTTAATCTATTTGGAAATTTTCCACTTACCGGCTTTCCTCCACCACCCTTCAGCCTTTTTCCGCGTTCTTTTTCTGCAGGCGGTGTTCTTACTGTGCAATCCCTAATTTTCTTCAATAGAAAAAGTGGGTTTGGATAATATAAATATATTTAGTAATTTACAACATACCGGCTTCTCTGCACCTCCCTCCAGTCTTATTCCACGGCAAGTATCGATTCCACTGGTGCGGGCTACTGTGCAATCCTTATTTTTCTTAAATTGGATATTAGGTATAGAATGTATTTGATAATTCTCAACTTACCGGCTTCTCCGCACCACCCTCCAGCCTTTTTCCGCGGTAAGTATCGAATGCGGCAGTATGAGCCACGGTGATATCCTCGCCCACCAGAGCCCGATCAATCTGACCCTTGGTTTCCGGCCAGGGCTGCGATACCAGCATCTGCTGGCACAGCACGCAGTTGAAGTTCTCGATGGTCAGCACCTTGGTCTGGTCGCAGTGCATCGCGTTCCGGTGGCGGGCCATGATTAAATCGATGTCGTGCTCCAACTGGGCCACGATTCTGGCCTTTCGAAGTTTGGTGTACGGCTCGTTCACATCGAGGAGTTCCAGGCAGCGATCCCTCGCCTTGACCGCCAGTTCATCCCTCAGGAGCTGGGCCTGCAACACCTGACCCTTGTGCACCAAGCACATGTTGGCCTCGGGCTCCCGACTTTGTTGGGTTTCCTCCTCATCCTGCTTCCCCTCCACTACTGCCAATTTAAAGTAGCGCTCCAGGGTCTCGGAGAGGGTTTTCTTGATCAGCCGCTGGCCGGGATTCAGTCGGTAGAGCGCATACCAAGGCTCCTCATCGTCAGTGCCATATTCGGGCGGTCCATTGATGGGCCAGAAGTTGAAAGACACGACAAACTCGGGAATCTTCGCTGTCAGACGGGAGGTCCTTTGAACCGGCTTCGGTTGCCTTAGGAAGTAGGGCGACTTCTTGGAGGCTTTCTTTTTTGGGCGCTCCGTGGTCAGGGAAGCTAACGATTGAGTTTGGGGGTCTTGTTTTTTGACCGGAGCCTGGGGCAGTACAAGGTCCAGAGCACGAATGGTGGGCATCATGTCGATCTTGGCAATGGCATTCATTATCAGCTGCTCATTAATGCTGTAAACGCCATCCTTTTGTTTCGTCTTGTAGTAGCCCTCCATCACAAAGAACAGGAAGGCCAGTATGTTGTTCCTGCTCAACTGCACGATCCGGCTGATCTTCTTTTTGGATATCACCGGCTGGAGGCCCAGGGATATCAGTGCCTTGAACATCTTTTCCCCCGTTCCCTGCTCGAAGTCATCCCGGAGGCTCTCCGACATGGTGGACATCGTGGCCTCCTGCTTCGCCGAGATTCCCATATACCACTTGGCCAAGTCCAAGTTCCTGGTGAACTCATCCAGCTTATTCTGGAAACTCATGGCGGTTCACTCTGTGGCTGAATTTTTTACTCTATAATTTTATTTTCTACAAAATGCTTAATAAAAAAAAAACAAGATCTTAGTCAGACAAGTGGTCACAAAAAACTGGATTTCGCATGGAGTTTTTAAACTAATTCTAATGTCAAAGGTGGATATGATTGACTAATTTGTTGAATTTATTTTTAGATTTTGAATGGACTAAACTCAAAGCGATTGTATATAACCTGTAATTGTTTTAAACCTATTATAACCCCATTCTATATTAAAATGTATATTTAGATATATCTTTTACCTGGTTTATGTTTATTTAAAGTATTTCTCTGAAAACTAACGAAGTATGCCTTGTAAATAAAGAACAATAACAACCATTTCGATGTTTCACTGAAAAAATTGTGTGTGCTGGGTGCCTAGAATCCTATTTGAACGTTGTTCGATGATTTTTAGTCCGGAATTGTTATTCAAATCCTGGGATTCAGGACGATGGACTACAGAGCGATGAATGAATCCTGCCAATGTCCACGGTGTCGGTATGAACTTCGTTTGTCCAATCAGCCGATGCCCTGCCATGAGCAATGTTTCCCGGAGAAATATCTGATGTGTGGTTCGGATCCACGTCCTCGCTGGCAGAACAGACCAGATCCTCGGGAAGTTTTTCAGAATTTTTCCCAAAGAAATCCTCAAATACTTTCTCAGGAATCTGCTCAGAGTTGGAGTTTCCAGCATCCTCCAAACTGTTTCTGTGGGCACCAAACTCCAATTCGAGCTCTGCCAGACCATTCTCAGCAATTTTCACAAGAATATTCTCAGCAGTGTTCGCAACAATCTCCTTGTGTTTCTCGTTGTGGCCATCAAAATCGACAGAACTGCTTTCAGCCGCCTTGTCCAAACTGGACCAGACCATGTTGTTGCATAACCCACGAAGTCGGCGTTCAAACGGACGAGGCGGACGAGTGCGAGATCAGCGAGCCCGAGATCATCGAGCCCGAGTATATAGCGATCACCGACATTACCACAAAGGAGATGAAGGTAAAGCATCGCACCGGAAAGACGGAGACGATCATCGAAAAGGTTCAGTCGGTCACCCGGTTTCCCGTGACGGAAACTCAGCGCCTTGGGGAAATCGATAACGAAACAAAGTTCGTCCGTGACAAGGCCGAAGAAGAGGATGCAATTCCTCATCGACCCATGAGGCATTCCGAGCTGGAGCCCTTGCTGGAGTCGATGAGGGCGGAGGTGCCAAGAACTGAATCTAAAGATGCAAAGGAGGAGCTCGTCTACCAGGAATATGAGAAGACGGAGCGCGATTTTGATGACCCTGAAGCCAAGGTAGAAAAGATAATCATCAATGTCAAAATTCCGGACTTGCCCGAAGCAAAAGCATCGAACTCCAGCCAGCCCAATGGTATACCACCTCCTTCCCAACTGCCCAGTACACCACCTCCTTCCCGACAGCCCAGTGGTATACCACCTCCTTCGCAACTGCCCAGTACACCACCTCCTTCCCGACAGCCCAGTGATATAGCACCTCCTTCCCGACTGCCTAATAGTATAACCCCTCCTTCCCAACTGCCCAACAAGGATACATCCCAGCCATCAATACCAGGAGACATTTCCTCAATTTCGGTGGAAGATCCATCACTTGTCAAGAATGATGTTACAAGGTAGGTGTTTACAGCTCCTTAAATTAAACATATAATATTCGTAGCAAACCCCTTAACTATTATGTAGTGATAGCAGTTCGAAAGATCTCGTTGTATACGACCAGAAGGAATTAGTAGAGACGGAGATGAAAGAAGGACATTCCGAATCTGACATCGTGAGTACCGTGCATGTAAAGGTCACTAACAGAAAGGAGGCATCCATGAGGCGTCATCATGACGGGGAGCCCAATAAAACAGCGTTCTTCGAGAGTAGCGTGTCCCAGGTGCTAATAAAGAAGGCTGAGAAGAAATTGGAAGAAAAAAAACCGAAGCGCCCGCCACCCAAAGTGGAAGTCAAGCTAGGCTATCCACCAAACGACTTGGTCTGCCGATACGCCAATCCTCCGCGATGCAGACCTAAGCGCGTTAGCTGCAGATGTCCTTGTCCGCCCTCCATCTCCTGCAACCAGTGTCCTTCCTGTCCCCGCAGCACATCCCAATGCGATCCCATCTACGGCTTCGGCGGCATGTGTGTCGGATACTATTGTCTTTAAAACCATTCCCAATACTACAAGTGTCCAACTAACTAAAACAGTTTCCAATAGTGCAAGTGTCCAACTAAATCGCATTACCAACAATAAAGTGTTCCAAAAATCATGATACATAAATCAAGTCTTTCGAAATATATGGTTGTTTTTAGGCACCATATCTTGAGGAATTTCAGCTGAGTATGTTCTTAAAATGTAAAATTTTTTAGGTCCGCCTTAAAGTGGATTTGGATTAAGAGTTAGTACTTTGACCCCTTAATAAATGGTCAAAACGGAAATCCTGGTAAAATAATTTGCGGCGAGCAAAGCCACAGCTCGTTAATGAAGCAATTTCGAAATGGATTTTGGCCCTGAATCGTAGTTTATGGTCAAATACGGATTTCTTGAGTGCAATAGCAGGGCAATAACTATAATTGGGACCTTAACGATCGAATGATTATAATATTCAGTTTGCCGACTCAATTGCCTGCTTGGGATATTCATAGACAAAGTCAAAAGGCCCGGCAAATATTTCATTATACTTCCATATTTCAAGCAGCTGGATCCCTGCTGTCTCTCATTCACTTGGTTATTTCCCAGGTTTGTCATCAGGGGGAAATTGAATATTTTATCTACGGATATTAAGTGCCAGAGATGCAGCCACAGTGCTCAGAGTGCTCGATAAAATGTTTGGCATTTAATTTTTAGTTGACCCTTCGATTGGCTGGTTCAGGAATAATTCAGCCATTTGCGCCCAAGTAAACAAAACAAAATTCAACACTGCCAACAGCAGGAGGCTCAGCAGCAGGATGTTCACTTTTGGCCACTAAAAGTTCTCGATTCTTCCTCCGCCTCGGGCCGTCATTTTATTTCGTTTCATGTTTTATTCACCACTTCCGCCGGAAATAGACATGCGGACATGTGTGTGTGTGTGTCAGCGTGGGTGTGTGTGTGTTGGCCTAAACATTTGTCTCGTTTGGCACGCCGATGGATGGATGCAATAGATTTTTTTCGGGGGTCTGGCCAACAAAGCAGAAACTGTATTCCCAAACAAATCCCACATAAATGCTCAATTTATAACAGACCGGAAGTTAAACTTAATCAAGCGTACTTTTTGGCTTATTGTTTAGTTTTTCCCCGACTCCCCCTTTGTATTTACTTAACATATTTTATTGCGATACTTCTCGTTCTGTTTTTCCCTATTTTCCCGGGGATTACACGGAATGCCTGGAATATCATCTCCGTTCGTCGTGTCCCCTGCCATTTTCAGCATTTATTCATACTCAAACTCCCATTGTCGTAGGTTCATTCCGTTTCGGTCATTTAATAATTCGTTTGATAAATCTACGGCATCAAAAATGAATGGACGTATTTTTGTGTTCTGAATTAGTTAAAGCGTTCGTAGGCATCAAACTGAAACGGTTTTACCGGGGATTTGCATACTGTACTCAACTGTACTTTTTAAAGGCTTGAAGGTTATTTGATGTTCTTATGCCCAGTATGTGCAAATCCCTATTAAAAACATGAATAAAAAATAGCTTATAAAACAAAGATCTAAGCCAGTAAGGCTTTTCATTCTTGCACTCTTTCGTTATTAATAATTTGGAGGTGAACATGCCAGTCAAATGTTTTGCGGCAACTGTACTCTTTGCAAAGTACCCAGTACCTTGTTTCTGGGTGGCTTGTGTAACAGACTTTCATTTAATTATCCCAAAAACATTTGCATATTTTGCAGACGGCTCCACCGAATTGAAATCCATTGTCAAGCAATTAACCCGATGTAAAAGTCGGTGGGCGAACCCTCATTCAACATGGCAAATGGGCGAGTCCTGAATGCCTTCCTCTTCGCCATTGTCTGTTTGCTTCGCCCGGGATCCGGGATAAGCGAACGCCTGGGCAAACAAGTGCGGGTGGCCCAAGTGGTCGAAGGTGGCTCCAGGTGAGAGGAGCTCCCTTTGCGGAGCCACTCTGCGTTTCCTAATGCATTCGATAATTGCATGCTGTCTGTTACACATCGAGAGGGATGTGTAGGGTCTTGGCCTCTGTCTCAGGCGGATTGAATTCCCTTCCATGTTGGCCTAATTAGGACCTTATTGTTGTTTTGCCAATATGAAAGGTTACACTAACATTTTACTTCTATACTAATGGATGGAGCACCTTGAGTACAACCAAACGATAGAGGAACGATAGCGGTTTGGTATGGAATATAATGTAATCGACTGACTGCAAATTGCGAAGCCTTTTTTCCAGTGCATACTAACAGAGCGCAGGATGAACTGAAGTGGCAACTGCCTATCACTCACCCCGAGCATTCAATGCCAAGTGCTGACGCTCACATGTATCCCGTTCAATTTGAATATTCAGGCTTTTTAAATAGACAAAATTCAAAACAAATTAAACTATGGAATGATGTGGATACACCGGTTGCTGATGGACAAGTACACCCGCTACGGTCATGTGCTGCGGCATTTGATTCGGGTTTCCAGGCGAACTGCGACATCATCGGGACATCACCAGAGTGCTTCTCGAAAGGATGTGCCAATGGTGCAAATAAGTCCCGGTAAGAAACTGGACATCGAGGTCGACTTTTTTGTGGCCAAGGACGAGCCGCACCAAGTGTCCCTGCCCACGATGATATACTTCTACAGCCCACTCAGCCGACTGACCACCAAGTTGGCTCTCCTCCGGCTGAAACTCCTTTGGGACTGGGACTTCTCCGAGCAGAAGTTCATTGAGAATTCGAGCCAGGCAGCCGCCGTTTTTACGGACTTCGTAAGGCGCCGCCGCAACCGGAATGTGGAGCGATGCAGTACGCCCATGGGATTCAAGCAGATTAAGCACGATCTGCTGGATGATCCGCCCGACTGGAGGCTCAAACTGATGCGCTTCGAGAAGGAGCACTTCCGGCGGGCCATTCCGCTCAAGGTGCAGCTGCTGCGGCACTACGACCATCGGTTCGCCTTCCTGGACGTGGTCTTTGTGGCCCTGCGGAGATCCAATGACTTCCGCTCGACGGCGGAACTCAGTGAGATGACGGAGCTGCTGAAGGAGTTCATAGATCCCGCGCAGTTAAGGGTGCCCCATCCCTTGATCTTCGCCGAGGTGTTCATGCGCTTCCGGCGCGACTATTCCGTGCAACCCTCGACAATGGGCAATGTGCGGGACAACAGTCGCTGCATGGGCCAGTGGCTCGTCTCCACGTACAAGGTGGTTCGTTTCGACATCCTCAACCAGCACCCGCTGTTCGACATTCCCGAGTTCGAGGAGTGGATGCCTCCGGTGCTGTCCAGGATGGGTCGCAGCTTTGAATAGAGTGCTTCTAGCAGCTGTGTCATTTTATTGCGTCATTTACTTTGAGAGAAATCCTCGTGCTGTTAGATTCTGGTATGCTGTAGTCAAATTATTAGGTAAGCCCGTCTCCATTCGCACTGAGCTGTATTTAACCTATTGGGAATCTGCAATAAAATCCGTCCATGTGATACTCCCAGCTAGCAATGTTCAAAATGCCAGAAACAGGCCTTCGCCGTCTGGTTGATAGGGAAAACGAGCACATTTTCCCACGCAGAAAGTGTCATAAATTTGTAATTAGCATGGGTTCCCCTGTCGTCGACAAGATTCATGGGCGAAGTAGTGCCGATACCGCCAGTTCAGTTCTCAGCTGGGAAATCTTTTCCAGACTAGTTAGAGGAGGAAAGGAGGACCACAGGTGCAACTCACTCACCTTCTCGCTTATCGGAACACGTTTCTTTGCAAGCCTGTCAATAAGTTGAATTTACTATGCGCGTGAGTCCGAAAACCACAGACTGCATGTTGCAACTGCGAAAATGAGATGATGGGTGTTCGGGAAAGGTCTTGGAAAACCCTCGGAACACTCTTCTTTGGCAGTCCTGCCAAGTCGGACTTGGCGCGATATGCTGCGGCTTCTGTTGCTGCCACTTTGCCACTTTGCCACTTTCCGCTTGCCACTTGCCACTTGCCACATTTTGCCGCTGCACTCAAATTTAAAGCGTGCCATGTTATGCTTTTAATTTTCCGCCCAATAAAATCCTGTGGCTTTGGCTCCCAGAAATTACACTGTTGGGAGCCATTGCCATGTGCTGCCCCCTCCCCGCTGTTCCTCCTGTTTTGGCCCTTACATCATTACAATCCAGTAATGAGTTTCTGCAACATTTGCTGCAAGGTTATTGTCCCTTAATCAAAAGTGCAGGCAAGCGTTCTGCTGGGGGAAATCCCTCTTTAATGATTTACAAATTTGTCGGGAAAGCTTTTAAAAACCAAAACTGCTGGTGTGATCAAAAATCGCAGAACCAGCAGACATCCAATACAATACATTCCCTGCAAACTTCATTCGAGTATGGCCCAATTAATAAACTTTTCGAGTGAGCGTAAAATATGTACAAGTATAGGTTCAGATACACGTGTACTGCAGTTACTAAGAGTTTGAAAGTTATTGCTGCGAGCCTTTTAAGTTGAAGAATTGAAATTATTTTCGAAATTGCTCTGTCACGTGAGCTGCGAAAACAAAAGCACCGAATGCCGTAGCTTAAAACTTTGGCCACCCGGCGGCCACGACCGAAGGATACCCTGGCATCGGAGATAGAGCGGAGTGGGATCTGGAGCGGAGTCGGAAGCAGGCATGCTCCAACGACACTGGACACTCCGACTACTTGGTGGAGCGGATGGCTTGGCACATACTTCAGCTCCAATTGGAGTAAAGCTGCTCACCCGAGGACCACTTGGCTGACCGTAATGGCCAGCAAAACAAATGACGGTGCCATTGACAGGACAGTTAAAGAAGTTGGCTGAGAGAGGGATGAACTGGGGGAAGGGGATGGGAGCCACTATATCCTGCGATGACAATGACTTTTTAAATTGTTTCATGAATGTGTCAGTTTCGGTCAGAAAGTTTACCAGCGAAGCGCAGATGCTGGAAAATAAATGGCTGAAGATAGCGCCCGGTAGAAAGAGATGGGGCGAGTGGTGCGGGAGCGAGAAGGCTGTACGCTGTGCAGCGATCCACTTGGTTAACATCATCATTATCGTGAGCATGACGATTACACGATATCGCTACGTGATAATGAGCATGAACGGGCGAAATCAGACTTTATGACTTCATTTCCCATCCAAACAAACACCCACACACACACACACTCCGACACAACGGAGAATGTGTGTAAAAGCGACTCAAATTGCAGGTGTGGCAGCCACACCGCAGACTCGCAGTTGCAACACCTGCGACTTTCAGCGAAAAGCCAGCATCGGTGCCAGCCGCTTGGCACTTTTCTAGCTGAATGTGGTTTCAATAAAAGATATTCCATAAAATATATAGTATACATTTTAATCTATTATAATGTATTGTATATTATGTAAGGTTACCCTTTTGAATCTTCCAAGGATTATTAAGTTTGAAATCTACAGATTTGAGAATTTCATTTAGCTATCATTTTGGCATTTTGTTTGCAATCTGAAGAGAATGCAGCACTGGTCATCAGGATGCCGTGCCAGTTAACGGGACCCTGGGCTAAAGTGCATTTGATGCTGCCGCCTGTCCGACAAACCACCCACCCACCAGCCAGCGCCCACCTGGAAAGTGGGTGGCGTCGAAGCATCGAGATGCCGACACCATAGCAGACACAATTAAATAGACATTCACCGGCTTTGATAGCGCCATTTGGGAGCGGGGTGGTGGGTCCAGGTGTGCCAAATGGACGTGCGGAGTGGGTGGAAAAGTGGGTGGGAAAAGCCATGTGTGCGCCCTTTTAAGGCCATGAAGAGTGCTACAAAACTTTATGCATGACATTCTGGTGCAGTCAGTTCGCTAAATCAAATTGTTGCTTATCCCGCGAAATCTGCGGCAATTTTTCATCGTTTCTTGCGGAAATTTCATTGGGAAAACTAATTCTTCTTTTTCTTCGAAGAGAACCCAAACATGCAACTCAACTCAACTCGAATTGATAAAGCACATTGAAACGAGAGAAGTAAACAATTTGGCATGCAAATTGGGGAAACATGCACTTCACGGCTGGCTGCACTGCGAGGGCAGTTCCTGTACTTTCATATAACAGCTGGACACATAATGCGATTACGGAAGTGAAGCAGTAGAAACTTATGCATGTAAATCCCGCTCGCTTTTTGGTACTACTTATTCATATCGGCAAGTTGGAAGATAAGGCCTAACACCAAAGTTATCAGCGGCGAACTTTTTAATTACCCCCCGTCCTGGTTGGCATTTTCACCACATATGCAGTGGGTGGGGAAGCTTGCATTTTCGGAGGACCGTCGCCCTCCAAATGCGAATGTCTCCCAGCTTCGCCGGCCCACTTTTCACGTTAATGCGTATGCATAAAACTTTGCAGCACATGACTGGGGGATAAGTAGGGGAAATATTTAAAAGAAAAGTTTCGACTTCGAGAAGAAACACTTGAACAGCTGACGACGCCGACGACACTGGGGTGGAAAGTGCGGAAAAGTATGGCGCCAGACTACCGAGCAAATAATTTCCAATTTACCCCTAAAAACATAAAAGATGGCAAACATTCTGCATTTCATTTTTTATAGTGGCATATTTAAGACTGTGCAACTGGTTTGAAACACTTTTAATGAGCACTTGAATGGCTGTCGAGGGGGCGGCGGGAAATTTATTTTACTTTACCCCGGTTGCTGATGAAAAATTACTTTCATTTTAATTAGGAACTGCATCAAAGAGCAAAGTAGGAGCGAGTGTGTGCGAAAAGACGAAAAATTAAATTAAAAACACTTTTGTGCATTTAAGCAAATAAAGAGAGCGTGCCGCACACACATGCTGGAAAACCCCGTCCCCAGTGGGTGGTCTCATGTGCGGGGGTGCCGGGGGGTGGTTGGATTTTCCCAGCACTGTTTTTCCTTGTACGTGCCGAGCGGAGTTTTATTTTTTAATTAAGCTGTTTACATTTAGTCGTAATGTCCTTGCAGCGTCCCTTTATGGCAAGCGCGGTTTTTGTCGCCTTACCTTCCACCTTTAGCCTTGCCCACCCACCGCCCACTTTTCCCCACTTTCGCCCACAATTGCAGTGGCCGCACCTTTGTGGGTCAAGTGAGCAGCCAAGTTCTTGCGGCTGTCGGCAGCACAATTAAAAATGTGCAAACTTGCATTATTAAAATAAAGAATTTCATTTCATTCCGCCCGACACTTTTCCAACCGCTTTCCAACCCTCTCCGAAAAAGAAAACAGACAAGAAACGGAAAAACCTGGAAAATGGCTTTAATCAGCTGCTGCCTGACCGCCGCTTAAATGCCAAAGCATTTTCGTTTTTCACAATTTGATTAATGCCCGGAGGTCAAAAACGCGCCCTAGTTGCAGCCTAAATGTTGCACAGCCTTTGGCAAATAGGCAACAACAAATATTAATTAAATTGAGCAAGCAAAGTCAATTAATTACCACGCTTTTGGTTAATTAAAGTCATTGAAATATTTACATAAATATGTACATACATACATACATATGTATACATCTACACGTGTACGGAAACTTTGACCTATCGGCTGGCAAACACGATTCAATTAATTAAAATGTTTTGCAGACGCTTCCACCTTTTTCCAGGATAATTGGCCTCAGGTGCGACAGTTGGTAATTAAAGGGAAAGCAAAAAGTTGGCAGCGGCATAAAAAATGCTTAACTATGTAATTGCAAATATCGATAACACATGCCATGCCAATTTAGCGTCTGCCAACACTGCCAGTTAAAAAGTTGCACTCCACCAAACATCTCAATCTACCCAGGCGAATCTTTCCATTAAACGAGTGAGTTTCCTTAATATCAGCGATGCATGCAGTCACCCAGGATTGGCACTAAAATCAAGCGATGCAGTGCGCCTCGTTACGCGATTCCGCGATGATTAGATCAATTGAGGAAATTGTCATTGCCTCGATAATCAGCGGAGAATCACACGAAGTGGAATCTCTTTCAGTTTTTTGACAGAATCGTCCATCGAATGCGGCCAGAAGCCTTGGCCCAAAACGCAGATGCGTGGCATCCACATGAGCAGCTCTCCTGGTCATTGCCATTTTCTCTGTTGGCACGGAGTTGCGATGGACGCGTGCCTGTTTGTTGGTAAACAACAATCAAAGTGCATTTGCATTGTTTGGCGGCGTGAAAGCAAAAGGACCATGACTTCCGGGGGGAAGGGAAGGAAAAGCGATGATGCACCGGCACATTCGATGGGACCCAAAGTCAACGACCCAGTGTTGCAAGACTTTTACATTTGCACAGCACGCGAAAAACTTAGAAAACTTATAAATAATTCTGCTTATTTTATTTTAGATAATGATCCGCACGGCAATCTCCCGAGAACGGAAGGCAGAAAAAATACTTCACGTTTTTACGACAGAGAATGGAACTACGATGTTCTTGATCAAGTTCAAGGACTCGCCCCTGGTGGAACAGGTTCCAGCTATCGAGGCCAACGTACGCATTTCCCAAATGGTGATCGACTTCTACATGGACCGCCTATCCTTCCCACCGCCCGAATCCCGGAGAAGCAATCCGAGAAAGAGAAAAGCCAGCGAGGATGATTTATAATTAAATTCAATTATGCAGCAAACGAAACGATGTGTTTGGATGCCCATCGGCAGGGCGGAGTTTTCTATTCGCGCCGTACCGCTCGAATCGATCATGAAAATTTACGAGGCTGTTGGCCATAAAAGCCAAGCAGGGAAAACTAATTAGGCAGATATCAAATTCGGATTAATGGCTCTCAAAGAACCATAAAATCCTGGAGCGCAACAATTAGGATGCGTATCTCCGGATATGTGAGTTGCCAATTGGCTTGGAATGCCGGCAAATATGTTGTGTCAACCATAAAAGCCAACTTGAATGCTTTCGGCACTCTGGCCATGAAAACCAATGCAAAGTCGTTAGTCGTTAAAACCTACAAGAAGTTCTGCCCCTCAAGATGTCGATTCCGGGCGAGATGATGAAAAAGTTTGAGCGGTTGGCCGGGGAGTTTGTTTTATGGCCGCACTTCGGGAATTACTTTCCATTTATACAATTTTAATCTGGCCCATAAATAAGCATTGCATTTCGCCGTCGTGTACTTTTGGCCCGTCTAATGGACGGTTCTCAGACCAAAGTTTTTAATTTAATGCATCATCGTAAAATCCCACATTTTGTTTGGCGTACAAATAGTTTGTATCTGACTTTGATTTCGGCGGATCTCCGAGCTGTCAGCCAACTTGGCCTAATAAGCAAAAGTCACAAGTCCCCATTATCAATGTGGCTTTTTTTCATAAGCAGCACACATAGACAAATTTAATATAAATCAAATGGAAATAATAAAACTTTTAAATTCGCATATCTTATTGTTTATGATTCAGTTGAATACTTAACCTGAAGGTCACCAAAAAGAGATTTGAGTGGAAACTAGCTTAATGATTTTTGAATAGCTACTAGTGATACGTAGCATTTTTTGATGTGCATTATTTTGGAAAAGTCTGGGCCGCAAGTGAATTCGACGGCCTAATCCATTTGGCGGGCCTTTTTCAATTAAAATAAATTAAACGCAAATGTCAAAACTGCTTTCGGGGAATCCCCCGCCGCCGACCGTCGCTCTGTCACAATTTGGGCAGCTTTGGGGCTTTGACAGGTCCGCGGTACAGATGATGAACTACAAATTGGACGGTGGCGGTGGTTGGGTGGTTCAGTGAATCGGTGGCTTGGTGGGTGGTGGATATGATGCCGCCGCAGTCATGGGAAAGTTTTGCGTTATTTTGGGAGCAGGCAAGTCTGGTTGGGCGCCTTAAGCAAGCTTAAAAGTTGCTGGCAACAAAGTTGGGGGTCTGAGTTGGCGAACAATAAGCAGTAAAACAACGGATTTGAAGGATTTTGAAACAATAATGCTAAGCGGCAAAAGTAAATAAAACGAAAGTGAAATAAAATATTCGCCCGCAAAAGTCCCTAAAACGGTTTTTGCTTACGTGCGCCTTAGTTGAATTTTATTTTAACAATTCTCGGCGGAGTTTTGTTTTTGTAATTCGAGAGCTTAAAAAGAACTCTTTGAAAAGATTCGGGGAATATTCCTAAGCTTGTCAACAAGGTGGTTTATTTTTTATTACTCAGCAAAGTTGGCTAAGTGGATTGAGAGCAAAGTTAGTCAATGTTTAGTGTCTATTAAGTAACGTCGTAGTTCAGGAGAAAGGCGACTTTACTCGCTCATCTCGCATAGTTCATCTATAATTAAGCTCATGTGATTTAAAAATATAAATAATTAAGAACTATACACCGAATAAAAGTCTATTAGTTTAGCTATCAACTAAATCCGATGCCACAAAATCTTGCTCAACTCCAGCGCTGCAACAATTCGCAGAGGGGAAGCTCGAGTTTGGCCTAATCTCTTATTCGCTCTTGACTTGGCGTCATTTTAGTCATTAAAACAGGTTCAGACTGAGTAATTTGCCAGCCACTTCAGGCCAAAAGCGGAGGGAATGGCCAGATTCTTCCACGCCGCTGCCTTAGTTAGTTGCCCTCTAATAAACTGGCAGCGGAAATTTTTAACAAGTTGTTGCCAGTGCACAAAACTGGGCTGTAATTAACGCAGGACAGATGCCGCGCAGGGCAGGGATGGGCAAATGGGGATTGGGGATGCAGGATGATGGTGGCCAAGAGGAGCTGGTGGAGTAGCGTCGTCTGGGTTAGACGAGATTTTGCATATCAGATTGCTGGCCCGGCTCCAGTTTGTCCCTGCCCTGTGATTTAATAATCAGAGCTGGCTGTCAAAACTATCCAGCAACTGCAGCGCAGCGAAAAAGTGTCATATTTGTTGATAAGCTGAATACCCTGTAGCAATCTAAAATTTATATATACAAAAACGTTATACCAATTGGATAAGTTTCGTTAGTTTGCATGTAGACTTAAGAAAGAAATACTTAACATTTAGATAGTCCAGCAAACTATTATGCTTCGTGACCAATAAAATACCAGTAAGTGTTTTCATGTACTCCTAGTTAGGGTATGTTTGGATGAAGGGCTTAGCCAGCTCGTTTCTTTTTCCTCGATTTTTCCTTTCCAGCCCGCCTTTCTCCGAATTGCTTCCGCCCCCTCAGTTTCCATTCGAAGGGCGGGGAATGCAGGCTGCAATGAAAAGCGCGTGCAAAAATGAAATGTGCCAATGTGGCGGATGGGTGATGCGGAATGGGGAATGGGAAATGGAATTCGGTGGATTGGGGAATGCGGAGGCCAAGTCCTCGGCAATTTGCATAAATTTAGATCAGTGACACATGGCGTCCACTAATGGAGGCAGTGGGAGCAGCCGGAGTGACTGCGACTGCTGCGACTGGGAGTGGACATATATCAGGGGTATCAGGCCAGTCGACCCGCGGACTCAAACAGTTTGGCAAACATTGCCAATTGGCGTTTAATTAGCGGCTAATCCGTTTGCCACCGCCTGCGAGTGGGCGTGGTCACTGCGAAAGCACCTTCTATGCCATTCCCCACTCGTTTTGGGCCCAATTTCGCATCTCGGCAGGTGGCGATGATGACCCTGCCCGGCAGTCCAATTAAAATGTCGTGTATCTCTGCGGTGGCGCCACTGCCACTGCCACTGCCACCACTGCCCACAGAAGGTCCATTGGATTCCACTTGGGTGGCCGGCGAAAGTGTCGCCGCGACCACTCTCACCCACTAACAATGAAATGCCAATGGAATCGGCCTTGCCGCTGCGGATTGCCCAGTGGAGCGAAACTTTCAAGCGGAATGCGATATTTTGATGGGAACAAGCTTTCTGATCTTGTTTTGATTGAAGTACATTTTTGATACATTTTTTAAGATGCCTTAGAGACTTAACTCCACAATCAATCGAGCTCGTTTACTGTGCTCATTTACACATTACACTAAACTATTTATTGGAATTAATAAACTTTTTTGAACACATAATGGCTCTGGAAGCGATTTGCGGCATGAATAAAATGCCCTTCATGCGGCGCTTCGATGACGTGCAGTCCGAATGGCAGAAGGAGCAGCTTCGCGAGGCAACCAGTAATTTTGAGAATCCCTACGAACTGATGGCGCCTCCCTTCGAAAGGGTAAGTATAAGTTCCATAATCCAAAAGATCCATCTAAGATCAAAACTCTTCCTTAGCCCGCTGAGAATCTGCCCAAGATCCTGTCGCACTGTGGCATTCACATGGACTTCGATCACGGCACCACCACTCTGGGCTTCAAGTACCGCGGAGGAGTGATTCTGTGTGCTGATTCTAGAGCCACCTCTGGCCAGTATATAGGATCCCAGACAATGAGGAAAATAGTCGAGCTGAACGACTATATGCTGGGCACCTTGGCCGGCGGAGCCGCGGATTGCGTCTACTGGGATCGGGTTTTGGCTAAGGAGTGCCGACTGCACCAGCTGCGCTATCGGAAACGCATGACCGTGGACACGGCTGCCCGGATCATCTGCAACATATCCACCGAGTACAAGGGCATGGGTCTGGTGATGGGCATGATGCTGGCCGGCTTTGACGACGAGGGACCCAAGCTGATTTACGTGGACTCGGAGGGCATGATATCCCATGGTCAGGTCTTCTCCGTGGGCAGCGGCTCTCCATATGCGCTCGGCGTGTTGGACACCGGCTACCGGTATGATCTGTCCGATCAGGAGGCCTATGACCTGGCAAGACGAGCGATTTACCATGCGACCAGTAAGGATGCCTATTCTGGCGGAATCGTGCGTCTCTACCACATCCATTCGGAGGGCTGGCGAAATATCTGCAACACGGACTGCTCCGATCTCCATGAATCGTATTGCGCATCTGGATGCCCGGGGAACGAGAATGATCAAGGAAACGCGGGCGATCCTGGCAAGGATACGCCCTGTTCCAGTGGCTGGACGAAGAAGAAAATCACAGAAAACAATTTGCAGACTACTCTAGCAACAGTATGAAAATTTGCAAATTATTGGAGCAACATTAGGAACATATTTCAAAAAATTCTGTGGTAGTAAAACTTCTGTCGTGCAAACGTATAAAATGTAGTGTTTATGGTAATGGGAATTCGTGGCAGTGAAGAAGTCCGGAATTTATCGTGAGAATAGTTTTCCGAACCGTATGCTGAATTGTTCTATATAATCCTCTTCAGTTCTAGCAGCACAGATACATTTCAAAGTTTTAGCCACTAATAATGAAAACAAGAGCTGCATACATACAGATGCCTTTCGCCCCGCACTCGCCACACTCCACACTTTAAAAGCTGTGCTTCTATCTAATTTTTCCACTTCCCAAACTCCCAGCCCCTTCCCTGCCTCCACTGCGGAAAATATACGAGCAACTTTCGCTCCCTAAACGAACTTTTCCTATAAATCAAAATAATAACTTCTAAGCTCGCAATGACTTTCCCCAAATGGGCGTGCCGCACACAAAATACGGCCAACGAAATGTTCGCCGAAATTTTGCACTCCGTGTCTTTGGGTTGTCATCAACAAATGTTGCAGATGCCACTGCCTGGAGACTCCGTCCGGGGGATCTGCTCCTCACTGCCCATCCTGTTTCCTCCCCTCCCCAAAAGCGCAACCGCAGACATTAGCAGGCGTAGGTCATCCACTCCCAACACCCCACTGGGTGGTGACCCTCATTCCCATCTCCGTCACCATTATCGTCCTCGTCCTCATCGGGATCTTCCTCCTCCTCGACTGTTAAGGCGCTCTGAGCATGTGATAAATTTAATGAATTACAAACCAAATCCGCAAATTTGTTGAATTTCAAAAGAAGAGGAGAGAGCACCAAATGACTACACGGAGGAAATACAAATAATAAATATATTATTTAGCAAATATTTTTAAAAAATACTGAACAAAATCATGTGCAAGTAGACCTAACTCTTAAGAATAATATTTTTTTCACCTATATAATTTCTCTCAGTGCTTAAAGAGTTGGTGGTAGCATTTGCACGGCGTTTTGGGCACATGTGAGTTGCAGCACGTGTGTGAAGCAGCTGGACTGCGTGGGGTGAAAGGGAGGCGGAGCAACATCGGGCCAGAAGGCGTTTTGTGGCAAAAAGTTTTACTGTAAATTGCTTTTAATCTAATGAACGTCGCCAGCAGGAGCTGCAAAACTGGCGGGGAATGGAGACAACTTGCCAGCCCCAAGTCCCCGAGAGTCATTTTTCCTCTGTGGTGTCATTAGAAAATTACTTAAAGCCAAAGCCGTGTGGCCCAAGTTCGGAAAATCCTCATTGCGGGTAAGTGGAGTAAAAGTGGCGGAAAAAATGTTGCACCCCGGGTTAATGGGTCAAAACTATTTTCCGGGCGCACTAGATTTTTGTACTTATGCCCATGGTGGCAAGAAGTGGTCATGCACAAATTTTCCAAACGCGTTGAACAACTAATTATTTATTGGACCATCAAACGGAGAAGTGCTTAAAGGATTATGCCATTAAATTTTTAATATTTTAAGACGCAGGAGGTTTGGACTCTTTAAAGCGTGAACTTAAAATTAAAATTTTCAATATAACTACCTGGGTACAATCTCTACTGAAATTCGCTGTGCAAAATATTAGCATACAATAATGAAGTGGTTGTTTTCAAAACAACGCAAACTAATTGCCAGTATCGATTTTCCCAAATTAGCTGGTTTCCTTCTAAATTACAAAATTCGCCCCAGCCTTCAGCTAATATGGCATAAAAAGCTTGTCAAAAAAAAAACACATCAACCATAATTTAAATTAATTTGCAAACAACAAGAGCGGCAGCAACAACAAGCTGCAACACCGGCGATGTTGCTGCTGCGCGTTGTTGCTGCTGCAGTTGTTGCGTTGTTGCTGCTGCAGTTGTTGCGTTGTTGCTGCTGCTGCCGCCATTCCACTTTTGTCAACGAGCTCAAATTCAATGAAATTTCACACTTTGTCGTTAAAAGCGCGCCGCTTGCAAGAGGTGGAAAGTCGGGAGGGGGGCGTTAACTGTCAGGCATAAGGATGCAAATATGCAAATGGATTTTGCCACGGAGCGGCAAAGGAGGAGGAGGAGGTGCATCCGAAGCCGGCGGAGATCGTAAGAGTCTGCCAGAGTGTTTGACAAGCAAGCGTGACTGCTCGCTGGGCGGAGACTGGCGGAGACTGGCGGAGTGGGCAGGGATGTTGCCTGCCGGTGATGATGATGTTGCCCCTGTCACCGGCCGAAGCTGCAGCAGCAACACTTGGCCAACAGCTACATACAGACACATAGATGGGACACACGGCTCGGGAGACAGCGGATGTGGCAGCGATGCCTCGTTTGGCAGTTTCATTAACCGACTGCGGCGGGGGGCAGGGGCAGGGGCAGCAGGCGATGGGTGGCTACACGACACCAGGCCAACTGCAACTGCAACAAGAACAGCAGCAGCAGCAGCAGCAAATGCAAATGCAACATCATCGCCCATATTAGGAGCAGCAGCTACAACAAAATCAGTGCACAGCGAAAAAATGAAGGGGATATATCTATAAGTATTTAAAAAAATTCAGAATTTTATTAAATAATGCTAACTTAATTGTGCCCAGAAATGAAGTGGTTTTAATGATCTATATGATTTACAGATTGATTGTCATGGTGTCTATCTAAGAAAGTACCTTTTCATAAGAACTATTCATATAATAGATTTTCCTTGTACAAGTTGGCAAAATATTTCTTGCAGTGCAACAGCAGCAACATCTTCTCCGCCAGCAGCGTCAAATGCACTTCCAATTTATCAGCTCTGGGCTGCCAGTTTTCCTTGCCTTCAGAAGCCCCTGAGCCCATTGAGCCCCCAAAAGAGTCCCCCCTCCGCTGAGCATGCTGCTTGTGCAACATGAGGCAACATCAAAGTGCAGATGTTGTTGATGCGCCGCTGCTGCTGCTGCAGTTGTCGCAGTTGGTGTTGCCGCCGCTGCGAAGCGATGTTGCAGCTAGATGTTGCCGTTGTGTGTTCTCCATTATTGCTACTTTGGCGGCAACTGCACATTAGTCGCATATCTGTTGAAATTCACGGCAATTAGTTGGCGGCCCAGTGAAAAAAGCAATTATGGAAATCAGCTTTCAAAGCGAGTTAATTATGGGTCATTGAAATGGGTCCAATTATTGTACGTCAGTGGAGGGAATTGAACAAGAAAGCGGATATGTTGCCGCTTGCAACCAGTTTAAACGATTAAAGGAGGAATTCTTGTCAATATGCATTTTGAATCCCCCGACTGATTGTAAGCGGAGTTTGGCCATCCATATGGCAATAGGAACTGAACTGCTGGTCGTGCTGATCAAGCACCTCGTTATGATACTTATTCATTGATGCTGTGCATCGTTAATCTTCTGAAATTCGAATCCCCTTGCGAGTGCTTCAAGTGCCGCCAGTTAAACTGTGTCACAGTTATACCATTATTCGCTTATTTCGCTGGAGACAAAAGGATTCATTCCCGTTTCGCCTCATCCTTTTTCCTGGCAATTGCATTTTATTTAGCGACAACGGCTCATTGCAGGCATTTTTGCGCAAATCCTTGTGATTGCAATGAATAATATTTTTAATGCAAATAACCAGAGGACAACAGCGCAGGAGACTAGCGGCTCCTCCGGCTGGCGCTGGATGAGATGACAGTCGCGCTGACAGGCGGCAAGAATGGCAATGAGGCGGACGCCAAGTGGGGCAGCACTACGACTCCGGCGGGATGCGAGCCGAGTAAGCTGTTCCACGGCTCCGCGTGCTCCTTCTCGCGGCGCATTTCATTCATTTTCTTTTCAATTTCAATTCCCGTCAAGATTGCTGCGCCACCCACCCGTCCGTCCACTGATACCCCTTTTCTTCGGCATCCCATCAGCGCTCTCATCGCTGTTGTGGAAATCGTCCGGTAATGAAATTTTACTCATTGTTTCCCAGTTTGGCACTGGCGAATTGCAACGGGTGTTCCGAAAAGTATCTTGTGGAGTTTCCAGCAAGGACATCCTTATTCGACTGAGTTGCAGAACCATTTCTCATCTTTCAGTATAACTTGATTGCGATGTAGGCTTTCGGAAACACCCCAGTTGATGGCCCCCCACTCGTTCATATCCTTTATGTTCATCGGCTTGTCAGCATTGTCATCGTCAACGTCGCTTCGCTGCACTTCTATCGGTATCATCATTATCATCATCTGATATTCATTACAGTTGCATAAGAAGACATAAGAAGATTGGGGCAGGGAGTGCTTTGCGTATTATTATTCATGACTAGTAATTTGTTATCTCCAGTTGGCCCGCCTCGCATTGTTGTGTCCCTTGCGGATATTTAATGAAATTGCACTTTTGCATGTGTTGCATCTTGTGCAAAAGTAGGTCATTTCGCTTTTCTTACAATTTAATGCGCAGCGACGACGCACGTAGACAAAGTGTATTTATTTTATTTTCCAAAACATTGGGGACGTAACCTAATTTGCCGAGCCTTCCTCCGACTCCTGCGACTCCTGCAACTCCGGCGACCCCTTGGCCAGCGAGCCATGTCTAATTTATGCAAAAATCGACCCTGGCAAGTCAACTGGCCATATTTCAGCCATTTAGGCCAGACACAAACTGCCGAATTCTCCAGCCAGTAAATCCACACACGTACGCATGTTTGTCCATATAAATTCGAATATATATGTGTTTTCGGACATATCCGAGTGTAATAACTGGCATATTGTATGCAAATGGGACAATGAATAGATTTTTGCCCTGGGCAAGGCCATTCCCCCCCATTCACCCGAATTCCCCCGATCTATCCACGGTTCATTCAATTAGAAAGACAATAAGTTATAATGGAAATTATGGCTGCTGATGAAGCGGCTGGGGAAACATGAAATATAATCAGGTTTAAAGGCCGCACAACTAACATTAATTGGGAATGAAATTGTGGGCAGCCAGCTGAATTATTCGGTAAACTATTGCCATGTATAACCCAGTGCATCCAAATGTAATTCCATTCTACATAATCCCGCCTTAAATTCGGTTATTTAAACAAGAAAAGGCAGCAAACAGCCCATTCGATTTGCCCATTTCTCAAGGCAGAGCAAACACGTACGCAGTCTAGAGCAATTGATGCATTTGATTGCTGTTAAGTTTTTAAGTTGCAATTAAAAAGCCAAAGCAAGTCATTCGTTAAAGCGTTTGCCAATAAAATTCCCTGCTGAATGCAATTAATTTCCGGACGCACAATAAATAATAGCAGCGACTTGGTCCTTTGCCAAAATATGAATGCAATTAAGCCGGAATGCAGTGCTCTTCGGCTCAAGGATAAGTGCGCATCCTTTTCGAGCAGTGGTCGGGAAATGCTAAAATGCGGGAAAATCCACTCGAGCACCACATGCAGATGTCATGTGCGGTGGGTGGTGGCTCAAGGTTACGGGCTCCCAGGCATCTGGAATGCTCTTGGGACCTGACCAGGTTTAGTTTAATTGAATGTCAACCTGATAGGCACGCCGTATCCTTGAAGTTGCTTCTGTGCGTCTGTGGGCTTTGCTCCGATCTCCCCAGTGAAATATTCATGGAGCACATCGAACGGGAAACGAATGGAAGCACTTCAATGAAATTTATGTAATACAAAGACTAAATATATTGTTACATTCTCTGCGGAGGAGGGCAGACATGCAAAGCATGTGGGAAATATCATAAAGAACCAGTCATACCCGGCATAGTTCAATCATGTGCGGTATCATGTGTCGAGCGATATATTAAAATAAATATTGTAAATTTGAAATATATACTAAGCATAAGTCTAAGTAAGCACTTGAATTAAACTGAGTGCTATTTATTCGCTTAGCATTTGTTTCGAGGGGTACTCCCGCGTCGAGCATCCCTCCCCCCACTTCTGCTGCTGCTCATTTGGCAGGGCTAAAGCAGCGACATGGGATACGAGCACGCTCCACATTTCACATATCCTTTACCCCAGGGATGGAGCCTGTGGTCCGAGTGGGTGGGTGTGTGGGCAGTAGAGCAGGTAAACTGCAGCAAATTTCATACTATTGAGTGGTTTTTGAGTGCATTTGAAATAAATGTTATCAATGAAGTTGCATACTTTATGGCCGCAATGTCCGACACCGGCCCCAAGCACCAACCCCTAACCACATGCCGACCTCAAAGTCCCCGGGGAGATGGACGTGGAGTGGAGGAGATGTGGTGGCCTGTCCGTATAAAATGGAACGTTTTTAAGTTAAGTGCAGTCAAGAGAATCGACCGACTGACTAAATGACTAACTGACTGACTAACTGACTGAATGACTAGCCGAGTGACTGAGCTGACTGAGTGAGTGTTTCAATTTGTTTGATGGAAAACCAATTGTGGACAAGAGCTCGTCAAACTCAAACTTGAAATTCATTTAAATGCCGCACCATTAAAGCGAAACCCAGCTGCATTTTACCAATTTCCGAAGCGGACCTTGCCGATTGATTAAAGTTCGGATTTTAATTAAAACAAAAAGGCTGATAGGCAGATAGTTGGACCAAATATCAAGTAAACCACCCCCTTTGCATTTTTCGAGCTCCCTGCCGAAAAGCATCGAATAAATCACAAAAGCAAGCTAAATGCCCAGAAAAAATCTTCTCCGGGCCAAGTTGGTGTGAAAACATTTTGCTCTCAACAAACAAAAAGTGGGGTAAATCAGAACCAGAGGTTGAAATCGAAACAAAAACCAAAACAAAAACAAAGCCGGCAAAAACTCGACCAAAACCAGAATCCGGGCTTGCTGCAAGCCATTCCGTTCCCCAAAATACCAACACCACTCCCAATCTCCCAATCTCCCAATCCCAATCCCAGGCCCCAATCCCAAACCCCATCCCCATCCCCACTCCCATCCCGAAGCAGTCAATCCTCCGCCGGTTCCATTTCGATGGTACACTTTTGTCTGCTGATTGAAATGCCGTTTCAATTTTGATGTTTCGTCCTTTGTTGCCGTTTTATCCTATTTTTATTTATCGATTTCCTCCTGGCCTGTCCTCTCTTTATAAATAAATGTTTCAATTTTACCATAAAAAGTGCGACGAATATGCAAATTCCTCTTCTCAGCCAGCTCGGCTTTTTTGCTGTCCTAGCTTCCAAACTGAATTTTTCAGAACCGAAAATGAATGAGCAATCCGAAGTCCATGTCGTTTGCCAGTTAAGTGGAGTGAATACTGGATGTTTTGAATCGCCATGTCACGATTTATTATCCGACACTGGAAAATTGTCTAACACCTTAATTCTGTTTTTATAAAATCACTATCATTTATGTTGATCGAATAAACGATAAATGCGATAAACGCTATTCCACAAAATCACAAACCCAACAAATAAATTGCATATAAAAAGATTTTAGGCATCCAATTGTTGCATTCATGTTAGTTGGCCAGCAGAGTGGCCTCCGCTGAACTATACTAATGGATTTTCCGAATAATGGTTTCCATATTTTCAAGTAGCTTTACCACTTCGATATTGGTCGTAGTTGAAATAAAACTGTTGCAGAATTCACATACATTCATCCGCGGAGAACTCAATTAAGCTGGACTCGAAGGCGTCCCACAAGTTTTTGCCGTCTAAAGCACAGCGATCCAGCTTAATTGAAGGCAATTATGCGCTTATCAAAGCCCCGCCCCTCGGCCCAAGGAATGCCCATACGATTGTTCCTATCACTCGGCCATAATTAAAATGTTTTCTGCCAGCCGGGATCCGCAAAAAGTGGCCGAGCCACAGGCCTGAATGAGCGCTACCGCCAAAGTGGGCCCAATTAAGAGGAGCCAGTCGAATCTGTGAGATGCGGACGACAGCCCAGGCCGAGCTGGACATGTGGACATGTGGATAACTCCACCTGTGGCTGCTGCAAAGAGGCATTAAATCAATTCCGTTGTCAGCTCGCGCAATTCTCAAACGGGCACAAGAAGGCGGGAGGCACGTCCAGATGGACGGCATGCATCGGTGGCCACAGCTAGATGCTTTGTCCGTGGGTCTCCAATCCGAATCCATAGCCGATCCCAGCGATTCCAGCAATTTAACACAGCGCACAACGCCAAGAAATTTCTGCGATTCGCCCGACAATGAGAAACGCGTCGAGGTTACGCTCAATCAATCTCGCCCAGCGACAAATGTCCGTCGTTTTTTGGGTTCTGGTTCTGGTTCTGGTCAGTGGACAGTGGACAATGGAGAGTGGTGGGCCAAGGAGATGGTGACACCAAGGAGGGAGCGGTGGCTCCCTGTTCAAGTGCCTCTGGCTCACCGCTTATGGGCTCATTCATTTCATTTAGCTGCCCATGATTTATTCATGATAATTACTTCATTCGCTTAATTAAGTGCCGACTTCTTGCAGGCGTTGAAGTTTAACGGAAGCTCCATTTTAAATATTCAAACACCCGTTGTTGCAGCAGTCTTTCTAAAATTCTAGGAATTAAGCATTATTGGGGATTGTAAATTATAGTTTACTGTACTAACCATTCCATCTATCCTCCATTAGGGAACTCGATACGCGCTGCTCTTTTGTTACTCACTCAGCAGTCTGCATTGGCAGTGATTAGCTCCTTCAGTGCCAGTTCTGTGGGTCCTGTCTCTCGAGAACTAGCCCCCTTCTGGCCAATTCTGCTCCACTTCAGCACTCATCTCCGCGCTCATTTCCGTCTTCGCTAATTCGCCAAAGAAAGTAATTAAGTGGACTTTTTTGCTGCTGCAGTTCCGATTTGATTTTCGCAAGGGGAGCTGGCAAAGTGGCAGACGGACATTCATTCACACTTTTAGCACATCATTCGCATTGACTGGACTGACTATCATCTAATTAGGATACCATTAGTAGCCTCCCCGTGCGGAATCACCTGGCTTTCATCCCGCCGCCAGCTCATTGTTTTAGCCGCTTTGGCTGCTCCGGCTTCGCCTGTCTAATTAAAACTCGTTTAGCAGCAATTTCAATTGCGTTTCAAGAACCTGTTGCCAAGACTTCCCGCTGAAAAACTCCACACCACCCCCAGCCAGGCCCCCATCATCATTTCGCATTTTTAATTCTCTCACAGGAGGTGAAACTGCTGTGGATTGTTAGGGCTTGAATTGCACTTGCCACAAACTCGAATACCACTAAAAAGAAATGAAAAGCTCAAAAGTGTCTCAATTCGCAGAAGAGATTGTGACACTTATAGCTATAAATTGATTAGGAGGGTATCCAATAGTCGAGCCACTTGCACGACTATGTTCGCTTTTTTCGCAGTGCAGTGTAACAGGGTTTCCATTTCCATTTTCTTCCTTTCGCTGCTGCTTTTTGCTGATTGTGTAATTTTAATGTAATTCGCTTTTATTGTTTTTCATTCGTCTCCTCTCTGTCTTTGTCGCTGTCGCCGTCTCTTTCGCCGCCCATCGTTGTCGTCGGTGTGTCTGACATTAATTGCTAGTGCAAAAAAAAAACTGTTGTGCGGCAAAACACAATAAATTATAATCGCAAAAGTTTTACTTTTTGCGAGCGGCCTTTATTGATTCAATTTGGCGAAAAGCGAAACTGCAGCCCGAATGGGGAACCTGTCTGCCAGCCAGCACTAAGCACCTAGAGCCCATAAATCAAATAAATCGGTTTAAGGCCCGCCACCCACCACAGATCCCCCCGCCATCGATCCCCCCACCATCAGCCCTGCGGAGCAATTAAAATTTTTCAAGGGCCATCCGCAACTGCAATTATGATTCAACGAGTGCCGGTACTTTCCCGTGGCCAAAGACAAGAGGTAATTGAGTCAGGGGTTCATGGTACGAGGTCCGGGCTCGGGTTCGAGTCCGGTTCCACGTCCTGATTCCGGCATAACAGCCGGATACGGACCCTTCTGGCCTCTCGCACAAATCTACATTACCATGATAATTTATGGCGTCTGTTTTGGGGATCAGACCGGGCGGAAAAGCGGGAAAGAGCCGGGGGAAAATGCCCAGACACAAAGCCCTACTCCACTTCAGTTTTTTGCGATTTAATCATTTTCGTTGAACTTGAATACTTCTTGTAAACTAACAAGGAGGAATTCTGGAGCATACGTATGTCTGTAATATGGAACGAAACAAGGTAGACGAATGCACTGAAAAAAATAGTATTAAGAAATGCAAGGTTCAAAATTGAACCATCGAAAAAAATGTTACCTTTACTTACTGAAGTAAAAATTATATAGAATTTTACATTTTATTGCATTTTCCTTTCGTGTACTTAAACATTTGAGGCAATCGCATTACTCCAGCAAAATACGGCAAAAAGGACGAAGGCCAGGGGCGTCGGCAGATAGAAATTTAGGGGGAGGGGCCAGGAGGAAAACGTAGAGTTCATCAAAAAGGGATTTTGAAATACAAATGAATTTTCGGCATTCGCTCGGAGGCCGTCAGAGACAGAGGGCTTAACCAGTCCAAATAGGCGCCCACAAAGGCAATGAGCCGGGGGTAATGGGGCCGGGGGACCCCCCCTTCAGATGAAAGCAGATAGAGAGATGTACCCGACCAAGCCTCGCAATCAGCCAAAAAATGAAACACTTGCCTATGTGTCGAGTGCTACACTGAGAAAAAGCAGCCTGCAGTTATCCGTGATTGAGTTAAATTTCTTTTCAAACACATGACATAATACAGATGTATTACGTTTTAAGTGAAAGTTATGAGAGCTCATTGCCGGAATACTGGTAACCAAAATTGGGTCTTGGCTCGCTTCAATACTTTGGGCACTCGGGTTGGGTTTTCCCAAGTGATTGACGTTTGTTTGAGTGTGTGGGTTGGCGCCCCACTGAAACAAAGAAACGGGGGAAAAAAGTATATAGAGAGGCAAGGAAAAACTTTTGCTTGCTCTGCGAGAAATGCCAATCAACCCTATCCTCTGGCATGTGGAAAGTGTGGTGGGAGAGGAGGGGGCCTTTCACGGAAAAACAGGGAAAACAAAGGGTGAGAGCGACTGTCAACAGCAGCATTCTTCAGGGGCGGCCGTAAAAACGACGACTCATTTGTATTTCCTTGTCAGCTCCTCTGATCTGCTCGGCTCAGCTCTGCTCCGCTGTGTGCTCCTTGGTTGTTGTAATTTTCCAAATCATTTCAGCGGCTCAGTTGGAAAACTTTTCAAACGTTTAACTAGCCAGCCTCCGCCGAAGACCCCCTTCTGTAGCGGGGGCGTGGCACCGCTGGATAGAGAGGATGAAATGGAATGCCAAAGTAAAAGGCAGCGACGCGGATTTAAAAGTTTAAATAACTTTTATGTATCTCATTACTCAGAAGAGACGGGACCATCAGGCAGCGCTCCTCCGTGGAGCTGCTCCAAAAGGGGGGAGCTGGGGGAATAATCACAATGAAATCGCATAATTCAATTACAAGCCTCGTTAAGCCGGCTCAAGCGATTTTGTCACACTATGCCCATGCAACTACAAAAATGAATCACAAACAAAGAGCTTAAGTAGCGGGCAAATAAAGAGTTACAGTCTTACTTCTTGATAGAAGTCCAGATGCAGTGGAACTATATACTAGGTTAAAAGAGCTAGGTGGATTAAGGGTAACATTATTCAGCCACAATATTAATGAGAATTTTCTGCCTAACTTTGCTACTCTATGCTATCCAAGGGTATACCCACTTAAGGAAGTCGTACTGTACCCCAGCAGATATTAAGTATCCACCCCGTTAGATGGACAACACTGCTTTTGGCGGGAAACGGGGAATCAAAGTGATTTGTGCTGGCTTAGATGGAACGATTATCGGTTATATCGACGGATCAATGGACGAATGAACTGGGCCTCCGTTAAGAGGCTTTTCCTAAAAAGGGTTTCCCAATGCTTACCTATGTCAGCTGAAATCAGAGCTATTTCCTAACTGGCCAGTTGGGAGCATTTAAATCACTTAACCTGGCTCTTGTCTGAGTCTAGCGTGCTGTTTTCCACCTTTGAGCTTTTGACTTAATTGAGGTGCTGCGGATATTCGAATGGGTCCACCACCTGCACTTGAGTCCACCCGACTGGTGCACCCCGCAATTAACCAGGATTGCAATGCTTTTAGCTCCCCGGTTCGTCTTCCCTCAGAGGAAATTGCAGCCCTCAGCAGTTGCGACCCATCATTGGACGCTGCGGTCATGGTCCACCCCAAATCATTTTCATTTCCAACTTGATTTTCTTACACCTTTACTATTTCATTTCCCAACTCATCGCATCGCAGCTTTGCGGGGGCTTCCTTCCTGGCATTCGTTTTGCATTTTTAGTTTCTTTTAAGTGAAACCTAAAAGCTTTCACTACCAACAGTTGGCTTTTCCTCTGTCTGTAGTTTTTCACCATTTTCACCATTATCACTGGCAGCGTTTTACTTGCCAGAATCATGAAATCGTTTTGTTCTCTCACTCTCTGTTCATCGTTTTTCCAGCATTTCCATCTTGCTTTTTTGTGATGTGTAAATAGCATTTGCAGGTAGGTTACTCACTGCGAAAAGGGGCTTTCCTTTAAGTCAAAGTGAGATAAAAACGTTTGGCATTGCAGTGCGTTTCATTTTCGTCTCGTTTCGTTTGTTTTCATTACCTTTTATCGCTGACCCCTGACCCCAACTTCTCCTTCGGCTGCGTGGGCTGACCTCTGACCCCTGACTCCTGACTCCCGACACTGCGTGGCCAAGTTAACGAAGTCACCCATCCCCAGCGACTGTGGTAATTTAAGCAGGACAGGAAGGCGTCGCCGTGGAACAGTGTTCATTCATTATGAAGAACTCGCCCCCGAGGACTTTTCATTTCGTTGCCCGAAAAGCGCATAAAATGTTATCCAATGTTTTCGCTTTCCGTTTAGTTTGATTCCTTTGACAATTTCCGGTTTGTTGACTCCTTTTCCTTTCTGCTCCTTTTGCTTTTCCCGTGCACTGTCCCTTTGTTTTGCCGTCTTTTATGGTTTCTTATTTAAAAGCCATAAAATTCAGCACATGTCTTCAATTTGGGTGTCTCGGCTGTCAAATTGGACATTTCCTTCGGGATACCAAAGGGTCCAAAAAACAGAAGAAAAGGGAATAAAACGGAAGCTTGCGTAAAGTTTTGCGGCCCATAAAAAGTAGACTCCATGACCGAAAAGGGGCGGGATGGAAGCTGGGATACGGACATGGACCAGGGAGATATCTATCCTGGCCATTGGCCAAATCAACTGGGAGGAATTAGAAGGGATCGCAGCTTTGATTGCGCTGTCAATTCTGATTTGAGTGTCTTACTTAAGTCGCTCTAATGGACTGGCCAACAAAGATACAAAGTTTTCTTCTGGGTTGGCCATATCTGTTGACCATCGATAATCATTTATCGTAGTTTTGGGTCCCAGCGAACTTGTTGTCATTTGTCTAAGCCACTTATTAGGTTTGATATAGCACAGAATGGCCGATTGGAGAATTTGTTAACTCTTTTCAAAAACGGCTTTTAACTGCTCAATTACCCTTTATCAAACTATTATTTCTGAATTTTCGCTTTAAGTGCATTTTGCAACACCCATTTAAGCCGCTCTTTAATTTTAATTTCGAATTAAAGCAATTAAAATGTTCACCACAAAGTGAAAGGGCAACAAACAAAAACTAACAAGAGGGCGGCCCAAATGTGCTGTTTTTAAAATTCGCCCAGTTGAATGCACTTTGCGATGCCACGCCCCCCAAACAAAACAAACTTTCAGCTTGGTGGAGCTGGTGGAGTGGGAAGGGGTGCAGGAGCTCTGAAGGATATGCAAATTTTTCATTAGTTGAAGGAGCCAACTATCGCCGACGTCATCGTCAACGTAATTCCGCCGAGGAACCCTTGGGGCGAGGAACCTTTGTGGTCAGGTCCTCGATGCGATGATTGTGCGATTTTTTAATCAAATCGGCGGCCGATTATGTGAGTTGCCGGAATGTTGAAACTATAATTTCACGGGGGGTCGTGTAGGGGGGGAGGGGTTGCGAGGTCGGCCAGCAATTTGTTCGCTAAAACAAACTTGCGCTAAAAAGAGCTCAATTTAACACATTTCATATGTAAATACCTCAAAGTACAACACGGCCAGGGATCCCATTGGATCTCGCCCCTCCCCCACCCATTGCCACTCCCCTCGGGCAGTAAATTACCACAACACGCAGGTCCCATCCCAACACCCATCCCCATACCCACACCCATTCCCAAACCCATTCCCGATTCCGTTCTCAGTTCCCAGACGAGTGCAAACTCGTTCGAACCAGGCCATAATAATCGCCTTTAATAAATTATCGGCTTGCGCGGCGCGAAAAACGCGAGGAGCCCCAAACAAGCTGAAGGGTGGCTGGTCAAGGGGTAGGGGGAATGGAAAGCGGAATGGAAGGGAACCTGCATCACTCAGCGGTCAACAATGCAAAAACGGGAGCATGTCCAATGGCCAGACACTGAACGAAAAGGGAATTCCTATATCTTGAGATATGTATATCACTTCGAACAAACCCTTCTTTACATGCTACCTTTTACTACAACAGAAAATATCAAATCTTAATAATTATGCTGCATACTTCAATTGAATTAAGATTATATTCTGGCAAGCCAAAAATCTCATTAACTCCCAATTGGCATGGCATTTTCTTGCCGTGTAGCTCAGGCAAGTACTCAGGCGATGGCCGACATTTAAATTGCTTTGCATGTGTTGCACTCCCTTTGGCAGCCACTCCCCCTTTTGCAGCTGGGCCCTCGATGCTCCCTTTTTAGCCCCCACTTACGGCCAACTCCGTCTCGTGTGCTCAACTTGCGTGAAATTTCAATTCCTCGCACTGGGAGCTGGGCTTCAATGGGGCAATTGCTGTAATGAAGTGCTTGAATGCCAATCAGCGGGAATGGAGCGGCCAGGACGCAGTGGGTTAACCTTAACCCATGCAGCCGGGAAGATGGGGAGCTCCCAGCTGGAGCTGGGCAGCGGGGCCTGTGGCGCTGCAATTTTGACATAATTTTTGATAAGTTGTTAACAAAAAGGTTGCCAAATTGTTGAGTAAATAAGAGTGGATGTTGACTCTTCGACCAGGTCACGTAAGCTGCTCCATTCAAGCTCAAAGCCCCATCCACCCATCATAATTGCTGCCGTTCGTTCACGTAGCCGCAAATTTATGAGGTGATTTTTCATAAAACGTTTTCTCCGCACCGCCGACTCGGCGCATACTTCTCGTATATGTATGTATGTATCTCGCTCGTATTTCCCGCATGTCCAAATTAATTTATGAATTATTTTCTTTAAAATACCAAGAATAAACAACATGGAAGCTAGCAATTAACTCCGCGCTCCGACTGGCGCCTCCGGGCCGCCGAGCTCGCTCCTCTTAAATAAATTCGCCAAAGTTTTTAATAGTCAAGTGTTGAAAATTGAGCGGCTGGGTGTTGACTGATTTATACGCGATAATGGCCCGGGGAGGAGTGAACATCGCCGCCGGTCAAATGGCCGGCAATTAAGCGGCTTTCTGTTGGTTAAAGCCAAACGTGCCGGAGCCGTCCAAGCCAACTCCCCTGTCTGCTTCCAGGATCCTTTGGCCGCCGTTAGCAGGTGTAAAGCCCCTCGCATAGTGCACTTTGCAGGGCTTATGTTGGCATAGGTCAGGTGGAATCAGTAATAGTGTTTTTATTAAAGTAGAGTGTGCTCATGGCAATGTACTTTAATCAATAATAACACAGGTGTAAGAATTTCAGCCCTTAGAAATGTAGAATTTGGTATTTAAGCAACAATATTGCGTATACGCCTAGTTGTACACTTATCAGTCGCCTAATATCTGAACTTCGCATGGCGTCAGCTTGTAAAGCTAGACTATTCAATCCCTGTGAACTTCCTTAAGTCCATGACACATCCGAGTAACCAATCATCTTCTGAGTCATCTGAGAACCCAATCCTACCCCACAATTGTAATCTGTGACGCAGCTGGGGACAAAACTATCAACAAATTGCCGATCGGTTTCACTTCATTTGCGGCACTAAATTGCAGCGTAACTCATTTTCTCTTCATGTAATCAATGTGCAAATTACATTTTGGCTAAAAGATTGACTCGATTGTGCAGGGCGAGTGCGGCAATCCGAGGAAGGTGGTGGAAATCGTTCAATGTACTGCGTCAATCAAGGGAACTTCACTTGACCTCCATTTAAATCATTGACGAGAGGCAGCCCGCATCCGATGATGGTGTTTGTCGTTTCCACTGCTGCACTTGGAAAAATCATATGCAAGAACATAGTGTAACTTGAAATGGAAATGGAATCACTTCCATTTTAGGGTTGAAGGATAGACCACACTGACTTGACTCCTTCACTAGGATCATGGTCATGCAATCAAGAATTATTTATAGACAACGATTTATTTCCTGAGTGTGTGAAATGGAAGGGGGCAATCGGAGACCCGGCCAGATGGCAACGGAAGATCCAGCCAGTGTCCCATGTCCAGTGCCACAAAGAGCGAGAGGAAACGCATTGCAAACGTAATCAAGTAATCAAAAGTCCAAATCACGGCTGTGACAGAGCCAAATAATTTGCAATGCGGCCGGGGGCCAGAGGCGTCCGTGAAGGGCAGCGAAGGGGGCCTGCGATCTGCATTGCGTGCTAGCCCCGTGGGACGGACATGCTGGAGGGGCAAAGGGATCTGGTCCTCCGGACACATGCAAAGATGGCACTTAACGAAAGCAGTCAACCGACAAGTGATTGAAGTGAAACAAACCGACGAACACTCAGCAGCACATGGGCGCCGAAGGGTCAAAGGGAGGCAGTGGCTCCGGCCCCCACAACAAATCAAAGGTGGTGGAGCAGCCCTCCAGCCGGTGGACACATCCACACGATGGTCACGTGGACTTACATGTGCAGCGTGGAGGAGGAGGAGTGGGAGGAACTGACTCATGACAAATGCCGAACTCCGACTTATTGAATGGGCCGATTTCTCTGGGACGACAATTGATGCGGAGCCATAGAGTTGTAAAAAACATTTCAAAGCCCAGAGTTCAGACGGAAATGCAATGAACTTCTGACATTTTAAGTGCTGAAAGGTAAGATTTCATTCACACAGGAGTTTTTAAATCGAATGGTTGAGAGACAAGCGAAATCAGGAGAATTAAAGGTGGCACAGTAATCACTGGGATATTTAAAGTGCTGATGGAGATGTCTAAAGGTATGCAAGAGCAGATAGATCTTAAACTTATACCTATTCATTTCGAACCTTATGTGAATAACTCCAAGAATCTACAACTCACAGATCGATTATATCGAATTTCATTGGTTTGGGCAACAGATTTCCCATCCAATTCATATCAATTTGTCAACTGCGACAAATAAACTATACATATACAGCGACCTCTGCTGCAACCCCACCGCCCCATGCAGTGACCCCCAATGACCTTGCCTACAGGATATGCCATGGAACTCTGAACTTGTAAGCAGATCAAGGCACGTAGACGAACCTGAGCACACATGTCCACCCCGGAATCGAGGGGAAGACGGTAGCTTTGGATGGCTACTTCTGCGGCAGTCAGCAAAACTATTCCTCAACTCGTGCGGACAGAGCAACGGAGGAGTAAGAAGCGTGGAGTGTGCACGGAGCAGGATGAGGGACCAGACGCGGAGACATTTTTTATGGACGCCTTGGATTGGCGGACGTGACGTTGATTTGCTGGCAACGCCTTGGAGGTGACACCCACCCAGGCCGAGGACGAGAACCACAAGGCTTGGACTCGTCTTGGAGTCCTCAGGAGGAGACGTCATAAAATGTCGCAAGATTTGGCTAACAGAAAAATAAATTGCTAGCTGTCCTGGCCCACAGTTCGATTGCAGCTGTCACGGCCATTTAGCTGTTTAGCGCCGCAAAATCTGGCCAAATCCTTGAGAGACCCACTCCGCCATCTAATTGCGAATGCAGCCAGCCAGCTGGGACTGCAGCTGGGTGGCATGGGACGTGAATAGCTTTGGATTTGCTGGCCACCATCGGCCACCATCGATTTGCGGACAAAACGGCGGGGCACGTGCCACACGGATCGCATCATTTGTGTGGCTCCCCGGGCAAATCAGTCTCAGTCGGGGAGATTGGATATATTCAGTCTGTTGGTTTGGTATAACACTCCGTGATATGCAAATACAAGACCGAGTCACTTTGAAAAGAATCCCGGGATCATCCTGCTCGCAAGCCACTTTAAAGCCACTCGCCCTTTTGGCCCTAATTCCCGACCTATTGGCATTGGCCAAATGCTGTCTTTTAAATTCCCCTTTTTTTCGGTTCTTTCGCGCAGCCCTCAGGTGCTAATGAATTCATAATGGAAGCGGGCACTGGGACAGGCCATAAATTATGGACCGCTGCGATGGGGATATATTTGTAAGGTAATGTCGAAAATAATGGAAAAAAGGGCCAGCCAGAATATTTTGCCCGTCGGCTGTTGTCAGTTGAGCGGGCGGAATGGTAATTTCATATAAATTTTAATTTGAGTTGGGATTTAAAAGGAGAGAAAGTGTACTTTTCAGTTGGCAACATAAACAGACGCATTGGCGGCTTCACAAAACTTTCAACTGTTAGTCCACACATTGTTATGACTTTAAGCCCTTTACAACCGTTTTCATTTATATTACGATTAGGATTTTCTAAATAGCGAATCCTGCCTCTCTATATTCCGGCAACCAATATGTTTTGATTGTGCTCTCTGCAGATTTATTTACACTGCTAATCCATGGAGAAATTGACGTTTGATTATCAATTTCAATTTGAGTCGCTAAGAAATTCATGTGCAGTGGCCTCCGCTCGACTTCAACTTCTATTTGCCGCAGTCACTCTAGGCCAATGTGAATGTCAGCTCGTTATGGATGTTTGCCTCCGGCATCTTTTATTAATTGAATGAGGAAAAATGCATTTTCCGACGGGGCCTAAATCAAATAAATGTTTGTTTGAGCGCGTACCGCAAAAACCAATTTGATTGGAATTAAAATTCGAAATAGAATAAACAAATGTCGGCGGAGAAGCATCGAGAACCCTTCTTCGGACCCACTTTTACTGCAGGCTGAGCAGCATCTGCAGGCCCAAGCACAGATACACATCCCAATCCCGTCTGGGCAGATGCTGATGCCAAAGCTGATCCTTAGCTTGTGTTGTAACAAGTTAATTGAATTTGCACTCAGCCAAGCGTCATGCATTGGGGCATCATGAGCTTACGAGTGCACAGAGCGAAAATGTGGTCTCAAGTTCACAAAATTTATAAATAATAATCGTGAAAGGAAGTTTATTAGTTAGCATCAGCTTCTGCAATTTCAGTATAAAACTTAGATAAACGACTTGGCCACGCTGTTTCCCAACTGCAATTGGAGCAAACTTTTTCTCCACGTGGAAAATGAGCTGCGAAAGCGGAGCTGGAGCTACCGATACAAGTTGCTTATTTTATGGCCAACTCTAATGGAGGACTCGATTCTGATTCCGGCTTCTAGTTCGCTCGGCATTTGGCTTGCCGGATACCCATCCTTAGCAATGCTTGGCTCGCTCCCCTCGTTTCGCCTCGATTTTTCCAATTTTGTGATTTGCACAGATTTCAACCTGACGTCCTGGGCTATCCTTCGCTTCCGCCGGGTCCTTGCAGCTCTGGGTTAGTTTGTTGCCAGGGCTTTGCGTCCGTGCTTATCCAGCAACATTGTCGAAGGTGAGACCCGGCTTCCGAGTGCATTAAGCGCATGTGAACGGGTGCCAAACAATGACGCCTCCAAAGCCACTCCGGCGGACCCCTTTCTTCTTCCACTGATCCCGGCAGACAAATGACTCACCAGAAGGATTCTGGGGACTCATGGACATGGTCGTGGAACGGGGTAGCGGCAGCGTGCTTTTAGCAGATTAGTTTTCATCATCTTAACATTCCTAATTAATGAGGCCTTTGTCGCTCCGGCACAGCTCCTCTTGTATGTAGGTGTTAAATCAAAGACCTTAGCACCGCGTGCATGTCTGATGAGTAATGAGGATGGAGTACGGGCAAAGTTCGTCCTTGTTTTCCTACTTTCTTGCAGATTCCCAGTAATGAGCAGAAAGATTGCCCTCCTCAGCGAGCAATGCAAATTTCCAGGCAGCTTTTTAAATGTTTAACAATTGTGTTGTGTTCACTAAATGTTGCGAGTGTTTTGAACTACATTTTCAAAAGGAATCAACATTCGATTTCCTCCTCGATCTGACATGGCCATCCAAAATCATATCACAAAATCACATTTCATCAATATGATTTCGCCGCAACCAGCTAACATCGGGATTCACAATTATTTGCGTTTGCCATTTTGATACTTTTTATTGAACCCGATGCGCAATCATTAACACGCATCCGCGGCACTTAATTAGGCCTGGAAAATGGAGAATGGAAAATTGGTGATGTGAAATGTTTGCAGTAATTCAAATGGACATCAACACTTCACTTGATGAATGGCATTTCCTCATTTGTGTTTGATATTCGAGTGCTAATAGTCGTAATAATGCCGCATAATGAGTGCCGAGGCCAACAATGAAAGCCAACTTTTAGTTAAAAGTCAGCGAATCCAAAACAGTGCGAAATGCAAAAACCCAAAGTTTGTAAAACTAATTTCCTCCAACTGATGGCTGAATTTCGGTGCTGGGTGGCGGACGTCTGAGGGGAAACGTCAAAATGTTTTTGACAAGTCCAATTTTGAAATTTTCAAATATATTATTTTCGCCGTAATTAACTTTCTGGCAAAGGCAATTAGCGACCGCACACAAACTCATTTATATTGTTTTGCCGGATTACAAATATACATAGAAAAATGGAATTAGCAATTTATATATATTGAAAGTTGCGCTGTCGCCAGCCAATGTGGTTCAACCCATTTAGCACTCTGCTCACGAAGTCTAACAATATCGTAAATAATGGAGTCAATTACATTTTGCATAATAATTACAGTGTAAATATGTTTACACGGGAGCGGTTCGGGAGTCCTTCAATGTCGATTAGGTATGGTAAACATATGCATACCCACACATCCATTATAAATAAATCTGTCAGTCTCGTAACACTTATTTATACAACTAATAAAATGCACTATTCCTAATGGCGCCATCCCCCCACCCACCTGCTCCGCTCCTGGTCATGGAAATAAAGTGCAGGGATCGAAATGAGCCGGGCGCCAGTCCTCCTGAGTGGCTAAGTGGAGGGGGCCGGATAACTGGGTAACTGGGGAGCGTGTTAGCAGCCAGCGAGTGAGTGATGAAGCGCGTCACGTCGACAGCAGAAACAGCTGGAGGATCTGGAGGGGAACCAGGAGGAGGAGCAGGAGCTGGAGTTGGAACAGCGGGATGGTTGCCAACGGGAGACTCGTGGAGATGCCAATGAGAATGGCAGCCGCGGTTGGCTGACATTACACTTGTCCCACTCACCAACAGAGATGGCATCTATAAAGGCAAAGGAATAGCTAAGAGTCCATCCATATGAAGTGGATCTTTTGTTAAATAAAAATGTGTTCCCTACCGCAGTGATTCATATAAAATAGTCAGTATTTTGACCAAAATAACCGATTTAATAGCCCAAATCTTGAATGCTGTACCTCATTGAGCTCGTATTCGCATTCCCAATCGAACGGCGTTCCAATTTGAACATTTCAATTTTTTTCGAATTTTTGCAAAAATTGGCAAAAATCGAATTTTCAAAAACTTGCAGATTTGTGATATAGGTCGTTAGTATGGATCAAAAGCTGTGCAAAAAAGTTATTCCTTGAGGTTTGTTACTCTTTTTGGCCGATATATGGCGAAAAGCCTTCTATTTCCAACCAAAAAACACGAATTTTAACCATAGAAACCAATGCAATGGTCAAAATTTTGAATGTAGTACATTGTTAACCTCGTAATCATATTCCCAATCGATTGGCATTTCAATTTGAACATTTTATTTTTTTTCGATTTTTTGCAAATTTTGATGATTAACCCCTTGCAAAAAAAGCAAAAATTGTAAAAAAAAATTTTTGAATTTTACCCAAATTTGATACAAAATGTTAGTATGGATCAGTAGCTGTGAAAGAATGTTATTCCTTTTGGTGTGGGACTTATTTTGGCCAAGTTATGATGAAAGGGGTATGGTTCATACATACATTGCCTTCCAAATACCCAAATGTCAAATGAATGAATCGGCTGGAAAGTGATACACTTTCGATTGCTAGCTACCAAAATGGCTCCTTAAAATGCCAGCACTACCCTTCAATGATAAATGCAAACTGCGATGAGTGTGACTGTTCCACGACTATGTCTATGACTATGGCAAATGCCGTTGACTCGGAGCACAATACACAATAATTGCCAAGTGACGGCAGCTTGCGGGCGCATCAATAACGAGTGCTTGTCACCCGGTGAGCCCACCATCTACCATCCACCATCCACCCGCCACCCGCCACCACCACCAACATCAATCCACATCCAGGCAGTGCACCTCGGATCCACTGGAGCACCGCCGGGAGCGAAATCACACCCATTTGTCAGGGAAAAGAAGTCGGGCGGCGAACGACGAAGTCCACGTCCACGGTGGCGGCGGCGGCGGCTAATTGCAGTTCATGCGAAAAACATCGTTAATCACTCATTGACAGTTTGTTATTTGTTAAACAAAGCTAATGACTTAATGGCATAAATGGTGTGGCAACTGCACCGCGGCCCAAAGGATATCGAAAGTCGAGCCCGGTCGGAGCAGCTGAATAAATGACACGACAGCTCAGGGCAGTCGTCCTCTGTTCTCTGTTCTCTTCGTGTTCCGTAGTTATGTAGATAAACAATAAGCTGACAAGCCGGGGCAAAATTAATTGTCCTGGACAGCTTGGGTGGGCGGGGAGACTGGCGGAGTGGCGTGGTTTTATGGATGATCACGATATGCCCATGGGGCGAAGCAACTAGTTAGAAGTGGCAACGGAATCCCTCGTCTCACGGGTTATTTGGATTGGCAACTAGAAATAAAGTAGGACTCATGGGCATTTCGTAAACGAGTAGTTAAACAATTACCACAGTACCTATATTTCCAACACACATCCCTACTGAAACGGGTCCAAGTCCATGTCATTCACATCCAAGTCGCTGGATAAGGGTCTCTGTCGGTCTCTCCTATAGACTTGCCTTGACCTCCGATCGATTTGGTGTGTATCTTCGTCATCATCCTTATCCGGCGAGGGAACATATGTTTGAATAAGGGTTCTTCTGTGCATATCCGCCACTCGGCGGGCGTTCTCCATATTCCGCATTTGCATGACCACGGTTTCCGGCATATGGACCACCTTCCGCCGGACAGGATGATGCAGGAGCGGCACAGACGGAGCGAGGGCGACCGTGCGGGAGGGGCACTGCGTGGCCAGGTTGCACTGATTGCATCTCATGGGTCTCGAACGGATCTTGTACTTGCAGCAGTTAACGTGGAAAACCTTCGAGTTCTGAATCTTGGGACGAAGAGTGCTGCGTTTATGTTCTTTCGGCAGCTTCACTTTGATTTTCTGAGGAAGCTGGACGTTCGAGTGCACTTTGACCTTCCTTCTAGTCTTGTGGTTTTTGCGTCCCATTTACTCGATGTGATAACAAGAAATTTGGAATTATACAATACACTGACTACTCTGACGTTTTAAATAATATTATTTTCCAAGGCCTTTGAGACGATCATAAAACAAACACGCTAAAATTCTGTTCTATTCAATCATAGTAGGCTTTTCCCAACCCTGTCAGATGTCTGGGAAGTTTTCCTTTCCATACCTCATTCGTATTTATTTCATCGTAGGATTCAGATCTATTGGTAGAAAGTAAGAAAAAAAAGTTCTCAAAATTTTAGTTCTATACAAATTTGGAGTGAACTATTTTATAAACACTTTCGGAATATCTCGAGCTTTCCACACATCGAAAATGAATTTTTGCTCAGTACCTTACGAAGCTGATTACGGCATGTACGCCGATTCCAAGGTACAGATATTTGCTTTGGCTTTGTGGACTTGGTATACGCACTACACAATGCCGTGTTCTTCCATGTTTCAGATGAAGAGCGTTCCCCAGTACCCCCTAAGCATGGGAGTCGGTCAGGGTCAAGGACAGTCCATGGCCATGCAGCCGCTGAATCCACCGCAGATGAATCTGCAGATGCAGATGCCCGTGTGCCAGTCGGGCGCTTCGTCGTACCCAATGCAGGGTATGCCGCTGGGCATGATGCAAGGGGGCAATCAGATGACCCCCATGTCGACGATGAGCACCCAGCTGCCAATTGGAGCGGTGACTCCCCTGAACAGCATGACCATGATGCCCATGATGGGTAATCCCATGGGCGCCATTGATGCCCCCGGGATCAATGCAGTGCTGCCTGACCTGCAGCCAATGACCTCGATGGGTCAGATGCAGCCGCTGCAGCAGTACAATCCCACTGGCTCTACCACCCAAATGCATCAAGGACGTCTGACGGGCGGCTGCAATGCTGTGATGTCTGCGCCCTGTCCCTCGTCGCCCTCGCACACTGGCGGCTGGAGCTCCAGTCCCAGCCCCAACCAGATGATGAACAACTCCAATATGTGGCAATACAGTCAGCCTATGCAGAGTCACCAGCCGCAGTACCAGCAGCAGCAGCAGCAACAGCAGCAGCACTTCCAGCAGCCGAGCCAGGGACACCAACAGGTCAGCCGGATGAAGACCTCCTACGACGCTCCCATGTACCGGGATATGCGGAACGGCCTGAAGTAAGTAGATCTCGCCCAGGGGCGCTCGGCATCCTAATCCGATCCATAGCAATCCCTTTTAATCTCTAACCCTTAGCGCACCATCCATGCACGACTCCTCGAAGTACAGCAAAGGCAATCAATCATTCAATTGTGGTGAGTACTCACTTCTTATATAAAAGCTTGTCCGCTCAAGGGAGGAGCGTCCGTATGGACAGCAATGATATACAATGTTTTGCTTTCAGGAAAAGCGGTTACAAAGGTCCCCCATTGGCGTTGACGAAACCGTTGAGCCCATCATTAGTTGTTTTTGTACTTTTGCATGATTGGTGTCTCTTTATTTACTTGTTCCAAGACTTCCCCTACGCAAGCAAACAAACAGATACTCAAACACACAAGAAACACAGACTTGGCCACAAACATATTGGTGTGGAATAAATAGTTTATATGTTATGGCCAAAATGGAATTATTCATTCGTTGTTTTTCATTTGGCGACTTTAAACGCCCTGATTTATGGCCATCAGACATCAAAATTGGCAACATGTTCGCGGCAAGCGGAGCGGTGTGGGGGGCTCGGCCAAGGAAAATTGGACGAGGGAAAAGCTGGAATGGCGATGAAAAATTTATGCTGACCGCATGATGAACGCATAAAAAATGTTGCCAACTTATGGCCAAAATGCAATCCACAACCCAGTCGCTGTGCGGAGTATAAACAATGGCTTTATCGGCCAAAGGCATCAGTTGGTTGGTTGGCTGGTTGGTTGGTTGGTTGGCTTTCTCCCTCCGATCCAGGCCCCACCCAAATCCCTTTCCTGCGTCCCTGAAGAATCGTTAGATTCTGGCCAAGCCGGGCCAAGGTGTGAATATTTTATGTGGCACTATTTTGATACCATAAATCTTTTAGTAGTTGATTCAGCAAAGTTCTGCGTGTTACCGCATTTCGTTCTGTGGTTTCAGCTCAGTTCGTCTCGCTGCGTTTCTTTCAATTTCTGCATTCTGCATTCTGCATTGCAGTCCTGGATTTCTCGAGTGATGGGCGTAACGATTGTGGCCGAATCTGCCTTTGCTTTTGATTGATTAAGTTGGGTATTTAATTTGGATTACATACCCATTTTTTGGCCAGATGGAAGTTATTAAATTCTTAAAACCGAAACTGTTGCAACGCAATCAATTTTTCGGAGGTCCACCCTTTTCGCTTCAGCTTTCCTTCTTCAAAATACAAGAGGGCAATCATCTCTGCCCATTGGGAGCAGGATGCGCAAATCCCATAAAATGCACATACCCGAAATTGTTTTTAGCTCGGCGGCAACGCAAGCTTTTAACATTTTTCAGAACGCATCATTAAAATTAAAAGAAAGTAAAAAGAGGAAAAATGGAAGCCACAAAAACAGACAGCTGAATGGACGTTGAATGGACAATTTGAAAAGTTTTGGGCAAGGAAACTGCAGCCCTGGACAATGTGAATGCTCCTTCTCTGGGTGAGAAGTTTTCCGCAGCGGAGGCGGAGCTGCGAGGGGTGGGTGGGGGGAGGATTGTCAAAAGTTTTCGGAGGAGCCCTACATAGTTCCCCATGCGCTGCAGCTGCCCTCTGGATGCAAAATTTTATTCATGACGGAAGCAATACTCAAATTTCGTCTATTAATATCTGGGAAAAGGGTTTCTGGGGGCGCTGGGGGAATATTCCTGGGTCCAGCTGTCAGCCGGAGCTGGGACCAACTTCCAGGATCCCTGCGTATACCAACATCTGTCCAAGTGCCAGTCTAACTGTCTGTTTGCCTGGCTGACACACACACACATATAGCGTCTCTCATCTAAACAAATGCGCATACAGATGTGGTCAGATGCGGTTGGTGGTGCGATGCACTGGGAAAAATAACTGGTTAGCTATTGAAATCAAACTAAAGTATGAGCAAGACCAATCCATGCAAGCCCATTATTCCACGGCTCTCATCTTTGTTTGTAAATATATGTTAATTTAATTGGACGGGCATAGATTTTTCTTCCAGTGCCAGTTAGCCCGTTTGCCCCTTGCTAACGTAACCTCAAATTGCATTCCTAATTCCTTTTCTACTCCATCTCATCCCAGTTCGCCGGGGGAGCACTTTCTGCAAAATGTGCAATTTCCGCTTGAAAGGCTGGCTGGCTACAATCCATCCCCGAATTCCTAGAAATATTTTGCAAAACAGAAATTTATAATAGCCATTTTATTATTTTGCGGCTAACTTCATGTTAGCCCCAACATGCATGCGTCATATTATTGTCCAAAGTGGAGTGAAACGGAAGTCATTCAGTCAACCAGTCAGTCAGTCCGTCAGTCAGTCAGTCAGTCAGTCAGGTGAGGTGGCAGAAACACTTTCCATCCGAAGAAACCAGGCTTTAAAATATTCTGGCCACTTACATTGCGCAAATGTTTTGTTTCGGATTGGCGAGTGAAACGAGAGCTACCGGCGAGAGGGCTTTTTGTTTTTCAAATTTGAATAATTAAAATAGTTGGCAGTAGATGAGCTTTGGCTTCGCAAACTTAGTAGGCTTACTGAAGTATGTACATAAAACTAGCATTGTTTATCGATGCAATTACCTCAGATGAGTCTTAAGCGACTCCGCATTTAAGTATAAAACGAAGCAAATCGTGGAAACTTATCCTTTAAAGTTCGAAAGGTTCATAGAAGTATGCTACAAATTTATTCTGAACTGCCATGAATCTATTATATTACATATTGCACCACTTTGGAGCCAATTTCTAATTACATACCAGTCCATCCTCCACATCTTTTACCAGAATCTTTGGATTTCACAAGCATCCTCTTGAATGCAATATTATTTCAGATTCACTCACTTATCCCCAGCTTACCGACATTCAGAACACTTAAAATCGCTCTAAAATACTTAAGCTGCTGTTTGTCAATTACCATTTACACTGCCAGCTTGTTGGTTTGATGTCGAGCAATTTTGTGTTTTAACCCCAGCAAAGACAAACTTGTGGCATCCACAATGAACATGAATTTTAACTTGTCGTTTGTTGCATTCGTCAACTGCTGTTGTTTTTGCCGGCAGTTCCTGTGGCTCCTGTCCATGTGCCACTCCTCGCTATTGACAGAGATCCGAGGGCTAAACTCATTCGCACTTGGACGGAAATGTTTGAGTCCTCGGTGTCCGTTCGGCCGTCTCTTTCTTGCCCCAGCCGTCCGTCTCTTTCATCGCCGGCGTCAAGGCGTCTCTTTCGCTCGCTGCAGCTCAGTGGGCAAAGTTCGTGTGCCTTGTTTTAGAATTTGCAGTCTGCTCTTCGGATTGTTAGCCCCATACCGGCTGTCCGTTCTATGTGGGCCAAACTTTTTGAAACTGTGCCAACTTTCGGCTTGTTTTGCCTGATAACTTCATCATCGTCGACGTCCTCTCGTCATTCTCATTCGAGTGGAACCGAAAAAATGGGGCAAAAAAAGCCAGCTCACAAAGAAAATGAAAACTCGTTGGCCAAATGTTTTGTCATGATTTTCCCCTGCCACACAGCCTGTCTCGTCCGTCGTTTGGGGCCTGCCTCATAGACTCCTGTCGCCCTGTCAATGAAAACCCTGCAAGTTGACTGGGCATGCACATCACTTGGCCAGATTATCGAACATTCAAGTCGGTTCAATGGAATCCTAACTCCAAATAGGTTAATATGTTCGTAAACATTCAGTAAATTCGTACACGTATAATCGCCAGCTGTTATGGACTTAGTATTTTATATTTTATTCACTAGTTGCATCGAAACTATTCACATGATAAAACTTTCTTCTGCAGTGCATAAATTGCGAGAAATGAGAGAGTAGAGCCATAAACTTTGTTCGAATCGGAGAAATTCGAGATATGAAAGTTCATCCCTGGACCATTTTCCACCTGAGCTAATGGCTCTTTGTTTTTGCACATTTTGTAGCTTTGAGTAATTAAATTTATGGATGCATAAAATGGCAACCTGTTCGAACTTCGGTCCGATGCCGCCCCTCCTCTCTTCACATTCCCCACTTTTTCGGCCATGTCCATAAATGTCCGGCCGTAGTTCCGAGTGTCCATTTGGGCCACATCCACATCCATTCGACGTCCAATGAGCGGCTTATGTGCGCCCGATGCTGCTTTGCTGGCTATTAATTTCGAGTGGTTCGGTTCACTTTCGGGCCCATGTGTACACATGTTTGGCTTGTAAAAATGTCATGTTAATTTGTGGATTGTGCGACCGAAATGGAGCACCGAGTGAGAGCCAAACCCGGGCGAAGGCATGCAAATAAATGTCTCGCACAAGCCACCCACTCACGGCCAGATGCACCTGGAGAAAATCATAGTAACTATGTGCAAATAAGCATGTATGTATTCTTAAGAATGTTTGGAGACCATTAAAAGAAGTTCAATACTTTAATTTATGGATCTCATAAGTTAAGTTATATAAACAATCCTTATCTAACCATTAGATTTTTTACTGTGTATTTCGGCCTCACACAGATACTCTTCCCCGCACACAGACACACCCTCCCGCGCAGCGCAAGGGAGCGAAAGAGACGGCAATCACGGCTTTGGAGACGGGCTTTTTGTAGATTTATGAGTGAATCTGATAAGTGCTGCCAATAAATTTTCGGACAACAATTTACAATGTTCAGTTCATGTTCTTTTCCTTACGATTTCCATGGGGGAATCGCCTGAAATTGGGATTGGCTTGGGTAGTGTATTTTCGGTTATTTTATTGCAATCTGTTGGCCAAAAGTAGGCTGAATAAAGATGCCTGAGTGCCGAGTATGAAGAAATAAGTAATAATAATATTACTCAGGCAAAACAAATGCAAACTAAACTGATATGGATTTTATGGGCATGAAAAGTGTTATCAAAGGTACTTCAATTACGAAGGAATATTTTGGCCAAAGTATACCCAAAAAGAGTAATTTGCATTTCAATTTATTTTAGCAATTAACTTGATTTTCTGGAGTAGTTCTTCTTTAGCTCTCAAATTTAAAAGCCAGCTGAGCCGCATAGATATATTTCAATAAGTTATTTCTACTTGCATACTTGTATAATATTCCATGGCTTAACCTCATGTCCACCATTTATTTGTAATCCATCCAATTACTATATTTCTTGAGGACTTATCACAAAGTTGCTGCAGCTCGCCAAATGAACAAGTGCCCATACATTGCGCATACGTACGTATACGTAATGTAATCACAAGCATTGCCACACTCACACTCGCACACCGAGGAGCATCAACAAAAATCCAACAATGGCAACAAAACCACAGAGAAATCAGTGAATTATACAACATTTAAGCAAACACAGAGTGCCAGCTCTCGCTCGTTGGTTCTAGAATGCATAGAAGCCCGGCAGAATTAAGTTAAGGCGCTTCCGACATCCTTTCAGGATCCTCCTCCGGCCCCCTGGAAAACACAATGGAGCTAGTGCCACGACGAAGAGCCCAAGTTGGCCAAAACTTTGCACACTGCCAGCCGAACGGGTTGAGGCCTACACTGATAAAAACAGTGTGCAAATGAGCATGTCAAAGATGAATAGGCGAAGTGTTCGAAACTAACTAAAAAAACGATGTATGAGCCTACGCATCATTTATGAAGTTGCTACCCTTTATTTCATTTTGAAAGTCTTTCTTTTTGGAACGTAACCTTTTAAATTGTTTTTTTTTACTTTATTAAATATCTGAGAATAATAAAAGATTCGGATTGATCTTGATTTTCCTGCCTGTATAGTGACTGAAAGAAACCATCGCAGCAGAAGTGAAATAAAGTTGAATGTAAGCAAACAAGTTGAACCAACAAACCAAGTCTCTAATTGTATTTGTGTGCGTACGTGTGTGTGTGTGGGTGGGCGGGAGCAGAGAGAGAGGGGGCGTGGCAGTGTGTTTTATGCGGCAAACCGGAACGCACCACTTTGGTGGTACAAAATATGAAGAAGCCAAATCAGCGGGAGAGCTGACGAGGAGACCCGGAGCAAGTCCGAGTCCAACAAGACGTGAAATGCAACTTTTTCGGCACAACGCTCGAGCACAAAAGCCTGGACAAAAACACACTCGCAGGCAGCCAACAAGGAAGCCAACAGAAAGCCGTGCAAATGCACAAAAGCCAAACAAGAATGCCAAACGAAAGGAAGGAGTCCTGCGCAAGGAGCCTTCGCATTCCGCACATCCTCGCCATCAAGGACCCTCCATTTGAGGCGGAGTTTTGCGGCACGTTGAGGTGAAGCATTCCGGGATCGCAGCCTAAGCCTCGCCAGCTGCACCCGAATCCGGATAGGACATCCGCCGAGGCACAAAACAGAAGGAACCAAAAACCAAATAAGCCACTGGCAAGGGGACAGGAAACCCAGCATCGCAAGAGGCGCCTTTAAGATACCTTTTAAGGATTTTCGATTATCAAAGTGATTGTCTTAAACTAGGAACACAATAAATCTTTGTTAATTTTCAGATAGTTTATCTAATGATGATAACTAATAATATATCTAACTATAACTACTAACTAATAATATCCTTTTATAATATACATACAAATGGATCTGATATGTAATACTCCCTAAGAAGGGAATCAATTGTAGATAATCACATGGCTTATCTACGCATGTTACCCAAAAGCGATAGTATACCTTTGCCAGGACAAAGGACGAAGTACAGCAATCCGGAAATATGGCAAAGAAAATGGAACAATCGAAGTGAAAGGGTCGTGTGGAGTGGGAAGCGAGGAACCAGGATCCAGTGAATGGAGCTGCGACATGAGTACATTTGTTTATGTGGAGCCCGAAAAGATGGAGCAACCACATCCCCAGCCTGCTCCTCCTCCGCCTCCTCCTTCTCCCAGAGTACTCCTCCGGATGGCAAGCGTTGAAATGGAACAAATGAACTAAGTCGAGAATTGCCAACTGCACACTTGAGTCGCACAACGAAGTAAACCCACAAAAGGAGCAGCCCGAACAAATGATTTCACAAGAAAAGTTAAACTTGTAAATTCAAATTTCACATTTGTCTGGAATTCGCAATTACACTTTGGCAACAACAATGAAATATGTCCGCCTGGCACATCGCTACACCTGCCCAAAAATCGCTGGATTTGGCCTGGGGTTCGGATTGGCCCCAACATTCCCCCGCCCTAATCCACCTCCAAGCCCCATCTTCACGGCTCATTGTTCGGCCTGGCAAATGGAGCATGGTTGCGGTGGAGCACGCGGGGAGCGGCAAGAGCCCAGTTGCCTCCTAAAGCATATTGTAATAATCCAAATGAAATTAAATGTACCGTAAACATTTCGAATTGCGATTGCTTCAAGGATCTGGCATTCCGCAGCAACAACATGGTACAACTCTGAGCTAGGATTGAGCGACTATAAGATACCCTCCACTTGTTACGCCGAAATAATATCAATACTTTTATGAGAGTATATTTTAATATATTGATACGATGGCTATTGTTATATGTTCTACATTTTGAAACTGAAATAGAGCTAAGATAAAATCCCTTGGAGAGCCAAGAATGCTGAGCCACTTAATACCCTGTACAAACACGAACAATGTCAGGTGCAAGCGGTGCTCCCACGGTTGAGCCAATAAAAATGTCGGTAATTGCAGATGCGAAGCATGGCCAGAATCCGGATTGGGAATGGAGCAATAGAATGTGGGGATAGGCTGCGAGAGGGGCTCCACATTAGCTGGCTGGATGTTGAATGCAAGTGGTGCAATTATGTGCGGGTTCTTTAAAAATATTTTAAGATCTACATGCCCAATCTCACGGAGTAAGCCAGAAATGTCTCGAAACCAACATCAAAATGTATAACAAAAATTGATACTATTTTGGGAACTCTTAATGTTTAAAGTTAACTTAGGGCTTTCGATCTAATGATTTATTGGAAATTCCTCAGTAAACTGCCATCAAATTAGCCTGCTGAACAATCCGCCATCATCATCATCATCACTCGCAAACATTGCAAATTACCACCCACCGCAACGTAAATCATCATAACCATATTTCAATCGCTCCACAGCGATCTGAATCCCCCAGCGATTTGTGCAACTATTCAATTGGCTCGACTGGATGGCAAGGAGGCATTAAATTAGCGAAATCAGGCAGGTAAAAATAAGGAAAACGATCGACTTAAGTAAAAGCCGGCCGCCAAATTGCACATTTTACAAGTTTACGAACCACTAAGCGGAGCCAGCAGGATCGCATTTTGGCGAATTTATTTCTAAAACAACTCTATCGCGATCACCTGGCGACGCAGAGCGGCCCATAAAGCCAACGATTTATTGGCCAAGTCGGCAACAATTTGACAAGCAAATTGCTATAATTTCTGGACATTGCAAGTGGGGGGAATTCCCCAGTCCCCCAATCCCCGATTCTTCTGGAAGAATGCTGTGTGGACATGAGCAGCGCTCTTTTCGCGCTTTTATCTGCGCAAATTTATGCTGGCGATAAAGCCACAACGACTACTGGACTGGATCCTCTACTCTGGAGAGGAAGAGCCCAGGTCGGTGGAGGAATCACGTGGCCCAAGGCTGGCATCTAATTGCATGGCCATTCGGATGGATCGGCGCTGTCCGCTGGAGTTGCCATAATATCGCTGGCTTTACGAGCTGCCAGAGAATCCCCGAGTCTCCTCCACATTTCCCCAGCGACCACACATACATCAGAACATCAGAATCAGAATTGTCGAGTGCACAAAAGTTTTTGGCGATCACTTGGACTATTAAATCGCAATTAAATGCGTGACGTGTGGTCTCCAGGGAAGAAAATGCCGAAATGGCAATCATCATTAAAAATGCAAAAGGCATAAAATTGGCCAGAAAGAAGCCCAGAAATATAAATGATTTTCCTCATCAAAGGCGGCGATAAGGAAGTATTCTCCTTTTCGTTCGAGTCGTAAAATATCCGACAAAAACTCCGACGACAGCGTCATAAAAATTAAAAGAAAATCACAATCTCGGTTTGTTTCTGTCGCCTTTGTTTGTCGTTTCCTCAAATTTAATATCATGCCGTACTGTCCAACGAAATAAGCCTCTTTGAAAAGTGACCAGGACGGAGTTTCGGACTAATTGTTGCTCAGTGCGTGCATTTGGGAATTACGACAGTTGGGCTTTTGATGGCACTTAGAAAGCCGTTAATCCTAATTTTATGCATCCAGTCTGTTGGCCTGGCCAAGCCAATTTAATGGCTCACTTCCCATGGCTCATAATAATGTTGATTCCTTGCTGATTCATAAATATGCGTTAGGCGGGGAAAAAGGGCATACAACAAATGGGTGGGGAGATGGGTTCATTTACAGGTCCCCAAAGCAACAAATTAGGACTGGAACCAGCGGGATGGTCATGGTTTTTTTCAAGTTGTCGAAAAAAGCTGAATTTGTCAAAGTCAACTATCATTTTAAATCCACTTACAAGAATTACTTAAATTTCAAAAGCCCGTTTGTCTGTGGGACATTTTCTAACACTAACTTTCAGAGACGATCTGATCAAGCATCGATAGCAGGCATATCGGTATATATGTTAATCGACATCAAGGAATTTTTGAGCACTTCACTGAAGTAGGCGAAAAAGTTGTTGAGTTATCGAACGAATAAAAACATTTATAAAAAATGTACGGAGAAACTACGCTAAATAAGGACCACGTAATTAAATTTATCAGAGTAAGTTGTCTTCATATTGAGAACGGGAAGAACGTATTAAATGGATATATTTGTTAAGTTGAAAATTAACCATTGCTTGGGCTGCGATGAAGTGGAGATAAACTTCTCGAGAGCGGACAATGTCCACATAATCATCTACAGTTTGGCCAAGGATCTGGCAAAGGACCTACCGGCTGTAACGCCCGTGGCCCAAGCCATCCTACTCCTCTGCTCCCTTACCTATCCGGATTCAGATAGTCTTCAGACGATTCCGCAGCTGGAAATCGGCAAGGGAAGCGTCTCGATGAGCTTCAAAGTCTATCCCGTGGATAAGGAACAGGAGACGGAGCCAGAGTCGGAGAGCGACCTGGATGAGGGGCCCTCCACCTCGAAACAGGCCCTGGAGCGACTGGAGCAGCGTGCGGAGCGCAAGGCCAAGGAGGCGTCCTTAAGGAACCTGCATTCCAAAAGCATCTTTGTGACCGTAGAGCGCAGATTCGATATGTTCTTCGCCCTGGACACCGTTTCCTATTATATAAACGGCGGCAAACGCCAAACGTGCCGCCTCCCGGAGTTCCACGCCAAGTTCTTTGTGCGGCCCCAGTACTCTATCAATCTCCTGAGGCAGCTGCACGAGAAGTGCTCTGGGAACTGGCTAAAGGTCATCCAAAGCGACGGCGATGGTGACGCCTTCAAAAAGTTCAAGTAGTTCGAGCTACTCCGATAGTATTCCCATTTATTGAGGACTAACCAACATCTTTGTTGCAGAGACCCCGACAGTCCGTTCGAGACCTTTGTGAAGCTCTTCGAAAGTAACCCAATCAAATCAAACGATACGATTGGCAAGTTGGCCAAAACATGCCTGCACGTCAATGAGGCAGTGCGTCTGACGGAGCGCGAATTCATACTGGAGGTCTTCAACCAGGTGCGCCATATATTCGAATACATCACGGCCCAGGAGTACACCGTGTGGTTTCTGGTCCCTTGCCTGGGTGACAACGACCAGCTGCGTTCCAAGGTGAGCACATCTGATTGCAGTGGGTTCTTAATTTACTGAGCTCTCTATCCACTAGACCCTCGAAGACTTCGATTTGACCAAAGTGCGAACGTCTATTCGTCCAGCCGGTGACACCACCAACATTTGGTGGGATCATACTGATCACAACATCAAGGACATTCTATTGGTGGCCTTCCAATTGGACCTGGCCACCCATGTCAATCAGTCGGTTCTCGTTATCAGCCATTTGGAAACGGTTTGTACAATAAAAAGTACACTTAGATATCAATTCAAAGGATTGTAAACGTATCCACTTAAACAGCTGGCGGAGTTTTCCACTATGCAATATGTGACGGCCTTCTTTATGAACGACTTCTACGCCAAGAAAAACACGGAGCCCGTAAGTAACTAAATAGCTTATAAAAACTAAATATTAATATTTATTATTTGGCCTTAGAAATGGATCTGCCACCGCTACTTGGAGCGCATCATTGATGTGGCCTTGTTCCTGGGCGTCATCGTCATCATCGAATACCCAAGTGCATTTACTCTGTTGCAGGAGGGTCGCCACTTGATCAAGTGCTTCCAGAAGGATGATCCCGAATCCTCCAGCACCTCCCAATGGGAAATATTCGAAGATGTGGTCAAGGAGAGCGAGTCTGACCTCGAGTTTCTCAAGGAGGCGGTGGGCAAAGTGCAGCAGAACGTATAGTCTTCAAGAGAATACACTAGGTTAGTCATATTATTGCAAAAACTTGGCACATACCCAAACCAACTGACTTGCGTGCAATTCCAGCTTCGCCTCGAACAAATTTCATTTATCTGCCGTCTGCGGATATTTCCATGCTCATTTTCTAATTACGCCACAGCTCACGGTCCAACTTCACTCCGGCTGCAAACCCATTCTTCAGCTCCATTTCAATTAGGGTTTTGCCGGCTGTCAGTTCGAGTGCCACTGGCGGAGCAGCCGAGGGTCCTTGCACCACCATCTGCGCCGACCCACAAACAGCAACTACAATGGCTGTCAGACGAGAAGCACGCGTCATTTGCCGGCGAAATGCATTTGCGTTAACCAAGAGCATTTTTAGCCAAAATCACTCGGTGACCCAGTTGCAAAGCCAAGAGCACGGAGATACATCCTGATGGAATGCTGACTGACTGGCGGACGGACTTGAGTGATTGGCGGTTACTGGGGCAATTATTTTGGACGCTGATGGGTTCCATCATTCTTTTGCAAACACAATCTTTAGTTATACATTATATATACATATATTCTATACAAGAGCAAGCGAGGCGAAGATTTTCCATACTATATTATTATTATTAATCTATTACACCGTACACATAATCATATAGAGACGTACGATGTATTTTATATCTTAATTGTAAGGTTTTTAAATAAAGATATTCCTTCCAATTGTGGGAATAGATTGAGTAATTATTTAAGATCTAGCTGTGGGCTGCATTTCCAGCATGTAAATGCAGTTGTTATATTTGTTATTAATTATTTGTTATTATTTCCGGCCGCGTTGCGTGCCACATTTCGCACATCGTCCACGAGCTCGAGAAGATCGCCCGCCGACATATCTGCCTAGGGATCGAATATATATCTCCGATCCACCAGATGTGCATGAGCATAGCGATAAAACAGCAAATTAGTTACTACTGAAAGTTATTGGATGAGATTTCAAGATCATTTATTGGAATACAATCAATGAAAACATGTTACATGTTATTGGAATCGCATTATGGCCACTTCAGTATCGGACCTTAGGCACGGTCACCATGTTTATCCTCCAAATCATTTGATTTGGGTTTATCGTCACCCGAGGACGCAGTTCTCTTTCGCGAGCTCTTAACACCACGCGATGACGCAGCACTCGAATTGAAATGACGAGGGATGTCAGCAATTGCTCCTCCTCGTGGTGAGGTTGCTCTCCGTTTGGTGGCCCTCCCATCCGGAAGTTTGGGGCGCTTCTTCTTGTACTTTGTATTTTCGTCGTTTAAGTAATCTATGTTGTAGCACCAACCGCAGACCTGGCCCTCGATTATGATTTCATTCTTCCTGCGCTTGGCGAAGTGCACCATGAACTCTTTGGGATCGACAACATCATGGTGCAACAGGGTGCAGAAGCGTGACCTGGGCTTTTTCGGCTCTCCGGGATCGTTGGTCTTCATCTGGAACGGATCAATATTTTATTCCACTTTTCTCTGACTTAACTTAAATGGGTTACTTACTGGGCTCTTAGGGTTTTCCATTGATGTTTGAAAAGGTAAGACCGTCGGTCGATTACGAGAAATACATGCCCTAAATTGGAATTGGTAACACTAAAGCACAATGTTCCCCTACTTCAAATATTTCGATATATAAAGAGTGAACTAAATTGGATTCTTAGCATTTGGCGCAATAAAGGTATACAAGAGAACTATAGTTAATAATAATCTCCCTGTACAGAAAGGAATATGTTTCTTGATATGTCGATTTCTTGGCTGAAACCCATCGGTGTGGCCAAAGGTTCTGCTTCCAGTGTCATCAACGACTTTTTGACGCAATCCCTAACCCACGACGACCCACTCACTGACCGCTGGCAGCTGCTAAAAGGGCTAGCGAGTATTAAAAACTCGTTTCGACTAAATATTTAAACAGTTTATTATGCCGGAGCCCCGATGCCATAGCACGCCACACATGTGGGCGTGGCACTGCCACCCACCGTGTAAAATGGCGCGTGCATTGCGCGAAAAGGAAATTCAAATTTGAATTAATTATGATGCCACGCCTGGATGCAGGTCCCCATGTCCTCGTTACCGTGTCCTGGCAGATATTCCAATTTGTTGCTGTTTTTGCCACTGCCGTCGCGGTGGTTCTGCGGGTCCCCTGCTCCCTGCTCCATGCTCCCAGTTCCATGTTCTCCTGCACATGGGTGGTGCATTTGTTGCGTTTACCAAATAACAAATAATAGCACTTACCGCCCCTCTGGGCGCGAGTGTGTGTGTTTGTGTGTGTGGGAGCTGTTATTTAATTTTTTGCTTAACAAAATGCAAACAACATAAGCAGCTTGACGGTGGTTTAAGGTCTCTGGCTGCGTGAAGTGAAATGTTTTGGAAAATTTGGCCAGCAAACAAGAGCTTAACCCGCAGTGGTCTTTAAAATATAAATATTGAAATTGAGAGGAAACCAAAATTCGGCGGATACTAGACCGACTTTCACTACTTGTAGGCCAGCTAAGATTTTTTCGAGTTCAGAATGATGTTATAAATGTTTTAAAGCCATTACCCGCTTAAATATATTTCGCGATATTGATTCATTTTGCCCGCAATTTGCCACGCATTTGGGCCTTAAACAAAAAACTCCACTTTCGGCAGAGATACGCTCCACAAAGTCATTAACATTTAACCGATCAAAGCACCGAGGTGGGCGAAACAGGTGAAATCATCAGCCATTGAATGCCCCAACCAGCAATCGGAGCCACAAAAACAGCCAGGAAGAGCAACAATCGATGGAGCCAAAAAACAGAGAAGCGGAATATCAAATTGCAACGCACAAATGGAGTCGATGGAGCAGGCGCTCTATCAGATATCTTGTAATTACCGAACAGTAGCAAAAAGTGTAAGCATATACCATAGTTTTTTTCAAACTTTGATTCAAATTCATTTGGTTTCGGTTTTTCAGCATATATATATCTTTTCAATCTTCAAAAGAAGGGTATGAGATAGTGTTGATAGAAGCGGCGAAAGCGCGAGTTTGGTGCCTGCATTTGCGTTTAATTACGGAATAATCCAAAGCGATTGCGGAGCAGGAAAATCGATATGGAGTGGTAATGGTGGAGGGGCGGCAGTTTCGGGCGGCTGTGGCCATCCATGTCAGTCCCAATGATCCAGTAGCGGACAGGCCGTTGACGTTGCTAACCCAATTAAACTGTCGCCCGACTGAGCAGATAGCATCCTTGCACGCCACCCCTCTTGGAGTCCACGCCCTGCTCCTCGGCCACCCCCGCTGCACTGGCGCCGACTGGGGACCACATCGACCGAGTAGCAACTCCTGTTGGGTCTGCCATGAACTGGCACTCTGCCCAAATAAACCGCAGGAGCAAAAGCCACCGCTCCATGGACACCCCCTTCCCCCCTGCTGTTTCCACCCGTTCATTTGCTTCGTGGCGCTTCAATAGCAATTTGGTTTAACTCCTTTTTAATTTCAGCCACACTTCCGTCTCACCGCAGTTGGCTCCTCGAAGCGAAGCCAGACACAGGGATATAGAATATATAATAGATATGGTTGGGCCTAAAATATCAGATAGGTATCAATATAAAAGTATGCTTCACAAATCCAGAAGTTTAACGTTCTTCTTCAACTGCAAACTTTAAGTGCAGTATGCATCCACCAGCAACCATTTGAAGATGCTAATCCGCTGATATCCTCTTTCGTTTTCCGTTTCTTTTCACAGCTGCGACCCGAAATTGAATCGAATGTTTTGTTTCGCTTCGGCGCCCGAAAAGTTTCCCCAGCCAATATCCTGAGGACTCCTGCGGCAGGACAATTTTCAGCGTCGTAAACGGGCAAATTTCATTAGCATCAGGCTAGACATCATCTGCCGAACAAAAGACGGCGAAAAGAAATCTCCGGAATGAAACCATTTTGCTCAGTCAGTCTGTCTGGGCGTAATAAAATTTGGCTAAATGTGCGCAGCGTGTCCTGAAAAAAGTCGTCCTGGAAAATCCCTCTCAATTTGAAGCGCTTTTAATTGTACTGTTTGGGGGGCGTTTGTGCCATATTTGTAATGTGCAAATATGCGAATATTGTTCTTCATATATATGTATATAGATGTACACAAATGTGTGTATTGCCAACTTTCCCTGTTGACTCTCAACATTTTGTGTTGACTTTTATCAGCGGCCTTGAGCGGGTTCAAGACACTTCCTCTTCAGTTTTCCAGCCGGCTTTTGTTGAACTTCTTCAAAGTTGGGCAAACAAATGCATTTTCCTTCTGCTCATGCAATTATACCAGGCAAATCGAGGAGAATTCCTCCATTGGCAGGCTTGTTTTCCTTGCCAATCGAACGAATTCCCTTTGGCCAGGCTAGTACGGCATTTTTAATTGGTCCGATTTGGGGTTTCACTTTGCAGCTTAATTGATATCGACGGCTTAAATCGGCTGCATAAGCGAAAACAAACACGGGCTCAATAAATATTGTGATTTAATTAATAATGGTTTCAAAACTTGTCGATTAACTCTATCAAATGCGAAGCCATTTCTTTGTGGCAATGCATTTTCCGACCTCCGCCGAGATAGTCCTGTAAAATAAAACACAGGTAAATAAATATTTTTGTTGAGCTCTAGCTTTTTCAGTTACCTTTAATAATGCCGGTGCTTTTATGGTTTTCCTCCGGCGACGTGCATTATATAATATTTATTAAGTGTAAATAGGATTGCTCTGAATTATATTGCACATTTGGGAATTTAATTATCAGCTTTTTGCTGGCGTTGAAATTTCATTTGTAATTAATTTGGTGAAAAAGTAGAAAAACACAATTGCCAATTATCAAAACAACAATTATGGCCAAATGAGTTAAATAAGTTAAGCGTGAAATGGCAAAAAATTCAATTTAAATAGTTCGCCTTTCGCTTGCCCCTGAAAAAATGTCTTTTATTCGCCGCCGCCATTTGTTTGATGCGAGACAAACATCAGGAATTAGAGCCTCCGGCGGAGCACTCGTTTCATCACGGCTCCTGGATGGAAAGCTGTGAAATGTGGGTGGAAAGAGAGGGGAAGTGGGCGGCAGAAGTGGGACATGGCGCAGCATGCTGTTTCCTCCTGGCCCAAAGGAGCATCCTTTGTTTGTAATTAATTTCAATATAGCAAGGCATTACAAGAGAAACTCAGTAAATTTCAAAGTATGCTGCGAAGCCAATAAACTCGGGCGAGCAGCTTCCACGGCATAGTGGGTGGTGGTGCGTGGTTCTTGGTGGGTTGTGGGTGGTGCTGGATGGCTCAAGCACTCGCAAACACATGGTGTGTAAAATAGATTGTGAATATTGCACACGAGACGCGTGAGATGAAAGAAAATGCTGAAATTTAAACGTGATACTATACACGTGGAGAACGGGCAAAGTTTACATCGTCGGTGGGTGGCATTTTCCGCCCACCACCCATCGCCCACCACCCATCGCCCACCCAGCGGCGCATTACTTTGCCCATAAAAGTAGTTAAATTATGTTGACTGCAAAACAGCGCCCTCGCATGACTGTGTTAGTGTGCGTACGTGGGCGTGGCACTCCGGGGGCGGTGGCTGGGTGGCTTTTCCTGGTATGCAGTTCGGTGAGCCAAGGTTGCTGCCACACAGACACAAATACCGATTCGTATTTTTGCGCCAAAGCAGATAAAAGTAACTCGCACTCGCCATTTTAGTTAAAATATTTGCACGTTCGCTGGGATTCCCCACGCCGTCGATGGGCGTCAAAGGGGAGGGGCAACTGTTTGGTTTGCTGTCCATTTTATTGGAATTCTCGCTGGCATATTGGCAGGCGAATTGTTTCGGTGGCCACCGCCGTTTCTCGATCTGCACACAAATCCACCCAACCAACAGGACCCAATCCACCCACTGCGTATGATTAAACTCGAACAGAAATCGGGTGCTAGGAATCATTAGGAGCTCCAGTAATCGTAATTTTTTTTCGATTTCGATTTGATCAAAATCTCTCGATTTCGTTTTTATGTTCTCTGGTTTTTTTTTTTAACTTTTTGCAATCGGAATGTTTAGTAAACAGCTGTTTCTAAACAATAGAGCTGCCACCTTTTTGACTGCACTTTGACCGCTTATGTAATTAAATTAAATAGCATTACTTACGAACAACACCCTTAGCTCTCCTTAAACTTAATTAATTAATTATTTTATATTTTATGTGTAAAAATACAAAACTGCCTGCTTCGTTTTACCAATAGTACGGCAAACCTCTCGATAACTTTTGGCGACGTATCTATCGACCCCTGCTAAATTGAACATTTTTTTTGCCGATTAGAAAATGTTGTATGATAAATCTGAGGTGGGGTCAGAAATTAATTAAATCTTGTGGTGGTGTGGAATAAACAGCAATAGATCACTAGATAAACTATTTTTTGATATAAAAGAAGGCATTTACTTTTTACTTCGGCAAAGGTGGCCGTTTTACAAATCCAAAAATTCTTACGAATTCGAAACCGGAGCACCGATTTTGCGATTTACTGGGGCACGCAAAACGGTAAATATACGTTGTAATGTTATCGATAATATAATGTTATAATGTTTATACGTTACCGGAGTTGTTGTGGTGATGTGGAATAAACAGCAATGGATCACTAGATAAACTTTTTTTTTTTATATAAAAGAAGGCATATACTTTTCACTTCGGCATAGGTGGCCGTTTTACAAATCGAAAAATTCTTACAAATTCGAAACCGGAGCACCGATTTTGCGATTTACTGGGGCACGCAAAACGGTAAATATACGTTGTAATGTTATCTATAATATACTGTTATAATGTTTATACGTTAACGGAGTTGTACAACTACTTCAGTCATGTATCAAATCGGCAAGGTAAACCAAATACAGCAACAGGATTACGAACTACCCGAGCCCCCAAACGACTCCATATCAGCGCTGGAGTTTGCGCCGCGATCGAGTTCCTGGAACGCAATCTGCGCCGGAAGTTGGGATAACACTGTGCGCATTTGGGAGGTGCAAGCGGACAGGCTTGTTCCCAAGGTCATGAAGTCGCTGGAGGGCATACCATTCGATCTCACTTGGAACGACTCAGGCAACAAGGTGTACCTGAGCGAGTCCAGCGGCCAGGTGTCCGAGTGGGACTTGGAATCCAACCAGCTGAGGAGGGTGGGACTTCACGCGCGAGCAGCACGCACCTGCCATTGGGTGGGGCCCTATTTCGCCACAACCTCCTGGGACAAGTCCATCAGGGTGGGTATTATAGCTTAAGCTATACTACTATGTACATCCGGATAGAAGTTTCATTCTTCCACTGCAGTTCTGGGACCCGCGTGCTGCCATGGAACTCACCAGGATGGAGCTACCAGATCGAAGCTACGCCGCCGATGTGCTGAACGACGTGGCGGTGGTGGCCTGCGGCGATCGCTCCATCCTGGTCTACACTCTGCGGGGCGGACCCGTGGAGCAGGGGCGCATGAAGAGCCCGGGCGAGGCCAACACCCAAGTGCGATCGGTGGCGCTCCACCAGGACATAGATCTGACCAGCTGGCTCATTGCCAAGACGAATGGCATGGTGTTCGATCAGAGCATGGTTCACCGCACGGCCTGTTTTCCAATCAGATGCCATCGGCGGGAGAATTCGGGCATCCTGGACGTCTATGCAGTGAACGAAGTGAAGGTCAACATGGTGACGCAGCACATTGCCACTGTGGGATCGGATGGAGTGTTCTGCTTCTGGGACAGCCAGATGCGTTCCAAGCTGCTGGAAAGCAAGGTCCATCCTCAGCCAATCACCAAGTGCGCCATCAGCGGCGATGGCAAGCTCTTTGCGTATGCCCTGGGCTACGATTGGTCCAAGGGACACGAGTACTCGGATTCCAGCATAAAGCCCCACATATTCCTGCGCCAGTTTGGAAGGAATGTTGCTGCCTAAAAGCCGAACTAAAAGCTGTATTTTTTATACCCAGATTAGAGTTCTACCATTTTCTAATTGCAATTAGGTGAGCCCCTGTCGGCTCAAGTTTGATTGAAATATTGCAGCCAATTTCGCATGCAGCCCAAGTTGGCTTCCTGTCCTCCTGAAGCCTAAGGAGGAGCCGCCTGCTGCTGTTATCCTGCGCTTCCCGCTTGGCGACAATTAACAAACCGTCAACTAATGCTCATAATGAGCTTGCATGCGATTAATTTTCCACTTGAGCTGTTGAATTTCACGCAGCCTCTCGGCCTGCTTGCTCGATGCCCCATCTCGAGTGCACTCCATAAATCATATTCCATTGTCGCTGGCAGTCTCGAATGGATGGATGGATGGAAAGGGAGGGGCACAGGATGGGTCTTATCTGGTCGGAGAATTAGGAGGTGGCAATCGCCGCCATCTCCAAGAGCCGCACTTAATGCCGCTTCCCTGCACGCCAGCTCTGCATATCAGAGACTCACGTCAGATGTCACTAATCTAAATTTATGCAAATTGCCAACTGTCTGAGTTGGCTCACATGCGATTTCCTCCACTGCCACCGGCGGATTCCAGATGCAGATCCGGAGCGGAGACCTAGAGAGCTTCAACCGAAGACTGGGAACTGAAAGCGACTTTGCAACAGTTGTAAAAATCCAGCTAAATTCAAATTTGACATGCAGCAGAGTCCAGAGACTTGCAGCCAAAGTTGGCGGTGGAGGTGGTGGTGGATATCCGCGGACTCTTTTCCTCCGCGCTCATTTGGGATGCAGAGCAGCTACCAGTTACCATTTCAGTTACCAGTTACCAGTTGAATCAGCATCAGTTCGCCTGGCAAGCTCTTATTAAATTAAAACGAAGGCGTTTAAGTGCCGCCCCGAGCCAGCATACCACCATGCCGCATGCCACCATGCCAACATGCCACCATGCCCCATGCTCCATGCCAAGATGCAGAGACTCAATCTGATATGCAAAACATTTTTGAAATAACTCAGCCGTAAACAGTTTCAGCTGGAGTTTCAGTCGACGGTGGCTCCATGTCCCAGCCAAGCTCAACTCAGAACTTCTCTCAAGCTTGGCCAAATTAATTGAAAAAGTTACACGCATCGCTAGCTCCTCTTATCCACCACGGCTCCTTGTCCCTGCTCCTCCAGCTGGGCAGCTCGCCAAAGGAGTCGGAGGCATTCCAGCTGGCCAAAGGATTCGCACTTGATTAGTCGCCCATTTGGGATTGCAATAGCAATTTATGCATAGAGCAGGGCTCGATTTCCTTTTCACTCGAAATATATCTCGTAACTCAGCATATATAAGATAAACTAGCTTTAAATTTTAGATATAAACAGATCTTAGCTATATTTAATACTACTATTTTCATATGCATAAACACATTTTATAGCTATATCAAGTCATACTCATTTCAAATGCGTTGCTTAGGGATTTCGTTTATGGGAACCACCCAGCTCAGTCTCCGCCAGTTGGAGCAGCCTTCTCAGAACTCCAGACTCCCGGCTTGTAGATGGCCTTGTGCGCTTTGCCTTTCGGTTTCATTATCGCGAGAGCAGCACGCGATTCGTCCCCAACTGTCCCAACTGTAGAGAAACAGAAACAGCTTTACAAGTCGGCGCGTTTGTAATCGCTTGCAGCTCCATGTGCCCCCTCTGGTCCCATCCTGGCCAGCTGCCACTTACGTGCCCATATGCAAAGCGACAAAGTGTGAAATTTCAGCGAGGAGGAGCGTTGCCCCCGCATCGGAGGAGATGGCTGCAGGATGGGGATCTGGAATCACACGCGTGTGTCTGCAGGGCAGGATTCCAGTTGACCAGCTGGCCATGTTTGCATAAGCCTCCAAATGCTCACGCACCAAGTACGCTTTTCGGGCTAATTAATGATGCTCGGGGGATTACCAGCTTAAAGGTTAGACTGGCTTTGCATGGCAATGTATCCGAGGTAAGTCATTTCCCATATATTTAATGTTTCCAATTTGATGTCTTTGGGGCACTCGAAGAGCAGCAATAAATTCATTTCGAGCGTATCGCTGGCTGCACAAAGGGCCTTCCTCTGTTGGCCAACATTTGTCAGCGGCTTGCGCCCTTATTTTATTTGCACTTGTCTTCAACTATTCCCCCTTTACAGAACCACCCCCCTCCCCCCTCAAGATGTAACAATTTGAACCTATAATTTATTCAGCTAAATCCTTTGCCGCCACGAGCCAAGCAAAGCGGAGCGAAGCAGTGAAAATAAATTAAATGGAAATCATTTGTCTTGCTCAACAAAATATCAAGCAAATGGGCAAAAAAGGAGACCGGGCGAGTCCTGGGAATAGGTGGGGGCACTCCTTGCCCCACCAACAAGTGGCAGCTCCCAAGGAAATTTGCATAAAGAAATAATATTCATTGTGCGAAGGAGGGGACAGCGCAAAAAGGATTTGAACATGTCAAAATTGTCCTTGACGGACGCGAAAGTGGATAGGATGATTTCGTCCAGCTCCCACTGCGTTTTGGCCACGTTAAAGACTCGTATTCTTGGCCAAATCCATTGCTCTGCTTTAAGACGCCCGCAAGTGAGCAACAATCTTGTTGGTTTTCTTTCGCGCTGCCGTTTGGTCAGCTGCTAAACCTCTGGGCTTATCACAACTTAACTATGTATCTGCTACGTTTCGGGGCAATTTCCGTGCGCCACGCCCACTTAGCCAGCCACGCCCTCGAACTTCGAAACTATCTGAAAATCTCAGCCGGGCCAGAAAGGGGCGATTAACAAGATTAAAAGCGCCATTAAATGCTTTGATTCGGTACAGGCTAAGACCACGCAACCGCAGATACGCAAATGCGGAGAGGATGTGTGGATATGTGGATATGCGGATGTGTGGATATGCGGATGTGTGGATATGCTGATGTGCAGATACAAAGATACTTGGGCCTGGGCGGTGGAGTTTCAAAAGGCGCACCCAATAATTTATACCCATACCAGCGCACGAACCCGCCCCCAGAAATCTGTTCTTGCTTAAGGGAACACATGTTTGCGGATGGAGCCCCAGCTGCTGGCCAAATGTAGCTCGGCATCCCTCGGATACAGCTACAGATACAGAACCTCGCCTGGAATGCCATCTGCTCCTTGGTCAGGACGTAAATTACGCAAAATTTGCTGTTAAGTAGTTTAGCGCCAGCGGCAGATACATCCCCAAATCCCGCAAACCCTCGGCCGGATTGATTTAGGTGCTGGTTAAGCTCAACACTTGATCCCGACTCGAATTGGAATTAAATTATATATTTGGCCAGAACCTTTCGGGTTCTGGAGAGGACTAACGAAGAGTTGTTCAGCACATACAAGTTGGGGTAACAGAGATGTAGCATTTTTAATCGGAGTGTAATGGTAACAATGCAAATAGCGATGCGTAGCCATTTTAATTGTTAACACATTATTGTTGGCCAACAAATAGGATTTGCCGTTTGTAATTTTAATATGCTTATGTTCAGTAATTCGCAAATGCGATGTGTGATAAGTTCGGAGGTGAACAATATTTAGAAACGAAATGAAACCCAATTTTAAATGCAAACATAACGAGATTTAGTTTTAGTTTGAGCGGACAGTGCGTTTCGAAAGTGTAAGAACATGAGATAATAATATTTAAAAAAATATAAGTTATCATAACAGTAAGGCAGTAAATTTTGGGAAGACATCCTTGCAACTTTACCATTTTTCACTTTGTAATTTATTGATAGTAACCGACTTAAAGCTTCGTCTTTCGCTGCAACTAAAACATACAATGTTTAAGTGAAATTTATTGGCTTTTTGCAGCCATTAGCCGGAATTTATTAATAAATGAAATTCAACAATAGAGCGCGCCGGCCAAATTGCATTACATTCGCCGGCAAAGGGCAGTGGCAACGTGGCAAGTGGCATAAGTGAGCAAAAATAATTTAATGGCGAATTGCAGTGGACGCGGGCTGCGCGGGGGTGGCAACTAATTTAAATTGAAATTAAAATTGATTGTTTTTTAAACGCGTCCATTCCGTGTTCGCGGGGGGTGCAGTGGGGAAATGGGTAAAGTGGGTGGCTGGGCGGCGGTTAAGTGCGTGTCAGTGCGAAACGGAAGGTGCCCCATTCGGCTGCCACGTCATTTGCAACAATGCCGGGCAAACAAACAATGGCGCTGCGAAAGTGCGGAACGCTCAGAATGTTCAACAAGCAAACAAATTCGTTAACAAATGTTCGAAATTGCAACGGCAACGGCAGCAACAAAGCCGGCAACAATGTTTAAAACAAAGCCAAAACAAAAATTGAAATTGGCCAGCTATGGAAAAGCGTTCAACGGGCCAAATAATGAAACAATGCCCGAACAGAAGCGACTATCGGCATGCCCTTCTATTTTCTGTACCGCGTGTCACATGTATTATTCAGTTCATATTAATTCCTGAACGAAAATACACTTGAAAAAATTGGGAGTTATGTGTTCATATATGAGTAAGTTAAAATATGCGAGGAAATTTTTTATGAGAAAAAAAAGCACTAAAGTTAAATTCTACATATGTATGTACATCCGATGGTTTTAAAACCCTTACAACATTTATCAATATTTGTAAATAATTAAAATACATAAAAATATGCAGTAGTAGCCTTGTATTGTACGTTTAAATATCGTTGGTCAGCGCGAGTGCATTTTCCAGCGGCGGAAAATTTAGGCGTCTGAACTAAGCCCACTTTTGCATTTTCCCAGCACGTGCCGTCGTGCCGTCTCTTTCCCTGCCGCCTATAGCGCTCTCTGTCGCACCGCCCACATTTGACATCCACTCAATTATATTGCGTGCCTGTTGACGCTGTTGTTTGTTGTTGCGGTGGGTGGGTGTGGTGGGTGCGGCGTTGGGCCTCTCGAAATGTATTTTTGGGAAATTGTTGCCAATTTTTTGCGCATAGCCAAATTGAATTTTGCAGCTGCCCCACGTTGCATGGCTTCTGCGATAGCCGCACGTGCAATTGACCAGGCGGTGCCACAGCAGCGCCCACAACACACCAGGCAGCACCCAAAAGGAAAACCCCCGCCACTGGAAAACCCCACCCGCCACATGGCCACCACGTATAATTGCCGCCATCATCGCGGGCTCTTATATGGCTTGGCCCTCTTGGCCCGCTTTTCTTGTATATTATTTCTCTTTATTTTGGCCCGGCCACTCGACCACTCGGATGTTCGGATGCTGTCCAATTAGCCGCCTTGATGTTGGCTTTTTATTTCTGTGTTTAGCGGCTAATTTGGGTAAACGTTGTCAGTGCAGCAAGCACTCGGTTTATTATATTCCTGGCTAATTGCCGCAGCGGAGCAGCGAAACGTGCCGCTGTGGAACACAACAAAGCCATCAAAGACTCATCGATTCGACGCGGCAGTGAGACCTCGATAAGCGGAAAACGATTGTGAGATGTTAAGTCAATAAATATGAATAGCTTGGCTTTTGTACCACCTCATCTAAAATAAATAGATTCGTTTTGGGAGTGAAAATATCATTAGAATTTTTGATTGATCTTAGAAGCTTCACTGTACCTGCCCCGCGCCCTTCCCACCAACCGATTAATCAGTTGATGCTTAACTTCGAAAAAGCTTTTTAAAGTCGAAACTTTTCTCGAGAGCGGTGCCAATGAGAAAAGTTCGTCTCCTATTTAGTTTTTCAGCTGTAAGTTCTGTGCCATCAATAGTTTTTTAATAATTAAAACTGCGCCAAAGCAATTAATTTTAAATTTTAAAAAGGTTACCCACACGCACAAGCACACCAAGTGCCTCCGCTACTGGCCGGCAGGGGGCGCTGCTGCGGCGAGGCCGACTGCTGTTAGAAAATATGAGACATGGAGGAGAATGTCTGGCAAATGTCATCTGAAAAATTTAAAAGCTCCGCAGACCCCGCAGCGAAAAGGGTGGGGGAGGGGTGTGCATTTGGGGCTAGCGCTAGGTGGGCATGGTTGTGGGTTGTGGGCGGTCGCGCAATGGGGCGTATGCTCGATGTTGGCAAAGGCGAAACTTAATTAATTTGAGTAACTTGGCAGTCGTCCGATCTGGATGCCCCCACCTCCGGCTCCACCACCACCTCCAGCCCATCCCACCCCATCCAACCCCATCCATCCATCCATTTCCGCCCAGCCGTGGGCGTCTTTGTGGAACTTTGGGTGTGGCATGAATTCTTAATAACTGCTGCCAAGGGGGCGACCACCGGGTGCCGGGGGGCGTGGCTGTCGCAGAAATACAAAAAAGTACAGGAGAGCTGACGGAAAACACTGCACCGCCCCTCATTTTAATAAAAGGGTTTCAAAGTAAGAAATTACGGAAACTGACTATGTCAACATAATTAACTCTGAAGTGAGAAAACGGGAATAGGACGGCGGCAAAAACTGGCCAAAAAGAGTCCGACCGGCACATATGGATTCAGCTCGCTTAGCTGGTTGCCAAAAAGCGCGGCTGCAAAAAAGATGATGGCCACCACACCATCCCCGCGCCCCGCCAAATCTGGCAAATGGCGTCGAGTGTTTCCCATAATTAATTTTAATGTGTTTTTTAGCGCCTTTCCAGTCGGGCCGGGCTCAGTCGAGCTTTGGAGCCCATTTGGCGCATTCTTCTAATTGCCCCACTGTGGCATAAACAGAATCTGCAATCAGCGCTGCATCACTTACAGCACTTTTTGCAAATTCCACTTGCCAGTTTTTTGCATTTCGTGTGGCAGAGGTGACTGCATTCATTGGGTTTTCATACGCTTAAGTGGACGGTTCAGTAGTCCAAGGATAACCTTTTCATTTGCTCGCAAATGGCTCCAGAACTGAGCTGAGCTTGGATATTATTGTTTTTAAAATACATTACCCATGATTGCCAAAGGCAAACACCTTTCTAAAGAATTCTTGAAATTCGAACATTCTACATGAATCGCAGCTGAGAAGAGCTCTTAATTTGAAACTTGTGGCCGCCGGTGGGCCACATGTGTCTGGCTTCCTGACCAAGTCTTGCAGTGGTCTGGACCTCTCAATCTGCAGCTAGTGTGCAGCACAACAAATGGAGCTGCTGACAGCTCACTTGGTCAGGAGAAACGCAGTTGAGTTGGGGCCAAGAAGCATTTTTGTGGGGTGCCTGCAATCAACGATGACTTTTAAATTGTTCTATTGAGGTGAAAAGCAAAGAAAGTGCGAAATAAATGAACTCAGAGGTAAATTAAACATTTTGGGTTACTTTAAGATACTTTATATAGATAACTATAACAATTGGTTACTCGAATTGTGATAAATTCAATTCCGAAAGTTAAATATGAGCAAATCATCGCAGTAAATATTATGCCGCTGAAAGGAATACCAATTTAATGGCAAATCTTCTTTTGCGGATATCCCTAAGCTCCATTTTCGTGGCCCAACCTCGTCGTCGTGGACACATTGTGTCCTGTCACCAAAATGCCGAGAGTAGCTCACTGGCCATCCTCAATATGGCTCGCTGACATGTCCAGCACGTTGCCCACTTTGTCCCCATTTCGGAGCAGAAAATGCTCATAAAATGTCGCCGGAAAACGGACCCTAAGCCCCTTGTCAGCTCGCAAGGGAAAGTGCGGGGCGGCGAAAGCGGAAAAGTCCTTCTGACCTCGGGCCATGTGGATGGAGCTCGATGTGAAGCAATTTACGGGCTGCGCCGGGTGCGTTGGAAAGTTAATGCCCTGTCGCAGATTAAAACCAAAACATGTGAGCGGAACCACGAGCTCAGGTGAAAGAGTAGATTTTCCGGGTTCGGAAAAGCGCTGCGTTGCTGTGTCATATTAGCACAACAGATTTTCCAGAATTTTCCCCATCCTCGGGCGCATCTAGCAGGAAAAAGCCGGCATTTCGTGATAGTTTTGCTCAATTGAAAACTTTACCCTTTGCCAACCGCTGGCAAAACGGATAGAGAAAAACACAATTAATTATTTAGACCTGCGGCATTTTCAATTACCCCGGCTGTTTACAAATAGAACTCTAGCGGAGGGCCAATATTCAAACAGAAACAAACGAAATCGATTCCATCGCCAGGCAGCCTTCCGTTTTTTCAATTAAATTCAGCATTTCATTCGCCGCTCATCAGACAGCTCCACTAGCATCTTCTATTAGCTCTCCTCCAGCTCCAGTTTTCCCCCAAACCGGAAACGGTTATTGAAATTGTTTCGAACACTTTGCGCCTTCAGTTTGGGAAAAGCAAAGCGGCGGGTGGCTGGGTCATTCGATTCTATTGCTGAGGGCGAGAGCCTGCTTGCTGTTTTCCTGTTTTTTATGTTTCATTGGCGTCTCAACTTTGTCACGTGTCAATATTCGGAGATGGGTGTGCCGAAGGACTCGGAAAAACAGCAGGGGGGAGTGGGGATGGTGGCAAGAGGAAAGGGGAAAGTGGAAAGCTGCACCGCCAGCAGCTCATTTAAATTTTAATTTGTACGGCTGTGGAGTCTAGCTCTGTGGAGCCACCGCCCCTCCGCCTGTGTCCCCATATCTGTTTTTCGGCAGGACTAAGTTTTCGCCATTGACAGTTGCTTTGCGGAAAACTTTCTGCGGAATTCCCATTATGTTTGAAAAGCTTTTCCGGTTGACTTTTCGGCCGAGGTCATGAATTCGTTTCGGTTCAGCTTTGATTGAATAACTGAATGATCTTCGTCACTGCAGCGGGTTTCAAATGAAGAAAGTTTATCATAATGAATTTTTCGAACTTAACAAAGGATTCTATTAAGTTATGAGCTTATTTAAACTACTTTTTATTCCTAGTTACTGCCAGCGAAATAGCTCAAATATATTGAATATTTTTCCAGTTATTTTTCCGCACACTGAATGGAAAACCACCACAACCGAGGGCAGAGATTTCATTTGGGATAACCGACCAAGTCCTTTCACATTTATTGCGCGGCGAACATTCCTCGCTTTCATTGTGCAGAACGCAGCAAGCTGAAAAATAAAACATCTTTAATCGATTTATGAATTGTTGAACATGTCCAGCGCCCCATTTATTGGCGAATTGATGCATTGACTGCACTGAGTGATGCCTGGCACGGCAAACAATGAACCAATTTCATTTAAATCGCATAAATTCAAATAAATGAATAACAACCGAACAGAAGTGGTGGGCAGGAAGAAGGGGGGGATGAACGGAGGCGAGTTCCGAGATTGCGGAGACAAAGATTTAATAAAATGACACAAAAACACGCCGGGCAAACATAAAAATCAATAAACAATAAAGTTGATTTATGCGTCAAAGTGTCAATTGGCAGTAGCACAGTGGCCCACTGCCTTCCCCCTCTAGATGCCCGATTTTCCCCCATTTTCCCCCAATTTCCACCCCCTTCACTTGCCACCCCGCTTCCGAATGATGGCGGCGGGCATCCGTGGCGTATGCGTAATTTCATTTGACAGTGCAACCGGTCGACAGTGAAGCCTGCGAGTCGTCGGCTTCGGCTGAAACGCATTTAAGTGCTTCATTCGATATTCCAGCGATGCAGCCACGCCCTCTGGCCCCACTCGCCCCTCCGCCCACCTAGTATTTGCCATTTTATTTCGAAATATTTTCCACCATTCAATGAATGATGGAGAAATATGCTTTTGATTTTATTCGCGCTGACCGGCAACAGTTGCAGATCATGTTGCACTTATTGTTGCAGTTGCAGATTTGACATTCGCGAGGGAGAGTCGCGTAGAGAGACGGGGGAGTTGGGCGCACGCGGAGGAGGAGCGGACTCCACGATTCATCTGTCAACCAAATCAATTTTGTGGCTTCAGCCATTTATCTTTGTTAGCGCTCAATTGACGCAGCCGCTGCCACAGATACAGATACAAATGCGGATGCAGATACAGATACAGATACTGGTTCTCATTCCGATTCTGGATCGGTTAGCTACTGCCATTTGGGTCGGCGCGACTAATTGAATCTGCCAAGCGGCTGGCTGATTGGAAATTAATTGGGTTGTGCAGCTTTTGTTATATTTTGGCCCAGAATACGATATAACTTATTGATGCGAAGTTATGGAAATGAGTTGGACAAGTATCGGGTTCAATTTAGTGTGAATGGCTGCAGGGCCACATCGATATAATCCGCTGGTGAAAGCCAATCTCTACTGTCGGCATATGTACTCGCGATATATGGCGGTATGACACTTTCCTATAGGGGAAATCCATGTGCACGTTTGCATAGTGGCTACAAATATTCTACACATACAAGTTGACCCATTTTAGCAAATCCAATTGGAACTAAGGTTCGGTGTCACCACAACCGACAATCGCACATGCAAGTGAGCACATCCCCATCCTCCGGGGGAATCTTCTTCTGGGCTCAGACCCACTCAGCCCTGCTGAAGAGCTCCTTTCTCTTTCCCAGTTGGTCCATTGTCCACGTAATCAGCTCAAGAGCGATTATCTTGTGCGGCACCATCAGCATCTCCAGCTGGGCGGATAACCCAGTCCTCGGAGATCGGAACTCAGTCTGTTTGCCTATAGAGAGGCCGCTGTAGCCGGCTGAAAACTGCAATTCATCAACTCAAATCAGAGGAGGCAGCAGGGGTCGCTGATCCACACGTCCAAGTCTCCTGGCGGCAGTTTGCCCACCCACAGTGGCCACAAGTCAACGAGGTGATTTGCATGCAGCCATGGGTTTCGGTTTGGTTTTGGTTTTGCTCTTGCTCTTGCTTTTGGCCAGGCTCTCAATGGGGAGCCGGATTAGACGCGACGCTGATTGGGCCCGTGACCAGAGTTGTCGGCGTGACGAGTGCAACAGTTTGGGTTGTCCAATGTCACTGGCTTAAATCTTATGGAGGATCAGGTGTCCACGAAGAAGCCAGTCTTTACAACTTATCTATATCTCTTAGTTTACAATAATTTGCATCCAATTCCTCTGCATAAACTATGTCCAATTGAAGTATCTTTTGGATGCGAGTGCTGCACCTGATTTCTGAAACTTCTTAAACTAGAAAGTCTCGTAAGCAAACTCGGTCAGGAGGCGCGGGGAGCACTTTACTCCAGTTCTCCCCCATCCCGATGGCAATCCCCATCCATTCCCAGCCCGTTTCCATTTCGGGACCCATCCGCATGCGTTACGCAAATTGAATTCGTTGGCTGAAAATTTATGCAACGTCGCGTCGGCCAAGAGAAAAGCAACAAGAACAATCGAGGGATATATGTTTGGGGGCATATCGGGGACCTTCGGTGCCTGCTGGTGTGTGTATTTGGACAATGTACTTGGACGCAGTCCGATATCGACAGAGTTGCAGCAGCAACAACGCAGCAGCAGCAACTGCGGCTGCAACTGCATGTAAAACTGGCAACTGGAAAATGGCAACTGGAAGCTTCGGCCGGCGAGCGACTGAGAAATTTATGCTTTGTTTTGCCTTGGCGATACATGGAACATCAATTCTCGTTAACTTTTCATGCACGACTGGGCGATGGAACATGAAATGGATATGGATATGGGCTCTCGACTCCCGATTCCCGATTCTCGATTCTTTGCGGAACCACTCGACCCAGCCGAGAAGAAATGCGCAGAACAATCAAACTGAATCCAACGCCATGAGTGGATATTTAAATTAATAGAATCGAAGACTGAATGGAATATTGAATTGAATACAAATATATGCAGGTGTATATGTACATACATATATATCAAATATATCCAACAAAATATAATTCGATTCTTACCTCCAGTATCTAATCTGCTTAGCACAATTGATTTATGGTTTCCTGAAATCTTTAATTAAGCTATGAACAGAGAACAATAGAAATGATTTACATATCTGCAGCTGGGCGAAAAAGTGCAAAACATGCATCATGCGTTGCATGTTTTGCCGAGCACTTAATTAAACTCATTTCTAGATTTCACAGCAGCTGTGTTCGTTTAACCACAACACATTTATTCGATTGTGCGAATTTATCAATTGTTCCTCCTGGATTTGGCCCAGACCTTCCGCCCAATTGAGCATCAAACACGACCGACTTGCCGGGAACATAAACCGCAAATTCGTTTTATTAACTCACCCACGTATTTTTTCGTTTCGCCATGCATGAGGCGGCCAACTTGGCTGGGTGGGTGTAACGGAGTGGGTGGCTCTGGGCCACCCACCTAACATGGGCGGGTATGCAAAGCAGCCTGACCTTCGTGACAAAGAGCACGGCGACAAGTCACAACAATTGCCTGGGCCATTCAATAAAAATGCAAATTAACTTATCAATTACAACGCCCAAACAACAATAAACTGCACGGCCATTCCAGGAGTGTCCCACTACTAGCCACGTGCTCCAAGGACCTCTGGCTATATAAAAAAAAAAAATAAATAAATAAATAAATGAAAAGAGGGGAGTTTCGCCGAGTCTGGTCCAATCTTGTGGCCACTTCTCCGGCCGGAGTTCCTTTGCTCTCGAAACGGTTTTCTTATGCAAATTGCCAGCGCTAAAATATTCCGGGCTCATAATTTTTATTTCCGTTATTCGAGTTTCAAGATTGTACTACATACTTGTTGGCGCATCCCCCACAGCTTTTCCTCTTCGAGAGCTTTTCCTGCGCCTTTTGGGAAATTTGCCTTGCTAATATGGCCGAAAAGCGGCGCAGTGTCTGCCAGGTTGTCTGCTGACTGCTCTCTTCCTTTTTCCCGGCCAATTTCTGGCGCAATCTTGCCCCTCCTCCGAGCGGCGGAATTGGGTGCACAGTGTGGGTGGGTCCGAAGATATCGTGGACATAAATGACATAAGTTACGACCGACAGATCAGATAACATCTTAATTTAGGGAGTGGGCGAGAGCAGAGTTCACTGTAGCTGGGGGCCGCTTTCAAGTTAAGTGATTGTAATGGCCCACACAAGGCAGGGAAAACTGTAAACAGGAACGAAGGGCTTCCTCCTCCGCAAGAGAGGCGTTTTCCAAGCAGATGGAAAACTTTAAAAGACTAGGGTAAGAAAGTACAATTGTTTCAGAAACTTGATATATAGATATATAACAATAGGGCTGTATTACAATATGAAACGATATATGATAAATTATGTTATTTTCATTATTTTTTCGATAACCAAAACCTTTTTTAAGTGCAATCCCAACACCTCAGCGCAATCGGCCCAAAAGGAATGTTGCTGGCCTGGTCGAGATTTGCTCGGCACTTCTCCAGCCTCCCACAGAATTTTCACACAGTAGACCGCTCCTGGCATCACCTCGTCCTCCGCTAGTTTCCCAGCGCCCTGTAATTTTCCGGTCAAGACCAGAAATCAAGCATTAAAAAATCAGAGGTGGCCGCTGAAAAATGCAGGCCGGCACGGAAGTGGTCAGCAGGCGGAGCCCCAATGATTCTGATGAGTGGTTTGGGCCTCTGCTTGGGTATTGGGATGGGGCTTGGCGTGGTCATGCAAGGCGCATTTTCGCACTCACACCGCTCTCCGTTGCTTTTCCAGCAAGTCAGACAAATTATGGCCACGATTTGACTTGGGCTCTTCGAGGAAAAGCAGCTCCTACTGCTGGTCAGGCGATAAGCATTTGCGTGATTAATGAAATGTGAGTCCCAGCCCGGCTCGGCCCGTTCCCGCTATCCAAACGCAAAAGAGTTGCGAAAGGCCTTTCCATAAATAAACAATTAGGCCTCGCCACCCGCAACCAACTTTCCATTCTGCAACTTCAACTCCGACAATCCTGACTTACTGGCTCACAATGGGCGGGCTTTCCCGCTTTTCCGGCCTTCCTGCCACCCTGCTGCCTGTTTCCCCATCTAATTGACTCGCACTCGCCCAATTAGAACTCGTAAGCGGGCGCGCTTTGCCCATTTGAATTTATATTGGAAATTAATTTAATTAATAGAGCGACTGGAACGGGAACGGGAAAGGGAGGGTGGGTGTGGGTGTGGAGTCACCTACCAGGTGTTGTATCCATTTCCCAGTTTCCCTGGGCTATCGCAGCGGGAAGTGTCAAACAGTCAACTCAATAACTGTTTATTTTGGCTGGCACATTGCCAATTTTGGCCTGGCTGAGTCAGTTGGTAATCGTTTCTTCTTATTTTTTGGCCAACTAGAGCACTCGTATATTGTGGCTGGTAGATTGGCAACTCTTTTCTGCTGGGCCATGCATTTGCATTTTCTATCTCAATTGGCGGTTTGCATTTCATTAGCCCGAGCAGTTTCGTTAAGCTTGCCAATTTATGGCAATAAAGGTGTTAAGAGCTTGGTTAGATCTATTCGAATAGTATTTTAATGGTTTTGGTTCGGCACCACCCATGGGACCCATTAATTCAGCCACCAATAAACATTTTCCTGGGCAGGAAACGTATTCTAGATGCAAGCAACTGTGCATAAATATCCACAAATATTAACAAATATATTAATCTGTTAGTTTACATATGTATCATAGATCACTTTAATTGACACGCAAATTCGTGGTATAAATCAGACCATTTTAAAAGCATTTTCCGCCCCTTCACTCTACATGACTGCCTTCTGGACTCCTCGCAAGATCACTGCCTGCCCACCTGATGTCGAAGTGATCGATGTCCCTGGACAGCCGTTGCCCATCCATAACGAGGCAAACTCCCAGGCCAAAGACGCCTCCGCACTGCCAATCCCACTTTCCGCTTTCCATCCGCCCATTTGCTACCGTTTAGCCAGATTGATTTCGGGCCAGAAGCCGCACGACTCCGCCGATCATTCCTCCCACTTTTCGCAGGGGGCGGAGGGCCGTCACGCCCACCGGTGCAGTTTTCCCATCGCCCAATCGCCAATGCCGGGCCCATCAATCAACTTCGAGTGCTCGCAGTGAGCGGGAGGCACTCCACTTGCTCCTACCTGCCTCCGAGTCTCTGCATCTCCGAATCCGCGAGGAGGACGCGGCAAGAGGCTGCGCCCGGGAGCGCTTTTGGTTGTAAAAATCGTTTCGGCATCATTTTTCATATCCGCAACCGAAACAAAACCGCCAAAAAAAGAACCAAAACCACCAGAAAACAATATACAGTCGGCGGCTGGGAAATCGAGTAGCATCCTAACTGCAGGAGCTTCATGCGGAGATGGAAAAACAGTGGTACGCACCCAAAATACCCTAAGTTGGCCTTTTTCAATCTCTATTACAAGTATGGAAAGTCATGAAAATGTACGAAAGTAGCTCAAAAGATCACTCTAATTTAATTATAAACAATTTAGGGTGATCCAAAGTCAAATTAAACAACAGACCGAAAGCATTTGAATAGGAATACCCTATGTTAGGGTATGAGAAGGTGGATAGATGGGTTAAGTTTCGGTGGCTAGGGGTGCGTATACGTGATCGCTGCATTTCTTTGGACGTTCCGCGGCGCTTTGTTTGCGCTGCCATCGACACCCCTGTCCCGCCCCTCCTGCCCTCCTTTTTAAGCCTTGTTTGCTCTTGGCAGTGGCAAGCGAAAGAGACGGCTGCAGCGAGACAGAAAGAGACAGCACGAGGGAGACGGTTTCGATGTAGCGCGAATTTGTTGCAATTTCTCATTGTCAGCGAACGCGTTCGCCGGTAAATTTTGATTAAACGCTCAGCGGGAATTCACTTTGGCTTGCACTTTTTGCTTTTGTTTTTATTTTTTATTTTTCCTGCCGATAGGAGGTGGCATCTCCCATCCACAATCCCAAATCCCAGTTGGTGGCCTACTCTTTCATTTGAATTTGATAAATGGCGCTCGTTGCAAAGCGATATGTTATGCAATTTAGGGATTTCCTTTTGGCTTAAAAAATATTGAAGCGATAGCTAAATGTTTGTACAACTCGGAAATAAATGAACTGGCCGACAAAGAGAGCGGGAGGTGACGAGACTTTAATCAGGCTTTCGGAATTCAATTTGCCGAACATTGAGAAAAGGTGAGCTATCTCAGTGGATTCAGGAGAATAAAATACATTGCGCCAATAACTTCCCACTTTGGTAACTTATCTCGAACCTGTGTGCACAAGATTAAATCGATTTCGATCCACCACAATACCCCATAATAAACGTGCTTAAAAGGGAGCAGGTATAATATGGAAACTACAAATTACTGAGCCCGAACTGGAGGCGAGACAACAAACAAGGCCATATTGATCCCCGGCTGACAAGCGGTAATAATAATTTCGTGCCAATTAATCAGTGTTAAATCAGAGCGTCAACATCCCCACCTGCTGCACAATCTCCTCGTGATTTCACTTAAAGATTTCCTGTTTTTTACAAACATGCCGCCAAAGATAATCGAATAATTGGCATTCGCATTCTACGTAAGCACAGTCGATTGCGAGTAAGGTCACACTGATAGAAAATACGTTAAGTTTCTGATTGTTGCAACACTTGGTCACACAAACTCTTTTCCTGCCAAACTTCAACGGAGGAAGTCACGCTGTATTTCTAACCCATTTTTGGTATTCATTTTTTTGGAGTAAGTTGATCGAAAGAAAATGTTTGGCGTGTGCTCATGCTTTGCCATATAGGAATGAAGTCGCAGACCCAGAAAAAGAATGCTCCCAAGGCCAATTCTAAGGCGGGCCCACAGCCGTCGAAGAAAGCCCCAGCTAAGGTGGCCCCTGTAGAAACCGCCACCCCATCTGCGGCTCCGCCTTTGTCCTCTAAAAAGGTGGCCAAAGCTCCGGCCGTGGCTCTGAAGAATCTCGATTTGGCCATGAAGGAATCGGCCAAGAAGGCCGCCGAAGCTGCTGACCAGAAGTTGGGATCGCAGGCGAAGAAAGCCCCGAATGCTTCTCGCAAGAACTTGAAGCAAGCGTCGGAACCCGTTGCCCCTGAGGTGGTCTATAAAAAGAGATCGGCGCCCCCTACACGTGTCGATGCGGGAAAACCCGAGGGTGTTCCCGCCAAAAAGGCGGCCCTGGTGCAGGAAAAGCCCAAAGAACAAGCTCCCGCAGCACCAAAAGCCGAAAAAACCGAGGTTCCAGCATCCAAAGCTAAAAGTGTCGCAAAGAAGGTCGCTACCCCGGCAACCACGAAGCCCAAGCCGAAACGCGCGAAGAATGTTCTGCGTGGAAAAAGGCTGGGCAAAAAGAAGGCTTGGAAACGCTTTGTGATCGACTGCGCAATCGTGGCCGAGGATATGATTCTCGACCTCGCTGACTTCGAGCAGTATTTGAAGACCCACATCAAGATAAAGAACAAGCTCAACCAGCTGAAGGACCAGGTCACTTTCGAGCGCTCCAAGAACTTCTCGCTGATCATCCACTCCGGTGTGCACTTCTCCAAGCGCTACTTCAAGTATCTGACCAAGCGGTATTTGAAGAAGGTCAGCCTGCGCGATTGGTTGCGAGTCGTGTCCACGGCCAAGGACACCTTCTCCATGGCCTACTTCAAGATCCAGGGCAAGGATGATGATGACGACGACGACGACGTTGCCGACGACGTTGTGCGAAAAACCTTCGCCTAAAACAAAGAACGCATTTGGAGAACTTGTATATCCCTTGAAAGCTGTTCTTCGAAATTAAATTTGTCAGTATACTTCTGTTAAATTCCCACTTGAAGTTTCAATAGTTCTCAATGTTTGCAAATTTGCTTCAACATATTCAACCATTAAATATCAATAAAAAACCCTAATAAAAGTACATCATATATGTATTCCCATCCGAAGCTGCAGAGTTCCCTTGAAGAACTTGAAGATTTCATTTAGGGGCCAGGTAGGAGGAAGGAGCGGAGTGTTCCTCCGGAGAGCCGTCTTAAACTTGAACGATTGACATCTCGGAGAGGGCCTCGAGTGGCATTCGTCATGTTTTGATTGGGAGGAGCCAGTCTTGTTTTCCTTGCCTTTTTACGCTTTTGTAAATACCTTAAATTGCCCCATTGGACGGGATTGCGTTCGATGCCAGGCGGCTTAATTGCTTCGCTGTGGGTCTGCCAAATGGCCGAAGCCATGGGTGGGGATCAGAGGGGGCTCCTCTGTCAGCAGTTGGCCTGGCCTGGCCGTAGGTGGTCCATAACGAGCTAATGAAATGCGAATCCAGCCAAAATGCGAACAGCGAGGCAGCCAACCGAGTGGAGTGAGTCAGGCAGCTGTCAAAATCGAAATCAACCTGAGCACTCGCAGGTTGGCTTCTTTTCGACTGGGCCAAAAGAACACAAAGGCTGGGCAAAATATTCACGACTGCCTGGCAGGGAATACAAAGCGAAAATAAACATAAACGTCATGCAAATCGTATGGTAATTGCTGTCATCGCCGACTCTTGTCAAAACGGGTTGAAGTGTTTTGTAAATGCCAGAAAAAATTAAATTCCAGACATGCAGACGAGTACCAATAATAATAATAATAATGTAATAAGGGGCTTGCGCTGGGGAAGTCAAGAGCGATCCACACGCGATTATTATTTTGTCAAATGGGAAAACGATATCGGGCCAAAACAGAGGGAACAGCCTCTGTCAAAAGCCAATTGGCCATTGGTAATTGGAAAAAGCCTGACAGCCAATGCTGATTAAAGTTAATTGAACTAACACCCATAGTTGATAGATGATGGCGTTCTTTGTCAAGTCGAATATACCCACGTAAAAAATACATGTTAATTAGCATCAACGCTATTTTATTTAATTAATAGTGCACATTTGTATGATGCATTCCACTCCCTTGAAGCGCCACATTTTGCAGCGTGTGTAGTATAAAGCGTACATTATACCGCAAATAGAGCTGGCATAAAAACAAGTATTAATTTTGAACAACTGTCAGGGCCTTATTAATTTGAAAGCAAATCCCTTTTGACGTGGAATGTGAACCCTGTTCTCAGTGGCAATCAAGTTGGCTTTTAATTGTGCGTCCAACATTCAGATCCAGAATCTTGTAAATAGGCTCAAATCCACTCGGACTCTAGGTAGGTTGATCCCTGTTCCTGCTTAGGCTAATTAACACATCGATTACATCGTTGCGCGGACAGTGTCTATAAATTGATAGGCTCGTTAAAGTATCTCCCATTCCGAGGCCTTCTGGTCTTGACTTCGCCAACTGGTTGGATCTATTTTTAGGGCCAGCTCCCTTGCGGAGGAGCAGGTGCAGCTGCCTCGACACTCCGCGCATAGACGCGTTTCTTGGTCAGTGCCAACCAGTTGGCGAGACCCCATCATCATCATCGCCATCGCCATCCAGCGTAGGTGACGCCCAGCCTCGGACTGCCAATATCGCTTACTTCCAGACAATGGATAGCCACGCTTCTGGGCCACACAGGCGTTGACAATTTGTTGGCCTTAATCTACTTGAGCAAATATTAGTTTTGAAAGCCACACGAGATCTTTGCACCCAGATCAAATATATTATATACTTCCCAAGCCCTTTTAAAGTTTTAAATAATCTTTGCAGCTCATTTAACTGGCACTTTTCTGCTCGAACGCTTTTGGGAGTCTATTTCAAAATGATGGAAGATGAAAGGTGAGTTTGTGACTGGAATCATGTATTCTCTTACATACTAGCTATTGATTCCCACAGTTATATGTCGATCGAAGGCAACATCGTGGGTCTTAAGAGTACCAACGCCGTGATACTGGCCACTGACTCGAATGAATACGAAATGTATCTGATAGATGACCGCATTTAGTAAGACTATTCAATTTGCGTTGTTAAAATAACTTTTAACTAATTATTCAGCTGCTGCGCACCTCGTTCCGGCATCGATCGGAAAATAGTTCTGGAAGTGAGTTCAAAGGTGGAACAACTGGTCCGGGATCGCGGCCAGAAGGTGACCGTGTCCCAGGTGCGGGACATGTTTTGCGACAAGTACCAGAACACCGAATCCCCGAATGTCCTGATAGCCGGGCAGGACAGCAAGGGTCTCCACTTATTCAGCATGGAGTTGGGGAAGTCCCGCATGGTAATATATGCCGCAAAGGGCACAGATGCGGAGAACATTGTGGGCATTCTGTCGCACGACTGGAGTGACTTCATAAACCTCAGCGAGGCTGAACATCTGGCCAGGAAAGCGCTTAGGTGTGAACACGCGGAAATGTGCACCATCTATAGGGCTAAGGAAATCGAGGAACAAGGCGCCAACATGGACTTCGATATGGACGTCGACCCCTCTGTATCGCCGGCCAGCAGTTTCTAGATCCTCCTACTACCTACATGTAGTAGTTAATCGTATCATTTCGATTCACGTTGATATAAATAAATGGTGGCTGCTCCACTGCCCACCCTGTAATTAGCCGCATTTCTTAGCGTTTTGCAAGTTGGCCTGGAATAGATTAGCCGCTCCTCCCACTGGAAATGCTGCAGCGCCAGCAGAAGTGATTTATACTCCTCCGACCTGGCCCTTGGATAATTAATAATGATTAAAAGCTGGCGCCCATCAGCGGGCTGGCAGCTCAGAGTCCTTGTGCCCGCTATGGGTATGGATATATAGCTTTATATAGATCCCCACTAACCAGATCCGCTCGTCTGCCTCCGGGGATCTGGGGACTGAGGCGGCGTCCAGCTGTGCGGATTAACTTGAATTTATATGTTGTGGCTGCATTTGAATAATTTCATATTCGAGCTGGCAATCGGGATCTCTATCTTCCACGCCACGGCCCCTTCCTTTGCGACCATCTCCCCTGTGCGTGACCAGGCTTCATTTCCCCCACTCCTCCGTCCACTTGTGTGGTCTCCCTGCATTGACAGCTCTTGGGTGGCATTATGCTGTCTGCTCCGGATTTTCACTTTTATGGCCTGCAAACCGGCAGTTGCTAATTGATTTCCACGTAGATTGGACTCGTAGTTAATCGGCTCCTCGTCGTCGGGTTAAACGGAGCTCAAAGTTATATGATGTATGATATGATACTTATTCTTTCAGATTAGTATCTTCGTAACTTTCGTTACATTCCCTTTCCAGTTAGCTTGCTTATCTTAATCAAAGCGCCTTATCACTGTGATGAAATCACATGCTCTGCACAATTCCATTACGTGCATTATTTTGACAGATTCAAACTGGAACCTCTCTTTCTGCTGATAAGCAAATATTGTGCTTTTCCCCGAATTCGAAAGTGTCTGGCGAAAATAAAATGTCATTGACCAGGCGATAAGAAACGAGAGGAACAAGGCGAAAAATCAAACATCAAATATTCCCAATAAATTAAATGCGGCCAGTTCCGAGAAGGTCCCATCCTCACTTGTTTTTTTTTTTCAACTGGCATTCAATAATAATTCACTTTCGATGCGGCCAAAAGTTGCGAGGAAGCTGGCCCTGGGGATTCGGGGTGCCTCTGAATGCGGAATCGAGTGCTGCTACCTTGTGATATCTTTATTTACCTCAGTCCAGTCCAAAAAAAGAGCTAAAAAAACACAGAGGTGCAGAAAATGCAAGCAGTGTCACCTTTCGGCGGCTCGAAGTGGAAATATATTTATGTGGCATGCGAGTTGCAAGGTGTGACAACATGGAAATTTATCTGCACCATCTCTGCAGCAACTTTATCTCCTGACCCCCACCTTCTCATCCACCTTCTCCCGCAGTCCGCGTTCCGAGCTCCGGGTGGATTTATATGGGATACGAGTCGGGATTGCCATCTTAATGCGACATTAAGTCGGCGGAATCTGGGTGTTTGGCCCGGGCAAATATGAGGTGCATTATGTGCACACAAGGGATTATCTATGGTTACACATGTTGCACGTGCAACGTAAGGTGCAGAGGTGCTGATCCAGAAGAGCAATGGAATTTGGTTGCTCCAAATGGGGCTGAAGCACAACTAAAACATATTAAGTTGCCGCACTGATTAATAAAAAAGTTTCAATCATGCCATTTAATTATATTCGCTGATGGCCATATAAAAACAACTTAGCAAGTTCAACTTTTTTTTCGCAACACTTTCTTGTCAACTGTCTCTGCATAATTGTGCCTTTTTTCAGCACCGCTGTTGCATTGGCAACTTTAACGAAATTGGACATGCAACATAAAGTAATTTATTTTTAATTAATTTATAAATGCAGCCACATCAAAAATGGCCAGCGATACAAACGGGCGGGGCGAGGCTAGAGGATCGCGAATTAAGCTCCGAGTCGTAAATAATTTTTATATCTCGCATTCTTTTATAGATTTTAATTTTTTGAGCGTTTAATTTCAGCTTTATTTTTTTGTATTTTATTTCATTTTTATCCGCGCCTCTGCCGCATGCAACAAGCGGCACAAAGTGAGTGTCGCTGACAGCACGTCATCAGCACATTGGGCGCGGGGCGGCGGGGGCCGATTGGCCACGCCCACTTATATCGGTGGGCGTGCGCGATGGCAGCAATTTCATTAAAATTTACTGCACACTGCAGCGGCGAAAAAATTGTTGCGGTCAATTAACGTCAGCAACGCGTTGCCATCGCTGCGGCATAGGCCCTGCAAACAACCCTCACTACCACCCCCCCCACGCTTTTACACCCCATTTTCCTCCCTTTTCCCGGAGTTTCCCCACACCGCCCCCCTTGATCATTAACGGCCGCCGATTTTATTCGCATTTCGCATCTGCATGCGCATACGCGACTTTTTGTTTATTATTGCTGGCGTGAATAAATAAATAAGTTCCATTGACATATGCTGAAATAAATAATAGAGCGCGTTTAAATTATAGCCTGCTGGCAGGCCAGGATGCTCCTCCCGTTGGCAGGAGGCAGCAGGCAGGAGGCAGAAGGCAAGGAGCACTGGAGGAATCTCCGATGCGGCCGTGAGTTATGATCCTGGCGGCGAGACCGCAGGTCCCGCAGAGAACCATAACAATGAGCGGTGGAGCCTGGCGTGGAGTCATCGAGACGATGGCGATCATTTTTAATTTCGCAGGCAACAAAGGCGCGGAAAATGACAATGGCTCAGACTCGGCGAGAACCGAGTGAGTAATTGGCTAAGATTACATTTAAAGAGAAGGTTATGCTCGCGGGTTTAAACACCATATTAATCTAAAGTATAAATACACAAATTAAGGTCATTTCGTACTATAAGTATCAAGGCATGATATGAGCATTACTTTAATTTCTCTACTCTTCTGGCCATCATTCGCAACTTAGTGTGAACCCAATCAAATGCACTTGGCCTAGAGAAAGAAGCCCGTCCACTTAATTGATAAACTTTCCCACTAAACTAATTTGATTTTTACGCAGACTCAATCAGCGCCGCAGAGCAGAACAAGTGAAAAGAATTTAATTAAGCTGCAGAAGCCGGACAAAATGTTTCACAAAATCGAATCTTTTGGGGGGCGGGAAATGAGAGCTCCGTACAGAGATACCATGCGATGCGTGTGTCGGAGCCCCCGGGAATTTGACCCCAAAAGGGTCTCCCTGCGAAGGAGGCAACTTATTAGGCCTGCTTGCCGGTGGGCGTGGCACAATAACACAGACCCTCTGCTCTCGAGAGGAAATTGCAGATGACTCGACGAACAGCCGAACCGCAAATTAGTTTCGCTGCGGAGCAACTGGGATGCTCCTCGGGATCTGGCTACCAATATCAGTCGAGTCCGAGCCTGAATAAATATGAAAATATTGTCCAAGTAACCAGTTACCAGCGACCAGGGCCCGCGGCGTCTTTCCTGGAAACAGAAAGAGCAACCGGAATAACAATAACAACAATCACCCCCATGACAGGCGGTTCTGAAAAAGGGACCGGCTCACTGAGAGAAAATGGTGGTTAAAAGCTGGGAGTATTGCATTAAGTTGGGTCGTCTCTTTAAAAACTAGCATATAACTACAAATGCTGATCGCTCTGAATGAAGTGCCTTCTGTTTAGTATTCTAAAGGTGTGGAATTTCAAAATCAGCTGGTATTTTCTCTCAGTGCAAGGGTCCAGAGCCAGCTTCTTCCCTTTCGAACTCACTCCAGAAAATTGACGCGAGCCGCGCTCCAAAATCGCTCCAAACGTTGTCATCGTTGTCGGGTTGTTGGGTCGGTTGTTGCATCTGCATCTCCATCTCGACATCGCGCGTCCTCCATATGGGCGCACTTGGAGATGCCGGAGATGAGATAAGCTTCCATACTCCATACTCCACACTCCAAACTGCATGCTCCTGCCCGCTGCTTTTTGTTCATAAATTATAATTTTATGATCACGAACATATTCGTGGAACACTCGTTGTTTGCCTCATTGTCGCCAGCTCCCAGGGGCGTTAAATATTAAAGTGTCTGGAGATCTGGAGAACTGGTGGTTTGAAGCACTGGCAGTCTGGATTGGCACTGGAAATTGGCTCGGTTCTGTGGCCTTTGGTCCGTGGAGAGTGTCATCGTTTGTGTTTACACTAATTGAAGAACTCTTCGGCTGGGGCCCTTCAATGTCACGGATGCTCCCAGTTTTCAGCTCTCTCCCTTTTTCGCTGGATCGTTAACTTGCTTTATGGCCCTCGTTCGGTTTCTGGCCTGAAATTAGTTTGTTTTAGCTTAGCCGCCTTTGAAACGGGGTGGTGGTAATGATAAGTTGTCTTCTATGGTTTTATTGAAGGTCGTAAATCAATTAACTGGCCCTTTCTGGCACTCTTTCTATTCGGGCGACAGCTGAAAAAGTCGCAGATATTGACTTGTTTATGCGCTTTAATTACCATGCGGAGTGCCAAAAGTTAAAATTTAAGTTATGAGACCAACTGACTGGCAACTTTCCACAAAATCAGCATTGGAAATATGATAGAAATAATTTCGAAATCTCCTTAAATTGCGCCTAAAAGTATGCAGCACTTCATCTGAAATCCCTGCTATTTTCAAAACACTGGCAGCTTACAATCGATTTTTTTAAAATTATTTTGCAATTGGGAATCCCAAACCCTTTTATTACCGCCCCCATTGTTGGCCGTGAATTAAACTTTTAAATCACTTTTCGCACATCGCCTGGATGCAAAAATATTTACATACACGACATCGGGCAACATAACAAACTGGCTGTTTACTTTTAATTCTTTTAATTGGTTTCCATTTCGGTGCCGTCCGTTTATTTACTATTTGCATGCCCCGCCCAATTTTTTAATTTATACAAACATTTTACTTTGTTAGCTTCGGCTAAAACAAATTCAAATAGTTCGAGTTCCAGCGCGCTGTCCCTGCAAATGGCTCAGTATTTTTATGAGGCATTTATCGATTTTTAAAGCAGCCCTGGGAGGTTTCCGCAGAATTCTCATTAAGTGAGAAACGGGTTCAATTTGCGCTCGCAGGCGCGTAATGAACGTTATGCATGCAACAAAGTGAAATTTAATAGTGCAACACTATTCGCAGCATAATTAGTTCTTCCGCGCGATTTTCATATTCAGCTGCAGCCGGCTAATGAATTTATTGTGGACCAAGGAGCAGCCAGCACCGCATCCAAGTTCACCCATCCCATCGTTCCCTTCGAAGTTCCCGGTAAGTGATATGGCGCAACTTGGCATTCTTTTGTCCCGCAGAGTCCCTCCATATTTGGCCAAAGCTCCAAGTGCGAAGGCATCAGCAAAGTGACACTCTCGTCGAGATTATCTGGGCGAGTCTTGGAAAGTTGGGCTCTTCTTCTTCGGCTGCACGCCAAACTCCACAGAAATTTAAGTTGAAAGTAAATTAGCGCTAAGCCCGCGTCAAAATTAGAATTAAAAGCCAAGGCGAAAGTTTGCCCGAACAGAAAAGGAAACACCAAATTAGCACCAGAAAATCTAATTATTTCGCAGTTCTGTGCTTGCTGTGCGTTTGCCATTGGAGTGCAGTGCTTGCGAGGATCTTCGCAGTTTTAAGATACAACTTAAAGATGCATCTTAAATTCATTCTAAATTTCAATTATGTATGTGAACATCTCTGTTTGTATTTTATATATTATTATTTGTTGGAAGCCCTTAAGGTTTTGAAATATTTCCCTTGGGCTTTCTTCTGTTTGCCGTGCTATTCAAACTCGCAAAGCTGTGCGGCTGTGTGAATAATTTGTATTCACACTTGAGCCAAGTAACCACAATGCTGTCCGCCACTTGGCGATACTCCAGGCACTTTTGAAGGAGTTGCAGCTCTTCAGGGTCTTAACTAAATACCACATGGCTGTTGATTTTTTCCCCTGCTGGAAATTCGCTCTTTATGAGCTGGAAATCTGCGCTGAGCGGCGGTGCAGTGAAATTAATTAAAAACGCCCACATCTTGGCGATAAATCAGACGACGGCAGTGGCAACAAGAACCGCAGAGACCGGTCACACACACACAAATGCCACACACACACTCACACACACTTCCTTGTGGCAGTCGACCCCGACCACGCCCCCCTGGTCAGCCAGCCCTTTTGGCCGCGTGTTTGCTTAAGTTCCACTAATAACCCATTGTTGGCTTTTGTCCTTGTCGCCGCTGTTTTCGTTCGTTGTTGTTATTGCAGCTGCTGCCCTGCCACGCCCCCTGCTCCCGCCGCCCCCTTTCTCACCGCAACAATCGAACGTTGCGAAACCGAAAGAAATTGCATGTTTTACGTGTGGCGAGAGGGAGGAAGGTAAAAAAACAACGTCCCCAAACCGAAGAACTTTCAAAAACAAAAGTTTTCGAGTCGCAAACAGCTTATGAATGCAAGTGTGTGTGTGTGCAGCTGGGTGTGCGTGTGTGTTTGTGCTTTGACGGATTTTGAGTGCTTAAAATTTCAGATTTATTTATGTTTCACTTTGGCTTTTCGTTATTTTTAATGTTTTCCGTTTTGGCAGAATGTCCAACTGCACAGGGAGAAATAAAGGTACACATCTACTGAAAAGGAAAACAGAAAGTAATGTTTTTTTAGGTATATACATATTGGGAATTGTATATATGTATGTATCTATATGGCTTGAATGGTAAGTTCCCTGCGAAAGCCTTCCCATTTTCTCTCAGTGCACCGCGACCGCACCCCAAGGGGAACGCGAAATGTGTTTTAAATTAAAGACACAACTTTTGCTGAAATATTTTCGATTTATGCAGATTCCCCTAAAAGCTGACAGCGAACCAGACAAACCGAGCGTAATAAATATTTGGCGCCAAGTGGCAATCTAAAGGGCAATCGAACTTGTGGCCCAGTTCTTTAAACTTTAAAACATGTTCGCTTAAATCAGTGCCGTGGGCACCCAAATCGATTGTCATGCTAAATGGGTTCAGTTTGTTATTGTTTTTTACTTGTTCCGGGAATTGCATACAACTGTAGATACACATACATTTTCCGCGGAATTCATAAAAGGCGCGAAAAAGTATTGCTTGTCTGCTCATAAAACGAGACAGAATGTGGCTGGCATGAGTGAAAAGGTGATAGAGATGCAGAGGGGAAGTATGAACTTATAGCTGTCCCTGTCTTCCAATTGGCGTGGTGTTTGGCTTTAATTCTTATTGGAATAAATATGTAAATAATAAACGCTGAAATTTAAAGGTTAGATAGGACGTAGAATTTACATTGGAAAAATGTTACAATAGTTTAAGAAGCTGGAAATGATTACAATATGAATAAGTGCAAAGGAGTTCGAAATGGCAAGAAAGTTGGCCCAAACCGACCGCTCCAAAAAGTTCCACTCCATCTGGCGCGGCATTGTACAAATGTTGTGCTAATAGCGCATTTGGCCTGTTAGCGTCGGGAATTATGTGACAACTCTATACTGGACCTGGTGTGGCTGTTGCTGGTGCCTCCTTCCAGCGCCCAGGGAGGTCTCGCAGCCCTCCTTTTAACTTGGCCAAGAGCGGCGATAAATACTCGAGTGTAAATGGATATGGTTGAAGGTGTGAGCGGGTTGGTGTGGGGATTTCCTCAGCCAAGCAATGAACTAATAAAGGAGAGAAAGAGAAGGAGAGGGGGGTGGTGGTGTTATAACGCCGACGCTTTATTAGCCAGACTTTCTTGCCTCTACCAAGTTCTTCTTCTTGCTCCTCATATTATGGCCGTAGGAGCGCGCGCCGCAAATGCGTTGCCATAAATTTAAAGCTTTGCCAAGAAGGCGACTGCGGGAATAATGTCTATAAAGACATTTACCGGCAGCGGCGACGGCGGCGGCGGCGGTTCCGCTAATGAAGATCAACGATTCGCGGCTGAGATTCAGACTGCAGGTGGGTGGGTGTCCGCCCCGCCGAAGAACGCATTTCTATGCACATCGCGCGAATATTTCATAAATTTCATTCAATTTTTATTAAGCGCAAGAAATATGGGCTGCTGTGGGAGGAGGAGCACCACGCGACCATCGGGATCTGGCCGAGAGGAGAAAAAAAAAGGGACGCAGCAAATCCTGCACCGGAAATCCCCTCATTACGCCAGACTTGTAATTAATCTTTGGAAAATGAAAAGAAAAAGGGGCCAGAAAGGCGGTGGAAACTTTTGGGCCCATCGAGCGGGGACGCTGTTTCGTGTACACCTGTTACACTCATCTTTTTCTGGCCGGGATCCGGAATCCGGGATCCGGGATCCCGATCCGGTTTCGGGTCCGGTTAAAAGAGACTTGGCTTAGGATGTCTGCGATTTGCTGGGCTCGGTAAATATTTGCAAATGAGTTTGGAATTAAGCCGGTTTACTGATTTTCGGCCTATCTTCTCCGCTTTCGGATTGTCTAATTAATTCTTGCCCCTCTTTTGCTGGTAGCTAAGCAAATTGCCCAGAAGTATCATCATTCCCAAAGTTAAGCTAAGTCGGTTTAAAGTATCAATTTTCCAACTTTCCCCATTGAGAATCCTCTCGATTATCTCGAAGGCTAAATGTTTTGTTGCCTGATTCTAATTTCTGTGGTAGCTAAGTAAGGTTCGCTAAGGGTATCTGAAGTTCGTCTTGGTGGATGCAGCGTTCCTTGCCATTTGTTATTTATGAGCGGCCGGAGGCATTTGCCGGCTGACATCCTTGGAAATGGACAACAAATCCAGTGGACAGGCTAACAGAAGCTGGCTGCCGCAGAGATTGAATGGCCAGAAAGGAAGGGAGCACATAAATTTTTATAATTTTCCTCCTCCTTTTTTTTGCTGGGATGGCCGCTTTGCGTGTCAGCTCAAGCCAGGCCAATTCGAGCTGTGTAAGCCGAGTCGTGGAGCCGGGTCTCAGACAAGCAGCTGTGTCTCCGGTTTCCTTTCCCATCGGTTTGTTTTCCTTTTTCCGATTTGATTTTTTGCCTATTTTTAAAGTCTTTTTTTTGACGCCTAAGCCAAGAGCGCGGGCGACACTTGAGTGACGCCTTGACTGGCGCCATCTAGCGGCTGCCGGCTGCGCGTGCATAACTTGCGTTTCATTATAATGAGATTATCCCTTTTGCTTGTACAGTGTTACTGCCTCAGTAGCTATCTGCCTCCTGGTCGGATGAGGGGGCGGATGAGGCGGCGGGAGTGGGAGTGGCACATTTCCATCTTTGGCTCAGAACTGCAACAGCTGCTTGTGTTTTCTTATTTAAATTATTTCTTTCCCTTTTGACGGCTCTTGTTATTCGCATTCCCATTCGCATTCGCTCCCTTCGTGTCCTGTTTCACGCTCCTTGGCCACTGCAGGATGTCGGGATTACTTGGCCTGGGACTTGGGTCTTGTTTAACTCGAGCAAATAGCTTTTCCCGTGGGCAACTAATTGGAATTGGGCGGGATGAAAGCGAAGTGGTGCCGTCTCACTTTGAAAAATGTCCTTTAAAACTGCAGTCAAAACAACTTGTTTCGATTGACGGCCGCAAGGGTCAGGGGTTTAACTGAATAAATGTCTGTCGCATTGAGGTGGAAATGGAAAACGAATGGGGTGAGTTTAAACTACTCATACTCATCTATATGGAATTTCCTTGTTTTTGGGTTGAGCTTTTCCCCATAACTAACCAGCATAACTTTAGCATCCCATTCCATTTGAATTTAATTTGGATTTGGGCTCCCAATGGGACCACCTCCAAAGGAAATTTCCAAAAACCATTTACCATGTTCGAATTATGCAAAACTATGTTAGGCACGATGTAAAAACGCCAAATGACACGAGCTCGTTGTATGTACATACATTAGTCAATTTATTTATGTTATTTCATTCAATCATTCGGCATATTTAAATTGATTGGGTCACGCCAAGGCCAAGCCCCACAGCCGAAAGACTCCAAGCCCAAAAGCTAATGTTGGAAAACCAATTAGAGCCGAAACAACAATAACGACAAAAATAACATCACAACATCAGCTAACAAGATCAAATCGTGTAATGTGGCTCATTACAACATCGTTTTGTACACATATTTTCGTGTGTGGCCCAAAAAAAGGTGTGAACTTGTGGGTTTTCAGTGAGCTTAAAGAGTTCACGCAAAAATGGGCTTAAATGGTGGCATTAGTTATGGGAACAAGTCATCGGATGAATTTGATTATGAACGGTATGGAAGTTTACTCTGCAGTGATTGAATAATATCTAATTATCTTATTCATCTAAAAACTTGTTTAGTATATATATTATTCAAAATGCTGGAAAAGTTGCATTGTTCAATTTATTGCCAGCTGGAATTTATCATACATTTTCCCACCAAAGAGTTCAAACTGATCACTAACACTAAGGCTTATCGTCGGACGGGTGCTGGTGTCTCTTGTTCTGCGGATCGTAGTTGAGGACGTCGAAGGTTAGGATCTTGTAGAAGGACACGGACCAGCCCACGTCGTCCATGCGGTGCAGGATCCTTCCCGTTTGCGGAAGAGCCGAAGTGGACGGATTCTGGGCGGATTTCATGGGATCTAGGGCCGACTGAATGAAGGGTGTCTGCAGAGGCTTTGCACTGCCAACTGCATCTGCACTTGTGGGAGCACTGAATGAGGGATAGCTATTCAGGTTGACACCCTTTCTGGCATCCGCCGTGTAGTCCCTTCTGAAGCGGATGAAGATCTCGGCGAAAACAATTCGATGCGGAACAGCCACGACCTCTGGTGGTGTCTTAAGCTCGTTGTCCATCCGACGGATGATCTCACTGACCTCCACCACCTCGGTGGCCGTATCAAAGTCCTTGGTGTTCCGCAGGCCCACAAAGAGCATGTCTATGAAGGCGTACTTCCGGCCAAAGTTCTGGCGCGTAGCCACCTTCATGGGAATCGCGCGGCGCAGGTGCTCCCGCTCGAACCTGACCAGCTGGAGGCGCGTGTCGTTGCGGGAGAGCAGCATGTCCCGGGTGATCTGCTGGAACCCCACCGGTGTCGTATACTCGCTGATCTTGTCGGCACTCTGCTGGCGGATGATGTCCGTCATCACGATCGCCGCCTGCTTGGCGCCCTCCAAGAAGTCCGGCTCGCTAAACTCGCGGTCCCATAGCCACTTGAGCTTCCACAGATTGAACTTGGTCACTAGGTACTTCCACGGATTGTGCAGATACACCAGTTTCGGAATGATCTTACGGCGCTCGGGGTGCGCCGCACTGCGCCGATCCCAGTCGTGTATTCCGCGGCGGATCAGCTGCGAATCGCCGGGGACGTCGGCACAAACGCATCCTTGCCCACATCCGCATCCCGACTTCCAAGGGCAGCTCGGATTGCTCGCATGGGTGTTATGCGGATGGTGATTGCCGAACATGTTCTGTGTGCCATATTTACGTAGAATTTTTGATAGCATCGCGACTCCTAGAGTGGGCCACTTTGCATTTTTGTCTCGAACCTGGTCGTCTGTGCCCTGGAGAAAGGTAGTTGTGTTTTTGTGAAACTCCTAATTTTGAGCAATTCAGCAAGAGTAACTGACAGCAACGGAATTCGAAAGCACACTACATTTAAAAGGCAAAAAACAGTACAAGAAATTTTTCGCTCTTTTTAAGTAACATTTGAAGATGCAGCTACAATCACACAATATAAATTATTTATCAGTGACCGTTTCTAATTCACATCTCTTTTCGATACTGTCTATTCATTTCCCATATTTCACTCGAATTTGGATGCGGTTCATGTGGAAATCTCCTGCCAGCCGAAGCGTCCCACGCCAATCTTTGGATCCCAGGTAGCACAGGGCCAAAATGACAGGCCAAGATCGTAAAGCATTATTCCGCCGATACATAAATTATGTGCTGAGGTGCGTGAGTGTGTGAGGGCCGTGTGGGCTTCTTCATTTGGTTTTCCTCCGGCGACAAGTGGCCTCGGTCAGAGATTTCCACGGGCGACGCTTGCGGAGATGGGGGAACCACTGTGCCCCTCGGGTCGCACGCAAATGACATAAAAATTAACAATGAATATGGGAAAGAAGTGAAAAGCTTTCAATGCAATTGTTGCGCTCGGCTGGAAGATGCGTATTTAAATGGCGCGTCGAATGTAAATATGTGTAAACACATTTAATGGAGAATTAAACAGTAGTTAAATAGCTTGGCGGCGAAGTCACTGAACAGCCGATTGAAAATATTGGTACTTACGTAAGATTGAAACTTTAATCTTATATTGTAACTTGTTCTTTTGCAGCAAATAGAACATGTCAATAGCTATTGTTTTATTTTAAGTACCCACTAAATTCGCCATTTCAAACGAACATTTTATGGCTGGCCAATGGCTTCTCGTATGCCTTCCGCATAGACAAAGGTAACCGGGCAGACTTGAGGCATACAAAGTACCCCACTCCCTGGGCTCCCCACCTTCCCATGCTCGCCAGCTATTCTAACGTTTTGAGTTTATCAATTCGATATCCCAGGTGGCGATGGAGGGGGTTCTGCTCCAAGTTGACACAAAATGCGTGGTCGTCATCGTCAAAGGGCATCGTCATCGGCAATCGCATGACACCGCAAGAAATTTTCCCAGGTGGGGAGTGGGAAATGAGGGGGACAAGGCGAGAGGGAGCGCGGGAGATAAGTATCTTTTATGGACCGCCACAGTGCAACAAAAGATAAAAAGATACTGCAGCGGGGAAATTCAAATTCGAATACAAACGAAAATAAGTAATTCATTTCGCTGCGGTTTTGAGGAAAGAGCGAGACGGCGTCGTTTATCTTGCTGCTCATTAAATCATTCAGCTGTCAATCAATTTCGATGCGGTTGTCTTGGGTCTGAAAACGAATTCCAGCCTGGTTTTTCTGCATTGCTGAGGTGGTCAGCCGACCGCAGACTCGTGGATAATTATGCTGCCATCTGTAATGAGTTCGAACGGTTCTTCTCTGCTGGCCCATTAGAAGTTGTACGATTCAATCCATGATTGATTGGTTGGATTACTGGCGAGCACTGTCACAGAGTGCCGCACTCACTTGTGGAGCTGCAGCAGACTTCTGAATATGCATTCGTATCTTGCAGATACATTCCACACTCGGCGATCGACAGCGTTTTAAATTTCGCTCCAAGTGGAAGTTGTTGAGCCCGCACAAAGACCCCCATTTCCACATATCGTTAGCATAAGCGCAAGTATCTCATGTGGATTTCCATATCTTTCGGCTTGGTTCGCTTCGGCTCGCCTGTCGTCGTACCTGTCAGTCTATTCAGGTTAAATCAATCATACACAAAGACTTCGGAACGGAGACCTGTCAACACGGTTCATTGTTCGCCTCAGAGCGGCATTTAATGAAAAGACCGAACCCGATCTCCAACTCAAACTCAAATTCGAACTGAAATTGGAACCCCCTGCCGCATTATAGCGCAAAATATGCCATCCATCCATAGATAGATTGTCAATTTATGCGCGTATCTCACAGATAGTTCGTGCAGTTATTTGCATTTTGCTCCGCGGCCAAGCGACTCTAACTATTGTCTGCGCTTACATGTTTTCCCCATACGGGTGGTCATTTAGCATATTTTGATATTGAGATTTATTGACAAGATTGGAACGTGGCTGCAGCTTTGTCGGCACCAAAGCGGAAATGTTTCCGCCCCCGCCGCCTCAATTATGTCAAACCGGCGTCCCTACTCCAAATTAATTGAGTTCGTACCCCGAAATTCGTATTGGGTTTCACACTGGGCGCCCTTTTAGGCAGCTTGACCACAGAGTAAAACACAAAACCAGCAGAAATCAAAACTAAGAGCGTGCCACTGGAACAATGCCAAGTCCAGATGGACTGGATTGTTGGAGAATTGAGTGGAAAACACTGAGGAAAACTACCTACAGATGCGAAGTACTGACATAATTGGTTATACTATTTAAGAACTAGTTTTCTCTCCGTGCAGGAATAGAAATGTATATGCTTTGAAACCTTGCAAAGTGCGCGGAATGTGGTCGCGTCATTGAAATGCGATACGAGACCTCCGACTGCAGAGATCGTGAGGAATTGCCCATGAATTCCATGTTCACTTCTAGGGTTTCCAAGCTGTCACTCTGCGGTGGGTACTTCTCCACTGGATTCGCACATTTCGAGGTAGTTGCTGCAATTTGTCTGGCAAATCGATCGCCACTGCGGTGAATGCGGAAATAGCGAATCCAATCCAATCTGGCCGATCACCGATCAGGTTGAGGTCAGGTTTTTTCCTTCTCCCACTCCCCATCCCCATTCCACTTGCACTCCGCGATCGCGTGGTAATCGAATACTTTCACGTATGCGAGATCCTTTGCGCAGTGAGTCATTTAAAATCCTCCAACTCTTCTAATGTGTCTTCGGGGCGACACCTGAGAGACCAATCACGTGATCGGCCTGCCTTATGGCCACTTAAACTGGAGTTTATGAGGGATTCTCTGGGCTAGGGGACAACCTGTCAACGGCTGACACTTCACTTGTCGCCTGGCCAGATATGTGGGTCCGATGTGATGGTACTGTCGCCGGCTTCCAAGAACTGTCTCCGCACTTTGCACCCCACCAAATTTCCCCACCCATCGCCTCCCAAGCGATCCGATTGAAAACTGGGCGATTCGATTTATTTATGGCCCCGGATTGCAGCGCCTTTCCGATTCAGTTTGCGTGCCAGTCATTGAGTGCCCCAGAATCAAATGCGGGAAATCCCAAACTCAAAAAATATAAAGCGAAAGTTTAATGCTCTTTTTTAATTTTTAAGAAATTCTCTTTTTTACTTGGATCAACAGTACGACATCGCAAAATACAGCTTTTCTCGGAGCTTTATCATAATAACTTGCCCAAAAAGCGTTCCACGCCCACAAGAATAAGATTTTATCACAGCTAGTGATCCATATTAACAACTTGTATCAAATTCTGGCCGAATTAAAAAATTTTTTTTTTTGGCAATTTTTGCATTTTTTGTAAGGGGTTACATCATCAAAATTTGCGAAAAATCAAAAAAAAAAAAAAATTAAATTGTTAAAATTGCATTGCCAATCAATTGGTGATGTAATTGCGAGTTCGAAAATGTACTGCACTCGAGATTTCGACCAATATATCGACTATTTTGGCTTAAAAACTGATTTTTTGGTCGGAAAAACACGTGCTTTTCTTCATTTCTCGGCCAAAAAGTGTCACAAACCTCAAGGAATGACTTTTTCGCACAGCTAATGACCCAAACTAACAAACCATATTACAAATTTGCAGATTTTTGAAAATTCGATTTTTGACAATTTTCGCATTTTTTGTAAGGGGTTACATCATCAAAATTTGCGAAAAATCTACCAAAATTAAATTGATTAAATTCGAATGCAAATCGTTTGGGAATGTGAATACGAGTTCAACAAGGTACAAGATTCCAGATTTGGATCATTAAATCGAATGTTTTGGCCAAAAAACTGACATTTGGTCAGCAAATTACGATTCAATTTGGCCATCGTAAAAAGGAATTCTTTACTGAAAGCTTTCTAAATCGCTTGCCAGATATTCTTAAGATAAATTATAAATAAATCATTTCTCCGACTTTAGTTGATATACCCCTTGTCGTAGTGCATGTCTACCGAATTTGTGGGAGGTCTGTTGCAGCTACGAGTCCGTACTGCCAATGCGATCGACTTGGAGCCCCTGCTGCCCAGTGTATCTATGGGATTCTCCCACGTCGTTAACTCTTTTGCTCATAACTCACCTTGCCATCCAAGACCAACTGCATTACCCACTAACCCAAATACAAGTTGTACGGAGAGGCATCATGGCAGAGCCAAAAACAAAGTTCAGGCTACGGAGGACTTAAGGTTACTTCTTTTGTGTGCTGGCCCAGAAAATAAGTCGTACAAGTGCGCTAATATATATATCAACTGAACTCAACTCAAAGGGCCGGGAATGACACAACGAAACGCAGACCACGAGAGGGTGTAAACAAAGCCCAGAAATGCCAGAGCGCTCCGCTGATGACAGTAGCCGAAAAAAATATGTCATAAAGAGATACGGTCTGCGTCAATATTGGCACAGTCAACAGGGGCGCAGAGGGGGCGTGGCAGTCGGAGGAGGCTGCTCTGTTGACTTGCAAACAGCTCGAAAGCGAAAGATAGAGGGGCTGCCCATTTGCCCACCTGCAAACAACTGGGAGGCGAGAGACACGCTCCCCCAGACCACGGAATCCCATCCCATGCCATACCATTCCCCACATCCAGGTCCTCAGCCACATGACCATTATCTCGGTCGTTTTCATTGGTATGCTGAATTTAGAAGGTTATAGGTACTATAGGAATAGTCGATATGTCAAAGAAATCTCATCAGTATATTGGGTGTTATGATACTAACTAGAATATAGATCCTTAGATTAATGTTCTGGCATAAAAATTGCTTTAATTTGATAAGAAATCTCTTGGGGCAGTTGAGTGATAGTTTCGTGGAACCATATCTGATCCACTGCCCATATCGAAGCACTACCAACCCACCTGAAAGTCCCCTGACATTTGCGGATTCACCCGCCACGCATCTGGAACATTTAGGGTTTTGGGTTAGCCAAGTCAAATTGTGCTACTTATTTGCCCCATCGCCAGCAACAAGGAAACGAGGAGAAATTCCCAAAATTCTTTTATCGCTGGATAAATATTTATGTTCTCAGTGGTCCCTGGCGACTAAACCCCAAATTCGACACGCGCATAAACAATGAGAGTGGGTGAAAAGTGGGATGGGAATTGGGATTGGCGGTTCTGTTCTGGTGGGCAGGATGAACACTCAAGCCCCCGATGTGTGTGACCCATTTTCGAAGAGGGTATTCCTCCGCAGACTTTTCAGACTCCTGACGATTCCCCCAAAACCCAACCCCCCTCTAAATTGTTAAATTATTCAATTTGTCATGTTTTGTGCGCGCGTTGCTAGGCGAAAATAAAATTACATTATTTTCCGCATGTACACGTGTCATGTGGGTGGGAATTAGCGAAAGGGCAGAGAAAATGATTGTTCACAAATTATTTGTTATTTGTGTGGAAAAAATCATACCCAACGTATGTATGCATATACGTATGTATGAATATGTGGGAAAGGATGGATGCACGTAATCCCTACAGACTTAGCATAAACGAAAAATTATATATTCAAGGGTTACAACACTTAAATGCCGAAGTAAAATCTTCTTTTCTTCAGTGTATTTTTAATTTTTGGCTGCTACAACTGGATCCTCTGACCAGTTTTATATAGATGTGACAATCTGTTGTAATTGCGCTAATTGCAATTCATTATTCAAAGCTAACGCTTGTCGTCCCACTCTCACACCCTGCCCCCGTCCCTTTCTAATGCGCGAAAGAGACGGAGAGAAGTTGAACGAGCTGACAAAATGCCAAACAAAATATCCGCAGGATATTCGCTTGTTGATTTCGCTGGAGACTTTGACAATTTATTTGCGCATTTATTTTTGGTAGATCCCAAGGGGAATCCTTGTAAATACAGATACATGCGGATTCATATGCTGATGCATGATATATGTATATCGCCGACACAGCCAGATACTTGTTTATTAATAATGGAAACCACACATTCGCTTATTTGCTTATTTACACTGGCGCAAGCTCTCATATATTGAATATGTGATGCCAGCGGCAATTTGCGAAAGGAGCCGGCATTAAGTTTCGCTTTCGTCATCGCTCCATTCGAAATTCATTTGGCATTATGCACTTTTCCTTCAAACAGAAGTGCTCTTCCATTTAACCGGCGAAAACGCAAACGGCAAGGAGAGGAAAGCGTTATGAGCAATTTTAATTTCATTAAGTGCTAAAGTGCCCGCCACACTTTTTCCAGCTGGAATAATAAGCTCAGCCACTCAGCGCAGCCGAAAACGATTTCCCAACGCCTCGCTTAATTTTCCCCCAGCCCCAATATTTCCTTAAACACCCATTTTGCATATACAAATGTACATTTGCATGTGAATGTACTCTGGTTTTCAATGTCCTAAATATGTGCTTTAATTATGAAACCTTGTGCTGGTTAAATATGTAATAGGGTTATCTATTCAGCAAACTTGAAGGATAGGAAGTAAGCTTCATTGTTCTCCGCTTACCGCCCACACTCTTCCCCCCACTCGATTGTCTTCCAGCAGGTGTAACAGGTCGCTTTAGCCAAGACTTGGGGCACAATTGACCCAATTAGCGCCAAAATTCCGAAATTCAGCCCCAGCAACGAAAGCGAACAAGCGCAGAGATACACTACACCCCCACTTCCATATATTTCCACCTTAAGCTGCACAAATATTTCGGAAATTCTTCCCCGCTGCACGGAGAAAAAAATCGTTGAAATCTGGGAGTTGTGCATTGTATTCCAACGATAAGATAAATATTACTTTTGTGGAAAGTGAAACTATAAAAAACTTGTTTATTTTATTAAATGCATATAATAGTTTCCTTTCGTTTATGTAACATAGAAACCTGCATTTTTTTTATAATAGTGGACCATATAGCTCTGAAATTGGACAGGTGGACTTGTTGGGTCTTAGCAGTAGAATAGTTACGCTAACTTAACCTCATTTAAACAATATTTTGTGAGCCTTCATTTTTGTTCGCAACTGGTCGTCTCCTTGGCTTCATCTTGCCACTTTTATTTTGGGACTTGGCCACCTCCATTGCACGGATTCCCCATCGCCCAATCCTCAGCCCTTTTCAGGTGCATCATCGTATATTTTTCTTAATGCCTCGCGTACTTCACCATAAAGTAGCACAGGGCAAGTGGTGGAGAAGGGGGCACTACACTGGGAAAAACTAGGAAGCTTACCTTTTAAGTCCACAAATATTAAATCTATAATGTGTTCAATGGGTTTAAGATAATTCTCGTTCTCTAGAATGAAGTGTTGTATCGAATAAAATATGCCGTCTTTTTATCAGTGTAAAGGGTTAAAGCGTGGTGGGGGGGCAGTGGAGTGTTAACCACGCAGTTGGGCTGGGGAGCGAAAAAGCAACGGTTGCATTTTGTATTCAAGTACAACGAAAATTGTTGTAAATTAGTAAAAATGTACACATCTTCGTGATGGTGGGAGAGGGAAGTCAGGGGTAGAAGACGATTTTGGGGCATAAAAGGTGTGCAGCAGGTGCGGGGAACGTTGGAGCCAAAGATAAGCAGAGAGTGCCCAGCTGAAGAGCCTGAAGGGGCTGCCCTGACGGCTACCAACCTACGCAATTAAGAGCAGTCTCAAAAAAGGGGGATCCCCATCTCTCTCCGTCATTTGCCGAGCGGGAGCGAGCGGGACAGAGCGCACGGCGAAAGGGCACTCTGGTAGCGCTGTCTCTTTCACTCGGTCCCTTTTTGAGGGTTGGAAGTAAAACCCTCATTGTTTGCATTAAAGAGGTTGCTGGCTGCTTTGAATACACTGTCAGAAAATGTTAGTCCCTGAAACTAATGATATTTCTAAAAAAAAAACCCAAAGTTAAGATCTTTATTAGCTTGCTAGATTAATCTATTTGAAAAGCGAAATATTTTAAAATATTCCGCTGCTCATTAATGCTTACTTTTTTGGGGAATTTTGTTAAGTGCATCTACCTACAGCACTTGAGCAACTGCTTCTGCTTCTGCCTCCAAAAAGGCTTTCGGTAACTTAGTTTCCGTCGCTTTTTACAACCTCATGTTTGCATTTTACCTCAACGACGAATGCTCGGGGTCCACACAACAACAGCGTTGGAAAATAAAATAAAAATAAAATACATACACAACAACATGGGGCAGCTCCACAAGTGGGTTGTCAAGCAGCCCAAAGTTGTTGTCAAGAGAAGTTGTAAAATGCTGCCCAAGTAATAATATACAACAATTTCGTAGCTGGAATTGGATTTGGAAAGCAAAATGCTTGCACAAGATAAACATTTTGTTTTCCGCTCTGCTCTCATACCTTTTTCCCAACTCGGTTTTGGGGTTAAATTGCAGCCAGAGATCCGAATAAATGCATTCATTGAACTAAAGATTCTGTGCATCTATGGGACTTAAGTCTCGGGATTAGGTATCTCTATCCAATTGTTACTATGATCTGCTGTTTTATGACCCATGCATGGCATGCAACTGAGATATTCAAGCTCATCTCCCTTTGCTCGACATGAACGCAGCTTTATGGGAAATTCTCCGAGTTAATCCGTTTTATAAGCCCATGAAAGTGATTTAGCGGCACCTTCCGCTCATCTTTCGCCTTATCTCGGCTGAAAAGGAAAGTGTGTATTCTCTTTCGCCGCTCTTTATTTGTTATCGCTTTTATCTGTTTGCGATAAGCTCTCGAGCCGAGAAAGCCTTGTAATCTGCAGCCGAGCTCAGCGAATTGCGTGGTCGATTTATGGCGCGGATTTATGGACTGATCTCTAAATAAGTCTTTCGGCTATAATAAACACCTACCCAGGTGTCACAACTGCCATACGGAGACAGGTGTGATTCTTAGCCAAAGGTGCGGATGCGATCGTTGTGTAATCTACGCCATTAACTTGGCTGGCCAAGGTTTACATATTTCGAATTAATTCGAATTCGTTCAATTTTTAATGCGATGCTGGCGAAGAGTAATCCCCCAATACTGTCTTATCTAGGGTCTTGCATTGCACAGCCAACAGCCAACTCACTCCAATTTCTACTTGGGGGCCCATAACAATTTCCCCAACATCAAATTTAATGCGATTTTAATTTTTGTGCCCAGCGCATTTTCCAATTTGATGACTGTCGGGGAGCACGCTGGGAAGGAGCTCACCTGGGATGGATATGTTCGGGATCACTGCCCTGCCCCCCATAAAATGGCATAAGGGCAAATAAATATTTCAAATAGTCATAAATATTGTTGATTGCAGCGGGGAAAAGGGGACTTGCGCAAAAGGAAGACCTTTTAATTAAGGCAATAAAACGGAAATCGACCACGTAACCTAAGGAAAACATAAAGTTTACATTAAATCCACTTAATGTTCGAACAAAGTGCCGTGAATGTCTTCTTTATCGCCACGTGCCTCAGGTTGAGGTCCCTGCCACGCCAGCTTTCAACCTGCCGCCCACCTGGCTGTTGATTTTTTTGCTCATGTCTCAGTTTGGCTGGTGAAAGCCGCAGGGTCGGATTAGGTTACACTGAGCGGAAAGTTGTGTAAATGAATGAAATAGAGCTGACTTGAGACTTCCCAATGTTCTCTTATGATAATGCAAAAACTTTGATTGAATTGCAATCCTTAATTTGTTATGTCTTCTGTACTATTTATGAAGTTGGCCTATGGGAAGCTTACTTTGAGCCCCGCAGGCAGCTTATAGCTCCACGCTTTTGGCCAAGTGAGCAAGCGATGTCGTCCTTTCTCCTTGACTAACCATCAGGAGTGCCTCATATTTGATTTTTATTAGCCTTCCATTCGCTGCCGTGTCAGAAGTTGCCGCCTTTGGCGCTTTTCCCTCTTCATTCGCCACCCAACTTTTCGCCAAATTGCCATTCGCTCATCATCTCCCTTCATCGTCGCCAGCTGCCGACCGACTGGCCATAAAAACATTTGGACCCAAGGTTGTCCAATGTTGATGTAAGTATAAATTAAATATTTCGTGCATTAACGCTCGAGTGTTTATTTTTGCCACCGGGGAAAAGGCGGAGAGAGAGGGCCGAGAAGGAAACTCATTAAATTAGCAATGTCGATTTTAATACCCCTCCCCGTTTTTTCTTCCCATTTGCTGGGGGGCTTAGCTAGCCGGGCTCATGAATTATTCACCCAAAGTTGGCAGAGGGCATGTCTATCTGTCCGATCTGCTCGAACGCCACAACTCCCAAATGCACTCACTCTTACCTCAAAGGTGTGTCAATGGGCTAATTAAACTGGGCACGGAACGGATAAAGTTGCAGACGTGGTCACACTACTCAGCAAAACTGTGGATTTGGCCACACTTATCGCTTCCCCTTCTACTTCACTTTACTAACATATTTCCTCGAAGGGCACTACGAATTCGATGCATTTATCGGTTACTGTATCTACAATATCTAAAAAGTAGGTTGGTTAAGTACGACTCTAGCAGGCAGACAGGCAGAAGAGGTCGGTGGGTTGGGAAATCTGGACGGAGGATGACCTCTGTGACTTTTCATGACCCAATGACACTTTGACTAATTGAAAACTGTCAAATTGCAGTCGCATCGGAGGTCTCCAGACCCCATACTTCCCATCATTTCTGCTGCATCTCGGCTTCTTAATTGAATTAACTCATTAGACGTAAGTATCTGCACATCCATCTATGCAGTCCGTCTAGTACAGCTGAGTTTGGTTTACCTACCTTACCGGTGACCTGACAAACAAAATAATTCCGACATTTTTCATTTGTATACTCGTATGTATACACTCGCATGTGTGTGGCAAACATTTTGGTCAAATGTCATTTTGCGCAAACATTGCTAACGTCTGATTTTGGATTGGTCAGCTCTGGGATTTATTAATGACGTTTCGTATTGGGGTTAACATTCATTTAATTTATTTGAGCGCCTCTTCCCTAAATGGCCACAAATTGTGCATTGTGACAGTCGAAAATGTGGCTGGGATTGACTATCTCTTGGTTATTTGTGAATTGCTGGCTTAGATAATTAATAGCTCGTAGTGAGGCAGCAACGCAACTTGCAGCTGTCACAGGCAATTTGAAAGAAATTAAGATAATCCCAAGCAAAGGTAAGCATGGCATCACAATTGAATCTACAACTCGGTGGTATGACCTAAGTGCAGGAAAAGCTCTGCCTGACGTGATTACTAAATCAATTTGCGAAAGGACCTCTGATGGGTTAGCTCGGGCCATTTCGCTGGGCCACAAACGAAATATACCGAAATCTGTTCACATTTTTTATATAAAGTGGCCTCTTCGTTCTGATTGCCATTTGCGGATTATCTTACGGTCTGATTGAGAAACCTCGCACTCCTCGAGGCAGGGATTCCTCCACTCTGTTTTCGGAACCATAACAGATGATGATGATTCCATTTGCGGTTTGAATAATTTTCATAATTTAAATAACAGCCCGCCCCAAGCCGACGCAAGCCGCTGCAATACCCAGACAGATAGTCACTCACTCACTCATCCAGCCAGTCAGCCAGCCAGCCAGGCAGCCAGCTTGTCCGTCAGGATTCTCTCCATTATTTTGGCCAAAAGGAGCGCGCCTGCCAGCCGAGACAAAGCAAAAGCGAGAGTGTAAATCACGGAGTGAAATGATAAATGGAGCAACGACTTGTTACGCATAAATTGTTGGCCAAAATGAAGGGGCTAAGGATTGAGCGGCGGAGGTCCTCGTCATGTGCGAAGTCCTCCGACTGAGGCACTTTCCCTCAGTAAAAACAATATTTCATTACATTTACATATTCTCACTCAATTTTCATATTTTCGCATTCTCGGTGGGGAATTTTCGTGCGGCAGGATGGAGTCAAGTGGATCTTGTTGTGCCTGCGCCTTTTGTTTCCATTTTTATGGTAATGCCGCCAAGACCCTTATCCCCGCCGCGCACCCCCGTTTGCTTCACACTGTTCACTGTTCATTTCCCGGCCACGCAGCCGCTGGCACAGTGGCGCCCTCAAGTGTCGGTTCATTCGCATTTCGTATGTCAGCATTTTAAATAGGCTTTTCATGTTGGAATTGTATTTTATTGTGTTTTTACGCTTGGCATCGGCCGCACTTCGGTCCGTTTTGTTTTGCTTGATTTTATTTTTCCGGAGTCCTCGACTCCTCAGGCTACATTAAATTCCGCAAGTTGTATGCAAAGTCAGTCCCGCCGACTTTCAACTCTGAACTCTGGCCTGGCTTTATTATTTGCTTGTGGGGGGAATTGTTTGTTGGCTCCAGAGTCCGTCCTTCTGTGTGTTTCTGTATGTGGGTATCTCTGTCCAGACCACATTCCTTGAGCAAAGTCTGCGGCTGTCAAGGACACTATATACATACATACCTGCTGGGGTAAGGGTCTATCTTTCATTGCCCAAGTGAAAAGAAGTTTTTTTTTAAGTGGTTTGGGCTTCAGTTTCAGAAACCAAAAGTCTAGTTGTTGTGGCTCCTCAGGGAAATACAAAACCATGTTCAATATTTATACTTCGAATTAAAGAAACAAAAATATTCATTTAAATATTCAATATTATATAAATTATATGAAATACAACAATATCAATATACATGTTGAGTGTAGTTCATGGTTTAAATATTGAATGATGTGGAGAGCATGGGGAATTCGTTCTTCTCACAGAATTTATTTCCGAGTCCTGCCTTTTCACTTCTACTGGTGGTTTCTGTCATTTAAAACAAAACAAATAAAATGCCGAAAGGCTTAAAATCGGCACACAGCTGCAGATTCAGACTCAGAAGGACATCACAGCCCACACTCAAACATCCACACATCATCAATGCGTCACAATATCGAATAAAAACGCCCGATCCTGAAAAAAATGCACTGAAAATAAGAACAGCGAGTATGGAAAAGGGTGGAGTATTCAAGGAGTTTCGCGATGGTTGGAGTTGATGTCCTGCGAAGCAAACGTGTGAGAGAAATCCGAGGCAGAGTCAACAAATTTTTCATTCGTCATAAAAACATTTTGCAATAATTTCTGCATTTCATAATGGTCATAATAAACACCAAAAGTCGCGAGGTAAGTAAAGTGTGGGTGGAAAAAGGGCTGAGGAGGGGACAGGATGTGACGGGGAGTGTGTGCATTACGTTTGGCTTATTCAGTTTGGGGTTTTGGTTGGCTTGTGTGTATGTATGTGGTTCCTTCTGCTGCTGCGGCGTTGCACAATGAACCTTGCTTCCTGGCAATGCAATCCTTTATAAGCCACTTCACTCCGCCGACCCGATCCTTCAGCGCCCTTCGAGTTTCCTTATTGCTCCTCAGGTTTTTGATCAGTGTTGCAGGATTTCTTTGAGTGCTGTTCGGTTTCCTGTTGTTTTTATGTTTAACTCTGGCTTTAAGCCCTCTTCAGTTGACCTCTTGTGACCCCAGAGCTTGCTAACCGGCGTTCCACTCAGGTTTCATTTGTTTCATTGACTTTTGGGGTTTTTTGCAAGGAGTTGGAATACGAGATCTTAGAATTAAATACAAATTATTGAAGCTCCGAATGGTATGAAGTAATTCAAAATGTTTTTATTACAAATTCCCCCTAATTTGCCTTTGTTGGTAATGCTTTCGATGCCCGGATAAGGGAAACTGAGGTGTGTCCTCGAGTCCCTCCCCGATTCTCCGTCATGGTCCCGTATCATCCCAACTCTGTGCGTCCTGTCTGTTCCCTGTAGCCAATGCAATTTGGCCAAGTGCGTCCCCAGATATGATCAGAATTGACACTCGGCCAGTGAAATTTGTGCCTAATTTGAGGCCTCAGCGGGTGGCGGACCGCTTCCTGTTCCATTTTCATCCTCTCGGCTGCCTTCCTTTGAGCCATGTAACATCTAAACAAAAGATTAGCTGCAGTTGCCAGAGGGAACTGCACTCAGGGAAATACTTGCTTCTTGAAAATGTATACCACACATACCCGTTCCACTGTTATATACTTAATGGAAATCCTACTCACCTTTATAGGTTTTCTATTTTGTGACCTCAGTATTGACTATTTTTCTCTGAGTGCTGGGACCACACAATGGAAATGACACGAACTGCAGTCATCTAAGGATGGATAAAAACTGCGAAGGGAGCGGGACTGGGAAATGGGAATGTGAATGGAGTTGGGGCAGCATGTGCACGCGTTTAATGGCAGAAAACACAACAACGGGACGGAAAAACAATTGTCAACAGACGTGGAAACGTGACCAACGAATTTTACGCACAATTTCACTTTGTGCCCGAGTGTAGTGTCCCAGTGTCCGAGGGTAACAAAGCCGGGCCAGAGTAGGAGACCCTTTGACAATGGCCAGCAGAATCTCCCCCCGCCTCCTGCCGGCCGGCCACACAATTATTGTTTAGAGCATGGCCCAATCCTGGTACTCGGCTGCGAAATCCATTCGAGAAATCCAATTAGCCATTGGCTCTCCGAACGGCGAGTTTGTTGACCAGGAAGCGGGCTTTCCGATCGGAAAATATGATTCATATTGCCCATTTCCTCGCACCGCGCTCGGAAAAGCGCCTGACACTTTTGGCTCTAATCGTGAAAGGTAATCGCCACTGCTTAGGCGCCTTTCCTTCGTTTTCCACTTTGTTGCAATTACCGCTGAAGTCGCGGGTTTTGACTTATGTTTCTTGGGATCGCTTCCTCTGCGATTGCCGATAATTGCCCATGGAAGCGGCCTACAAGGCACCGTCTCTACACGTCTTTGGTCATGGCTTTGGCCATCCGCAAATGGCCAAAATGCACCCATGGAGTTCCTCGGTTCGTTGACATCCCCTGGACTTTGATAATAGCTGCCGAGTGGGAGGAAGTTCGCCTGGCTGTGCGTGGAATGGTCAAGTGTCGAATGGAACCATAAAATCCTACAGTATTGCTCATAAATGCTTTTCAGTTTCTGGGAACTTGCTTACTGTGATTGGGTAAGACGAGAACAGGAAGGTCTTGCCATTCATAACAACTGAACAGTAGGAGGTTTATATAAAATAAACAGAAGACCAGTTCCTAGAACAATCTAGGAAATATTTGTATTAAAATACATTTCATCAGCTTAAGTTTCTCTTTAACCAGCTTGCTACTGGATCTTCTACGACGTTAGAGACATAAAATGTCACATTCAGTCCGTCGATTTCCATTGCAAATGACACCGTTCTTGACTGGGATCTCCCGACCGACTCGCATGTCCAACTTTTTGCGGCTACACATGTTTCCCATTAGCCAATAGAGGAGGAGAATAAGAAAAAGTTTCACTGGCTGCGGACCTAGTCATCTCGCATTTCAGACTTCAGACTCGGACCGACAATGAGATGTGCCTGAGCCGCAGTGTAGTTGTCGTGGTCGTTGTTAATGATGATGTTGACACAACTTGTTAACAGAATAATTTATGCGACACTGACTGGCCAAATGCTTTAAAGGCAACAGAAACAAAGTTTGGAGCAGCGGAGGTATCTATTGCATGTTTAATGATGCCACGAGTGGAGCATATTCCTATCCGGAATCCGGATGCGCGTGCCGCACCAGAAACTGGGGATCAAATTAAGAGCAGTCCCGCAGCTTTTTGGACGGACTTCCAGGCTTGGAAAGGATGGTGGGGGGGGGGGGGGGTTTCAGGATTTGCCGCCTGTTTTTTGCCATTTGTCAACGTCGCCAGTTTCAAGATTTTGGCCAAGCTGCAGCTTCACTTTGGCTTCGAGTGTAAAAAATGATAAACGCATTCGCTTATGATGTGCAGAGCTTCCATAAATCATGCTCGCCTCTTCAAAGTTTCTGCAGCTCTCTCCACACCACTGGCAGTGCCGCAAATTTCGCCCGGCCAAGAGATCCCGACGAGATTCCGGAAATACAACGGACAGGGGACAGAGGTCGGGGTCAGAAGACAGAGGTCAGAGGTTGCCACGCGACAGCGCTCAGACAAACAAGTGTCGCTTTGGGTTCCACGTTGAGCATGATGATGATGGAGGGCATGAGATGGTAACAACCAGCAGTTCTGGCGATTTACGAGCTCCAAGTGGGGCACCAACTAGTCAGTGGAGTTTCAGCTGGCATTTGATAAGAACAGGTCAAGTTGCTTAGGTAAATAGCAAAACGAGTCCACAGGAGGACTCTCATCTCCAGGAATTTCAGCTCTTCAAAAAGACAGAAAACGTAAATTATGTTGTGACTTGCACAAGCAAAGAGGTTGGAACATATTAAACCAATTTCCTAACTTGAGAGAAATGGTCCTAAGAATGTTATATCCTTACAACTTGTATTGACTTTGGTGAATGAAACAAGTGTCTGTCTCACTAATAGAACTATTGTATTTATGCGAAAACTTGACCACAAATTGCCGTTGATTTCCGGATAGTTTTCCCACTCATCAAATGGCTGGTGGCAAGTTCAATCGATTTTCTAATAATGTGGTCGACATGTCAGTCAAGTGCCTACGTTGGATTCCCGGGGATTGGGGCTACCAGAGTCAACAATGGTCAACAGTGGAGCACACCACCAAGGATCTCCGCCTGGACTACCGACTACCACTTATGAAATTGAATGTAAACAAAGCGGGCGACTCGACTTGCCACCCCACTTCCTTGAAGACCCTTCCTCTGTTTGACTTGACATATCGGCGCCAGGCAGGCAATTAACATGCGATTGTCATAAATTTACTCAATGCACAGATTATTAAACATTCATAAAATAAATTACCCAGCCAGCCAAAGTGCATAAATTCTGAATTGATTTTAGTGCATTGTGCGGGACAAAGGAAAGCGATTGGGGGAGTTGAGTTCGTTCTTCCCCCGTCGAAGGAGGGGAAAGGAATCTGGTTATTGAATTATAACGATGTCGGCCAGAATGGCCAAGGGAAAAACATAAACATAAATTCCTTCAAAGTCTTCGAGCGAAACAACAATTGCATAGAAATCAATTTCAGAGGCGAAGCGTTCAAGGGTTAAATTCCAAAAGGGGAGTTATAAATTGTGTAAGTGCAACGCGGGGGAAGTTCTGAGTTGGGGAGCAAGACCCCATTTAATGGCGATTGTGGCTTGTCGCAGGGGTTGAAACAAAGGCTGTCCATAGTTTCATCTCGATGCGAAGGGAAGTGGAAGAGCGACCATCGACTGGAGGAGCACTTGCCATTAGAAACGGGATAGTTTTAACAACTTCCCCATCAAATCTTGAAGAGCCACAAGAAAATGGTGTTGTATTGCCCGCCTTTAAGCTCTTTTTGAAGTTTCTTGTTTGGGTTCAAAGCGAAACCGACTAGTTTTTGGGGTCTATGATTAGAGATTGAAATTGGGTTTAGACTAAACTAGCAGATTCGCAGTTAACCACACAGTTCTTAAGGCTGCTTCCATCCGCAGTGATTGCATTTCAGCTAACTGCATTACCCGGCTCCTTTGCCAACTTCAAGCAGATAATTTCGGGCGGAATATCATTAGGAATTCCGTTTCTGACTGCAAATCGGAGGAGGGGCGCGGCTCCTGCGGACTTAAGTCAACTGCATCACAGCACAGGGAGAAGCCCCAAAAAAAGGAGGAGCTGCCTGATGTGAAGTGAAATGAAATTACGAAGAACCAGCTGAATGTCAATGTCCTCCCACAAGAAGCCCTTCCCCTGCTGCGTCTGCGATGGCAAAAACAAAGAGCGAACGGAATGTATGTACAGCAGTATGTACAAATATATATCTTTTTTATGACATTTCTGACAATTTATGATGCAAATTCCTCACCCGAAAACCGAAGAATGGAGCGGTGGCACGAGAAGAAGGCTCCGACAAATTGTCGAGAAATTGCATAAAACTATAAAAAAGCCAAAAAACCAGAGCATGAGGGCAAAAAACAAATTGTTATGCTGAAATCTGTAATCTGAAGTAGTTGCGGATGCACTCGAGAGATATTTATGGTGGGAGCGAGAGGGGAATAACACAGAGAGACAGAGACAGCCACACAAAAGCTGTATGCAAAATTGTTTTATTTCTGCTTTTATTATTTTGCTTTATATTTCGTGATGGCTTTTTATTTTCTGTTGATTCATCAGAAAATAAATTGAAATATTCTTGTTCTCGGACAGAGAACTTTTTGCTTTTTGCCATTGCATGATTTTTTAATTTACTAAAACTAACACAACATGGAAAATATTTGATAATAAAATCACGTTCACACGCTTAAGGCCACAAATCAATTGGTGCCGCCGATATCGAAACCGAAATCGAAATCCAACGTAACGAACCCACCAGCCATCAATGAAAGCTGCCCGAACCCAAAGTTCATTATAAAATGATTTGTCCTCTTTTTATTTGGGTCCCGAATTCGTGGAAAGCCTTTTGACCGCAAGTGAGGACTTGGACCCACCTCGCAAATCTGCCTGTGGCCTCCATGTGAATCAATAGCAATCTATCCCAGGCACAAACTTTTTCGGCATGTGAGGTCTCCTTTGCTCGTTAATATGCCAGTGTTTTATTTAAAAGTCACGCAAACAATCCAGCAAAAAGATCTATAACCGCATGGAAAACAAACTATTGGTAGTCAAATATATGCGGACATTTTCGAAAATAAATACTGAAATTTAAACGGCTCTTCGACATCTGACGACTAACCAAACAAGAATTTTTTACGGGAGCTTAATTAACAAAACACAAATTCGCGCTTATTTTTCTGAATGAAATATCCAAATGGAAATGTTGACGAATGGGAAAGCGAACGCGGAAAAAGCCTGGCTAAAATGAACGGATTTGTTATCTAATTTATTGTGGAATTTAATTCGCGACACAAGATTTCAACCAAATCATTTCCGAATGGCAAAATCAGGAATCTTTAAGCGTTCAAAAATTATCCAATTTAGATAAAGCTGCATAATGTTATTTACTATAGAAGAAAATAAATTTAAGTAGCCGCTATTATTATTATTGGTTATAATAACACTTTTACTGAAGTGATATTCCCACGCAACGCAACCAAAAATTCTCTTTTGACCAGAACGACTTTAAAATGGGTGTGGGTTCTGGCCTCTTGACTGATTTCCATTTGGCCAAAACGCAGACGTGGCGCAATATGTTATGAATTTTTATTGAGTTGTTTGTGTGCCAAGGAAAAAATTAATTTATCGCCTTCGTAGTTATTGTTCAAATAAAAGGCCCAAATCTAAACGGGTGATCGAAAAAACGGAGGGAGGGAATGTGGAGTCGGGGCTTTCGTCATCCTCATCCGGGCTCCATGTCGCCATATCATCGATGAACTTCAATGTGGGGATATGTCAGAATATCGGCGGGCGGGGAGACGTTGCCTGAATTTAAATGGACAAATTAATTGCGTTTGTCAGGCTTGTGGACAGGTTCTGGCCATTGGAACCTCGGCAGAAGCACAAACCCAAGCGGCCGGACAAAGAATTAATTGGTTTTTGGACACTGGATGAAATATATTTAATTTAGGCTTAATGCCGGACAGAGATTGCATTTTAGTATGCACCATCTCAAACTCCTCCAAGTGTCAAATTGGCATTGAGTCATGACTGGGACCGTATCTGTATCTCTATCTGTATCTTTATCTGTGCGCGATCGCCAGGCCATCAAATAGCCATTAAACAGTAGACCATTATCCTAGCTGATGGGGAATGATACCTGAGAGCGTCCACACAGGATCTCCCTCCGATCCCAGACCGCAGGCGATCATGCGGCGCAGTCGATGATCGAGGATCGGGACATAAATTATCACTTGGTTGTGGGTTCGACAAAGTTGTTTATAGGGGGTAATGGTGGAAGGGAATGCACTGAGGGAAAAGCCAAGCATTTTATTCAAATTGATTTCTTACCTTGTACTTTTCTTTGTAACTTCATTCAAATCATTCGTTCTGTGCATCGTTATGCAAGCAGGATATCTACGGTGAATAGAATAGTACTCCCCTAAAGTTGGAAATCCCTCTTTTGTCCGATCTGAGTTGACAGTTTTATTGTGTCGCCTTTCTGAATTAATTGAGCCGCCCCTCAGTTCCAAATGAAGTCGTTGTCGTTCTTTTCGAGGAATGTGGCGAGGTTGGGATGCCCGGCTCATCCCCTGCGGGAAGCTGGGCTCGGAGGACCACACATCGCGATGGAGACACACGCAGCTCCAAAAGCGAACCCAGAAAGCATGGCCTGAACAAATTGCTTCTTCTCTATTTATTCGGCCTGCGGGCGAGCCGTTGCCACTTAATTATAATTGATTGGCGATATTAACGGAAATTATGATGATTATGATTATTCGCTGGAAATGCACCCGCAGATACGTATGTAGATACGTTTTTCTGTCGAAAGATATAATGAGGCACAATGAAAGCTGAAAACTATCCGGATGATGTATGATAAACGACTTAATTGTTTTTTATTCAAGCTCCCCGCCATTGGCATCGAATACATTAAATGATAGATGTGAATGCTGAATGGAACAAATTTGCGGGATTGCACAGAATTTTTAATTCGTTAGACGTAGACAACAATTAAATTTACGTTACGATTGTTCGATTAAGTGTGGCCACATTGCTTGTTATCGATTCCCCCAGTTGTCACACTGAACTTTTTAATCGGAGTAGCTTTTATTGTGATTTCATTTTAGTTCACCAACAAGGCCTGGTGCTCAGGGATTTCAGCTGAAAAGTATGAGACGTTTTCGGCCCACGGATCGTTCCTGGAATGCTCTGCGTTCGCGTTCACGTTCGCGTTCGCCATTCCGTTCGCAATCCATTTCTCGATCCCGGCCCTCCCGTTCGGATACCATTTTCACAGATAGGCCGCGACTGCAGCGACGTTTCGGCCGGCCCGCCACCTCCTGGGACATTCCACCGGAGGGTTATAGCCACCTGACTCCGCAGCAGTATAAGGCCATGCAGGCCAGCGGGCAGATTGCCTCCAGGATTCTTTCGGATGGCATACACGCGGGGGAGTCCGCCGCGATTTCGATGATCACTCGACAAGCTCGCCGCCTGTATGTGGGTAATATTCCATTCGGAGTTACGGAGGAGGAGATGATGCAGTTCTTCAATCATCGGATCATGGCTCAGGGATATGAAGCAAAAAGCTCGCACTACATGGACGGGAAGGCAGTGCTGACTTGTCAAACGAATCTGGAGAAGAACTTTGCCTTTCTGGAATTCCGATCCATTGACGAGGCCACCCAGGCCTTGAATTTCGATGGGATGGTCTTCCGCGGACAGACCTTAAAGATACGAAGGCCACACGACTACCAGCCAGTGCCCTCGATTTCATTCTCTGCGATGGAGAACTACAGGTCATTTAGGGTCCCGGCCACCACCATAGCCAATCCTCCAAATGTTACCATTCCTGTGACCACTATTGTCCCCGATTCCCCCAATAAGATCTACGTAGGTGGCTTGCCCACCTGCCTGAATCAGGACCAGGTCAAGGAACTGCTGCAGTCCTTTGGCGAACTGAAAGGACTGAATCTGGTGATGGATGGCAACACGAGCCTGAACAAGGGATTCGCCTTCTTCGAGTACTACGATCCCTTGGTTACTGATCACGCCATAGCTGGATTGCACGGCATGCTGCTGGGGGATCGCAGGCTGGTGGTCCAGCGTTCCATTCCAGGCGGAAAGAACGCATTCCCCGGCCACACAGGACCAGTAGTCCAGGTACCGGGAATATCCACACTACTAGACCCTGGTTCACCTACCGAAACTCTCTGCCTGCTGAACATGGTGCGACCGGAGGAGCTGCTGGACGACGAGGAGTTCGAGGACATTCGCACGGACATCAAGCAAGAGTGCGCCAAGTTCGGAGAGGTTCGCAGCATCAAGATCCCGCGTCCCATCGGACCATTTCCGAAGCGGGGCTGTGGCAAGGTCTTCGTCCAGTTCGAGTCCGTGGAGGACTCGCAGAAGGCGCTCAAGGCGTTGAGTGGTCGCAAGTTCAGCGATCGCATCGTGATGACCTCGTATTACGATCCCGAAAAGTACCTGGCGGATGATCTTCAATAAAGTCGAAATAATAAACCATATTAACATATCATATATCACATATGTATATTAAAATGAACATGTACAATTAATAGTCAGTCCATCATGAACCTGTTGAATCGGTCAGATGATGTGGCCAAGGCCACGAGCGATAAGAAAGTTAATACCCAGTTCTCGACTCTCGTTGTTGTGATATCATCTGCTTAACGCTTTAAGTTATCTGGGCCCAGAATGTGGGGACACGCCTCTTTGCCCCCAAAAACGATGGCAGGAATTCAATTAGGCAGACCGACTTAAGCTGCAATCCTTAAAGCTGCTCGAAATCCGACAGCTCCTGCAGCAGCTCCTCCGCTCCCCTTTTATTTCCAGTTCCCCTGGAAGGGCCAGGCCAAAGCTCTTGCTTAATTAAAATTTTAAACTTTACGCTTTATCGCCGGCATTTCTCGGCATATTCACACCTACCGTCCGCTTATTACGAAGCCCAGGTAATGCCTTAATGCCTTTTCAATGGAGAAGCTTCTTCGGCTGCTTATCTCGCCGACGAACGGTTGCATTTTCTCAGGTTTCACGTTTCGAGGGTCTTGGGGCATCATCATCCGTCCCTCCTGGGGCTGGGGTCTTTTCTTATCTCGAAGTTTGGTCATTTGGTCGACAGCCAATCATCAATACTCGAACGCGTAATGAAATGGTCAGCACACGGAAAGAAACAAGCTTGACAGGTGGCAAAGGTGTATTTATCTGAGTACCAGAAACCCTATACTTCTCCCAGACAGAGAGTTACTCCCCATTTCTCGCAGTGCAGTGCTAAGAGCGTTGAAAGCCCATCTGCAAACGGAGCGATTTATCAGTGGCAACGACGAGCACAGCTAAACGCTTTATCGGACTGGAGGAGATTGTGCCAGGAAGGAGATGGGAAAGAACTTGAGAACTTGAGTGGACCGTGGCCACAAATTAATCCAACGCCTTGGACTTTTGTCATTCACCGGAGGAGACGATCTTAAGGCGAGCCTTTCATTCCGGGGGCACCAAAAAACCAAGAGACTTCTTTCGAAGCCGCTGCTGCTGTCCCATGAAAATCAATGCCTCGATTGGTAATTAATAAACGCCCATAAAGATGCGGATACAATAAAAATTCCAGACTTTCGTGGCGGATGGTGGAGGGGGATAGGAATCAACTCAAAAAGGGTTTCTTTGATTGTGTAGTTTTTTCCTTCGTTGATTTTTATGAGCTGGCAGCTGCGCTTTGGGGATTAACTGGATTGACTTCTAATCTCGTCCAGCAACTTCTCCGCCCTCTATTGTGTCCGAGGTTAGGGTCTGGATGTTAGGTAATCGAAATTGAGCAATCAAAGCCACAGTTGAGTGAACCCAACGCCGAGCCCTTCATCCCGCCGGCTTCTATGCATTTTTAATTGCATTCTCATCATTTCATTTGAATATGATGTAGTAGATAATCACTGGGCTCCTGCCAGAGCAACGCCTTCCTCCAAAATCGGTTGTTAAACGACTCTTTCTACCCATTTCACCTCCGTTGATTGTTCCATTCGGTGGCTGGGAGGGAATCAGAAGCTTGTTCCCTCACTTATCGCATCCATCACTTGATTTGTGTCCCAACGAGTTATCCAACTTAATTAGCTGGATCTGCAGGACATTGTGTTTCACTAATGATAGTTTAGATGGCCGGGCGCAGTATAAATTTGCCAAAGATACTGAGATACAGATACGCAGATAGGGCGATCCATAAAAATTTGTTCTTCTAATGATCGCGAGATCCTATCTCATCATCTATCTCGCATGCGTTCAATTTGTACGGATTTAATTAAGATACACGGTGAAGTTCACAGACAAAAGCGGACTTAATGAAGTAAACTGCTGCAAATCAACGGCCAAAAGTTAATCTCAGAATTATTTAAAAACCAGGCGGGCCAAGTAGGCAGCGTTTTTCTGGTTCTCAAAGGGCAGAAGCCCGAATTCAATAAACCAGAACCTGTTGCTTTGCTTGGTTTGCCCGCAATTCAATTCAATTCAGATTTCCGGGGCCCAAAAAATGAAAAATAAGAACTGAAGAGGCGAACAAAACACGCGAATAAAATCAAATAAACAAATATTGTTGTGCAGTTCAGGCGAATCTGTAATTTCCCCTTCGTAGTCGACAACAAAGGCTAAAAACAAATTACCAGCGAGAATAATTTCACCGAAATTTCAACTTGGGGTTGTAACTGAAAGGCAGGGGTGGGGTTTTTTTTGGGTGGCTGGATGGTATTCCCCGCCCAGCCATCCTGTCACTGCCATTCCCGCACCCACTCGGAATCCCAATCCCGCTCCAGAGTTCCACGTCGCTTCGTTAATGGCAGCGCAATTAATTCGAGCAAATCGTCTGTGAACCCTTTTTATGACCTCTAGGAGTCCCGGGAACAGCCCGTCTCATTCGCAGATAAAAATTCATTAAACGACATCATTGGAGAGCTTTGTTTCGCTTTGAACTGTTTGCCCGGCGATAATAAATGCGGAATAGGAGCGCAAATGCCGGAAAAGCGTTCTTTAAACGCTTCGGAGTTTTCCATTTTCCGGCGCGTCGAAAATTGTTTCGGTTTTATTTGCGTAAACTGTTCAACAGCCGAAAATAGAACATAAAGCAAGAATACACCTGGCGGTTCTAAATATAAACGGTTTGTTTTTAGGGTGAGCCAAGCCTTAACTTTGAGTTTGGCTTAGCTCGACATTTATAAAACAGTCAGTGGGATTGCTCTCGTTGTGCTGCTTTGAAAGGACAAAGATTTCCACCCACTACTGACAGCCAAGACCATTCATCGAGTTACCTCGTTTTCAGGGGCATAAATCTTGCTGCCTCATCCTGCGGAGTTATATTGAACTAGTTCCCCTAACAGCATTAAACTAACCCATTAGCTGGCTATTCAACCCGCTCGAGCACATTGTTACAAGATAATTCCGCTGATCTATTACGCGGCTCAAGAGCCATTTGTCTCTCTAAACTCTTACACAATTCCAGAACCGAGTCCCGAATGCGAGACGCGAGTTCGAAGAACCCATTTGTGGACACCCTGCGGCGCCGAGGGAAGAACAAAGGAAAGCGCTGGGCATCCGAATAGGTTTTCCCGAGTGTTCCAGCAGCGCTGCGAGGGAAGGACCAGCGCGAATAACCTGCGAGCTGAGCGCACTTAATGAGGGTCATAAAATCAAGCGCCGGCCCTCAGCCTCCAGACAGAGGGAAAAAGCGGCTCAGACGGCCGGATAAACCGAAACCAAAGCAACCTGCGAAGGTGTAACAGGTGAGACGGCAATGAAATCATAATGCCGATTACACCGAGCAAGCAGAACGAGGCAGTCGTGGCCCAAAAGGACATCTAAGTGACCCAGAGAGGCAACCGTTCCGTGGCATTTAACCCTTCCTTCATCCACTATTTGCTTTGATACTGTGCCGCAAACCTTTTAAATCGCTTGTTTGTGAATTACAGAGCGCGGCTATGTCGCCTCTCTCGAATGCAAATGCGTGTCAACTTTGACCCAAGTGAAGCCGAATCACATAATCCCAAGAAGCGGCCAGATGTGGAGCAACAATAAGGGCAGCGAAACAATGGGGAAAAACACAATTTAGCTGCTCGAAATGCCCGACTTTTTCGACTGGCCGCCACTTCACTTGGCCCGGCATAATCCAAACTAAATGTCCGACTTAATTTTGTTGTTCAACTGTCCTGCTTGTCGTGTGCACTGAGAGAAAAGTTCACAATTCGTCTCTCAGGGCTCTTAGCCAAGTTAAAAGCCAAGTGCTTTCTTTGTGAGCTAGTGTTATTTCGTCCCATTTATTCGAACATGGGTTTCTTGATTTGTTGTATCCTTTTTCTGATACAAAGGATGTTTTCAACCCACTCTACCAACGTTTATTTTTTCCCTTAATTTCCCCATTCCAATTTTGTGGGTACCTGTCATTTCCTCGATGACCGACAACTTGTGAAACACGCTGATAGTGGAGTGAACTTATGAGCGTAAGTGCAGATTACATACCTGCGAATAGCTGTGGCGTAACCCAAAGGTTCACTGACCTTCGGCAGGGCGGGTCCTCCCATTCAAAAGGACTTCGGCTGACTTGTCCATGTTTGTGTATTTCTTTTTTTGCCGTGTAATGCTGTGAATGCTGCAAATGCCGTGAACTTCGAGCTCCGCCCACTGATGAATGCCCGCTGCTCCGGGAGTCATCTTCATTCTGCTGGCGAGCATTTGTCCTGCCGTTTGTTTGGATGCTGCTGCAGTGCCACTACACTCCCCAACCCTCCACCCCCTGCCGACCTTCGCTCCCGCTGCCCCCTTTCCGCCTGTCGGCATCCACACAATTCAACTTCAACTTTTGATACTCATCTGAATTTGCATTATTTTCTTCTGCTGCTGTTTGCGTTGCTGCTGATTTTAATCTTTCAACTGCTCCTCTCCGCTTGCCTGCCCTGCCCGTTGCCCTGTTTTATTTAGTTTGGAATCTTTTTGCCGTTCTTCCTCACCGGTGATTTGCTGGTGATATGTACCTGCCGCCCTTCAGCCGTCCAGGTGAACAGGTTTCCTTTCCTTTGTTTGTCGCGCTCTGCAGGCTCCAACGCACTCGCCACTTCACTCCACTCGGGACTCGCTTTTTCCCATTTTCCCCGGCGGTCTTCATTCATTCCATTTGCATAAAGAGGCGAGGACTGAAAAAAGTATCCTAATTGGTATTAAAATTGACGTTATTTTTTCCAACCATTCCTGCGATCCAGCCATTGTGATTCGATGCCTTAATAGCTTGAATGGTGCCGCATTTGTCTTCTGGCCTCTGCTTGCGCACTTTATTCAGATTGCATTGAGCCGAGAGTCTGATTTCGGCCAAATTCGGGGCACTTTGGGCCAAATGCATTTCTCAGATGACAGCGAGATTAAAATCGAGAGATAAACATGATCACCATGCCCTTTAGATTCCACTGGCTGATGTGACCATTGCATTCGGTTTAATTTTCCCGTGTTTTTGTTTCGTTTTTATCATTTAATTTTTTCGTTACCTGATTTTCATCTTTTGTTTGGCGCTCGGGCGTAATGCCATCGTCGTTTTTGTTGGCAAGTTATGGAAAAAATGGAAATTCTCTGGAGGATTAAATTTAAATGTGGCCACTTACACGTAATTAAGTTCACTGCACTTTATTTAAATGTGTATTAAGCCATTTTTCGCAGCACCAATATGCAGAAATAATTAAGCCGGTAATAAAATTTTATTAAAGCTTAAATGGATGTGTGCAAAAATTTGCTGTATCGATTGCATAGCAATTAAATAAAATCTCCTTAAAAAGTCCTTTAAATTAGATTGAGTTCGGCACATCAGAATGGCATAGGTCAGTTCCAATAAGAAAATTTAAGTTAACAGAGCAGTACTCCGAAAACTGTTGAAATGCTTTAACATCCTCCTTTTACATTTCCTTTTGTGGATGGCATTACTCCGAATAAGGGTTAAGTTTATGTTGTCAGTATATTTTGAATTACTTCAAAATTATAAGCTAATATATGCTTTTAAAGGTTTTAATTTATTGTTTGGCTTGCCGATTTTATTTATCATTTAACTCAATCTTACAACATTTCACCTTGATATCATCCATATGGGTTCCACTGCGATGCTCTCCGAGAATCTATGTGGACTGTCTGGTTTGGTTTTTGTTTGTGGAATTCATCCGAAATGTGTGTCATTTTGTGGCCAATGTAAATACATGTAATAACATTTGTATGCAAAACAAATGTAAACGCAATTTGATCTTATAATAAATTAAGAAAGTATTGAGTGCAAATTAATAGTAATAAAGCTATACTTATACTATTAAATAATTTATTAGTTCACTGAGATAAATTCATTAAAAGATGCCAAAGTAGAGATTAAAAATCCGAAGAAAATCCTTCACCGTAAATATAAATCAATTCCTGCTTTCAGCGCAAACAGGTTTTGTTTTGGCAGCAAAAACAAGGCTCAAACTCAGGGAATCAAGATCAAGTAATTTTTGGCCAGCAGAATCGAATTAAATGTTAACATAGCTTCCACATGTTTCTCCTGCGCGACGCCTGCGCTCAGAGAGCACTGTTAGCAAGCGATCCACAGGCGAGCGATGCGATCCACACGCGATGCAGTCCCCGACTCGATTCATAAATTGCGTTTAGTATTGCCGAGAGATTCAAGCGTTGTGGTACTCGAATTGGAAATCGCACGACGCGCGGCTGTTGCGTTCAAATAGTTGTGTTCGATCGAAAATGCTTTTGTGGCAAGAAGTGCTAGAAATCGAGTCCCGAAATCGGTAGTCAATCCAAAAGTGACCAAATCCAGTGCCACCGAAAGCCCAAAAATCCCTTGAGTGACTCGTTCGCGGTCGCCAGTTCGTCGCGAGTTGTGGCCACTTCGTGAGAGAAACACAGGATAGCAAATCGAGTAATTGAATCCCCTTTCTGGACATCCAAGTCGTATAGTCGCAGTTTTCTGCAGTTGGTGTGCCGTGAAATGTTGCTGCTGCAACTGCCGCAGATCCGTGTGGCACAGTGTCAGTGATTGAGAATTATAAGCGCCGAGTTCAAGGTACTGCAGCATGACGCCAAGCGGATTACACACAAGGATTAAATAACAAAGTAATTTGCATATCTGGAAAATAAATTCGAATCATGACAGCGAACTAGGCACAAGTTTATGCACGAATATCGGTCGCCCTCCCCAAGGATCCTGCGCGAGCGGATGTCCGTTCATGTAAATGTTGCGAGTCAATGAAACTTTTAATTGTGCACGCGTGCCCCGCCCCCTTAGAAGCCGCCCCCCCCTCATTTCCACCCCCTTTAGACCCACACCTGTTCGCTGGGGGCTTTCGTGCCCGTCAGCCCCGCCCCTTGGGTCTCATGTTCATGTTTCCCGCATATTTGTCATGGACATCGCCTGGATGAATGCATGACTGGCTGAATAATCTCCTGGGGGACGCAGTGGCGGGTGGTGGGTGGAGGGTATCCCCCGGGAACAGGAATAAAAGTGCAACCATCAAGCCAAACACACTTTAAACTTGTGCTAGTGAAATCGTTTTGGGAAGAAGGGAGAAAACAAAATTCAACTTCTCATAAAGTTGTGGAAGAAATAAAAACTACGCTATTTAAAACTTTTGGACATATTCCGCTAAATGCGATGGGAACAATCGAATGGACGACTGAGTTCCCATTCAATTAACTCACAACTTTAAACTCAATCCCCAGAGTTCCTGATTTTTCCACGCAGTTTGGTGCGCTGACTTTATTAACCAGCAATTGGAATTCCAGATTGTTCCGCCCTTAAGCTCTCGGCCAAATCTCAACTTATTTTCAATTATCATGTCATCTGGTGGGAAGCCACTCGCCCCCCAACCTTTCATCCCCTGTCCTGCTCACCACCCACCACCAGCTGCACTTGAACTCCATGCTGGTAATTCGGAAAATCCCCTCGCCAAAAAAGCGAACAGCAGAGAATTTACTATCGCCACCAACGCCAATTGAAGCACTTGTCCACGCTCGCCGACCTCCACCCAGCACCCTTCCCATCCCCCAGGGTTTTCCCAACTCCACCCGCTTTTCCCGCCCCCTTCTTTCTTTCTCTCGTTATGTTTTTTGCGGTCAGTTGAGGCCGCGTGCCGAGTTCCCATTGTATGTGTGTTCTTCGTGTTTACATTTTTTTTGCCGGATACCCAGTGTTTTTAGAGTTTGGGGCATAACTTGGTAAGGACAACTAGAAACGCACAGGATATGAACCAATAAAAGGAACACTAGTTGGGATCCTATATCTCTGACCAAACAGAACTGAAATAAAATACTTCAGATTGGCAAACAATAGCTACTGGGTATTATGTAGTCGCGACACACTAGCTACTTTTGTTTTTGGAAGGGACATGGATCCTTGGGCCATGCGTGTGTGTTCGTGAGTCAAAGAACAGCGGTAAAAAACAGAGCAAAACGATGGAGAAGCAGCAGAAAGTGAGTGAGGTGGAGGAGCAAAGGACACCGCCAAGTTGACCTCGCGTCGCCTGCAGCCTTAATTTATAATTTACTCTCGGCTCACTGAAATCGCCTAGCACCCCAAACCCCCCCACTTCCCCTCCGTTTCCCGCGCTCCCTCTTTTATTATTATTACTTCTGTGCGTTTCCACGCGCTTTTCCCAGCCCGACCGCAGAAAAGGTCCTTTGCCCCATCATCATCCACCAACGTTTTTGCCGCTTTTGACTTTTTTACATTTGCCGACGGGTCTGAATGTTGTTTTTTCCCCGCTATTGTTGCCTCTGCTGTGTTTTCCTGCTCCCCGTTGTTGTTGTTGTTGTTGTTGCTGGTGCGGTGTCCCTTGAATTTTTGGCAAACAAGAAGGACGATGGAGGATATCCCAACCTGCTCCCAAATTCGACGTCCCCATCCCGGTATTTTGGCCTTCTCAACTACTCATTGTTGTTGTCTGCCTGGGTTTTTAGTGCCTTAATTTCGCTGTTTGTCTGCGTTTCTTGGGGTATACTTTTTTCCTTTTGGCCACGCTCCTGTTTGAAACATTCTTGACTTTTGGCCCCGCGACTGTTGCGCGTCTCACTTTCTCCTTCCAGCGTTTCAGACTTTTTTGTTTGTTGTTTTAATTAATTTGTAAATTTACTCGCCCAGATTAAAGCAAAGGAGAAGCAAATTAGCCAGAGACTCCGCCAACAAAAATGCAGATGGACGGCAGATGTCATTTGCTGAAAAGAGAAGCAAATTCTTTGGTGGCGAGGGACAAACGAAAGTGGGGCATTGAGGAAATAAAAAAGCCAAGTGGTGGAAGGAGTTTGGAATTTTACCACTTAGGATTCTTTGTCCCCGATTTCAGACAGCTTAAATATTTAAAAAAGCCTGGCACTGTTTAATATTCTAGTAATTGAGTTCATGAAACAAATGCAAATGAGGCAGAAAACCATAAATAAAACCTCTAACACGAATCGCAATAATAAAAAAGGAACAATTTAAATGTTAAACAATACATATGAAAAATTATAGTATTGTAAATAGTGTTCAGTCAGTTTTTTCCCAAACAACTGATTTTTTGTGGCTAAAATTTTTTAAATACTATTTAATTGAATGATAGTTCAATTCCATGGCAAAACTGTGAGGCAAGTTGAATGTGCACCTTGTTGAAAACACATTTGTCTCGAGCAAATCGTTCGTTCCCCAACAACATTTGCAACCCGAGTAGTAGACCCTCGAGTTCCCTAGACAAACAGTGTATTAAATTTGTATTTGTATTTGCTTTCCAGTTAGCAGAAGCTTCTATCAAATTTCCCTGTCAATCTCGGCTTTCATCGCCAGAACTCGCAGTCTCGAAGTTTGCCAATAATAATAATTTAATTTCCAGCCGCCGAAGTCGAGTCACTCAAGAAAAACACTTCTGTGGAAAACTCGGTGAGCAGCAGCACATTCGCCCGCCGGGCATTTAATTGCTGCTTCAAAGCTCCGAAGCTGCGGAGCTCCGTTGCTCCAAAGCGAGAACAAAGGCTAAATAATTTTATATGCAGTACAAATAGGGAGAATTATTTTTGCAGCTGCTTTTGGCCGGAGCATTTGCTTAAAGTATTTAACTTGGGTTTAACCGCAATGGCAAAACTTTGTCCTGGCCGCTTTTCCGAGATATTGACACATTTGTTGGCAGCATGAAGTCGGCCAATAAAGTTGCTTGCGGTGTCTGAGCCAGAAACGAATTTCAAATTAAATAAACAGGAAAAAAGAGGCAAACTCCCAAATTTGCAATTAAAAAATTTTACAGTCATAACTTTTTATTATGGAACATAATTCAGACTTTTTATGCGGAGGGAGCCGGAGCCGAATGGGGAGGTTGGTGGCTCCACTGCGCGTGTTTAATTTCGTTCTTCGTCCTGTTTTTCCAATAAATTTTCTTCCCTTTCGCACGCAATTTCCTCACTTCAACTTTTCCCGCTTTCCCTGCCGTTGCTGCTCGCCCCGAATTTTCATTTTTGGATATATAATTACATTAAAGCCAACCGAACTGGCCGCACTTTTATGTGTCTGTTCCATCATTTTTGGGTGGCAACAAATTCTCGGCTTGTTTACGTTTCATTTTTGGTAGTTTCAGTTTCTAACTATAGATTTTTATCACGACACGAGGGGCGGTTCGTTTCATATTTTTTATTGGACCTAAATGTCGACACGTGGATCCTTTTTTTAGATGCATTTTAATTGGCGTTTTGCTGGGCCTTTATGGTGCACATGGTTAGGCGAATGATTATCGTGCGGATAAAAAACGGCACCAAAGGGGTTTCATATTTGGCTCACAGATCTTAAATTACCATCTTGTACTAGCCTGTGTGTACATAATTTAAAACTGGCCAGCTCTGATTTTATAGAGCTCTCTTTAAACTAGGAATCCTCTGCTCATAACGGGTGCTAAAGTTTCGTAATACCCCAGTTTTTCACATGTGGGGCACATTAGCCCACGCCCATTAAGCTGTCCGACAGCCAATAATTGTCGCTTCAACTAAATAATGCATAAATAATGCAGCAGGGATAACAAACTCAAACGGGCACAGGATCGGGGGAGCGGCTACATATACATAAATGGGGGATATATTAACCCGTTCGGGGCCAAAGGGGTGGCTTTTCGACATGTTAGTGGATTTGTCGGCCAACAAAGTGAGAAAACCGCAACGGAGCGGCATAAAAAATGCATAAAACGAGGACAGAATAAAGTCATAAAGTAAAAATTGCAGACAGGCGGGAAAAGGGGCTGCGAAGAAGCGTCCTCTGAGTCCCAGGAAAGTGAAGGGGATAAAAGCGGATGAGGGGGCGAAAAGGGGGAGAAGTGAGTCTCTGAGTTGCTGTTGTTGTTCGGCATGGGTCTTGTTTGAGGTTTCAATAGGTCATAATTCACGCCTAGTCGCCGCTTTTCCCCCTCGCATTTCCCTGCCGTTGGGCGCCTTGAAAAAGGCTCACGAGGAAACCAAGTGGGCGGGGTGAGACGAGTGGGTGTGGGTGTTCAGCTGGCGCCACATACACTCTCGTAAAAAAGAACAAAACACGTGTGTGCACAACCAATATGTGCTGGCAGAACAGGTCGGGTTACTGTCTATACATGATCCCTAAACAAGACTGCACTGTGGTCTCAAGATTGGCAAAATGTGCTCTCTTTTTTTTAAATGCGAATACTTTAAACCAAAATTTAATACTTCTATTATTCTGAACTGAGAATAGTTTCTGCTTTTTGGAACTATTTTTATATGATATGATATGGTTATGGAAATTAATGTGATGTCTTTTCTTTTCTCATTCAATACACTCCACTCTAGTGCATTGTGCAAATTGGTTTTGGTCGCTGGTGTCGTGTTTGTTTTTACATTAGTTGTGATCTGTCTCCGGCTGGCCACTTTGTGGAAAATGGAAAATGGGGGAGGAAATGGCAGGGAGCCGGAGAATAGAGATGTGGAAAAGCCGTGGAAGGGGGTGGGTGGTCTGATGCCTGGTTTTGTCTTCTTTATGACTGCTAACGATGAAAAATGTTTGCGTGGTGCGTGTCGCAGCGCCTGCTGAGTTTTCCCCACGACCCCTTTCTCCAAGTTTTCCGCAACAACAACCTCCCTCCCCCCACGCTTTTCCACCGCACCCTCCTCACCTCTTTGCATGCGTGTTCCTTTGTGCATATGTCGTAGTGGCACTTAGGACGAAAAAAAAAACGAAAAATAAACCTGACACAATGTATGCAAGCTTACTTACTACAAAGCCGAAAATAAAATACCCTTCTAAAGTAGTTGGTTTTCTGCAGAAATCATAAACAGTATCATAGTCAGCTTAAAGATACCAAGTTAAAGATATATTTATGTGCCCATTAGTCCCACGCCCCGGAATAAAATGAAGGGGTTGCAAAAGTTATTCATCTTTGCACGGTTTTATTTAAAACTCTTTAAAACTAAAATACCCTCTGCAACGCAGCTCACGCTTTATCCTCTTCGCCGGAGCCATAGTTAATCCCCTAAAGGGCGGGAGTGTGGGTGTGGTCTTGGGAGTTGTCGCCCGCAGGTAATCGCAGCGAGGGGCAAGTGGCAGATGGCAAATGGACGGGGCCCAGTCAATGGCACTTTCAGTTATGGCCATTAAGTGCCCGCCGTGTCCGGAGTCCCCACTTCCAAATGGTCTGCGTCTGCCTCCTTTCGAGCCTCCACTCTCTTCTCTACACAGATAGAAAGGGGGATTCATATTCATAGTTCCCCCAGTTCACATGTTTCATCTGATTAGTATATTTTTTTCACTGTATTTGGCTGGGCTTACGCAATGCGACTCGCACCCCTATATAATTAAGATCGCGTGCTGAACTAAGTCCGCTTAACTAACTTTGCATTAGTGGGATAAATTAAAATTCACCGGACTGTCGCAGATAGCCGTTCATATATCAAAAAGTATTTTATTTGCTAATGCTAATCCTTTGGCGTAGACCGAGTGATGGACTTTTGGAAAAGTAGGGCTCTCCTTCTTGGGGACTGAGTAAAAGCATTTGGGCTTAGTGAGCTAGGTGATAAATGGCTTGATAAATCCTGACTGGTTAAGTGAATTTTCGGATTTAATGGAGGGAAAACTCACAACTCGTTTATTAATTATTAAAAACTATACATTATTGAAGCCGTATATGGAGGCCCCATTAAAGTGTAATCAAATCTCAGCCAATTATGCAACTCCATCTCAGCTACTTCGTGTGGTAATTAAAAAATAATAAAAGCAGTGATATAAAAAATAAAATGCAAAGATAAGGAGCAAAGAAATACAATTAATTTCACACAGAAGCCAATTAAGTTGACAGGCCAAAAGGAGCGGGGAGCGGCGGGAAAGTTGAATAAATCTGTTGCTCTTCTCACCTGAGCAAATACTCGGAATCACACACAATCACACACCTAGACCGCCAATTAACACACTCGCAGGAAAAGCGGAAGCCAGAGGAAAAACGGGCGCAAGAGATGGCATGCGCGTAGGCAGGAAAACCGCGCAATGCAAACGCAGCGAGACTTCCGGTTCCGCTTCAAAAAGTCAAGGCAGTGCAAAAGGTTGCTCCTTCCTGCTCAACTATTCTATGGATAAACTAACTAAAAAGGGAATAAAATATCCCAGAAATCAGAAGCCCATTTAAACACGCTCCAATCCTTTGGCTGGATAACAAGTAGCTGTTTCCAGCTAACAGGATGGGAAATGTGAAAAATGGGAGGAAAATGGTTAGGAAGACTAAAGGGGGCCATACATGAGCTCCCTTCGCGGTTCCCTTTTCTTTTCGCTTTGGCGGCACATTTGAAAATAATTTTCCAAGCATTTGTTATCCATGTGAAATGTGCCAAGGATACGGGACGACCTCCTCGGAGTCTGTGTGCTAGTGCCCATGTATTGGTTTACTGTGTGCATGTATGCGTGTATGTCGGGATCCACAGCGAAATCCCAGGAGTTTATAGGCTGCTGTACTGATGCCACCCTGTAAATATGTTCTGCAGTGGGAGTTTATCGGACTATTTATACTTTGCTACTTCACAATTTTTGTTAGTCAGGATGAGCAAATAACTTATTTACTTGCCTATACAGTTTGTATCAATACAGCATGCAAAATATGCTCCAATATTAGTATAGATTTCAATATTAAAGGGTAAATATTGGAATATTCTATCTGTTTTATCCCGTCCTTTCAGTTTGTTATAAATATGCATTTTTAGTACATGGAAAAAAGTGAATTGTAAACAGGCTTAAAGTGGAGTAAAATGGATGGAGGATTTGCTTCCATTAAATAAACAATTTTTTTGTCATGGATATAGATAGTATCAGCCACACAGGCACATACATATATATATATATATATATATATATATATATATATATATGTATATATATATATATATATATATATATATATATATATATATATATATATATATATATACATATAGCATATTTTATGACTCAGTGTGTGTGGAAAATTGTTGACATTGAAATTTTACGAGCTTTGCAATGCTATTGTCCCTGCTCAGGGGAATCGGTATGTTTTTATAAATCCATTCTTATCCACGATTTCAATATGCTTGGCTTTCTGCTTTTAATTAAAAATATATGTTAGCAACTGAAAAAACAATTGCTATAACTTGTATAGGCAGAAACTCCAACCTTTTGGTTGAAATTTGATAACCATATTTCTGTTTGATTTGGATTTCGGCTAAGTACTCAGCTCAATGTTTAAACATGAATCTGTTGACTTATAACTTGTTTATAATTTATCTATGGCAGCACTCAAACAAAAAAAATGATATTTTTGCAAATAAATATTGTGCGTTGCCTTTTGACAGGCAATGTAAGTGCAATTAGTTGTGAAAACAAATGAAAGCTCAGATTACAAGTGGTATTCATATTGTTTTTACCGACTGGCACTGTCTGAAATATTTAATTAAGAGCTTAAGAAGGACGTGCAATTATTGCACGGAAATACGTCGCTGGAAAAAGTCACTGCAATAAAATATTAAACTCCATTATTTAAACTACCAGGCGGGGAAGAACTCCTCGCCACTTCCCATGAGACTTCTCAAGGGGCGAGAGCAAAGTTTGCAGGAGCGAAAACTCTTTGTCGAGTGCAAGGAAAACAAGAAACAAAAAGCTCGCAGAGACGTGAAACTCTAGCCGAGAAACGACATTCTCTCCTTGGCTGAGCGAACGGAGATTGCAACGCGAAGCCGGCTAAAATAGAAGTAACATTCTATTATTAACAACGCCACTCGTTCCTGCCACTTCATAAACAGCAGCAGACTGCCAAGAGCCGAGAATGAGAAGAGCAATATGAAACAATGGCAGCAACAATGGATGGGTGGCTAGGAGATTGAGAGACGGACTGAAAAAGTGGGGACCAAAGGACACCGGGACGGAGCGAACTCCTCACAGACAGGACAACAACGTGACGACGACGTCGTCATCGCCAACAAAGTGTTGACATCTTTTTGCCCATTCATTGTGTGTCCCAGTCCATCCATCTGCCCCATCGGGCAACAATCCTTGACTAACGCTATTCGTCCTTTTTAATTAATTTCACTTACTGGAGTCCCTCTGTCCTACGGCTTCCCTGCATCCTTTTCGGATGCACAGAGAGAGTGGAAAGGCACTTTTCAGCTTGAAGCCCAGTATTCAATCCAACTAACAGAACAAAGCACGTAATTCCCTAAATATAAAAGATGTATTGAGCAGATATCGTGGGCTTTATGGGTTTGTAATTGGGTATAAGTATCCTCTGTGTATAAAGTATCCTGTATCCTCAAGATGTCAATGTGACACGGTCCAGTCTCACGCTGAACTTAACGGGAGGTCCTTAGGGGGCTGGCATTCACTTTTTTTGCCAGCAGAGGAGTTTTCTTCATAAATTTATAAGCGTCACGTTGCTGACACTCACATATCTCACACACACTTCTTTCCTTCCCTTCTCACCTGTGCCCCAGATAGACAGACAGACAAAAAGAGCGGTGAAGGCCTTTTGAAACCCCACAGGATGCGGATTCAAGGAGGAATCAGCAGGGAGGATGGCACGCAATAAAGCCCACTGGTGGGGAATGAAAAGGGAGAGCAAATCACTTATGCAAATTGGCTAAGAATTCTCGCAATGTTCACTCGGTTGTGTGGAATAAATGTTAACGAAAATCCCAGAGAAAATGTTGAGAAAGGCCATTTTAAAGCTGGCAGACTAAACGAGATGTTACGAAGGATCTTTTAAATATTCAAAATGTAACCAAAAGCTGGCTGGAAATATTTCTGTGTTTTCCTGGTTGTATAAACTCAGCTTGAAGCTTGAAGAATTCACAACTGCTTGAGAAGGACAGGAGTACGATAATAGCCCCAGAATTACTCTGCTAATCTCTGGCACACTCAACACCCTTCTGAGAAGATATGCAACCGTATCTTATCTGGGAGTAGAGTTTCCTGGGCCACTCCGCACCTGGTGGCCATCCCGCACACCTGGCCATTATTTTGGTGGGGCTGCAGAACGGGCAAATTAAATAACCATGTGCTCCTGCGCCGGCTGAGTTATGGGCCAAGTCGCCTCCGTGTGGGAATGTCGAAAATTAGATTTTCCGGACAACAGGTTTCCATTATTGGTGCTCCTTCGCCTCGCAATTCGCTTTGCATAATACATAAATATTTTCTATTTGCCGTCATATTCCGTTCGCTGGCTTAAAATGGGGTACACACTCGTCTTGGGTCTCGAGTGGCAGCAATAGGCGCAGCATAAATATGCAGGCTTTTCCGAGCAGGCCAGGCAGGTGGAAAACGACTGTGCAGATGGGTGGGTGGTGGCCCACCGGAGCTTGCCACTCGTCACTCACCCATTTCGCCATTCGCCATTTGCCATTCATGCGTCGTCGTGGCCTCAGACATCATTCATACAAATGTCTGAGCCAGGTCCTGCTCCTTCTGCTCCTCGTGCTGCTTCTGCTTCTGCTTCTTGGCCCTCGGATGCTCCCCCACTGCTTTCTTTATTATTTATGTTACTCATTCGACTCGTATCCTGCTTGTTGATTGCTTTGCCTACACGTGTAGTTTCCTTGCCCGATTCCTTTGGCTCCTCCTCCGCCGTTTTGGGGGCGAAGAAGGGGTGGCAGTGGCTCCTTTGTTCGACTCGCCCCGTCGCGCTAATATTATGAATGGCAACTCATGCATTGTAGCCAGTTTTCCTCGTTCTCAGCTTCAGTTGCTGCTTTTCTGTTTCCAGTGCTGCAGCTCCACGGGAAATTGTGGTCGCCCTCTCACCTGCGAAGCTCACTGAATACCAAAAGTACAGGAGCGAATTCAATATTTAAAAAGTATAGATATTTAAAATGTGAAATCCCTTTAACATACTAATTAAGTAATTTTAAGGTCTAAACTGATTGGCTGTTTACTGATACTCTTTACATAACCTATCCTCTAAGGTCACACCTTTCGTCAGCAATCCGCTCCTGCTTTTCGTTTTCCGTAAAAGTGTCAATGTGAGCCTCCCCGTGTGTGTGTGTGTGTTCAACCTTGCGTGCGGGCATGTGTGAGTGTTTATATTAGAGGAATGGTAAGCCCTTTTGGCCAAACAAAATGCTGCTAAATTGCTTCAAGAAAGCGAAGAATAGAGGCAAATAAAGTGGAGCACATTAGTAACACACACACACGAAAGGGAAAGTCCCCGGAAAAGCCGAGGGGATAGTGCATGGGAAATTGGGGCGGAGGAGCCAGATACTTAAATCTTAGTATTTGGCCAGCATTAAGTTATGTATTTCACCTGGAACTCGGAACTCAACCGACGGAGTGCGTTGTTTCCCCCCAAACCACCCTGCAAACAATTCACTTTTCCTGTGCATTTCCATCTGGCTGGATCGGGGGCAATAAAAAATTGAGGTCAATTTGTTTTGGCATGTTGAAAGGTTGACAAAAATGTACTCTCATATTCCATATTGCAACGCTTTGTTTGCAGGGCAACCCAGCCGAAATGCTGCCCTGCTGCCACCGACATTGTTGTTAAATACAACAATATTTATTTATTTATTATTTACAGTGCCCTCGGCACAACTGCCAAGGTTGTGGGTCACCCGGTCTGACGCTCGTCCGCTCGCCGAGGCTCCCCTGTCATCCATCACAGATACTGCCCCAGGCCTTTTGGCCCCGCTGTCTGCTTGTCCGTCTGGCCGGCACTTTAAATATTTAAGTCAATTCCGTGCCCGAAAGGGAGCAACATCATTAAACTTATTGGGGTTCGGCGCTGGGCAATTGCATTCCAAATGAGTGGGCGGCTGGACTTCTCGGGGGATACCTTGTGTGCTCCACCTTCGGTGGGCGTGTCCGTGAAGTTTGTCCCGACGAATTTCAATGAGGAGGCGTCGACGTACTGATCCAATTGGTTAGAGGTAAAAATTGACCAGATCACAGCTGGAAAGTTTACGTGCAAGTTGTTGGGTAACACAATGTCCAACTATTTAACGAGTTTCAATAACTTGAAGAGGAGCTGGGCAGGCTTTTTTGGAAAGTATTCTTCGTCAAGAGAATAAAACCGAAATAGAGGGACGTCCAATATATGTGCTATCTAATTACTTGAGATTCCCAAGACTTGACATTAAGTAGTATAAAATTGAATTAAAAGCCACAATACTGGCCAGATTCCGCTGTATTTTTAATAAAGCTCCATCGAACACATGGCAGTATGCTGATTTTTCTTGGAAACCCCCCAAATCTGTACCATACTATGCACTTTTCACCTACATCGGTATTTTCCCGCAAAAGCGGAAAATCTGAGTGGCGGGGCCACAAGTCTACATGAATTTCTCCGATTCAATTTGCAATTCAATATTTTGTTGCTCTTTTCTGTTCCTGTTGTTCCAAATTGTGCATAAATGAAAACTAATTCGTGCAAATGTTTTTCCATTGTTTAAATTTTGGCATTTTCTATTTTCAGTGGCGAATGTCAGTGGCAGCCAGCGATTGATGATGGAAAAATCGAACTGAACAGCAAATCGCAGAGCGGAGAAAACCCGAGTAAAAAGATGAGATTGAAAATGCAAGCAGCTGCAGGAAAAAGCGAGAAAAACACGAAATCCCGGACAGACCAAATGGGAAACTTATGAAAAGCACTACAGCCGAACAATAGCCAGGAAAAGCGAGAAACAACGTAGGAAAGCGGAAAATTAAAGCAACAATTACAGGGGAATCGGGGCCAAGAACCCTAGAGAGCACACAAAAATAATAAACGGTCTTCAGGAAAAGTCGCGACTGCAAAACAACGCCAAAGCAAAGGATTCCCATAGAAATACCCGCGAAAATGGATACATTTTCCGCTGCGGTTTTCCCCCGGCAGCCGGTGGCTCTCGTCCTGGTCCTGGCCACAGCTCTTTCCATGGTCCAAAGTGAACAGCACCCCGCCACTGCAGACGAAGGTAGGTACCGAAACCCAAACCCAACTTCAAACCCAAATCCACACCCGAACTCGAACCCGAACCCGGACCGGTCCACATAATTTGGGGATACACGAAACTCACGGAAGTGGCACGGCGTAAATAAATAAAAGGCATCGCAGAAACAACAAACAAACACATTCCGAATTGCGTGAAAACCTCAATTGAAATATAAACAGCGTAACCGCAGAAAACCAGTTGAAAATGTTTTGTATTTAATGCAGGGTTGCCACAACAACAGCGCCAATAACAAAGCGCCGAAAACAACCACGATAAAATAAAAGCAATTCAGACATTAACACTTTCCACTGGCCAGTGCTATAAACTCCAATTAAAGCTGGAGAAAACAGCCTCGATCAAAACAAATACTATGTTCAATTCTAGACTCCCGACAGGACATTGTTTTTAATTTTTAATGGAATTTTTCGGATTGCAGTGTACGACATGAGCCGCTCCCCATAAAAAATTCAACATTTCAAATTGTTTCTCCCCCCCAGCCGTTCTCAGTTGCTCCGTAATGACATTTCACGGACATCCAAATGAAATTAGAGAACATGTCAATGAGTTTGTTTATATAAATGGGGCATGGCCCGAACCCGAACCCAAACCCAAGCCTCGGACCACGATTGCGTTTAGTTTTCCCATTTCCCATTACGCAAACGGAGGCGTAACCCAACACACCAAACATCTGGCGAAACAGTCGGCATTGAGGGTTAATTGCACGGGGAAATGGGAAACAGGAAAATTTAGTTTTTGACTTTCCGGATCTCGGGGATCACTGCTCGAGGAATAATGTCGTGCCTCGCTGGCAAAGCACAGCGGGAGCAACTCGGTTGTGACTGCAGCTGCGATTGTAAATTTCAGTAATTACCAAAGTGTGACCATTACAACCATTGCAACTTCAAGCGGCAGAACAATCGAATGACTAAAAAGGGAGGATTTAAGTTGAGGAAGTGATCGCAAGCAGCAAAAATGTGAAAATGCATAGCAAATATATTAATTGAAGAAACACATCAAACACATGATTTAATATGAATTATCGGAATAGGAGTATGCAACTTGTAGGATTGTTTTTGACAGCTCTTCCGCTTGATATGTGACATGTTGAACTTTTCCTCGCCCTTGTCACCCCTCAGCGGTACGTCACCCTCTGCTTTTTTGGGAACCCCTCGTGATCGGGATCATCATTGTGTCTTTGTCAGCAGTGTCAAAGCCAAATGTGATTTAAACTCGATTATTCTCAATTATTTCGTTACATGCATTTCATTTCCAGTGACTCAATCCGGCACCAAAGAGGAAAAAGCCACCCCTCGGTGCTGTGGCAGCCGGAAAATTGTGCCTGGCTCGAATTATTTCATGTTTTTATTGGTACACTTGAGTGGATTTTGTCTGGGGACTCCTGCTTTCTCCGCCTTCGACGCGCTGCATTTGTTTGATTGAAATTGATTTTGTCTCGCCTGCGGGGATTTGTCGAAACGGAATGCCAGCCAGACTCCGGACTCCGGACTGCAGGCTCCAGAACCAGAACCAGAACCAAACCAGACCTTATAAAGCATTATTTTCAAGTACTTGCGCACTTGACTCACCCTGACTCCTCCAATAAAGATTAAATTCATGCCGAATGGCCTCTCATTCAGATACAGTGGAGCTGGGGAAGGAGGAGGTCCTAAGTGCTTTCAGATGCTGCTCGTTATGGTAATCTGGTTGGGTAATCCCCCCTCGCCCACGCAGTCTGACTTATTTATAACACCATTCGAAGTGATTACGATCTTAATTGTAAGTGATGCACTTGCTCACATGGAAGTACTCCAGTCAGGGCATAGTTTTTCACCCCTGGTTTTCCAGAGGGTTGGAGGAGGGTCGCAACTATGCCACACACACACACACACTCGGAAGGGACAGCCTTTTGCCACGCTGGCCAAAAGGTTCATGCCATGCCCCTAACGAGGCTATATCTAATCAAATATGCAACCTTTTTTAGTCGGCTAAACTGATTTCATGGCTGCGATAAGCAAATATCTGCCATTCCCAACAAATTACTTGTTAACAAGTGCATTTTAATGTTCGGCTTTTTGGCCAAGTTGTGGCACATGTGTGTGTGTGCTTTGTGATTTTATTTCCCCCGTCTGTTTTTGCGGATGGAGTGGCCACAACTGAAATTCATGTGGCCCATAAAAAAACCGACTAAACACAAGCCTATAAATGGCAATGGCCAAAGCCCCCACTTAACGCTTGTTTTGGTGAGTGTGTGTGTTTTGGCCAATTGGAACAGAAAATTGTGAAATGCTTTTTGTGCCCTGTGATTGCGGTTCTTTTTTTCCGGCTCTGCTGCCCGATTTCAATGTAATTTGAACATGCAAACGGTATGCTTAACTGCAATACTGATTCTGGCCAAAAAAAAAAGGGTGCTAAAAATGGAAATGGAACTGAGAACATTGTTGCAACTCATTCCATTTATTTTGGCATTTTTAAAAGAATTTTATTCTAATTTTTAAGTCGTTCAATGACTACCATTTACAAACGATTTACTCACCATTTCAAATTAGTCACACAGATAATGGCACATAAAAAGGTAATGTTTTTTATGAGTTGTCCATCAAAAAGGGCGCTCAATCATTGTTTACCAAGTTAACTGGCACTTTTCTCATTTCCCTCATGACACTTTGATTACCCCCCGTATAATTGAAAATTGGATTCAATTTCTAAAGCATTTTATTGATTACCACGTTAAATTTTGATCTAATTAAATGCATTGGCTTCGATTTCCATTCAAAGAACTCCTGCTATTTACGAGAGTATTTCAATAAAAAAAAGGTCGGAAAACGCTTTGAATAAAATAATCCGGGGGAGGCTAAAAAATCAAAACGCGGAGAGGTCGCAGCTGTTTTGACGCACAAATAATCCATTAATTCAATAAATGTGTAGCGCGGGTTTTTATCTTTTTACACTTTTTCTTGGCACCATTCGCGCCGCTCTCGCTGGAAGTCAAATATTTGTACAATAATTTGTGGAAAAATGCTGGCGACGCTCGGGGAAAACAGCAGCATCTGGTGACGAAATCAAAACCGATCCCTGACCGGGCCTAAGCACTCCTGCAAATACGGAAAGGACCTCCGCCGCTCTCGCTGCTCATTTTAATCTTTGATTTTCGGCGATATTGGCGGAGGACATCCCAGGACATGCCAGGACCCTCGGCCCTAGAGCCACGACAGGAGCTCAGCACACAGACATGGTCGGGAAATGAAAACATGGAAAATACTTGAAAAATTACTCACCCACAGCGGCGGCGCTGAGCCCAGATCCCAGAGCAGTCCCAATGAATGAATGAAAAATTTGTTGAAAATCCCGGGGAAAACGTGTTGAGCAAACACACACACACATATGCATGTGGGAAGCCAGCGGGTGCGGGCGAGGATTTGGGCATGGCTACGGTTACGGGCACATCGGATGGCCAGCGGATGGCTCAAAAATCAATGGGCTCAAAATATTAAAGCGCTCGATTTTCATGATTTCCAGTTTGCCAAAGAGTCCTACCCCTTTGCCACGCCCCCTCTCGATTTCCGTGTGTGCTCCGATTTCGATTCCGATTCTGATTCCGCTTGAGATTGCCGTTTGTGCATTGGCGGCTGCCTTTTCGATTTGTAAATTGGCACTCAATGAATCAATGGATTTCTCCTCATTTTTGGTTCAGAACGCAGTGGTCAGCGAGGGTGGACCAAGCAGTTTGAAGAAGTGAAAACAGAGAATAGAATATAGCTCCATATAGTAGAGCACTTGAGATACTGAATTGAACTGCATAAATCATATTTGTTATATATTTCCATGCCATATACAAACTTTTCGTTCCACCCACCTGTGCACCTCCATGTGTGCTCCACATACAAATCAGTCAAAGTGTTTTCGGCCTTTTCACCGACTTTATTTCGAACACTGAACACTGATGTGCTGAGCCGCCTGCTCTCATATTTGTGTGGGGATTTCGAGGAGATTTTGTGGAATGTACTTGACCTGGACGGATATTTTAGCAGGGGCAGGGACAATAAACTGGTAAAAGTGCAGTCTGGCTTCAAAATCCGGGCGAGTGAGTGCGTTCTGGTGGGATGTCCTGCCTTTGAGCCTGTGGCCGTGACTGTGGATTCGTGCCGAGTGTCCTTTTCCCCGTTTTAGCGAGCGAACGTGTGGCATGCCCCATTTATGCGCTGATATACGGAATTATGCTGAAATCACGTTCCCACACAAAAATGTAATGGAAACAGCAGGAGGCTGAGGAGAAGGAGCAGCAGGAAGGGGTAAACGGGAGCGGGTTAGGATAAGAGGATTCCTCCTCTGCTGCATGTGGAAAATCTCAGCCACCAAGAAAAGTGCTTCCTGCATAAGCGATTTTCCGCTTTGATGTTGTTTTTTGTTTTGCTGTTTTTGTTTTTCTGTGTATTATTGTGTTTGTGCCGTGTTCTTTTTCGGGAAGTGCTTTAAACTATTTTTATAGCAGCAGGAGTGGCTTAAAAACAGAGAGCAAGGACCACATTTACTTAGTTCCCTTCGCTTGGAAATCGATAGTAATCCACTTGATCGATACCGTCGTCTTGCGGAGTGAATTGGTAATTTGACAAAATTATATGACATGGGAAAACCAATTTGTAGCTAGGGATACTAATTTGGCTCGACTTGTGTGGTCTCACAAGTCATTGAAATCAATTTTTAATGTTATTAGGGGGAAAGTTCGAGGGAAAGTGAGAAAGAAGGCACTTGTCTCAAAATACCCAGCAATCGAACTTGTGCTAATTACCCACTAAATAATTCATTGAATTTCGAGCAGGCACATTAAATCCATAGCTGTCGTTTAAGTTCCTTATCTAACAAGATTAGTTTCAAGGTTAATTCTTGCTACTAAAGGGCTTGAAACTGAAATGTTTATAAAAATCTGATTCGAAATCAATTGGCTGACGCTTTTAACCCCTTTTTTCTGGCTTATGGCCAAGTTAACGATCACACCTCGAAGGGGCAGTAACTGTCACCTCATTTCCATCACAATGTGGGCTGCAAACGACTTGGAATTAATGGGCCAGTGTGTGTGATTGGGCTAGAATTCCATCCGACAGATGATGCCAATCAATGGGCACTTTTATTGCCCCTGCCGCATAAACCTCGATTTCATGAGAGTCACTTACTTAGCTGATCGCGCACACTGAAACAAACTCTTCATCCCAACAATAAAATGCTAATTAAAGTAATGATCTAGGGTTGCATGTCATATTACACGTTAAATAGATGTTAGCTGGGCAAACCAATTCCTGGCATTCCTGAATGCCAAGTAAATGAAAACATTTTTCCTTGTGCACCTTCCTCCTACGCCATGATAAATGGTGGGCGTGTGGAAATCAGGAGGGAAATCACCTCTCCGGAGGGATGATGACATGGCAAGTGACATGGCCAAAATCAAATCATTGTCTCAGCGGTGGAGGGAAAATCGCCCCCCGCATTCCGATTTCCTTCAAATTAACTCGAGGAAAATGGAGAGAAAGGATGCTGAAAAATAATGGAGATTTATCAATCGCATTATCTAGCCATCAATCTTGTCAAAAACTGATAGATGAGCCATTATCTGACAAATTATCTGTCGCGCGTGTGTGTGTTCGATGGGTTTGAGATTTACAAATTAGAGTCGTTCGGCCCATAAATATTCTCCAACCGATTGATGGGTGGATTTTCCAGGAAAAGTCAGCTATCGCAGTGGGAGGACAGCTCCCTTCCAATCGCCGAATTACAAAAACAGGACAAAAGCGTGTCTTACTACCTTGGAATACATTTATAAAAGCACAGCTCATGATGTATCTACGATTGGAAACGCTATAGTTTTGATCTTTCCGCCAATGACGTGGACTTCATAGTGAATGTTTTTGACGATCATAACTGTGGTGGTCGGTTGAGCTGGCAGTTTTGGTACCTTGATGGACTCCTTGGTGCAGTTGAAGGTCCACTGGTCCACCTTGTGCACCCTGGTGAGCAGGTCGAAGCACTGGGCCAACTTGGCTGACCACACGGAAATACTGTCAAAGTTCAGACCTTCGCGCGAATGCAACTTAACCACTTCATTCATATTGCGGAAGGTGCTCAAAGTCATTACGGCGGTGGGTTTGTCGCCGAAATAGAATTGGGGAAAATCCAAGACTATCAGAGGGGATCCCTTCATCCGGCGACCATAGCGCTTCTTCGTATCCGACTCCTCGAACTCCTCGATGTGAATGGTGGAGCAGTTCATGCGGTCGATGAGCTTCACTGTCTTCAGGTAATTGGGATGGTGTTGGATGCGTTCGCTCATCGGCTTCAAGTTGGCTCGGATTTTCTTAATCATCTCGTCCCGTATGGACTCCTCGACCAGAACACTGGCCACCAGTTCAGTGCCAATCGGGTGGATCATGTCCGCGACTATGGCGTCTATAACCTGATCCATGTCCCCACTGGCGAACAGAACCATCATGCGCGGCAGGACCCACGACTTGTGGCTTCCATCCTCCGGATATCTGTGCGCATGTCGCGAAAGCAGGGACAAGTAGATGTCCCCAATCACCTCCTCCCCGTTTGGATGTGCTGAATGGTGGTCGGTCATTTTATATCCTCCTCTCACTTGGAATTTAGATATATTGTCTCACAAGCAAAGGCTGCTGCTTCTCTCAAATGGAATCAAATGCTTGAGCTCACTTAAAAATGCAAAAATCACTTTCCGTAGGCCATAAATAATTTCAAGTCCACAGGGAATACATAATTTGTATAATGGTATTAAATTTAAAAAAAACCGTCGGGCCGGGAAATTTATGAGACGCCTTTTAAAGTGTTTTTCGAGCGTTTTTCGCTCCATGAATATTCACGAATAATTTACAACTAGCTGCTCTTAGTTCGGCGCATCTCGGATCCAATTTGTTAATGAAGTTATCAACGGTTGAAGTTAGTTTCCCTCGAATTTCCTATTCCAATTCATTTGCATATCTCGAGGAGCACCGCCGCTCTCGTTGTTTATGTTTATGGGTCTTTATAATCTGCCTTTATAGTTTGTTTACTTAATTTTCTGTAGCTTTTTGACATTTTGCTCCAAATTAAAAAAGAAGCACACACAACAGACGAGGGTAATATCCAAGGAGGCGGTGGGTGTGGAAAGGCAGGCGCTGACGTATAAATATTCCCATTGCCCATTCCAAAATGAAAATGGAAAAAATTCGAAACAAAAGCCCGAAGTTTTTTTTCGAGCGGAAGTGGCTGAGACGCCGAAAAACAAACAGAATGAAAGCGGGAAAAAAATGCAATGAAAACAAAAATAATAATAGCAGCCAAAAAATGGGAATACGAATATTGCTGTTCCACTTTTTTTTTAGGACTAGATCGTGGAGCGTGGAAAGTGAAATGAAAATGCAGCGAAATGCACATAAATTTAGTTTCAATTTCACATAAATCGGCATGGCTTTAAATGTTAAACGGGCTTAGATAAATGTTGGTAACTTTATTAAACATTGACTGATAAAGTTAATTTAACTTTTAAGAAGCTGCTGTGATACATGGCTATTTTTCCATATTCTCGATGGGAGCTGTTCCCGTTTCAATTGCGCCCATTCATGGCTCCTCCTAAGTGGCTGAAATGTTTTTGTGCCACATTATTAATGATCAACAAATTCCCCTGGCATTTCGCGCGCTTCATTTTGAAGTTGCCACGTGCGCGGGGGAAAAGCGAAACGGAAAACTTGACACTGTGCCGCACGATCCACCCCCGAATCTTGGAATATATATGCGTATATATTTTTGTCATGATCCAGTGCCCAGAGTCACATGGCATCCATCCCCCATTTCAGAGTGTCAGTCCTTTGTTGCGTTAGTGAGACGAAATGATTTTGAGTAATTTATTTTATAGTCGCGCTGAAGTATTTATTATTTTGAAAAGCGCCGAACAATGCCATGATTAATTTCGCTGCATGTGGAGCAAGTGGCCAACCGCACCGCCCCCCTCCACCGCCTGCCCTGCCCCAGTGGCTCCCCTAATCCCTCGGAAAATTCCTTGCGGCATCGAAAGTTTTTCTTCTCTTTTTCGGCTGCCATTTATTGCCGAACATATTTGGGTTGCTGCCGCTGTTTCTTTTTTCTTTGGGGGTTCTGCGTGTTATTTATTCGATTTGATTTTGGGTCCTCCGTTCCGTCTCCCCAAACACACTCCCCCCTCCTTAGTCAGTAATGCGGGGTAAGCTGATGGTTCCACAACCAAAGATGTAATATCAAATGATTATAATTAAACTGATTTTCATATTACTAGTAGATGTATCTAGTTATATAGTTATGCATAATCTGTATGTATGCAGTCATTGATTTTTTTCAGTGTAGCACAATCTGGCCTAAGCTAAGCATCTGGGTTGCATTCTTTCTACCACCGCTGTATGCTGTTTTTCCTTGTCTTTTTTTCATCCGCCCCTTGGGCTATAATTCAGAATCAATCGTTATGCTTTTGGCAGCTTGCAAATTTTTCTTTATTATATCATATTAATTTTATGAGTCTTGTTTTTCCTAAACCGCCTTAGCCGCCCAACCCCAGTCGCTATCGTTTCCTCGTTGGTTTATTGCATTTAAAAGATATTTTTCATATCAATGAAGCTCTCATATCGGCTAACACACACACACACGCAGAAGCAGCAATAAAGGAAAACAAAAGCGAAGGAAAAAGTTTGCTAAATTTCCTAAAGTCATGCAAACATTTTTTACATATATCGATTCTCCGCTGGACGAGGTCGACGGGGGTGAGCCCGGGGTCGGTCTTGTTATGACAGGCTCAAATTGGGTGCTATCAAAATTATATATTATTTTGCATAATATCTTCTTCTCCGGCTGGAAGTCTCTAGGATAGGTAATTTGATGCGGCATGAATTTTATGTCCCACAACGATTAGGTTTTCCCGACGCCCACCCACCCCACCGCCCATCATCAAACGACGGCCTCCCTTTTGAAGTGGGTGCACTTTCCTCCGCGGCGACTTTAAGAAAACTTTTGGCGAAACTTGGAACGAAGTCCCATTTGTTTGGGGAGCAGCACTTAAGCACTCTGATTGTCTGAGCTTTGTCAAAGGTGGAACGCCAGGTGTCTCGCTGGCAAGCAAAAGGGGTCGGGAAAACCCGAATGAAGTTCCCACTTACTCATCTTAATGCAGTCTGAAAGCTTCGCTTTTCGCAGACAAACAGGAAAAGCAGCAAAGGATGACCTCGGAAAATTTAATCAGTCGATAAGTGGAAAGCGGCGTGGATGCTACTCCAGAAGTAGCATATGAAACTAAGTACCCGTTTCGGTGAAAAATACTCACGAACTTAAACTGAATGTTTAAGGAACTTAGTATAATCCTTTTAGCTAAAAAATTCCTCGTTTAAGTACATTTAGTCTAGAAGTGCTGAAAGAGGTTAGAAAGCATAAATAACACTTCCATTTGTAGCATCGACTTTTGCTCTGTGTGGCACTACAAAAGGAAACTACCGCCAGGGAAATGGGCCAAGAGGGTAAAAACGCAGCGGGAAAAATTCCTTTAGGTGTCGAACCATTTATGACCTGCCATAAACACGTGTAAATCCCGTTCATTATGGAAAAGTCACGATTTCTAGTGTCAATATCGTAAATACAGACAACCCCGACTCGGAAAGAACTCCGACCTTTCCATTTGGCTTTCCCAACTTGCCCCATTGGGGCAATAAAAGCGAGAACCCAATTGCAGCTCCCATATGGGATTACATATATATGTAATCGGGATCCATCCATCTATCTATATATCTATCTATCTATCTCTTTGTCCGTCCATCCATCCGGCCGTGTGTCCGTGTAACCGTGTATCCGTATCTTGAGCGCTACACTCGATTACCCGCTCGGCGATCTAATCACTTTGAGTGATGGCTCCGCTGCACCGAGACTACTCCGTCTGGCACCGAGACTTGGACTATCCGTATCCGAGTCTCTATCTGGGCACCTCCACCGCCTTCTAGACGGACTATCTTTAGCCGTTGCGTGTTCTGTTTGCATTTTACAAATGTCAACAAAGGCAAATGCACTTTGAGGCACTATTAGTGGTCAGGTGGGGTTGATAAGTCGGCGGAGGAAGGAGACTGCTGATGGATGGACGGCCGTGCGAAGCGATAAGTGGAACCTTCAGCACCGCGTCAACACTAAAGCGAATGTTTTCCAAAATCGAAATATTCAATGCTGTAGAACTAAGGCGAATTACTGGCGTTTCTCTTGTTTATTACACATTCAAAGGTTTATATCCCAGTGCATCATATCGGTGGTGGGTGGCTTGGCTCTAGTGCTATAATATATATAAGATGCCCCCGCTCGGCTAAGTAATCCATCACAAAATTAGTTCGGCTGCCACGAATGCAGCGAGCGTTAGATTTTTCAAACAAGATTATGATAAAGTTAAGCCAAGCGGTGAAAATATAAGTACATATATACCAAGTAGTAGGCGGTGTGCTGTATATAAAAATTAATTTAAGGCAATGCCAACTAAGGTAAAAAAGTGGATGTATATGGGTTGGATGGGTGATGTGGGTCAGACATGGCTACTGCCCCAAAAGTAGTATGGGATTTCTTTAAATTATATTTCCCCGTGTGCTTAGGAACATAAAAGGATCTGCTTAACAATTATGCATTAAACAAACGCATAGCAAAAGCGTAAGGATGGAAGTTACTTTACATTGAACGCATTGACCCACAGCCAACAAAAAGCTCAAACTGACCTAACTTACCCCCAGACCCATTTCCGACATTTATCCGACCTCAATTTCTTCAATATTCGGACGTAGGATCCCCTCGGGTTCCTCTTTCCAATTGAAAAATACAAAAATACCCCTGAGAAGCGGGCCCAAACCGTCTTCATGTTGCTCCTTCACGCATAATAGTAATTTGCCAAGGGCCGAAGCCCAAAGTCAATCCAATGAAAATCAAATAAAATAACTCAGAGCTTCTTCGAAGGAAAGCGAGGGTCTAACGAGTATTTTCCATATTTTACAACTTCCCAGACAGTGGAAATAACAAAGCAACTTTATGGGAACGGGAGCCACTCAGAACCAAGCCCGGCTAATTTCGGACTTAATTTAGGTGACTCTGTCACTCGTTCCACTGGCCATTCCCTCCACTTTGGGCCATAAAGCAATCGGCAATCGTATTATTGGCATTATGAGCGACCCCGCCCCCCAAGCCATTTCAACATCCGCCCACGACATTTTGATGGAGGCGCCTAAGACTCGACAAATGCCGCCTGCAGGAAATATTAAAGCTCCAATCGACAACATCGACTGAAACGACTGGAACGACTAAACTTGGGGTCATAAATGGCCAGTGGATCGCAAATTGTCATTGGTCACGTGCAGGGAAAGGGAAGTGGCAAGGAAGAGGGGGGATTGGTTGGATCCCTGCCCACTTTGTTGCCGTTGTTATTTGAAAATATAGAAATAAAGGAAATAAAGCGAGCCAAGACAAGGGCTACAAAAAGAATGGAAAAATCAAAGGAACATTTTACGACAATTGCCGTTGCTGTTGATGTTGCTGTGTTGCAAGTTGCTGCTGTACAAATTGCTGCTGTTGGCGATGGTGTCGTTTGAGTCATTGGCAATTTGTCGCCGGCAATTGTTGGTGGAACAGCAGGCAGGTGCCGTGTTTTCTGGGTGGGAATCCACTTGTGGGCACTGCTTTCCAGCTCACTATTTGCGCCCCTCCTCCATCGCCAGAATGCAGTGTAAACATATCTAATTTGATTTATTTCCTGCAGCATGGGCTTGCTGTTTGTTGTGCTCTTGTTGGCGCCAAGGAAAAGCTTCAAAGATCTCACACTGGGATTTTCACAGGCTTTCGCCCATATCTTTGCCCAATCCCCCGCAGCGTTGGGCAATACAAATGATCTGAACAATTGCGATCGGGATCACTTGAGGCTATTGTCAAAATATTTTCACAGTTGCAGTCAAAGCAAACAAATAAATAAATAAATAGCCGGCGGCGGATGGACGCGCTGGCTGGGATTTAAATGGATGACTGATTGACTGGGTAATGGCCAAGTGCCGTGGCCATTGTTTGTTTTCATAAAAGTTCTAAATGAGCTTAGCGAATGGGGCTGCATGGATGCTTTTCGCCGCGGGGATGCAATGGAGCGGGAAAATCCCATCCAGAGGTTAAATGCATTTTCCCGGAATATAAATTCGATGTTTTTCTATTTAGCACGCTCTTTTCGCCACGGTTCATCCGCTTTTAATTTAAACTAAAACTCTGCACTTGGGTTTCTTTAAATTTAAACTTTTATAGTTAGTTTCTATACGAAGCGAGTGAATATTGAATATATTCCTCACACAACGCCAGTAATCTTTATATACTTTTCTTAATTTTTAAAAGATTTCATTCCTCTGTACATGACTATAAATTTTAGTCTCTGACTGAGCTGTGAACTGATAGGAAATATGCGGAAGGGGTAACTCCCCCGACAACATCATAGAATGAACATTTTATTATCGGTTTCCAAGAACCCCGAACACAGGAACATTGAATATGACACATGATTCCATATTCCACGAACCTGAATAAATTCCCCAGCTGCCGCCCGCTGCCTCCAAAATCGAGTGCTGGGGAAACCAGAATTGGTTCTTCGGCGTGGTGATCTCCATCAGTCGGAAATGTATATATACGAAAATGTGTGTTTTTGAGGAAGAGGATCCAACAACTTGGCCCTATCATGTTGACGCCCACTTAAAGTGGCACAATTATGAGGCGACAACATCGGACGCGTAAGGCGCAACATCTTGAGGCGCGGCGATCCGCTTAATTATAGAATACATGATGCGGGAAATTTGTTGCACGCGCCATTAGCGGCCAAATGTCCGACAGTCAGGCAACAGATCCGACTAAATTTGTCAAAACATTGCCGTTCCGATGGAAATAGAGAATTGGAGCGAAAAAAAAAAAAACACTGAAATGCACTTCTGGCACACTGGGCGATCGTTCCATCAATACGAGGGCATGTGACAATAAATCTTTTCAGAGGCCCCACATACCGATTTCCATTTCCAATTTCCGACGGACTTCAAAGTTTTCGGACAAAGATCGATTGCAAAAGTTGCGAGTCGAGTGTGTGAACATTTGTTGCACGGACTCTGCAATTAGTAATTGAACTCTTCTGAAACTAATCACTTTGATCTGCTGACCCAAATCCAAATACAAATCCCATTCCGGAGCCATAACAAATTGCATTTGACCCCAATGAGTTATATCATTCATCCGATTACCAATTGCTTCAATTTTATTTTATTTTTGTTTCGTGGCGCCTCGCCCTCTTGACTCTGCCCCCTTCCCCCGCTCCATCGACCATGTGGCATCTAATTTATTTGAGTGTGTTTATGCATATCGGTAGAGGATTCCGATTTCGATTCCGATTTGGATTGCCTAATGGCAAATGTTACTTATGGCGCTCGGAAATCCGGAAATGCCTATGAAACCGCGCAAAGAAATGGAAATCGATTAATTCGGACGTTTTTGATTGGGCAATTCTCTTCATTATTACCGAAACAGATTCCAATTTTCATCTAATAAATTGTATGATTTCCATAGCACCCAATCAGCCCCATCTGCATTGCATTGCGCATATGCCAATAATACGGATTCCCATTTTCATACACCCGTGTGCTAATCGTTATAAAATGCCCATTAATCGAACTGAAACGCATTAAAGTAATTGAATTTTAGTACAAATAAACAGGAAGAGCCGTCCCATCGCCAGTGCAGGGGGCACCTAGCCAGCTAATCTAGATAAATATTGATTAATATTTGGGAAGGCATTCGATGGCTCCCCCATCGTGGGGGCCCACCCAATAAAGTTACGGGGGACTTGGCGCTGGGTTCTCCACATCCACATATAGGCACGTACGACACGCCCTCTGAGGCCATGCCGTTGTTGCTGCTGCTGGTGTTGCAATACAAAATATGGAAAATATAATTTGTATAATTACAATGCCCTCTGATAATACCAAATACATACCAATCAACAACAACGCACTGCGTCGGCTCAATGAAGTCTAAGTTGTTTGCGGGGGGCTCTAAGCTGCCAACACCCAAAATAGTGAGGAGTTGGATAAGGAGATTCGATTAAAATTAACTTATAATTAAGGTATATATGCTGACTAAGGATCTACATAGGAACATAGGAACACAGTTTTTGAGAGGCAAGTCTTTTTTTTTGCTTGGACATTGCCGCACTTTCGTGTCACGCGCCCATCTCCAAAGGGCGACAACTAATTGAAGACCGCTCCGCCCCCCATTTTGCCCCCCTGGGCGGCGGAACGCACAGCGCGGTGCCATCGAATGGAAATAGATGTCGCCGCAGAGGGAACCTAGCCCAAATCGACCTGGTCCGTGCGGAACTGCGGTGGAACGTGGCGCGGAGGCGCCACTCGCTGCGCCGATGATGTCTCCATGTCGGAATCCGCACAATGGAGTGATCGCCTGGCGCTTGAGCCCTTTCAGCGAACCCGCTTTATCATGAAAGGGAAATCAAGCTGTCAGTCAATTTATAGTTGTACCCACATCCACGCACGGAGGACGGGTGGCGGCGATGTGGCTGGTGATAGGGCCAGGTCAGAGGTCACATATTTCAATTAGGCGAAGCCGCATGAGCGAATAAAACCATTGGAAATGCGATAGCCGGGGCTAACTCATAAAGTACCATTACCTATGCTAATTCTACCATCTATTTGCCTCTTTCAGGACCCCTATCCGAGATTCTGACTGCCGTGGGTTCCGAGGTGGCGCTCCCATGCGATCTGGTGCCCGGAACTGGGATCGTCGACAAGGTGCAGCTGGTCATCTGGTATCGCCAGGGAAACGTGAAGCCCATCTACACGTAAGCTAAAATCTTACTACACTTTTTATAAACATTTTAAAGCTTAAGTGATTTTCAATTTATCATAGCGCTTTATCCGAAATTAAACCTCTTTCCTTATTTTTACTTACGACTTTTTAACGCAGTCATCTTCCCTGCGAAATCCCCCACCAAATCCCTCTAAGCCTTCTTCGTCTCATCACCTAACTTTGCAGCCTCATCCATTTTGGATTCCGCACATCCCTCGCTCCTGGGATTTCACAGTAACGCCCCGCTAAAGTGTCAGCTAAATGAATTTCACTTAATATTTTCGCTGGGGGTAGGTTGCGGGTTGAGTTGATATTTCTCTGGAATTAGCCGAGGACCCAAAATGGATTAGACTTCGATACCGTTGGGAACGGCAGCCAATTATAAAGAAACTCCCGGTGTTCAGGGGGCGGGGGGCGTGGCCGCCAGAAATCCATACTGCGGCAGCCAAAGTAGGCGCTAGCTCATTATAAATTCTATTAACGTGAGGCATTTATGTTGAATTTGACGATATATAAACATTACTTACACAGAAGAACCAACGTGAGGGGAGGGGGCTAAAAAGCGATGAAGGTGGGGTTAAGGTAAAAAGACCCACCCCCTCCTCCTCATTGCTTTATTAGCACTTGGAAAAAAATGTGTACGTAATATTTAGTAATTACCAATGCTATCCGATTGGACGGTCTAATATACATTTTGAGTATTATGGCATTGTAAAGTTTTTATTTATTAAAGTGTCAACTGTTTCATATGATTTTTAAGCAGGAATTTCATATTTCAAGGAGCGTTATTAACTTTAGTGAATTCTCTTCCATTTTTCCTGAGTGTCTTGCTCGCGCATTGGCAATTTTTAACGAGCTCATAGGAAAAGAAAGAAAAGGCATTTTGTGAGGCAGTGTGCCAGGAAATGTCGCAAGTAATGGCGATGCAGGAGATCCTGGCAGATGGGAAATGTGTGTGTGTGTTTGTATGGTATATGTGCTGTATAGACTGACTGATTGGCAGCAGCAATTCGGCTCAAAGGTCTTTCGTTGGCAACTTTATACTTTTGTGCCATTTTCCAGGGAAATCCGAAGAGGTTCCTGAGGTGGGGAACTGCCTGCCTGGCTGCCAGGTGAAGTCGAGTGGAGTCTCAAGTAGACAGATGCGCAATAGACCAGAAATTGAATTTTATTTCATTTTCCATTAAAATCGTTCGTCTGTTCTCGGGCACACAAATCGATGATGTCAAATTAAAGTGTCAAAGTTCGCTGCCGTAGAATGTGCACTCCTGTGGTCTCAGCTACAGTGTGCCCTCGATTGCAATTACCATTTGGGACGGGGGGAGGAGGCACTTTTACGACCGCATAAAGTTGAGGTTTATGCAGATATCCCCTCCCCAGCTCCTCTGCACTCAACTGAGTTCTCGCCCGCATTTCCTCTTTATTGTTTTCCATCAATTTTAATTTGCTTTTCCCACACTTCATAAATTTTCCGCTTTCTGTTTGTTGCTTCAAACGCTCTGTTCTGGCTTGCTGGAACTTTCAATATGGCCAAAAGGCTGACTGGCTGGCTGGCAAAGGTCGAGAGATTAATTGCACGAGAAATTTGTTTTCCAATTGCCATGGATTACCCATGGATAACCTCTGTCCCTGTCTCACACTCACTTCGCTACATAATTTAATTATGTTTAAAATCCATTAACAAATTTCCCATCCATCTTGTGCCACTTACTCCTGTTCGGTGGACGGGGTTTTCTCGTTTTCGAGTGCATTTCTCGAAAGTGTGTTTGGAACACTGGCTCCAATGATAAATCATCCAAAGTGGAGTGGGGTCTATGATCTATTTGAGCTGTGGCATAATCCGGGAGGAACTAGATGATAGCCTAGAGTTTGTTTATCTGAATCGAGTGAATAAAAAGTAGAGCCATTAAATGCATTTTAATAATATTTGTGTGTGTTGTGTTTATTTAGACAAAAAGTTAAATTGGCCAAGTCCCCTAAGAAACCATAAACCTTTATCTTTGTTTTTTGGCCAAAGTGTCCCATTTCAGGGCAGTAAAACAAAAACTTTAAAGGCCAACACGTGCTTTTTATAGCATAAATACTCCAGGCAGCATTTAAATACTTTGTGGGCTCTTTAAAGCTACTTAAAAAAGATGCAGAACAAATAAAAAAAACCAAAAGAGTCCACAAAGAATTTAATTCATTTGGAAAACAAAGTGATATAAAAATTCAAGGAAATACGAAAATAAAATGGTAATCCGCTTAAGCCAAGAGCGAAATACAACAGGCCTAAATTGATCAATTAATTAATTGAAGTGAACTATAAAATGAAAATGGAAAAACACGATTTTGTGGGCCAAGTGGGCGTGGTGCCTAGGGGGCGTTCGAAGGCATTTACATAAATAGCAAAAATGTGTTTCTGCTTTATTTTTTATTTTGCAGAGCCCTCACACCCAAAACCCAACAAAAAGAGCAAACAAAGTGCTGAAAACAAAGAAAAAAAAAACAGAACAAAATGAAAAATCAAATTAAAAGACTGAAACCAAATGAAATGTAACCATTTAAAAATGCTAAAAAATGCGGAGATAAAAGCGAAAGCCAATGGAAATCAAAAGTTCTGTAAATGCACTTTACGATTTCTGGTTCTGATTTCGGATTGGGGCCTTTGGGCTGTGCTGACATTTAATGCGGCACTTTGTCAAAATGCATTGGACAAGGCCATAAAACAAAAGCGTTTGGCCATAACAATAAAAACAAAGTTCTCCTCGGCCATTCAAGCCCTGCTCCCCTTCCCCGGTATCTATTTTAGTCCACGGATTGTAGTGTAGCTAAAATAGCTTGGCCCAGGGGAAAGCTAATTAGGTATTCCGCTTTCAGTGGATTCCCCGGATTTGACACACATTTCCCTGGCCGATGTTGTCTCAATTGTTTGGACAATAAAATCAATGAGCCAGGTTAACACAACTTGGCCTTTTAAGGCCCGGTAATTGTAGGTGTGTATTGGCTATTGGAAAAACGTGTCAAAAGGGCTTTTATGTGTCATTAGTTTCCAGGGAGAAGGAACAAATTGTGTAGGGTCTAATCAAGTCATTCCTCATTTACAGGAAATATCACTATAAGTATTATATTATTTATAATTTTTTTATTTTTATTTATTTTATTTCTCCTTACAGCTTCGATGCACGAGGTCGTCCGTTGAATCTGGGCATTCCCTGGGCAGATGAAAGTGTGTTCAACAAGAAGGCCCACTTCCACCACGACACAGATCCTCCTGCCCTGCGGATCAAGAACATCCAAACCGCCGATGCTGGACTCTACAAGTGCCGAGTGGACTTCCACAAGTCACCAACTCGCAACTGGCGCATCAATGTGACAGTGCTAGGTGGGTTCAGCATATAAACCATTTGTTATGTACACATCCAACCCACTGTCATCTCTACTCCACAGTTCCACCCACTGCACTGACCATCCTGGACCACCATGGGGCCGAGATCCGGGACCAGACGGCAGGACCCTACCTGGAGGGCGACAGCATCGACCTCACCTGCCTCTCGAGCGGCGGAGTTCCTCCTCCGCGGGTCTCCTGGTGGCGGGAGCACGCCCTGATCGACGACTCCTTTCAGGTGCTGCCCGACGGCTCCGTGCGGAATGTCCTGCGCCTCAAGAACATCCAGCGGAAGGATCTCCTCACGGTAAGTCATCCAGCGCTTTCGGACTGCTCGCTTCAAATGTCGTGAGCCATATTTACGGCCTGCGCACAATGAGCCTTCTGGCACAATGGCTCTACCCCAAACCCCCTAACTTTGCTGGCCATCAGTGTTGCCACTGGAATACCATTAGAATCACCTTATGAACTAAGTCATTTTAGTCTTAAATCCATTATAAAAGAAGCTAAAGCGATGGAACCGAGTGGAGTTCTAGCCAGGTGATGTTAACTTGAAGTCCACGATACTTACCTGAAAATAGCCAGATTCGCAGCTCTGGCTTCCACTCCTTGGGGCCCAGTTGGCCATTTATTTTCGGCTGGTCACAATGGACGACTTGGTCCGTGGGCCTCCGTTAATGACAGCGCTCTGTGTGGCAAGCGATGCCGCACAATGGCTAATAGAAATCAAATGCAACCGGCTGCATTGGGAATTGTTCCCTGGGTGGCTTGTGCGGCTTACCCTCCTTCCCACGGAGAATCCCCTACCCCTGGACAGCACCGACTTCCCCGGAGAGGAGCCCCCTTTCCACGTCCACCTCCTACTGTTCAAGACTGCTCTGTTCTGTCGATTCTAAGCCGGATTTTTCATTGGTCCATGTAATGAACATTATTGTTAGACATCGCTAATCCTGCCATTCAGATCTGGGTTTCCGTTCAACCAGCTCCACGTCCAACAGCAAATTGTAAGTCGGTCAGGTCTTTTGTGCCGTGGATGAATGGCTCGAGAGGAATCACTTTAGTTTTGTTCGTGTAATACCAAAAGTTATTAGCTTACACTAAGAAGATGATCTGGAGCGGCAGTCTTGAGCGATTTTTAGAGTCAAATTATTGAATATATACTTGCCTATCTAAAAATAAATCTGTCAGTATGTAGATACTACAGTGGAATTATTTTAATGTTCTTCATTTGTTATTTACCTACTAACATTAGGCAATTATTCACTTATTCAAATCTATCTAATCTACTAAGGAGCAACTTTAATATATTTAAACCAACTTAATTGTTGGTTAAGCTGGCTAAGCCTTTCAGTTGTTAAACGGCCAACTTTAAGTACCCAAAACAAGCTAAAGCGATTGTGGCTATGAATTGTGGTGGGCATTGTTGGATTCGCCCAATCGAACAAATGTGAAGATCAAAAACCATTCGGGCCATAATAAACACCTAGCTGTATCAATGAGCCACTGGCTGACAGAGGACTTCCTGCAGAAGACCCCCCACTAGCCGCAATATGAGACCCAAGTATCTCCACATAACGCTAGGTATTCTTGTGTAACCGAATAGAAATTTATGACCTAATTTTCCAATCGAAACGAGACTTGCGGTGCGGCGAACCTCGAAGTTATGCAAATATTTTTATGGCCCAAAAGCGATACACACTGTTCGTTTGGGCCAATAAAATGTCCGATATGTATATGGCTATGGCTGGTCCGGTCCCAAGAAGTATCGCATTACCAGCAGGGGAATTTATGATATTGATACTTGCATTCGCCGACCATTTGAACTCTTTGTGGCTGCTCTCGGTTTCTGTATCCAGCTGAAAGCATAATTGATTAGGCTTTGTGGGCTGCTTGCTTTTTGGCCAAATATACACATTTGCCGCAATTAAAATTAAATGTTCAGCGGGATGATTTATCATCTATATTTCAATGGAATCCGCTATTATTAGTAAAAGGCAATTATTGTAATGAGCATAAATCATCGAGTTTCATTGTTGTTCTCTCTGTTCCTTTCCCCATTCCAGATGTACACCTGCCAGGCGAGCAATGGCCACGTGGTTCCAGCCCTGACCAAGAAGGTTATCCTCGACATGAATCGTAAGTGTCCTTTTCGAAAGGCTTTTAATAGAATGCATGGCCCCAGTGGTGTCCACATTTCGTATAATTTTTGCGGCCACCCAGCAGGAGGGGCAGGCAGTTCAAGGTCAGCTTTCAGGGATTTTGGGGCCATTGTTTGTGTTTTAGCCGCTGGGCGTGACATTTTCATGGAAATTAATGTAATTAAAGTTTTGTCATTCCGCCGCAAGGACGCCCGACCACTCGCATATTCATCCACATCCATGCATTTATGGTTATGCGGGCGGATTCAGGTGGTATTCAGGTGGCCTCCAGGTGGTTCGGGGCGCTATGCTAATCGCATTGTGGCTCCCTCGGGTGGGACATCCAGTGATGGGCATAATAAAATGTGTCATAAATAATTTTCCATTTCCATAAAGGTTGGTTATAGATGGGCAGGAAAGTAAGCGGCATCCTTGGCACTGCGGAATGTGCGCGATGTCCTTGTGTGGCAATAACTCAATTCCGCCATGTTAATCAGAGACTACGCAGTATTTTAAATTAGCCCAGTGAGTGTGCTAGTTTCGTTAGAACAGACCTTTAAATATTTTATTAATTACAGTTCATACTGGCTATGTCATTCCTAGTTTAAATAACATGAGTGATTAATGGGAACTAGCATGGTCTTCTAGCTTAATAGTTTATATACAATTAGTGCAGTTAAAATTCAAATTATTACTTTGTACTTTCCTGTAGTTCCCCCACTTAGTTTGCTCTTGCAAGGCCTTAACCACGCCGTAATTGCTGGAACCCGATCCCACGTTACTTGCACGGCCATTGGTGCTCGTCCGCCGCCGGAAATAATCTGGTCAAAGGCGGGCCAGATTGTGCGCGGAGCCACCTCTTCGGTAAGTTGCCACTCAATGGGGAATGTAGTGGCAAACTTAGCTAAATATGTTCCAAATCCCACAGACGTCCTCCGATGGGAACACAACCATATCGGAACTGATGCTGATTCCCGTTCCCGAGGATAATGAACGCCAGGTGGTCTGCTCCATTTCGCTGAATGCGGGGATTACCTCCCAGCAGCTGCATGAGGGCCACACCACGGTGATGACCACTCTGGGCAATGGACACACCGGACTCTATCTGAAGGATTCCAGGGTGCTCAATGTGACTCGTAAGTGTGCCCCAATGCGCGAGCTGTAAACCGAAATTGAATGCGACCGTTATACAGATGCACCCATTGTCAACCTGAACCTGGGCGCCCCTCTCGATCCGGATAATCTGCTCAAGGGCACCGATGTCTACTTGGAGTGCGATGTGAAGGCGAATCCCGCGATTACACGTGTGGAGTGGTACCACAGTGTGAGTTCCATTTGTTACTTAGTTAGTGATTTCATCAGGGTCTCGGCATTTGAGTTTTCATTAAATTACACATCGCAGGACAAGCAGTAATTGAATAACATTTGTTATCTCCTCCCAGGATAAGCAACTGCATTCCTCCCGCGGCATCATCATTTCCAACCAGACCCTCGTCCTCCAGGGCATCTCCAAGTCCTCGCACGGCCAGTACTTCTGCCGGGCCTCCAATCTCCAGGGCAGTGTGTCCAGCAACGAGGTGTACTTGGATGTGAAATGTAAGTGCTCAACCACGCCAACTCTTCCAAGCTCCTTACACATCAAGGAATTATGAATTTTGCTATATTATGCTATATTCTTCCTTTATAATTGCTTTATGTACTAATCGAATTTTTCTCTAAAAATTATATATTTAGTAAATATTGTGTTAACCACCCCCTTTTTTTTCGCGTGCACTTGCTCCTTTCCAGATCCACCCGTTTGCAAGTCGGAGTCGACGATTATACGTGCCGCGCTCAAGCAGACAATCAACATCACCTGCGAGGTGGACGCGAATCCAGTCGATAATCTAAATTACAAGTGGCACTTCAACAACTCGCTGGAGAGCCTCATCGAGCTGCCCCAACTGGGCCAGGGGGCTCCGGTGATGCTGGCCTCCGGATCGGACCCGAGCGGATATTATCAGCGGAGCAAGCGGAAGCACTCGCACGGAATGCAGCAACGCCTGCTCCACGGCAGGCATGGACGCATGGCGGCGGTGAGGTACGAGGATGAGGACAAGGACGGCTACGGCGAGTTCGAGGAGTACGGCGACGAGGTGGGCCAGCCCTTTACCCAGATGGTCTACTCCAACATGGTGCACAAGAACCACGTGGAGAGCAGCAAGCAGCAGCAACGGAAGCAGCTGTCCCCTCAGCAGCAGCAGCAGCAGATGGCATCCGGCGGCTCGTCCGGAGACAGCCACACTCCCTCCGTCGGAGTCCTTCAGTTGGCGGAGCGCAAGCGGCTGGTGGCTCTGCACAAGCAGCACCACCGAGGCGGCGTGGCCTCGCCCCCGACCACCACCGCCGCGCCCCCGCTGAACAACGTGTACAGCTACCACGTGGAGAGCTACGAGAGCTTCGGCGCCATTTCCTGCGTGGCCAGCAGTCCGATGGGCCACAGTGCGCCCTGTTGGTATCACATCCAGCCGGCAGGTGAGTGTGCACTTCTTTCTGTCCAAGTCGAGTCGGGCGCTGAAAAATGCCTGGGGCGGAGTCCGGAAATCAGATAGCACGGGCTAGCTGACGATACCCTGTTTGGGGGTATCTTGCCTGGGGAGTTGGGATTGCATTGTGTTATATTCCTGGCATAGTTGATGTGTAAACTAAAAGAAGAGAAGACTACAAAGTATTCATTCCGAGTAAATTCCAAAATATTATATATATTATAAATAACTAAAAAAGGATGGACCTGGTCTCAATCCTTGTGTGCATACCCTGCGAAAAAAATTAATTAATTGCAGATCGAGGCGGCGGACAAGAGCGAACGGCCAACATGTTGTCTCGATCCGGCTGTTGGCCTGGCCAGTAGATAATTGTGGCACGCAGCACGTACGGAAAGCGGCGAGTGAATCGCAGCGCGTTATTTACATTTGACCGGATGGGAGGAGGGAAGGTGGCTGGGCAGATCCTGGGGGCCAAAGAATACCTACACCATCAGCATCCTCCTGTCCGTCCGGCCATTCCCCGATTTGGCCCGTGACAGCCATAAAAGCCATGTTTACCGACGCCATCTGCATGTTTGCTGCGCTCATGTTGCCGCTGCCACTGTTGCAACTACTGCAATCTGTGTGCTGCGGCCCGATAATCTGATAATCAAATGCAATAAATTGCCAGGGCACATCATTTATTTATAAAACCTCCGCCGACCATGGCCCAAAAATAAGCGGCGATTTCGGTTCGTGGCCACAGGAAAACAACTTGAAAGGCCATCAGCTAGAGTGTCCTGGACATGGCAACTGGAATTGGGCCAGGAAGCCATCAACATGCATTCAGTTGGGCAGTTAAATCAAACGTGTGTGGAGGGATGCAGTGGGGATTTTCAAATGTACACGGTAATTTAACTTAAAATAAATATTGAATGCAGGGAAGGTAGAGTTGGGGGTATAATTGTATGGAATCCTTAATTATATGAACTATTATAAACGTATTTTAAGGAACAGACTTAGATTTTCCCATTGGGTGTATGACATTCTTTATTTACTTAACTATTATCTATCTTTTCATACCAGACCTTCCCGAACCCGTGAAGAACTGCACGGCCTTCAATGCCACGGCCAACTCGCTGCAGATCCAGTGCATTCCCGGCTACGATGGGGGCATTCCGCAGCACTTCCACGCCCAGATCTACGATGAACTGAACCGGCAGATCCTGTACAATGCCTCGTACAAGTACTCGGAGTTCACGGTGAAGCGTCTGCCCAGCGACTCCGTGTTTGTCATCCGGATAACGGCGGTGAATGCCCAGGGAGCCAGCAAGGTGGCATATCGTCTGCGGGGACGCACGCTTTCGGCTCCTCTGCTGCGGACAGGTGAGTTGAAGTGCCACAGAGATGTCATTTCTACCCAAAATTTATGGGCCAATTAAATCACACACATGATGAGCTTATTTCGGAAATAATCGGCATTTTATTGATCAAAGCTGTTTAACAAATTTATTGAATTGCAATGATTTCGTATTTGAACTCTTAAATGTTTTTGCATTTACTAATCCTATACGAAATCTGTTTATCTAGAAATTTGAAATGCCAAAATGTAATTTATTAACCACCTTGGCCACTTTAATTGGCCCAATTCGATTCGCGAATGAGGGCATCACTCTCGAAAGCGGGTTCATTGTGCCCCGACTCTGTGCGCGCCTACTCGTTCAGTTTTTCACGATTTTCCCGCATTTTCGCATTTTGACATTTTCCGCAGCCTCATCGACGGCGGTGCTGGTGCAACTGACACCCCTGCTGGGCGCCCTGGTCGGCGTGATTGCCACACTCATTCTGGTGGCCATTTGCGTGGTGATCGTTATCAAATTCCGGAGCAAGCGGGGCGGCAGGCGGCACGGGACGGGCGCGGATGCCACCACCACGGAGGCGGACAAGGGCAGTGCGGAGCCGCTGTCCCGCAACATGGGCAGCCACTCCAGCCTCGAGGACAAAAATCCGGACGTGGTGCCCCAGGAGGCCAACAGCGAGGACGAGTTCCACCAGGAGGAGAAGGCCTTCGACCGATTAAATATGGAATCGCAGCGGATTTTGTACACCCCGCCGACGCGGATTAACACCGCCTCTCCGCCGCCGCCCTCGCTGTCGCCCACGTTTGGCAAGCAGGTGAATACACATGCATTTCCTCTGATTTCTGATTTCCCACAGATTTCCCACATATTGAGCTCATTGTGAATGGTTTACCACGCCGGTGACGGGGAAACATGCAGTGTTGCCGACTTTTTGGCTGTCGATTCAAAAAGAGACTTTAAATCAATGGAATGAACTGGGGACTTAGAGCATAATTTGACTATCCTTCGGTTGCCATACGAAAAACAAATGATATAGCAACCTCGAATCTCGTCCTGTGTTTTCCATTTTCCCGCCAATTAGCCAAAAACCGTAAAAAATTAGACAAATTAGTTTCGTTGTTTTCCGCACCAACAACAAGTCAAACTTTTCCTCTGTTTTCACGTCCAGCAACGTTTTGCTTACAATTTTATCATTGTTTTATCATTGTTATTTTTTCGTTTTTCTGGGGAGCGTAGCATCATATTTTGATGAGCAAATGCCAGTCGTCGCCAGCAAAAGTTCAAAAATGTTTAGCTTTTTGTTTAGCTCGGCTTTTTGTGAATTTCCGTTGGGCAGTCCTGTCCCTCTGAGTTGAGAGTTCCTAACAAGCTCATTAGAAGTTCTTGGTGTTTGTGTGGGTCAGTTTGGGAACTTTTCGATTAGAAATTGTTTTGTCAGCTCTCGTCATAAATGGAGGTTCGAAAAGGTTGGGGCAAGTGCTCCGCAAAGTTTGCGGGTCACAAAAGGGAACTAGTTAGAGCCTGAGCAAAAATCAAATTAGTTAAATATTTCGAATGGGAAAAGTAATTACACTTCAGTTTTCGATTATAATTTTAATAAATAAAACAGCATTATATTTTATCCAGTACATTGAAACTAACTTTCAAACTTTTCCCAACCTTCTCTTCGGCAGTACGGTGAACTCTCGCTAACCACGAATCCTGCCTTCAGCCTGTACAACACGCCCCAGCGCGCTCCTGCCGTACAGCGACCCGTTTACACCGCCCCGCCGCCCCTTCTGTCCACGAGGACGCCCCCGAACATCTACACCCGCATCCCGGGTCGCGGGGGCGGTGGAGGCGGAGCAACGGTCACGGCGGTCGGAGCCGGCGGCTATCACCTGCCGGCGTACGAGACCCGCACCTCGCCCACCTCCCCGTACGGATCCACCACCACCTGTACGATGCCCCTGCTGGGCGGCCAGTCCAATGGCTCGCTGCAGAGCGGCGGCGTGGGTGGCGTGGGTGGCCTGGTGGGCGGTGGGGCGTGCAACACGCTGCCCCATCCGGGCAGCCTGCATGTGGGCGGCATTTCGGCGGCCCTGACCAGCTCGGTGACCAGCGGAAACATCACCATCGGAGCGGCCCAGTCGCTGCTGACGTCGCCGCGCTCCCAGACGGCCACGTACAGCACCACCTTGGGTGGGGTGCAGTCGCCACTCCTGATGGGCGGCGGCGGGAACTACGAGACGGTGAGCTCCTGAGAGTTAGCCAAAGAGGACATCAAGTGTCAGATCGTGTGCATTGGGGGGAGCAGCACGTGCACCACCAGCACCTTGGGCGCCGAGCGCACCACCATCGTGTAAGGATGATCGCGGAGGTAACTAAATCCCAAAATCTGTATTATAGTAGTTAAGCTGCATTGAAAACTCGACAAGACTTCCACACAAAAGGAGCAGCGGAGCAGATGGAAATTAGGTTTAAGGAATCATAATTGTAGATGTAGCCTTTACGTACGTTTACTGGATTTAGCACTGCTTTCGAACCCGACTAACGTGTAAAGTGTGAGTGGAAGCCACAAGGAGAAGCATTTATTCGGTTTACTACTGTACTGTACAACTCAATTCTGTCTTTGTGCGCAAACAAAACATAACATAATAATAACAACTAAAGAGTGGAATACTTCAGTGAACACAATGAGCTATGCTTGTTAAATTAACGAGAAACTAGTTTAGACTCCAAACTAAGAAATTTACTGAATCGCAACTAGTTAAGCTATAGATGTGTATATATGTAACTTAAATTAGGATCAGGTCAGCTAATACTTAAACTAGTTTACGACTTAGCCACTTAATGTAGCCTAAACTAAATTGAACTTAGTTAGTCACATTGCGAATCTACGAAAAGACTATCCCCCTGATCATATATATGATAAATAACAGAATTTAATGGCATATCTCTATATCGACATAATACATATAGCACAACTCAGCAGCAGCAGCAGCAGCCCACAAGGAATCTGAAATAGGCGCAAACTATATAGTTTAAAAAATAAAGGGTATATCGAAACGAAACGATACGATACAATACGATGTGGTGTGGATTGAAATGGATTATATATTACTTGTATATGGGCATCGAATCATATTTTGTTAAGTGTGGTATGAAATTTTATAAGCATCTGTTGTCGAGAACTTTATCAAATCTATATAGTACGAATATATAAATGATCTGTATGTATCCATGAATAAGCTGCGCGCAAAGCAAGTAAAAACAAAAGTTCAATGTGTCTCCTCTGCCAACCACCTACCTGCCCAAAGAAAAGCCCTTTTCCAACTCAAAGTAGTCGCTCTAAGGTCAAACTCAAAGTTTTCCCATTTACTGATTCTTTCCACGATCACAATCACACCCCCCTCTCCCACCATGAGAAAATCCAACATCGAAAGTGCTTCTTCAAAGACAAAATCAAATTGAATTGTGACTCGAATTATAAATTGGACAAACGAATACTTAAGAATGAAATTTAATTTAATTTTAGCAGCTAAGAACTTTCGACTCTACAAATATAAAGTTAGGCAATAATATATTTTCTTAATTAACCCTTGTTTTGTAAGCGAATTGAATATTTATTTTCCGAGTTCGGAGCGAGCATCATTCAGTTTCATTTAGTTCCCTTCGATGTAAAGCAAATGAACACTTAATATTGCAAATGATGAAAAACAAGTGAAAATAAGTGAGCAACAAATAAAGAACAAAATGTGTATTAAAACTGCAGCTTTTGTGCTTAATTCAAACGAGGGAATAAAGAAGTGGTAAGCCCCGAACAAAAGAGCTCCGACTTTCCATTCCCTACAGTGAACTCCATGGGTGCTCGGACAGCTCGTTTCCTCTGATTTATTTGGAGATATTTCTCATAATTTGCGGCAGTGGGGGCCTGTGAGTACTGACACCCGTAACAAGCCCATTTCACCACAGGACACGAGTCGTGTACGCATATTTGTCCTTTTGGCAGGACACGCAATACACTTTTGGAATTAATTAACGCTACCCCAGACTCAGCACCAAAACCACTCAACCACCCAAAAAGGCGCACTCAAACAAAGCAGCCACATGTGTGAGTGGTGCCGGATGGATGGATGGACGAATGGGTGAGTGGGTGGTTGTAGGGATGGATGGATGGATGGATGGCAGGACGGAGGGTTATGGGTGCTTGTTTGTTTGTCTACATCCTGCGGCGAAACTTGTCACAGACTAATTTCGTGTCTCAGCTCATAAATTGATATTAATGAGCCGCCGCCGCCCCATCCACGAATCATTTTTCGCGTTTGCCTAACGAATATTTAACTTTCGGTTGAACTCAGTTTGGTTTCATTCGTTTTGGTTGTTCGGTTCGTTAGATTCCCTGACAGTTACAAAGTGCCAGTCAAGTAGATGCGTAATTCGAGCAGGACACCAATGTCCTGCGGCTCCTTCGACAAGAGTTGACATTCAAATGAACATGTGTGCTGCTCTCGGCTGGGGAGCACATTTCCACTCAGCTCTCCCGGGAGAAACTGACGTATATCGTGTGGCAGCACATTGAATGGAAAACAGGAAAACTCGGGCAAATATAACGAAAATGTAAATTCATTAACCGGCCATTGAAGTAAAAATCATATATGAAGGAGCCAAGGCTGGTTTATTTAATTAAGTTTAGATTTAATGGAACATAGGTAGGATAGATAAAAGATGAATCACTATTCTGAGTTATCATCATCCGTATCAATAAATTCCTTAGACTTTGGTTTTTTCAAAGGCTCGATATCCTCCTGTTTCTTGTCAGCATCTCGTTTGCCGGTCTTCTTTTTTGAGGACCTCCTATTGGATTTATTCTTGGCACGCCCCTTTCCCGCAGACTTTTTGGGCATCTCAGACGCCAAAGGTGCGCTAATGATCTTTCTAGTGCGCTCCAGGACCTTCTTGCGTTGGATCTTCTGATTCTCCCGACGGACTCGCTCCTCCTCCTCACGCTGCAGCTGTTGCTGATGCTTGTGCTTCTCGTGGTCACGGATTCGCTCCCTTTGCACCTTAATGCGGTCCTCATCCGATGCCTGCGATTCGCGGGCTTTTATTGTTTTAGCAACCAGCTCGTTTATTAAATTTTGACAGTCTTCAGCATACATCGCAGATAGACGCACCGAGATTTTGGGATGATTTAGGTTTACATGGTGAAATAAGCTGCAGGTAGGACATTTGTATTAGTACAGATTAAAAAGGATGAATTTGCTCTCAAGCTTACTTGAATGCCATCTTAAGCATCCCATCGAGGCCCATGAGTTCATCCAATTGGGGCCGTGGAAGAGCCAATACATCTTCTGCCTCTTTCTTAATCACCAGGCCCAGATTAAAGATCACATGTGGATCCTGGGGTACCAAGTGGCGCACCTTGAGCAGCCACATCTTGGCCATTCGGGTATCACCGTTGTTATACAAAGCTTTGGCCAAGTAGTGCATAACGTCCACACTGTTTTTGGGGAGATGGTTCTTCAGGCATCGCTCGTAGGTCTGAATGGCCAACCTGTATTGGCCACTTACGAGCGCTATGTGAGCCGAGTTTATTATGGCGGGAATACACTTATTCCCACCCTCGGTAATTTGCTGAAAGATGGCACCACCAGCTGAGAGCTTATAACAGCTGCTCAACACAGCGCCAATGCCATTGGCTGCCCACAGGTTCTTTGGATTGCAATCGAGGACCTGAAATGTGTTATGTCGACTATTAGCCAACCGTACATCACTTTAATGTATCTTACCTTGGCGAAGCACTGAAGAGCCTTCTCTTTCTGTTTACGGGCAGCTCTGAAATTTCCTTCAGCCAACCAATTCTGCAATTTTTCGAGGCAAAAGTTGCCCATCGCCATGCTAGCATAGGTGTTCGTAAAGTTAGATGGTCTGGCAAGGATCATGTTGTAGTTGAAGGTAGCAAACTTGTCCAGGCTGAGACCTTTGAAGCAGTCGCCCATATAGGTTCTAAAGTTTTGATGAGCCAAGACAATGAAATACATTAGCTGAAAACAATATACAAAATAAATTTGAGTTTGCGACCCACCTGGCTGTCATATTTAAGTTGTCCTCAACTAGGATATCCTTCAAATGCTCAATGGCTTGGGTGTGCTTATTCATCTGGATCGATATTACCGCCAATCTCAAATAGCAGTCGTGGTAGCTCGGGTACTCTTTGGTAATGGCAATATAGTTATCCACAGCCTGGGTGAACATATGGAGTTCTTCCAGAACTAGACCGCGATTGTATTGCAATGAGAGCAGATTAGTCGTCTTGTGTTCGCTATTCAATACTCTACATTTGGAAAGCGCTTCGTCAAGGGTATCGAGTGCCCTCTCTGGCATTTTGGCCATCAGCTGACTGTTGGCCAGGTTATTGAGCCACTCAATCGGTATCTGATGTCCCCGGCTCAAGTAAATGTCTATTGCCTTCTGGTAGGCATTGACGACTTGGGCCCAAAGCCGCTTTTGCTCATATGCAAATGCCAGGTTCAGCCAGCTATTGATGTTTTGGCGATAGGATGCGCTTTCCACCACCTTGACTAGCATCTCAATGGCCTCATCGATATTTTCTGGGCATTTTTCCTCAATGTATATTTTGGCCAAAAGGTCCATTACCACGGGCTCATCGGGTTCGAACATAAGGAACGATTCCAAACACCCCTTGGCTTTGCTGAGTTCTCCGTCATTCAGATACATTTGGGCCATTCCCACCAGGGGCAGGATATATCCTTCAGGCGCGGCTTTTGCTGCAAGCAAGTAGTATTTCTTGGCCGACTCGAATTGATCGGTTGCATGGTAACTCTTGGCTATCTGGAAGTAGTTCCGCGACTCGATATGTTTGTTGGCGGTGAACTTAATGGCATTTCCCGCAAAACTCCATACCATTTTATGGTTCCCGTCCGTGTAGTACATGCCGGCGAGAATACTCAGCAATTCTGGATTCCTGTTGTCCTCATTATAGGCTTCAGCCAGCAGCATTTTTCCCTCCTGATGGGACTGCTCATCGTTTTGGTCGAACTTTATTAGGGCCAAGCCAAGGCGGGCGTTCAGACATTGACCGTGCTCCAAAGCTATTTGAAACGACACTCGAGCCTTTTTCCGTTCACCCATCTTCCAGAAGCAGTGCCCAATGCCGACCCAAACGTCCGCCATTCCTTTGGATTGGATCAGCAGGACGCTCTTGAAGTAGCCCAAGGCTCCAATATAATCCTGGCGGTTATAGGCCAAGCACGCACGTCCTATCAGAGCCAGAATATTTTTTGGCTGCTTCCGCAGCACGCTGATGAACAGAGCGTCGGCATCCTGGGCTCTGCTGGACGAGAGCATCCAGAGAAAGCCTTTGGTCACCTGAAGGTGAGGATCCTCCGGTTGGCGAAGGCTGTCCAACTGGTCAATGCAGTTTATGGCCATGGCCTGAAAAGCCGGCCGAGATTTGACGACCCTAAAGGCATGGTTGCTAAGGTAGGTTGCCAGCAGGGAGTAGGCCTTGTACAGTTCTTGCTCGTAGGTGCTGTACTGGGCTATGCAGGTTGCAATGCCTTTCTCAAGGATCGCTTTAAAATCGGCACCTTTGCCAATTGCGTAGAATTGCATCTAATGTAAGGCATACATGGGGAATATCAATATATACATGTCCTTTTTAATAAGTCAAGAACTGAAGAACTTACAGCCTCCTCAATGTAAGCACCCAGCAGCTTCTCCATTCTGTACCAGCAATTGATTTTACTTGAATGTAACACTTGGTCTGCAATTAATCACGAATCTTTATGCCTTCAGTCAATGACAATGACCTACGTGTTAAACCGAGAAACGGGTTGCTTTGATAAATATAGTGGTCGCATATTTCGATAAAAGTGTTGGGTAGGATTGTCACCAGTGTTTCAGTGCCTATTTAACTTTACAGTAATATACTAACATTATTTATATGGTATATAAGTTATTTATTAATAAGATTAAAAGGAAGTATAAATGAAGCAAGTACTATCTTTAAAACACTTTCTGCCGTGGTATCAACGCTTTATTAATAGTCTATACAATGTCAATGCCAGGGCTACAATGCCAGGGCCTATTTAACTTTACATTAATATACTAACATTATTTATATATGTTATTTATTAATAAGGCAAAAAGAAGATATAAATAAAGTTAGTACTATCTTTAAAACCCTTTCTGCCGTGGTATCAACGCTTTATTAATTGTCTATGCAATGTCAATGCCAGGGCTACAATTGAAAATCACTTCGATGACGTAAATTACAATGATTGCCATCCACTTACGCTTTCAATTTGAGCGTGATTATTTCATGATTCCGCTGCGACTCGAGTTCGACGCGATTATCGAAGCTTTTCCCCCCATTTTTTGCTTGTCACCAAAACTGACCCAAAACGCGCGGGCTAACAATCAAGCTCTCATTACTGTCAGCCAGTTAGTGAGTCAGCCAGTCAGTTTGCCAGATTGTCAGTTCCACCTCCTTCTGTTTGGGCCAATTGTTGTCGTAGTGTAAAAATAAACAAACATTCCGTCGAACAATGCCAATCCATTCGATATGGTTCACCCGGATTAGCTACCAAGTTCACATCCGCGTGTTGTGGGCAACTTGTTCTTAAGATCTGGGTCTCTTTTGGTATAAAAACCTCGATTCCAGTGGAGAACAGCATCAGTCCACGCACCTTCAGTCTTTGAGATCGTTCGTCGCACGCAAACCCAAAACCCAACAAATCATCATGAAAGTAAGTGGAGTTTGTTTAGGGTATGTGAGGGATATCCTTCACTTGGACTCCTTGCACACACTATGATCCTGGATGGCCCTACTAATCCATACTATCTTCTGCAGTTCCTCGTCTGCTTGGCTCTCTTCATCGCCGCCGCCCAGGCTCATGTTGTGGCACCCGCTGTGGCCACCTACTCCGCTGCTCCGGCCCTGACCTACGCAGCCGCCGCTCCTGTGACCACCTACTCGGCCGCCATTCCGCGCGCCTACTCCGCCTACGCCGCCCCCTCCGTCTACGCCGCTCCCTCCGTCTATGCCGCTCCAACCGTCTATGCCGGCCCCTCCGTCTACTCCTCCTCCTATGTGGCCGCGCCCTCCGTGTACTCCGCCTACGCCGCTCCCGCCGTCGTCTCCACTCTGCTCAAGAAGTAAACTGCTCCGATCGATCCAATGATATGCCGCCAACTTTGTCAATGATTATGAACCATAATATAAAAAAACTTTGAATTCATGAATCGAACATTGTGAATGACTCATATATCAAGGGTATATAGGGTAATATATTAGGTAATGGCACAAGCTTCACTCAGCATTCACCAATTAAACACAGATGTCCTTTGAGCTAGTGCTTCAGCTCGGCACTGGCACACCTGAAAGCCCCAAAGTGTTTAAGGTTAATTCGTTGGCATACATATTTTATTTAAACTTGGTGGCTGGCCCAGTTAGCAGCCTGGCATGTGGTTCATGTTATGGCATCCGCCCGCCCGTTAATGTTATGCAAATGAATTACGAGTCGACTCGACTAGGATTGTGCCATGTTCAGGCACGTGGCTAAAACACACACACACACACACACGGGAACACACGTGTAATCCCTACAGGGCCGGCCCATAAACAGGGCCACCAGCAGGACCTTGGTGGCCCAAGGAGTCCTGGAGCTGAGCACTCGTATAAGCGCCGCACCTAATTTATTGATTGCTCCGTAATGCACTTATGCGCTGGAGGAAACCTTCTTTTTGACAGGCGAGACAGTTTCGGGCGCCCCGTTTTCGATACACTTCCGGCAGACGATTATGCAGAACAACAAAAGTTTTCCCCGCTACATTTCCGGGGAAAAAGTTTAGCTCTAGCCTAAATCACTTAGAGCCCAGTCGGAAAACAAGTGTTGGCATGTCGAAAAATCAGAAGCCTCTCTCTTGCCCCGTTTTGTGGATGGGTGGGAAAAGTTTCGAAAGTTTTTGGCACAAGAGCAACAAGCAGCAGTCAAAAGTTGCGAAATCTAGATACCAATTCATCTGCGGACTGTGTAACGAAGTCCTTGACTTCCAGCTGAAAGTTGTAAATAATTAATCAACAATTTACAACGTTTGGCCCGGTAAATATTTAATTAACCATTTGCCAATGACATTTTGAAAAATGTACAAACACAGCATCTACCCCTGTGTGAGTGCTATCTCTCAGCGATTGACTTGGCAAATAAATTATTTAGCAGTCAACAGGCAAATTAGGATTTGTTTTGTCTGTCGAGGGGAAACGGAAGGGTTTTCTGCATAAGTAATATATGCCAAGTATTGTCGGCAATTAAGTTACCAAAGTAAACGCTTATTTGTACTACTGTTATGGAAAACAAACAAATAAACAAACAAATTGCCTGGAATCACACGCACATATAAGACGACGAATTTAATCCAGGATCTTTTGTGCATTGGCACTTCAGACGTCAGGCCCTTGATTGTCTCTGTGTTTTCCTTTTTTTCGCATTTTATTTTAGACAAGGACGTGACAATCCTGGCACAAGTCGCCATTGTCAATAGCATTTCCAGAGCAGGGAACAAAGGGAAACCAGAAGCGCTTTCCCCGGCCACATTCTCCCATTTTCCTGCCACTTGAGACGCAGCCAAATGCCCCAGGACGTGTTTGATATGCACTCCATCCTGGCATGGGCTTAATTACAATGGGAAGGACAACAATACAACAATATTTCGAGCCCACCAAATGTATGGCAAACAACTTCCCTGCTGCTTCGGAAGGGGGAAATGAATACCGGATTAAATCCACTTTCCAAAAGCGGCTTTCTCCCTCCCGTTCGATTCGATTTAATCTGAAGCGTCCTCTAAGATCCCGCTGAAAGCGGTAATAGAAGTGGTGGAGGATGCAACTCGGAACGAAATGAATAAAAATGGTATCATACGTTGCTTTCTAGGCATCATTACCACCATAACTAAATAGTACAGAATGCATCCCTTTTGTGATTCTGTAAAGTTAGTAGTTATTCCTCTAAATTCTTGTAAATATCAAACTGATAACTCTTGCATACTGTTGGCCCAGCTTTAAATATGTATGTATTGCATTATAAATATGCTGTTTCTACTTCAACTCCGCAGTCCTTCTGCTCAAATGAGCCTGAATTTCGTGATTAAGTCCCTGTGATCAAAACTCCAGCCTTTCCGCCCAGCTTTGCGTTTAAATTAATAAAACATTTAGCCAGCTTGAGCACACGCACACTTTCCTGTGCAAACAAACTAAAATTAACTAAAAATGTTGAGAGTGGCTGAAAGCTGCAGCAGAAACATTAAGCAAACAGCCCAAAAGTATGCTTCAACTTTGGGCATTACATAAATTCCACACCCACACCCACGCACACAAAACCCACTACAAGTAAAGGCAACAAAAGCACATTAAGGCTTAGATAGCAAGGGCAAGGGGCGGGGATGTCCGGAAAAGAAGCTAACAAACAACCATAACATTTATCACGAACACTTAAGTAGACGCAAAAGGGGGAAAACTCAGGAAAACCGGGGAAAGCCAGGCCAAACTGACGCGCTGGTGGGCGGTTTGTTAAATCAATTTGATAAACTGTCAATAATGAGAAATAATTTAATGCGCAGCCTCCCAGTCAACCGGATGGAGCAGAGCTCGGAAAACAGATTTCCCCCGACCACCCATCGTCGTCATAAGCAATTATGATGAACTTGAGCTGGATTTTCCCTCCCTCTCAACGGATTTCCGCCCCTTTGCTCCGCTTACTGTGTTCGCTATTAGCACTTGCTGAAGCAAAGACAAATTTTTGGTTACTTGGACAAGCGAAAGCCGAGATTTATCAAAGATATCACCGAGATGGACCAGTCAACAATAACGCAAAGTGTCAACAGAAGACAACAAAGCTGGGAAGGGGATCGGAAAACTGGTGGGGGGAAGGGACTGCAGATAGCAGAAGAGCAGATGAAAATGCCAAGGAAAAGCAGACGGGCTAACAATGGCAAAACGATGACACCGGGCAAAAAGTGTGTCTACCAATTGCATATTGTGGTGTCATGGTATTGGACTTGAAAACGGTTATTTTAAGCCCAAAGTAATGCAATCACTTTTCAATGCGATAGGTATTAACAAATACAGGTTGGAAACTAATAGAAAATCTATTAAAAACATGTTCTTTTATATGCAGAAGAATTGTTTTTTCTCAGTGCTCTCCGATTTTTGGTGCGGAGAATGGGCCTTGGAGGGCAATACAGCAGGGGGCTAAGGAATCCTCTGACGACACTGGCAATGTCTGTGCGTGCGTGGCCCGAATCCTTTTGTGCGGGCTGTTGGAAACGACCTTCATAAAACAAACACGCCGATAATGAGTGAACAGTCGTAGGTTTCCCTGGGAGGAGAGAACCACACTTGGTGCCAGGCCACGGCACCCCGGATTGGAGCTAGCACTTCGACCGTGACTACGGCTCCCAATTCAACGGATTCGCCGGCTTCCTTTGTGAGTGCAACTAACTGGGCGATAATCGGCATTTGATTTGGTGCCGGCGAAAACTTTTCTTAAGAGTCTACCTCTATCCTGGGCTCGGGTTTCCCCCATATTTTCCGCATTTTCTCTCCCATTTGCGACAGCTGATTGTGGAGCCAACTCTAGCTCGGCTTTGGCCTGAGTTATGTGATAAAGGCTCTGCAGAGGCCTCCGGCAAATCGATTTCGGTCTGGCGAAATTTTAGGGCCGAGAATTCAGGAAGAGGCAGCCTTTGCCTTTGAACGGTAAAGATGTGTGCCCCCGTAAATGGGTTACGGATAATTGTTGCGGTTTTCGTTTTCGGTTTGTAGTCAAAGGTTTAAATGAGCACGACTTACCGAAAAAGGACTCCTGAACTTTGGATCGTTAGGGCTGAATGATTCGTCTTTATGCAATTTCACTTTTCAAACAAGTTTTCACACTGACAGTCGTGATGAATATTGACTAGCCTACTTTGTGAAACACTCATCGGGAAATTTGATTTAAAGAGTTGCAAAGTATCTTCTACCTTTGCCCTTTGCGCCTTTGCTCAGCTTTAATCTAATAATGTTTCAGCATTTTCGAGATTCCTTTTAGACATTACCTTTGTTGAACTCTTTTCTCTGTGCCCGAGCAGCATTAAGCCAGTTAAGGAGCGGAAGTCATGTTGGCTCCGGCCTGCCACGCCCGTCTGCCGGAACGCCCACCGCTTTCCACTCTCCTGCTAAATTTGCATAAAAGATGCTTTTCACTTTTCCAGCCAAAGAAATGAAAACTCGGGCTGCAAATATCTCAGGACGGCTGGCCCCGCTTTTTGTTGCCTGTTTCGGTTGCCTGGCAGCCGAGGGAAATAAAATATTTTTTGGCAAAGGAGAGCTAAGCGGCCAGAAGCGCAGAGGGAGACACGCGAATGGAGAAGGGAAATAGCAACACATGGAATTTTCCGTTTCTGTAGGGTTTCATTTTTTGTTTCTCTGTTGTCGTGTGGAATTAACTTAGCGGAAACGGAAATGGAAAATGGAAATGAAAGCTGCTGCACAGAGGCATATGGCCAATGTCAAGGACCAAGAATGATGGCCGACAGCTGTTGTGTTGTCCTGTTGTTCTGTCCTCTATCCTTCGTGCTTTGATATGAGTTTCCTTGCATTTCCCGGCTAATCTTCCACTGATAGCAGCGTGCTCTGCTGCGCCTCGGATGCCTCTTGGTTTCTTGGTCTCGAATGGGGCCTCAAGATTTGCCAGTAATTGCAGCAGTAAATGAGGAGCGCTGGCCGGGAAAATGGGTTTTCATTTGGGAAAATAGCGCGTTTTTATTGTATCTCTCACTTAAGCAGCTGAGCATCAGCCAAGTCAAGGTGGCCACCACCATCATCAGATTGTTATGAGCTTGTTCTTCCTGGGACACTAAACGGGAATCACTTATCACTTATGCAGCTCGGTTTTTAGAGTTTATGTCCGTACCTCCTGGCGCTGTAAAGTTCTCACTGCCGGTCATTGTCTATAAAAACTTTACTGTTCCGTTGAATAGTTATTCCAGCACTGGCTCCCATTCACTTTATTTCACTGTTCCACCAGCTCAACTGGGTGCTCCGAAACAGCTGTTTTGCTATCTATAGCCAGGCATTTATGTGGCTTTATCGCTAAGTGAATTGGTCATAGAAACCCAGACAGCAACTCGGTCAGTTTCGCCTGTCATGAATATGCAATTCCATTCAAGTAAGCCCAGTTGATTCCCTGCAAGTGATTAGTTCTTGGAATATTGATGACAGAAAATTCTTCAATTTAAGGCGTACATATTTTTGCATATACGCGTTATGTGTGCGGACTTGCAACCCACAGCTCGATTTCACTTTTAATTGCATGTGGTGATATAATTTCATTGAGACATCTATTTATAGTGGCTCTTACCTCACTCACCTGGCCACGCCTACTTCGATGCCGCCCCTCGGTTCGGCTATTGTTACTGTTATTGGAGGCGTTGCTGTTTATCATTTGCCGCATTGCATGACTGTAGCTAGTATATCAATATCTGGGAAGCACCTTACTCCGATATCCGAACCTCGAGCCCCATTCCAAATATCTGGCTGCCATCGACACGTCGAACTAAAGAAAAGCGGCAGAGCGACTAATAAAAGCCAAACTTGCATTTATGGCCAAAACAAACAAATATTATTTACAAAATTATTGCCGGCGCCCAAACTAAATGGAAAGCGTATAAAAGCTGTTTGCTGGGTTGCACACTTCGTGACTTTTTCAAGGGTTGCAAGGCGACAGGCTTTGGGACAAATCAACTGCAGTCCTTGCCTTGAATTCCCATGCAATCGATTTTGGCCAAAAAATGCCACTTGCCGTATGAAATCCGCATCTGTGCAATCCCCAATATGTTTTTTGGCCATCCGTTGACATGACAGCAATATCCGCCGGATGCGACATTTGGTTTCCTGTTGCGGTGTATATCTATGTATATATAAATAGGTGTCCTAAGGGAGGATATACCTACGCCAATTTGAAGTACGTACACCAAACTCAAGTGTAGGTATATGCAGGCAATGCAGATGAAAGAAATTCAGTGAAAGATGATCGTTTTTATAAGCAGTCCGACAAAAAACCCTATTTACCACACATTATATTCAAAAGTGTAGTAAGTCGTCCAGTAAGTTATTACTCATTAGAGGAAATGTGTGTCACTCCTTTCAGCGGGAAAGTGAAGAGAGCTGAGAACATGATGTCAAAGGCTCATTTCACTTATTATTAGCAATTTGGTAATTGTAATTCAGGAATCAGCTCCCTTGGGAATTCGTCCTCTTCATCTTGCCAACAAGCTCTTGGGGCAAAATAAAACGAAGCATTTCACGATGCAGAAGTCATGTCAAAGGAGGGCAGAAGTGGGTTTCCGTACGATGTAAGGAAAGCCACATAAATGTTTTCTTTCTCCAGCTCCTTCGCATTTCCCGCTCCTTCAGCGTCCTTTTCCTTTTCCTTTCAATGAATGATGAATGCTGGATATCTCTCAGTCTTCGTTCCTGCGTTTTCTTTGAGTGTGTGTGTGTGTGGGAGTCGTAATGAAATTAAATATTTAAGCTCGCAATGCCTGAATGGGCAGGGGGAATGGAAATGCGTGGAAAAGTGGAAAAGCGGAAAAGCACTGTAAAAAGGACACAAAGCACACACATAACTTTGTGCCTTATGTTTCACAAAATGCTGTGGTTTTGGCCCAACTGAATTGCATGGCTGGGGATTAGGATTTGGATTAGGGATGCGCAGCATTTCAGACTCTCCAAATGCAACTGCAACATTTGCAGCTGCCACCGCCGGATTAAGCCAACTACTGCGGCATTACGAAACGGTGCCAACGTCATCATAATCAACTTTATCCTGAACTTTTCCTTTTTTCTCTACGTTTCCAAGTCCTTCGGAACGTGCTGACACCTCGCAAAAGTTGCCAACCTTCCTCCGCCGATTATTTGCTGTCAAATCAGAATTTATTTTGGCAATGCATTCGATTTGGCAATTTTCACTAGACCATGCCAAGGTGTTCTGGTCTAAAGCACGTCTGGGAAACAGTCGAAACGGGAAAAAAGTTACTATATCGCAACTTAAAAGTGTTTTATTGGAGCTATGTAAGTTTTTTAGAGCTTAACTCGAAAAGTATGAGTATTTAGAGATCTATCGCTTCGGAATACTTTCCTTCTTTATCCCTTAGAAATCTTAACTGATTTGTATTACCTACACACAGTTTAAATGAAAAATGATTCAAATGAAGCCAGTTGGAATCTTGCCCAAAATAAACATTCGCAAATGGAATGCTAATCCAATGAAGCTTAAATTCTGTGAAATTACACGATGCCCCATGCTACATAAATAGCCAACGCATTCAAGCGGCAATGCAACAATTTTTAATTACCATTTAGGCGCTCCAACGAGCATTACAGAAAGGCGAAAAAAATAAAAATAGATAGGAGAAATTGCTGGCAGCATTTTGGTCTCGACTTTTTCCGCATTTCTTCCTTTTGCCAGGCGTTTAACAGAAATGAAAAAGCAAAAAATCGAAATCGAAAAGAGGCAAATACGGCGAAACAGGACGACGAGGAACAACAAACGCCAGGGAAATTAAGTCAATGTCCTGCGGGGTCAGTTGCGTTTTGGATAAATGTAATTAACCTTCAGGATCGCGAGCATTGAGTTGGGTAGCCCAACTTAAACAACGCAGACAGCTGCAGAAAATGGATAACAGATGCGAAAAGCCAGATTATTTGGTGTAAATGATGGGTTAATGTAGCTGCAGCATATTCGTGTTGGGCAAGATTTACTCGCTGACTCGGAGACATTCATCACTTTAAATAGACCACGAACCACATCATTAGGACAGTCGCCTTGCAAATTAATTACAATCGAAGCGAAAGGTGAAAAACCCAGGGGAAAGTCTGGGTGGAGGAAAATCGGGTGGGTGGCACGGCACACATCGAGCATCAATGGTGGGCAAACCGAGTGCCAAGAAACCCCGAAATTCGCAAGCGAAGTTCCCTGCGCTTCTGGCCAACAATGGAGCCCTGCTGTAATTACCTTCTCACACACAAACAGTGGAACACGGATAAAGACTTTCGCATACACACATAATTAACTCGATAATGAGGACAAAACCCGTAGCCACACGTACAGTCAAAGCCAGAAAAACCCAACCCCTCACCAATCCAAACCCAATCCCCAATCCCCCCCAAGTTGTCGCAAATGTATGTAATGGCGTGTCACAGTTGTTGTTCCTGCGGTTGGACAGGGGCAACAGGGGGTTAACGGGAGGCGCACAGGAGGGTTAAGCATTGGGGGAACCCCCATACCAACTATAAGGTTTTGTTTGCCACGATAATGACTTCCGCTTCGACAGAGCCGGGGATGACAGAACCGGAATTTGTAATTGCTCCTAAGCGTTCGCATTCTCGATCTCAATTTCCAGCGCCTGCCTTTGATTTTGCCAGCCCAAAGGAAAAACTACCCCTTTTTCCCCATTTTTCGCACAAATCCAGGAATGTGCCTGTGTGTTTCTCGCTTCAAATTTATACGCATTTGACCCGAATGTCGTTGTGCCCAAGGAAAAGCAGCCCGAATGCGAAAAAAGGTGTGAAAAACTATGCAGGAAAATTGCAGCACATAAGATTGGATAGTTGGTTGGGGAAACTACAAAGTGTTTGCTATGCTAATTCCTGGGGCTGGGCAACATAGGTATGAAATTAAAATTCTCGAAGTATCTTAGAGATTTTATTTTGGCTAAATTTCGACACAAGTCTCACCCATTTAATTTCACTTAGTTTCTTTCCACTCGAAATCATAAATAATAAGCACCATCCGTTGGGAAAGCGAGGAATATTTCATGATTAAGGCCAATTGAATTACACATTTACATAGCCCAGTTAATTCCTCTGGAGATGGCCAAGATACAGAATGGCGTGGATGGAGTGGAAACCCCTAACATTTATCGCAGTTTACATTCCAATTGCCATTTGCCAGTGGTGGCCAAAAAGGGGTGGCATACACCACCCATTTGATTGCGGTAAAATGCTAATTAACGGAGCAATGCTCCAGTTTGGGGAAAACTTTAACCCACTGACAAATGACTAGCAGTCTGGTCTGCGGCAAGGGGTCGGGGTCAGGGGATAAGGCGGGCTAAAGCCGCCTCTTCTTTAAAGTTTTCAGCCAACTCTTTAACGTGGCTTAAATATTAATGGGCGCATTACGTATACGCCACCGGTGGCCGCAATCCAAAGCTGGCCTGCCCAGGGAATCGCCGGTCTTAAATTCATATCAAAATATATATATTAAGTATTCTCTTGCAGTGGATTCGGGGCTGCTTTGCTTTAATATTTATAGCAAAGTCCCTGGAGGACGAAATGGTTTTGTGCGCTTTCTCTCTATTTGTGAAATTTAAGCACGGAAAAGGTTCGCATATTAAATGCCACTCGGTCGGAGCAGCGAGTTATCAGCCCGTCCGCCTTTGGGGAACTGGTTGTACGGCACTGGCTCCATGGCTCTAAACTTGTTGGTTCCACTGGGGAATTCGGTTTTGTTTGGTAATTTGTGGAGTGCAGTTCTGCGTGGGAGTAACCTAAATGGGGGGGCGATTTCAATTGGCTGCGGATGGATTTGGTAAATGGATGGGGGGCAGATAAGCTCATTCTCTTCGATAAATCCGGCATTCTGCTAACACAGTTAGCTGTGCTCGGAAGGGCTCCATGTCCTCGCTGGTCAGTTAAAATAGGTATTATCATAAAGAAGTTCAATACTGTACATGCAGCACTTTTGAAATATTCATAAAGCAAAACATTACTCTCGATTATAAAATCTTGAAAATCTTGAAAATACGTTTTAGGTACTAAGTTCAACTACTCCATTCCATACGTTGCGCTGTTTATTTTATAGTTCGTTCAAATTGCCATTGCCAAAGTCCTTTGGTGCAAATTAATTACATCCTTTACTCCGTCCTTGTCGCCCCTTCCTTTGTATGTGTGCGTATATGTGTGTGTGAGTCGGCACTCGATAAAGGCATTGATCATACAACCACGGGGCTCATCCGCCCCGTAAGCCCGCCCGCTTTTGCATTTGGCTCGATTGCAATTACGTCGCGTGGAAAGGGGGCGGGGGCGGAAAAGCCAGCGATGGGGGGGGGTTAGCTTGCATATTTCATAGTAGCTACGCATAAGTGACACTTGTCAAAACACATTTTCCACACCTCCCACCCGCTTTTCCTTTTGGCCAGAGGCAAAAAAGCATATTTCAAGTGCGGCACTTCATGTGCGTCAAACAGAATGTCGGAGCGGAGCAGCATGTGCATGTGCGAGGGAGAAAGGAGAGCAGTACACACACACACACATACGTACACACACACACACACAAAGCGAACCGAACAGTGAACAGAACTGAAAAAGTGCTCAAGTCGAAAGCCCTCGAGTTGTTTTGCAACATTTGAACACGTCAAGTTTTTTAAGGTCAACATGTCGCTGGCAGGCAGGCCAGACATTAGACATCAGACATGGCTAACACGCCGCGGGTGCTGGCGGGGTAGGGGAAAGGGGGCGGAAAAGGGTTAAGCCAAAGGTGGCGAACGGGAAATATCGGTTGGTCCAACGTGCGGGATGTCATTTGCATAGCCAGCGATTGTCAAAGGACCAGACCTATTTTTCATTTCCATCTCGGAGTCCTTTGGCACAAAGTTTCGAAATCACCACCCACTAAAGATTAATATTATTGCGTGCGTGAGGTCAGAAGTAAATTTAATTTTATTGAACATTTATTTGATGTATTTTAGAAGTAATGTGTTTTATTTTTCATAGGTATCAAGCAAGAAGTGCCAAGATGCTAAATACTTACTGCATGATACTAACTTTTGGAGAGCCAGCCATTTTTGCTGGTTTTGGCCAAGCAAGAAAAGCGCTCCAAATCCCACATAAGAACTGCTTCCTTCATTGATATCCCCAAAGTCCACCTACACTTTTCGGTCCAAGAAGAAGCCGTAGCCAAATGCCCCCCAAAGCTCCTCCGACCCAACGTTTATTGTTACTTAGCTTTGGGCCAGATCCAAGGGAGGTCCCCCAGCTCCTCGGATGGCTTGTTTACCCTTTGGATGTTCACGGCTTTATATGCGAAGACGTATGTGAAAACACATACGGGTGCGGTGCGGTGTGGTGTGGTGCTGGAAAACACTTTTTCACAAAATTTTCTCAAAAAGAATGTTAGACAAACCGCTTTGTTGGCAACAATTTGGGTTAAAACTTAAGTGTTTTGCTTCGAGTTGAAGCCCAGCCACTCCCCGCTGCCACAGCAGCCCCTTAAATTCTTTGGCATTGCAGTGCTTTTGGCCCGGCTTAGAATGGAACCCACAAGAAAAGGCGAGCGAGAAGGGCAACTAGGAAAAACCAACAAAGTCGAGGGAAACGTGGAAATGTTCTTGTGCATGCATTCCAAGCCAAGGAGGAGCAGAAAATAGGGACGCCCGCCACAAGGAGGAGGTAAATTGTCCTTTTAACTTCTTTCGCAGCTGCTGCTGCTCCATATAAATTTCGTTAAAATTCAGCACTGCACTTTCGCTTTTCCCCCAAAAACCGCTCCAGCTTACAATGAGCAGAAAGTATCTCGACGAGCTCCTGAAGAGGCTTCCTCATTAGGCCAACTGAAAACAATTACCAGTCATTACCCAAATGAAAAGTGCCGGGCTGCAGTTGGAATTGCTAACGTTGAGCGATCTACCGATTCGATTCGAGTTTACTAATTTGAATATATAAATGTGTTTCCCATAAATAAAAAAGGAGCAATTTGTGGAGCTTAAGCTGTTCTGTGAAACTGGAGCCAATGCGTTGCATTGGGCTAATTTGATTGAAAGTTTTCGGATCAAGTTTGTGTGGGGAGTCTTACATTTGCCGCACATTTGAGGCCACATCAAAGGAAAAGTTGATGCAAATATATGCGCGGAATGAAACCAAAACCAAGACCAAAACCCACACCCAGACCAAACCAACTCGGAGCCCGACCAATCCATTCAAATGTAACCAAAGTGGAGGAGGGAGACTGCCGGAGTCGCAGATGAATTTGTTTGTTCACATTTTGGGGCTGCATTATTGGATATCTCAGCTCGAACTTAACTAATTTTAAAGTTTTCCAAATGAGAGATCTCTGTGTGTGCGGCAAGTTCTGCTAAAGTTTCCCCAGCTCGTGGAATTAGTTGCAATTTTCAGCATCTGGGGGAAATTTTACATTTACTCGGGCACAGAAATCGGGCGTTTTGCGGAGCGGGCAGGAAATTGTCTACAGCTGCTTGTGGTTCACTTTCATCATCGTCATCTTTAAAGTTTGGCAGGAATTCAGCGAGATCACGAGTCGGTAAACAATTTGCTAGACATTTGGAATAGAATTTGAAGTAATTGTTATTTGCCAAATATTTACAAGATTGTGGGCAAAGTTCAACATACGTCACTCAGGCTAACCTTAGTGATGACGGGTTAAAAATATTTGAAATTGATAAGCAAGATTAATATAAGATTAATACCCTAAGAATGTATTAGCAAGCTTTTCAGCCATAACATCATTCGATATGAGTTACCAACAGCCATAGTTTACCATCCCCAGGGCTTTAGACCATAAAGTGAGTGCAATAAAACTAGTGACCAATATAAGGGGAACATTACAAAGGAGCTTACCAAGTTTCTTTGACACAGAAGAGCTGGAACCTCTTTAACTCACACGTAACCTCCACTTTTTGCTTTATGGCCGGGAAAAGTTTGGCACCGTTTCTTTCGCACTTCGTGCGGCTTCTTTCGGATCTGTTACATATGCTGCCGGGAATATTGCCAGTTAACCAAGTTAACAAATCCACCCCAAAGGTTCAGTTCCTTTTGTTGGCCACCGCTCGCTTGCATGTTGTTGATTACACTTTGGACGGTCATAAATTTGTATCAGCGAGCTTTGGAAACTCATACAGCAAGTTGGGGGGAAGCTGCACAAAAAGAAAAGTCCGCAGGGGGGCGGGGGAAAAGTTTTTATTTTGCCTCGGCGAGCTCAAGTGAAACTTGAGTGCAGTTGGGACTGGGGGACTGGTTGACTGGGAAATGAAAGGAACTCAATTCACGTTTGAATTTTCATTAACAGCTTGTTTATCGAATCGAAATCTGAGCCATTCGGGGGTCTCCCAAGCGCAATTGAAAAGATACAGAGTGGTAGAAAATAAATTCATATGCTAGGGTTATTAGTAGGTGGTGGGAAAATATCTAGTCGGAATCAGCCAGCTCGACCTCCTTATATGCATTCTGGTTCTCTTCCTTCAATAATTTATGAGTGTTGTAATTGTGCGTTACATCCCGTGTTCGATTCACCATTGCTAGCAGTTTCAGTAATGCGCTTTCTGAATTTTGCGTGTACTGGTCCATTTCCTTATCCGTTTTTAGTTGCCGGAAATTGTTAGCGTAGTTCTCTAGATACTCTACCAAAAGTGCGTGCTGCTCGGCCACCTCTTGGATGTCCACGGTCCTTGAGGGACCCAGAATGTTGAGGGTGTGGTTATAGTTCATGTCATAACTCATGTTGTTGTAGGAGCTTGCCTCCTCCGAGGATATGGTGGTTATATGCTGATTCTCCTCATCCTCCGGCTCCTCATCGCCCTCCTCGTCGGCCATCATTTCTGGCTCGGATTCGTCGTCGAGATCGGCAGATTTCTCCCCAACCCCATCCACTGACGAGGATTGCAAGATATCGTCTTCCTTGGCAATGAGCTCCTTAACCCTGTCTGCGTAACGTAGAGTGTTGAGCGTATTCTCCACGCAGCTCATGGATGGCGATATCATGGCAATCATGCAGGTCTTGTTCTTCTTGCCGCCGACAAAGGAGTCGCGCAGCACTTGGGTCAACTTGGAGCCTCGGAAGGGAAGGTGACTCGACTGCCGGCTGAGGGCTCGAATGCACTCCTTGAGGGCCAGCAGGGATTTATTGATATCGGCTCCCTCAATGCGAGTTTGGCGATCAGCGGATTGCGTATCCGCCCCGCGTTCATTGCCTGCCAAGTCCACAAAGGAGCACTTGCCGTATGGGCCCCAGGAATCGGGCATGTGGAGTGCTATTTGAAAGACGGCGTGGGAACGCGATGACTTGGCGTTCGCCGAGGTCTGGCCGGAAGTGCGCTCCTTGCTGCCGTGCTCAATTAGCCTCAGGACATCCTCCACTTTGGTTACCGGCATCTCCGTTAGGCCCACTACCACGACCTGCTGCCTGGCATCCTCTAATACCCGCAGCATGGGTTTGTTGGGTAACAAGAGATCGAACACCTTCGTGCCATAGATTTCAAAGAAGCTGCACGTAATTTTGGCTCCCATTTTCTGGTACCCCGGGCGCGATACCTCCTCGAAGACATCCCGGGCTGCCATGGCGTAGATCCCGGTTCCGCAATCCTGAACCTTTCCGAAGAATTCTCCGCCCATGGTGTGCGTTTTTCCGCTGCCAGTTTGTCCGTAAGCGAAACAAGTGGCATTGCCGCCCTCGAACATGGTTTTGATCAACGGACGAGCAGTGTGATTGTAGACCAGCGCATTGGAGCACTCCTCGTCGAACGTGTAGTCGAAACGGAATTTGTGGTGCTCCAGGAACTTGGTGAGATCCACCTTGAGGCGTAACTCGTGGACTATCAGGCTGTCGGCACTGGGAACTGTGATGATGTCCAGGTTCTTGGAGTTCTCCTCCTTGCGACTCATGGGTCGTTTTCGCACACACACCGAAATTTGCTGAACAGTAGCTCCATTGGGATCCACGCATCGAAGTGGAGAAAAGATCAAGGAGGAGCGGTATTGGCGCAGCATCGACGACACCTCCCAGTTAGGATTCCCCGGATTATTGCGACGCAGCGCATCCTTCTCCTGGAGCTGCTCCGCCTGGCGAGCCCTTCGCTTCTCCCTCTGCTCCTTCATGCGATTGACCTCCCTCACGACACTGGAACAGCGTTGGTTGCTGTTGTTGCCACCCTGTGACTTGCGACCTTGGGTGGGGCTGGCATCCCGCTCCGTCCTACAGGCGGGCACACGAGGGGTGTGCGCTATAGCCTGCTGACGATTTCGCGCTCCCACCGCAGCAGGATCCGTCTTTCTAGTGGCAATTTTACTGCGACCGTCCGGTACTCTCATGCGTTCTGCATACGGATTTCCAGTGTGGGTATTAGGTCCTCCGGGCGGACTCGAGCCCCTCGGCTTCGGCAGCAAGGAGTTCGATGGCTTCGATATCGGCGGTTGATTCTCCGCGAAGATATGATGGTTGATGCCAATCAGCGTGCTTAATGGCACTTCCTTACCCTTGACCACCGTGCCCTCGGTCCACTCGCCCGTGATGGAATCCCGTTCCAGGTTCTTGGCAGTGCAGACCACCTGATGGACTCGTCCGTCACTCCTTTGGAAGAGGAGCTGCTCGCCAATTTTGATGCGATCCATGTCTGGTGGTAAAGGATTACGCAGCTCGCGATTTATAAAGATCAGTTTTTTTTTTTTTTTTGGATTTTCAGATTATATATATTTTTCTTGACTTCCAGTCCACAAATGAATGATGACCAGATGTTGCCTCTGTAATTTATAGTCGAGTGTGAGTTTGAGGGGCTACTGACAATCGTTCGAAATCTAAGAACGAACCCTTAACGCCCAGCCTACTCTTCGCTTTTTAATACAAATATTATATCGGCTTTTCTGTATTTCTACCAAAATCTACAAAACTACACCGACTGAGGTGGGCTACTCGATTTTGTGGTTGACTCAAGGCTCTGGGGTACTCAAAGTTAAAGAGCCTTCTTAAAGTAGAACTACATACATACATATATAGGTGGCTCTTGAACCATTTCCTTCCGCTCTCAGAACAATTTTATGGTTAACATATTTGGGGTGTTGGCTCGTAAATTCCTTGGGTTAGCAGCTTCTTTTGATATATGGCTCTTGGCTCGTTACGGGTTAGTACTTTTCAAATTAGATTTCGGCTCCCTACCTTTTTCCCCTTGTGTGTGTCATAAAGCGAAGGCAGGACCTTTTCGTATTTACACAAGCGTGCACATTCCACAAATAAATAGCTCTCGTTCTGTTGTCTAGACATGTGATTGGAGCACAATTAAAATACATCTGCTACGGGGCAAACCCTTCGAGGGATCAAAGAACGTGCTGCCCCCAGTCGGTCAGGTGTAAAAACTAATTTACGGCAATGCCAGTCCAGCAGCCCCAAAAGCCGCAATCGAAACCCCAAGGTGAATGCTTGTTGAGCAGGGGGACATTCTGCCAACTGCGACTGTGACTGTGACTGTAACTGGGACTATGACTAGCACCCTTTTCTGGTCTAGTTTTGCTATCAGCTACTGGGTCAGCACGGGCTATATGGACCATAAATCTCATGGCTGCTGCAATCAGGGCCTGCAATCGCAATCTGCATCAGAAATCAGCGAGCAGTGCAAACTTGTCAGGGCCGCATAGATAGCGACCAAACTGGAAATGGCGTCAAGGGCGCCATAAATGAGAATTTCCGTTTCATTTCCGACCGTTTGTTTGCGATTGTGAATGTGAATGGCAGTGTGTGTGTGTGTGTGTGTGTGCCTGTGCGGTTCATTTGTGGCCCATAATGAGCTGGCAAAATGTCGTGGCTCTGTATCGATTTTCGTTTAAAGTGCCGGCCAGGACCACCTAATGGCTTTCGGTGTCCCGAATTTATGGCAACTTGACCTCGGCCATTTGTCAGCATTAGAACACAATTGGATAGCATGGCCGCTGCAGTCAAGGGCATCATAAATGGTCAACTGCCAATATGGGTCCTTCCTCACTTAACTTAACTTAAGCAAGCTTGAGCCCGCCCACAGGCATCGATACAATTCAATTAAATACCGCCTTGGAAAATTCAAGCCAGTCTGCAGAATATTTATGCCAACTCGAGGTGGAGGAATAGACACATAAATCTGTTTTCCCCCGACGCGATAAGCGGCAAGCATGTTGATGCAAAGGCGAAATAAAATATGTCGCCTAAATGGAGACCAGGATGCAAAGCCCGAAGATTTATGCGCATATAATCGCTGGAGGCCATAAATTATGGCCAGCAGCTAGACGGAAATCTACGAGTCGTCGATTTTCCACCGAGATGTCAGTCACAGCAAACACTTTGTTCTACTTAAAAATATGTTAACACATATGTGTACACAAAGTTAACACTAAACATATACACTTAAATTAGGAAGAAGTAGCGCGGTTAATTTGGCAGGATGTTCTCAGGACTTATACCCATGATGCAGCAGACACGGAGGGCCACGGTTCCACTAGGTGGGGATAGCCGGTAATCATATTTATTAATATATATATATGCAACTTTTAAGTCATCCGTACTGTTGTTACAGCAGTGGCAACACCGAGTCCCAAATTGGATCCAGTAAATCTTCTAATTGCAGATTGCACCTAATTTCGCGGTAAGTCTTCCACCTACTTTTCACTTTTAGGCACATTTGCAAAGAGTTGGAAACCAATTTCAGAACCGAAATGCTTCTTTTGGACTACAAGCAATACAAGGCATCCCGAACTATCCAACAGAACTGGCGGAAATTCTATTTTCGAAAGTATTTCAAGGATCTAAGAAAGGCGGCCATCACGATTCAGCGCTGGTGGCGCGGATTCTCGGTCCGGAAAAACCACTTCAGGAATGTGGAGAACCTGCTGCAGAAGCGGGTTCAGGATCACCACCATCGAGCGGCCACCAAGATCCAGGCCCTATTCCGAGGATGGAAGAGTCGGAGCACCATTCACGATCACAGCAAATTGCTCAGGAAGCAGGTGTGCGCCGCCGAGGATCTGCTCAACTGCGTGGCCTTCAAGCTGCACCACCTGCTCCGCACCTTCGCGATTCCAGGTGTATATTCGCTCAAGAACTCAAAGTGACTATGTCCATATAAGTGGTAATGTTTTTACTGAAATATCGCCACCAACAGCTGCATGTCGCGAGTAGAGAAGCTGCTGGCCAGCTTGCACTTTCGGTTTCACAATGGAAGGGTTAAGTCGCAACTGGCTAAAGATCTGGCGGATCGGGGAAAGGATACGGAAACTTTCAAGAGGAGTAACAAGTACAGCAAAGTCCCATTCGAAGGAGCTCGCTATTGGAGCCAATGCAAGCCAAAGTGCGAGGCCGCCCTGAAAATGTCCAAGAATATTGAAAGACGCATGTACAGGATCATCGAGATTTACGATGCTTCACAGAGAGAAGCCCATGCGGCGTTGGTCGAAAAGAATAGGGCGTACAGTAAGCTAGCTTCTAAATCATTTAATATGTATAGTTATGGAATATATTCAAAATCATTTCACAGAAAAGCACAAGGGGCTCATGCAGAACATCAAGAAAACGACTGAGAAGAGCAAACGCGACTTCTGCGGCGATGTCATTGCCAGTATGAGACGCTGGAAAATCCTGGTGGACAACGACTTGACTGTGGACAAGAACATATTCAAAAACCCGCAAAATCTGGAGAGGTTCGTTGCCGAAATATCGCAATACGCAAATGAGTTCGAGAACTGCACCTGCTATTGCCGCATTCCCGTATTCACTGAAATCTATTGCGGCTAAATGTCATTAAAACCAGTAGTATCGTACCAAGTAATGAAAATAAATACCATTTTATGACTAAAGATTTTATTAGTTTTGCTGTGGAACCATTGACTGCTCCTCTGCAACTGTTACAAGTATACAGATTATATGTTTTGCCTCTCAGTTGAAAATCGCATTAAATATATCGACTGTAGAGATATTAGTATATTAGATGCATTCGTTCGTTTGTCTTCTCACCAAATACATTGCCGAAAAATCGCAGAAGTTCGGTGATAAACGAGGGTCTTCGATAATCGGTCCAATTATCCGTCATCTGATCTGTTTTGGAATTTATCAGGTAATCATTTAAGTGTTAAGCCTTGTTGGCTTCGGGCTATTTCTCACCTAAATGCTCGCAATCTAGCCGCTTGTTCAGATTGAAGCTGTCATCGCCTCCGAGGGGAGGGGCTACAGTCTCATCGACGTCATTGATATTCGGATCCGCCATGGTGAAGTAGAAATTTATATGAAAACTCACAATTTTGATTTAAATTTTATGTTTACGGCTGATTTGATTTGGAGTTGGGGAATGGGTAGGGAGTTCTAAGCGCTAAAGCAAGGATTACTTGGTTTTGGGATTAGTTCTCTGAGTAATGTAATTTTATAGGGAAATTCCTTCCCCTGAGTGTTTTAAAAATACACTCAAAATGATATCAGGTGTGCGCATTCAAAGACACAAAACATGCAATTTTCCCTTCCAACAGCTGCGAGTTACGAGCCAAGTGTGCGATTTATGCCATAAACTTTCCCAGCCAAAACATTTGAGATCCGGATAGAGGGCATGCAAATGCGGAGTGGAAAGCGGAAGGTGGGGCGGGATTTTCTCGGAACCCGTCCCTGAACGAGCATAAATTAAGAGGCCAGTTGCCGGTGCTTTTAATTAGACACTGAAACACGGCTTCGTCTGGCCAATGGACAGGGGTTCTCTTTCTGGCCAGAACATCAAAACAGGGCTCCGAACAGCAGGAGACTTGGTAATTGTACGGCTGGCCTTCATCATCGCCGGCTCCATAATAATCACCATCCTCAGATATGCAATTAGAGGACAAACGAAAAATGTGTCTTGGTCAGGCGCTGTCATCGTCATCGTCGCCCAGGGATAAATACATATTTCCCAGACTCCGCAGCTCCATGTGTATATACTTGTGTGTGTATATACTTATACAAATGAAATTAACCATATTCATCAGGCCCACCACAACTAAATGCAACATTTTCGGCCGCTAATGACGAGCGTTGTCGTCGTCTTGGACAGCAACTTGTGTCGCCCTTGGGCCAGGTACTTTATCACTTGGTTAATTACTTATGGCTCCCACCTCCCCCGATCCTTTGGGTCAGCCCCCGCAATCGTGGGTCCTTGGATGCTGCTTCTCTTCGTTTAATTTGCGGTTGACATGACAGCTCCCTTGACTTGTCCCACTGGCATTGTTAAAATGAATCTCAGTCCGACCAACAGGTACATTTGCAATCATATGTTGGCAGATAGTTAAGTTCAACAGGGTTAAGTTTTCATGGACAGCTATGGGTCCATGGGTCAAATATTATTAAATATATTAGATAAAATGTATTTTCCAGCCCACAAACTCACAGTGCAGACTTCGATGCTAGAAACAGAGATAACTGAAATGCTGGCTAAAAAATGCCCTAATTTAAGCATATTACAACTTTTTTGCCAAATAATAAATCCATTTGACAGGGCTGCCGCAACTTTCTCATTTCTGTACAGCTTTTGGGCCAAATCCCGAGCAGCTTTATAAACATTGGGAAAGTAGGCTGGCGATGGGGGTTGAGCCTTCGCAATGATGCAACCAAACCGAAATGGTTTCCTACAAATAAAGTTGCATTGCCAACAGTTTCACTTTCGGCTCAGTTTTAATGCATTGTGTGTGGCCCGTGGGGCGCTAAAATTTCGGATTTTTCCGCCTCTTACTTAAATGTGTTAAGAGCTCAAGCTGGCCAACTTTCAGCTGGCCAAGATAGTTTTGACAATTATTCGAGCATAATGTTTCCGCCCCAAAGAGGCGCAAAAACACTAAGTATTTTTACCTTGCATTGTAATTGAAATTAGCCTAAAATAATATTGTCAGCTCAATCGAGTGCCTGGTTTCTAATGAGCTTGCAGGAAAATTCCTACACATTTGGACACATGTCTAAGACCCATTTGATGGTGTTTGTTGTGGAGGGAGGTGGGCCATTTCAACCGCAACACAAGGCGTTTCAAATGTTTCCTTTCAAATTAATTAGAAGTTTGCGGTGAGCAAAGCAAAGCATTGCGAAGCGAAGCCATCCTGCCTGCTGCCCTTTTCATGGATCATCATCGCCATTGATGGCAACCGAGTAGGCCACAAAATGGTTTTCGGCCAACAATGAAATCTGAGTTCTAATTGCCGGCACACAAACATATAATTAACTAAATAATGAGATGAGTGGGTAAGTGGGCGGTGGGGTGGGTGGTATCTTAGCCATTTGGCTGCTGTTAACGGCATCCGTAATTACCTTTGATATGCTCAGCTACACTCACAGCAGTCGGGGCTTTCAATTAATGCTGCCATACTGTCGTGTTCTGTTGCGTTTTTTGTAAAAGTTTTTTAATTTATTGGCCATAAATTCAGCCGCGTTTGGCCATCATTGGCACCTGCACCAAACAAGCAATATTAGCAAAGTATCACATTATTCTTTTGTTTAATAATATTTATCTTTGTTGCCGTGTTCAATGCGTTTTGTACTGAATTTAGTTTGCAAGTGGAAACGTTTAGTAAATATAGAATGAAAACTCTTTGTGAAGCTTTCGAACAAGTTAAAACATAATGGTCAAAGCCAAACCAAAGATGGCCAAAAAGTTAGGGATGGGAGGATGGAAAGCAGACAAGGGTAGAAAAGACAAAGAGCAACCGATTAACATTTATTGGGTCCGAACTTTAATTTGCTTTGTCGGCCTATCAGCTTACCTCTCGCTGGCCTTTTGGCCGTTTGACATTCGAACTGGGTCTAGATTTATGGGATTGCCTATGTCGATTAGTTAGCCATTAATCTTCGCTGTTTGCTTATGGTCAGCAGTCCAGTCCAGTTCAGCTGATCGGCTTGGTGACCCCGAGAACTATAGGTTTCACGCATTGTCCGGGTCTTGCCAATTTCGGAGATACTCTAGACCTTCTGCTTCTGCGACAGCAAACAAATTTACGAGTCATGGCTGGAAGAAATGTTTTCCTTTCGTTCTTCATCATTCCGGCATTAACAGGTTAACTCATTTTAAATGAAATCTGCGCTGAGCGAAATATAAATATATGAACAGCAGGAAAACGGAAAGAAACAGCGCTGGACTACTAATTTGCAAAGTTTTTACGCTGACTGAACTTTAACCCTGCCGCAGGTGCTAAAAATGATTTGCAAAATGCAAAACTTTTCGTTATAAATTCATAGCCATATATAACTAACAAAATAAGGGAAAAGAAAAGCCAGCGATTCGGCGAAGAAGTTAAAATTGCTTAAGTTTTATATACACTTTTCGTTTGCTTTGAAATATGTAAAAAGTTTAATCAAATTCCACAAAATCTGTTTGCTCTAAATTCTCTTTTTTAGGTTTCGCCCCAGCAGCAAGTTAATATATCCATCTTTTGAATACAATTTAGTTTTAATCCTTGGTAAATATTAAATGAATTCTCTCAATATACATATAAATTGATTGATGTAAGATATTATCGGTCAAAAGTAGTCAGGAAACACGTGCTAAGCCAAATAAAAAGTGCTGAAAATAGAAAACAAATGACAGTTTATACGAGATACAAAGGGTTAATTTCGGAAACTCCCACACAATACAAACAAGAAAAAGAAAAAGGAAAACTATAAAGCGGAATATTTACATTCCTCTTTCGGCTCGATGTCATAAATCTTGTACACCTGGTTGTGAATGTGTAAACGCCCACGAGCTGGCACAGATAAATTCAGTGCCAAAATATTTAAAGTCTATTTGTTAGGGCCAAGAAGCGAAGGAAAACTGCGGCAAAAAGCACGGGAAACTCAGCGAAGGAAGCCAGAAAAACCGCGAGTACCACCTGAAAAATGGGACACAGGGAGCAGTAGCATGAAAGCCCCAGAGAAACCCCAACAATTTAACAACTGACTTCATGTGAACTGAGCAAACATGCAAGTGTGTGCACACACGTACACCCCTACACACACACAGCTCATACGCGTGGGTGCGAAAGAGAGAAATGGCAGGAAAATTGCAAGCAAATTTTTTCTCCCCTTACTTTCCTTTTTTCTATGACTGCTCATGCTAGTTTTCCTGCGCTTTTCCTTGTTTTCCAAGTGGTTCGATCAAAATTGCAGTTTTTTAATTAATAATATTACATTTTAAGCTACTAAAAAATGTTTGAGAAGAGCGTGGGAAGTACACTTATTACTAAAATGGCGTTTATATTTCCTATGAAATATGAAATGAGAATGACTCATTCTTCTTTTTCCTATAAGTTTTGTATTAATGGATAGCTGGTAAAATATATATTTATTCATTTAATGTTATACAGCATAAACAGTTATAAATAGTTTTTCACAAGCGTGGAAAACAACGCAAGAAGTGTTAAAAAAAGTGCATCATTCCTGGCCAAACGAAAATATTGACAGAAACACGAGACTTAAGCGAAGATTAACTGCAGTCGGTGTGTGTGCATTTTCCGAATTTTCCGTATGCCCGGCACGTATTTGAATTATGTGTGCTGGTGAGTCCTGGAAACCCACGCACGCCACTCTCAGGCGGGTAAAAATAAATAAATGAATGTATAAACTCCGAAACTCGGAATAATATTCCCGCTTCACGGAAGAGTCTCCTTCTTTTGCACTGGCGCACAAATTAGTCACGGCCACGCCCACTAATCACGGCGCCAAGGCGGAAAATTGCCAGCCGATTAAATTGGCAATCAAGTGAAAAGACATCAGCAGCCGTTGTCGGGGTAGAATGAGTTTCATGCCTCTCATCTTTGCTGTGAGTAAAATGGCATAATTACATGTAACTAGCCGAAAAAGTTTACATTTATGAGCGACTGGCGGCTCTTACCTGTTACCTGGGGGATCTGGCCAACTTTGGGGCGCGCCAGCGGGGACTTTTCCGGCGGCGGATGAGGAGGAATGATGGCTTATCATCCAAGCGGTGCTATTTATGTCGCCATCAGCGTGGCGGAAAAACGGAGACGCTGGGAAAACAGCAATGGAAATGCGGGGAGTTTTGGGCGGCCAAATGGCGGCGTTGACACAGTTTCCCTTTTCGCCCAGCTGCGTCTGATGCTTTTCCCCTTGCTTATGGCATTTTCCGCCCCTCTTGTGTGTATGTGTGTGTGTGAAAAATTCGCACAAAAAGGGTCTAGCAAATTATGAATGAAAGATGGCGGTAAAGTTCGCTAAATGGCTGCTGGAAGTACAGAAGCGATATGCAAAACACACAAGAAAAGCGTTCTAGATTTGTGTATAATTAATGGCAAGTATTTAGAAAATCTATAAGCAATATGACTTAACATTTTTCATTAAAGATAAAAGATTACTTAACGGTTGCATATGTGTTTAAAAAGTGTTGCGATATAGTAGTTAAGTAAATTTTAAATGGATTGTTCATGGGAAAAGTTCGCAGTGCCAAACTTTGGATACATTTTATTTGAGTTTCATTGGCTGAGCAGAACCGAATCCAATTAAAATGTTTGCAGCAGCAAAGCAGAGTTGAGAATTAGCATCTGCGAGTGACCTCTGTGCACTTTCACCGTATTTGCCTACCGCCTGCGAGCTGGCGAAAGAACTCTCTGATTGCAATTGACCTCGAGACTCCTTTGCCACCCACTCGCTTATCCCTCATCTCCTCGCTGATGGACAGCTGCGGACAAACGGGCAGCTAGACACCAGCTGGGAATATTTTAATTACCATTTAGGCAAACGTCGAAAAAAGCTAAAATCCAAAGGAGAACATTAAAAGCCAAGCGCAGACGTCTCTGCCGCGCCCTCTGACCCTGCCACGCCCCCAGGCCCTACGCCCCTGACGAGACCCCTTTGAACTTCTGGCTCAACTTTCTGGCCGGCTGTCAAATGGGAGCGAGTGGAGGAAACAGCAGCAGCCGAATGCGGCAAATGTTGTTCGGAATATTAATTCCAGTTTGGGCCGCATTTAAGAAGCTTAATGAACTTGAATGCTGGAATTAAAGCCAAAGCTACACGGAGAAATATAAAGCAAATCAAGGGAAATTCATTTCTGATGATGTTATCTATTGAAGGTAAAATATTAACCTACTTGCTTCGAATGAATTTCTTTCAGTGCACTAAGCAATGTGTTTCATTCTACCCATCGATGTGGCAGGGAAAGGTGGCAAAAGGACGAAGAACAAAAAACTTTTAATGCCGCATCGTTCTATCCCTCGGTCCCTTGATATTTGTTTATTCTTTGAACTTCTCCAATTAAAAGTAAATATTGTGAGTAGTTTATCTCGATTTCATTCAGAGCCGAGCAGTTTGCATAGTTGGCTGTTTTTCCAGGACTCTCCCCCTTTTTCCCCATTAGCAAGCCAACTTTGCCTGCATTTCGCACGCAATCTAAGACTGCGGCTTCACTCCATTTTCACTCCAGAGCCTTTTCTTTGTATCCGCATCTGTAACTGTATGTGTATCTAGATCTGATTTCCACTCGAATCCAACTCAACTTTGGGCCACAAACTTTTCTTTTCACGTAATTTAATGCCTCTTAAAGCGGCAAGGCAGCATAAGCCACTTTTCGTCCTTCGGAGCGACATCTAAAGTGGCAGTGAAAATGGCTAAAAAGCGGTCAGTATTTCTATTTCGTCACTATATTGAGTTTTCAGTTACTTTTTCAAAAATCGCACTTTAAACTGACGTTTTTATTCCGAATCAGATGAATCTAATTTATGTTCTTACCAAATGTATAACGATGCATGCTTACAAATACAAAACATTATACTTAAAAGCCTTCCACACTTGAAAGCTTTTATTTAATTCGATTTTATTTACCTCTCAGATTGCGAAGTTCGCACAAGTTGGAGCGAGGAGAAAGTGAAAGTTTCCTTCTATTCCCGCACCCAGATACCCAAACTAACCGTCAGATACTCGAAATCCCGTTGCAGCTTACAAAAACATGGAATAATTTTATTTACGATTCAACTTTGTAGTCACAAAATCATATGAGTAACTGCCACAAAGAAAAAGTAGGTGGGGCAGAATGTAAGGCGCAAGGCATACAAAATTGTGCTAAAACTTTATGTGCGTATCCCCGAGTCAGTCATCTGGCCAAGTCAAGTTTACTTTATGCTGGAAATAAAAATACAGAGAATAAAATAATAAAAAAGCAAATTAATGTGGGGCTAACGAGGGGCTAGGAGAATGTGTACAAATATATTATGCAGTCCCAGGAAAGGTATAAAAATCGAATTATGTTCAAGATACTTTAAAAGTGCTTTATTAGGCTACCTGCAGATTTTAAATTGCACTGATGCGTTATTTAGAAAGTTGTCTCTACTGTGAAAATAAAATTGTATCTAAGCTCTTTTCTAACTTTAATTAAGCGAAGCCAAAGTATATTTATTTCATAACAACTTTAAATACCAGTACTTTAATCTTTTCCTGCAGCTACTTGGAACCCTTTTCCATGTGCCCTTAAAGCGCTAGACAGCCGAAAGTGGATCCTCCTACTTGACTGCAACGGCCTTGGTGGGCTCCATTCCCATCCATCGCAACCCCCCGACTTGGCCCCAGTTTTCCATCGTTTTGTCTCCGCTCCATTGTTCAGTGGCCACCAGCTCGTTTGGCCTTTGCCACGGCAGCAACTCATTAAAAATTCCATTTTCATTTCGCCCATCATCCATTTTGATTTCATAGTCGAGTGAATGGCGCTGGGCGGTTGAGCTGCAGTTGGATTCTGGCCGGATTGGTTGGAATTGGATGAGATGGGGCATGGGGCCGACTGCCAACGACTGCGGGTCGCACAATTTCAAAGTGTTTACTTTCTTGCACATTGATTTCGATGGGACTTTCACTTTGGCTTTCGCCCTTTTGCACTTTAACGCTGGCAATTTGATATTTTATTTAAATAACCGCCGCCGCAGTCGAATTTCTCAGAGAATATTTAACGCCGCCGTAATTAAAAAATAAATATAAGAATTATGCAATTTTTCCAGCATCAGCTTAAATTTGTTGTCGGCAGCCATGAGTGAATCCATATTGGAAATTGGAGGGGAAAACGCTTGCTGCAGTTAATTATTTGCCCTGCCAGTTTGGCGAACGTGACGTATACGTAATTTTTATCCCGCCTGGTTTACTGATGAATTGTTTGCCCAGCACTCAATCAATATATGTATGTACACGGAACTTATATGTTCATATGTAAATATGCCTATATAATAATACGAGTCCGTGTGCCGGCCCATTGCGTGTGCTTTAATTTATTGGGGCATTAATTTTTAAGGTTCACAGCCGAAATTATACTGGGAGCCAATTGGAGTTTCCATCTGCGGAGTAAATAAGCTTTATTTCGGTTTAAAAGCTGTATACATTCCAATTATCATTGCCAATAATTGAGGCGCTACACCAGCAAATGTACAATTAGTATCTTTGCTGCATACACGAACCTAATTGATGGTGTCAATTACTAAACCGTTTAAATGTGTGTTATGCAAGTTATAACAAAATGAAACTCATTCAGCAGAATAACTAATTTAATTCGGATCATACATTCAATTCGAAATGCACACTTAGTGACGAAAAAATTCCGTAGACTTTAAAGTCATTCAAACGGACAAACTCGAAACATTTGATTGAAATTTATACATCATTTGGCAATTTTCATCTCAAGATGGACAAGATAATGATTTGCATCATTGGGTCGGGAAACTGGGCAACGACCATAGCCCGCAATGTGGGCAGGAACGTGCTGAACTCGCAGACACTGGACGAAAAGGTGACCATGTACGTTTATGAGGAAATTGTTGAAGGTCGCAAGCTCACGGAAATCATCAACACCACCCACGTAAATTCCAAGTACATGCCGAACTTTGAACTGCCGCCAAATATTGTGGGTGCCTTTGACTGACTGACAATGTGTCCAATATTTTCCAATATTTCCATCCTACACTTGACAGGTGGCCGTGGATGATATTGTGACCACGGCTCGAGATGCGGACATTATAATATTCGCCATTCCGCCGACTTTCGTGAGTAGCTGCTGCAAGACGCTGCTCGGAAAAGTCAAGCCCACGGCGCACGCTGTTTCCCTGATCAAAGGATTCGAGCGCGGCGACGATGGCCAGTTCGTCCTGATTTCGCAGATTATAATGCGGCAGCTAAAGGTCATAACACAAACTAAAAAAAAAAAGAGTGAAATATTTATATAATATTTCATATTTATATAGCTTATTCTATTGTAATTTCCTCTTACTCCAAAGTAGATTCCCTGCTCCGTCCTGGTGGGCTGTAACTTGGCCCATGAGCTGGCCCACGACCACTTCGCCGAGGGCACAGTTGGCTGTCGGGATCAGAAGTATTACAGGGTGCTCCACGACATATTCAAGTCGCCCACTTTCCGCGTGGTGGTCACCGAGGATGCCGACTGTGTGGAGATCTGTTCCACTCTAAGGGTTAGTTCCGCCTCACGATATTTGCATTTGGGGAACCTTGTTTCTTCTTTCAATCACAGAACATCATTGCCTTTGCGGCTGGCTGTTCCGACGGGATGGAGCTGAATGAGAACACCAAGGGAGGCATCATCAGGAGAGGATTTCTGGAGATGCTCCAGTTCGTGGATGTTTTCTATCCCGGCTGCCGCATGGGAACCTTTTTTGAGTCCTGCGGAATATCCGATTTGGTTACTAGTTGTTATGGTATACCAAAAACGTACTTAAATCGATATAGTTATAAGTATATATGTTCCACAGCAAACCGCAATCGCAAGTTGGCCGAAGCTTTTGTGAAGACGGGCAAACCCTTGAGCGAACTGGAGCACATTCTCATACCAGGACACGAGCCACTGGGTCCGGTGACAGCGGAGCTGGTGCATCATATGCTCAAGAAGAAGGGCTTGGAGGACAAGTAGGGATAATGTAGATACGTCGTATGCAATAATGTGATCTAAGATCTCTCCCCTCCACAGATTCCCCCTCTTTACAACTGTGTACAGGATCTGCACTGGAGACTATCCACTGCAGCGTTTGGTCGAAACTCTGATTAAGGCGCGCGAGGATATGTAAGGATCTGCAGAAATATCTTACTTATCCGGTAGTAATTATAACTCTCCCTGCAGATTTCACCCTCTTCATACTTTCCAATTGTGAAGCGGACTCGACGTTTGAGGTGTAATAAGTTTTAAATAGAAACATATAAGCATGCAGCACTGAAAAATGTATTCTTACTGTTAAGCTGGCTAAATGGAGCACATGGGAATGGGTTTTGTCTGGGATATACACTACGCATATACACGATTTGCTCAAACAAAGCCCCTCAACATTTGTATTGTGCGTCTTTTCTTGCTGCAGTTCAAGTGCTCCTTTGCGCGGAGAGTGCACTCCATTGAATGCACCAACGCTCGCAGCACAAGGAAAAACAACGGAAATCACTTCAGTCGGGGATCCGGATCCGGATGAATGGAAAAGAAAGCCGCCCGCTTTTCCATCTCATTGTTTTCCATGGCTCAACTATAAATTTATGTGTGTTTCTCGGTGTCCGGTAGTTATTTTTTTATTTTTCTCCTTTCACCATTGTTTGGCGGCTGAAGTGCTTTCCAATCGGAATTGAGGAAATGGGAGCAACCACTCGATGACTAGTCGAGATCCAGAGATCCAGGAGTTCATTGAACCATACATCAAATGGAGCACATGTGTCAAGCCAACAGATTCGGTCAGTAAGCCAGTACTGCCAGAACCGATAAGATCTATGCTTTTTCAACGCAAATTTTATTTTTTTAAAATGGAGACCAACTTTCGAAAAAATCTAAAAAAGAATGCGCACTTCATCTACTTGCTAGCTGTGGCACCACTTATTTTACTTTTGCCATGGATACTACTAAAGAAACCAGAGGATGTAGCGCATTGTGAGGAAAAAACCAGATTCTGGCACTTGGGAAAGCATGCGTACAACTTTATATTCAAAAACAATACGCCCCATGTGGCGCCGAAAGCCAACTTGAAGAAAATAATCTGGGACTTCATGAAGAGAGTTTACAAAGCTTAGATTCATCAACACCCATACCCATCGACATCATGAAGAGCATCTCGAACTACGTGCCTCTTGCCGGACTCAAATTAGGACAACAAGTTAATCTTTTCGTTCACAAGTCAATTTTAAAATTGATATTTAATAAATGATGCATGCAATTCATTTAGTTTTCGGCTTTGCGACTTGTCGTGCGTTTTGCTTTTTTCAGGCATAATTAAATCAAAGCAAAGGCGGTAATCAGTTGGCAGGGAGGGGGTGCGGTGGTGTGATTGCATCCGGATTTTGTAAACGGATTAGTTTAAATGTCGAAATTGTCCAATTCGATTACATTAGCGGACAACATTTAATCCGCGCCGAATGACAATGATTGTTTATGATTGCATTGCGTGGATGTGTTCTTTATGCATTGCTCGCGTGAAACAATATGTAAATTATTTATTATTATTTAAAATGATTGAGGCAGCCGGGTTAGAGAAAAAGAAGCAGAGGAAAAAATGCGCACAATATATCAAAAGATTATATCCATGAAATCATTTTCTTCATTATGCATGCATTTATGATTACGTTTCAGGAGGTCCAAAAAATTTATGCAAGCCACATTACGCACATCCAGTCCAATGGCTTTTCAATTTATTTGGAATTAAATTTTTTTTTGTGTAAAGCACGGCAAATATTTTCCATTTCAATATTTCAAATATTTTCATACAGCAAATATTCAGCTTACGTGCTGCCTGCGTACAGGTGCAAAATGCCGGCTAAAAACCAAAATGAAAATGAAAATGGAAATCCCCGAAACGAAATCAAACTGTCCGGCTCGCTCTGACTACGGTTAAACAAATATGCCTGGGGTCCCGGCCAAACAGGACAAAAAGCTATCGAAATTTGCATACTCCTATCAGCTGGGGAGCAGGAGTGTCCAGAGTCCAGCCTGATCGCCCCATCCTTGTTGCACTTCACAGTGGGTGGTGGGCGGTCTGAGGTGGCGCTGGTTTGGCGTTCGCCTTTGCCGATAATTACACGGTAAATTTGGTAAAATGTGACGTCAAATAGCAAACAAGACGCAACTGAAGACCCAAACAAGTTGCACGTATCTGTGGGCAATGTATCTGTGTATCTGCGCCTGCCTACACCAGAACACCCATACGTTTGGCGGCGAAAACACAGATACGACGCACACAGATACACCATTACACAGTGGCAGTGGCGCAAGCACTTCAACAAATAAATAACAATTTGGTACGTTACACACGTCTCGGCTTATGCAAACGTATCTGCAACTTGTTCCTCGCTCTATCTCTTTCCGCCCGCGTCTGTCCGTCTCTTTCGACGAAAGAATGGTTCATTTCAGGACCCCGCCCGCTTGGCAAATAGAATACACGCAGGACATGCAGCACGGCTGACGAGAGAGGCTCTCGGAATGGTGTTGTTTGTTGATTCGGTTATTGCTGCTGCCTGTTGTTTGCCCTCAAATTGAACAAATAGCTAAAACAATCCCCGCCAGAACAGATATCACTGGAATGGCTCGGGAAGACCAGAAATAGAGTCCTAGAACTACGTGTTTCATTCACACGCAGTTACCAAATGCATCGAAGCATCGACATTGAGTATAATTTTTAAATGATTTTTAAAGTTTCGATAGCAAAATCGAGCACAACACACCTTGCATTGACTGTCACTCCTTTTTTCTGCCTAAATCATAAAACCAAATAAGAACTCGGCCTAAATAATATGCCCGCTCAATTGGTGAAAATTAGCAGTTAAGCAAATTTGTTGCAGAAATCGAAGGAAAGTCGCACTGACTGATTCGCTGCCATGGATAAGTTGTCGATCGAACAGAAGATTTTCATCCGTCGCTCGGACGGCAGAGTCCACTTGGCGGAGATTATCAAGCTGGAAGGCGGTGACTCCAACCTGATTACGGTGGAGTGGCCCGAAGGACATACGGTGCGTGGTAAGGAACTGCCCCTGGAGCTGGTAGTCCTGATGAATCCTCATATCTTCGACCCGCCCCGCTGCAGTGGCAATGCGCCGTTAGGCAATCAAACTGCCTCCATATCGCCACGTTCAATGAAACAACGCATAGTGGCTGGGGGCTTATTACCTGGACTGGCCACAGCCGCGCCCCGCCAGCAGACGAAGGCGCCAGCTCGAGAGGACGAGGTGGTGCACCAGGCTGAAAGAATGCGACAAGAACGGGAACGGAGGCGTCAGGCACAAGCCAGGTCTCGTCAAGATCGGGAGCAGGGAAAGAGCGAAGATCCGGGAAATCCCAACTGGGAGATAGCCAGAATGATACGAGTGCAGCGCGAGCAAATGGAAAGTCAGCCGGTGAGAAGTGGTACCACGAGCGAACGAGTCAATTCCAACCAAATTATGGTTTGTGTGAGGAAGAGACCACTGAGGCGCAAGGAGCTGGCTGATCGGGAACAGGATGTGGTCAGCATTCCGTCCAAGCACACACTGGTGGTCCACGAGCCCCGCAAGCATGTGAACCTGGTCAAGTTTCTGGAAAATCACAGCTTCCGTTTCGATTACGTCTTTAACGAGGATTGCTCAAACGCCATGGTCTACGAATATACGGCCCGACCCTTGATAAAACACATTTTTGATGGCGGAATGGCCACGTGTTTCGCCTACGGACAAACCGGAAGCGGCAAGACCCACACGATGGGTGGTCAGTTCCCCGGACGGCATCAGAGCTCAATGGATGGCATCTATGGAATGGCCGCTATGGACGTGTTCGCCACTCTGAAGACGGTTCCCTATAACAAGCTTAATCTTAAAGTATCCTGCAGCTTCTTCGAGATCTACGGCAGCCGGGTGTTCGATCTCCTGATGCCTGGCAAACCACAACTGCGCGTCTTGGAGGACAGCAACCAGCAGGTGAACGTGGTGGGCCTCACCCAGAATGCAGTACAGAACACCGACGATGTTCTGGCCCTACTCGAGTTGGGCAATAGTGTCCGAACCTCGGGTCACACCTCTGCCAATTCCAAGTCCTCCCGATCGCATGCGGTGTTCCAAATCGTGCTGAGATCCGCGACGGAAGAGAAGCTACACGGGAAATTCTCGCTCATAGATCTGGCAGGGAATGAAAGAGGAGCGGACAACAGCTCGGCGGATCGGGTGACGCGACTGGAAGGATCCGAGATCAACAAATCGCTGCTGGTCCTCAAGGAATGCATTCGCGCTCTGGGCCGCCAGTCGAGTCACTTGCCATTCCGTGGCTCCAAGCTGACCCATGTCCTGCGGGACTCCTTCATCGGAGGTAAGAAGGTGAAAACCTGCATGATAGCCATGATCTCGCCATGCTTGCATTCGGTGGAGCATACCTTGAACACCTTGCGTTATGCGGATCGGGTGAAGGAACTAAGTGTGGACTCTATCTTTTCTAAACGGAAGCAGGATGCCAACCTTGGAAGCACTTCCATGTCAGATATTGTCAGCCAGTCGCCCACCCAGCAACTCTTTCCATCTGCCTCCTCCACATCGCTGCCAGGTGGTGGAAACCAAGCGCAGCAACCCACCAACACCACGAACGACTTGAGCAGATCACAGAATCGAACACCTAAGTCCACTTATCCCACATCCGGTCAGCAGCTGGTCCAGAGGAAGGGACGCTCTCCACAGGAGGTTTCCATGGAGCTGGCCAAGTCTCTGGCACAATTCCGAGGGCGCAACTTTCCCTAAAACTCAGAAGTCATACGCCTTATCGATTTCTACAGCAAGTTATTCAAATTAAACAGATTGTCAAAATTATTTGTTTACTTAATAAATGTAGACGAATGAAATGGGATTTGATATACATTATGTATTGGAGTGCATTTCTTATTCTAGAAATCTGATAAGGGTATATTTCTTTTTTTGATGGACATAATGAACTTTAAGTATTTATATTAACTCAATTCACTTATCACCACCCTGAAGAGTAAGCAAAACAAGCCAAATTGTGTATTTCCAGCCCTCAAAATATATTTTCGCCTAATAAATGAAGTGAAACCTAGCAACGCAGCTAGGTTGAGGTTGGTTGTAAGAAGACTTCATTTGAATTTGGCCCAGAGAACTCGCTGACGATTGAGGACGCACTTGTGTAATTCGGCGTCTTAAAGTTGTCACCAGCTCCTTTCCATTCTGGCCCAGTTCATTTGTGTGCCAACCTGCCCTGCTTCCCTGGCTTATGTCCTGGCCCACTTTCGTGTCCTTCAACCAGCACACGTAGCAGTGGGCTCAGTGTGCGACTACATTTTCCTAGGCTGAACCCAAACTAAGCGCAAATATTTTCCGCATAGTTGCGCATTAGGCCAAAAACTTACTGGCTCCCTACACTTTTTCTGTGGCTTTTTTCGTGCTTTAGGGCGGAAGTGGGAAGTGGAGAAGTGGCTCCTTTGACAGCTGTCAATATACAATATTGGGGATTATGATGGTGCCAAGACACGTCTTACGACAAAGCTTTGTGTCAATATATTAAATTATGGCTTAGGGCGGCTTTTCCTAACGCCCCGCCTCTCCCGCCCACTCGCTTAACTTTTTGGCATTTTCGCGTAAATCCGCACATAAATGCTCGGGAAACGCATGAATATGGATGAAGCAGCAAATTTTGTTATTCCTGCGCATTTGACACTAATTGAAATCGCAGAAAAATGCTCATAAAAAGCTGTCACTCGCATTTTGGGATCTGCATAATGCAAAAGGCAATTATTTAAATTACGTTGGCCTTTCTAGGCCCCTTCATTCCCATTCTGGTATACCTTATGTAGATGATTCTCCGTTGGTTAGCCTTGTATTTTCGTTTAATATTGTAAAACGGAATAAAAATGTGAAATCGTCGTATGTACAGAACTGTAGTTAAAGCTTTTTATTCCTCTGCTGGAAAACACACCTTCGACTTCCATCTCAGCCTGTCAACCATTTAATTTTTGCAATTTAATTTCAAGTCCCTGCTGTCTCTCGCATCGTTAATCAAAAGCGTCTTTAATCTTATGTCATGTTATGTAAATAAACAATTACGAGCGTTTATGTATGCACACTCACACATGCGTGCGAGCACACACACACAGGAGTACAAATTTTGCGGCTTAAAGTTAATTCATTTCGCAAGTGTTTACCTAACCTGGCATTAAAACGGCTATAGAAACGTCGCCCACGGGATGATGGGGGTGCCGGAACTCCCACCCCGCCGCCTTCTAATATGCCATTAGCATAGCTACCTAAATAAGTAAGTAAATTCGATGAGCACACAGATACTCACCGACACACACACGTGCTCAAGACGGGTAAACAAAACCGGAAGGAAGTGCGTGTAGATTCAGCGGAGTGCAAACATTTCAATTTGGGGAAACTGATAAGTCCTATAAATGTAAACTTGGCGTCGGCTTCTATACAAATTTCCAAAATCTCCGCCCCCATAAAGTGGCGAACTGGAGGGAATAACTCAAACACATCTACTGATTGAAGGCTTAAAGCATTTTGGCAGAGTTGCTCCTCCGCCGAGTATCGATTACTTTTGTCTAATGCACTTTTCCAACTGAAGGGCTGCAACTGAAGCGCCCGCAGCTCCATCGCATTTCCTCTCCTTCACAACTCTCGTAGATGTAACCGAAACTGTTGGCCGGGAAAACTTTGCTTGCGGCATTCGGAAAAGTAAGAGGCACTAATGGCTGCAGCTGTAGGTTATTGGAGAATTGAGAGAAATGTATCCCAAATGGAATCAGTGATAAGAGCCGAACATAAGAGAGCAAGTTTTGATCCATTATCAACGCCGAAACTGTGGGGTAATTAAGTCCCATTTTCGAAATCTTTAAATGCTTCTTGAGCACAGTATATATGAAGGATATCGTATGTTAACTTAGCACTCCATTTTTTATAAATTTCTAGTAAAATAGCAAGCTTCCGTGATGCCACTAGTTAACTAGTTATGATTTAGTCGACACGAAATAAAGTTCTCAATTTTCAAGCAATTCGGTTTGGCAGTTGCACAAGCAAATAGACTAGGAGTAAGCTTTGGCACACATGCTACGGACCTGCAAAAAAGCTGGTTGAATGGCAGTTTAAGTCATCTCTCCCCCTTCGGGTGTCCATTCCTCATTTTGCTGAAGTCATGGCAAAATGTTTACAATGATAATTGTCCTGCTCGGTCCTTGTCGTTGTCGTTGTCATTGTCCAGCCAATAAATTCTTGGCAGCTGCATGTTTGTTGAGCTCCGGGCTCAATCCTTTCGCCCCACCATGTGCTAGTTTGTGCTGTTTTGGCCAGTGGCTATTGGTCGAGTGGGTGGCTTTGGTCCATGGGTCCTGTCACGGTTTTGTTTCGAGTCCAGTGTCCCTCATGTCGACGCTTCAACCGCTTGGTTTGGCTGGGGGCGAATTATTTATGTCTCTATTTAAAATTGCTGGAAAAACAGCTTTGCAGCAAATGCGATTCTCATCTGCCAAGTGCTTTCCACTGCGGAAGGGATTAATCGAAGGGGTTTAATTGTTTTGTAACTCAACATTTGCTGGAATTAAGTTCCCATAACTTGGTGGCGCTCCGTTAAAGGCCTCTTACAATAATTGAAATGTCCCCATTTAAGCTCCCTTTCCCAGCCGTACATACATCCCAGCTATATCCTTTAATCCGGGCCAGTCCTCGCTGCCAGTCGAGTCCAGCTGGGGGCGTGGCCTCTTGTCTTAACCCAAATTGTTCGCCATTAAGCCGTCAAGTGCTAAACATGCAAGCGATTCCCAATCCCGCCTCGCCCTTTCTCTCGCTCTGTCTCTTACTTTCTCACCAATTTCCCCCCCTTCGTTTTCCTTCTTTCGCGTGCCAGTGTATGGAAAACGTTGCAGAGAAATGTGCCAAGATAAAAACCAACTTTGCATATTTACTAACCCTGTCAGATGTCGGTGGAAGTCTATTAAAAATGGTGTGAGATCAACACGGAAATGTGCTGCGGACTACTGGGTTATTTTCAATTTCCACAGGATCATTATTTAGCTGTTAGTTCCGCGAGTGCAGGCTCCATCCATGAATCTAAATGTCTCTTTTATCATCTTAAAGGTTTTGGTCCTTTAAGCCGGATCAATAGTAGCAAATCAGCTTACCTGACAGTTGTTTGGCCAAAAACAAGAGCAGCTAGAACGTAACAAACATAATTTTCGTTGCACTATTATGGCCTTGCGAAGGCACATGTGTGAGTGAGCGAGTGTGTCTGTGTGTTTTTGTTAGTCACGCTAACCTCAAAATTGCCGCCAACAATTTAACAAGCAGACGTTGTGTGAAAAATATGTCAAACAGAAGGCGAAGGCGGTGACATTTTGTTCGCTTTTTTCTGCATACGAAAATTGCGTTAACCCACACACAAACACAAACTCACACTCACACACAGCGAGTGTCCCCACAGACGAGTTACCAACATAAAAAGTGGCGACACACACACACACACAGGCAACAGAGTTTCCCAGCCACGTTTTGAATTATGCATGTCTGCCACACATGACTCGAATTTTCCCACCCCAACCCCAGCGACACTTCTTCTAACGCGAAGAAAAACATACATATTCGCAGAATAAAAATGACAAAAAGAAGCCAACGGCCCGAAACTATTCGTGGCCGCTTTTCCTAGCTTTTCCAGTTAGAGACGATGGTGGGGGGAAGGGGAAGGGGGCGGGAAAGCAGCCAAGCAGGAAGGATGTGTTCGGATATTACGGTTCCCCAACCTCATAATGACTGAATTTCGGTGTCTGGCTGCTTGGAAGCACTCCAAACGAACATGTTGCAGGCACAGGCACAGGCACCTTTGATTGCCCCAAAATGTCCAAGGGTAAGTGGATTATGCATCTGAAGTTCCAGCCAAGGGGAGCTCATTTCAAAGTCAATTACCTCTGCGTGTGGAGCAGAGTTTTCCCTGATGGAAAATATCTTCATGGCATAGTTTTTCGGGTTTTCAGTTCAATGGAAAATAATAATTTACCCAAAAATATTGTTCTAGCTTTAATATTTAATCTTAAAGTAAATATTGCAGAAAATACATGTTTTTGCAATTTGCTTTTCATTTCCCCTGCGAACTAGTAGATTTTCTTGGATAGACGTTCAATATGTGTCAGCAAAGCAACTTTAATGTTTGGTTTTAGTTTTATGGCATGCTAGAGAATATCCAAAATAAATCTCTAAACATTTTCTTGTAAATTTGCTTCACCAATAGGACCTAGTTATTATTGAATTAAAAGTGAGTTGAAAAGGTTATTATAAATAATCTAAACAAAATAAACAACTGGCCTTGTAGCGTATTAAGGGAGTGGAGAGATCGTCCCGAAGGACTTTAATTGAAAACCAATCAATAGAACAAAAATATCTTTTGGCCGTTACATCACGTCCGACTGATTGGGCCAAGTTGCAAATATAATTACTGGTAAAAAGCCAGAAGAGCGAGAGTGGCGGGATAGGAGGAAATCGAGGAAAAGGAGGCCGGCACAAAACAGTAATTAAATGGAAAACGCACTCGAAGAGTCAGGCGAGCTGGCAGAGTGAACCAACTTGTGCAAGGCACTTGACTTTGGGCCACAATCGCGTGACTTTGAGCCAGCCCCTCGAAATACGCTCACAAATACAGGCACAAGCTCAAACTCAAGCAGAAGCACAAGTACAAGCACAAGTATCGCTCAAGTATGAATTTATTTATACGTAATGCGTATACATGATTTCTTTTTATAATTTTAATTTGTGGCAACCTTGGCCCGCACGACGACGGCCTTGAGTGTGGGATACACACAAAAAGAAGGCAGACTTTGGGCGGGGAATTCGAGTGGATTTTGACTTTCTTGTTTGCCGTTGAATAATAAATGCAGCTATTGATTTCCTCCAGCAGAAGCCAGCAGCCCGAAATGAAGGCACAAAAATAAACCAGAAAATTAAACTCCAGCCGGAAACGGAAGATGGCGATGGCGATGGCGGAACTTTATTGACCCGCTTCGGTGCCACAAATTTACTTCCTTTGCGGGGGGCAGTCCGGAGAAAAGTTCTGGGCTCAACTTTACGAGCTTGGCACTTGTTGTTGGCCCCCGAACAACATAATTTGGCCAAACGGCAATCAACGCCCTTCCACACACAGCATATTCATATGTCAGCCGGTCCAGGGAAAGCGGAAAAAGCTGAGAAAGAAAGTAGCAAAGTCCTTTCGTTTGTCAAAACCTAATAAAGTGCAAACAGCAGCGGAAAATAATGTGAGCACATAAAAATAAGCAAAAAGTTTCCGTCTTCATTTTTATATATGTATAGATTGGAGTCGGCCCTTAGACATTCCCCGCCGTATCCATTGTTTTATATTGTTTACCCTTTCTGGAAAAGGGAGGAACCACTTGAACTTGGCATTGACAGGGCGTGCTCAGAGTTGGCCAGTGGGGGATTCCTATCTTATCAGCGGAACGTGGAAAACTTTCCTCTCACCACTCGCATTTTGTTAGACACTTTCGCTGACAGGGCCCAGAAGCGGTGCTAGCTGTTATTCTGTGTTTAATTAGACCAAAACTTTGGCACATAACGAATATTAACTGCAGGGATTTGGTTTACTTCATGAAACTAGTGGAACACATAAGACACAGGAATTTAATTTAATGTGATCGAATTTAATTGAAAACAAATGGAAGATGGGAAAATAGAACAGAAAGCGTTGTATTGATAATTACTGCAACTTGGAAAACTTCAAATGCTAAAACATCTTTCAACTTTACGCAATTGGTGTGGATATGCAAACCCAGTCGACCAAATATTTTTACACCGAGAAACTTTTCCATTTTATTCCATTCGCCACTGACGATTTAATTTGCGGCCGCCGCTTTTTCGCCACAATTGCGAAAACAAAAATTTTAGTTGCGAAAAAAGTTGGGGGCAGGGTTTAGCTTAACAGCAACTTATGCAAATGCCTTATGCAGCGAAGGATCTTCCGCCGCCCCATCCCTTTGGGCTCCCTTCTCTTAGCCGGCTGAGGCGAAGTCAAATAGAAGGGAAAAATAAAGCGACCTTTTTGTTAGTTCGGTTTAAGTACCGTGGAAAAGGTTGAAGGGCCAGGGTGTTTTGGGGGTCAGTAGTGCTTGACTGCAGCGAATGCCTTTTGTTTCCCAGGGAAATACCCACAAAATGGCGTTTTGGTTTGCTCAAATAACTCAGTTGGCCGTAGCCGAGAAGGGAGGCAAAATATTTCCCTCATTTGCATTTTACAAGAAGCTTTTCCGGACGCGGCAGTTCCAGCTGGAGGAGGAGGTCAGTGTGAGTAGGAGTTAAATTCGCCAAGATTGCTAACAGTTAACCACACATTCTTTAATCTTTCGTCGGCTGCAATGAATCTTTGCCCCCGGCTCGCTTTTGGTTCTTTCAGCCGAAGTCAGGCCAATTTGTGGCCACTAATTCGGCACTTGAATAGTCACTTGAGAGAGAGAAAAGCTGTGAGAGGCCGGGAAAACAGGGGAAACTGTAGAAAGTGGGGAAACTCGGGGGCAAATTGGGGAAGGCGTACTCCATGAGAAGTGTACTTTCGTAGACTTTTAACGATGTCATCGCTGTAGACTTGCGGCATCTCGTGCCCCATCTCCCCCTCACCCACTTATTTCCCATTTTTCGTAATTTTTTTGCCAGCCCGCATTCCCTTTATCAATTACGCTTTCATTTTTTTAATGATTTCGACTGCAGTTTTGTTTGGCTTGCTTCGAGTTGAAGTCTCTTAGGGCTGCCTTGATTTCTTCGCTGCTTTCCTTCCTCGACGGTTTTCTTCTGCTGACAAGTGCACATTTTTCTTGGCCCGAACTGCTTACCATATTGCCAGCCTTATGGGGCCAGAAAAAAAGCGCAAACTTCGACAAAAGTCTTAAGGAGTAAATACTTGTCTTTTTTTTCTTATTGAGTAAGTTTGAAGAATGCATTTTTTCTCCCCCGCTTTACTCTCTTTGTTAGCTTTGCAAATTAGTCAGCCGTGAATGCCTCGAGCAAGTTTGGAATTTTGCTATTAATTAGTTGGTAAAAATTATTAATTATCTTCGTTATGGTTCTGTTCATCCCGGTAATTAAACGCATACATCGTATTCGATAGAAATCCCTACTACATTTCCAAGCTACTATTTAAAAGGTTATTTTTGGCCTCTCTGCTATTTCCGACCTTAAATTCCACTTGCTTTGATGTAGCCTTTCGAGAATCCTAGTCCTTTCCCCCACCTTGATTTTCCTTTCAGCTCGTGTTCTAGATTCTCACAAAGTCCTCATGGACTCTATCGCAATGCGATGATCTGATATGATAAATCCTACCTCAAATATGAAACGAGTTCGGGCAGAAGGACTTTTCACTCGAACACATGTGTACAGCGTGTGTGTGTGTGAGTGCTGGTGTTTACCCTTGTGTCTGTGCAACTTGTTGCAAATGCTTATCAATTAATAAAAATCATTGCCTACTTTTCTGCGTTTTGCTTTTCCTGGCCTTCCTCGGGGGAATTTTTCGCCTTGGGATTGCCACACACCCTTTTCGGCTAAGGGTACACACATTTCTACGATCAGATTGCTATCTTATTTGTTTGTTTAGCAATTCGCTAAAGTTTTATATTAAATTTGTAGTTTTGTTAACTTTAAATGTAAACAACAATAAGTATAGATTGCAAGGCTAAAATATAATATGCAAAATCTAGGCTGTTATCTAAGAATCTTTTACAAAATTCTTTTATAAAAAGAATATAGTTCGTTTTGTTTGATTTTTATCTACCATTTCCCATTCCTCCCACATTGGGAATCTTTATTTATAGAGAGCATTTGGCGTAATCCACCATCATTTATACCAATTTGCGGGCAACTAGTTGCCATATGTGAACAGGCTGGTGGGCATTTAGTCAGTAGAGAGGAAGGTTGGACCCGGGGGGCCAAAAGCAGAGCTTAAGCTTCAGTCGGCGTTCTTTGATGCGATGCCGCATTTGAAGAACAGTTGTCGGTGATTTATGTGGATATGACTGGTGCCTCTTATCGAAAAAAGGTAGGAAAATCCCATTCACGCCGCAGTTAAGCCTTTTAAATCAATGCCTTGTGATTGGATGTACTCGTGACATGGAAGTGTATGAAGCCCTTTCACTCAATATTCACAAATTTATGCCACACCAAAAAATTAGATTAGATGTGCAGTAATGGAAGTCATTTAAAGTTCAGGGACTACTTTCCTTACTTTCCCGCTGAAAGGGAAATGAAGTAGCGGTGAGAGTACTGAGAGCACTTTCAGCTGCTAATTCACTTGGGGAGGCCGTAAAAAGGGGAAATTGAATAAATTAATAAGGCGCACACAAGAACCGAAGCAGGCCAGCTGTTGCCCAGGAACGAAAAAGGGACGCCGAGGTCCTTGCGAGTGTCCTGCCAAGTCCGAGGATGTAATTAATAAAGTTATTACCAACAGGGCGCAGTACTCCGGCCGACGGAGAACAGCTTACACGCGGACACCATTAACTTGTAATTATGGCCGGTTTCGGCCGCGCAGGGGAAGTCCGGCTTGATTGCCAAACTTATTGGCAACCGTTGCGAAGCTTTTTCGGCAATTGGCAACTGCATCGTCCTCACAAATAGGCGGACGTTGTGATTGCAATTTGTCCGTTCACTTCGTCCAAATGGGAAATGGTGCGATAACTAGTTCTTAGAAGTGATTTCCCAGCTAAATCTAGAGCGGTTTTCAACCTATTGCATTAAGACACCTTAATAAGCACGGTAAGTCACAGGACACGAATTCAAACAACCCGGATTCACTTCTACTTACTTCCAATTAAACCGTAAAAGAGTAATTTTCTTTAGGATATGCTGTAGCCTAATGAGATATCGTTACCAGGAACGCCCCCTACAATGAACGATCGAATTACAACTGGCCGGTCGAAAAAGCCGCTGGCGATTTCGTAACGGAGACAATATTTGAATGTTTTCCCCATTTGGAGCATTGATACGGTGATCAATGTATCTGCATGTGTTTACCAGCGGCTCCTACGCAACGCCATCTGTTGGCTGACAAGCTAATACAGCTTATTGAAAAATGATTGCGTACTTTTGGGCGAAACGGCAATGGAAAAGGACTCCCACACACACACACACACACACGCGCACTGGGCCAGGGAAACAGAGCTATCTGCTGTAATGATTTATGCTGTCACATTCCATTTATTGCACATAATTCGTGGTAAGCCACTCGCCCATTTCCACCAGCCCCATGGCCATTCATTTATCTTAGCACTTGCTGAATAATCGAATACAATTTTTTAGTGTCGCTTTAATAATATTTATTTACAGTCAGAGCCGAAAGTATAACTTGGCACGTAGTTCACCTAGCGGAGCCAGCCGAAAGTGCTAATGCCGGCAAGAGGCGTGGCAGGTGACTGGAGGCCAAGGCAGACTTGTCGTTAACATATTGTGGCATATTTATTTTCTTTCCTGCCGCCGACATTCACGTTGCCCGTCAAATTCGCCAAGCTGGTCGAGGGGAAAAAAAAGAAAAACCTATAGAAAATTTGACCAGGTGAAGACTAAATACTCTAACAAATATGTTGATTTTCAGAACAATCTGGCAGTGAAGTAAAAATTAATATAACTTGCTTATATATTTCCTAGATCCAAAATGTTTAATAATAAACAAATTCCACGAATGGTCTTAAAGAGTGGCGGGAAATGGAGTGGAAGAAGCGAACGAGAAAAAAAGGAAAACAGTCGAAGTAAACGAATTTCTTTCGTACGTGCCTGACATTTCATTGTTTTCGTTGCGGAAGAAAGAACGCAGTTAGAAAGCAGGTGAAAGGGCGGAGAAAGTGGGCTTCGAATGAAGGGAAGGTTGGGTCGAGAACTCACGCACCATCCTGTTCGGAGCAACCTTCAGATGTCGCCTCTAAACGGCGTCGATGTCGATACACGTACGTCATCTTCATGTGGCCTAAACCTATGCCCTAACTTCTACCAATGGTATAAAATTAGCAGAAAATATTAAAAAAATGGCTTTTAATTGGTAAAATAAATATTATGCAGGTTGACGCTGCACCGAATCCGAAGTATAAGATAATAATGTGTCACTACATTCAAAACATTAGTATAGATGACAGTTTCAGATAAGATAAGATGATTAGTAAGTTGAACATTGTAAGGTTGTATTTCTTTATATAGTAGTGTCTAATTCTTCAAATCACTAAATCACAGCAATATGAGCTACATTAGTGTAATTACTTTTTATGTCTAATCCATTATTTATTTAATGCTACCTAAACAGAAGGGAAGCGCAGAACAGTGAAAATATTTACCGCATAGTCCAACATTCCCATCTTTTCCTTAGGAATGCATGAGTGTGCGTGTGTGGGTGTAAGTGTGGGAGTGTGAGTTTATCCGAGAATTTTATTCGTCGCTATCGCAATGTGGCATGTCAATTTATTTGTCAAAGAGAGAAATAAGGCAGGTAAGAGTGTAAGCGGGATAACGGGGGAAGGGAAATAGCAATAGCTGGCGCATAAAAGCAAAAACCTCACACAGATACGAGGCGGAGAAAGTAGCAAAAGGGAGGAAGAAAACAATGACAGCCTCAAGTTGCTTCCCATTGAGGTACTTCGCATGTGTGGGCGGTCTTGCCTATCTGGGCGTACAGTGCAGCGTCGCTAACGCAAACGGGCATTTACATGTTACAGATCGCAGAAACTTAGCAGCTTGCTGCGAAACATGCTAAAATATGTATAGCTGGTTGAAAATGAAACATTAGAAAGTAATGTTGGTATATGCGAAAGGTTTTCAGTAGCTTTTCCTGTGTGGGCGAGTCCGATGGCGACTTTAAGCACTCGGGGCAATGCCTGGCTGTACAGGTAATCGATATTTATAGTTATGGAAATCGCAACAGGACGAGCCAGGAGGAAGGGTGAGAGAATGGGAGCTCGACCATTGGTGGAACATCACGTTTGTCCCGAGATAAGGAATAATATCGTACGTTGCCATTAAGATAGATACATATGTATGTACTCCTCACCTGGCAAAGATTTGCCTTTCGACTTTCCTTTTTCAGTTTTGCAGCCCAGCAGCTTAAAGCCTACACTGATAGCTGAATAAATTGGGAATCGGTATGGAGTTTCATGAACCCAAATATTTTTGGGTACATACGATTTGGCATGACACAAGCACGTTAGACGTTTCTATTAATAGGCCCAGCCGAATGTATTTATGCATATGTGAATGCAAGTTATGTTAATGCCCTCAAAGCTAATGAAATTAACACCTGCCTTTATTAAACGGAATAGGCCAAGTGTAATCGCAGCTATTTACATTCAGCAAGGTCCTTGATAAATTAGCAGAAATATTTATTATGCAATCACCTGAAAGCATTGACAAATGAAACATGGGCTGCAGTTTTGTGTGGAATTTATGAATTTAAGCACAATATGTGTGAAATGCTTGCATACCTGGATTTCTTTCGTTTAAATCACTAATGAAATTGTATCTCTAAGTTGCTATTTGCTTTTTAGTTAATTTAAAGCCAGTTTATATGCATTTAACATCGAACTATAGAATTCTGTGACTCGTACTGCGATATTTTTTTGTTTTCTACGACCTTTCACTTGAATTTCGCAATCTGTGAATTCTATTGTGTTGAACACTTCAACTAACTTCAGTTCACTACACTCTACTTTGCAGCTGTCCCTCGCTACTCTGCATTATTGACAGCTTATTAAATTGATTTAATTTGGGACTTGGCAAACATGTCATGCTGCATCGTCATCACCGCCAGCAGCATCACGCACAACTTTTGTCCTGACTAAGGCATCACCATCCCTCCCACCGCTGAGATGGTCCCCATGGATGGATGTGGGACACCGATAGCACCGATACCATTCCCCGCCAGCTCCGCACCCACAGCCACCCACTGTCAAGCCGTTGTTGACTTTTTATTGCGTGTCTCAGGCCCCGAACCCCAATCTTACCCCCTCGTATCCACACTTTCTTTATCCAGGGGCGTGAGTGTCCCTAGTTAAGTGCTCATAAAATATTTGTAAATGTTTCAGCTGCCGAGGAGTGGAAAAACTAACCGAGAACATTTTAAAGCATACTTATGAGCCTCGACTGACTCGGGGGCCTGTCAATTTTCCACAATCCTAATGCTGTCAATTAGGGCCTTTTAAATTGTTAAGCAAGCCCCGCCCCGCCCCCCGCCCCCTAGTCTACACTCAATAATAATCCCATGAGCTGGCGAACCAACTTGGCCACAAAAACCATCAAATTGTTTCCCATTTTTTGGGTTATGAGTACAGTGTGCTGTTGTGTGAGTGCTCTCATATAACTAATATTTATAACGTATAAAGTCAAGTGAATCAGTGCGGAACTTTGGCTTTTTTGGCGCATCGTTTTTGTTCGCCCGAAGTTCAACAAATTCATTAGCCTGAAAGGGCGACTCATCTTGAACTTTTTGATGTGGCTTAAAAGTCACATGGAAAAGTAGCATAAAAAGGAAAATGAATTGGAAAAATCGAAAAATGAATGGGAAATGGTACATAAAAACTGGAAAAACCTATACGTATGCATTAAATAGTATAATTGAGTGCAACCAGACTCTGTTGTAATCTCAAACAGGCTGTGAACTCCAAAGGCACAGTCTGGATGCCGAGGTCAAGACAATCCCCTGCCAAGTGCACCTGATTGCCCCTAATAAGCTGCCCATTAGGATGGTCCCGGTGACACAAAAGCCCATTACCACGAGCCTTGAGGAACTGCATCACCTCGCCAGGCATCAGATGGCGATGGGGTTTTTTGGTTTTTCCGAGCCATTCAATCGCCCCGCCAGACAAGCAAATTTCGTTAAAATCCCATCATAAAAACACACGAAGCGTTGCACAAATCCAAATACTGTAAAAATACAACATTTGGGTCTCTTTTCTTTTCTTCCCAATTTTTCCGCATCTCTTTTTTTTCCGTTTTGTGTGAGTTTTGTTCGGTTCCAGTTTATTTTATGGCAGCTTTCAAAGTTTTTACTCATCGCCGGACAGCTGAAGTTGCTGCTCCTCTTGAGGTGGCAATAAAATAAATGGCAGCACTTTCGGTTTTACACACACACACACAGCGAGCTACCTACCTGTGCAAAAAGGCAATTTGGAAGGGTGGAAACGTGAAAACGTGGAAAAGCGAAGCCTGCAATGGCCATATATCAAAAGGCGAAAGAGTAAAGCACATAAAACCAGCCAAACTAAACGAACGTGAGATGTGCAGAGATCGGACCAACAGGACAGCGGAATTTGCTGGCGGCAAGTTGGTTAGCGGCAAATATTTGTGGTACTTCCAGTTGGCCACTGAGTGGTTTATGACTTCTTGGGCCCGTCCCAAATCAGTGGCTCATGCTGAACCGGAGGACCCCGGCACTAAAATCCCGGCCTGCACCGCGCAAAATATCAGACAATACTTAAATAGTTAGTTTGGCGTTAACTACACCGGGAAAAAGCGTCACTTGAGTTTCCAAGCTTATTTAATAATGAAATACAACTCCGTTTTATGCCTATTTAAAGTCTGTTGTCCTGAAGATTAAGCCCAGAATAACATATATTATGACTATTAAATATCTATCACTTTTGACTGCTTTCTTTCTGTGCGGGAATGCTGCTGAAGGTCTCAGGTGAAACGCTTAACGTGAATGCCTCATCTCATTGTTGAAAGTATTGACAACATTGTAGTTGGCAAAAGAGGGCGAGAAAGGCATAAACCAGCGCATGAGAGGGTGCGAAAATGTAATTTCTAAAAGGATTACCGAAAGCCTTAAAGCAAATCCTGGCGACAAGGGAGCCGAGGGAGCTGGTGACATGAAAAATGAATTGCAAGCCACGACAAAAAAGGCGAGTTTTCATTTTCCCAAACACATACACACACTCGCACACGTGTAGTCATCGTCTCGCCGGCGTAAAAATATGTGAAAAATGAACGGAAATGCCGCAGCGGCAAAGCGGAAATGAAAAATGCACACAAACACACACACATGAATGCGAATAGACCGGAAAATGGCGGCTACCTCAGCGCTCGAAGAGCCAAAATCAGAAAGCAATGGAAAGCCGAAGAACAAGAGTACTGCGAATGGAATGGCAAGGTCCCACCAAAACCGAAGGAAAGTCAGCCATTGAGAAAGTCAGACTCGGCGAGTACATTGTAATTAATGATGAGGCATAAAGCGCATAATCGAGATGCTGGGGTCGCTCGCACAGTTGGATTTTCCATGTGAATACATAAATAGCACACCGAGGGAAAGACCAGGAAGTGACTTTAAGCTGCCGCCGGTTGAAACCTAACCGTTGTAGGAAAACCAAACCACTTGAGCAGCAACAAACCGCAAGTTCGATCAAGAACATCTTCCACCTAAGTCATTTTCAGGCATTTTCCGTATTCAATTTAATTGAAAATCTATGTTCGCACATAGTTTATGGCTAAACAAAGCCGATTACATTTATTTCACACACCACAAACTTAATGGCAAGGTCAGAGTCCGAGAACGGTAAGCATTCTAGATATAAAATTCCAGCCTTAATTACATAATAATTATATTTTTCAGATATTTTCGGTATGGAAAATTTAAAATCTATCAAACCAACCAATCGATATGCTTAAATGGTGAGTCTAGGATTTTAAACAGACCAAATTTCAATCAAAGCTTAACCAAAAATTTGGCATTTGCTAAAATGAAAGTTCAAATTAGGAAGGTCCGACTGTAGGAGGAGGGGAAGGGTTCGCCCACGGACAAAGTGGCCAGGAAACTTGTTGAGAGTGAATAGGAAAACCCACACACACACACAGTGCTAGATACTCGAAAAGCCACTCGATCAGGTGTTAAAACTAATTTACGACAATTTGGCCAACAAACAACAAAAGTTGCCCCCCGGCAGAGCGCTCTTCGTTCTGAGTGCTCCGCATATTTCACACGAAGCATGAAAAGGGTACGCAGAGCATCCTTTACAGGGTGTAGAAGTGGGTGTTTCCTACCACTCACTCCCCACTCGCCCACTGACCACAAAAGCATCGAAATCGAACAGAAGCCATGTCCGACAAGAACTCAAGGACAACTCGAGCCCAAGTCCAACCACAACTTGATCCCAATTTGGCTGTGAATTTTGCTCACCGCTGACAGTTTCCTCCTTGCTGCTTGATTCCAAAGTCTAGATTCTAGATGGTCGCAAATAGACTTCCATCCGCTTTTGCAGTTCCTGCTTTTTATTGAAGGAGAATGGATTTTCCTAGGCAAATTAATCGGGCACACGGCCACAAAACGAATAACAAGCAGAAATGCAATTCATTCAACTCGATTTAGCCAAGTCATTCTTTGATAATTAGCATGTAATTAAAGCGAATACGCCCCCTGGCGGGAAAATAGGGAGACTGCTAATGATGATGGAGTTACAAACGCCAAATTTTCAGGAAAAAACTCTCGCATAATCATTTCTTGATATATAGTAAAAATTTAAATCAATCTAGCTACCAAGCTTTGCGAATAATGGATTCATGGCATTCATTTGTGTTCAAATGAATATAAGCTTAATTTACAGGAAAACTAAAGAAATTGCTGGTCAAAAAAACTCTTTAACTACCTGCTCAGGGAGAACTGTAATCATTAGTCAATGATTAACTGAAGAAATCTATCCCCTATCTATAACTCCGTGTCCATTCATTCACCTGCTCTAATGAATTAGCAAGCCCAATTCAAACAGGGCACAACAAAAAAACGAAGGGGAATAAGCCGGCAAAGGAGTGCGGCGGAGGCTAAGGTAAATGGAAAGTCATTATGATACACATTTGGCCTAATGAGATTTTTTATGTTGATGCCAAAGGTTGTGGCGCAGGTGGGGGATGGCCACACGCAAGCGTCTTCCTAATTATTCACAATGAATGAATGAATGAATGGCGAGGTGCGGGTGTACGAGAACATTTTGACACCTTTATGGCTCAATAAATTGGACCGAATGCAAGGAACTCCGGGCATGCCAGTTCATTAGAAACTCACACGGTGATTTTGATATCGCCTCTGATTACGGCTAAGATGACGAGGCCACTCGTAGCTCATTCCCATGGCATTGTGCAGTAAGAGAAAAATCTCATTTTCTTGGGTACGAATATGCATTTAAATTGGAAATGTAGTCTATGCTCAATGCCATTCATTACAACGATTAATCATAGCTTACACAAAAACTAATACATAAAATGATTCATTGTTTATTGAAATAAAGTGCCAATGTTTTTTCCCAGTGTATGCAAACTGGCAATATGTGGGCACGTAAAGTTTACAGTTACCCAAGCACTGGACTCGTTAGTGCTCGGATACTATGTGTTATAGCTAAAAGCGACGACCAGACGGAGGAGCTCCTGCCCCTCAGTTGGGTGGCACTGAATGGGGTGCCCTGGGGATCCTTGAAACCACCGATGCCGATGCTGATGGCGGCGTCGTCGACTGCTTATGAATAATGTTTTCATTTTTAGCCCGGCAAATTTGTCCTCGTCTTTGGCACGCAATTGCATGTTAAGTGCATATGATTCCCGCACTGTTTCCTCATTTCCACTTGGCCAAAACCCTCGGTGCTCAATCAGCCTCGAGTAATACGCGAAAATTACGGGTTGTAATGTAAGAGGCACTTTTGCTTCCTTTTTTTTAATGACATCCCACAAACGCGACATGTTCCGTGGCTCTGGGTCGCAGTGATTAGCACCGCCAGAACAGGACAAACATTAGAAACTGGCGTCATTTATATTAATTAATATCGTCTGCACTGAGTAGCAGGGAGCAGAACTTTCGAAATGACTTTTGAAACTTTAAACTAATAAGGTGTGGGGAAGTTGGTCGTTTTCCAAAGGCATTTCCAGACAACTTGCTCCGTCATTTTGGAGGTGATCGGAATATGATCATATGTATTTATGTGTATATTCCAGATGAATCCGCACTTATGCTATGTGGCATTTATTTGAAATCTGCGTAATACTTTATCAACCGGGATATCCGTTTGCATTGGACTAACGTCGAATGGAAGTGCATTTTCCTGTGACATGCAAGCCCCAAAGTATGCAACAGTTTCTGAGTGAGTGCGGCATTGAATTTTCACACAATCAGAAACCAGTTTGAACGCATCCGCTTCCGCTTTTGCATGGCGGTTTGCATTTTTGAGTTAAAAGCGTGCGCTTTTTTGCAATTTGATTTGACTAAATTCACAGCATTTTTGACACCAGTTGGTTGCGAAATTCCGCGACAGCAGTGGATTTTGTTGCATTTTGTTGGCATTTGACAGAATGACAAACGCAAAACTATAAAAATGCATTCCCTGCGCGACCACATCAAATTTCAATTAAAGCGCGAAGTGGCCTGCTGCATGGTGCATTTAAAGTGCATTTTGAAAGCGGAACCTGCATTATGGATAAGATGCCGCCCAGCATAACAAAACCCTCGAGACTTTCGACGGCATCAGCCGCAGATGACGACCTGAGGGCCATCCGCTGTTTAAAATGCTCTCGAGAACGACAAAGTTTCAGTTTCCACTGCAGCTGCACTTGGAAAAAAAGTAAGCCATGTGTAAAAAATTCAGTGATATGAAGTTAGCTTAGTGGACCACTGAAGCTACAAAGCTGAGACAGTAATATACACCAATTAATTTACATATAATTAGTTTTGGCTGACCAGATCATTACTTTTCTCCCTGTGTAGCTAGGCATTCACAGGCTTGTACCTAGACCTCCTTTCTTCGCACACGCCTCCGAGTCTTTCACTAAAAATAAGTGTTGAGCAAACATTCTGCGGGCATGGCAGCTCGCCTCTGCCACATCAGCAGCATCTCCAGCATCTTTGTCCTCTCGAAACAGGGCCATGTTTGTCAAGCCATGAGCTGCGGAATTTCAATGCAAGCAAAAGCAAGAATGCAGTGCAAGATGGCTAACACCAGATCCTTGCCCAGTGGGTAGGTCATGTGGTGCCTGTTGATTTAGGTGGGAATTAAGTGACGTACGAAAATATATTGGCCACTATTGTCTATACTACCTCTAGGGACCATTAAATGAGTACTTTCGAAACGATGGTATAGTTTAAGATCATATCTCCTAAGTACCATTGTGTTTCCTATGAAGCCAATTTAGTAAATTAAATAGTTAAAGATTCTACTGTTATTACAAAATATACGTTGGCATTTGTGAGCCTTCAACGCAGTCCACAATGGTTGACCTAGTAAAATGGAGTCTATTTCTCTCATATTATACGGGGCGTTTCACTGGAGTGCTGAACTTCGAAATTGATTTCAAAACGGGTCGAGCCCGAAACACCAAGCGAGCTACAATATCTGCAGCTGTTGCCAACTTAGTTATGCTGTATTTGTATTCGCAGATACTGGATAGGCAACTGGTTGCCAAAGTTTGGATAAAGACCAATACTCTTCAGGACACTTTGTTTAGGTTTATGATGGACGTTCGCATGGTTTGTGTTTTCCTATCTCTGCCCAGTCGCTGGTGTCTGCGAAGAAGGTTTATGTGGCTGTTCAAGTCTATATGCCAGCTCTATCTAAGACATCCTGATCTAGTTCAGTACTGCCGTCGAAGCATTGTGAGCAAGTGCTTCGGCGCCACAATGTTCGGTGTTCTTCAGATGACCATGATTTTGTTTGTGGCTTCAAATCAACTGACTGTTCGTCTGGCACTTCGAATTTTTTCTATCATCAGCATTACGTACACGATCAATGTCATCATCACGCAGTATTTCATAGCCATGGCAATCATACGAGCACGCTACGGAACTTTAGCCAAGGAACTCCAGTCGATCTTGGCCGAAGCTGCATTCCTAGTTTCCAACGAAGGTGAAACCTTCGTGACCAAATGTTGCCATCTGGCAGATGAACTGAGAAAATCGCTCGAGCCCAATCACATTTACAAACGATCACTGAACGCATATCGACGACCTACACAGTTCAGATCATTTGCCTTATCAGCACGAACTACTTGAATAAGGTGGGAAATGTTTACCTAATGTTCAGCTTATCAAAGTACAAGCGCTTACAGCCAGTTTGCCCAAGTTGGCTATATTAAATACCATAGCTTTTGTGGTGTTCTATTACCTCGACAGCTGGCTAAACGTGTTCAATGTGTTTTACCTCATTGACAGCCATAACAGAATGGTCAAGTTACTGAATCAATGGACTTTGGTTCGGCCAGGAAGGCATCCAAGACTAGAGACAGCTGTGAGTAGTTGACAATAGAAGTTGGCTTAGTATTAAATACATATATACTTGCAGTTTGAGAACTTCACATTAAGCCTGGCTCGAAATCCGTTTAAGCTGACTTGCTTTGGCTTGTTTAATATCGATCGGTTGGGAGCATTTGCCGTCTGCAATTCACTAATTATGCACTCGATTCTACTGATCCTATATGACGTACAGCATTTCTAGGATTTGAATGAGTATTAAAGCTAATCAAGTATTACAAACATGTTTTCTGCTCACTCCGTTTTCTGCTTACTCCAAAAGCAAATACCTAATGATGTCCTTAATTACAATCTAGTACATTAAAGAGAAACAGTTGGGACGTGAGTGCTCTGAGTCAATCGATTTGGTTGTGTTATTACATTAGCTGAATGAAGATGATACGATATCATTGGGAGCCACAACTCATTAGCACAGAAGACAAACTGAATCGAGCTATTCACTTGCAACGAACTTCAGTACTCCGCAATGGCTGATCTGGTGAAATTGTGTTTGAGAATCGCATATGCCTACGGACGGTTTACTGGCGTAATCAACTTTAAGATTGATTTGAAAACGGGTCAACCGCTAGTTACCAGAAGAGCTACGCTTATTTCAGTCAGCACACACTTGCTTATCTTTGCCCTGCTCCTCTACCATACACTGCGAAAAAGTGTTGTAACCGTCATGTGGAAGTACGCCAATTCCCTTCACGAATACGTGTTCCTGGTCATAGCCGGCTTTCGCGTGGTCTGCGTCTTCCTGGCTCTGGTCAGTCGATGGTCGCAGCGTCGCACCTTCATGGAGCTCTTCAACTCATTCTGGAGACTGTATCAGAGAAATCCTCGGATAATCCAGTACTGCCGTAGGAGCATCGTTAGCAAATTATTTTGCGTCACAATCACAGAGACACTGCAAGTCATAGTCACCTTGGCCATGATGAGGAATCGGCTGAGCATCGCTCTGGCTCTGCGCATTTGGGCCATATTGAGTCTGACGGCCATAATAAACGTGATCATCACGCAGTACTTTGTGGCCACCGCGTGTGTGCGAGGACGCTATGCGCTTCTGAACAAGGATCTTCAGGCGATTGTGCACGAATCGCAGTCGCTGGTTCCCAACGGAAGTGGCGTCTTCGTGACCAGGTGTTGTTACCTCGCGGATCGCTTGGAGCGCATAGCCAAATCCCAGTCTGACCTGCAGGAGCTCATCGAAAACTTGTCAACGGCATACGACGGCGAAGTGATCTGCCTGGTCATCACCTACTATCTGAACATGCTGGGCACCTCGTATCTGCTGTTCATCATTAGCAAGCATGGCAGTCTTGGGAATAACCTGCCCATGGTCATCACTCTTTGTGGCATTGCCTACTTCGGATTTTACGTCTTCGATTGCTGGCTCCACGCGTTTAATGTGTTTTACCTTCTGGATGCACACGATAAAATGGTTAAGATGCTTAATAAGCGAACTTTGTTTCAGCCAGGACTGGATCACAGACTGGAAATGGTTGTAAGAACTTCTGACGCTCTATAATGATTGCCACTTTTAATTGAACTCCTTGCAGTTTGAAAGCTTTGCTCTGAACCTGGTGCGGAATCCATTGAAGCTCAAAATTTACGGCCTATTCGAGTTTGGTCGAGGAACATCTTTTGCCGTGGGCAACTCCCTGTTAACACACTCCCTTCTCCTCATTCAATACGACGTGCAAAACTTCTAAAACTTTAGGATAAATTACTTTTGTTAGGGATAATATTAAGTGCGATTTTTATTAATTTTTATAATCCCAGCGTGGTAGCGTGCATTTAATTTCTTCATCCTGCAATCAATCACATAGTAATTATCTCTCCCATAGGCCTAATCATGTCCATTGAACTGGACACGTGGTGATTGCCGAGTATTCAATTTCAGTAGAGAACCATGGTTGACTTGGTGAAGACGATTTTGCTCATTGCCTACTGGTATGGCTTTGCCGTGGGAGTGTCCAACTTCGAGGTGGACTGGCTAACTGGAGAAGCCAATGCCACCCGAAGGACTACGATCTATGCAGGCGTGCATAATGCCAGCCTTATCACTCTGCTGATTCTGCTCAGTCTTGGCAATAACTCGCTGAAATCCGAGTTCATAACTGCTCGATATCTGCATGAGTACTTCTTTTTGCTCATGACTGCAGTTCGAATCTCGGCAGTTCTGCTTTCACTGATAACGAGATGGTATCAGCGTTGCCGTTTCATTAGATTGTGGAATCAGATACTAGCCCTAGTTCGCGATAGACCTCAAGTGGTTCGAGGGCGATGGTATCGTCGCAGTATTATCCTTAAATTTGTGTTCTGTGTCCTGTCAGATTCGCTGCACACCATATCGGATGTGAGTGCGCAACGCAAGCGGATCACTGCTGACCTTACAGTCAAACTGACCTTGCTGGCCACACTGACCACCATTTTTAACATGATCGTGTGCCAGTACTACTTGGCCATGGTGCAGGTGATTGGGCTCTACAAGATTCTGCTCCAAGATCTGCGATGCTTGGTGCGCCAAGCTGAATGCACCTGCTCCATTCGCAATCGGCGAGGTGGAGTTTACTCCATTCAGTGCTGCTCGTTGGCAGATCAGCTGGATCTAATTGCCGAAAGGCATTACACTCTGAAGGACAGACTTGACAAGATGGCGGAGCTTTTCCAGATACAGAGCCTAAGCATGAGCCTGGTGTACTTCTTCTCCACCATGGGCTCCATCTACTTTAGCGTCTGCTCGATCCTGTACAGCTCCACAGGATTCGGCTCCACATACTGGGGTCTTCTGCTGATCGTCCTATCCACGGCTTCCTTCTACATGGACAATTGGTTGTCCGTTAACATTGGGTTTCATATTCGAGATCAGCAGGACGAACTAGTCCGAGTGCTAGCGGATCGCACTCTGTTCAATCGGAAATTGGACAACCGACTGGAGGCAGCAGTGAGTATAGATTCCGATTTCCCCCTTCTACGATTTTTACTTAATCTGTATTTTTCAGTTTGAGGACTTCCAACTGCAACTGGCCAGTAACCGCCATGAGTTCTACGTTATGGGTCTCTTTAAAATGGAACGTGGTCGTCTAATCGCTATGCTAAGCTCAGTCATCACTCACACTATGGTTCTCGTTCAGTGGGAAATGCAAAACGATGGATCCTAATTAGTTCCAATAAAGCACATCATATTTTTTGGTTATTCAATAACACTAGAGATCGCAATAATTGGGCGCAGAAAACCGATAATGGCCGTTTCATGCACTGCCAGTGGAACAGAAGACAGTTGGTAATGGAAATTGCCTGGCCGGAATTCCTTTGTACTGTCAATTGGCAGGCATTTATAAACTTGGTTCTCGCTCTCCAGTCGCAGGAGCTGGAAAGCCGGAGGAAACTGCCGGCGACAGTGACAAATCCAGCGACAGCATCAATACTTTGCCGCAATTCGAGCAATATAAACGAGCTCCCATTCAATTTGCCCCTCGCCGTCAGTTCGCTTAGCATAAGTCGCAATTTAATCCTGCTCCGACATCCAACAACAGGCCATGACACTGCTCTGCCGGAGCATCCGGGATTGCAATCGGATTCGGATTCGGAATCGACATGGGCATCGGGATGGGAAGCTGGAACGGACAGACAGGCAGGCAGAACCGGAGACATTTTAGCATAATGCATTGCCACCGAGCCAGGACGAGGAGTCCTCGTCGCTATCGTGGGACACACAATGCGGCACTTGGAGCGGCTTGTTGGGGGTAACAATGCAACATATTTGAACAACAACAGGGTTTATCGATTGTGAAGAAATCAAGATGCCATACTTCACGAAGAGGTATTATTTGGTTGGTACATGACTAGGGAAATAAAAGTGTGCGTTTCATTAGGATAACAATTTGTATTATACATAGAAGTTAGAAAAGGGCAAACCTCTATTCAGCATCGAACAAACTGTCACCAAAGAAACAATACAATACGTAACTCAAAATGTCGAATATGTAAGTAACTCAAAAATGAACTAAGAAGTTCCAAGACACTGAGATTCCTCTTCTCCAGACTCGCTGCCAAACTCGACTGCCAATGCGGCGGAAAAAACAGTCCCATGGATTCGGTGATAGTGCCGATTACCCAGGAACTGAAGTGCATGCAAAAACTGATCAAAAGGGTAAGACACTCTCAAATGGCCGGGCTTTTCCAACGCGAAGCTGAGATGTACAAAGAAGAGCTGCAGGCCCGAAATCTTGCCATTTGGCATGAACCTGATTATCGACACTGCAAATGACCTTTAAGGCAGCCACCACAGAATATAAGTTGTAAAGGATCCCTTTTTATTAACGATATTTCATTTCAATTTTGTACTTTTTCAAATTTTTCCAAAACACTAGAAGCAAAAATAAACGATGCCTAAGAGTGTAGAAATAGTAATTTTTAAGATCGTGATATTACATGATGTTAAATTCATGAAATATGGCTCTTCCGAAGATTCTGTGAGCTCCCAGAAAACTGAATTTCGACACAGCTAACACAATTCCCGATGAACCATAACTTAGTCGATATGCTAAGGAGCAGGGCGGCGAAGGATTCGAAAATTCACAGGATATCCCACAGCGGCGGCCGCGATGGCAGGAAAAAATGAGAATTAAATTGAATTTTCAAACGGCACGCACATAAATCCAAATGCCAAGGCAAACTAAAATGCAGCCGAAAAGGAAGAATTTGCAGTTTACTTTTCCAACTGCGGCAGCAAAATGTTGCTCAAACATATCATAAATATTTGATTTTCCCTCATTTTTCCAAGGTCCCTGCGATTGCGACGCCGTCTGGGGGAAATTGATAAGTTTTCAATGATTACGACGGCAGATTGGTATAATTTGCGCGCAATTTCGCAGCAATTGGCAAATGTCACGGCACGTGATAGTGGCTTCGCGAATTTCAAACAAATATCTAAAGATTTAATCGAACTGATAGAGCGCGTTATATTATTTAATTTTTAACTACATATCTTAAAATTATATATCTACAAATTTCGAATTCTCCGCATTCCCTATGATATTTAATACATAAACCCATAAACATTACATCACATACTCTTAGGAGCATCTAGTGCTTTACTACCAGTGTTGTTAATTCAATTATCGATAAGGATTGTTTACAATCGAAATTAGCTTATAAGGTTTCTATCATTAAAGTATCATCACCAGAATATTTCTTTTCGCTTGGCATTGTTCTACAGAGCAGAACTTTCTTTGACTCCGGAATTTATGTTGCATATCATTTGGCCATTTTAAAGAAAGATGACCAAGGGAACCACTAGCTTTGGAAAGCGCCACAACAAGACGCACACCATCTGTCGTCGGTGCGGCAACTCGTCGTACCATCTGCAGAAGTCGAAGTGCTCCCAGTGCGGCTATCCCGCGGCAAAGACCCGATCCTTCAACTGGTCCCGAAAGGCGAAGGGTCGCAAGGCGCAGGGAACCGGGAGGATGCCTTACCTCAAGAATCTGCGCCGTCGTTTCCGCAACGGGTTGCGTGAAGGAGGTGCCGCCAAGAAAAGAGCCAACTAAGTGGCGAAAGGAGTCTTTGATAAGCCCAATAAAAGCCGAATGAACGCATTCCCTTAAGTTCTGCAAAGTGTTTTAATTATGCTTTGAGGTTAGGAGCTAATAATCTGGCATGGAGTCTAGTGGACCTGGTGCTCTGAAGGGTACACACGTAAGTATTCCGAATTTATGTGGCTTTGCAATTTATGTGCTGTGTACTTTGCATGCTGGGAGCTTTAGTATTTTGTGTTTGGTTTTCGGACTGCGAGAAATGCATTTTATGAATTTTTTATGGCCTTTAATGTGCACACACACCTGCCTCGTGGCCCTTTGCCAGCATGTGTGTGTGTGTGTATTTAGAGAGGGACATAAAATGAAAGGGACAGGCGAAGCTACACCTTTTATGAGTGTGAGTGTGTTGTATGCCACGGCATGGCACATAAAGCTCGTGGCGAAAATCTGCTCACGCCCCAGGACAGTATTTCATCCCGACCTGGCCTAATCCGTCGCCATGTGGATTTTGGCCGCAGAGTCTTGGCTTGACATGATATATTCGCCGGGTTGGGCGCTGAAAAAGTTTCCACCTGATTTATCTCTTTGGCGCAGCATCGAAACTTAAAGCAGTGGAGTTTGGTGCGTGCAACAATTGCCCACGCCCACTCATTAATTTTTGGCCCGGACCAATGGTGCACGTACATACACATACATATGTACGTATGGATTCATTATTATGCTACGACTGAATTTTTAAAAATAATGATGTCTGCCGTCGCGCTGGAGATGGCGCTGCAATAATGCGACAGGAATGCCATGCAGATCTGAAGTGCAGTTCGAGTGGATTGACGGACGGGAAAACCAGAGGAAAAAGCGAAAAGCCCATATTTCCAAGCAAAGGTATTAATTTTCCGTTAGCACTTAAAAAGAACAAGAAGGTCGTGTTCATTGCCATTTGTGACCAGCTGATATAAATTGTTTACTTCTTCATAGCAAGCTGTCTAAAGGTTTGCATCAATTCTAGAAGCTAATCTTTTTAGAAGTACTTTCATTTGGATAAGACTTCATCTTGGTAGCGCAACTTTCATATTGCGCCACATTCCAGGAATCGCCTTCAACAATTCGATCGAGCGAAATGCCATTTTGTTGATTGAACATTTTCAATCGACATTTTTTGCTGCGCTTGTTGCCTTTCCATTATTTTTGTTCCCCTCGCCGTATAGTTGTCATTCAGAGAGCTGCTCAGTCAGCAGCATTTAAATTTCGCTCACGATTGTCTCCGGATGAGCAGTGCAGCGGATGAGTAGTGGGCGGAGGAGCAAACAGGCGTGGAACTGGCATGGAAGGAATATCGCGGATTGAAAATCAACGGATACGGAACGGATGCACGGGCACTCAGTACTTGGTCCTCCGAGCCGGGGCACAACTCCTTCGCCTGCGCCGTTTTGTTGCCGCTGCAGCTGTCACTTGGTGGAAAAACTGTCACTGCAATCAGATGCAATTAGAGCTTCCGGTGCCCCATCGCGGAAAAGGGCCGTGGCAAGGGAGTGGGCTGTGGGCTGGAAATGGGGCACAGAAACAGGGAAAGTGATTGAGAAAATGGCAAACTCGTTAGCTAAGAGACTTGCTTTCTTTCTTGGCAATGACTCCTTTGGCAGGTGTAAAAGTGGACCTCGCACATTAATTAATTGCACAAATGTAATCAAGTTTTTGGCCGCTTTTCCTTTGAAAAATAAATTCCTTTTAAGTCGGCTGTAAAATGTGAGCTCCATTTAATGATCATCCCGCACAGTGGATACAATTATACAATTTATAGACCAAATACATGCACTACAATAGGTTTGATTATTCATATAGTGAATTTTGCCCATTTTCGATAAACTACATTTTCACGAATTAGCCGGGATTGTGATAAACCGATAACCCGGGTTTGCAGAAACCACATTTTGTGGCATTTGTCGTGTTCTGCGGTTGGATTTGGTGATGCTGCTGCTGATGGTGATGCTCCTGCGTGCGGACATGGCATCAAAAATTGGAATTCCCGTGAATAAATGCGATGCGGACGGACAGAGGGGCAATTGTACAGCCTATTTGGCTTATGTTGGTGTTTGCAAAAACATTAATTAAAATTCTTGGCCGGCAGAGAGGAAAAACAATTGCGCCAGTCTATATTCCACACTATAATCCCTTCAATCTCAGCTGGATAAATATTAAATGAGCCAGTTCGGACTGGAGACTTGACTTTGTTGCGGCGCAGCAAAAATGAAATGTTTGGCATAAAAAATGCATAAATTATGCAAACCATTTAAGGGGCAAACAAGAAGGAAAAATCGAAAATGCCTCAACATTTTTGCCTCGGTCAAGGCTTTGAAAAATTGATGCCTCCGCCCGGCCAGCCGAAAAGTCCGATGTGGAATGCTCCACCTCGCAGTGTGTGCGTCTAAATGGACATCTGGGCAGAAAGAAGGCCCAAAGTGAAAGTCTCTTAACAGGGCTTTTAAAACTGCTGCCGCCCACTTCGTCCTGCTTGTTGGGGCCCATAAAATATTCATGTGTTTTATATACTATACTATACTATACTATATATGTATGGTGGGTGTGGCGAAAGGGGGGAGCTTAAGTGACTTGGGTAAGTTGCCAGGCCTATGTCACAATAAAAGTCAGCAGGCTTTTCCGTGCCGTAATTAATGTAAATTCTCCTTTTACTTTCCTATGCCCATGCCACATACCCCTTTCACCAAACACACTGCAATTTGGTTGTGTTCAATTTTTTGCCAGGTTTGATTCGAACAATTTTTGAATGCCTTTCACGCACGCAACTTGTATTTAATTGATTAATACCCATGTTTATAAGCCACACGCATTTACATAACTTGGGTGTGGAAACACTTATCAAAAAAAGACCAAGAGTATGCAGCAAAAAATGTAATGCAAGTAGTTTGACTTTCCCAACTCCCTAGTTCACCGCCAGAGGGCGCCTGTCATCCCTGCTCTCACTTTTTGCAGCCAGTAATTGATTTTCTGTTTACGCATAGCCCCACACTTGGGGCGCAGATGGAGGTGGGCGTGGTCGGGTACCAAAGTTCCCTAGTCTGATGCTTCCGGTTACTTCTTGTTATTATATTTCATTTGCCGACAACTTTGTTTTGATGCCTGATTCCAACATGTCGTGAATAACCCAGCAGCAACGCAGGTCAAAACCGGAAGCATTTAAGGCAAGGCTGGCGGATTTAATACCCAGTGAGTAAGTTGGGACTAACTTCAAAGAACTATCTGTTTTCAGACGTGAAAAATATATGTCTTAGGTTCAGCATGAGATATGGGTTTTTAGCAAAAATAGATATTTTATTAAAGAAATTAAAGAGCTTCTGAGCTGGATTAATCTTATATATCCGACTCTTTGCTCTAGTAATGGGTATGCGAGAAGTTTGCACTGTAACTTTTTGCTTATTTTTTACTTTTGCGATATTTCTGCCAGAGTGGGGATGGCTTCTGCAGAAGGCGCAGGAGGGGCAGGAAGTCCGGCGGAGAGGAGGCACATGCCAACACTTGTTTTCTGTTAAGTGATTTAGGCCAAACTTTTGCACCCTCCCCTCGCTGTGTGCCATTCGAGCTTTTGGCATTTCGGGCTTAGACGTAGACGAGGGGCGCCTGATGGGTTCCTTCCCCGATGTTGCAGGTCCTTGTGTTGCGGTTCCGCCGTGGCTCGGTTATTTTCTGAAGCATCGGAAATGTTTTGCAAAACTTTCGCGAAAGCGAATTTAACGCGAAGCGTTTAAATGCTTGCCGCATAATCGCCGTCAAGTGAATTTCATTTTCTTGACAAACAACATGAACTTCAAAGGAACTTGGCCAAATCCCCTCTTTTGAGTGGCTCAAAGGAAATTGAAATTGTTAACTGTGTGCGGGAAACTAGAAAAAAGTGCCAAACTGGTTTACAGACTGTCACGCATTGATGTATTGCCATCTTCATGTTCCAGGATTTTGGATTGATGACTGTGATAATGACAATTAAACAATGGATTATACAGTGTATGATCTATAAAACTAATCAGTAATATATGAAACAATCTAAAGTATAGTATATACCCATGATTATGTGTTCAATGCAACGTTTTGACATCGTAATCGACATTACCTACGCATATTTATCCCGTTTGGATTGCACATGATATTCCACCGAATTCCCTGCGAGGCAACTGACAAGTTTAGTTACTTTGCTCCTATCTGACAGCATTAAAACTGTCTCCTCGAATTCTGACTTGCAGGAAGAATTTCCCGGCCAAAGTTTGTCTGGGTAACCATATTACATGGATAACACCCACAAAACACTAGCAACATCACCAGCAGAAGGAGCGAAAGGATCAGGAGGAGGAGCGGGCGGAGGAGGAGCAGCACGCGAGAAATGTTTCGTGACAAAGAATTCCAAGAGTTAAAAAATAAAATGAGGTAGGGAAAATAAAAATGAAATAAAACAGAGGGAAGCCGCTGAAAACGAAGAAAATTGAGCTGGGTAAGAAAAACGTTTGCGAGACATAGTAAAGCGTGGCAAGTAGGAGAAACTTTGAAGTTTTATTAAAAATACACACCGCAACATTCCTCAAGAACTTTCGCACACGAAAACGTGAGATAATTTACTAGAAGCGAGCCGGACGAGGCAGCTCCACTCCGTTCCCTTGCACGTGGAAATGTAGAAATGTAGGAAAAGTGGAAAAGCGCACCCGAAAACCGGCAGCGAAGTGTCAAGTAGTTTGGATAAACTTTTGTGACAGCTCAATTTGGAAGGGAAAATGTGTGTAAGCCGGCACTCCAGCCAAGCTGCTAGTTTTGCCAGCAGGAAAATATTAGAATATTAATAGCCAGCCAGCTTTGCAGGGACATCTAATGAGCGGAAGTCCTTCTTTGCCGCGCACCAAAGTCCAAAGAATCCTTGACATGGGTGCTCATACAAAACGGGGAACTTAAGTCGCAAACTTCGGTCAACAAATCAGAAAATGAAAGCAGCTCATTGCCTGGACGCTAATCTGTTTTATAAGCAGATATAGCGAAACTAGTCACTTTAATACTTAAGTACTTTAATTAAAGGAAAGAGAACTCTCTCTCTCTCCCGAAGGTCAAGCAAGTCAGCGTTGATGTGATGTATTATTAATAATTTACATAGTATTATTAGGAGTGACCCAGATCAAGTCGTCTATATACCAACGTGCTGAGCACAATGTAGAACAATGGGGAAACACCTTCGTAGGTAAAGTTAAACACAGCTGCAGAACGCAAGGATCCACAAACATGCACTTAACTAACCAGTTCCGCCCAGCCTTCCGATTTCCATCGCTCCACTTTGCCGGGCAAATGAACAAGATGTTGTGGTTATGGAAATTAGCTCAGGAGGATGACAAACACTGTGCGTGCCGAGATTTATGCCCCGATGTTGCCCGAAACTACTTCAGATGCAACTACATCGGACACATCCTGCGAAACGGGAGCACCGATTCAGGACGACAGCAAAGACAGAGACACATGGCCTGTGGTGACAGGCACAGGATGATGTCAGCCGGAGAGCAAACCCTCTGGCTAATTGGTATTTATTGCTGCTTAAATGCCCAAAACTTGTTGATACTTTTCACCTTATATTTCAGGCACTCATCTATCCAGCCACTTGAAGTGAAACGCCCCCAAGATGGAGGAATCACCACCGCCACCGCCGCAGGAGGAGCAGCAGCCAATCGGAGATCGCCGGGCTATAATTAGGCGCAGAATCGCTAGACTCGCTCGACGATCGCGGGCAGGCACATATGTTCATATGTTTCGGATTGAATTCTTCTGGGGAATGGTTGATGGGGGATGGGGGATGGGCATGGGATCTGGCGGAGCACTCTTTCGATTTTGAGGCTAATTTCAGTGGGCACACGACTTTGGCACGGTTTAGTATCGTCGCGACAATTATCGTAATTAACTCGTTTATGTGTTGTGTGCTAATCCAATTACCAAGTTCGCACAGGATGCCCCCATTTGCGCCAGGCGAACATAACACAAATTAATTCAATCAATCGGACACATGAAGAATTGAGTTTAAAATTCGAAAAAATCAATTTCATTACCTTGAGTTGAATTTGTTGGAAATTAAAGTTAAAGAGTTCAACCTTCAGCTAGAAGTCGCGACGGATTTCCTAAACATGCTAAACTACCAGCAGCAATTGCATTCGCTGCCCGTCGGCAATCCGGGAAATTTTTACTACGGACCGACGGTTTCCGGCGAGATATACCCATCTCAGCAATCGCTTAACCTGGAGTCCGAGGACAAACTGGAGGATCGGGAAGAAAGTGGCAGGAGCCTGGAAAAAATGCACAGATTCTCCGTGGATAATATCATGGAAATGAAGCACGACGCCTATTCCAAGGGAAAAATGGCCATGGAACTTAGTGGCAACTTTGGTGAGTTACAATACCGATAAATAAAAAGTTTGAAGTGCAACTTTCACTTCTGTGAGCGAAATGTAAAACCATGGAATAAAAGCAAAACAAATCAATCAATCTACTTTGAATTATAGATAGTGCAATATTTACGTTATAAAAACGAAAGAGAGTCGAGATAAACCACTATTACATACCCAATACTCAGCTCAGGAAAGTGCGTGTTAGATGGATTGTTACTGCATTTCCATTCAGAGTCCAAGAATGGTTGAATTAGATCATAAAAACCAAAATGAATACTGTTTTTTATTATTTTCCCTTTCTCTATCAAAAATAGTCATCATTCTCGAAATGTAATTAATCTGGGTGGAGCACAGGCTCATTTAATTTTAAAAGCCTCTTAAATGGCATAGTTCACAGATGTGCTCAATTATGTGCAACAGAATACGTAATGCCACAGGAGTTTAGTTACATCTGCATTTGAGTTCTGCTACTTTATGAGGCTTACTGTGCCTAATTCATAAATGATAGATTCGTGCGAGTTGCGAGCCAAGAGAACTTATGACGTTATGCGCACAGCTGCCATAACTTTAGATATGCACAAATAGGTGCTACCGTATATTTGCGGTGGGAGAATTCATATAAATGTGTGGGGGCCGTGGGGCAACTCATGGATGACAATTAGGTGCCAAATGTGGGCGACATTCGCTCATTTCGCTGCTCCCAATGCCGCTGCAATGTCATCTCCGTGCATTTTTCCTGTTGCGGTTGCGGCTTTAACCCCCCAATGCCCCCAGAGCTCCCCAGTCTGCGCATTAACCCACCGGGAGGAAGCTGTCAACATATTGCTACTGGTTGGCAGCTCTGGCATAATTTGCAGCGCAATCCTTGCCGAAAACGAAGATCCCACCGAAAAACGCAGAGGAACCGAAACTCTAGCAGTTCGTGTAAAGTTTTCCCCGTGCTTATACTTTTTTTGGGATTTTTTTTCCGTGGCAGAGGAAACATTTCCGAGCCGACAACACTTCAACATTGTCAACATGACAAAACGTAATCAAAGCTGACATGATATTCCCTCAGTGGCCGCATGCCTTTGAAGCATCCGAGGCAGCGACTAGCTGCCACGACTATAATTTCCAAGTGGAGCATATAAAACGCCAGTCCCACTGTAACCAGTCCCAGACGCAGCACGCACTCCACTGCCACTACTCCCCTTCCCTGCTCTGCCCCTCGTCGTTTATTTTCGTCGCTCCATCGGATTGTAACATGTGCCAGTTGCATCCAGGCACTGCGAGAAAATCAGTCTACCTGCCACTTCAAAAACCTAATGAATCTGTGTGGTTCATGGATAAAGTGAGCTTTATAGCAAAGAGAATTTTGTTCACTTTAAATATGATAAAATAAATTAGATATAAGAATATTTCTTTGCACAGATATCAAACAATGATTAACTTTTAGTATGATGAACTTTTACTCCTCCATCGATTTCTCGCAGTGCAACTGCTCAGTCATTCTTCACCCCTTGCCGTCGTCGCTCTGAAAATCTGATTGAGGTTTCCCTTTCGATTTGTTGGTTTTTTATTAAGCCGCAACTGTTTTTTATCGCTCGTTGGCAATTCAAATTAAAGATCTTCCCTTCACTCACTGCCCCAAACTCCCCTTCCCTTCCCCTGGGACATCAGTTGCCGATGCAGTTGCTCCCGTTTCCCACTATTCCGTGTACTTGGAGTGCTCCGAGCTGATCTACGATGCAGTTCCCAACTCCGTGGACAGCTCGGCTGACAAATTGAGACAAATGGCGTGGGTAGGAGGATATCTGATGACGATGGGGATACTCACGGCGATGGCCACCCTGAAATTCCAGCAGGCTGCACGGCGGAGAAATCAGAAGCAATTTATCGATACAACCCTAAAAACTGAAACTCGGAGGAGAGTGTAATAGTCACTACATCCCATGCAGCCATGCAAAATAGAACCATAGTATATGCTAATATAATGATTTCATTGGAAACTTTAGGTTTTCCCTTCGGCTTTTAGCTGAAATGCTTAATTTTTTCCTAGCATTCCGTCCAATTAGTTTGAAAATAGATAAATTCGAAGGAAAACGGCTTAAGTATTTTGTAAATCGGTTTCCAAGCCAATTCTATGGAAAATCAATTAATGGCCTGAAGCAGGGAGCCCGCTTATGACCGCTTAATGTCACAATTTCACTTTAATTAATAGATCGTAAATGTGCTAGTTCATGTTTGTTGGGCGACGAAATTAGTAGACAGCTGTCCGCCGATGTTGTCAAAAGATATTTTATGGCTCATGCCATTTCTTTATGGCCACCCCCACCCCAAAGTCCCCTCTCCACTCCCCCAGCCGAAGGATCAAACGGAATGCAAAATTTTATGTGTTCACGACAAGCCATAAAAGTAAATTTCCTAGCTGGCTGCCAAATTAATTGATATCCGTTGGCTCTTATCGATTATTTACGAGCGTTTTCCCCCGCTGTCCGTCAAAGAGATTTTGCATTCGCCCCTCGGGAAGAGGAAAACGCAAAAGTAAAAGTGAAAGTGAAAATTCCCAATTTAATGGCTCCCTGATTGCAGGCACCACCGGCGCAGGATGCGGTGGCGGAGATCGGGAAGCTCCCTGCTCCGGAAATCTGCCGGCTGGTGGTGGCCACCACTCGAGGAAGCCGCGCCGCAATCGCACCACCTTCAGCTCCGCCCAACTGACTGCCTTGGAAAAGGTCTTCGAACGCACCCACTATCCGGATGCCTTTGTTCGCGAGGAGCTGGCCACGAAGGTGCATCTGAGCGAGGCCAGAGTTCAGGTGAGTTTTAATTGCATTGGTTAGCTGCGATACCTGTTTAAATATTAAATGTTCACCTGATAGAAAGCCACACAGTATCTCAGTGTGTTGCAGATACATTCCACCAGCTATCTGCTAACTTGGTTAGCAATCCATTGCAGCTAATTCCCTTATCAATTACTTGGACGCCCGTTTCAGGTCTGGTTTCAGAATCGGCGTGCGAAATTCCGGCGGAACGAGCGGAGCGTGGGCTCCAGGCCACTTCTGGATACGGCTCCTCAGTTGGTGCCGGCGCCGATTAGCAATAATATGCACAAATATGCCAATATGCCACACCCACCGCCGCCACCGCCCCCCGGCGCGTACGCCCTCAACTTTGGGCCACTGGAGCTGCGCTCGTGCCAGAACTATACGAACTGCTACGGGGGATTCGGGTCGAGTGGTGCCAGCAGCAGTGGCGTCTGCTCCTTCTTCGGGGCCACCAACTACAGTGTGGCCGCCAATTATGCGAAGAACGCCTATCCGCCGCTGTGATGGCGCGGCTAGCTTTAATGGGCCCCACGAGGTTACTTCATGCATATGTATTTCAATTAGCCAAATTGCATTAATGCTTAAAAACGTATTAGGACCGGCATATGCGCCTACCTGACTAATATTTATACTTATACTTATGCCGACACAGATGCAGACACATTCACAGATATAGATACAGACACAGATACAGATACAGATGTGACGCACTGAAGGAGAAAACCCAATAAATAAAATTTTCTAAGAAAACACGGGCAGTGTGTATTTGACTGGGAGCTGTGTTTATTTTTTGGAAAATCTACTGCGCTTAAGGGCCAATAAACTACAATTTGCTAGGGCACAAACTTGTTATGATTGAACATAATCACGTTTGGATAACTCTTTCGATTGGATTATCTTGCGAGACACAAGCAATTACCTTCTCGTCAATATGTGAAAGTTTTCCATTTACGAAACTGTCACTCAGGCGTTTGGATATGACATGGCTTATTTAATTATTGACTTAGTAATACGATTTAATTAAAAATTCATAACCCCGCCGCACACTGGCAAAGCAGCTCGAGGCTTCCATTTGCATCTGCGAGTGTGTGTTATTTCACCCGCATGTGTTAATTTGTATAATAAAACTTAATTAAAGCCAAAACAAATAAACAAACGGATAAACAGTGGAGTGGAGAGGAGAGGAGAGGAGCGGAGCGGGGCACAAACAGCAAGGAAAAACTTTTGCCTAGCCGCAAATGTTGGAAAAGCGAAGCCGCAATCAAAGTGGATTAAGATTGTGGAAATCTCGGTTTTCTAGGGCAATTAAAAGTACAGATTGCCATTCGGGGCACAATAGAATGTGCAGCAGTGCTCTCAAACGCATTCCCAAAAACTCAAGGGGCAGTGGCCACAGAAACATCTTCCCCGATACTCCAGATCCCGGATCCGGATATACGGATACGTACGGATCCAGTCTAGCAGCTGGGAGGCTAACAAGTATGTAATATATTTAAATGCAAATAAAAATTCCCCTGTTATCCGCAGGCCAAACGAGATGGGAGTGAACTGAGCAGCCGGACGAAATGCGAAATGCAAATTAACATTCGGAATGTGGAACGGTTTGTGCTGCTAATTTGCATAAAGCGCTGGCGCTCCGAGAGTAAAACATTTTTACAATATTTACGAAATTGCAATAATGTTTGAAAAGCAGAACGTCGGTGGCGATGAAAAAATGCGTTTTGTCCCCTCGGTTTTTTTTTGCGATGCGGCAAATTGTTTGCCGGCAAACGGACGACATTCCTGCTGACAGGCGAACATGTTGCAGAAGTCCTTCTCGAAAGGGAAATACAAATTTATGGGCCAAACAACAGGCTCCTGTCAAATCAAATGGCAAACGGAAATGCCGGAGCAAACGGGCTCCTGATGCCAGCCAAGTGCGACGTTATGGAACGGTGTATTATCCCTTTCGAAGGACACGAAACGCTCCTCTCTCCTCTCCACAGAAAGCAGCTGAAGTGGACAGTTCAAATTAATCAAGGATCTGCCTTGTGTGGAGCACGGAATCTCACTTGCTCGTAAGAAAAGTATAGATACAATTGGACAACTGATAAATAGCTAATAAGAGTGCAAATTGAACCACCGTTAATCAGTGGATACAGCAAAGCTGCCAAGGAGACGGTTGAAATCCCCATGACGGGCTCTATAATTAGGTGATAATTTCTGCCTCTGTTAAAAAGCAATTATTTATAAGAGGCCTAATGAACGAGGCCTCCACGCAGATGGAGTCTCTAAGCATTGGAGTCGCCCCCATGTGGCATAAAGTAGATGACACGGGCTACATTGTCAGATGAAAGGGAAACGCGATGCAAAGATCTTGGATGATGCAGGGGAGGATTCCGGTGACAGCTTCTTAAGTTCCATGCCGCCACGGGCACAAGATTTGTGTACCATCAACATCTTTTGGTTTGAGCCTGTCCAAATATGTCACACGATGATGGATACATCACTCGGATCATAAAAAAGGGGCGCCATTGAAATCGAGAAGGGGAAGTTAAAACTGAGGTAATAATCACACATGTGTTATACTATAAAAACGAGACAAGAAAAATGTTAAAACTAAAAAGGTGTTTAGTTCAAAGTTACTAACCATAAAAAATCGAATAATCGTAGTTGAATTACAGACATACAATTTTTATTTCAGCTGTCACTGGAAATTTTCCAATGATTTAGAAACGATTTCAAATCACAACTCAGACGAAGGCTGTCAGAACGACCTGTTCGATTTGGAAGAATATTGAAACTGATTGGAACAGGTCCGTACTTTGATATCTTCACTGTGATCATCAGAGCTTTGAAATCTCCTCCAGAAGGTCTTAAAGCCTTGTAAGGATGTCTGACAACCTTACAGAAGTTCCATATCCCAGTAATACTGGCTCCTTATGTCAGAAGAACCATTTTCAAACGAAATTGACTAGGATTGACTTCGATTGACTTGGACTGACTTGCTGGCTCACAACCGAGATGTCTTCCATTGCAGAATGGCGAACATTAGAAACGAGATGATCAGGCAGATGACCAGAGTGGAAGTTCCGAGCAGAAGACAAGCAGTTGAGTTGGTCTGAATGACGTTGTTCTCGTTGTTCGTGTAGTAGTAGCCCGACTGCGTATTCTCCGCATAGTTCCTGGCGCCACAGTGCGCCTTGAGCTCCGAGGTCATGTTCATGGCAATGGTGTAGCACTTGCGGTAGCTATAGCCGAAGAACAATTTCCTCAATTCGCCGTCCTTAGTCTCGCAATTTAGTTTGTGCACATCCATCATCCAGAGGGTTCGGCAATCGCGGATTTCCGGGAAGCGGAAGGCAAGGAGATAGCTGGAGTTCCGGCTGTCCAGCTTGAAGATACTGTAGGGATCCTTGGCGTTGATCAGCCGATTGCGATACTTCTTGGTCAGCGACTCCGGGACGCGGGACGAGCAGACATGGGTCATTGAGTCCGTAAAAAGATTCCTGCAAAGCGTTTGAAAATCATCGGCTACCATCATTTTTCGCTGTACGATCACAACGGAAATTTTGAATAAGTTTTAGTCTTCTTTTTTTCTGCTGTCTGTTCTGTACAAGTCTACTTTATGAATTTCTGATTCACGGCAATGTGACCTGCTAGCCGGACTCGATTAGATCTTCAGAACCGGATTGAACTCCAGCTGGCGGGATGGAGGTCGATATAATTGTTTGTTTACAAAAAACTGTTGGACAAACGTTTAGCATAAGTCAAGGTTAATTGGATGACTTAGTCATTCTTCTGTAAATAAACATATCGCACTTATGCAGGTTTTTACAACTCCACAAATGGATTATTATACTCATCTTAATTGAACACAAATATAAAAAAAAACATTATTAATTGTTTGAAGTACTGGTGAAAGACAGTTGATGGTTTGAAGTAGGTTAAATGAAATCTTGAATCGCAAATAGACTCTTCAAATAAAATATCCCCTCGGGCAATGAAAAAAAATCAAATTAGAAATAAACAAACTAAAGCCGGTGAAAAACATTTCTTTTTTTTTTTTGTTTTTTGATGCAAAAAAAAAGCAGCGAATGGAAACCCATTAATGACAGGCTTGATTAGCATAATGTATATTAAATGGAATACAAAGTGTTTGTGACTAAGCGAATGTGATAGCCGAAAAACAAAGTCCGGCGAAATTGTATACCTATAATTATTCGAAATTGATGTTTGTATTTTATTGTATTTTATTTTATGCTAATACGAACGCGATACTCTGGCCGAGTGATTCCCAAAATCCCAAAATAGATGCGTGAGTGTGCGGAAAGGTTAACCCCAAACTCCAAAACTGGTCTTCCCGAGGAGATGGTGATGGTGATGGTGATATTGTGTTTTCGATGCTTTTCGCTGGTTTTCGATGGTAGCGATTCATTAGAGAGAATGGACCCGGCACGCCAACACTTGACACCCAATTCCGTCAGAACCAGATGAGCAGGTTGTTGAACCAGGCGAATCCGTTTATATAATAGGCTGCCAGGCCGAAATCGATCAACAGTCCGAAACGGAAAGATCTAAAGTAAACAAGCCATCCAAGATGCGAGCTGCCATCGTGTTGGTCGTTGTGATTTTCGCACTCCTCAGTGTCCTGGAGGCCGTGCCCGCTCCTCAGTTCGGATACGGTGGCTACGGCGGATACCCCGGCTACGGCGGATTCGGAGGCGGATACCCCGGCTACGGCGGCTTCGGTGGCGGATTCCCCGGTGGCTTTAGGCGCGGCGGATTCGGCGGAGCCAGTGCCTCGTCCTCGGCCTCGTCCTCGGCCTCCGCTGGCGGATTCGGCGGTGGCTTCTACGGATAGGAAGTCCAGTAGATGATTAAGCTTAAGCCTGTTCAATTCAAATAAACCAAATCAATATTCTTGTGACTCCAATATCTGTGGTTTGGTTTTTATGGGTGAGCATAGCAAAGTTAGCATTTGAAGTCAATGTTTACGTCTACAGAACAGAACACAAATATGTACCAGGTTTATGGGTGTAAAGTTTTGGTTGGTTTGGAAGAAGTACAGACCCACTTGTTGGTGTATTAAACACATTTGAATTACCGAAGTCTGTGCGGTCGACATTTTGCTGCTGCAACAAGCATTTAAACGTTTTTAGTAGAGAATGCAGGGAACTTTCCGGCCCAGAAACGAACTTTCACTTGGCCAAAATGTTCGATTCGACACAGCTGTGGCTCACATTCGCCTGAGCCGCAAGTATATCAATGCAGGGGGCTTCGTCCTTTCCCTTCGTCGATGCCAAAGGATGCCAAAGTCAGGTCAAATCCACAGAATGTGCATCGAACTTGGTTCAACGACTTTGCGGCATCATTAAAAACTTTTGCCCGGCATCTTGAGCAGTCCTCAGTCCTTAGTCCTTGGTCCTTAGCCGGGGCTTCACTGGCCTGACTCCGGCATTTTGGTCGCACACATCTGGAGGACATCTTCTTATATTGTTATTTTTCAAATTTATGTCCTTCGGCCGAGGGCACCACAGGATGGGAAAAGGCCAGAGAATGCAAGTTAAGCTGAATAGCTTCTTTGCCTGTTGAAGTTCACTCAAAGTTGCATTGATGGACGCGGCAGTTTGGTCCAGCTCCGGCTTTTCACCCGATCCACCGCCGTCCATTCGACGTCGCGGCTTTGGCACTGATGTTCATCCTGTGTGCGAGCTGTGTGTCCTGCGAGTCCGGCGACTTGGATGCCTCTGTGGGTCGTGTGGCCACTGCACAATGCCCCTGTTCTCTATGGCCTCCATTCATTAGAGCCCTGCAAGTCATGGGCATTCAAAGGCATAATATAATAACGCGTTTATGCCCTCTCAGCGATTTTATGATGCCCCATTGCTGCAGCGGCCGAGCCAGAATAATGATGACCACAGGAGTCACCAGGATATGCGCCCCTCAGTTGTGTGAGTAATGACACAGTTGAATGGTTCGTAAAATGAGATATTCATCGCAGCCTCTATGATAACATTTAGTATTCTTATTCTCTAGAGAAACCGCTTAAAAACGTACAAATGCAAAGGACAAAGGACATTTTCTAGGGTTTTATTTTACATTGAATGTGCTTTTTTGAGTGATTGAAATGAGTGATGTTGCGACCAAAATCGAACGGCTGCCTAATCCCAGCCAATTTATATGTGTGTGTGGCAATGCAAATCAAGGATTCTTTTCGGCAACACGTAAAGGGCGGTTCCAAGGATTTTCGTGCTGGAGTGGGGGCGGTATGAAGTGCAAACTGTTCGCCTAAAATATGTCAATCGGAATGTAAATCATTGCGTAATTTGCATTTTGAGCAAATCAGCTCCAATTCAAATTGCCGATGCCCGGTGCGTCAGCCACCTACTCCCCCTCCCGAATCCCCCGCGAGCCTAAAATCCTTTGCCTCTGTTGCTGGCAACACATGAGTTATGGCGACGATTTTGACAATTGTCAAGCGACGGGCCACGCCCATCTACCGAACGGGGCAAGGGGCGTAGAGGCGACGCATCCGTTACGTGCGTCTATATGTTTGCCGCTCGATTCGGGCCACATAAATCTTGGCTCTTGTTATCCAACATAATTGTGTTGACGTGCCTCGATGCGAATTTAAATCATGTTAATATCTATATTTATAGGGAATGCCGCCAGAAGTCGCCTCACTTTGAATGGGCTCAATATGTAGTCATCATTTGAGTTTGAAATATAAAATGCGTTATTAAACCAGTTTTGTTTTCTACGTTTAATATAAAACGATGGCTGTATTAAAAGCTGTGATACAACTAAGATTTTTACAAATTCTTATCGAAATAAATCTATGTTACTCGATTAGTTGAAAGAGATACATTGTTTTTCTGTAGCTTAATTATTTGTAGTTCCATTCCGATTGGACTATTTTTAATAAAAGGATTGCACGATAAGCCGATTGTAAAGGGAAGTGGTTTTAAATTCCAGAAATGAAACAGTGCACAACTTGGATGCACGTTTTGCCTGCAGAAGGAATTAGATTTACATTCGGCGTTTGGTAGCAACGAATTTATTTCGAAAATTATGCTTTGATTTATTTTACTTCGTTTTATTTATGCCTCCCTTAACTCTAAACTCACCCGATTCACCTGGTGCCATTTCCAGCATTTCGCCACTGTGTTGTGTGCCTGTGTTTATGACGCAACTTTCATCACGTACAACGTAGAGCAGATGTACATACGCCAAAAAGTATGCAACAGCAAAACGTGATTTCGTTTTAAATTTCAACAGCGAGTGCTGTCAAAGCTGAATTTATTTGCTGAACGCATTCATTTGGAAATTATCGAATAGGAAATTATTGGCTGCCGCAGAACAGACCGATTTTGTTGCCCGGAAGCGTTTAAAATTATTTCGGGCCAGAAAATAGTTTCTTACAAACGCTTAAGTTACATTCTTTAGTTAAGAGCGGTTCAAGCAACTACAATCACTTTCCCATAACTAAATGAAATTGCAGTAGAACTAGTATGTAATACAACACGCTGCTGACCATGGCAAACCACATGCTGCGATTGGCTTGGAAAAGCCCACAAGACCAGAGGTGCAACTTCGAACTATTCGAATAGATCACATAGGAGCTTATCTGAAATGAAAGTAGTTGCATGAGCATCTCAACAAGGAATAGCAGCGAATGCAGATACCTCTTTTGTCCAGCGAACTTCACTCCAGGAGTGCTTGGCTGAATCGTGGTACTCCACCGCCACATCGCACATGTTATCGATGAGATAGTAGTCCAAGGAGCGCACGTAGTATTGGACACTGCCGTAAACGACCCAAAAGAAGGGCGTGGTGAGGTCGAAGGTGAACACAGCTCCCCAATAAGCCTGGATCACACCGACTACAAAGTGATCGAAGCGGGAGGCCAACATCTGGGGGGCGTAGATTTTGTTTATGTTGAGCGCTGTCTTGGTGAGGCAGGCATGGAGTAGCCAGAGATGCTGCAGCTCCCTGTGATTCCTAGGCGATTTCGATTTCACAATTTGGTCCAGACGCCTGTTGACGCAATCGAAGCCACGAGCACCATTTCCAGAATATTGTTGGTACTACACATGAAAAAAATCCTGACCATGTTAACCAAGATTATCGCATCGCTCGAGTAGAACAGAAACAAGGTGTCTGTGACGCACAGCCAAGACAACGTGAAGAACTTCACAAATAGAAGAATCCTCAAGGACCTTCGTACACCGCCTATGCCCTTAAAGCCACATCGCTTCTCTTCTCGGAATAGTGTTAGCAGCAGTGGTTGCATCTCCTTAAACGCTGTGTCGCGAAATCCTCGCGACTGGACTGTGTACAATATGACCAGGAAGGACACCGCTTCCCTCACGTTATTGGTGATCAGAATGAGCTGCGGATAGGACCTTTTCTGCTGGAAAACCAATCGAACCTGCCACATTACGATGGGCAACATGATGAGCGTCACGATGTTGGCGACTAGAGCATAAGTCCGAGAAAATAGGGTACTATAAAACTTTCGATTGGAAAATTGTTGTGATGTAATTCCAATTGCCAGCGAGTAGCGGAAATACAATTTAATCATCCAGTAAACCATGACGACGTCCTTTGTGCACTAGTTTGTAGAATTAACTGATGACTATTGCTTGGCTAATGAGCCCGCGAGCCCGATTTCATTGAAAGCAAGATAGAAATGCGGAAATGATACTGATACGAAGAGCATTACCCAAATGAATGAACTACAATACAAAGCTTAATTACTGAAAATCAAAAGAAACTGCACCAGGAGCATAAAGTGGCACAGAATGCCCTCGGCCATGTGGAGAAAGCTGGTTCGATTTGGCAGATACATGCCGCAGAGCTTCAGATTCAGCTCCATACTCCTTCCGTATATGATAAATGCGCCAAGCTGCCAATGAAATTAAATCGAGGTGTCAAAAGGACACCCGTATCATTGATCTCAAACCCTAGACTTACTTACCTCCTTGGACATTCTACCCTCGATGACTGCGTCCATGGGTTTACTATGATAAGTACTCATAGTTTCGAGAAGGTAATCGATTATGAAAATTTCCAGACTGCGAACGCAGCAAATGAAGCTCAGAAAGTAGGTTGCTGCATTTGGAGGAGACACTCTTTGTGGAATAGCAATGACCACGAAACAAAGGATGATGCAGTGCAAAAAGTAGTCGAGTCGCATGGCCAGCAGTTGGAGACCGCAACTCCTTTTTAACCTCATCGAAATCCTTTCAAGATGGGCGTGCAATGCCCACAGGTGATGAATTTCCCGTACCTGCCTTGTTGTGAGTGGTTTTAGGGCAGGAAGTAGATCCTCGATGCGCAGGTTGATGAACTCGTATCCTCGTCTGATGTTCCAGAAGTACAGAAAGTGCAAGAAGACTCCCCCGATCATTATATTGAAAGCTGTGTTAATGGTTAGGTCGGCGAGCAGTTGTATGAAATTATAACTTCGTATTCTGGCGAAGATCAGAGTAGACACAAAGTGGCCGACCGAAGTCACGGCGACTACACATGTTTTCAGAAGTAATACTCTGCGTAACTTGCTGCTCGTGCATTTTCCTGATCGCTGCATCTTGCGATTTAACTGGCTGTTTAATTGATAAAGACCTTTAAGCATTCTTTCGTCCTTACATCTGGAGATCAAAATAGACAATGTTACCGCATAAGTCGCACTATGCAGAACGAAAGGCGACATTACTATGAAGCGAGGCAGCAGTTCAACGCTTGAAATCAACGTGGCATCCACCCACAGGAAGAAGGGCAGAACAGCCAATAGTATAATATTCACAAGCAGTCCATATGACCGCATCATCCTCGTTTGATGGAGTCTGCCATCCACGAATCTGTAGGATGTCATGCCGATTAACAGGGCGTATACGTTATATACGGCAGTCAGTCTTTTCATATCTAAAGTATCCGCTGTCGTGGGAAGTTCAACGTAGACTAACACAGTGAAACTAAAAAAGTGGTAAGTTTAGACTAATAAAATTAAAGTGTCTCGAAATTGACTTAAGTGTAAAGCTGATAGCATCGATGCAGTCATATGGTACACAATCATGACAGTCTGACGTTTCCAGTTTGCAGAACATGTTTTGAATGTCATTTTTATCTGGCAATAATCTTAATAGCTCAAATAAGTTCTGAAATCACTCGACCCAAAGTGTGTAGTAAAAAACGTCGGACTTACGGACAACAAATTTATTGATAGTTATTCGCGGTACTAAAGACCACCTCGCATGACGAGATGAAACTGGTACAGCATGCTGGAGTGGACGATGATGGAGCCCACCATTTGCAACCATTTCCGCTTGTTGACGGGATAGAGTCCGCAGACCAACAGATCCAGTCGCGTACTGCTCTCATAGATCAAGTAAGAACTCAGCTGAAAATGGTAATTACTTTAGAAGGAAAGTTTACTAAATAAGACTTCATCTCAAGCCACCTCGTGGGACATGCTGCTTTCGGGGGCGAAGAACTTTGGCTGGATTTGGTACTCGCTGACCATATCGCAGATATAATCGTTCAGAAAGAAATCGAAACTCCGTACCCAGTAAACTAGGGATCCGAATACCTTTTTAAACGAGGGCTCCTGGTCGGTGGTCGAGTAAATCGTGCCTATGCAACCGTTGATTATGGAGTATATGAAGTAATCAAATCGCAGGGCAAGCATTTGGGGACCGTAGTGCTTGTTTATCCTGCGGGCTGTATAACTAAGATTTCTGTGCAGAGCCCACAGGCTGCGGAGTTCTTTTGACTTCCTCTTCAAGTCCATCGATTGGGAGGAGACAACCTCTTTTAGTTGCTGGTTGACAAAGTCATATCCCTTGGCTACGTGCCACAGCGAGATGAAGTAGAAGAATGTGGTGACAACCAGGATAGTTAGGGAAATGTTAACCAAGAGTCCATTGCAAAGATTGGACCAGTTTTGAGCTCTCCACTGGTAAATGAAAACCGCCGGAATGTACGACAAGCACGAGTAGGTCAATGTAAATGTTTTCAAGAAAAACATCCGTCGAAGTAGTGAGTTCATTTTCTTTCCCGTGCGCAACATTTCCCGATTCACTTGCAGCACAATGCGTTGCAAGTCCATCAGCATGGCGTCCCTGTAGCATCGCGAGATCAGGGTGTAGGCTATGGCAGCATAGTTGGTTGTAAACATGATGTACGGAGTGACCCTCATGTACGAAGGCATCCAGTCCGCCGCACTCAATAGCTTGGCCGATTTCCAGAATGCCCTCGGCAGCAAAGTCAAGCAGATGGCATTTATAAGCAAGCAATATATCCGAGTAATCCGCGACTGCCTGAATTTTCCACCCATTGCTTCGTATGACGTCATGCCGATGAACACGGCGTATACGTTATACGCTTGACCTATCCGCTTCATTGTTGGTAACCGAATGGACCGCATTTGAAGGGTTTCGCAGTGCAACTAAAGTTGTTAGCTCGTATTTTCCATCTCAAAAATGGTAATTAGGAAAAGTGTTATTCCGCAGGGCGATCCAAATCAGCATGGTAATGATAACCAGCCTTGATGACCAGTTTTCCATTAAGATTGCTCTGTTTTCGCATTGAAAGGGAAGTAATATGCTACTTGAAAAGACTCTTTAACTGTATTTAATATTAAAAAAAAACATTTTATTCTCTACATATTTGATTCCTATTACACTTATCTACTCAGTGTCAAATCAAACTGAAGCAGCAATATGGCGTTGCATGCAACAACTCCCATCATTTTAAGCCACCTGGCCTTACTGGGCAAGTAGAGTCCACATAAGTCGAGTCTCATGCTGCTCTCGTAGATCAGATAGGCACTAAACTGTAATTATAGTATTAAGTTTGGAACTCTATCTAGTTTACTCGATACTCTACCGCCTTCTGGTTTATAACTCCTTCGATAAGTTCGTGTTTTGGATAACTTTGATACCTGGCGGTCAGGTCACAGATGACATCGTTCAGGAAGAAGTCCAAAGCCCGAATGAAGTATATCAGGCCAGCATGAATTAACATCAGACTCATTCCTTGGAACAGGAAAATGATTCCCACGTAACCATAAACAACAGCGAACAAAACGTATTCGGTGCGCGAGACGAGCATGTGGACTCCATAGACTCGACTTATTCTGCGGGCCATTAGGCTGAGGGTCCAGTGAAAGGACCACAGATCTTGCAGGACCTCCGAGAAATCATTAACATTACTGCCAGACTTAAAGGAGGTTAGATTTCTTATCTCGCAATCCACAAAGTCATAGCCTCTAGCGATTTGCCAAAAGGAGGTGAAGTAAAAGTAGTTACTGGTGTTCAGGATGCTGTAGGCTACACCTATTATAATTGCTTCCAAAAATCGATCTTTTAGAAATAAAAACGATAGAAAAGATCCCAGATTAAGATAGGTGAGGGTGAACGACTTCAAATACAACAGTTTCCTAAGTTTTAAAATCGTTTTCCTTTCGGCCAGCTCCATTTTACGGTTTAACTGATCGGTTATGTCCACCAAATCGGAAAAAAGACTATCCCGATACGAGCGGAATATCAGAACATATACTATAACCGCATAGTTAACAGAATAGAGAACCAATGGCACCATAGACATCGTTTCCGGGAACCAGGACGACCTCATCATATCTGTGCCTGCGCACCAAAACATCCAGGCTAATGTTACTATCGTTCCAATGTTCCATACCAGGGCGTATGCCTGGGTTATCCTCGATTGAATACATTTGCCATTTACTATCCTGTAAGACGTCATGCCAATGAGCTGGGCATATCCATGGTAGATCTTAAATTGTTTCTCCATTATCCTGCCGCAGAGAACCTCTTTCTACCAGAAGTCAGCCTACACTAACCGCAGTAGTGTTTGTTTTGAAAATATTGAACCTATCTGCTTGCAGATAGCGAATGAGCATTCGTTTTGCCGATTGACAGATTATGACAACCATTAAAATTCCCATAAGTGTAAGCAAACGCAAGCCGTAGATCTAAAATTGTTGATAAGGCTTTTAAAAGCGAGTAGTGCTATTTTTAGCAACATGAATTAACTACCTTAGCGGTTTGTTTTTACTTTAATAAACCCTTTTTTCTGCGCAACAATGCCCGAATAGAGATGTTTGCACAAGCTCAAAGTTCAAAGCCGTGTCAAAACAATAGGATTTGTATTTATGACCTTGTTTACCAAACCTTGTTTACACCAACCCTTTTTTGACCTTTTGATCCAATGACAGGTACTAACTTAGTTGATTGAATGGCTAAATTCTACCTGGTTACTATATAAATACGTTGGATATCGGGATCAGCTTATCATTCGTTATCAGCACCTCAAGAAGTAAACATACAAGAATGGAAAGTTCTCTGTCGTTTCTCCAAGTGAATCCTGCTTGCCTTATTCTCCTTGTACTGGGAATTTCACTGGTGGATTTTATGGTCAACAATTGGTCCTACCCAAAGGCAGATTCATCCTGGCATCCTTCGACTTCTACTGTTTCCGCCAAGAAGAACAAAAAGTTCGGGAACGAGACTCCTTTGGTCAGAAATTATGGATTGCGACATCGCGCAAAACTTCTGGCTAGCGTAAAACGTCGGCTCGATCATCAGTTTTAAGATAACCATGTTGTAGATATAAGAAATAAGCAATAAGATATATCAAATATGACAATAAAAAAATTAATACACCATATAAACCTTACTTTGAACTTATCGGTTTTTAAGCGGGCTGTCGATAGTTATTCTTAAAAGCGAGGGGCTGCCAGATGGCTTAGTTCTGTGGCAGTCTGGCGACGCTGACATTATCTCTATGTTTTTACTCAGCTAATTTTAAATTTGGAAATAAAAACAACATTTCACTGGCTCTTTATTTTCAGCTTCAAATATAGTATTTGGTATGTTAAAGCAAATACAACTCGCGTATATCTGGTTTTGATTAGCTATTTCTGCGAGTTCGAGTAGTAGAGCATCTCTAAGAATCAACTGGTGCCATCACTGTGGACGGTGTTTATTTCGCCGCTTTTTATGTTGAGGAATTTTCTAAAGTCACGTTTCCTGGCACCGCGCAGCATGTCCTGCTTCTTGCAAGTGATGAACCCGATAACGGGGCAGAACTCCTGGCAGGAGCGCGGCGATGACTACGACTACCACCTGGAGGTGGCCAACGCGGGATTCGGCGACATGCTGCACGACTGGGAGCGGAATCAGAAGTACTTTGGCGCACTTAGGAAGACCATAGCCGGAATGCGAGAGGCGGGCAGGGAGGTGCACGTGCTGGACATCGGCACGGGCACGGGAATCCTGTCTATGATGGCCTTGGCGGCAGGGGCGGATTCGGTGACCGCTTGCGAGGCCTTCCTGCCAATGGCCAATTGCGCGGAGAAGATTCTGGCGGCCAACGGAGCTGGCGACAAGGTGCGACTCATCCGAAAGCGGTCCACGGAGATCCAAGTGGGCGAGGATATGCCGCGAAAGGCCAATCTGCTAGTGGCTGAGCTGCTGGATACAGAACTGATTGGGGAGGGCGCCATCGGTATCTACAACCATGCCCACGCCGAACTGCTGACCGAGGACGCCCTCTGCATTCCCGCCCGTGCCAGATGCTACGCCCAGGTGGCGCAATCTCCGCTAGCTGCGCAGTGGAACAGCCTGAAAACGATTGCCAACTTGGACGGCGAACCTTTGCTGCACCCACCGGAGCAGCTGAAGAGCTGCCAAGGAGAGGCGGCTCTGCACGACGTCCAGCTTTCGCAGCTGCCAATCTCCGCCTTCCGCCCGCTCACCGATCCCGTCGAGATCTTCCAGTTCGATTTCCAGCGCAAGCAGGAGCGGGAGAAGCAACGGGCGCAACTACTAAAGCTGCAGTCCAAGCAACCGGGGGCCGCTGAGCTGGTCTTCTACTGGTGGGACATTCAGCTGGACGATGGCGGCGAGATACTGCTCAGCTGTGCTCCTTACTGGGCGCATCCACAGCTGAAGGAGCTGGCGGCCGAGAAGGCAAAGGATCACCCGCTGCCCAATGTGGTGCCCTGGCGGGATCACTGGATGCAGGCCATTTACTACATACCCAAGCCCCTGCAACTGCTCGAGGCAGGTAAATCCTTCCACCTCAGCTGCCACCACGATGAGTACTCCCTCTGGTTCGATGCTCGCGAAGAGGCGCCCACGAAGAGCGTGCGGCGTCATACCTGCACCTGCGACCTGCACATGACCTACTCACGCGGTAGGATTGGCCAGCTCAACCAGTCCCCCCGAAACAAGCGCTACCTGCGCTACCTGGAGGAAAGCATAGAGGCGGAGAAGTCGAATGTCCTGGTCCTCGGTAACGGCTGCCTGCTGGGACTGGCTAGCTCTGCTTTGGGTGCTGCGTCTGTGCTGCTCCACGAACCCCATCGCTTCTCGCGTAGATTACTCGAGTCGATTGTTAAGCACAACCAGCTGAAGAACGTCCAGTTCTTGGACAAGGTGGAGGAACTGGAGGACTCTCAGCTAGCTGCGCTCACTCACATTTTCGCTGAGCCCTACTTCCTCAATGCGATTCTGCCCTGGGACAACTTCTACTTTGGCTCCCTGCTCACCAAAATCAAGGACAGGCTGCCGGAGGGTGTAAAGATTTCGCCGTGCTCGGCGCGCATCTACGCTCTTCCCGTGGAGTTTCTGGATCTGCACAAGATTCGAGCGCCCGTTGGCAGCTGCGAGGGATTTGATCTGCGTCTGTTTGACGAAATGGTGGAGGTACGTCTGCAATTCTTTATTAACTTGTTGATCAATAATTGAAATGTGGATTATTTTGCTTGCAGAGATCAGCAGAGCAGGCAGTGTCCCTGGTGGAGGCGCAGCCCCTCTGGGAATACCCCTGCCGCGCACTCTCAGAACCCCAGGAAGTCCTTAGTGTGGATTTTAGTAACTTTGGCCAAGAGCACAGCCTGAAGGGCAGCATTGAGCTCAAGCAGTGAGTGATTCGGCATTAATGTTATGCAAAGATTCAATTCAAAACTCATTCCCTTTCAGCACCGGAATTTGCAACGGAGTGGCCTTATGGGTGTACTGGCAGTTGGTGGAGGACAACAGCCCCAGATCCATTGTTAGTAGTGGTCCCAGTGAACCTGTCGTGCCCGGCGAGTTCGTAAAGTGGGACATGTTTGTGCGACAGGGTGTGCACTTTCCACGGAAACCCAAAGACGCTGTTACGCATCTTGAATGGAGCACGGATTTCAAGCCCCTGCTGGGTGAACTGAACTTCAGCTTTGGCCAGAAGAAGCTTTAACATTATACCATTTATTCACAATAATTTGGACAAATTACAACGTGCAACGAACGTCAGGGCAAATAGAATGATTAAGTGAGCAAGAGGCATAGTCGCAGTCTAGTCCTTGGGAATCTCGTTCTCCATGCGGGTGAGGGTTATGTTCCTGTCCGTCTGCGAGGCGTTGGCCACCTTGGAGCCGAACTCGCCGCCCCGGAGACGCATGCGCAGATCCAGGGCCCTGATGTCCGTCATCAGCGAGTGCTGCTTGTTCTCCAGATCCACGTCGATTCGCTTGCCGTGCTCCTCCAGCAGACTGAAGTTGGTCTTGCTCTCGTCGATCTTGGCCTGCAGTCGGCGTCGTATCTCTCGCAGCTTCTCCACCTCCAAGCAGAGCATGTCGTGGGCCAGGTCCATGCACAGTTCCATGCCCGACCTCTGGGCACGGTTCTCCAGGCGTGTCTCGGCCAGCTTCAGTGCATCCGTCTTGTCACGCAACGCATTCTCCGAGGTGCGGATCTCGCACATCGCCCTCTCCATCTCCTCCTTCATCTTGAGCTGCTGCCACTCCAGTTCGTTCCTGGCCCGCTGCGTCTCGAAGATCCGCTTGCGGATGGTGTGCTCCGCCCGCTCCTGCTGCGACTGCAGCATGTTGCGCGCCTTTTCGCGGCACACGAACAAAGCCTCCCGGATGGCGTACGTGTCTGCCAGCTCATTCTCCGCCAGCAGCTTTATGTTCTTCACGTTCTCCAGCCACGTCTCGTAGGAACAGGAACTAAGTGATTGGTTAGTTATCCTACTGAGCTAAGAGACGTACCATGTGTGACTTACTTCTTCGGATTCCTTGTGGGATCCGGCTTGTAGGAGATATTGGCCGAGTTGCGATCGAGCGCCAGCTGCGAGTTGTCCAGCTGCACCGCCTCCACCTTGAACTCGATCTCCAGCCCGATCTTGAAGCGCACTTCCTCCAGACGATTAAGCTTCTCCCACGCCTTCTGGCATCGATCGGCCAGCAGTCGCTGGTTGTTCTCCAACACGACCAGTTCGTTCTTGATCTCGGTGTCGGCCTCATCGTAGGTGATCTCCGATCCGAGGCGACCGTCCCTTATGGTCAGGCACTCGGCTATCACGGAAATCGGACCTGCCAACGCCTCCAGCTCCCGTTCCGTGGCATTCTTCTCCTCCTGCAGCATGAAGATCTCGCGCTCGATCTTCTCGAAGGACTTGGAAATGATATCCCGCCAGCGATTTAACTCGGAGATGCTGATGTTCAAATTACATATTATAAATCGTGCTGTTAATCCCAATCTAAGATATGGACACTCACCGATCGGTCAGAGCCTCATTTGTCTCGTAGTTGGCCCAGTCGCCCTCGATCCGCGTCTCGTTCCTCAGGGATCGGGATGAGTGGCGGATGGCAAAGGCATCAGCTCTCCTGGCATCCGCCACATTCCGCATCTGGTTCACTCGGGCGTACCAGTCCGTCAGCGAAATGTGCTGGAGCGGCTTCTCCATCGTAACCACCGAGCGGAATGCCATTGTGTTTGCAAAAGTTTAGGTAAAACAGCAGGATTTAAGCGTTAACAATTTCAGAAAGTGTGTGCTCCTAACTAGAACTCCCAAAGCGGAATGGAAAGTTGTTCTCAAACATCGATTTCAAGTGGCTGTTTGTTTGGTCAACGAACACTAGATCTCCAAGGCGCTGGGGTCATTGTCAAGGACTACGGGATTGTACTTCCTAACCACATACTTCCCTAGTTACAAAAATCAGATAAATAGAATATAATAATAATAATAATATAATTAAGATTTGAATAATGATTACTTAACGGCTTAAGGATACAGGTGAGAAATACATAATAAATTCAAAAACATTTTAAACAGTTCTTCAACCTTTGTACCACTGTGCACAATCCCCTCTCCGCCTGGTGTTGAACTCAGCTACATCCCCAGCCAAGTTTCCCACCAAACATCCACACTAACATCATCCTCTTGGTATTTTTCCGTGCGCACTTCGGTATTTTATCCCTAAAATCACTGCTGCGGTCACACTCCCGCACACACGTGTTTTTCTTTTCAAGCGTTTTGGTTGCCGCGTGTTAACGGACTCAATCACATTTCATCGAAAGTTGTATTAAAAAGTGCAAGTACAGCTGCATAAAATGGGCAAACCAGGTGCGTAAAAGCATGCTCTAACGATGCAAATCGAAGCAGGCGACGATTTCGCTTCTGAAAGTCTCCAACTTAACCTCTGATTCAAACGAATTTCAAATGCGGATCTTTTCTATTGCAGGATTTAGTCCACGCGGTGGTGGCGGCGGCGGCGGAGGAGGAGGAGGTGGATTCCGTGGCCGTGGTGGCGGCGGCGGCGGAGGAGGTGGCGGATTTGGAGGCGGCCGTGGACGCGGTGGCGGCGGCGATCGCGGTGGCCGTGGAGGATTCGGTGGTGGCCGTGGAGGAGGTGGTCGCGGTGGTGGTGGCGGCGGCGGTCGTGGTGCCTTCGGAGGACGTGGCGGCGGCGGAGGTCGCGGTGGCGGCGGCCGTGGAGGCGGCGGTCGCGGCGGAGGAGGACGTGGTGGTGGTACTGGCGGCTTCAAGGGCGGCAAGACCGTCACCATCGAGCCGCATCGTCACGAGGGAGTGTTCATTGCCCGCGGCAAGGAGGACGCTCTGGTCACCAGGAACTTTGTACCCGGCTCCGAAGTCTACGGCGAGAAGCGCATCTCAGTTGAGGTTTGTTGTTCTCCTCTTTATTCACTTACCTTTCCTATTCCTAGCTTATGATGAGGTTGTGCAGGGGTACAGAACATGGCATCATGTGGCCATGAGCATCCTTGGCGGCCACCTGTGGCTGTGTGCACTCCAGGTGCACGTGAAGCAGTCGCGGGGCTCCAAGGGCTGCTTAGAATAATGCACAACTGAGGCGAATTCCCATCTATCTATCTTTATATCCCAAAACAAACAGAACCCAAACAAGTCCACCATTTTGAAAAGTGATTTGAAGCTACCTGAACAATCCCAACTACTCTGTATTTCACTCAACTTACTTTTTACTTTCTGCTTTAATTTATGAGAAAGAGCAATGAATTTAAATCTATTCTTCCGATTTCTTTGCAGACCAATGGCGAGAAGATTGAGTACCGCGTGTGGAATCCCTTCCGCTCCAAGCTGGCTGCGGCCGTTCTGGGTGGCGTCGAGCAGATTCACATGCCGCCGGGCTCTAAGGTTCTCTACCTGGGCGCCGCCTCCGGAACGACAGTCTCGCATGTGTCCGATGTGGTGGGACCCGAGGGTCTGGTCTACGCCGTGGAGTTCTCACACCGATCCGGTCGCGATCTGATCAACGTGGCCAAGAAACGAACCAACATCATACCCATCATCGAGGACGCTCGCCATCCGCACAAGTACCGCATGCTGGTGGGCATGGTGGACACCATTTTCGCTGACGTTGCCCAGCCGGATCAGGGCCGCATTGTGGCGCTGAATGCCCAGCACTTCCTGAAGAACGGCGGACACTTTGTCATCTCGATCAAGGCCTCCTGCATCGACTCGACGGCGCAGCCCGAGGCGGTATTCGCTGCCGAGGTAAAGAAGATGCAGGCGGACAAGCTGAAGCCGCAGGAGCAGCTCACGCTGGAGCCCTACGAGAGAGACCACGCCGTCGTCGTTGGCGTCTACCGACCACCGCCCAAGCAGTGAGAAATCGTCTTCTGCTGGGTTTAGTTTTAAGGCTATTGTACTAATACAGACGAGTTGTATTAAGTTTCTTTTAAATATAAAACCATAGTTGTAAAGATAAATCAAAATGCACACTATTTTTGTAGCAGACGTACAAAATATACACAAAAACCAAATGCCAGTGTAACAATATGGAGTTCCTATTTGAGCTGAAGATCTTTACGGTCTGAGAGGTATTTCGGAAAATTGCTGGGCGGGACTACACAAGTTTGTTTTTATCTTGCCCTTTTAGTGGATTTAGTCTGCATGTTTTCAAAACTCTGCATTCAGTTTACAAAGGAAACAATACTTTAGTTGTGTGTATAAGAAAACTCCTGAAGCCCAATCATCACAGAAAGAGTAATGCTTAACAAAGAAATGTCAAACAAATATTATTAAGGTCAGCTAATGCAGCAAATGCACAATAAATAAAATAAAACAAGTGCCGAAGATAAAGAAAAAAATAAAAAGATACCTGCGCTGCGGACAGGATTCGAACCTGCGCGGGTAGAACCCAATGGATTTCAAGTCCATCTCCTTAACCACTCGGACACCGCAGCTGTTCTGCCTCGGTGGCAAAGTTCCCATTTGCTATAAGGCATAGGGTTCCGGACCCCCCTCATCTATCATGCACAGGGATGACGTACCATTTATACGGACACGAACCAAGAACTATTGCCGGGGTGGTGTCTCGGCTCAAGCCATTCTTAATGAAAATTGGAGTTTCGTTTACGTGGCTAATGGAATCCATAAACATTATTAGCTTAACAAATAAATAAATCCATTTTTGTTGTTCTATTACTACATTATTTTTAACCACTTAAGTTAATTGTTTACATTAAGAAGTTTGACCATATGTCATCAAGAGCAGCTATCAATTAACCTGAAAATTGTGGCTTGATATTGAACAAAATATGCAACTGCATATTTATTTCTGCATTCAAATATCAAGCGATTTACTTTCATCCCTTTGCAGAAATGCAGATGCTTATCAGCATAGAATTATGCAGGGAGAGATATCAGGAGCAAATGGAGCGAAATTCGATAAGGCTGCGGTGTCCGAGTGGTTAAGGAGATGGACTTGAAATCCATTGGGTTCTACCCGCACAGGTTCAAGTCCTGTCCGCAGCGATGTGTCTTGTACCGCTTTTTTTTCGAACCAAGTTTAACCAGAGATATTTTTTCAGACCTTTTAAGAATATATTTTGTGCAAATACTTTATTGAAACTCTCATTTAATGTGTTCGTATAATTTAAATTACTTTATTTAGCTTTTTTGCAGCGATCTCAAAATATATGTAACAATATAGAGACGTAGTGCATTCTTCTCTCAGTTGATGAAATACGATTTTAAGCTTAGCCTAGGAATTTCCCGTGCGGGCTTTTGAAGATTCTGCCTCGCGAGAGACACACAGATCATAATCATTCAAAGAGGACATTGGTTTTACTTTGCTCGTTAATCTTTAGTTCTTAGCAACTAGGGTAAAATCATAATCGCGTTGATTCTTGAATAAATGTATATCACTGAACTGATCAGCGGCTCCTCGCTGGGGACTCCTACAACTTGGCACGCTTCGGCACGCCGATGGCCTCCAAGACACCGCAGGTCTCCAGATGCTGGAACAGCGTCTGCAGATACTCCTCGCGATGCCGTATGTAGTGGGCGGCGTGCTGGGACCGCTCCCAGCACTTGAACGTAACCTTGATGTTCGCACGCTCCCAGTCCTCGCGCACGGCGTGGTTGGAGGACGGCGGACCGATGGGATCGTTGTCCGATACGAAGAACAGCGCCGGGGCCTTAAGCAGCGTGGAGTGGAACATCTGGCTGGAGCGCATGTAGTGGATGGTGGCCTGGTTGTGGAATGTCTTCAGGTGGTACAGCGTATAGTTGCGCAGGGCGCTCTGCATGCGCTCGTTCCTCGGGAAGATCGACTTGGGCACGCCCACCGGGATCTCGGTGATGTCGGCGGCGCTGTCCCACACCTGGCACACGAAGCGGTCCAGGATGCTGCCATAGCGATCCATGTCGCGCGACATCTGCAGCATGATCTCGCCCATCTGGTAGGCGCCCACGGAGAAGCCATGCATCACAATGGGCTCGTACGACTTGTTGTTCTCCAGGAATCGAATGGTCTCGGCGGCCACCACCTGGTAAGTAGGGAATGGATGCATTAGTGCTTGAATGACTAAACTTGGAATGTAAACTTTGGCTATTACCTGGGATCCCTTGACCGGCCAGAGTAGCTGCCACGGCGTGATGTGCACCACCACCACGTCGAATCCCATCTCAGTGTAGATCTGGGCGTACTTCTTCAGATGCTTCTGCTTGGCCATCAGCCAGGCCATCATGAGGACCAGTGGGTTGCCAGTGGGCTTCTTGAAGGCCAGCGTCTTGGGATCCACCTCGACTTGGGTCTTGGTGCTGGTGTACAGGGTCATGTTCTTGGTAATATCCTGCGAGGATAAGTACCGGCGATTGTTCGACGGCGCCATGGCACTCTGAGTTCGGGAGAGACGGGCTATTAGTCATGTTCGGGCACAGCTGATGCGGGATGGTTAGTGCGTTGGGTGTGGGTAAAATGAAACTTTAGGAACAACAAACAACTTGGAGTGCAAGGCATACGTTTAGAATTCAATAACTAGGCAAATATGCATACGATTTCGATTCTTTCCGCTCTTCAAATGTGCGACCAAGCGACTACACCTGTGCTATTCCATGAACTAATCGCACTGCGAACCCAAGTTTGGATAGGTCCAGTCACTACCTGAGCAGCTAACTGATAAGATAGGAAAGCTTAAGTGGTTAATATGGTCCGATCGGCTAGAGTCTGGCGGCAGATTAGCGGGGGAACCCAAATCCATGCAAATTAGGGGGAATACTTATATGAATTATTAGCTCTGATTTATCCTCAGCAACAGCTGCTGACCTTGAAACTCACTCAACACGTTACAATCACCAACAGCTGTTTGTGATAAGATAAGGCCAGGTGTGTGTGCATTTGCTTATTTTATATGGAATCATGTTACCGCGATTGATATTCAATTACCACGATCACATTTCGAACTCTCAAACACTGTGATTTATGGGAAAATCAGAAGGGATTGTCCCTTGAATGGAACTTTTCGTTAATCCTAAACTATATGCATACCGTTTTCAGTGGCGAGTTATCAGAAGTTGCTTGTAGCAAGCACGAAGGCAAGTGACCAAATGAAGGAGGTGCAAAGGTTTTAGGTTCTTTTCCCGCATTTCAGCAAGGCTAAGCCGACTGATAGCATTCTAAGTTCGAAGATAGCCCCGCAAAGTCGGACGATAAGCAGTTGCAATTTAGATTAGTGAAACATTATTGTGACCTAACAGTTTCCGCACTATTGAGTTAAACGAGGCTCACATAATTGAGACAAAGCGTGACTTAATGAAAGAGTGGAAAGAGCTGGAGAACACTTTCACTTTGGCTTGACACTGTGAACTTGACCGACCCCCAATCGCATGGCCACTCACTCGTTTCGCGCAATGATAGATCTTCAGCAGTATAATTGCCAATATGACCAGTAATGTGATTTCAATTAGGAAGTCCATATCGAAGATAAAACTAAGCAGGTGCAACGACTTTGACCGACTGACTGATCCACATTATATAGCATATAGTCCAGCGATCCAGTGGAACGATCACGGATAGTTGAGCGGAATTGAGGCGAGCTTACATTCCCATTCCCCATGGAAGGTACATAGTTATTTCAGCTGCTGTGTGTGTATATGGAGGAATATGTTTTTTCTACTCTTTGCGGCATTGGTTTAAATTACATTTCGGCACTGGAAGCCTCAGTCCCCTGTGCGAAAGGTGAACTCTAAGTCTCGACTATAAGATACCACTTGAAATTTAATTTAACAGGATTCTTTTTATATTAAGGAAGTATTCTGCCCTAGTTTGTTGATAGCTAACACTAACCTTTAATGATGAGTGTATAAATATCTTTGAATCCGAAATACCCAGACTTAAGTTTCTACTTGGGTATCAACTTGCCGCCTAAAAATAAACACAGAACACGAACATTTGGCGGATCGAGCGAAAGCTTGGCATTGGGGCGCCATTATGATTTGAATCGTGAAAAAAGCTGTGCCCCAGCTGAATTGAGCTTGCTGAATGCGAGGGTGGATCCAAAAGTGCGCCCCAGGATAAGGGCAGTAGTTCAATGGAACTGAAATATTGATGATATCACGTGCAGTCGGTAATTGTATGTTTAGTTCAAGCGGTTAATGAACCCTCACTAATTGCAAAACAACGATTAGAATATGTACATATATATACAAAGTAAGCTAAGCTTATCTGTACAAATCACCATTGCAGAGATTGGAAACCGAATCGTTTGCCGGGTACAAAGTGCAGGGACTACAGTTTACTCAAGCATGCAAATTTCCAAAGTCACCAACTATAAAGTGCTTAAAATGAAGAAGCGAATTGGAGGTAATTAAAGGTTCAACCACAGATCAACAGATGTTCAATACAAGTTTTTCCACAGCTCATTAGCGTATACCCTGTAATTTATAGCTCGTACACGTATGATATCTTATTTATGCATAGAACCATAGGTATTGGCAATTTTAGGGATTATATATCTTATGGAATTATTGGCCATTCAAGCTGTAAAACTAATTTCTAATGCGAACTACGTTGACCGCGTCATGGACAACTATGTTTAATCTTAGGCGGTTCAGGTTTATCTTATCCTTTAGTAAAGTACTTATATATTTGTAGAACTACTTGCGTCGTGGAGATAATTTTGCTTTAGAAGAAGTAACTCAAGAAATAATGTCTCAATGTGAAGATAGAGCTGATTCTAAGAGTATCTGAACCATAAGATCAAAGTTCGCAATAAGTTGAAGTGTGGCAATTTGGATTAATCATACGAATAAGTAATGCAAAAACTGAAGAGATAAGTTTTGAGAGTCAGAATTTGGAGTGCATCCTAATAGAAATCTAGCCGCTGGAATCCACGTAACCAGAATCGATGGAGAACCAGTACCAACTAATATGCTTACATTTGGAGCCGGCTGCTGCTGCTGGTGGTGGCCCGTCTGCAGGCTCGAGAAGTTCCGCATCAGCGGGGGCTGGATGTATCCGGTCTGGGGAATCCGCTGGAGCAGTCCCTGCGTCTGGCAGCCCCCGAAGAAGCTGTCCGCGTAGGCATTCTCGTACGGCACGGCTGCCCGGCTATTTTGCGCTGCTCGAGTGCGTTGGTAGAGTGGGAGTGTGGCGATGGCGGTGGGGATGGTGGGCAATGCAAAAGTTATAAATAAGTCGGTGAGATGCGGGAGGACAGGGATTTACCACCGAATGATAGGCCCACGGCTAGAGTTGCGGCTGTCCGGCCGGCGAAGGGCAGACTCATCGATTTTCTGGCCGCAGTTGCGTAAAATGCAGTGCGGAAAAAGTGCGCAGCCATTGTGATGCGAATGCGGATGCGGAAAATTGCAGAAAACACTTTCACGGGCGGGCGGGCGAATCAGAATACTTTTTTCACACAAGCGCTTTGGACACAGACTGAAAAATGATTGGCAGTGGTTTCTTGCTTTTTCTCCTCTCATTTGCGTACTGCACACTCACACACACACAGGCACTCACGCCCGAACGCTCGCACACAGGCACAGGCCAATGCACACGGACTGAACTTTGTACCCAGTGCAGACGAGTCTCAATTTGTATTGTCAAATGGCCAGAATGCTAAATTGATCAAATTGAGATTCTGGGCTCGAATCTTGTTCCCAGGCGGTGCGTGTGTGCGTGAGGGTGTGTGCGGCGTATCTGTGTGCACCATCGATGATATTTTAATTGGCCAGCAGCTGAATCGATGGCCGTAACACTTACGCTAACGTCGGGCTCCCGTGTTTCGATTTTTGTTTGCAAATAAATTCAATTCCGCCCCCAACCGCTACACAGTGTGACCGTTCGCGGTGAGTGCCAACGGTAAACTGGTATTCTGGCTTCCGATGGTATTTCATTATTTTATTTGGTATATTCTACACTGCGAGAAAGCTATAGAGACCGTTATTAGTGTCTTCCCTTCAAGCCAAAAATGAAATACATCGGACATTGGCCTGGTATAATTGGCCATTAAAAGATGCTTTTCTTATTCAGGAGCGAGCTGGCAAGTCGCGTAGCTTCTCGGTGCGGCCCTCGTGGGTAATGATTAGATCCACGGCGCGCATGTTGGGCGTCAGGAAGTTCTCCAGCATCTTGGAGCCGCGACGTGGCTTGCGATCGAAGGGGAAGCCCATGGACCTGCGATCCGGATAGAGGCTGTCGCGCAGGCCGCAGTAGGAAGCGGCGATGCTGCAGCCGCAATCTGCGGCCGTCTGCTCAACCTGCAGGAGGAAGGAGGATTGGGGTCAGGAGGCATCCGTAGTATACACTAATGACAGCTTACCTTATCCTCTTCGTAGTTGGAAACCATGACGAAGAGCTCGAAGCGCAGACCTTCGGGCCGACCCTTCGGAATCAGCATGTGCTGGGGCCAGCCGCAGCCGCACAAAAAGTTCTGCAGCTCGTCCAGCTTGTCCAGGTTGCGGAAGGTGCGCTCGAACGGAATGGTGATACTCGACTCCGTGGAGTTCCGGGTTATCGTATGGCTGCCGGGAGGCATGGTAACCACGAACTTGTCCAGCTCCACCATCATCAGGCGCTGCTGCTCCAGCAACATGGGTGCATTGCGATCATCCAGCTTGGGCGCCAGGAAGATGCGCACGTAGCCATACCGCGTGGCCTCGCTGGAGTTCTCCACCTTGATGGTGTAGCTGAATGCGTGGTGCTGCAGATGGGTGAACCGAGCGAGGACATGGCCGCGCGGCACGAAGTCAATGCCACGGGACATGTCCACATCGGACTCCTGCCAGAAGGTGGTCAGCTTGTTAACCTGACCCTGGCTCTCCACCTGGATGCTCTCGACGCAAACGTCCGGAAAACAGAGCTCCTGCTTCTCATAGGGGGAAAGCAGGCGCTTGTGCTCCTGGAACATGTTGTCGATGAAGGCGTGCCACTTGTAGAAGATCGGATCGCGCATCGCGGTGGAAGCGTCGCCCATAACGCCAGCGTACTCCAGGTGCTTGTTGGTCGGATCGTGGGAGTACGCAATCAGTATGTGCCCCATGTTGTGTAAGTCGCCGTACTGCAGATGGAAATAGACATGGGATGGTGATCTAGGGATTATCACTTAGATTCCTTACCAGCGTACTGTTAGGCGTCAGATCGGAGGCCTCGATGATGTTGCCCAGGATGTCGATGCCCTTCGAGTCGTCCAGGAAGATCTTTTCATTGTTCGTCTAAAAAATAAACAATTAGATGTTGGATGCATGTACTCCTGGACTCAGAGAGCTCCCCACTCACATCCAAAACGTAGCCCTGATGAATGGCCTCGTAGATGCGTTCGCGCCAGCGCTTCATGTCGTCGATGCCCACCCTTAACTGTTCTTTGGGCCGGTCCACGTCGCTCAGCCGGGTGTTGTCGAAGCGCGGAGGATACGCCCTGCTGGCCACCAGCGAGTCCATCTTGGGGAAGTAGCCCTCGGCAATGGGCTCGTCCAGGTTGTTGAACGGCTGCACACGGGACATGTGGTTGCTCAGCCGCTCGGCATTGTAGCGGGCAATGATCTGCTGATGCATATAGTAGAACAGCTCGCCACGACGATCCTTGTCTACGATGCTGCGGTCGGACGCCTCGATGGGATAGACCAGATGCCAGTGCCAGTGGTGAAGGTTGACGCCCAGGTCCTCGCGGAAGTACCACAGCCTGTGCTCCACGTCGAGATCGGAGGCGGTGTACTTGACCGAACTGACGACGGGCAGGCGGGCGTCGGAGCGCTCCACCACAAAGGACTCCTCGCGCATGCTGCGAAGCATCTGCGAGTCGATGAAGCGATCCGGAAAGATCTGCGCGAAGGCGGGCAGTTCCAGATCCTTGGTGTCCGGACGGTGGAGCAGGGCCACCGACAGGGCGTAGTTGAAGAGCACCGGATTGACGCGATCCCTGGCGTACACCGCCACGCTCTGCAGCTCATCCACGGTGGGCATTTTGGTGAAGATCTCGATCAGGTGGCTGGCCATCTTGCGGTGAGACGTCAGAAAGAGCGAGAACTGCTCCGAGCGGCCCAGTCTCATGGAGCAACTGAGATCCGGTATGGCGATCTCCTTAACCAGGACGTTCTTCTCGGACGCGCTGCTCACGCGCCGCTAAACCTTCTTGCACATCTGGTTGTAGCGATCGGTCACGTAGGAATCGGGCACTTCGAAGACGGTGCCATTGCCGCCCTTGTCCATAAACACGGGCTCCGTGGGATGATCGAACAACAGGAGCAAATTCTTCTTGTCAGCCATTTTCGATGGATTCGTGCCTTGGAGGACGGACCTTTAGGGAGTAGTTGCGGATTCTCAACTGAAAGTCCGTACCCAACTATCATCTCCTTTTATACCCAGCGATCCGAGGAACTGCAACCGAAATGGCGAACATCTCAAGTTCGTCAATCCCAAAAAACAATCTAAAATATTACTAATACATAGCTCTGCAACCTATGATATATAAACTATTGCCAGTAGTGTAACCATTGAATCACAGACATCCGAGATATACATTTTTAAACGATAATTCTGATTCATCCTAGTTTTGAAAACTTAACGAACAATGTAAGTTTCGGAATGTATATGTAAGTTTAAATCGTATAATAGTCGGTTAACTATGTAAATAAGGCTTTTTTAATTTTAGTAGAATCAAAATGAAACAAAAATGATCGTTATTCTTTTTTTGTTTATTTAGTTTTCATAGAACAAGTGTAACTATGTATTTAATATGATGATCAGAATTAAGCTTATCTAGCAAACAGTATTTTGCAGCTAAGCCCCTGCGGTCACACTTATTCGTGGAGCAGCAGGAGAACGTAAACAAATGGAGCACGAGGTGGCTGTTTCAGGAGGGGATTCCTCGCAGGAGGAGATCACTGGCAGTTCGCCACTCAAGCCCTCCAAGAACACGGCCATCAAGTGCCTGAAGTGCGAAAAGGTGTACATATTTCCGACCGACAAAGACGACTGCCTGGCACATTTGTATTTGGAGCACCGACTGGTCATTGCCGATGTGGAGGATATAGCGCTTCTGGAGGGCTACCTCCAGTACTGGGAGAAGGAGTTTCAGAGTAAGAGAATCAGCAACCCTATCCTTACGATTTAAAAAAGTAATCCCATTTCAGCCCACGAATTCGAGCAATATTGCACCACAATGTTCTTGGATCAACTGCCCGATGGCAAGTACGCCAAGAACGAAAAGTACTACCTGCTGTGTGACATCCTGCCGCAGGACTACGAGCTGCGGCGAAAGTTAAAGGAGAAGCGTCTAAGTGAAGCCCTGGAGCGACATCAGTTCGAGCTAACCGACCGCAACTTCTCCAAGGAGTGCCTTTTCTGCAGGACCATCATCAAGGGATTGAGGGCGGACTATCTGGACCACCTGTTTGACAAGCACTTTCTGTTGGTGGGCAAGCCCGAGAAGCTGGTGTATGTGGACGAGCTGCTGGATCAGCTGGAGGAGAACCTGAATCGGCTAATGTGCCTTTACTGCGAGAAGATCTTCAGGGATCGGCCCACGCTCAAGGAGCACATGCGCAAGAAGGGCCACAAGCGGATCAATCCGAACCGAAGGGAGTACGACAAGTACTTCCTTATCAACTACAATCGTGTACCAATGGACCCCACGCCCCGGAAACAGCACCACCAAAAGCGAAGACGGGAAACGGCATCCGTGTCCACAGTCGCTGATCCTGAAACCGGCAGCGTGGACTTCGACAAGCACTTTGCCCGCCCCGATTCGGATGGTGAACACGATTCGGACTGGTCGGATTGGGCTGCAAATGGTGAGCCTAGCTCCATTAAGTGCCTGTATTGCCACCATCTCGGAGACAACTTCACCGCCCTCAAGGAGCACATGCACGAGGTCCATCGCTTAGATTTCGAAAAGGCCACCAGTTCCCTGAACTTCTACCAACGCGTCAAGGTGGTCAACTACCTGCGCCGCCAAATGTGCCTGCTGCGCTGCGTAACCTGCGACCTGCAGTTCGGCGAGGAGGAGCTGCTCGTAGAGCACATGACACAAGAGTCTCACCACGGGATCGGCGAGAAGGAGAGCTGGGACAAGCCCGAGTTCTTCTTTCCGTACATAGAGAACGATGGTCTGCTGTGTGTGCTGGATGATTGTGGAGGCGATGACCCAGAGGTCGATACGGTGCGCATCATCTCCGAGGACAGTCTGGCGCAGATCAACAAGGATGCGGAGCGGTTGTCCCTCGAGAATTTTAAGCTGTTGTAACTGAGATATTTGTATTGTACAGTTTACGTTTAGAGGAAACTAAGTAAATATCAATGGAATTTAAGTGTGCACTATATTTATAAATATGGACGTAGCAAAAGGTATCTTAATTTATTTATGCAAATAACTTTAAGCAGAGGAGCTAAATACTTTTTAAAATAATATATTTTATAGCCGCATAAGGGTTAATTTGGTCTGCTTAGCGAATACAAGAACCACACCACTGAGCGAACGTTGCCACCTTTTCGTTGAACATCGATTGTTTTGCAGACTGACATCATTCCCATCGAACTGAACAAAATAAAGAGAAATTCAGCGAAAAATGGAAGCACTGGACATTCTGGAGAAGCGCATCGATGCCCTGACACGAGTCCTCTGTCCGGGCCAGGACTCTGAGGTGGGCGAGGGCATGGTCGACGCCCTGTGCTCGGCACATGTCCTTCTTGGCGAAGCAACCACAGGAAGTGCTGCACTGCAGCAGTGCGTAAAGAGATCCGACGAGCTGGAGAAGTACCTGGACCCCAACTTCCTGGAGGAGCACCATCAGGTGCGCTCTAAGGAGGTGTACCTGCACGCCGTGGCCCCCGAACTGCACACGCAGGCCGAGCAGCTGGAGAGGATTAAGCAGCTGGAGCCGGCCCTAGGCGCGGAGTACTTCCGCAGCATTCCCGCCGAGTGTCTGGAGCAGCTAAAGGGCATCACACAGAACAACGGGGAGTACGCGCAGCAGAGCGAACTCATCGAGGAGAGTTTGGTCCTGGCCATGAAGCGATATGGCGAGATCCAGGCGGGACTGCTGAGCTCCCTGGATGCTATGAGCGAGCGGTTGGACCAGGTAGAGGAGCGCATGGAGCAGAGAAAGCGGGCAGAGCTGAGCAAGGATGTCCCGCCCAAGGATTGAGCGCATATCGATCCAAAGACTGCTGAAAGTATTTTATACGACCCCGTTTCCAAATGCGTTCCCCTGCGAATCTGGTTCCACTTAAGGTAATGTCCATGGATGTAACCTAGGTTCTATTGTAAAGTGTAATCGTAGCTAAATCCATCCCGATTTGATTGGAACTGTTTAAGGAATCCGGGATATTAGATTTTCTAACCACTCCAACGTAAAGTGGCGCATGATGCTCTTTCAATTGTAAGTTTCATTTTTAAAAACTATTTAACTAAGCACAATAAACTATATTACAAATCTAATGAAAACAATCGAAATCCTGTTTTACAGAAGGAAAATGCAATTATGTGATTCTAGCACAATAGGGATTGATCATTGGCAGAATTTTTATTATCTATACAATGTATACAATTCGATGTGAATGTAGAAGGAAATAGTTACAAAATAATAATTTACCCGCGGAAACGCTCATTCAACAGTAAATTTCCAATGCTAAAGTTTATATTGTCCGGACAATAAGAAACTTAGCCAGAATTAAAAGTAGTTGGCGCATCACAAGCTGAATCCAAAGGATATCCTCTTTACCAACATACAAGGCACAGTCTTGACTTTTCCTCTTCCCAAGAACAAAGTCCGGCGCTCTTAGAATCGGAGCTCGTTTCTAACTATCCTCTCGTATACGGCCGGGGTGAGTGGAGCGTAAACGCCATCCGGTTGTGCGTAGAAGAGTTCATCGTCGATGATCTCCGGATTGAAGCCCTGCTGCTGAAGCTCCACCTTGCGCAGCTTGAAGGTGCCCGTCAAGTCGATTTTGCGCAGGAATCTGAGGAATTGTGGCCTAGCGTAGTTAGGCAGGGATTTGGCCAGTTCCACACCCAGATGGCTGACGTTGACCTCCCGAGTGGGATCGTAGATGGCTGCCATTCCTGCTCTGCCCTCAGTGTTGGGTATGCTTACGCCGTACACTATCACATCCTTGTAGCCAGCCAGATTGCTCAGCTGCGCCTCCACCTCGCTGGTGGAGACATTCTCACCCTTCCAGCGGAAGGTGTCGCCGGTGCGATCTTTGAAGTACAGATAGCCCCGCTCATCGGCCACCAGTAGATCGCCCGAGATGAAGGCCATGTCTCCCTTGGAGAAGACATCGTGGACCACCTTCTTGGAGGAGGCCTTCTGGTCAACGTAGCCGAGGAACTCCCGGCAGGGATTACCCCGCACAATCTTTCCGACGAAGACTCCTGGCTCATCCGCCTCGCATCTCTCACACAGTCCTTGGCTGTTCCTCAAAGGCTCTCCCGTGTGTGGATCTGCTTTTATGATCGAGATTGGGTAGATCTGCGGCAGTATGCGGGATATGAATCCAATGGCGCCCACTGTGCTGTCATTGTTCATGATGTTGGCATTGCCCTCAGTGGCTCCGTAGAACTCACCCACTTTTCGGATCCCGAAGCGCTCCACGAACCGCGGCCAAATCTGTGGACGCAGTCCATTGCCGAACACCATTCGCACTTGGTGGTTCCGATCGTGAGGAGCCGATGGTGTGGCCAGGATGTAGCGCGCCATCTCCCCAATGTACTGTCCCACCTGGCAGAAAAATAAGGCACATTAGTACAACATCTTCGATATATCCAATAGCCAGTTACCGTGCATTGGAAGCGGGCGCAGTCCGAAAAGTAGCCGGAGGCGCTGAATTTCTTCCTTATGACCACGGTGGAGCCGAAGAGCAAGGCCTGGCCCATGCTCATCACTCCGCCAGCGGTGTGATATAGTGGTAAGGGAGTGTAGAATACATCCTGATCTTTGAAGCCAAGCGTGTAGTGAATGCCAGCAGCTATGAAGAAGTACCTGAAAGTTGAAGAATCGATGTACAGGAGGAACTTACTGCAGCTAGTGGGAAATCTTACCGAGAATGCGTGATGACGGCTGCCTTGGGCAAGCCCGTGGTGCCCGAGGTGTAGATGTAGACCAACTTGTCGTGATGATCCGCCCGAGAAGCGCCGGCGGCCACCTTATCCTTGGCCGCCGTCTCCAGAAGGCCATTCAACTGCTGGGCCAGTCCCTGGCTGAGACCCTCGGAAGCCACCACCTCCTGGTTGGACTCGTCGTTGAACTGGTACAGTCCCACGTGGGCAGGCAGATCCTTGGCTATATCCATCACGGCCGACCGGAAACTGGCGCCGTAAATGAGCGCCGTGCACTGGCCCACCGTAATGCTGTGCTGCAGTGAGGCTCCACGGAGGTTCGTGTTGATCAGCGGCGTGATCACGCCGATCTTGGATAGCCCAATCCAGGTGGCTACAAATTCGGCGCGATTCTCGAGCAGCAGACCCACCACGTCGCCCTTTTTGTAGCCGTGGCTGTGGAACACGTTTGCCACTCGGTTCGAGTGCTCGTTCACCTGGCGGAAGGTCCACTGCTGGGACTCACTGACAATGGCCAGCTTATCCGGCTGCCGGGCCACATTCGCCTCGAAGATGTCTCCAATGTTCAGGTTCTTGCGCTCATGGCGCTTAATGAAGAGCAGCACACGGATATAGGCAAAGAGGGCTCTAAGAAAATACATTTTTAAAAAACTCTGAAATTAAATCCCTAATCCTAATCCACTTACACAGTGTCCCTGGGTGTGGTAACTGCTGCAATGTAGAACCAGCGCCATCCTGGACGCACCAGCAGTGTGGTTATTAAGGTGGCATAAAGGGTGGCCACTCCATACCAAGGCCCTTGGTAGTAGAGGATCAGACCGGAAATGGCGGTCAGGACAGGTGCTAGGATCCACTGAAGATAACGACGGAAGTTGGATTTGGCAGGTGGTTTCAGGTTTTCCTGTTCGTTCATGGAAATGGATACCTACAAAGTCACAATTTTAGTATATAACTAAGATGCATGACTGAGAGAAGGAGAACAACGACTGCATCACTCATACGCCGCGTAAGCCCTCATAAGCGATACGGGTCTTAGATAGCAAATAGAATAGTCCCCCAGCCTGACACCTCCAGATGAAGTTGATTCAAAGCTTTTCCTGATCTTCAGCTAATTGCTTGTTGTTTAATTTGCACTCTAGCTACAGTAGTTCCATAACCCATTCCGCATCAATCAATTAGCACTTTATTTAAGCAATTTGCATACAAACAAACCAAAACAGTGGAAAGCAAACACACAGAAAATATATAGAGTGGTATGTGGACAAACAAGATCTAGTGGCCAAAGCGGTGACCATTCCGGCCGGAGGAAAGTTCTCGGAAGTGCATCAAGGCCTTCTTCTCGGCATCGGAGGCCAATCGGTTCGACAATCTGACCAGCACGCAGATGGTCAGCGCCGAGATGAGTCCCAGCATAAAGAACGCAACCTAGTTATGTGGTGCGATATATAGGATATAGTTCTATGATCTCTCTCTGTGTGTGTCCGTGGTCTTCGATTACCTTTTGCCAAATGGTCAGTCGGTGCTGGTTGGCTTTCAGCCCGCCCTCCTCCACCAACGGACTATCGTCGGTGCCCGTCATCATGGTATTCAAATCTCAAGCTTAACTCTTTTGACTCTTGGCGCTTCAATGGTTAGGCTGTTTGTTTTTTGGTTTTGTTTATTTTTTTGTTAAACTGACAGTTGGTTCGCAGAAGTAATGTAACATTGAATTTTGAAACGATTAAATTTCATAGGGGGCTCTCAAACTAGTCATATTGTTCCTATAGTTCAATAAGTATTTTAAGAAATCTAGTTCTCTCAAGAAACTTTGATGCCTCTCGATTGATGATTGGTTACATCGTTAGTACTACCTTAGGCTTTATTAAATGATAATTTGCTCCGAAGATAGGCAATATATACTTAGCTTAAAATCAGATCTTTCAACTTGTTTCCCCACTTCAAAATCCATTTATTTCAATAATCTCCATTGAAAACCATTCCAAGTCACCCTGATCTTGACTTTCAAAGTGTTTCTGACCAACTCCGCCGCAAGACATAGTTTAGGCTGCACTAATCTTTTATATAAAACCTGATTATCAGCTCTATCCGCACAGATGACCGATCGCATAATACTCGAGACCCAGACCTAGTCCCGGTTAAATCGGCGGGCCAAAAGTAAACTGGTTTCGGTTTTCAGCGGTTTTCGTCGATGTTTGTTTCTGATGGCAACGTGAGTATTATTTTGTCGTCAGATAAGGTTCAGTTTGGCAGCGAGGGGTGGGGCGGGGCAGGGCCGGGGGATCCACCCATGGAACAACAAAGCGAATCAAGCGCAAAACCCCAAAAAAATGTACATATGTTGACCACGCTCGTTCGAGTAGGTGAGCATTCTCGTATGTTATTTACCTGTGGGGGGTTCAAGGCCGTCGAACTTGAAGCGGGCGCAGCTCCACGATTATCCGCCGCATCAGCACCACCTGTAGTGGCCGCAGCACCACCATCAACCACGCCAGCGGTGCACATTTCGATTGATTTCGGACTTAACAGCACATCTACAGAGGTTGCAATCTGATGTTGAGCTCGGTTTGGACTTCAATTACCGCGCTGCTCAGGTGGCTTTTATTGAGATTTCTGGGCGGTTGCACGAAGAAAAAGACATTTAAGAATTAATTGAATGTTGTAGTCTTTTATGGATAATACAACATTAAAAAGGTATAGCGGGAAACCAATAAAAGAGCTGAGTTAATTTATGCTACTTTAGTATGAGACCTATAAAATAGCATCTGTACGAAAGTACTTTTAAAAGCACTTAGAAAAACTATTTATATGTTATTAATGTTTTGCAGAACCATGGTTTTTTAATTCTTCAGTTCTCGATACTTATATGCTTTACATGTTTGAATAAAAATATTCCACATATATATGCTGTTTGATATAAAATATGTATGCATTTCTCTATATTGCTTTGCTGTTAACTGGGGGCTCTTTTTTTTCTCAGTGCACTTTCGCAGCGAAATGATGGGTAATTAGGCGACATGCAGCACTCGGAAGGGGCAGGCAACCGACAACAGACAACAGACAGCAAACAAAAAGAGAAAAGGCGAAAAAGCGGATAAAAAGCCGAGGTAACGATGTGGGGAATTCGCAATTGTAGTGCACAGGTGACACCAGCAGAAGAGATGGAGAAAAATTGCCTTTTTTGACGCGGCCTGAATGATGCTGCGACGTTTTTGAGTTCAGCTTTTCAGCTATTCAGCGATCGTGGTCTCAAGGTGAGTTTTGGGGTCTGCTGCGGTTGTTTATGCGCGACGAATGGCAAAAGCCAAGTTGAGCGGTGCTACAGGTGGCCCATAAAGGCGTTAATGTATTTTAACTCAGTTAATGGAAGAGGCAATTAAAGTGAGTTTAGCGTTGGGGATGGGAAATGGACATTTGTTTGCTTGAAACGGGGTTACAAGTAGTTGAAGTAAATGAAGAATTCAAGAATTTAAAAACAAGTAAACGAAGTGAGTGAATAATATAAATCCAAGAGATACGAACAATATATACAGCTAAGCTAATTTGCATCAATAGAAACCCTGTTAAGCTAATGGCTCTTGTGTCGAACAATAATTCATTAAAATATGTTTAGCCCATTTCCCTTTCGGCTTGTTCGCTAATTTGCCAATGCATAAACATGGCTTTTACTCAGCCTGCGGCTGGCTCAAAACTTAAGTTTCAGTCCTCGTGTTGCAAATTATTTTTTACAACATTTCGCCCATGCAAACATTTAGTGTAGCTACTTCATCACTGTGGTTTTTCTGTTTTTGTTTTAGTTTTTGTGGCACACATATAGATGAACACATAAGATCGGCAGAGATCATTAAGAGATGCGGATGTTGGCGACGCTTCATCACTTTCACTGAAATCTTCTTCTCCTTTCTTTTGTTAAATTGCTTTGCCTTTTGTGGGTCCCCGCATCTCAAGCTCGGAACTTTCAGAGGATGGGGATTAAGAGATTCGAGATGAGATGTGGGATGCTATCAAATTGCGGCTGAAATTGCTGTTCACTCTATTAACTTGATGGATATATTGCACGCACAACCAGAATCGAAACAATCTTGATCTCGAAGGTCGTTTTTGAGGTATAGCGACTTTATTTAAAATACTTGTTGGGTTCCGAGCTTTAGGAAAATATCTTATCACTCTCTGTAGAAAGGGCGATCAACAATCACAAAAAGAGAATTATACATAAGAAGCACTTGAATAATAATACTTTCACAATTGTCAATAAAGGTGGAGTCCTTAATATAGAAATATCAAGTTTACACTATCCAAGTTTCACAGTTTCGTGGATATTTTTTATCATTTAATTTAATCACTCTTTCCGATGTTTTTAACCGATATTTGTATAGAATTTTACTTGATGTTTTTTGCAGTTTGGTGCGAGCTTAAGTCGGAGTCTAAGCCAGCGACGTCTTTCGGCCAACAGCTTCGTTCAGCAACTGGGCCCAAAAAGCTAACTGCCTCTGGATCCGTTGTTGCCGGAGCTCTGCCGCCGTTGACGACGACGTCGGTGGCAACAGGTCGCCGTCGCGAGCACAGATACACACTGGCACAAAAAGCCAAGCTTCGGGTCGAAGCTCTGCCGCTGAGCCAAGTTAACAAGGTGCTGCGGCTGTTCTTGTTGTTGGTGGCCGGCTGAAATTGTCGGTTGCGATTCTGCTGTGTTTGCACGTGATTATGCCGCATGCAACATGTGTATTGTTTCAATTGCCGTGCCTCTTAAGCGAGTTTCCTTTGTGGCCATTAACATGTCAACAACCACAGAGCGTCAAGAATGTGGCCATAATGGGGTAGTGGGGTTGCGAAGGGGGATGGGCGGTTGCAGTGGGTGGGCGCGGGGGAAGGTCGCGCGGAGTGGAGCGCACATTTAATTCAAAACACGTGTCTCGTATTCGTACTCTCTTTGTGGCTGTTGCCCTCGGCTTCTGCTTTGCGATTCTTTCCCTCGCCTTTCTTTCTATGCATAAGTGCACTGGGAGAAATCAGTTAACTCTTCACACGCATTGTTGTTAACCCAATTAGGTAGGTTGTTGAGGCATCTAGCCTGATTAAAGTAAAGCTTAGTTAAACCCATTCTATTGTGCCAATTAAAACATCATTAAACTGATAATCGCAACCATTTGTGGGCTTGTAGTTTGAAATGTATTTTTCGCGTGTATCTACAAAGTTCACATGTACATGTATCTTTGTACGCGCAATCGATGCGTTACCCCTATACCAACTCCTGCCCCCTCCCGCCGCGAAACTCCGAGGCAAGTGCAACGCAACCGTTTATTAAATATAATTTTGCATGCTCATTTCTTTGGCTCCGATCGGTAGCCATGACTGGGCTTAATTGTTATAAACAGTCTGTGGGACTGGGCGAGATAGATCCGCAGTGCTATAGCTAAGCAGTTTGGCTTGGATCATTGCAACTAGGTCAATTGTGGGTTGCCCAATACTTTTGGGTTTCCAGCTGAATGACAGCTCAAAATACTTGCAAGGCTCTTTTATTTGCCTAGAGCTACATTTATATCTAATACAACAAGCTTTCATATCGTCTAATCATATTACAACAAAGCTGAACTCACTTTACGAGATTATCGTTGTGGTTAATAGCGGCAATAATACGGGTATACGAACTCAAAGCTCTACTAAGGCAGTAATTGTATGAACTTCGACCTAACGAGTAATTGAATTGAATCACGAGAAGTATAGTAATATCAAGAACTGCTAGATAGATTGGTAAATTAGAGGCTTAATAGCAAAACCAGAACTTTCCCTTTAAAAATAGGTTTAGAAGTGACTGATTTATAGCTTAATTTCTGAATCCAAACTAAGCACTATGCATTCATAGCTTAATGTCCTTTACAAACTTGCCTTGTCCTTCGTCGGAACCACAATTTCATTGCCCATTCGGCTACCTGTGAGCCATAATTCATATCTGTCAACAGAAAGTTTCAAATGGCATTACATGGCTGTGGGAGCCCTAACAATTTTTATAGTTCCCGCCAATCAACAGCTCGTAGATACGCCAAGATACCAATAGCACCAGGCTCCAAAGATATGCCCGACATTCGATGGTCTTTTTCACACGTTTCCCAGCAGACATAAAGTGTCTGTGCAAAAAAGGCAGCCGCACATTTGTGCACTTTATATATATACTATGCATTTTTTTATATATAGCCTGGAATATATTTTAGCCTTCGGGGGCTTGCCCTTCGCCCTCCGCCCTTCCCTCTGTGCAGTTCAGTACTTGAGAAGGGAACTTCTGCCCGCGCTTGTGGATTTTGTCAAGTGGATTTCTGTCGAGTCTTTGAGATCATTAAAACAACATCGTTAGGGCGTCCATAATGAAGTACTAAAGAGGAACCCAAGAAGCAATCCCTCGACGACCAAAAGAAGCAAGTCCCCGAAATGAAGAATTCAATTTCAAGGCGATATTTTATGGGTCTAATGATTAGTTCTAGAGACGCACTGTCGCCTCCTTCGACTGCGACTAACGCAAATCCAGCAGATACTTTCTCATCCGACGCTATATGGCGTATTGTGTTACGCTGCGCATTTCATGGATTTGATGGATGCGGCCGTGAAAAGCGCGGCGTGGAAAACTCTCGTTCCAGCATCGACATCGATGCTCGTATCCATCAGCGGTGGCATGCATCATTTTTCGCCACCCAACCATTTATAAAGGGTATATAGGATGGGTTAGTGGTTTAAATAGATAAAGAAAATATATAGTTATATGATTTTATATAGTACAAGTTAGAAGGAAAATGATTCAGCTTTACAATATGTAATTTACTTAAAATGTATATAATTATAGCAAAAATTGCGCGATAAAATCTTTGAGTTTCTTATTATATGTGCGTATCCGTTCACTCCTTATCTAGTTACCTACAGGGTATGTCCGTATTCGACTCCATCCCTTACAATTGGAATTTTGTGTGTTCTGCCGCCATCGAATCTTGTTCTTCTCCATCCAAATGCCTATGTGTATGGCCGCCTTTGGGGACGCTCCCGCGCTGTCAGAAATTAATCTTTCCCTTTCGCCAGATGTTGCCTTCTGCCGGCTGCGGTTGGCCAAGGGGGGGGGGGCGCGGGGGAGGCAGGATCTTGGCGCAAAGTGTCAAGCGTTTACATCAGAGATGATCGGGTTCCCAGAACAAGGAATTCACCATTATTAATCTTTTCATTTTACATCTTTACTCCTTTGTTATGCTGGATATAGAAGAGTATCTGGATATCGTAATCTTTTAGTAAGGATCAAGTGATTTGATATGGGATAGCTAAGATCACCTGCTATATCTTTGAGTTAACCAGCTTCATTGGCAATTAACTATCATATCTAGAATATATTTTATTAATTTGAAAGCAATTTCTCATCTTCGAAGGGATTTCCTAAACAATTTTCCCTTTGAATGCGACCACATTGATCTTGGACACAGATCGTTTTGATCTTTGATCGCGATTTTCCTCGGCAGTTGGGAAAGCGTTTTACTTACTTCCTGAATGGTTTAGGGACTCGTGAGGGGTGGGGGAGTCAACAGTGCTGCCTGCGGGCCAAGTCACTAAAATGTTTTTATGTAAATAAACAAAAGTTTGGCTTCGGTTTTCCCTCCTCCGCCTTTGTTGTTGCAGCCCGAGATGTTCCTTTTTGGATGTAGACCGCCGTCGTTGTTGGGCTTTTTTATGGATTGTTTTTTGTTTATGGACAACTACAGTCGGGGGTGTGTGTGTGTCTGTAAGCAAGTTGCTTTTTATGTGCTGTGCGCATCTTCGGCTGAAAAAATATAAAAGCAAAATATTTATGCGACCGATGCGAGGCCCAGCCCGCCCGTCTGTCCCACCGTCCGGAATCGGATCCATTCCGGGATGGCAACGGGGCGGATGAGTGAGCGAGATGCCCGTAGTAGCGATCGGCTTTGTGCTACCCCTTTTTTCACGCCTCCAGGCAATTACTTCGAGTCGCATACCCTGCAAGTTCTACCGAACTTGTATATATATATTCTTATGGTTTTTCATAGTATTCATTTTTTCATTCACTAGCTAAGCAGATCGTAGTTACTCACCAATCATTGTATTTATATATTACTCTTATTATGAATGCATTTTAAGTTCTTTTGTCAATACAAATATCTCGATTTAATAATAAATATGTGTATTAAGGTAAGTGGTATTAGGAGAACGGATTATAAAGGGTAACTCTTCGTCGAGCAAGTTGATCTTTAAGTTTTATTCACTTGTCTTTTTATGAACTTCCACGCACACACACAGCTGGCTCATAAACAAACATTTGCGTACACATTAATATATGTATCTTGTAGATGCACATTCAGTACATTAGCTGGGCTTTTTGTTATTGTTGCTGATGGACAGATCGGCCGACTTCATCATCGGTGGCCATTAGTCAGCGCTGTTCCCCCGTCCCTCCCCCTTACCGATCCCCCCTGAGATCCACTCCCCCATGGCATCTATGAACTTTGATCGCTGATTGATTGGCCAAATGCACTCGAAAATGCAGGCATCACCTCCACGAAAGAAGGCGCGCAGATCGATGATTTTAATTACTTGAGCCGTTGAGCAGTTTGCATATCTGGTTGTTGGTGCAATCGTTGCGTGAACCAGATGTTTTTGCCCAGGAATGAGGGTGCCGAGATGGGTGTGGCAAGGGGGGTTGGGAAACTGTCCAGAGGATCCATTCAAAAGTAACAATTCCATTACTGAATTGCTGATATTCATATATCTTATATAGCCGAAGTTTAAGCTTTGCGTACCCCTTTATTGCCGATTCTACGCCCATGGAAACAGGACTGGGGCTGCCAGCTTCCCACTGGCAATCAATCAGCGGGGCACAAATGAGTCTGCGAATGGGTCACAACAATGCACTGGGATCTCCAAGTGGCCGGCAAGCGCTTCCGTTTCGTTTCCTCTCGTCTGTCTGTCTGTCTGGTTTTACTTTGAAATCGGAAACGCTTCGTATAATTTTTGGACACACCGTTTTGACTTTAACATGGACACGGACACGGTCATCTGCTCGTCTGGGAATGGCTAGGGGATCTCGAATGCGTATGGGAATTCGCGGCTAAAAGCGGGTAAATCACATTTCTCAATTTTGCAAGGCATTCATTGGAATGCTAAAAGTAGCTTTTATGAAGTGTATTTATTCGCAATTTGATTCATTTTCATATCATCATAACATATTCGATTTAAGATTTAATATGGCTTGCAAGTGGAATGACGTTCTCAATATGATTTGTTGTTATCAATAGTCTTATATTCCATTGAACCAAATCGTTTGTAGGTATTTTTCCGCCTAATGCACTTGCAACCTGCTTCAAAGATATATTTCCCCATGACATCGGACTAAAAACTCAACCAAAAAGTGGGGGAATTTCGGCTTTATTAAAGTATTAGTTCCAGTAACTGCAATTACAGAGTAGAGTTTCCGCAGAACATTGTTTTTGTTCAGCCCTCAAAAGGAAGAAATTGGGATCATATATGAAGGGAAGCACCTTGAGGATCCAAGTGGAGAACTGAAGTGAGTAGGGACACACAGCTACCTAAAATTGGGAGACACAAAACTGTCAACGCCCCCTCTCCGACTCATTCGACTCATTGGACTCCTTCGACTCATTGGACTCCTCCTCCACTCTCATCCTCTTTCGACTGCGTGTAATTCCAGGGGTTTTTTAAGAAGTACTGGAAGAGCGGCTCAAATGACAGGGGTCATAAATCCAGCGGCTAAATTTAGAACGTGCAGAGGGTGGAAGGATCGCCGCAGGACGAGTGAGCTCTGTGCCAGGACCGAGGATCAGGGACCTAGAGCCATTGGCATTGCCTCTTTATGTGTGATTTTAACTAAATTCTTTTTTCGCAAGGCTAATTCCCACACATGGTAATCAATGGCATGTGCTATGCGCCAGGGGACTGCAAATCTAGCTGCGCAGCAAAAAGGACCTCATGCCGAGGGACAAACCGTTTTTCGATTATTTTCCCAACATATGTGTGGGCGAGCGACTCGAGTCGACGCGCAAATGAATTGAAAACAATGCCAGGATGCGTGTCCGTGTCCTTTGCCACTATTTTCCCTGCCCTCGCTGACTCTCGGACGGAATAGGCGCCGCCAGTCCAGAAGTCGTGGAATCTACCATTCGGCCTCCGCCATTCCGATTCATTCATCAGACATTCGAAAATGGGCGTTCTGGCAACCAATACTCGTATAAATCAATTGTTCTTCAAACCCATCTATCTCTATCTCTCTCTGTTCTCATGATTTCTCTTTCATTTGTGTATAGTTTTCCGCCTTAATTAGATGCGGAAATTCTTTGGAAATTCGGCGTTTGTTATACGACTATTGCCAGGAATATAAAATGGTGATTCGGGTTTATTGATCTGGCGGCCAGCTAGCCATTCGCTTGATAAATGGATTATTTGGACAAACAAGAGTTGGAAAAACATACTGATTCTCAAGAGCGTGCATTTAGTTGAAAGATGCATTGTGTTGAAAGATGCATTGATTAGAAATCATAGGATAAATATTTTAAATTAAAAACGGATATATTTGTATATATTTTATATATTTGTACTTATATATTATTTAGTGTAATGAATACACTTGAAATAATGCAAATTTTAAGTAGTATATTTGCTAGAAAATTTAAATTCTTATTTCTCACCGTTTACAATTTTTGTGGTTCTGAGTAATTCTATTGGCTTGGAAATAAATCAAAGATTTGTATACAGTATGTGCCGATGTGCGGAGTACTAAAAAGTGTTAAGTGGATCATTTCCCCACTTTTCCTATCTCTAAATTCCTTTTCAAGTTTGATGCCTCGAAATGCATGATAATCTTTGTGATACTTTCCCCTAATATGTTTTAACACTTTGAAATGAGCACGCCCCAACCACACGAACACGACAACCTGTCAACATGGATGCGATATGCCAATTTAAGCAGATCTAAACACAAATCTAAATTTGTATCTACAGATACGAATGTGTTTGCATCTTTGGTAATATCCGAAATAAGCAGTGTACAATGTATGTGGAGCGGAGAGCACTTTCGAGCACCGGGAGCTGTCATTTAAAAAGCAATTAAGTCAACAACTGTGAACGAGAGCGATCTTGGCGATTTCAGGCCTTTGATGAGGAGGAGTCCGGTTCCAGGCCCCCAAAAGACGGCGACTAAATTATCTGACTGAGCTAATTATGAGCATTTTAAGCACGCATTTTGGCGACATAAATACTTTGCTCAACTATATATTCCGCTGCCCTGGTATACTTTGTAAACAGTTTTTATGTTTTCGAACATAAATCAACCGGATGTGGATGTGTTGCTCCATCGCGGGACCGCGTATCTGTATCTGTATATGTATCTGTATCTGTTCGCTTCTTCCCATGAACAGCGAGTTTCTAGAGGATGCAGTGTGCGCGTATCTTGCAGATACATAAAGTCCGTCAGTCCGTCTGTCTGTCTGTTGGCGGAATGACGTTACGCTCTAAGTATGTCGACGTCGCTTCGATTGTCTCCGCTTCAAAAGACAAAAGTCCAGATCTCGAGGGGACCGACCCCCCCAGCGAAGACATTTTCGCGCCCAATTTAGTGGCCCCTCCAATCGAAAAGCGCGGCGGAGTGGAGCGCGATGAAATGAATTGAAATGCAAAATGGCGTCTGGTTTTGTTCATGGCGTTTCTTTGTTTCTTGGCTTGTTGGCTTTTTACAATTAATTTAGTTTAGACTATGACATTAAATAGGCATTAACAGTAGGTTTTAGGCTTAGACATCTAATCATCTAGTCGACACGTATATATGGAAAGCGTGACAGAGAATTGAAGAGTGAGAGCGCCAGGGCTCTGGAATTCACACGATAGTTGCTGCTGGAAGCCCCTCCCGGACAGGACTATAGCTATAGTGTCCTGATCCGCCGCTATGCCTTCTGGTGCTGCGCGTCGCCCTCCATGCGCCACACCCCGAAAAGATAACTCAGCTTCTCGGGCGGGATGATGGGTGCTCCGTTGGCCTTGCGCAGGCACTTCAGATCGGCCTCGGCTCCATTGGCGGCGGCACTCAGGAGGGAGCTGGCTGATCCGTAGGCCGAGGGCGATCCCTGGGCCTCCAAGGCCTTCAGCAGGGATATATCACTCGAGCTGAGCATGCGGCACAGGAAGTCGATGTATCTGCAAGTTGGTGAAACAGAGTTCGATTAGTTACGAGTTTCGATTCAATTTATCTAATTATTATTAAAGGCTTTTAAGTATTATAAAGAAGAAAACTTGATCTTCGAAAGATATATTACCTTGTGGCCAGTTTGAGGGTCTGGATCTTGCTGAGCTTGTCGCTGGGCAGCGTGGGGATGATCTGCTGCAGGGACTTGAAGGCGTCGTTGAGGCTCTGGGTGCGCTGGCGCTCCCTCACATTGGCCATCACCCGCTGGTTGCTGAACTCGTCCGTCTCCTCCGTCTTGCTGGGCTTCCGCTTCAGCCGGCGACGTGGCTTGCGGAAGGCCTTTCCGCCGGCATCGGATCCGTCCAGCAAGCTGCCGGCACTGCCATCATCCGCCAAGCAGGCGGGCGACATGACTCCTCCGTTGAGATCGCTCACTGAACTCAGGGCATTGTGGCGGGCGTACTCCATGTCATCCCGATCCGAGCTGGAGTAGGCACTGCCGTTCAGCGAGTTGGCCGGCTCGTAGCCATCGTAACTTTGTCTGTAGGCGTTTTGGAAGTGCATCTGGGCGTGGCTTTGCTGGTGCGGCTGCTGCTGTTGCTGCTGCTGGGACTGCTGCTGCTGGTTGTTGTAGAGTGGCAGGAACACCTGGGCCTTGTGCTCGGGCAGCTCCTCGTCGGGGAAATCGAAGTGGGATTGCGGGGAGGTGCACGTGCTCTGGACGCCAGGACAAGACTGAGCCGAGGCCACCTCGTCCACGGTGGTGGGCAAGTAATCCACATAGATCTGTTGCTGGTGCTGTTGCTGCTGCTGCTGGTGGATTAGCTTCTTGTGCTCGGGCTGCATGACCAGTGATCCCCCGGTTTGGCAATCGTAGTCGCCACTGCTCCTGGCCCTCTTGCCGTGCTCGTTCCAGGAGGAGCCGCTGCTGGTCTGGGCATCGAAGCCACTCGGATTGTTGCCGGAGCTGGTTGTGTTGCTGCTGGTGTTGTTGTTGTTCAGCTCCAGACTGGCGCTCTGGGCACTCTGGTTGCTGCTGGTGCTCAGGACCTCGTGGCTGGGTATGTTGTAGTCGGTGTCCTCCAGTTCGGTAATGCCATAGGCGGCGTACTCCGAGGGCAGTGGGGCGTACTGGGTATGCTGCTGCTGATGGTGCTGCTGGTGGTGCTGGTGGGCGTGGAGGTGCTGCTGCTGGTGCTGCAACTGGTAGCCGGACTGCATGTAGGCCTGCTGCTCCACCTGGATCAGCTTGATCACATTGTTTTGCAGCTCCATGATGTTGGGCAGTGTGGGCTTGTAGCTTATGTCCAGCAGCACTTTGGGCGACACCGAGCGAGTGCTCATCATTTGATGTGATCTTGCTGAGCTTTTTAGCGCACTTCTTTTTAGTTCGAATTTGTTATATCTAACAGTATATTGTTATTTCGGAACTGTATAACTCCGTGGATATTCTTCACGCCCGCGCTTTGCTGGATCGATCTGCTCGCACGCACTGACGGAACGCAACTGACGCAGGATCCTTCCGGCCATTGCTCAAATTGACATTTTGCGGCTGCTCGACGGCCATTCGCTGCCGCCGCTCTATCGTCGTCCCGCTCGCTCGCTAGTCTTGCCATCCCGCTCCCACTCAATGGCGGAAGCTGCGGCATCGGCAGGTATGACGTCAGGCGGCGGGGGATTTCGATTTTCTCGAGCGGCAGCGGCGGCTGCAAAACGAAATACAGCAAATGCAAAACTAAATTGAAGAGAACCTTGACTCGGCGCTCTGGATTTTTCTTTTTCTCTTGGGTTATTCTTTGGGTTTTCTCTCGATCTGGGAAAATGCCTGGGAAATATGCGTGTTGGGATGCGGGACGGGGAATACGAGGAGAATTGTCGGCAATTTTTGAAATATTTTACTTGTTGATTCAAAAAGGGGATTGAGAATATCTTTGGATCGGCGGGAATTCATAGAACAGAGTTTCTAAGTTTTGAAAAAGTGCATTCAGAGTAATGATACATTTTGTTTATAACATATTCTGAAAATTTCAGTCTGGTAAAAAAGATTTTGATGTCCAATTCCCAGTCGAATATTTAGTAAACTTCACTAAAAGTTGTTATTTGCAGCGTTCGTTTAAGTTTATACAAGATTTTTACTAAAAACTTGAAATAATATGGAAAGAAGTTGTATTATTTTTGTAACAAAAATTAAAGGCCTTGCTAATGAATTTCTCCCCAATTTATTTATGCATAAATCGATTATATGTTATATCTATCTGATTGCATATTTACCCAATCAACTTTGCTGTGCGAGGATTTTCCATATCTATATGTTTTGGAATTTCAGGAATTTCCCAGGAAACAAGCCGAAATGTTTAGACGCTTGCCCATCGAAATCATTCCGCTATTATATAATCATCAGTTAGTTGCCAACCATCGTAAAGCGTGCAAATCCACAAGCTTAACCGAGGGGAACTCCACGAAAAGGTTTCATTATGCCTAATTAGTGAATTCCCACACACACGTACCGAGAAAATATCAGGCGAATGCCGCTCCGAGCTCCGAAAATCCAGAAAAATACGAGCGAAAAGTCAAATTTCCGGATATAATTATCTGCCTGCCTGCCGCGGCCAGCAAAAATCGGGTATTTTTGTATTAATGCAGAGCGCGAACTTCCGCTGGAAAAAACCACGATCGAAGATCTCCGATCGCAGTTCGCCGATCAGCCGGCTTAGGTAATAGCAAAACCCAGGTCTCGAAATGGTCCCCTTAGAAAAACCACCAACAGGGTTTTGCCCTGACCCACAACTACCTGGAGTTAGGAGCTTGGACATGATGAGCAATATGATTTACTGCCCTCAGCACATTTATTATTATTGTAATAAAACAGAAAGTAATATAAGCTTGAATTTCGGTAATTAATGCAGAAATATACTTAAGGATGAGAATATTTTAAAAGTAAGAGAGAATTTCGTGCTCTTATTGGTCAAAAAGACAAAATATATGTTGCCAACTTTTTGGATAATGTGTAGAAATATATTTAAAGAAAGTAAATATTAAGGCACGCCTGAAAGTATGCATTGAAATGTGTGTCTTAAATGCAATTTTAGAACATGCCTTAAAATTAGACATCTGTGAAGTAGCTCATGTGAATATAACTTAAGATAACTTAAGGACATGTATTTCTTGTTTCACTTAAAATACAAATTATTTTAGTAAACATATCTTGCCTTTATTTTCCCTGGCAGATGGCGCCACAGTGAGTGCAGCAATGCTGTAGATACAACCATTCAAAATGATCTTAATGTTCAAATTGGACACGCTGCAGTCACGTAGTTTATTGATTTCAATTCCGTTTACGAGCCCAAATCAAACGAAAAAAAAACCAAATGAGAGAGAAGCTGGAAAAGGTATTTTGCGTATTACTTTTTTTCACGGATGCTGCTTCTGTTTTTCATCTCTTGTCGTTTTTTGCTGCTCTGCGTGGTGCGATTGCCAAACGATTTCCAAGCGGACCAACTTTCCATTTTGACAATGCTCTAATCCTGCCATCGCAAAAACCATGTGTGTGGCAGTGTTTGCGGAGCGTGAGAAGAAACTTTTGGTGCACGTAAATCTCGCTCGACAATCAATTAAAATTAAAATATTTTTTGCCTGCCGAGCGCGCAGCGTTGTCTACATATTCGAATTGACTTTTGATGATGTATCACGATTTATTGTTACCAAAAATGGTCGTCAAAGCGCGTGGAAAAGTGGATCAGGTAGTCTGGCGACGTCTAACGGGTTGGGTGCTGGGATCAAACGGGGCGGCGAGCGGTCGGCGGGCAAACTCCCACAGCTTTTGATCTTACAGTGGAAATACCCTACATCGGATAGGCATTCCTGCATCTGATCATGAGCTCTCTTTCATGCAGTCTATAAACTGTCGGTTTGAGTATATACTTATGGATCTTAGTTTTATCCTAATTTATCCAAATGATATTTATGAAAATTCTTCTGCCCAATTTATTAACCAAAACTCATTTAAAATTATAAAAATTTCTTAGGAAAGGTTATATGTACATAAATAGATAAATATTTATTGTACTGTGACCACCCTATAGTATGCAGACAGTGAGGTTGATTAGCGCATACTAACTAGATTAAGCGAATTTCGAGTGTGCTAAGCTGGCAAAAATCGTGTGCGATGCAGCCTCTGCGATTAGGAATAAGCCGCTTGATGGAAGCCGCGGCTGCTGTCAGCGAGTGCTACAAAAAGTATCTTGCGCTTGTGTTAATTGCTCCCACTCACCGCACACACATGACCCACCTGCCCCACCTGCGCCACCCCCACCCCGCGTTCAAGGGGCCGTCAGCCAATGAAATCGCTGGCGCCAAACACCTACACTTTGAGCTTGTCAAGCTTCTATCTGCGTGTGTGTGCTGCATGTTAATTAACAGCCAGCGCAAACACTCACACCTACACGAGTGGCAAAAGCGCTCACACACACGCACACACTGGCGAGCATGGGTGGGGGCTCTCACACACACAGGCGCGCGAGTGTTGACCACCCAATAACATAAGCGCCAACTTGTCATTTTAGCCTAGCTCCACCTTAACTAAACAAACAAACAATGTGGTGCACACACACCAGCAGACGCGCGCGCGAATGTGAAATGCGTGTGCGAGGTGTGGTGAGTAGCGAGCGCCAAAGCTCACCACGCTCGGGGAGCCAAAGTTGGCGGTTAAAATTCGAAGAGCTCAGAGCAAGTTTGCTCCGCGCCGCGTTCAAACGTGCTACGTGCGGGAAACGCTTCTTTTCCCCTCGCTTTTAGCTCACATCCATGCTCAGTTGAATTGGAACAATAACAATAATAAAGAGTACAAAGATTATGATATGATTATAAAATATTAGTTGACATATTCACTGCGCGTTCCATTCCGTTTCGTTCCGCTGCGCTTTTCCAACCGGCGTTTCTGCGCATGCGTGCGTGCTTGCACTGCGTGCTGCAACTTAGTGTTTGTGTTGGTGCGACGCTTTAAATGGCGTTTTAAGTGAAATTAAAATGACGGATGTGCTGTAATTTGCACACTCACGCTCGCTCGATAAATACAACAACAACAGCAGCAGCAGCAACAACAACGAATGAAACCAAGAATCCAGAGGAATAAATAATAGCAAACACAACACAACCAACACACGCCGTTTGGTGGGGCGTTGTGTCCGTAGCATGTGCCTCAGTTGATCGAATTAAGTGCGAGTTTTATAGCGCCCGCGGGACCGGGAACTGCAATTGACTGCCCAACCGGAAATGCAAGCTCCCAACAACAAGTGTAACACCCCCGCCCAGGAAGCGTCGGCAATAAGTGCTAATAAGTGAGCCGCAGACTATAGCTAAAACCGGATGCAGGGCCACTAGTAATTGCCAGATTCAGTTATCACCCTGCCTCGTTCAATTGGAAAAATCTGTTGGTTTTCGGTGCTCAGTTTAATTTTTATTTTTTTTTAGTCATGCCTAGGCGGCTCATCACATATTTGCCTAAGTAGCTAAGCAACTAAGTAATTTCGTCACGCACTGCGCGCGCTGCATTCGTTACCCCACAAAATGCGGCTTTTGCTTCTGCTACGGTTGCCCCCCTCCCCGCAAAGGGTAGCCCCCCGCCACCGAAACGCATAAACAAGCTGCAAATTAAAAAAAAAAATAAAACTAAATAATACAAAGAAGCGCAGAAGGTTAAAAAAAAGGGTAGACAACAAAAACTCAAGGTGCGTTGCACTCGTTTTGTCATTGATTCCGCGGATGCGAAATAGCATGCGGCAGTTGCAGGCAGAAAAGAGCACGGGCAACAGCTGCTGCGACAAAAGCCAGGCCAAAAGCAAAAGCAACGGCCAAAACCAAAACAGCGATTATTTCAGGCATCCGCCTCCACCTTCCCACCACCCCCTCCCTGCCAAGCCCGGTAACAGAAACAGAAACCCTTGCTGCTGCCTGTCTTTTGTAACGTGGCCAGAACGTTGCCGGGCAATTATTATTTTGTAAGACGTTTTACAATTTAATGGTTTTCATGGTAAGTACACCGATGCGAACGCCAACGCCATATGCCATGTGCTCTCCTTTCTCGGCCACCTCTGCGACCCTGTCAGCCGAAAGTTTGTTTTGGCAACTCGCGGGTTGCGGGGTCACGAAGGAGTCAAAAGAGGATTGCGGGGGAGCCGAGGGCAGGGGGCTCTGGCCAACACCAACCTGTTGCAATTCGACGCGAAGAGGGGCATTGTACGACTCTTAATTCCCTGTTTCTGCTTCTCTTTGCAGAATGGACTTGGATCCGACCCTCTGTCAGCAAAGGAGGTGAGTTCCCAGATTAACTATGGTCCGGGCGACCAGGAGAGGTTCACAATATAGTTCTATATACATATATAATTATTTATATATCCCACGGTCAAATGAGGCTTAGTAAAATTAGAATAGAAACTCATTCTAACTCATTAGTACCTTAAAATTAGAGATCTTCTGTAGTTTAATTGCAACTGCACCCAAGTTATTTCGACGCAATCTTTTCCGCACCTAACTAATTGTTATTGGCTGCAATTTGACTTAAATTTCAGTCAAGTACAGCTCATTAGGGCCCATCGGTTTCATGAGCCACAATTACCACCGAAAAAAGTGTCCATCAATTAAGAGCGAGAAGCGTGAAATATTTTCATGTTAGCGATACACTTCGGCCATTCGAAATGGCAAATGCGTAGGAATTCCCAGTGGGCCAATTCGTTTGGTTGCCCCATAAAACCCATCCCATCCCAGTCCGTCCCATCAGTCGCCTCAAAGGCAAAAGCCGTCAGCGGAAAACGGGGAGCAGAATACCACATACCAAGCGTAAGACAATCCATAAAATTGAGTTCCATCGGATCCACGCGACGCTGGGGGAAATCGGAGCCAACTAATGTCCCGGCCATTCCCGATCGTTCTATCAATTGCGGCGCCTATGAGAAATTTCAGCACGTCCCAACACAAATTAGCAGATCGGAGGCTGCAGCGCCCCATAACAATATCATAAAGCAGTGGGTTTGGGGCAAGACGGGTGGATCGGCATCGGAATTGGAATCGGAATCTATATAACAATAAATCAGCGCGGGCAATTAGAGGGTAAAGTGAATGGGGGCCCAGAAATATAAATATAAATACCTTTGGACAGGGGCCAACATCAGTCGCATATCAATTGCAATCTCCAGCGTCGATCGCCGTCTCCCATCTCCCATCTCGAATTCGATCTCGATTTCGATCTGGATCTGGATCGAGATCCAGATATCGATCTCCGCTGCCGGCCAATGAAGTTGTTGTTGTCAATGTTGCGGGCTATAAAGCGGACTGCAAAGAAACCCAAAAATGCCCCTCGGCTGCCATTCGACACAATCGAAGACAAACTATCTAATCTAATGCTGGCAATGAGCATTTGTTTGTTTAAATAACTGCATGGCAGTAAGCGGCGACAGCGGTTAACAACTGCTCACATCGCGTGGCCAAGTTCTGGGTGCTCCCCCAACCCGACCCCTCCAATTGGGGGGACCCCTCTTGGCCACTCGAGCTTCTTTTCGCCCACTCGCCACTGACGTTTTTTCATAATTTGCGCTACAAGCCTGACAATTGTCGTTGTTGCCCACTGGGCACACATTCTGCACTCTGCATCCATGGATGCTGACTTGGTTGTTCGCCGTCCTGGTTGTCGGTTGTCCCCGCTGGTTGTTGGTGTTGCCGGCGTTGTTCGCGACCGTGTTGTTGGCATCAGGCTGCCTGGCTGCCTGGCTACCCTGCAAGTTGGGTTAACCACGTTGACTGGTCAAAAGGATAGCTGAGAACTGAGGTTGTGACCACTTGTATAGCATTATTGGACTGGTTGCCCTTTGAGCAGATTTAGCCATTATTCAAATAGGCAAGGAGTGATCTTAAGTTTCATAACCAAGTGATTAGTCATGGTCGAAAACACCCTTAAAATAATGTAATAGAGTAAGCCTCATTTAAATAATACTGCAAAGTGTTGGCTCTGACACCCCATCCCCCGCAAAAAATGCATATGCAGTGCCAAATTAAAATTTATCCATTTTATAGCGCTGCGGGCAGCTCATAACTGTTTCTTTGTTATTTTTCGCCGCTTTTAACATTGTTTTTTTTTTTTTTTGGTTTTTATTGCCGTTAGTTTATTGGCTAAAGATTTCGTAAGCACATGAAATGAGCAACAATTGCGGTTTTTCGGTTTCTTCCCACTTATCTGGCCCGATCTCCCATATGGAGTAAGCCAGATATCGACGGAAGTCATTTGCGGTGGTTCCAGCTAGATGAATTCAATAAGCAAACAGCTCCCAAGCACGCACACTCCACTCCAGTCCACTCCACACATTTCCCTAAAACCCCCCAGTGAACTCCATGTTCTCGACCATCCAACACTTTCGCCCATCAACAACATTTTGTCAAACTTGATTAGCACTTGATTGGCCCGAGCAGAGCTTATGACTTTATTGTTCGACTGCATACATAATGGGCTATACTATACTATACTATACTATATTGAATCTTCCCCGCCGCCCAGCGATAAACAATATTGATGACGATGTCGATAATCTTTAATTTCTTTCCGATCCACAGGCAGAGGGCCCTCCGGTTCAGGTTGAACCAGTTGATCTGAGCTTACGTTCGCCGCGCGGTAAGTTGCTAATTATACGCTATCTAAGTTGACTCAACCTGAACTTGCATGCCGACTGGGCCGAAAACAATTAATCAATGGTATGGCCGCCACAAGTTGATCACTTGAAAACAAAATCAGGTCATCGCCAGTTAGAGAACACCGAATGTCTAGAAAAATGAGGTACAAGACCAACTTGCATTTCTTCTCTAATGAAGTTCGACTCTTTTTGGGCCTAAAGTGCTGAAAAGATGTTCCCGGGAATACCAATGGTGGGTGGAGTGAAAGCTGAAAACAGAAAACATATTTCAATTATGGGGATCTTGAACTCTTTATATTAGAGAAATGTAGTGCAAAACTTAATCTACCTAAAACTTAGATTTCTATCGAGGAATGTAATATTCAATGAATAACCCATAACTATGGGCAATAAAACTCTAGATAATAGGGAACCAAATTAAATATTGGCCAAATTAATAACAATAACAAATACCTCCGCTCTAATCTATGATATTTCATCGGATCGTAAAAGAGATATTCTTGATGAGCAACAAATGGTGAGCAAACAAAATCCAGTCGATAGGTAAGACCGCAGCTCGTTGGAAACGATACGGAGATGTATGTTAAAGATTTCTATCAGCATTTATATCAACCTATGATCACACTCCTCCCATCAAGAAGACAAAACACTGAATTCCTCAGATCTCCTACGGCTTCCCCACTCCCACCGCCCGTGGATCGGGGGCCGAGATTATCCGGCAATCTCGCAGACAAGCTCGAACAAAGGGGGAGACAAAACGTTAGTCATTGCCTAATGCTCATCAGGCGGAGCCATTCATACGTGAAAGCCTGATGAGTATCGCCGTGTGATCATCAGCAGATCGGTTGTGGGCCCATTAGGCTCATGCTGATTCCGCTGCGAGTACCGCTCTATATCCGACGCCCAGGAACCTAGGAACCTGACCCACAACAAGTGGCTGCACATTTGGTGGGGGTAAGTTCGTGTTGGTTTTAGCCACTTGACCGATCGAGCGATCGCCCGACCAGCCAACCACCAACTGTTTGACCATTTGACCTTTGCCAGCCTTTCTCTTTGCCTCGATGTGTGCGAGATATGTGTGTGTGAGTGTTCGAAGTTAACAGCAACGCCCCGAAAACCCGAAAAAGCCACAAAAAGTTGACTAGATAAATAGATGGTTAGTTAAACGCCATCCCAGCCGTAGGGTGCCCAGCGGTACACCTAATTTAATTAAGAAGCCAGAGAGCTTACCTTAAATGGCTATACAGTAAGATTAACAGCTAAAAACCGAGCTCCACTCCGTCCATTAAAGATATCCAAGCTAGAGAGCTGGACACGAAGCCGGAGCTAAGGCTCGAGCCGAAAGTCAAAAAGTTGTTGTCTCGCCGCGCATATTAATCAATTAGGCATGATATTAGTGAGGGCATCATTAATTTTGTCAATGCGCTCACCTGGCCACAATAGCTATTTGAGAAGCGCATAGAGAGGCGGCGACACCAATCTCTCATGCTAATGGTTTATGGCGTGCTACCAAAGCGTCCACAGGTCCCCAGTTCCACAGGTTCGCCGGTCCGCGGGTCCAGTGATCCACAGATCCGTGGAGAATGTGTTAAATAGCGTTAAAATTTGTAAAACAAACGGCACATAATGGTCCGGGCTAATTTCTAACCTTAACGGTCATCACACAGAAACTAAAGCCATGCCACCCGAGCCGAGATTTTTCGGCACACATAAATTATGGGCTTTAAATAATTATGCAATTAGCCAGCGCAGCGATAGATAGCCTCAAATTGCCAATGAATGGAGGGCAAAGCGGCCAAAAGGCCCCAGAACGCCGGAGACAGTGCCAAATTCCCACCAACTCTAATTGCAGTGCCCAGAAGAGGTGAGAGCTGGGAGCTGAGAAGCTGGAGCTGGAGCTGGAGCTGAAGCTGCAACTACAACTTGATTTATTTAAGCTACCCAAACAGCCCATAAATAAAGCTGTTGAACTAGCCACCATTCCAGGAGTGGGCAGAAGGGTGGAGCCCCAAAGATCGGGCTGGAGAGTCTCCGAGTCGAGCCTGGGACATCCACGGTGCCTTGCCCAAAAAAAAAAGAGCTGGTAAAAACAAAAAACACAGCCCAACATCGTACAATCCCACACCACCGCCGGAGCCACTGCTCCACTGCCGCACCACCAAACCACCGATCCACCAAACCGCCTAACCACCGAGCGATCGGCCTCTCGCCACTCAGGGGCATAGGCTTTCCAGGTTAAGTAGATGCGGCGACACGCGGGCCGATCCAGCGAGCGAACGACCTTAAGACGAAGATCCCAGCCCGAACTGGGCGGCGGCGGCGCGGGAGCGGGAACGGGAGGGGATCCGACCAGGCGACGATGTTGGAGCATCCACGGCATCCATCGAATGATATGCAACATTTAGTGAAGTGCTCGAGTACCAAGCATCTTGGGCTGGGGCATATTGATGGCAAGGTGAAAATGTGACGGGCAGGTGGGCGCATTGGAAGCATTGGGGAATGGGTTTAGGAGAAAATGGGAACCGTGATCAAAGCACTATTGGATCGGTAAAATTCAGTGGACTATTTAGTAATCATATCTAGACTAACGTGACGGATACAGGGCGGTAAATCAACCGGAGACTACCGAATATTATTATTATCATAATATTATCATAACTCATTCCATTGGGCTTGTAATCTGTGGATGAAGGTGCTTAAATGGTTGGAATCTCTTAAGTTCATACTGACTGCCTAATAGATGCTACGATGACTATTTTATAGAGAAACCTACCGTCTAATCCCATGCAATTTGTTCCCAATGCTGCACTTCATCGATTGCGATTCGGGGGGAATCTGGCTGGGGCTGCTGATTTGGCAAATGCATCTGCTGCTCCCTCAGCGATAGTCAACTGAAGCCAGATCTCATAATCGCTGGCGGCTCCCAGCGACCTGGAGATTGGAGGCTCCACCAGCAGGCCTCGCCCAGATCCACGAGATGCCCCAATCCCAGATCCCGCACAATGCGATTCCGGAAGGAGAGAAGCGGGGGGAGCTGCAGATACCCACATCCAAGCGGATGGGCGTGTGGACGGTCGGCGGTGATTGTTTTTTAATTATGCCTCGGCTGACACCCGGGCGGGTTGACCATTCGAGATGGGCAGATGGTCTCGGGATCGCGGCCTGGAACCGCAGTGAAACTGGGTGGAGACGACGAGCCTCCGTGTCTCTGGGCCTGGTTAACATGGCGCGTATGTAGCGCATCGAGTTGACTTGACTTGACTTGACTGAGTGACTGTGACTGGCTTTTGAGGTTATGTGAAAGGTCAAGTTCGTGATCGCATTCAAACATTTTTGCCAACCACTCATCTCGCTGCGCAGATCGGGCCCAGACCCCATAGACTATAGACCAGGCCCAGACCGCGGCCGAGGGGCTGAGGAACCGGGGGATCGGGGAACTGAGCCCAAGACCCGGGTGTAGAGTGCAAGGAACACGAGTGTGAGTCGCCGCCGCCGCCGAAAAAAGCAAAAATGTTCAGACGGCCAGAAAGAGAAGAAATACTCGACCCAAGCGACGTCGCATCGTAGAAAAATTGAAGATGAGCGTGCCACCACCACGCCACGATTCTGCCATTCCCGTCTCTGTCTCTGCGGGCCCCATCCCCATCTCCATCTCCCGCCCCATCCCCCATCCCCAGTTCCAGCCCCAGCCCTATCCCCCATCGCAATCCCCATCTGGCGGAGATCCCGCCGCCGTAGCCCGCCACCCTCGCCGGAACCGAATTGAGTGAATGTAAACTGTGGTTTACTTGTTTCCAGCGTTGTCATAGTAATTTTTCTGCACTATAACAACGGCCAGCGTCGCCTCCAACAACATTGAAATATGCACTGCGAGAAACAACTCATTAAATAGCTAATATGTGTGTCATATCAGGATTTGAAACAAGAGGATTTGATAGAAGTCTTCTTAAGAACCTACTTAACATCACTTTCTCTCAGTGTACGAGCTTTGGGGTGCTCTCGGATGTTCGGTGGCAGCACTAACCCGAAAACATTGAAACAAGCGGAGAAAAATGGAGATGCTGATGACACTGGAGACACGTTGTCTCTTGCAATCGTGCAACTGACACACCACCACCACCACCGACGGCACCACCAGCACCGCCAGATCCACCAGTACCACCGGCAACAAAATGCTAGACAGCATATGCCACACGAAGTTTTGAAAAGATTACACTGGACAACAGGCGAATGGAATGGGGTGCGGCCAGATGGAATTTGTGGGAGGGGAAGATGATTTGGCAATTGGTAATTGAAAGTTTATGCAAACACTAATTTCAAAACCTTCGGAAGAGACTTTACACAGAAAAAGACATTAGACATTTATAGTTGATACTTTATAGATTCGTAAAATCGTTAACTGATTTATAAGAATCAATCGTATTGAAAGTAATGTTACCCAAGAACACATCTGCCTCTAACTTCGCCAACTCACCGGCTACATTTGCCGCTAACTTATACTGTGGGGCTTTCAGAGGGCACCTGCTCTGGAGTGGAAAACCCCCGTTTCTCCGGGACCCCGAGGCTAATCGAAAGCCACTCAAAAAGTCCCTCCTCGGCCCGTTAAGCCCGATGCCCTGCATCTGGGCGAGCATAAATCAAAGTGCCAACCGGAGGAGGATTCCAAACCTGTTGCACAGTGTTCTCCCGCGTGCGCATCTTCTCAGGCCGAGTCGAAAAATGAATAAAAAAAAGGGGGGAGGTAAGAAAGAGGATCATGCGAAGAGATCCGACCGAAAAATATACAGCGAACAAGGAGGCAACAACCACGCAGTCGCAACATAACACAACTTCCATACCACACCACACCAGACTACATCCAAAGTAGATCCACGCTTTCGTGAGCAAACAATTCGAAAGCTGACAACGACTTGCAGTACGGAGTACGGAGATCTCGGCGACGATCGATTCGTGTTAGTCATCACAGTCAACGTGGCCCACACGAATCATAATGAGGCAAAAGGCTGGCCGGGCTGCTCTCCAAAACAGTGCCAGTGCCATTTATCGGATCGATAAGCCCCAAACGATTGCATCTAAGGATCTCGGCCAGCTGGAGCGATCCGCTGATGCTGATCCGGAGTTTCCCAAGATCTTTTCGTGTAGCTCATTAGCCTGGCAAGCTAATTTCGCAAGCGGCAGACAATGCCTGCAGTAAAAAATATCAAAGCACAACAAAAAACCGAGAAACGGAGCCAGGCTGGCTGCATATTTATTGGTCATAAGTGCGGTAAGCTCACCGAAAGACAAACAAATAAACAAAACGAAGCGAAACAAACAATTCAGCAGGCAAAAAGTATTTGAAAATTTGTCTCCGACTCGAGTTGCATAGCAATCGCATATTAGCAATTTGCATTGTCTACTGGAGCACACTTGGTTCGCCGAAAGAGCTGAAAATGCGGCACTGGTTTACTTAACTCTACCTTTCCAATAGGTGTATGTTTTGGAATCCCCCTCCCAGCCAGCCAGCCAGCCATCCAGTCATCCGCCACCTTGGATTTCTGTTCGGAGCTGTGAAAAAGAATTCTTCGAGCAGCGTCTACAAGTCGTGCAACGGCAGCAGCTCGCTCTTCGTGTTTGGCAAACAAAAAAATTTGACTCATGACTTCGGGAGCAGCCAAACGAAAAAATAAAGCAGTACAAAAAGGCTAAGCGAAGTAAGGCCATACAACCACCCACCACCATTCACATCCTTTTTTGGCCTGGTCCTGGCCTGCTACACTTTTGGATTTGCTCAAATTAGTCCGTGCATGCGGCGGGGAATGTTTCTACAAATTAACGCCAATTTCGTATCACGTTATTAATAGTTAACCATTAAATTGACCGCCCCCAACTCAGATCATTATCTGTATCTGCATTCGGCGGCTAAGGCTAACAAGGCTAACCACAACGGCAGCAACAACAAAGCCATCCAACCGACCGCACTGTGATTCCTTTTGGCCAAAATTGGTCTTGTGGTCCGGCGGTGGCCCGAGTGCAGCTGTTGCCTGCATGACTTTGCCTTGGCCAGCCAAGTAGCCAGGCAGCCAACGAGCGTCTTGCCTTAATTATCTTAAGGAGCTGGAAAAAAGTTTATACAAATATCTACATATATACTAAATGCAGGATGCCTGCGAATATCAAAAGATTTTTTTATTTCGACGCGAACAGCTGCGCAGCGGCCGCGTCACCTTTGTTTACCGTATAGAGCGATAAGCTTGTTAACTGTTAACCAAATCTGTAGCGACCGCTGCAATAAACATTGAAGCTGCCTGCTCCAACTTGGCCAGCCAACACACATGGAGAACGCCCACCAACCAGGCCGGGCCATCAACCATGGCCATGTGCACCCGGCTAATTCCTCAATGAACCCCGAGCGGCTAATTAAGTCCCAGATTCTATTAGAGATGCCAAAGGCCACCCTATCTGCCGATCTCGATGTGAAGGTGGCCTATCCTGAGAACTTTGGCTCTTATCGCGGCACGCGGATTTTATCGGGGGAGTGGGAATCGGTCTCCTAAACAGCAGACAAATTGGAAGCCCACAGAAAACAATGGGCTACTTAAAGGTTTTTATTATAGTATTATATGCCCAAAGTAACTTTTACTTTTACCACATTGTTCTTGAAGTTATGAGATTGTTTCGAATCCTTTGAAAATCTAGAAAGGTTGGAATAGCCTTACATGAATAGCACGTAGCTTATTTAACCACCTATTCATTAGATCACTTGCTTCTCAGTGGTTTCTTATCGCCAAGACATCATCATCGTGTAATTGATATAAACTTATGGATCGATCAAGTTTTGTTCTCGCGATACACCTCTGAATACCTTAATTCGAATCATGCCATCGATGCCGTGTCAAGTGTCCATCGCTAAGTCATGTGTAAACTACCAACCGATGGCGACCTGGGCTGCAGCGATGCATTAAGATAAACAAATGCGGATCGAAGTCGGATAATGTCATGTAGCCATGTCATATGTTAGGCCAGGCCAAAAGCGCCAAACTGGAGCACTAAGTCAAGCAAAAAACCGACCGACCTGACAAAAGACTAAAAGCAGCGAACGGAGAGCGCGGAAAGGAAAACATTCTTATCGATTACACCTGAGACCTCAATCAATAAATTGATTGTTAGCGATCAGTTTAAGGCAGGCAGGCCATGCGGAGCTCCATCGTTCCATCGCATGTGCTCAGCATACAAAAGATTTTTTCCTCGTCGCCGGTTGTTCGGCGTTGCTGGTGTTTCTGGTCATGGTTGTTGGGACTTGGCTGCTGCTGCTGCTGCTGGTCGGCTCTTAAGATAAGCCGCCTGGCCTGCTGGCTGCCGAACGCTCTCCGGCGGAGGCCTGTTCTTCAGATTCGGCCAGGGTCTTAGCCAGATCTCTAGTCGCAGCTTCAGCCTGAGACCAAGACTGAGCCTGAGCCTGAGCCCGAGATCGCTGCATTGCGATAGGCCAGAGCAGCGTCCAAACGGACCAGCCAGCCGGCGTTGTTAGGAAGTCGTCGATGTCGTTTGCTGGTCTGTTTGTTTGTTTGCTGAGAGCACTGGACGAAAAATAGTTTAATAATATAATAATAATATTTTAAACAATATATTTAAAATGCTCATAGTGTTTACTTCATATACGAATAAGAACTAAGTTCTAAACGACCTTTTCCACTTAGATAAGAAGTATAATCTTCACTTTTCCTACCTTCATATGTGGTTATAAGTTTTAAATAGCCTACAATAATATTTAAAACTGTATTCTTTGCTCAAATTTCCATTACAATTATTGCTCATATAGAAATTGACCTTTTTTTCGCACTGTGTAGCTCAGTTTTCGTCCATCGTCGCACACTGTTGTTGTTTCATTTCATTGGAGGCATAAAGCAAGATTTGTGTAAATGTCAGGTGGTAATAGTGACACTGTGCGCCACTTGATTGGTTTTACTTTGGCCAAGAGCCACAGGAAGGCTCCTCGTCCTCCTCATCCTCCTCTTCCATCTCTCCCTGTCTCTCTCTCTGGCCGCTCTTTCCGTCTCCCTCTCGCCGTGTGTGTGCCATTTTTTCGTTGTTGCTGCTTTTATGGTCGCAAGGTTGTTACGGTTCTCGGCGGTTGTTAGCATTTCTTTAATTGGCTCATTTTCGCGGCACATGTTCAGAAAATAAACAGAAGTCCAGCAAAAATTTATTGCAAATAAATTAAAACTTATATAAAAACGGAGAACTCCGCGGCAATCGCATCGCAGCCATCAATTAAACATGTAAATAGACTTCGGCGCACATCAAGTCCCATGTGGCGTATGAGTAATGTCCGTGTGTTTTCGGTTGACAGTTTGTCTCGCTGGTTAAACGTAAAGAATTTGGCCGCCGGATTGGATTGTCAGCTAGAAGAATGGACTTTTAATGGTATTTAAGATTCGTGTGTCTTTGGGGATCGTTTTAGGTAAACTATTTGAGGCAATTGCAACATATGAGTCTAGGATTGCGGAGCTATTTTTATCGGCCTTAATTTCATGTGTTTAATGTTATAGTATGTCTAAGAGGGCTGCAAAGCTTTATATATAGTTTTCTTATTTAAAAAGAAAATAACATTTCTTTTGCCCAGTGACCTAAATTCGGGCTCCAACTGCGTTTCAAGGCTGGGCTACCTCTATCGTTTCCAAACTCTTGCCACAAATCTGCCACTAACATTTGCTGCCAACAGCCGATGATGCAGTGGCCAAATGGATGAAAATAAAAAAATAATAAAAGCGATTTGAGAGACGCCCACAGTACGCAGTCCCAGCGGCAACACCCTCACACCCAGCAGCAACATCTGCAGCAACTGCAACAACTGCAACATCAGCAGCAGATCGAAGGCAACAACAACTCTGGAAGTGGAGCCTTGGCAGTCGAGTTGTATTTGTGAATTGAAAGCACACGCTGCGTCATCAAAGTCATTAAACTGTCGACTGCTTACGGAAGTTTCGTTGTTGCACTTGGGTGCCTGGGTGTTGTTCGCTGTGTTGCTGTTGCTTTTTGGGTGTGGATCGCTCTTCTGCGTTTTGTAACTGATATGCGACAAAGGCAGCAGCAACAACAAGCACAGCACATCGGCATGTGGGAGCATCCAGTTGAACACTGAAACAAATTACAAATATTATGATAATCCTTTTTATAAAAAAAAGTATGATGTCGAAATATTGATATTTAAAAATGAAGAGTTGTTAGTGGATTGGTTATTGGTACAATTAGACATAAAGTTTTTCTGTCAGTGCCTTTTTATGTCACTGGAGGTGTAGGCGTAGGTGTAGAATGTGGCAAGCCACTCACTCAGTCGGAAAAAGACCTCATACTTCTCGTTTCCTCACTCGCACCCGCGATCTGAGTCTGCAATTGGAAGCCAGCTTCAAGTGATTTGGAAAGAAATAATAAATGGGGAAATCCGAGGGGCTTCGATGATCGAAAGTGGGCTATACTCTAACAAAGCTATATATATATAGAAAATAACATTAAAATAACGCTTATAGAGAGTTTGTTTTTCTGAAATTCCTACCGAATATTCTTACGTTCAAGCGCTGTAAGATATTATAATTCAGAAGCTGAGCTTCTAAAGCCGCATCGATTTGAAATCGCCTCGCAATAGTTGTTTATCATTTCGGTGAAGGGTATGAGCTTTTAATAAATGCGGCAAATACCCAGAGCAGCTCCGGGTTTGGTTCGTCTCCGACTTGGTTGTTTCGCTTCCCTTCGAGATCGGGTGTGTCTCCCAGCGGCGACAATTTCGCAATCCGCCAGTCAAAGGTGTGTTCTGCCCCGCTTTGCACCGCGGTAAGCAAAATCCCCGCTTTGAGCCCCCCTGGTTCTTCAATTCATTCACTCATTGCAGTCGGTGCATTTCAAACGCAGTCGGCGTTTTAATGACACGCGCAATTCACTTCGCCCGGCCAATTTGCCAATTTGTCACCGAAAAGTAAAACCGCATCGGGAATTGCCAAATTCTGGATGAACAGCGAAGCCGCAGGAAGAGATGGAGGAGGTGGCCCTCAGCCGCAGTCATTTATTCGATTCGGGGAGTGTGACTTTGCTCTAATCGTGACTTTCACAATCAACCTTCAGAAAGGTTTTCGAAGACGAAGACGACGACGAGTAGCGTGTACCAGGCGCAAAATGGGTTGCAGACGGGCAGCAAATGTGGCGGAGCAGCCAACGGGGGGAATAAACTAACAACTTTTCAAAGCGTTTACTTTGGCGCTTCATCGAATAATATTTCTCACGTTCTATTTCTTTGTTGCTGCTGCCGAGGCTGTTCCTCAATTTTTCCCCCGATCTCTGTTTTTGTTTATCGTCTTCTGGCACTGGCAGATTGACTGGGTGCAGGGCATCAATAGACGACAGGCCAGGTCGGATTGGTTTAGTTTATAATTCGATCGCCCATCTGCTTTCTCAGTCTCTTTGTGCCGCAGTAATTTTGATCGGCTCGATATTTCGGGGGAACTTTTTCACGACCAGCAATGGAATATGAAGTAAGAAAATTGTATTTCATGCATCGATCTTGTCAAGATTGTCATCGGAAGTGAAGAAAATTCTGGCCATGGTCGTTTCCAAGAAGTCAGTTTCGGGCTGGCAATTGTTGTAATTTCTGTAATGGATAAAGGTGGCTATAAAAAATAAGTTACTTAATTATTACGCATCCGTTAAAAACTCTTTATCAGAATAGTGAATAGTTTCACTATGTATGTACATTTATAAAGTTATAGAATTATCTTTATAACTTTAACCCACTTATTCCGCCCAGGTTAGATTTTATAACCTATAACTGCGTGTTCCGAGAATCCTAAGATACTTTAATAACAAGGATAAAAATCAGCCAATTCTGCCAAACTCCTTTATCCACAATTATAATCCAATTAAAGTTATATATCGTCTAATGGGCACGTTAATGGTAATGGGACATAAAAGCAAAAAACAGAGGGGAGGGGCGGCACGGAATCCTAAATCAATTTCCTGTCAGCCATCAACGAGTTTCATTCAAATTCCTGTGTCCACGACTCCGTGGGGATTTGGCCATTGAACAGAGGAAAGGAACTATGTAAATGCCTGCAATCTCCATTTGGCATTGCCGTTTGGCCATTCCCATTCATTAGGTGGCCATTTCAATTAAGCCATAAAAGCCAAATCTGAACTGAAGACCAATTTTCCAAATCCATCCCATTTTTCCCTGTTCCCATCGTTTTTCCAGGCACAATGTTATTGCCTTTGCATGTTGGAAATCATAAAAATGTTAAATGACAAGCGGGCGCATGTTCATTTTAGCGTTGTCCGTCTGTAGTTGCATTTGCTGCTGTTGTTGTCGTTGTCGTTGCTCTTGTGTTTGTTCGCATTGTCAAATTGCGATCAAAAACGCAACAAAAGAAACATGCCACACGGAGCCCGGCCAGTCGGCATCGCAGCCTCTCGGACCAGCAGCATCATGAATCAAAGCCAAAAGCCTAGCCACCATCAAACACTCCTAACTTTTAGTGAGCAGCAACAACTTCCCCCCAAAAACAACAGACACAACAACCCGCGACAACCAGAATCAGCTGAATGCGTTTTAACGGCTACTTGTCTTTAGCTATTTATTGAAAGGATTTTCAACACTCGCACGGGGAGCCAAGGAGATACCTGACTCAAGAGGTCTCGTGCACTGGGAAAAATGGATGTCAAGTGGAAAATTCTTCAGACTTATAAAGTTCGATTAAATGCAATTAGATGGCAAGTTAAGGTTAACCAAGTCAAGGATGTAAACTAAAGGCTTTAGTCTCTTAACCATAAAAGTGATTACAATTAAGTCCGTTAAGATATTTCATATTCATTCAATACTTTTGCAATTCGAACATCTCTTTTACTAAGCTTATTGGCCAACATTAACTCTCAGTGGCTCACTCCACTCAATCTGCGTTCGCTGCCTAAGTCTTTCGTTTGCTGCCTGCCAGTTGCTAGCGTCAGTCATTCATGCATTCAATCATTTAATTCAATTTGAAATTGTACAACAAGTCGCACATTTGCGCCTGCCACATGTCCACAACCCCGAGAGGGAGCCTCCGCTCCGAGACAGATCCAGACTGCGACTGGATTGGGACCAGGATTGGGATTGCTGCGGTAGTGGGACTCGAAATGGGAGCTGTGTGAGCCGGGCTGCTGAGCATTGATGCCACAGTGGGGCCGGGAAAAGACACACATTTGATTATGAAAAGTCTGCGTCTGCGTCTGCAACTGCAACTTTTGCTGCGTCTTGTGGCTGCAACCAAATCGATAAAAATAATTGGTTGGCTGTAGCTCAGCTGACTGCGACTGCAGCATCGTCGGCGACTTCGACTGCAACGTCGACTTTGCGCCAGCGCTCGAATTCTGTTGAATTTTCAGTTTGACATGGATTGCTGCTGTTGATCGGTTGGTCCCGATCAGGGATCACGTGGGGGGCTCGGGGGGACGACGACCATTACAACATGGACAGCAGACGTTGGCGGTTTTCCCACGTTCGTGAAAATATTTTTTCGAAAATTATTGGTAAAATAAAATTGTGCACATTTTGGTCTAACGATTTGAATGTGCGCGCTCTCTTACAAGGAAATTAAGGCTGGCGAATGGAGTAATGGAGTAATCCTAATGAAGCAATCCCCACAACTAACTACACACGGACACTATATAAATACGGCTGATGGATTCGATTGTGCAATCGGTGTGAGAAAACTCACTGATATGATATCGTTTGGCACTATAAATTCTTGAGATATTTTTGCACATTTGAAAGTAAAAGTACAGTGGGTATAAAAGGAAAGGAAAATATTTGATTCAGGATTTTCTCTAATAATTGTGAAAGGTTTCGGTGAAAGGATCACCCTATCACACATCATGTCAGTTTATTAGAATGATAACCTCGCGATAAGTTCAACACCATTAAAAGTTCTTGACTTGGTACATGATTCCAACCTTACACAATCCGGCAATTAGTTTCCTTATCATTAAACACCATTTAAGCCGGTTTTAGCCTCTCCGCCCAACGCTAGTTGCGTAACAAGTGGTTTGCCCTAAATCATCTTGCAAATCTGCAGGCAAGAGAAACGAGCGAAAATTCCTGCGCAAATTACGCAAAAGCTGGGAAAACAAATGTGAGCAAATTTTTATTTACTTAACGTGTGTAGCTGGTGACAGTTGTCACGGCCGGTAAGTAAAGAGTCGCACTCCAGCGGCTTGCACTTTAAAAAATTAATTGCCGAGATTTATGAGTCAGTTAGTGGATCGAATCGGGTCCGCGGGCCTCAGTTAAGTTGTATCTGCAGATGCTAGTCCAAGTCCAAGTCGAAGTTGGAGTCGGAGTCGGAGTGGGATTCAGCGTCTTAGTTGGACTTGGAGTCGGAGTGCGTGCTCAGTCCGTTAGGAGTTTAGAGTTGAGAGCCTTATAAGGCTGCCGCGCTTTATGCATAAGCTGAACCACATTTTCCAGCCACTTCACACTTTTATCAGTTTAAAATATGAAGCGGCAAGCTATGGGAAAATCTTTTATAGACCAACCTCCTCGGAAGACGGAGTTACCATCGGGGCACTAGAAAAGAGCCCCGCAGTAGAAAAGAGCCGACAGTCAATTGTGTGAGGAGAAAAGATTTGCGAGCTCCGATAAAGCCGAATGCAGTTGGATGCACTCGTGAGATGATGACGATGCCCATGAAGGAAATGGAGGTGGAGCTGGAAGTTGGGAGTCGGGAGTTGGAGCTGGGGGCTCAGTCTGGCTCTGCAGTCGGTTCGTTGAGAGAGTCGTTTCCCCCACAGCGATTTTTGATATCTCACCCCGGGCCGCCTTTGCGGTTTGTGCCCCACTCTCTATAATTAGACAGTAAACAATGCCACAGACAAAAGGCATTGGGTGCTCGTTTGGGGCGTGGCCAATAGCTCATACCTCATACAACGCCAGACACACACAAGCACCGGTTCAAGCCAATGGGCAATCAAAATCAGCGACAAATTGTGCATTTTGTGGTCACAAATTGAGTTAACGCTGCCAAATTAGCGGCATGAATTTATCGCTCGGCCAACGGCCAACAACAAAACCAACTGGCCAAACGCAAAAGCAAAGTCGGAGCGGGATTCGATTCGGGTTCGGATCCGGACTCGGACTCGCAGCCAAGCTTTAATTAAGTCTTTACCAGGCCAGCCACTCGGGCAGCGGCAGCCGTTGTTACCACACACTGCGAGAAATTGCCCCGTTCCGAATCGACCCCATCCGTGGACCATTTTTCGGAAACTCCGGCCATCGTTAACCACACGATTTTCCGCTTTGGGCCATTAAGAGCTTAGAGACCATGGAAAATCGGCTTTGACAGTGACTGAGTGAAGTATTATGGAAATTAAAATGGGGTTTTCAGTGGGCAATTAATTAAGTCTAAGATTTTATCAAATTTAGAATGAGGGAGGGAAAACTATTGATTGTTTAAATAAGTATATTTTATAAAGTAAACAAGAAGTTCTTCAGCATACCTATGAATACATATCTAAAATGAAAGATTTTCTTTAAGTGCACGTCTGGGATAGCCAGCTACATTTGAAATTGGGTGCACCACGGCCAGGCTGCTCGCTTAAATAAATAAATCTGCTCGGGTTGCTGCTGCTGCAGCTCACTGTGGCCAGCAACAATTGGCGCTCTCCTCTTGCCACCAATAAAAGATCGCAGCTCGCTGATTTGACAGGTGAACAATTTTGGGGTTGGGCAGTTTTGGGTCCGAGCTGCGAGCTCCGAGCTGCGGCATGTGTCGCTGCCTCTCGTTGTTGCCGCTGCTGCTGTTCAGGTGCTGCTCAGGTGCCCACCCACCTGGCTTCGATTGGCGGTAACATTTGTTTTGCTCGCCAGATTATTTCAACAAACTGGTGACAACAAATTAATTTAAAAGATTGCCCAGATATCGGCTCGGTTTGTATTTTACTTACTTTGTTAGCCTCCTTAGCAGCAGCATCGGTGGGTGGTTGTTAGCTCAATTGATAACTGCAGGAAGATAGCTGGCAGCAGGGAGCTGGGAACTAGCAGATATTTTATGAATACTTTATGGTGGAGTGTGGGAATGGTGGAAGATGGCAGTCCTCAGATTGCAACTCAGGCGATTTATACATCCTTACTCAGGGTTGGTGTATTTCAACTCTTAATTGGTACTTGGGTACTCTTAAATATGATACCTTAACACTCTTGATCGTCTAGTGACTAGTGAGACAATCTTCCGAATCAATTACATCTTCATTGAATTACTAATCCCTTATAAACCTGATCATTTCAATTCAATCATTTCCGCTACGGAATAACTCATCACTTCTGTCATTCGCTAAGTCTCAATAAGCAAACTGTTGTGTTGTTTTCAAAACCACAAAACCAAAATTGATTGCACACTTCAAATACCATTGAAAAGGCGCATGACGGATGCGATCGGATCGAGCGTAGAGACAGCTCAAAATAAATAGTGCCTGGCCGGGCCATAAATAAAGCGGAGCCAGCGAAAAATGTGCCGAAATCGAACATTGAACATCGATTTTGCAAGGTCAAACGGAGGAATCGAAACTGGCTGTGGGATCGCCTGTCTTTGTGGCCGCATCGAAGCTCCCAGCCCGCTGCTAACTGCTAACTGCTGGCTGCCCGGGCCCTTAAACTTTTCAAAAGTCAACAGCAGTTTAAACTCGTTTGCAAAACGCCTCAGTGCCCCCCGCCGCGCTCTACACTCAATTTGTTTGCCCAGCGGCATTGAGAATTGGAGTGTCAAACTTTCAGCTTTCGATGCACGCCAGGATCCCGGGACCAGGCCAAAACCCATGGTCGCCAACTGATACAGAAACGATGCCACCACTACACGGAGAAATACTTTGATTATTCACTCTGAAAATATCTTATTTTTGGCATTATTGCCAAGATGATAGTCTCACTTTAAAAAGGAGTAACTTTTGTTGACCTGGTTACTCTTAATTGATTGTTGCATTCAAAGTTTCAGTTGCGTTAGAAGTGCAATTTAAGCAGTGAACATTATAGGTATTTAATTTCAACTACTGCTACTCATTTTTCTCAGTGCATTGACTCAGAGCAGGAGGTACTACAGCGGAGGCTGGCTGCGATGGCTTCTTGCTGGTTTTGTATTGACATTAAATGAAATAATCTGCGATGATTGTGCATTAGTTGCAGTCGGATGCTGTCCCATGGCCAGGGACTGGGGTAATAGTTCTAGACTGCTTGCTGCCTCATGCAGTGAGTTCCGCGAGGGGACTGGGGGCACTGGGGTGGCGATGGGAGGATGAGAGGACGGTAGGATGACTGCTCGTGGAGCATCGCTGGGTCGTGGTTCCCATGGCATGATTTTGCATGAAATAATGTGGCGCACGAGTGGGCGGGCAGATCCGAGCGGGGGGCCACTTGTCGTGGAGCAGTCGTTTTGGCATTGCCAAAGATACAAAGCACAGTGGGGCAAAGGTTTTATCAGCATCAATCAGTTCGGAAGATAAATTCAATGGTACTGTTAATGGCTAAATGACTTGTATGGAAGGGTATGATACATTTTAACTGAGATAGCTAACTTAATGGGAATGCGAAACCGATTTTTGAATCGTTAGTAGCCATTGATTCTCCGCCGGATTTCAAAGCACCATTAAGTTATTGGCAGTCCTTCATATTCTCATTTTGTAGCATACTTTTTCAACAAATCATTAGGTGGCCAGAACTACTTGGGAATTTTTTTGAGCAACAGAGAAACATTTATTCCTTTATGAATTAAATGGACTTTAAGCACGTGATAGCCTTAGATAGAAATTAATCCTAACAATAATCTCTTTTTTATAGTTTTAATGGATTTTCTAATAATTTTTTTTAAGGACCTGTATTAGCTATTAGATCCACCGTACCGCAGGCTAGTGTCGCGGATTCGCTGTTACTTTTTGGGAGCTTCATTCAGGCGCTTGTCTTTCGGTTTCTGTTTCTGTATTTCTGCTCCGTTCGGCTTGGGGTTTTCCGTTTTTCTGTTTCTGTTTCCAGCCGCCAAATTTGCGATGAAACAGGAACCGTTAACTGCGGCAATTTGTGCCTTCTCCCTCACTCGCTTTCCGTCTCCCTCTGCGAGGTGTCTTTCAGTTAGTTTCCCACGTTATAATTCGTTAGATTGCCAATGCTTTTTTCGGAGTAGTCGGACTCCAGCACTCGGATTGCTTTAGTTTTGGGAGGCCCCAGTTTGAAGTTCTACCGCTGATTGACGGGGCTGAATTTCCATTTTAGTGCATTAGGTTTAGTGCAATCTTCCAATATCTTTACTTAAACCAAGAACCTCAATATAGATTTTCCTAAAATTTGAAGTAGTACGTTTTTACAGGGTATTTCAAGCTTAGGATCACAGTTTCCCTCTTTTTTTTGGTGTTTTTTGGGAGGTTCCTGGGATTCCCAGGCCTTGGGTTGACACTAGGACTGGTGGCCAGTGGAGTGGGAATTGCGTGAGGAGAGGCCTTTCTCTTTTCACCTCTCTATTTCTCGTCGCCCGTCTCGCTCTTTTTCCAGCATCACGTGCAGGCAATTATTTTATCAATCATTTAGGCGCTGCCACAGGTAAATGTTGTAGTTGCAAGCTCCTCTTCGCCTGGCCAGTCGTCTGGGTTTTTTTCTTCTTTTTTTTTTTTGGCGTGGTGCTGCGGATCTTCAGTGGTGGTAGTGGTGCTGCTGCGGTGCTGCTGGTGGTGCTCAAACAGCGAAAACGCATTTAATGTCTGCTTAGTGTGATTACGACGCATTAATGCCGTGCTCTGCAGCCAAATGGCCAACAAACGTCCAGGCATCTCCACCTTGTCTATACGTTTTGTTGCTATTTTTTTGTTCGTGTTGTTGGTGTAGTATTTTTACTGTTTTACAGTCACCGGCCTCGTCTTCAACTTCTGCTGCAGTTGTTGTTGTTGTTGCTGTTGTTATATGTGTGTTAACTTTCAAATAAATTAAACATGAGGCCGGGATCATTTATTTCACTCGCTCCACCTAGCCAACGTGCTGCACAGTGAGAAAAGTGTGGCCCTAAGGTTTATAGGATTTATACCAATTAATTGAGGTATCTAATTGAAAGGAAGCATTTATAAAACTTCATATAGGCTTAGCATATGTCATAACTTGAGAGACTTCTTATTTTTAATTTCAAATATTACATACTCTATATTTAATATATATTTTCGGCTGTGTAAAACTAGCCAATATTACTAGTCGCTCGTTTGGGGCAAGCAGCAAGCTCATAACTACACTCGCACACACACACACACACGCGCGCTGCGCAATGTTTCTTCATTTTCACATTAAATGTGCAATCCCCGACATTTGTTTGAATTAACACGCGGCAATTACCGCTCACCAAGCCAAGCTCGAACTCAAACTTGGACTCCAACTCTACGGCCAGCCCCAAAAAGCTGGGAGCTCGGCGACCCAATTATCCCAGCGCCAACTTCGACTCAACCTCGAAGTGAGCCTTCCCAGAAGCGGCTGGCGAGGATCGGACCGAGCTCCATTTGGTGATTTGAGGGGTTGTAAAAGTCGGTGCTTAACTGCACAATCGATCAATCCGCCAATAATGACCCGGCTGATTGGGGGGTGCTAATTCCTAGATAAATAACATTAATTAATATCGTAAACTTGGTTTATTCGCCATAAACGTGATTAGGCGGCTACCTAATGAGCCATATGCGGTGGAGATCAGTCATTATGATAAATAATTAAAGGCACCATAAAGGACTTACAATATTGAATGGGCTAAGGACATGGACGCTTTCTATCGGCATGAAAAAGAATCATAAAAGTTACATATTATGATACACTTTTACATGCTATTTAAGGTAATAATTTTATCCCTCTCCATCATTCGATTCCCACACAAGCTATATAGATATTTTGAGTAAAACTTGCATTAAGCCCGCGCCTGCCAGCCCATCGATTACGTATGCCCATCAATAAATCAATGAAATGCTGCATAAAATGATCATTTAATGCACCATCCGATTCGATTCGAGCCCAATCAGAATTCCCGTCCACAGCGTTTCATATATACACAGATATGTATATATAGATATGTGGTAAAGTTGTGCCGACGCAGTGCAGCCGTAGAAAAAACCACTTAAACTGCTTTGCCGCTGTTTATCTCAGCCGGCAGACAAAGAAATGCATAAATTATTTCTCGCAGGCATTTTAAAGCGCCTGTTAGCCCAGTCGATTGCCCAGTGCAACTAGCAACTTGCGACTAGCAACTTGCAACTGGCAACTTGCAACCGATGGCCGAGAGCGACTCTGCCTACTTACTGGCCATTTAGAAAGCCTTCGCCTTCGCGGCCGTGTCCACGCTTTTGTCCATATTTGTACACAATTAGCAATGACACAAAAAAATAAAAAACGAAAAGGCCAGGGGAAAAACAGAATCGCGGCGGGCAAGTGGGGGAAAAAAAAGAAATACAAAATGCATACGTTAAGGAAACAAACTTCACACACCATAAATCGATTATCATTGCACACACACCCGTACGTACAGACATACCGACCATGGCGGGACACGCACACATATATAGGCATTAAATCAAATTGTGCATTTTACGCCTCGTCTGGTTTGTGCATAAATTTATTTATCGGCTTGTCCATCGACATTGGCTGCCGTCGCGTTATCGCACACGCATCCATGCCATCATCATTACCATCGGAATAATCGTCATTATCGCCGCAGCGATCGTCATCATCGTGATCGGCATTTGGTCATCGGACATCGGAGGACGGACAACGGGCATTGCGTATACGCCATGTGCGCGCGATCAGCTTGTGTCCGCTGTGCATGCATAAAATGTATAACAAAATTGTCATTAGCGCAATGCATTTGTTAAGCACTCACAGATCGGGGCGATAAGTGAAGGAACGGGGACTCCTTTATCCAGCTCCTGACCATCCAGCATCCAGCCAGCCAGTCATCCGACGATCCATGCAACCAAGCATCCAACCATCCATCCATCCATCCATCAACGCCAGGAGAGAGAACACGCGCTGACAATCAATGGCGACAAGCGAAGCTGCCTGAAACGGGTCCGGTTTTGGTTTGCAGGCAGGCCAGCTATTTCACACCTTCGCAGTGGTCTACACTTGAAAAAATTGGGACTTGATCCTCATAATAGCGAGCATACCATAGTTGTGGGTGAATAAAATCTTTTGTGGCTTACTGATTGGTCAGGATAGGATTAGTTCATTATTATAGTTACTTGTCATATATGAGTAGATTTTTCTCTGTGTGCATAAGCAGCTCTGGGATCCTGGCTCTTTGGCTTTTTTGGCCTGAACTGGGGACTTGGTGTAAAATGCCTGCATGATTGGCATTGCTTTTGTATCTTCGGCCATGTCCGTGTGTCGTCGCCGGCTTATTGACAATGCGTCAGGCGTTTGCTCCGCCGGCGGTGGTCAGCTTTGATGACTCCAGTTGGCCAGTTAGCCTGTTAGCCCGTCCGCCAGTTGGCCAGTCTGGCAGCTGAACAGAGAGATGGAGCTCAGCTGCGACGGAGCGGTCTAAAAACTAGTTGCGTTGACATACCAATTAACTTGACAAATACATAATTGGTAGCAAAAACAATTAAATGTCCGCTTTTTGCTGGCTTTCTGCTACCGCCTTTTGATCAAGAACTCCATGCGAGGCATGCCCCTAAACACACGACTCTGATCGACCATTTCGCTGTCAGCTTATGAGTCTCAGAAATTCATTTAAATTTATCTAGTTGTCAGCGTTTTTCTACCATTGCTCTAAGATATTTGCAAAATTTGCTCATAAAAAAGAAATCAACAAAAGCCAAAAACCAGCAAAAAACCTGTGGGAGTCGGGAGGATGAGGGGCTCCATTGGGAACTGGAGACCCGGGAGAGGGAGCAACGCTAACGAAGCGCCGCCAACGTCTTGCGATGCTGTTTGCTGATTTTCTTGTGGGCAGCCCTCGCTGACTGAGAATACCCTTTGGGATGGGAAGGTATTACGAATATGTCTTTAAGGATGATCAAGTGTTAATAGCTTAAAGAGCATTGCTTGAACCATGTTCCCGACTAAACAGGACTCAATTCCAAATACAAAGTAAGCTAGGCAACCTTCCAATTTCAACACAGTTTTGATTTTAATCACTATAGATCATAGATCTGCCAAAGTAAAGGGCATTTCAGATTCGCCAGCCCAGACTTTGTTGACTTTACTGGGCTTATTTGAGCTGGCTCCTTTGGCAGGTGCAGTTTGCATTCGCTGTGTTGTTGCTCATTAGTTTTTTCCCTGCTGCCACGGAGTCTACGTCTGTTACCATTTTGGGCTGGCTGGGAATCGGGCGCTGGATTAGCAGGTAAGGTAAGGTAAGGTAGGCTAGCCGCCAAAAGGAAAATCGAAATGTTTTGCAGTGTGCAGTGTGGGAAAACTTTTATTTCAAGGTTCAAAAGACGCCCGCAGAGTGTGAAAAATGGCTGAAACAAAAAGCCAAAGTGGCTGGCGGAGGGTACGCTATAATGGTGGCGATTCCGACCGATTTCGACCGACCGACCGACCGACGGACTACTGCCCCCACGGCGTATGCGCAATGCCATAAATCCAATGTGACTCGTCGGTGGCCCAAAACGTATCGGAGTCAAAGTTGGTCAACTGATGTGGCTGTGGCCCAGAAAGCGAACGGTTCATGTGTGAAAATTGCTGACTGCAAGAGATGCAGACACGGACACGGATACGCAGCCATGTTGTTTCATAATTATAAGTTAAATACGACAGTTTCGTATAAAAATCAACTAGTAAATCAACGTAAGCTCGCCTGGCAATTAACTGGCTAGAAACGTAACACACGTTGGATGTTAGTGGTGCTCGGTGCTCAGTGCTTGGTGCTTGGTGGTGCCTTCTGGTGCTCTGGTGGTGCTTGGCCAAGCACGTCGCCAAGTTGAGCCCGGAATCGGACTTGGAGCCAAGTTGAGCTGCGCTGCCCAAGCCAGCCAAGCGAACTGTCAATTATAACCAATCGCACACCAAGTGCACATTAAACCCTATCAACTGTTTTTGTAATTTATTGTTCGCCTGGGTTTTTCTCTCTCCCCGACGCTCCTCATTTCTAAACTTGCAACTCTTGCAGTCGCATTTGGTGCGAGATCCGCATTGCACACTGCACACACACCGCACACGCTGGCACAGTGGGCTCCGCACAGTGGGCTACCTATTGGAAATGGAGACTATAAATTGGCTTGAAAAAGCTCTTACAGATGGTGAAAATATATCAAGAAATCTATTTAATGTCATAAGTTTTTTATATGTTTCTTTATTGCGATTGTGGCTCAAAATGATTTATTAGGAGTTTTAAATATATTTACTTTACTCTTTTAATTAGCAGATCATAGAATATAACATTACATTTATCCTATAGTTATGTGATGGCCTATTACAAATTACTACAAATATTTGCTGGCAGTTGCACACATAATAATGTGTTCACATAATCTCAGCTCTCGTTTAATAAAGTTTCAAGTTTCAGACTGGAAAATTAGTTACTCCCAGTTCTGAGAAATTATCGACTAAATGTAGTTCCCTTACCCACTTACTTTCCACCACGGTTCCCTCTCTCCGGCGATGACTACTTTTCTTGGCTTGGTCTGGGGACGATCTGGCCTCATCATAATTATCGCCGACTGCGGCTGGGGCGGCACGTTCGACTACGCACACTAACGGAGGGGGCGGTCCGAAGGAGTAGAGGGGTAGGGGGATGGGGCGGTGAAGATGGGGGTTACCGGCTGCTCAACGTAAATCTAGCTAAGTCAAATGAGCAGTTTATGGCCACAGCGACGACCATTTGAAGACGCGCCAAAGGAGCCCGAGATGGAGGAGCCTGTCTATATCGCATCGCTTTGGATCCCATCGCATCGCATCGCATCGGATCGGATCTGCCGGGTGCCACTTGGGGGCAACATTCACTTTTTTTATTGCACCACTTTGGCAATAGGCACAAGTGTGATTTCAAATCTCTGGGTCGCCCGGTGCTTGGTGTTTTGGAGTTAGCTGTTTGTGGCCTGTTGCCTATTGCCTGCTGCCTGCTGAATGTTCCCTGTTGCCAAAGCCAAATTGGCAGAAATATGAAGTCAGCGTGTGCATTTCGGTAAAAGCGGTGATTACACACACACACACACATTCGGATGTATGGTATACCCGCGATTGGACAGGAGAATGGCCATTTGGGAGACGAGAAATATATGACAGCCGGCGAGTTGGCACATAATGCGCATTAGCATACGCCACCGTAGCATCCAGTTCCCTTCTCTCTCAAATCTTCACTGCCACAACTACTGCTGCACCGAACTTCCCTTTCCAGCAATTGCAAATGGGGCAAGCGGAAAAGACACAGAAACTGCAAATGCAACAGCAACAGCAACAGCAAACAGCACTGTGGGCTGACGTTGATGGCCAGTTCAATTAAATGTCATCAATTTTAATAACGCGCCTGCCTGGGCTAACGGACCTCAACCCGGGGCCACTCTACCTGCCTCCCTCGAAACTACAGTCCTACTTCGGGAACAATGCCTCCCTGTGGTCGAAGGTCCAGGCTAGAAACATGGTTAATGAAATAATGAAAGTTTTAAATGTTAAATTGCTGAATATATTAATTTATCTAGAAAATATCGATGTCTGTCATCGAGATATACAGTTTTGAAATCTTGAAACCACATAGCCCAAGGATTCACTTCTAATTGCCTTTATTACAACATGATGTAAACACCTTTTTGGATGCTAAGTGATTTTATCATATTTTATCGTTTGTGCAACAAAAGAGGGACAGTGTTTCACTTAGCCAGGTCCTACTGTGAGTCCGCTACCTTGGGCACTGTAACCCGGTGCTGGAGAAACAAAACGCTCGCTGGCATGGAAATTACAAATGCATCAAGCCAGGGCACACATGTGCAGACAGTCGCAAACGCACTTGAGGCACTTGAGGCTAAGAAACCAGCGGACCAACGGACCCCATTCTCTGCTTGGCCGGTCAGTTTAGGCCTGGTTCGGATGGTCTGGTTGCTGTTGTTTCTGTTGTTGGCCATGTGGCCCTCGGTCATGTGGAGTTTGCAGGCTTGACAAAGCACTTAAGCCTGGGTCACTTGTACAGATCGCCGCGATCCCCTTTCGCCTGCCTTTTGTTTTGGCCACTGACAAACGAGCTGCAACGCCGAGAAGAGTGAAAATTGAATGTGCTTAGCAGGCCAAAAAATCGCTGGCTGACTTGGGGCAACGGGATTAAGCTTTAAATACTTTTTCAGCCTGGACTTCGGTTTTAATTTGTCAAACTTTCTGTTAAACGCTAACTAGTGCTGTGATGTGTTGGTACTCTTACTTCCTTCATAGTTTTGTAATATTACAAATCTTTAAATTAAATATATACCTTATTTTCACCGCCATGCTGGCAACTAAAAACCCCTAGTTCAAATAATTCAGTTAGGAAAGAAGCCTCGCAAATCTTAAGCCGCGACAAGTGGCCAAGTGGAGTGGCAAGCCTGGGCAAACTTCTGCAAGATTTCGGATTGCTCAGCCGCGTGGGGCACCCTTCAAGCCGAGGGGAAGGTGGGGCTTTGGGGACCGACGGCAGCAGCAGCTGCAGTTTGGCGGCAATTGATGTTGATGTCGCGGGCGCCAAAATCGACACACTTGTCCCAACTGCAACTGGAACTGCAACTGGCAGCCGAAAGTGGCAGCAGTCGTCGTCTGGAGCGCAGAGTACAGGTTAAATGGATCACGACTGCACGGATTCGCTGTCCGTCTGAGTCGGAATCCGACTCTTGGACACTCGTCTCCATCTCCATCTCCGTCTCCAACTTCGACTTCGCCTCTTGGAGTCTCCGTCCGTCCGTCGGCGCTGTCTGCTGGCCATAAAATACGCGACATGCAAACGTTTTTGATGCAATGAGGCGGTCGAATGAAATTAGGAAATTGTGTAAAGACTCCCGACTGACAGGCAAAAGTTTTCCCGGCCAGCTGGTTCCCTTTTTCTGCTCTTCAATTGGCATTACGCCGCATTCTAGCTTAGATTAGCAAAATTCATATTTATTGGTTAATAAATTCGGTTATTGTAGACATTTTGAAATCAATCTATATATTTGCAATAAGTATTCCTATCCTTGCATTCTACATAATATCCAAATTTCTTAAAAGAATCGCAGTACCCAACATAGCCAGGGTATCACGATGTTCGGCTTATTAAGTTAGTTAGCCTGCCTTGTTTTTTGGTTGGTAGCTTGGCTCAGTTTGCGGTTCATTTACGAGGCTCATTAGGCATTGGCGCCCATAAAGTTGGCCCCGCCATTTGGCCATTTTGTTCACCGAATCTCAATGGGTTTTCTCAAGCACTCTAACTCTGTTTCCCCCCATTTTTCGCCCCGCAGCGAGCACTTCGCATGGGAGCAGCAGTAGCAGCTACAAATTCTCGTCGGCCAACAAGGCAGTTGGCTATAGCAATGGCAAGCCGGGCGGATCCTCCGGCTCGTCCTCGTCCTCGGGCTTCGGAGCGGGCTCAGCCGGATCCTCGTCTTTGGGCGCTTTTGCTGCCCAGCAGCAGCAACAACTGTATGCCTCCTCCGGAGTGTCCAAGTTGCCATTCTCGCCGTTCTTCGCGGCCTCGCCATTCTTTTTCACCTATCGACGGATCAGCGGAAGCGGAAGTGGACACGGCACCGGAAGTGTCAGCGTCAAGCAGGAGGACAACAACAACAGCTGCAGCTACAATAACGGCAGCAGCAGCGGCGGCGCAGGATCTGCGGCGAATAGCATGCAGGACTACGAGAGCAAGTTCTCGCTGCTGAGCCTGTTCAAGAATCCCTACAAGTTCGCCGGCGGAGATGGCCAGGCCTCGCGCAAGACCTCGCCCACTGGCGGCTCCAGCAAGCCCCTGGCCTCCAACTCCTCGCCCAGCTGGAAGAGCTACGTCGGATCAGCATCGCCCCACGCCGCCCTAAATCCCGCATTCGGGGGCATGGGTCGGGGGGCGACGCGCAAGGATAGCAGCAGCTTCAGTGGGATTAACTTTGGAGGCGGCAGCTCCGCCTTCGGATTCACCACCTCCTCCGATTCGATGGCCAACGGCGGCTACAATGATCTCTCCAAGAACCGCAAGGTGCACAAGTGCGACACCGAAGGATGCGACAAGGTGTACACCAAGAGTTCGCATCTCAAGGCGCACAAAAGAACGCATACAGGTGAGTTTCAGTTTGACCAAATCCATTTATAATTTAACTTAGTCAGTATGTAACTAAACTATATTTATTAGTTATTCGATAACCTATTGACTAGCCTAATGAACTCCTCATCTCCGCCAGGTGAGAAGCCGTACGTGTGCACGTGGGAGGGCTGCATCTGGCGCTTCGCCCGGTCGGATGAGCTGACCCGGCACTACCGGAAGCACACGGGGGTGAAGCCCTTCCGCTGCCAGCTGTGCACCCGGAGCTTCAGCCGCTCGGACCACCTGTCGCTGCACATGCGCCGCCACTGAGGATTTGGAACTGCCGATCTGGCCATACTCATACTCGTACCCGAACTACTCACATCCGAGAATACTCATCTGAGATGCTGTCGTGGAGCAGCTCTTGATTATTTATATGCACTCGAATCACTTCCATTGATCATTCACTGAGACCGATATTCCATGTCGCCTAAGTAGCTCAATTTAGACCTTAAGAGGGCTCAAAGCCCAACTTAGATGTAGTTAGAGTGTAGTTTTGTGGCGGAAAGATTTGTAAAATTTTTCACATTTTAAGCCCAGAGACAATTGCCTTCAGAAGCCAAGTTAACAAAGTGGATTTTTACCTACTATACATAGACATATCTCCATAGTTAAATATATTCATACGGATAGTTTTGGATTGGTGCTAGCAACTTGCGTGTACATAGTTCTAGATAAACATATACAGCCCCTGGAGCGGTAAGATGAAATTTAACTAATTTTAGATCAAATTTTTATTGGTTATTAAGTAGAAAATTGTATACAGAACAATAACAAAAGAGGCAAAACAATCCGAAAAGCAAAGCAATATTTATATACATATATAGAAACACTCTAATCTGCAGGGTGTTTTCATCATTTTGTACTATACGCATATGGTGGAGTGATAGTTGATGAGGATTTTTACTTAAAGGGGATCGATGAGGGAAGTGTTTGATAGCGTCTTTTGATAAAACATTGATAGTTCGAAGACTAAAGGTACGATGCTCTTATAAAAAAGCTAAACCATGGGTGCCTTTAATTCTATAACATATTTGATAAAATTAAGATATTATTTTTAATTTCTTTCTTCTTCTGTTAATCCTATAAGTACATTTTTCACCATGTAGAAATATCTACGCATACGCTTTAAGCTGCCTTATAGCCACGCAACGCACTGTATTCCCTGGCGAACCCCAATAGCAATTTGCCTCATACCAACTGTCATCATAGATTTTAGCACACTCATAGACCAACATACACACAAAAGCAAACAAATTGTATTATTTTTTGAGAAATAAAAGAAAAGCGAATACTTTTTTGTACCAAACGAAGCCTTGGCCGTGCTCATTACGGGATAGCTGGCCAAATCCGCACTCCGAATCCAAATCCGCCGAGCATTTTCATTTGAATGAAAAATCAATTGGCGCACAATGGGGCTGCGGTTAGCCCACAAGTGTGCCCCTGGGTTCCCCACACCCCCGTGCCCCACCGATGGAGATGTGTGGCAAGTTGTCAGCGACTGCCGGCCGCCTTTTGCTCTTGCTTTGGCTTTTGCTGTGCTTTGTGGCACGGCACGCACTCCCCGCCAATTGCAATTGTCCAGGGGAGCATTGTCGTCGTTTGTCGTCTTTTGCAACTTTGCAACGTACGACTGCGCGTTGTTTGCAATAATAAAGATGACAAATTTCTCGTCATTTGTAATTTCAATGCGAGAAGCCGGAGCTTTGGAGCCGCGGAGCTCTAGAGCCATGGAAGCTGGATCTTGGGCCTGGCTAATACGCATAACTGGTTGGCTAGATACCGTCGTTGGTGGATGACACCTGCAGCGGAAATCAGTGCATGAATAACGCTCTCGGCCATTAAGGCACAATTGTGAAATATTACGCATACGCCATGGCAATTTATTGGTAAATTAATAACCGAATACAAGGCACCCGACAGTAGCGACTACCACCACTGCTACTGCCGTTTATATTTTTCTTCAGCTCTTGGTGGTGCTGCTGCCGTCACCGCGTTTAGCATAAAGGTTAGACAAATATAACAGACCGGTTTTTTGGGTTAATTAATATGCCTTGGGTCAGGTCACTATTGCGGCGACTAGCGCCGCTGCGATGCTGGAGGATTGGACTCGGATTGGATGGGCTCGGGAGGTCAAGTTTAATGACCCACACACATATGCAAATGAGGAAAAGTAAATAAAGTGAGAAGGTGCCTTAATTAACACTGATCGACGCAGCAAATGCCCTGGAGCTACCCATTGGTCAACTCTTTTGTGCCGATGTAATGGGGATTTACCCATGGGAAAAGCGGTAATGATACCAAACCGAAGTTGGTCGGGAAGGTAGCAGTGAGATGGTGAGTAATAAATCAGTACAAGTATATCTTTCGACTTAGGATCATTTACTTTCATATTTACGTTGTGCAAGCGGCTATTAATTTCCGTTTTGAATAGCAATTTTCAATTTATTCGAATATAAACTATCTGGTGCCATAAAAACATTATGGTTCGCATATATTTTATGGGTCATCGTGCATGATTTGATCACATCGCGAATACCCCATGCCACCCAGTGCACAAATATCAATCGAATACATTTAGATAAGCATTGAAATCGCAGCGCTGCTCATTAAAGACCAATAAAGTCGCGTTGCGATGCAGCCACCAAGCGCTGTCGATCAACCGGAGGAGGACGCGGATGAAGTGGAGGATGGGAATGCTACAGTCCATCTGCGAGCGGGATCCACATTCGAGTATGTGTGGATCAGGCTGTCGGCAGCTGTCCATCAGGCAAAGAGCGCTCCAATAACCAAATCGCCCGGCCAGCAATTGAAGGAGTCTAAAGTTGGGGATTTTCAGTTTGCAGCATCCATATCCACATGCACCTTTACACAGAGAATAATTTCTAAGCCTAACTGATAAAAATGAGTATGGTATTATGCGCGAAAACTACATGGAGATCGAATCTATAAATATATGAGTCGTATAAATGTTTTACAATTTATATGCTAGTAGTAAAGCATATTTCCTTTTATGCTCTACTGAAAAGACTCTACAAATATTTCCGGTGCAGCTAGCCATCTACATCGAATTTTAATTTATTGTTATGCCTTTCTGCTGCCTTTTGGCTGCTGCAGATGCCGTTTGGAGTGGCAGGAGGAGATGGAGCTGGAGCTGGAGCTGGTGCTGGTTCTGGTCCTGGAGCTGGAGCAGTGGCTGTTTGGAGCTGCTGGTCGTCAGGTCATGTGCAATTTATGAAACGGCTTTGCATTGGCCGCGGCCTGATTTTTGAGACACATTTGGATTTGGATGACTGTCGCAACGGCGGCAACTGCGGCAACTGCGGGTTGCTGCTGCTTCTGTCCGTTTGATTTGTGATCGATTGTGTGTCGTTAGTTTGCGACATGGGGCATGAAATCTTTGACACCTAACGGTAAACGAACGGGCCGCGAGACCTCGGATCACAGCAGTGGGTGCCCCCCTTTTGGGCCCTCCCCCTGAGCCCCTTTAATACCAACCGCCCCCTGCCCCCCGCCATTAAATTGGAACGATGATGCCGGGGCAGCAGTTGTCAGTTGGCCAAAGTGTTTGGCAGTTTTGCCATTTATTTTACAGGTGAGTGAGCATAATGGACAGTTGCCCGTCGCAGCAGTCACAGCAGTTGCAAGTTGCTGGTTGCTGGTTGCTGGTTGCCGGTTGCAAGTTGCCAGTTGCCGGCTGGCGGTACATGCTGTGCGCTTTGGCGCAATTAAAAATGGAATCGTCTGGAGGAGGTCGCCTCATTTGACAATTGCCCGGTTCCCAAATACAGGCAAATAACCGTTTGAGCCTGTCTTCGCTTGGCCTTCTTCCGCCAACAGCCTCCCCATTTCTCCCGCCGCCCATTTCTTGGCGCTCGTATCGCTTCTATCTGGCTGTCGCTCGCAGTCCCATGTTTAATTTTGTTAAGCAAAAATGCTGGAAATTAAAATTCCCATCACACCATAAAACCCATAAATCATCTTTTATCTAAGCGAGTCTATCGGCGCATGTGAGCGCGCGCCAACTTCGGTTCGGGTTCGTTCAGGAAAAACGGCAGAAAACGTCCAGCGAACGTGGCTATATGCCTATATATATATAGATTCTGCCTGGACGCGATTGGGAACCTGCTCGGACCTCTCCTGCCTTAATGAGAATTTAATATTTTTCAATAAAAATTTGTAAAAGGCGCGTTAGCTGCTTGTCCGGCCTCGGAAGACTCCTCTCACCGAAACCCCCATTTCGGTGGGGGCGGTGGGCGGTGTGGTGGTGCGGCGGTGGGGTGGTGCACATTTGCCATGTGTGTCTTGGCTATTAACGCACTTTTGTTTGTGGGTACGGGCCAGTGGGTATTTGGTATTGGGCATTGGCGGCCTGGCTAAGACCGCGCCGCGAGTGAATCTCTGGCCCGAAACGATGATGGCCGGCAGATGAGGAGGCAGAGGCGTCGGATGCTGGAAGGGGGCGGTGTGTATGAGAGTCTTTAAGGTGGTTCCAACTACTTTTATGATCCTGTACATACGGTGTTGTAATTACGGATATTATGTTTATATTTATTGTTTGTTTTGCAGTCACTGAAAGGAGGTTCTCATTAATAAAATCGGTAGGCGCGGAACTTCAAAAGCACATTCATTTTAATGTACATTTAAAAGTTTATTTCGAATGCGTGTTTAGTTAGAAATAAATGAGGAATATAATAAATGTGATTGTATAATAAACAACAACTACTTCGATCTTTGATGTAATCGAAACACTCAATGCTGAAACTTTTGGAAACTAATGAATTTGTTTATGTATTTTATGCTACAGCAGTATACTCTTAACCCTTCTTAGTTAAAAAACTCAGCCTCTGATATCTTTGCCTTTCTATTCTACGGATTGTGTACAGTGTGTAACCAGACCTTTAAGCAGTTATAGGCCCATTTTTCTTCTCAGATCCCAGATCTTGGCCCCCGACCCTCCTTACCAGTTGCACTTTCAGGCCCATTTCTTATGCCCCCACCAAAGGAGAAGTCCCTGCCCTTTGTGAGGCACTTATAGAATACGAAATGGGTAGCTGGGGCACAACTGAGCGTACGAGTATAAGCCAGGAGTGGGACTCGGCCAAGAGTGTCAATTGTCAGTGGCTGTCGCCGTTTAGCCGTCTTGGCTGGGTCGAGGCCTTCTGGGCCATGCCACATACATACATACATGCCACATACTGCAAGTGGGCCTAAAACTGAAAACCCAGCCCATCGTCGGCGGCGCGTGCAGACGGTGAGCCTGTTTTAATATGCCAACAATGACAATCAGCTGTCACCTCTGGTGCGCCATGTGTCTAGAGTCTGGAGTCTAGACGCCAGACTGCAACCAAAAGAAATTGCATGCAACAAGCTGAGCGATTGTGGCAACAGCAGCAACAAATAAATATGTCATTTGGCTCATTATAAAGATAGCAAAAGTCTCTTTCTTCCTGACCAGAACCGAACTGAACTAAACTGAGCTTGCAACCAGCGAACAGCAACTAGCAACATGCAGCATGCAGCATGCAGCATGCGGCGTGCGGCGTGCCCCCAGAGCTGCTGCGTCACATTTAAACGTTTAATGATAATTTATGAATGTTGTTGTTTTTTATTGCAACAACAATGCCGTAAACCAATAAATCTTAAGGATCACATAAATCTTGGCGCTAACTGAGACGGCGACTGCAGCGCCAGCCACATCAACATCAGCAGCAGTCGCAGCAGCGGCGGCAACAACGTCCGCAAAACAGAGCAACTTGCACTCACAACTTGCCACAAGTCGCGGAGAACCATTGACCAATTGGCCAAAACTGATATACCCTAATGACCGAAACGCGCGCACAATTAACATGGCCATCAGGGAAGTAAAAGTTGCAACCCTTCGCCAAAAGAGCAGGAAACAAATTAACTTTTACAGGTGCAAGTACGGTGTGTCGTAAAAAAGCTTGAGGTAATTGTTTAGGGGGAATCAGTGGAATAAAATAACGAGTTATACAATCACTCTGGTTTGTAAAGGGACACTGCGAGATAAAATGATAATATGGTTTTATTTTCAGTAGTAGTTGTTTCAGCCAATACAACCCACCTACATTCCTAACAAATTAGCGAAGAATTTGGTGGCAGATGCACGATAGTTTCTATCGCTCTGAGGAGCAAGTTGGATCGCTGTACCCAAGCTACCCCATCTCTCTGAAGGATATAAACAATAATTTGGTTCACTTGATCAAACGGCGGGAGTTGCTATTGACAGCTGCAAAACCTTGACGTTGCTGCCTGGCTGGTGGTGCGTGGTTGCAGCGGTGCGATGTGGATGTGGCAGTGGCAGTGGCAGGGGATACGGATGTGGATGGGGGGATACCGATGTGGATGTGGATGTGGATGTGGTGCAGTGTTGCAGTGGTGCACTCCTGCGGTGCCGGGCTTTGTGGTCCTCTAATGTGTTAATAGGAACCGTACGCCGTACGCGATGCCGCGACTGCGGCGCTGGGGGAGATTGCTCAATTGTTTTTGCTTTTTAGAAAGGCCTCTGGTGTAGTAGGCTAATTTTTTTGCCCGCTCGCGAGTATTGGATTTAATTTAATTTTTGTGCTTTTCATGCTTCGTTAACATATTTTGCTTATAAGGATTTCCCGCGCGCAGTAAAAAGAAATCACAACTGATCAGTGAACATGCCGCCAGGCAGCAAATGTGGCCGCTGCGGCTTCATTGTTGCTGCAGGTGCATGTTGCCCCAACAATGCCATAAATTGTGACATTGGTTTTTGCTGCCCCCTCCTCGCACTCACCCCTGGATTCCCGCAACTCCCGCTCTTCAAGAAGATATATGCACACACACACACATAGATACTCTGATCTGGTGACCAAGAGCAAAAACTTAAGCCTGGCTAATTCTTTTTTGTAGCCCAGACCGCTGCAGGGGCAAAAAGCTTAGAACGAGTTTTGGCATTTACGACTCACTCACTCTGGGATCTGGGATCTGCACCACCCCCTCCAGTGGAGCAGCCCCCCTCAGCCCCTCCCTCGCAATCTGCGGCAGTGGCCAACTGCCACCGCCGCTTTTTTCTGTTCTCGTTGTTGTCGCTTGCCGCTTGCCGCATTATGTTGCTGCTTAATTGGTTATAAATTAATTAAACGTCGATTAATAATCCGGCTTCTTGTCAGTTAAAGCCGCCGTCCTCGCCGTCGACGGTTGGTTAGTTGTAGGTTCTGGGCTTGGGAACAAGAACGCTGCAATGGTAGCCAAGGAACACTGTAAATTATATTTTAAAAAACGACATTTAAAAAGATTATACAAGACATTCTTCTAAATTAAATGAAGCTGGCGAGTTAAAGAATATAAGCTACGAATTCAAAGTATGGTAATCAAATATATCATATCAACAATAACTGATAGGCTCAGCTTATTAATAGGTATTTCCGATTAAAATATGACTTCGTTCCGTGGTACCAATATTTTCTAGCCGTGTACCAACTCGAGCCTCACACACACTCACGTGATGAGTTGGCAATAATGAACTTGTTGTTGTCGCCGGCTTGAACTTTGTGTAGAAGCCAGAACAGCAGCAGCAACACAAACAGCAACAACTTGAGCCACAGCAGCAACAAGAACTCATTAATGGGGCTGGACACCGAGTTGGAGCCGGAGTATCTGAGTATCTAAATATCTGAGCACCCGACTAGCCGAGTATCGATGACCATTTGGGCGTTTGGGTTCAGCAACTGCTGTCAGCCGCTTGTCAACGTTTCTTTTGCTCTTTGGCGAGGGGCTAACAAAAGGTTATGGGCCAACAGGCGAGGGGAAGTACGAGAGTTTGCAGCTACCAATTCAATAATTGGAAACACATCGATGCCATAACTGAAATGTTTGCTGTGAGTGCGCGAACGAAGGAATTAAAATAAATTAATTATTCAGTGAAAAGCTGAGCACGAACATGGACTGGCTGCACCACTAGTAGCTGAATTGTAAATGAGTCGTTAGAGGAACCAGGGCAGATGATGAAATGAGCGATGCATTTATTTATGAAACAATTTGTATAGAATCTTGTTGAATTAATTAGGCGCCAAATAAGCGGTGAAAAGCGGAGCAAGAAAAGCATTCGGTGTAATTTGGTATTTATGGGGGAAGAAGTGAGAATCAGATAGATACATTTTCCAATCCCATTGCCGCACTGAGTAACTAGCTGTGGAGAAAAGACTTTCAATTAAAGCAGTTCGTCACGCAGAATAGCTTTTCAAAATCTGCTATTCGCACATTTTGTCCCTTAACTTTAATGGATTTTAACAGCCAATGATATGGATTTACTTTACTGGATGTATGTTTAATACAAAATTCCAAATGTCAACACATTATGATTTTATGATTTATCATTTTAAGAGGATCGTTAGCGATCGTTCACATCTGGCTACAATACATCCACCTGCTGGTTTGACTCTCACTATCTGGTTGGCCTTCCCATATGTGTTTCCCCTCGAAACCGGCCACTTCACCCAATTTTCCCCCATAAGCTTGGCAGTACCTTCTGTTCTGGGGCTGACCCCCACCTTTTCGCCACCATCATCATCATCACCATCACCTGAGGCGAGTGGATACTCTAATCTGACAGGTATTTGATTTGATTTACCAAATAGAGAGGGACGGCGAGAGGCGCGCTAGAGGGAGAGAGAATGCAAATATTTACACCCTATTGTTACTAGGTGCTCCGTGTATTTGTAGTTCATTTCAGCACTTCACAGGCACAACCACATCCACTTCCACTCGAGGCGACATCCAAGTGATGCCTTTTGTTGATCGAGTGCTTGCCACGCACTTCACTCTCTCCGTCTCTGTCTTCGTCGTTGGTTCCGTCTCTTTCGCCCCAACTGCCGGACAACGGCGAACTGCTACAGATATTCCAATGCTACTTTACCGCTCACGAAAAATGTTTTTCGCCTGTCTTTCCCTTTATTTTTTGGGGCTTCGTTTTTTTTTTGACTATTTGTTGGGCAGTGGCGATTAAATCACGGTCCAGCCCCAAAGAAGGCCACCGAAGATTTGTAAACTGAGAGAAAGCGAAGGTGCCTTTCAGATTCCTCGAATTAACCAGTAGACTTTTTCAAAAGGTCAGCAAGATGAGAAGAGTCACCTGATAGATGGGAATAACATCAAACAAGACAACGAGACAAATTGAATCTGAATGATCAATGCAGATATTTTCCGCAGTGTACGTTCGGGAGTCGCCACCTTCCCCCAGCGGAGTATCTTTTGTGTGGGCAAGTCAAGTGCCGAATGGCCGAATGCTCTTCAACTCATTGTTAGCCCATAGACGGGTCGCGTAATGATCCAGAAAACCGAAAAGTCGGCGGCAAAAGCTTCTTTCTCACGTTAAGCGCCTGGACCTAGGCAATGGCCAAGTCCCATTCCGGGCCAGGTCAACAAGTGGCGGCCGTTCGGCGTCGCGATCAGGAGAAAACACGAGCTGTAAAACGTCAAAATATACGAGCACAGAGCGATTTAAACTGTCAACGCAGCCGTAAACATTGTCAGTGGGCTGGCAGGCCAGGGAAAAGGGGCCTCTGGCCAAAACTGGAACCATGGAGCGCTCAGTGCGGCTACTTGTTGCCTCAAATTTGCTTATGAGCAGGCCAAAACCGAACTCCCGCGTCCACTCGCCTCGACTTCACTCCGAAGTCTGTGGCCTGGTCTAATGTGGCTCGTAAATCCTGGCCAAAACGGCCGAACGGACATCGTGGCTGCCAGTGGTTGGTGTGGACCCGTTTTTGGCCCGACCTGATGGATGTTGTGATGCGGCCTGGGCGGCACTTGGCCAGATTTACGCCCCGCAATTAACGTTCTAATCGCCTCAATTTGTTTGGAGTGGCGGGGAGCAGGGATCTGGACCACAAAGCAGGCAGATAATCAACCAACAACATCGTACAAGTCAATTGAGAGTGTCAACCTGCTGATAATGCCGGCGACGATGGGAAATCTAACAATTAATACTTTGCTGTGCATGCAATTAGTTAAAATATCTCTTTGATCCTGCCTATAAAGTGCTGTTTCCTTGGATATAAATATCAAATAATGTAAGTAACATTTAAGCCTAATTAGCTTTGATTTTTTGTGATTTCAAATAAGGCCATAAATTAACAAATTGAGTAAGTTAAGTATCAATTTAAAAAAATAATTCTTGAAGGGAAATGAACAACAGAAAATTTAATTTTTTCATTTCCCATTTAAATTTTACAGTGGCGCCCTGCAACGCAATAACGTTCGGGTTTGGTACTACACAAATAAAACTCTACATTAATTTTACATCATACGCGTAATATACATACGCTCAGTGGCGCCACTGTGTTAGAACTTGTGTTGATATTTGATTGTTTTATAACGATATTTTTTAAAATGTTGAAATATTTTTTTGATGAATTGGATTCGGAAATAAAACAAATTTATTGTTATATTAGTCCAGATCAACTTACCTAGGAGCCCTAATCTTTTTCATTGCACGGTCGACTTTGGTTGCTGTCTACCGCATATCTACGAAATTATAATTTTCCACATTTGTTAAGCTTAATTTAAAAGAATACTACCGCACGAGAAACAATTGTGGAAGTAACAAAATATATTCGCCGTATATGAGAAAGTTTCACACACCTTGTTTTGAAGAACTTCAAGTGAGTGTAGTGTTATCATAATATCAAATTATCAGGCAAGAAAGAAAGAAAGAAGAAAAATTATCCAAAGTATAGCAAAAGTACAAATTCAATCCTAAATTTCGGTAGCAGAGCATTAACAGTGCTGCCCCCAACTGCCCATTAATTTCGAAACTGGCCTTTAGTGAACTCCTTGCCGTTAGACAAATAAAAGTAAACTAAGCGCAAATACTTAAGAGGAGAATAAATGCCTCGAGAGGAGTGTGTCCTTTGCCCTGCGTACACTAAAACGAAGTAGATGCCCCCGCCAACGAGAAACAATTGACCTTTCGCCGTTTTCTGTTCTGGCGGGTTTTCCCTTTTTTGGCCTACTTGCCTGCGTGTGTGTGGGTGGGTGTGCTAAACTTTAAATTGTCCAATGCTACGTGCCCCGCATGCGGAGTTCATAAATCCAAGCGCTAAATGTAAACATCAACAGTTGCCCAGCAGCAGCAACAACGAGCAGGCGAAACACCAACAATGATGGCAAAAACTTGCAAAGTTCAAACACAAACTAATGCAGCAGCAAAGGCAGGAACAAAAGCCAAGCGAGCCGCGCCCACCCACCCAACGCCCCCCCTTTGCCGACCACTTTCTGTCCTTTTGGCCAAGCCACTTTCACCGTTGTTGTTATTGTTGCCATTCCCGCACTGGTTATTGTTGTTGCTGGTGCTCCTAATGCGCGATATCGTAGTGTTTGCATGCGTGTGTGTATGCACTGGAAAAAATTACATAAATTAAAACTAAAATTAAACATTATAAATAATTTATTGATGGAGTGACAGATATGCTATCCTTAATAACAACGTATCTTAACACCTGGTCTTAATATGAATATGTTGATAAGACTATCTCATACCGCGTTGGCAACAGCCTTCTCTTTTGGCCAAGTGCATTTCCGGCGTGAGTTTGCCTCTGTGTGTGTGTTTGTGTGTGTAGGTGTTAGCCGGTTGGAAGGAGCGTGCTCCTCTGGCTGGTCCGGTCATGGGTGGCAAGTAGAATAAAACAAACTTGAGTTTTGTTTTCGTTTGTCGTATAAGCAATGGCTTAAAGCTTTCCCCTTGGCTACCGTCCCTCATCCTTAACCCGTAACGCATGTGGCCAGTGGTAATGACCTACCAGCAAACACACACACACACACATACGAGGCAGGACTCGTTGCATTTGCCAAGGGTTAAGTTTCGATAATTATGAATGCAAAAGTGGAGCACTAAAAGGAAGCAAGAGCTATAAATGTGTGGCATGCATCACTTAAAGTTGTTTGCCTATTTCACTGGCTGCTTATATTGCCATCTGAGTTAAAATTTAATTGGTATGTGAAAATAAAAGTGGATGGGATTAAGAAACATTGCTTTAAAATATATCAGTGATTAAGACATTCTAAACTATGTTGCATGAACTTGGGTAAAATAAGCAAATTGTAAAGCGTAAGTTAGCCAGACACAACATCCCATTAAATCGACTATCAACGTGAATTTAGACTCTATCTAATCTGCACATGAGTGGGTTAGATGAGTTCCAGTTCTGAAGTGGCCAATTCAATGAATTACGACGGTATCTGATCTACAGATAGGCAGACAATTTAATCTACAAGTGCTTTAAATCAAGTTGAACCACCCGATTAGTTTATACAAATCGTATTAATTCTGAGTGCTAAACATTCACATCACCTGTTCGGTTTGCAGCTACAATATTGTATAGAAATATTTCAGAGCATGAAATTATTATAAATGTGCATTAAAATTGTTCAAAATGTATTCTGTTTCACACAGCTATCTTTAATTGGCCAGGTTCAATAAAGAATATTTATAGTTGCAACGTTCTGCTGAATTAATATGAATTCCTTGATAGCTTTGTGCAAATTCCATTTTAATTGCCTCCTGCCCTGCTTTCGCTTGCATTTTATTTTGCACTACAATCATTTCCCAATTGACTGCTGAACCTCTCATATATATATATACATATATATATTTCCTTTGTCTTGCACTACAATCGAATAGCCAAGTTAACAGGTGTCCACTCCCTCGATAGTGTCTTCATTGTGGCCAACTATTTATGGCTTCTGTCTGCGACTCGGCCGGCGAAACTCCTCCCCTCCCCCATTGGAATGCCCCTTGCGCAAACAACTCAAGGACGGCGGTGAATGGAAACCTCCGCCTAATTTGGACAGTGTTTACAGTAAATATGCAAACAGACCGCCAAATTGGCATATAGCAAACAAATCTGGGCGGAGTTGGGGGGCCAAAACAAAGGCAAGGACACGCGTGTAAATCCGGTTGACTTGAGTCCGGAGTTGATTGTTGTTGTCGTTGGTGTTACTGCTATTGGCACTGGGCAAACATCGGCAATCAAATATTTCTCAATGCGACAAAAATGATTGGCAAAGTGGGGAGGGTAGCAAAGAAGTGCGGCAAGTGTATGCTTGGCTTCCTTGGCCAAATAGATAATCTGTAATCTTATCGAGCCAGCCCACTTCCTTCTTATTAAATTAATTGAAAGGCAAAGTGGCTAAGTGGCTAAGGCTACGGATTGGGATTACTTTCTGCCCATCAGTCGATGGTCAGCTTATCAGTTGCACATGGCCAGCGGGAAATACCTGTTGTTGCAGCCATTGCCGCATGTTGCTAGCCCGCCGGCAACATGTTGCTAGCGTGCACACTCGGCCCGTTTGGATACTAGGCGCTCGGATTTCAGCTCGGCTCCACTCGTCGTCGACATCGCCATCGCCATCCCCATTCGCTGGCCGAGTGGCGCCGCTGCTTCTGGCGTTCAGTACGCTTCTGTCACTCGGTCGGCCAACAACACGGCGCGCTTACCCGGCTCAAGTCCGCTCCACCGCCTCGATCCCGATCCCGATCTCGATCGCCATACCATACCGCCAAGCAGCCGCTCGTCGGACCGCCCGCTGCAGTTGTCATTCGAAAGCGCGTCGCTCTCGGCGGCTCCAGACCAAAGTAATCAACCGAATTAAGACCAAAAGCAGTGCGACCAATGTATAAATAAACAGGGCAGAAAACCGGCTCTTGGAAGGCAAGATCGACACCGAGAGGCTCGTCCGACTGCATTCTTGCATCACGTGCAGCCGACGGTGGCACGCCCTCTCGCCGCCCCCTGCCACTTTCAAGGCAACTGTTGCACAGCGAAAAAAAAGGGGCGCGATCGGTGCACTTACTATTTCAAACAAAAGTAATCGAGCTGTAAAAGTCGTAGTTTTGGATATATTTGATATATAGCGTTGATTTATCCAGAAAGTTGATCTCACTGATCATACTAGTAATGTAGTAAATTTTGAGTAAATCCAAATACCCAGTTTCATAAATAACTCTTTGATTGGAGTTCCCAAGCTAATTTAAGCATACAAATTTGAAAGTTGCATATGTTTTTCTCTCTGTTTTCGATTGCAATCTCTTTTGAAGATCCCCGAACTTACAGTTCTTTGGACAGCCTGCCCGTTCCGCTCTCGCCCCTCCGTTAAGTGTTTTGTTTTCGTTGTTCAATCAGGGAGGCCCCCATATCATATCATTTCATATCATACTCTCCATTCCGACTGAAAACAGCTGCGAAAGCCTCGCTTTTGCATATGCGGAAGTGCAAAAGCGCGAGAATTGGCGGCGATATCAGTCGAAAGAGGTGCAAGTAGTACTAGTGTACCAATGCCATTGCAACCTGCTGCTAATCAAGAGTGCAAAACTATGCACATGTTAAAGTTTGATGGCGCGCATTGGCCTCTTTCAGACAGTCTTATGCAACACCATAGATGGCCAAGTGCCTGTGCGCCGGCGAAAACCTTTCCTCGTGTTTACCTTTTTATGGCTTTCATCTGGCACAAAACCCTGACCTGTGCCAATTCCATTCGAGTCACTCATATTTTTCTTCAATCATTCGGACATCAACAAATGCCGAGAAATCGTGGAGGAGAGCCTTTTGAAAAGTGTTTGTGTTGTCTTTATTTGCGTATCGTTTATTTATGGGCTATAAATGCATCTGTCGGGGAACTGTGAATGCACAATAGCTATTTGTGTTTACATATTGGCATAAAAACATAAATGCCCACAAAACATAATCAAAGGCACAAACACACAATTTACCTGGCCAAATGCATGAAAATCAACAGCAATTTGTATCAGTTTTTTTCACTTAAAATTTGGCCAAAGAAATGGGGCAGTTACACATTTTTTCGCGATGTTTGCGCTTTTTGTGCAGTTTAATATTTTAATAATTATTGAAAAAAAATATTAATTTTATTACGAATCCATACGTCGTCTATCAAAGCTGCACAAATAAAAGAAAAACGTTTTAATCAAAGATAGTACCCAGCTTAATCAAATAGTCTACTAATTGAACGGATACTGGAGTACAATTTCGCTTAATAAAAAGAGTCTAAAAGACATTAAAAAAAAGTTAGCATTTTTGTTTGGAGCAGTAGCTCCATCTGGAAATTGGCTTTTACAATGATTTTACAATATGGTGTTCCGCATAATATTTACCTAGTTGGGCCAGTGTTTTGACCAAACCACTCAACCCACTCGCTGTTTTCGCAAACTATACTTTGACCTGTCCACGCCACATTTGCAACGATAATTGGCAAAAAGAAAAGCAGAGATAGAAGCACCCACCCACTGGCAGAAAAATATTAGAACCCCCAGTGAAACAGAGTGAATCCTACCCGAAATGAAAACAAGACAACCTCTGACGTTTCGCTTTCGCTTTTCTCCTCATCGCAGACATCTAATTTATTTTTAGATCACTTTTTGTTTCGCTTGGTCGTGATTTTATTTTTTGCGCTTTATTTTGCAGCTTTTATTTGTCATAGCATAGATTTTCCTTTACTGCGACTCGATCGGTCCATAAATAAGAAAATACGAAAGGGGGCTGGCGGCAGTGTTTCAGGCTATGAAAACAGCCGAAGCCTATAATTTGTCATAAGCATTTGCATTCAATACTTGTCATGATTCCCCATTAATTTTAATTTTTTCCATTTTTTATTTTTTTTGTGATTTTTCAGTCAAAACCAGTTACAAGCACTTAACTGCCCTCGCGGAAACAATTGCATTGTAAACAGCCAGCAGAAATGCATCAAATGTGGAATCGCAACTGGAGCTGGACTCTTCTGGTTTTCTCGGGTAAGTGCCGAGTATATCGAAATTTGAACGATGGGGATTGGGAACGATGGGTTATCTGAGGGCCAAAATCTGACCAGATATGCCGCTTAAGATGGACGGAGAAAAGTTGGTCGAAAAATTTATGAAATGCCAATTTCACTTACGTTTAACTTTATTACCCCTGACGCACATTTGCAACTTTGTTGCAACTGACTGGCTGAACGGAGCTGCTGCTGGTGGCCAAGAGTCTCGGATTGCCTTTTAGTTTTCAGCTGGAGCACTATTTCAATGTTTCTGTTTGTTTGTTTATTTGTCTCTCACCCGCGCCCACTCGCCGCCCACTCTGGTCTCGGATTTCCAGCCCTGCTACTCCTCTCGGCGGAGGTGGCCAATTCGGAGGAATGCGGCCAGGAGGAGTTCACCAAGTGCGCCGAACCACTTGATATGCTGCATTTAACGTCGGACTTCTCGATTGGCCCGGCCAAGAAGGAGGAACTGGAAAAACTTTGTCAGTAAGTGACTTCACGGGCAAAATTCCCCCGCCGATCCGGACTCACTGCATCCGAGTCCTAATCGCAATCGGTGGGGCGCAACGCTACAAATGTTTGCTGTGTTCTGATGATCGATTTGGGTGTTTTGTGCTGCAACTTATCCATTAAAAATGAACTAGAAACCGAGTAATACTTTCCCCGAATCACTTAATTTCTAATTTTTAATGAACAATAACTTTTTTAATTTGTTTTATTGCAACAACAATCTGTTTGCCTGTTCCCAGTGAGCTGCGCAAGGGCGTGAGGTGCATCCAGAGCTACACCCGGCGTTGCATGGATCTGCAGCAGAGGAATCAGTTCAACAAGCTCTACCACGGCACCAACCAGTTCATCAGGGATCTGTGCAACAAGGGCGCCTTCCAGGACGAGTACCTCAAGCACGTTCCCTGCTCCGAAATGGCCAAGAAGGAGTTCGAGGTGTGCTCCAATCGCTACCGGGAGACCATGGTGTTCCTCAAGCCCAACAAGAACCAGGAAAACTCCGAGAACGGCACGCTGAACGAGAACATCAAGACCATTTGCTGGTGAGTGGAACCAATAGCAACCTAGCCCAAATGGTTATCAAATGCCTTGCCATGCTCTCTAATGAATATTTAAATCGATGCAATGCAGTTTTAAACAGGGTTTGTTGTGCTTTCAGAATGAAACGAATGTAATTGCAATGGAACGCAATTGCAAATTGTAATTGAAATGTTATATTGTGTCGGAGAACTTGTATTCATTCGATTGAAAGAGGGAATATTTTGAGCCACAGTTTTATTACTATTAAAAATATTATTTTTGCAACATTTTCGGGATTTATTTGCAACTCTTTCAATATCTTGCATTCGCATATTACTCAAGCTCCATCAACGAACTTGTGGATTGCTCGGAGGATGCTGCACGCAAGATCTGCGGCAACGAGGCGGCAAAGTTCACGCGTCAACTGGTGGACAAATATGCCAACAGCCTGACCAAGGTACGCGGAAAGAAAGGACTCTTCCTGAAGCAACTTGTAACCGAATCTATCTTACAGATCTACTGCGAGGACTTCACCCGAAATCCGGGCATCTGCAGGGATGGCGAGGGCAATGGCTCCACCCGAGCAGCTGGCAGTAGTTTGGGCCTCCTGCTCACAGGGACACTGCTCACACTGCTGGTCAGCAGAGGCAACAGATAGATGGCAGAGGCGCAGCTGAGTGCACAAATCTAGAACCAGTCTTACCAGAATAGTTAAGGTTTCCCCCATCACACCGAAAGAAGAATTCCACACGCTGTTGCATACTTCTGGCAGTCAGTTTAGGCCACAGAATCCCCGAGAGGTGAAAGGAGTAAGCTATACAGTAAAGTACACGTTAAGTATGTTATGTATACCAGTATGCATATACCACATATCTATAGGGAATATGAGAGCAGAGTCAGGCATGGCTAAGATCGTATATATATGCGGATATGTGTGTTACTAAATAGTGGATATAGGCTAGCTAGTTAGAATCAGTGTTGAGTGTGGCAGGCAGGTTAGTTGTTGTTGGCCTTACTTTCCAGTCGTCGTCGATCGTGCAATACTAGAGTTTCGTTGAGTTTGTTGAAGTTTTCCAGGCTTTAAGTGTAGGCATATTTTAGAGAATACCCCTAAGTTTCACAAATCGTTGTTAGTTGAAGATAGAGCGCGCCCCACCCCACCCACCTCTGTTTACCGTAAAACCAGGCAATGTCAAAAATCGATTGATCAGCTGATCTCTTGGAAACGCCTATGTACCTCTTAATAGCAGTATGTTTGCAAAGTCAGTTTTCGTTACTCACACACACACACACACAGCACTAAGCGCACAAGATAATACCCCGAGTGGATTTGCTCACATATCGGCAATAACTTTAGATTAACTAAAAGTGCATTTCTATGAATCAGGATTTTTTAATTATTTATAAACCTATTTAGTGGATAGCGTATATTTATTTCCCACACTGTAAATACCTTTAAATATATTCAAAATCGGAAATACATATACGAATAAATATTAGTTTAACTTAAAAATACACTCACACACACACACCTACTTACAAAAACTGTGAATATATATTATGATTAAAGAGTAACATTTATTTTAAGTAAAACACAAAGATGCATATGCAAGGAAAAACAATAAAAAATGAGAAAATAAATTAATGCAAAAAAGTGTGAAAGAGTGGCGAAATAAAGGGGCATGCGGCCAGAGGGGGCAGTTATATTTTTGGAACCCGAAGCAAGTAATACACTACGAATCGTATTCAATAATATTTTTAGACTATATGCAGAGTTATTAAAGGTATGGTACATTATATTCATTTAAGAGTACCGCAGCACTAAGGTCATTCAGTTATTTAGGTTCTTAAAAGTTGGCAACATACTACTACAAAATACTTTTAGACACCTTTTCAAAGTGAAAAACACCTGACAGGAAATAAATATGGAAATAACCAAACTTATGACTGAATACAGGGACGCCACACATGGTGAGGGTATAAGGAGCCAGCGAGTGCCGTGCCAAAAATGCTTTTTACTGCAGGATAAAACCGAGCGCAGCCAAAAAGTATGCAACGCGACCCGTCCGGCGCCCAAAAGTATGCTGCGCAAATATGCCGGCTCTGGTCGCAGTTTACGAGAGGGGCGAAGAGCTGGTTGAATTGGGGCCACCAGAAGGGTCGCCACCGTGGCGATGAGGGGCTGGGGGCTGACCTGCAGCACTGGGGCTGGCCATAATTTATGTTTATGTGGTGCGTTCATTAGACTAGCGGCGGCGACGACGCCGACATCGGTTGACTTCTCGCCTGGCAGCTAATTTATAAGGTCGACGATGGCTCAAGGACATAGGTGGGGTGGTGTTGGGTGCAATAATTACAGTTATCGTGCATAGCCAGCAGCTGAATGTACCTTTGACACTCGAAATCATGGCCAGACATTGATTTCGACGAATGAAATCGAACTGATAAACAGGTTAAACGCGTCTATGAAGCTTGATCAGCAACAAATTAAACGAGTTTTGGTTTGAAAAATGCTTTGTTCTTCTTGAAAAATGAGTTAAAACTGCCCAATTCAGTTCTATCTTACATTGATGCATTTCATTTCTAATCATTTCCTTGCAATTATAGAGTTTTGAGCTAAGCTTTCCTAATATTTTTGCCTTGTAATTTGGCCAAAAGGAATATTTCCTTTCTGACCTAAAACTCCCACTTCGGAGAACTCACATTCAGTACCAATTTATCGACATCTTTTGCAATCACATCTCGAAGTCGCATTCTATAAGAGACTATGTGAGGCATTTTTGGACTCTGGCCGAAATGCTTAACCAATCAATAACTGAGTTAAAAGGGGAAGTGACTGAGTGACTGGGAGCCAGGTAGCCGCATCTCGATTGCAGCTCAAATATTTACGTTTCCATTTAGAGTGGGCACAGATCGGAGGCAGGAGGAGGCTCTCAGATGCCGGGGGTCATTTTCAGCTTCATTTGTTGTGCAAATAGGCGAAATGCATTGCCATCGAGCACCTCACTCTGCATTAATTTGAAGTCATATTTTGCAGCTTGAGCAAACGGCTCTGGAGCGAACGTTTTTCGCAATTGCGGTGAAAGCCGTTTGGCCATTTGATTGGTTTTATGCCATTTAATTTTTAGTTCTTAATTAATCGAAAATATCTTTGGGGAGCGCTGTGGCAGCAGCAGCCGGAGTGGCAGGATGCCAAACAAATTGACAGCCAGTTGCACTTTGCATTCATACGGGAAGTGTCGAGTGGCCCTTCCGCTTGCCGCACCTCCACCCTCGTCCTGCCGCTCGCTTATCCAGCTTTCATTCATTTACTGCCACCCACGCAGCCCTTCACCCTTTTCGGCAATCCCGGCAGCTCTTTCACTCATGTTTAATCCTCTTTAAGCGGCAACAGAACGATTACATTTTGATTTTTTTTCCCAGTTTTTGCCACTGCTGGATGCCTTTGCTTTTATTTGCACAATGCCGCCGCGACTAATCTGCAATTATGTTTTACATAAAAATCCTATCGCATCCCATACAACAACTGGGTGCGAGTGAAAAGTTTTCAACAACTTTGTCCAAGCTTGATTGTTTTGCCTGCTGAGATTGTCGGCCAACACAAATATTAAACAACAGCAACACCAGAGGCAACACAGCGAATTAGCGAAGCTTTGCTTGGGACAACGCTGCGTATGCGTATTAAATTTTCAGTTTGAAACACATCAATGCGGAAAATAATCACAAAGCGCTGAGATAATTTTATAGCAAAAAGACAATGCAATATCCAATTACTAACAAAAAGCCGCAGTTTTACAACAATTTGTGCTTAGCTCCGGTTTAAAAATAGTATGTTTTTACTTACTATGAAGTACAGCATTTAGAATATCAGCGCATTAACTAAAAACCTAAAATATACCCTTTAAAAAAACCAACAATTTATGAAAAATGAGCACTCCTAAAAGCTGAGATTGTGTTTTTGTCGATTATTCAATGAAACAGCCAAAAGTAAAAAGTAAAAACAAACAATATATAACCAACAATTTATGAAAAATGAGCACTCCTAAAAGCTGAGATTGTGTTTTTGTCGATTATTCAATGAAACAGCCAAAAGTAAAAAGTAAAAACAAACAATATATAATATATAATACAAACTCTATTTAAATCGCATAAAGACCTTTTTTTTCTGTTAATTAAAACAAATTAATGCGTCGCAAAGCCATTATCCAGAAGCTCAGCAGCACAATTAATGAAATCTGTTTGATTAAACTGAATCAAAAATCAAAAAACATACGCTTACTGCCTGATTATAACGTCCCATTGACCTAAACTGAAATCACAATAATTCTGGCATATGAAATTATTAACAGGAGTGGGATTAAACTCCAGTGCGTATTAACTGTTGAACCTTCAGCTTAGTCCGCTACCACTGTTCTGGCCAAATACTAATATTTAATAACTGAGGACGAGCTCAAGTGGCCGAACTGAGAATCCGAACCCCTCTTTGAGTGTTCGATGCATTTGGAAGCATTTATGTTTTGCTGCTCCCACATCGTATTCACTTTGAGTTATTTTCGTTTCTATTTCAATTGCAAGTCACTTGGAGAGATTAAATGGGCAACTTGCCCCCAGAACACCCATGGCCAATCCTTGCCGGCCTGAACACCCCATCCTGATGGCCATAAATGCGCTTGTGGTTGATAGGTGGTTTCCGAAGAGATGCTGCAGGTGGAGTGGAGTGAAGTGGAATGGAGATGGAGGTGGAGAACGAGGCCGGTTTTAGCCAGCTACGTCAGCTGTTGGCCAGCTGGCTCCGGTTTCGAATGCATTTCGTACATGATAATCATGTTGGTTGCTGCAAGTTGCAACTCGCCACTGCAGCATGCGTTGCATTTGCAATTCCTGGCCATAAGGCCATATCCAATGGTCTACGGTCGATGGTCGATGGGCCTGTCTAGCAAAGGCCTGCTGTGGCTTGTCGTGGTGTGGTTTATGGCAACATCTTGTCCAATTTATTACCACTTTCATTTGGTAGCATAATAGGCAATGCACTCGCACGCACACACAAATGCATTCGGAGAAACAGAGTGGATAGTTGGTATTTCAATAAAACGCTTTGCTTTTTAATGCTTTGTTTGTCCTGCTTGTCCTTAATACCTTTGTTTAAGATTACAATTACAGTTCAATGTTTAACTTAATTTTTCTCTCAGTGTACCGAACGCACTTGTGGCAAACGCTGCCAGTCTGCCAGCATACACATAACACATATCTATAACACGTAGCACTCAAAAATACTCAAACATTGAAATTGGAGTTCTAGTTTTTGGTTCTCGTCTCGTTTCTGCTTCATCAGTTACATGCTTTGAATAATTCAAGCGTGTTTTAGGCCTTGCCAGGCAAAATGTTTTCCGCCTTGTCAATCCCTTCTTCGGCCCGCCTGCCTTGAACAGACCCATTCTGTCTGGCCAAAAAGTTATTAAATTATTTTAAGATCAAACCATCCATCCATTGCACTGCGCAGCCACAAAGGCAGTCCTTTTGGCTTAGAAACCCAACAACACTTATGGCGAATTGTTAAAAAACTGCCATTATGGCATATTATGCTAATTCAGACCTAGGCCGTCTAGGTTCAGCAGCCTCCCAGCCTTTCAGCGGCTCTCCCCTCGCATTACGTATACGCCCCTCTGCCACATATCACGTATACGCAGTGCTCGACGCCAGCCATTTGTGGTGCATATCCCCAGGCGCCTCTGGCGAGCAAAAGAGACGCGGCTGTGGCCGACTGCTAAAAAACAGAACTCAAGTGTTGGAACGCAGCCCCCTTTGTGTCTTTTGTGGCCTTTTGCTGTTTGTTTGTCAACAGCAGCGACTGCCAACACTTGAGGGGCGTGTCAGGCGTGTAGGCGCTTTTTAATTGCACTGAAAACAAAACGCTAAACACTTGTTGGCCGCCTGGATGGCTAGATGGCTGGATGGCTCGTTGCCTGATGGCTGATGGCTGGCTGCCTTCCAGCTAGTTGTCGCGTGGCAAGTGGCGGGGTGTCAACCGAACTCTGCAAACAGAAAAGGCCCTGCCGCCGAGCAATTTGTGTTGCAGTTGCCGCCGACGATGTTGCCACTTTGATTGTGCACCATAACTGCGAGGCAGCTTCCATTGTGGAGCTTTTCGTTCCCTTTTTTCTATGTTTGCCAGCACTGCTGAAGTTTTGCTTTGATCGCATTGTAACATTTTGCGACAGTTTTAGATTGTAATGGGCTCCATGGGAGAAATGAGAATAAGAACAACTCTGAATTGATTCCGAGATTGCAAGTATGACTGGTGCAGTACACAAATTGATAACGACTTCAAAAGAACCAGAAAATGTGGAACCCCAGAAGAAAGCAGGACAAAACTAATACTCCACAAAACTATATGAAATAAAATAAAGTTGCCAGTTAACAATAGCGCTGTAGTGTCGCATGTATATTCATGACAAAAATCGTATTCAAATTGAACAATGGCAAAAATGAATTTTTGGCTGACAATAGACTTTTAAAGATATTTATTAAATCAAATGGCTTTGGGTAGCGGACATGGCTGACATTTATAGCGAGTTAACATTTATAAAATGCATAACTGCCTGTTTTTTGGAACTTGTAATGCCATTGATGCCATTAGTAGGCGTTTGATTGACCTGAAATGATTGCCACATTTAATTACCCCGTTCGATCAGATAATGCAGTTAATTTTCAATTTTCCTCTTTTTTCGCCCGCTGAGTTCAATTTGTTGTGCGCTTCGTGGGGACAACATGTTTAATTAACGAACACAATGAAGGAGAGGCGCAACAACAGGAGTTTGTCACCGACTTTCGGTGAAATTTCTGACTCTCTGGTGACATTTGAAAAGTTTAAAATAATATAATTTTCGACGCTATATGGCAAACTAACAAGTTCGACCCGGAAGCTCAGCGATGGGCGCTGCCAACTGAGCGATGTGGGTGTTTTCGGGGCGTTTGTCTTAGCTAACTTTCCGCCCGGGAAAGGAGAAACTTTTTCGGCTGCACTGTTGCACCCACCCACACACACCCTCACTCACACACACGAAGATCTATTGTAAAATATGTAAGAAAGTTTCCTTGGCCTGGGTGGGAAAACGCTGCGTTTTCGGGAAAGCAGCAGCAGCATCGACCTTGTCTTTGGGGAAATTAAACATTTTCTATTTGAAAACTTTGCCGTGTGGGGGGTGGCATTTGAAGCGGTGGATTTTGCAAAGGTTCAAGAGCAACAGTTGCCTTTTGAACTGTTTCGGGTCGGTCACACTTTGGCACTGCGTTGGATTCCCTTTGTTCCACCAACAATTGCGGAAGTCATAATTTCTCAGCCGGCCAAGTTTCTGGTTTTTTGACAAATTTAGCTGCAAATTGCTGCGAAAACTTTAGTGCGGGCATTCGCTCCAGCTTAAAACTGGAATGAGTCTCCAGTACCGTGCCCTCGGATCTAAATGTCAAGCGGCTTGCTGTCATAGGTGTTGCATATTTAATGCGCCGCCGCCGATGGCAACACACGCGGCACAGCAGCGCGGAGGAGCAGCTGCATCCCCAGCACGGCGATTCGGACAAGTGCACCCAGAGTGCATGCAAATATTTTTGTCAACGATTGTTTTGCCGTCTCCCTCGATTCCGAGTGGCGAGCTGTGACTGCGGGGGCGGGAAAAGTCCGGGAAAAGTCCGGGAAAAGCGGGTCAGAGAGAAGGAAGCGAGGACGAGGACAGTGGTGACCCATGTTCTTGTTGTTGCCAACGGTTTGAGTAATTGTCGCTGGTGTGAAAATTGGCAACGATGCCATCGAGCTGGAAAAGGATTTACTGGGTTATGTATGAGCCAAAGGCTGATTGAGATGGAGGAGCAGCTGGATCGAGCTGGAAATGGCCATCGATGGACGTCTATGGCGTTAGCGATGTTGCCAAAACTGAAATATTCATTAGGCCAGCAAAAAAAACCAATTGAGGTCATTTGAAAATTGGCCTTGCTTAGCAAATCTGTTGGAAATTCTTAATTCTTTTTTTCGAACATAACAGTTTTACAAGAGATCGTGAATATATCCAACTAACTAAAATAATTAAAGCCTCATATAAAGCGAACAAGCTTTCCTGATTTTGCGTAAATAAAATCAATTAAATAGAGCTTAAAAAAAAGCACACCCAAACAATATTTGACTACAAAAAGAGCCTGGCAAATGGTTTTTTACCAAAAAAAAAACGTAGATCCAGGGGCAAATTGAAAACACGATTCAGCCCTCCGAAAAAAAGCCAATAAAATGGTAATAAAAAACCCAGCAACCAAAAATGATTTTCACATTGATAAAAATTAAATGCGATTCGGGGCGAAAGCAATGCGATGTGTTGCATCTGCTGGGACATTATCAAATAATTCAGTTGTAATCCATTTTAATCCGTTTGCCTGGCTGCGAAACCGACCCACTTGACATGGCGAATCGTCAAAATGTTTATTTATTTCGACATTTTGCTAAACATTGCCCAGATTTAAATCTGCATTCATGTAAAATTGCATAAATACATGCAAATATCGCTTGATGGAAATGTCCAGCTATATTTCAGTCACCCACTTTTTTTTACTCCGCGGGAATTATTCAAATATTTAAGCGGCTTAGTGTAATGGCTGGTGAGTTTTGTCTCAAATCGGAGGACGGGTGCAAAGCCGCTCTAAGCGAAAAGAATCGATTCGGCTGCTTAAATTATACTTTATAATTTGGGCATATATGTGGATTACCTATGGCAATTGAACGTATAATAGTTCGGTTTTATATTCAATAGATTGGGCAGGGCGTATTTATCATTCAAAATGTTTCGAATGCCAATATGGATTGTAATACAATGTAATGCATATTCTTCTTATATTACAAAATAGATTCTTCGAACAGTTGATAAGAAGAGTATTCCAAAGCTATTTAGTTTAATTAACAACGAATCCCATAAAAAGAGGAGCACGCCCTCCACGAAAGTCAGTTGAAGAGAATGTTAGCCCCACTAATCTTCCTGCAGATTGCGGCTCTGCCTTGGTTGGCTCTCGGAGATCAGCGGATCATAAACGGAAACACTGTCAACATTAAGGATGCCCCGTGGCATGCCTCCATCATAGTCGATTCGAAGCTGAAGTGCGGTGGCGCCATTATCTCGAAGAACTACATCCTGACTGCCGCCAAGTGTGTGGATGGCTACAGTGCCAGGAGCATACAAGTCAGGTTGGGAACCAGCAGTTGCGGCACTGGTGGATCGAATGTCGGAATCTGCGAGGTCAAAGTTCATAGCCAGTACTCCAGCTGGCGCTTCGACAATAACCTGGCTCTATTGAAAACCTGCGAGCTACTCAAAACCACCGATGAAATAAAACCAATTGAGAGGGCCAACAAAGCACCAGAAGATAATTCCCGAGCCAATGTGACTGGTTGCGGCGGCAGATCGGGCAATTTCCTTGACCTTATCATAGACAAGAGGACTATCAGCGGGATAGAAGAGAAGTGCTTCCAGCTGCCTGTCCACTTGTACGGCACTCAAGTGCGGATCCTTAGCCAAAAGCAGTGCGCCGCCGACTGGAAAGTCTTACCGTTTTACTTACTCAAGGGAATCTCAGACCTGACCATCTGCACCAAGTCGCCGGGCAAGGGAGCCTGCTCCTCAGACAGGGGGGCCCCGCTGGTCATCGACAACAAGCTCGTGGGCATCCTCTCCAGAGCGGGCTGCTCCATTAAGCCCGATGTATACGCAAATATCCTGCGGCACACGAACTGGCTGGACTCGAATACGAAGGATTAATGTCTTGCTGTGAATAGTTGAGTTTAATGATAATATTACCTTGCCTTCTGTATATATTTACTTAAGTTGAATTTGTAAGGCACAGAATAAAGAACATTGGCTAAAAGTGAGAAAAATTTTAACACACCGTAAAGTAAAACAAATTAATTTGCTAGGCTTTGTCTCAATACTATAAAATTTAAACAGCCTGCTATATCCACATTTATTTGGCATCATGCTTCTGCGAGCTCTACCACTTCTCCTTGCACTCTTTGTCCTTTCCAAAAGCGACACTGATGCAGGTGAAGATTCAGAGGAGGACGACAGCGAAGACTGCAACAGGACGACTCTTGGTGGCCATCCGGTGGACATAAGCACAGCGCCATGGATTGCTTCCATTTCGATCAAGCAAAAGGCCAAGTGCGACGGAGCGATATACAAACTGAGTCACATTGTGACAGCCGGGAAATGCGTGGATGGATTCCTGAACAAGGCGATCCGGGTACGAGTGGGTAGCACTACGCGCAGCGATGGAGTCATCGAAGTTGAAGTCTGCAACATAACAGTTCACGAAAAGTTCACCGGCCAGACAGTACTTCACAATCTGGCCATATTGAAGTTGTGCGAACCGCTAGAGGCCTCCAAAAAGATCCAGGCAATCCAGTTGGCCAACCAGCTTCCGGCTAATGGGGCCAAGGTCACGGCCAACGGCTGGGCCTCCTTCAGGTGGTGGGCAATGTATTGGAAGAAGTGTCTGGATGATGAAGCCTACAAGCTGCAGAAGGCCGAGGTCAAGCTATTTGGCCCCAGGCAGTGCACAGATCTGTGGGCGCAAAACAATTGGTCCAAAAAGAACTTCACAGAGGACCTGTTCTGCACCGAGAAGTTCTCTAAGGAGGCCTGCTCCTTAGCGATGGGATCACCTGTGGTCCACAAAGGCAAACTGCTCGGCATTATAACGAAAGGCGGCTGTTCCGAGTATCCAGAAGTCTACATCAATCTTATCAGGTACAAGGACTGGCTGAATAATCACACCAAGTAAACTTAAACAAATGTACGATAAACTGCGTGTTCCCAATTAATTGTTAAAAAATAATTTGCCTTCGAGCTATGACTATGTGAAGATTAGTGCAAGTAATACGCAATACTTCCTGTTTTGATAGAGCTTCGAAGTGAAGTAAAGCCATCATTCAATTTGAGGTATGACTTTGCAGATAAGGAGTTCTAGCCTTGAAGACAACTTAACTCTTCCTATAAAAAGAGTCGCACATGCAGCTCCAAAACTCAGTTGTTTATAATGACTTGGAGTGTGTTCCCATTTCTGTTGGCGGCTCTCTTACGGCCGCTTCGTGGAGATCTGGATGCCCAAAGCCGCATCATTGGAGGATATGATGCGGACATTGAAGATGCCCCGTACCAGGCGGAAGTGATAATAGATGGCACTGCTATATGCAGTGGGGCCATCATCACATCAGACACCATACTCACGGCAGCTTCGTGTGTCCAGTCCTACAGTTCAATTGAAGTACGCGTGGGCACCAGCTCCCGCGATTATGATGGAACTGGATTCCTGCTCGACGTCTGTGAAATAATTGATCACCCGCAGTACAATTGCTGGCGCTTCGATAACAACCTGGCACTGTTGAAGTTGTGCGATCCGCTCAAGACCTCCGATGCTATCCAGCCCATCAGCATAGCAGAGGATGAGCCGGACGATGGTTCCTGGTGCACTGTTTCCGGCTGGGGATCCACCAGTTGGTGGGGCAGCTGGTGGGACAGGTGCTTCGGCAGTCTGCCAGACCATCTGCAGATGGCATGGGTCAGCGTCTACAATCGGGAGCAGTGCGCCGCGGATCGGGGTGTTTGGTTCGACCTCTGGGACAATGGCATCTCGTACCTCACCCTCTGCACTCAGTACGGCGCCGGAGGATGCTCCTACGACACTGGAGCTCCCTTGGTGAAAGATGGACAACTAGTGGGCATTCTATCCGAAGGCGGCTGCACCACCAAACCAGATGTCTTCGCCAATGTACCTTGGTTCACAGGTTGGATAGCCGAGAACACCAAAGGCGAGGATACAACCGATTCGACAAGTACTTCTAGTGCTATTAGTACCACTGTTTCTAGCACTACACCTGCTACTGTACCTAGTACTGAACATAGCACATTATCTGTGACAGTACCTAGTACTGAACCTTCAACCAGTACCGTATCCAGTACCATATCTAGTACCTTGCCTAGTACAGTATCTAGTACTGAAAAAATTACTGTACCGAGTACTTTAGTCAGTACGGTGCCTAGCACTGTGCCTACTACTATACCTAGTACTGCACCTAGTACTGTACCAATTGCTTTGCAAAGTACTGAACCGAGTTCTGTACCTAGTACTGAACCGAGTTCTGTACCAAGTTTTGAACCGAGTTCTGTACCTAGTACCGAACCGAGTTCTGTACCTAGTACTGAACCGAGTTCTGTACCTAGTACTGAACCGAGTTCTGTACCTAGTACTGAACCGAGTTCTGTACCTAGTACTGAACCGAGTTCTGTACCTAGTACTGAACCGAGTTCTGTACCTAGTACTGAACCGAGTTCTGTACCTAGTACTGAACCGAGTTCTGTACCTAGTACTGAACCGACTACCATACCTTCTGCTGTACCCAGTACTGTGACAAGCACTATAGCGAGTACTGAGCCCAATACAGTACCTACTACTGTACCCAGTACTATGACGAGTACTATAGCGAGTACTGAACCCAGTACCATACCTAGTGCTGGACCTAGTACTTTAGCCAGTACAATACCTAGTACTCCCGTTACTACGTCGAGTCCTTCGCCTAGCATAACAACTACGATTATGACGGAAACTGAACCAATATCCACTGAAAGCCCTGATCTCGAGGGATAATAAAGAAGGCATAGAATAGTGTCCCGCCTGTAAATGTTTAACTTTAAGCTAACTAATTAACACTCCTTAATAAAAGAAACTGTGACATCAGCTTTCATGTCGAGCTTAGCTCGTTTTACCCTCGTGTGTTTTCCGTTCTTTCTGTCACCGAAACCACAATCCTTGGACTGCACTCCGAGTGTCTAAGGCAGTGTCTATGGAAATGTCACCTAAAAGAGCCCCTGGACATTTGCATTATTCATGCTGGTCAATTCAAACAGAAGCAGAATGGAAGCACCAAAGCGCGGTATGAAAAAAAACCGAAATACCCTTTAACAAAAAATTAGGATGATATTTTCCACTAATGACATGGCAGTTGCAGATGGTCAAGAAATATAGAAGCAAATCAGATAACCGCCGGTTAATCGCTCCACCTTGAGTTGCTTAGAATAGGATTAGAGCCAAATGAGCTTGATAGAATTACTTAAGTTAATTAAAGGTTATTTTTAGGTCGGCCAGCAAAAAGCCAGCGACAAATCGAGGGAGAAAAAGTTGCAGACTTCCTGCGGTGGCAGCTCGTGATGAAGAGTCCCCTCAGGCTGACACCATTTATAAAGCCGCCTGGCAGCTGGCTGCATCCATTTGTGGCAAGTGCAACCGCGTTCAGGTTTAGTTCGCCACGTTCGGGCTGGCAAAATCAAGATCTGGGGACATGGGGCTTACTTGGGCCAGATTGGCTTGGAACTCGGAAGGAAAGGAAAATACTTTTAGTGCAAATTGAAAAGTTCACTCTGCTTAGACAAATATCTGCAGGAGTGGGCAGCTGCTCCAGATGGCAGTGCTGATGCTCCTGCCTCAAGGACATCGACACGAAAGCCGTTCTGACCATTTATCAGAATGTTATTGGCCCAAAGACAAAAAAAAGGGATTCGAAGGGGGAGAAGCGAACGCAAGGACATTCAGGAGAACGGAGACAACTGCAATAAAATGCAATGTTTCTATTACAACGATTTACGTGCACAAACCAACGCCGAAAGACAGTGATAACTCAATAATGAGAACTAACTTATTTATGGGAACTAAGGAAAGCAATATGTTTCAAATGATTTTGTAACGCTTAAGTTATGCAAAGACAGTAGTAACTCGATAACTGAACCTTTTTGTAATTGAGAAATCAAAGAACTGAGTATTAATTTTCAGAACTAGTAAGTAATATCTTACCTTTATTATTTTTCTCGCCATAGAATTTTGTTCACCCTGCGTTGCTTTCACTGTACCTCACTCTCCGGTCCACCCATTCAGCATCACCCCGCCGAGTGAGCAACATTTTTATGGCTTCTTGGACGAGCGAAATGCTCCGTTTTGGCCAAAGCAAACTTTTCCTGGAATGGTGGAGTACCTCGCGCGGCGACTTTCCGTATTTGTTAGTTGTTGGCGATTTCGGGTTGTTTGTTAACTAGCAGCAACTAGAAGATAAGCAGCCGAAATGTTGCTCTTGCCGCTTGCCGCTGGTCAGATGCATTTATTTCTTTCATTCTGTCGGGTGCATCCTTCGCATTCGCCTTTATTATTTGATTTTCCCTTTCTGAAAGCCATTTTAATTGCTGTTGAACTTGGTGTTTGGCAATTGGCCGGCAACGAAACGAAACAAAAGCCATTAGGGCAAAAAGAGCAGGGCGGCAAATCGAAGCAATATATTTGATTTAACTTGTTTGCACAAAATAGTTTTGTTGGCCTTTTTACTTTGCAGCGCACAAATAAATTTGTTGACGCGCTTTGAAAACTATTTTGGGAATTGCGGAGATTTGTGGCGGAAAGTAGAATTATTATGGCCAACATTGCAACAATTTATGGCCCAGAGCTGGATGCTCGCAAGTCGAACGAAGTGTTTAAGAACAAAGTTTAATTAGCTGGCTGAGTATATATAGATTGAATGCCTAAATTAGTGCACATAATGAAAGTGTTTAAATTGTGATTTTTATTCCGAAATAATGGGCTCTTTTTGTTCGTTGGCAACCGCACGCAGGCGATTAAATATTTAAGCGCTTTTTGTTGCGCCCATTTTTTACCTCATTCATATATTATTTTAACCGAATTTTCATTTTCCAATTAAGCATAATATGTTTTTAATTCATGCACTTGCCTATTTAATTGAATTTGTTATGCAAAAGCGGTGCTCCTTTCATTCCCTCGTTTTTTTTTGCACTATCGTCGGAACAATTAAATTCCCCCCTTTATTCGAAAGCCAAAAACGGGGCGAAAACATTTAAATTAGGATTAGTTTCGTGTGTGCGTGAGCTTTTAAATCAAAACACATGCAGCGCGTTGCCTTTCTGGCCATTCGGCATATGTCCTTTCGCCGCGGGAATATTGATTCGTCCTGCCGGAGGGGGCACACACATAAATTAATGCATCCTAACAACATTTGTAACTGAGCAGTCGCCCGCTGGCCATTGCCCGTGCCCGTGCTCCACCCGCTTTCCGCTCCGGTTCCACCCGACTCCGGATCCCCTCGACCCCAAATCCCCCGGCGACTCCGGATCCCCGGACAATCAGACACATTTGGCGGCGGGCACGTCGTCGCGCGCATTTTCAAATTATACTATTTCTGAATGGCTTTTTAGAAATTAATAATTACATATGACAACCATGTGCGCTGGCTACTGGGTGTGCGTGTGTGTGTGTGTGTTTGTGAGGGGGCGGGTGTTGGAGTGGGCATGGCGGGACGGACGTGGCACTTAATTTTTTGCATTATCCAACTGTCAGCAGCCAGCAAATATATATATATATTTGTTTTCTCGTACTTTCTTACTTCAGTTCTTTTGACCTTTGAATATTTATTGGCTTTCTCGATTCTTACACTGATTGCTGGCTTTGGAATCTTCCTTTAGTTTATTTTGGTTGCTTCGGTTCCACTACTTCCTGCTTCGTTCCTCCTCTTGGTGGCATATTTTTTAGGTCCCCATACGCAGGACGATCCGGCAGGGAAAGCCAGGGAATGTGGAAACTTTGGGGCCCCGACTCCCCCATTATTAATTGCTAACGTGAGCTGATTTCTTTGGTACGCTTTTTGCGGCTCTCCATCTTCCGGTTTGTTATTTGTTGCCGGTCCGCTTTTGGACAATGTTCAGTACCATTTAACCCTTTCGCTGGCTCTGGCCGTCCGCCTGCCACGCCGCTTGTCTTGTCCATTTGGCTCGGCAGTGACATTCATGCACCGGCGAGCAAACCGGCGCCCCAGCAGATGAGCGAGGTCCTTGGCCAAAAGGGAGTTGGACCTGGTAGCGGCGGCTCAGAATGGCAATAAATCAATGCATGCTGTTCGGGTTGGTTCGCATCGGTACGGGGCGGTCCTTAAAGTCTCTGGATTTTTGCGGAATTTAATGCACTCTGCGGACTCCGCCGCACTAATGACAAAACCATGTCAATCGGAAGCCATGGCAATGCGGTTGAGCTCCGTTGGCCCGTAACTAGCTGCCTTTTTCTGCGCTGCATTCGGCTATTGTTTTACCTTTGACTTTGACGAGGCCACCTGCTATGCTGTGGCACATGTAATCGCGGTGGTTGGAGATTTTATAGAAATAATGCAACAAAGTGGCCAATAATCACCACTTTAAATTAAATTATTTCCATAAGCAGATTTAACAAATTTATAATTGCATTATCATACAAATTCAGTATTCAAACAATATTGTCTCCCTATTTGCACAGCAGTTGTGTTGAAACAAATGCTACAAACAATAATACATTATAAATTCTTAGTGTAAATACAGTTAAACAATGCAACTCCTGCAGAGAAGGCAACTGCATCGGCAACTTAGTTACTTTCAGCGGTTGGGCCGCCATCGAATGGCGGATTGTGGTGAAAAGGCCAACAATGGGCCATCTCCGAAATATATTGGAAAAAACTGAAAAAGCCCAATGGCAAACACACCGAAGCGGGATGCGTGAAAGGAGGTCCTTTTCCGGCTGCAATAAATCTGCAAGGGAAGAAAGGGGGCGGGGCAGGATAAGTGGTGTTGCCTTACAAGTTGCCATGACATTGTCATGCATATGAAGTGCACGTACACATACACTAAAAACAAGTAATTATTAATGCAATAAAAAATGCACAACTCTCTACCAGCTTCAATTTAGTTATAAATTTTCAAAAATGAACGCAACTTAATATTTTACTCATAAAATAAGAATATAAGAAGATTCAGCAGTAACGTTCTTTATCCAAATATTACTCGAACTAGTTGCTCGCATTTTCTCTCGGTACATTTGCACATGCAGCTGTGAGCACAGCATAAATGCACTCTCACACAGATACTCACGCACACCCGTGCACTATCTGGCTGGCTTTTAATTGCAGTTACAGTCGCAGTTGCCTTGGCTTTCTGGCCCTGTGTGTGTTTACAAGCTGCGCCAATTTCGCACAGCTATTAAATATATTTCCCACTGACCCCGTCGTCATGCCCCCTTATCAGCGAATTTGCTGCACAATTTAAGCCGTGATTGTTGCGGCCGCTGCGCTGCCGGCGACTCATTTTAATTTAATTCCTATTTAAATTCATGTCATCTATGCGCGAACAAACTTTCCGCCAACAAATTTTACGGCCAACACTCAGCTCAGCTAGCTGCTCTGGGCTTAATTACCCCTTGCTTATCAAAACATCTCGAGGACGAAGAAGCCGACGACAGTCGAGTTTCCTTAATGAATTATTTAATCTGCGCCCCTGACACGCCCCCTTTCCTGAACGCCCCACCCCACCGCGTCCGCCGTCTCGTCTGCCACTTGGCGAAATTTTCTCGGTTCGGCTAACCGACATTTTTTGCGCCCGACTTGTCAACCCCATCAGCAAATAGAAAAAACCTGGATTGGAAAACTTGCTCGAATGTAATTGGCCCACCGAACAAGTGTATACACTAGGTTAGCTAATAAAGAAAAGCTAGAAAGCTTAGCAACTTAATCAAGTGGTTTAGTTGCCACTTAACAAAGAAACATTTCATGTTCATATTTAATTTATAAGCTTACTGTGTGCAGCTTAAATATTTCCTTTAGTAACTTCTACTACTACGATTTCAAAATCAATATTTTAATTTTTAAACAAATTATAAACTTAAGCTTAAGCCGTCTGGCCGCCCCACAGCTAATAATCCCCAATTTAAGGTAAAAGGTAAAAATGCTTTAGCTAATGCAAATAGGCCACAGGATCTGGCCAACTTGCGGCTGGGGCTGCCATGGAGCCAACAAGCCAACAAGCCAAGAAGCCAAGGAGGCTAATAAGTTAAACGACACCGTGACACAGTTACGACGGCACATATTAATGCCAAGGCGGCGTGCTGCCCGCCAAACTGGGATAACAGGATGCCAGGATCTGTGGGGATGTGGGGCATGGATGGGAGGCGGAGCCGGAGCAGGTCCTGGTGGCTGGAGCGGCTGAGTGAGCGTATTTGTTCACCTATTTGCCGCGCAAATGAATTTGAAAATAACTGTGAAATGAAGATGAAGTGCTTTAGTCAACAGGAGACGGTCCAGAAGGACATCCCAGACAGGCCGGCGCCTAAATGGAATGTAAATATTTGAGCAGCGACACACAGCAGCCGTAGCCTTAACGGCTCGTCCTGCGGAAAAGAGTGAAGGCGGTGGGCGGAACCAAGGGGCGAAGCCTTCACCGCTGACTTGTTGGCAACTTAAGTGTCTGCGTGTGAGTGCCACAGCACATCTACATCCGTGCACCTCAGCTTAGTATGTGCACAGAGAAAAATACTTTGCACTCAAACACTTTAGTCGCATTGCATTTTAAAACGCTTCCAATTCATATAAAGCGACTCATATTCATATATGAATATATCCTTCTATAAAATATTTTTGAAGAACTTCGCACTGATTTCTAAAGTGTGCATTCAGTACCATTTTCTCTGCGTGCACCTGGTAATGTGTGACTGTGTTTAACTTGGCAACCGTATGTTTATTTTAGCGCTCTCCCGCCTGACAGCTTCGCTCCCCAAAAAGGCCTTAAGCGGCAAAACAATGGCCAGGAGAAGCCATTGAAGGACGACGTGCTCGCCGGCTGCAGGATCTGCTTGGGCGTTGGAAATTAAAGCCAATTAAAAGGTTGAAGATGTGTCTGGATGTGTGTGAGAGTGGGTGCAGCTGAACTCCAAGCTATTTTTTTGGCATAAATCAAAACGAGCAGTGACTAGAAGGACTCTTGGCAGCGGCATAAGTATGAGTAAGTTCAAGGCAGAGCACTAATGTGCAATGTGGGCCCAAAGGAGGGCAACACTTTTGAGGCTAAGCTAAGAGGGTCGAGTGTTCTGGCTTAAATGTGAATGGCGTCTCTAACTGAGACTGAATGTCTGCAAAACCCTTCCAGCCAAGAACTTAATTAGTCCTAGAATATTCTCTCTAAGCAAACAGACGTCAATGCTAAATGCATCAGCAGAAATCAAGGAACTACTTTAAATGGAGCAGTTCAAAGAAAGTTCCTGAAGAACTAAAGGAGCAAATACGCTAAAGACCGTTGAATGGGATTCATATTTCGGTAACGGAAGGAGTGTTTTAAAATAATAATTAAAAGTAAACAAAATAATAAGAACTTACGTTCTCTAGGTAAATAACATTTAAAGTCCGCTTTCTGATGGATTAAAAAGAAGAGGAAGTATCAATTTATTACTATTGATGGCTGGAATTGATTGCACCAATTGAGCTTCTATTTTGTGCCACAGCAAAGCGGTTTATTTATTTTGAATGAAGAGACACTCAGCTGCAGGCAGACCACCTGCCCCACAGAGGAGTAAATAACCCACTTCTCTTGCACTTGCCTTCGGATCCCAGCGTAATCTACTCAGAATCAACTGGCAGTCTGTTTGAGAATCTTTTCAAATCGGCTGGAAAATCGCTTATGGACAAAAGTCTTCTCCGAGCTGCAGCTCCTGACAGAGTTTTCATTTAGCTACATTTAACGTCAATTGTTTTATGACTACCAGCGGCAGCAAGAAAGTCGGGAAAACAAAGTCGGATAAAAGGGAAAAGACTGACATGCCGAAAAAAAATAGGATGATTTATTCAACGCGAAGCGGTTAAAGGAGCAAGGATAAAAAAAAATCTTAAAAAAGAAGTACTAACTAAAAACTTAGCAGAGAGCGCAAAATTCGCTAAAGTTGCGTTTTCCTTGGCTTTTCCGTTTGGCTTTCCTCCGGCGCCAGTCTTTTGTGGAGTTTATCTTGCGGCCGTGGTTGTACTGCATCCACCTGAATTGGACCATGGACGTTGGACGACGGACCGTGGAGCAGGTGGCGGCTATTCAGATGGAGCCTGCTGCTGTGGTCACGCTTTTCTAAGCGTTTTCTTATCGGCCAGGGGGAGTGGCAAAGGCAATGGGAGGCCACCACGTGACCGCACGCTTTTCCAGATTTTTCACCATTTTCACTAAGATTTGCAGCATTTCGGCTGCGGCCTTTTGTTGCAGTCGCCTTTTAGCCTTTTCGCACACAGAAAAGTGCGGTGCCTAATGGGCAACTGTGCGGCTGAGTGGTTTGGCTTAGCGCCGAGTCCTTGACAAGGCTCTCGCTTTGTTTGTAATTAATAACACTCGATGCTCTTTCGGCTCAGCCGCACATTTCCATAATTAAAAGCAGGCAAATCCACGACCTCGCCACCGCTTAAAGATTCAAGATTGCAGAGCGAGAACGCCTGCATTCCTGCTCGTAAAACGGGTTTAATTTCATGCAACTCGAAAGTGGCAATAAAGACGGGCCCGGGAATTTCGAAACTCCGACACGCGCACACATTGCAGGTGCCTTGGGTTGGCTTCAAGGATTCTCGATTCTGGTTCCTGGATGCTGAAGCCTGCGAGTCGCAGGCCATCAAATGGCAATGAAGATGTTCAGGCATACCGTAGCACACTCTGTGTTCGTGCAACAGTTTTGCCATAGAAATCTTTCAATTTGCCTTCAGCTTTTCAGCTGTTCAGCTGTTCAGCTGGCCCGAACGGATAATGTGCCCAAGTGTCGGGCGCAAAAAAATAAACACTCAGGCGAAGAAAAGTCGAGAGAAATCGGTCAAAAAAAAGGAGAAAAAACAATGCGGGATGGGGTGGCAGCTCAATTGCAGGACAATCAGCACAATTGATTTCCCCAAAGTGCCCGCTTCCGGGCCCCTCTGGCAGCCCAGCATTAAAAGGATTTAATGCCATTTAAGCCAAACAATGTGAAGACAGCAGCAGAAAGCAGAAAATGTCAAAAGAGTCGGCGAACGAACCGGCGAATCAGAGATTCCACCCACCCTGACTTACGCCCCCTTTTGCAGTCGGCAAAAAGTTTATCAATAAAATAACTTGTCGGCGAGCGGACTCGGCAAGTCTTGAGAGCCTCGACTCTTCGACTCCTTGAATGACTGCCTGACTGTCTGCCTGCCTGACTCCATGACGCCCTAACTCCCCGACTCGCCGCCAAGTCAAGTCGAAAATTGCAGCAACTTTCTGACACAGAGAGCTCTCCCAGTCTCGCTCCCACCAGGACAACTGCCGCCCTTCCCCATCCCACCCCCCTCTGGCTCTGGCCAAGGGACTGCGTGCTGGTTTGTCAACATCCAAAGGACAATTCAAGTGCTGCAATCCTCGAGAAGTAACTTCAATTGCACTCATAGTTTCGGTCGTCGCACAAAATTGCCATATGACGTATACGCCATGTATGACAACGGCCAACCAACCTGATGTCTGATACCATCCGAGCCCCTCTCGCAGCCAACTTTCCGAATCTCTCAATTAGTGCAGCTTTTCGGGGGGCGTGGCAGGCTCATCCCCAGATGAAAATGAGTCTTCAAATTGAGGGGGGTCTATCGAGGTACTACCAAACCACCACAACCAGACCAATAGCATGAGAAGATTTATACGCAAGTGTGCTCGAAAAGCCCTTTAAAGGCAATAGAAACATGGGGATGTGAAATAGATTGCAGAGGTCTATGATGGATTTTTAAAAACATGCCTCTTTGTTATTTCATGTGACAAACACAAAGTTAAACTTTAAGTTTCGTAAGATAACTTTCACCCTACGAAGGCAACAAATCTCTCTTTATTTTGTCACACAAATCCAGGTGAAAGCGGTCCGATAAATTATTTAATAAACATGGCCACGTGACTCTGACTTTGACCTTTTGCCGGCCACTTAGGAGGAGCAGGTGAGATGGCAAGGGCCACCAATCCGAATGCTAATGACCAGTTCCGGCAACGACAGCAAGGACATCCAGGACGGAGCCAAGTGTCAGCCAAGTCGGACTTTCGTTGCACTCCTGGCTTTGGATTGCCTCAAGATGTCTGTTCTTTTATGCACGAGGACGTGCAACATTTTGTAGGCCTTTTGCCCAATTTGAAAAAGAGAGTGGAGAAAGGGGTAGCAGCCTCGCTGGGCGTTTCGGCAATTTGCAAGTTGACTCTCCGCCGGGTAAGTGGCGAATGTGAAATTGTTTCGCTAGTGGCAATAAAAATGAAGGCAGAACAAAGGCTGCCTGACAGCCGGGAGACAGCAGACGAGATGGCTATAAATGGCCCGGCTTTTCCCGCTCGCTACCCAGCACTTTCCACTTTTCCACTCACATGGCTGACTTAAACAAATGACTTTGGGTAACGTCCTTTTGCTTGTTTATGCATAAATTCTAAATAATCCTGAAAAGTGAAATGCGCCAAAATGCGCTGTGCTCTTTGCCACATTTCCGTAATGTTTGCCAGCCGGATTAGTTGACTCCGAGTGGGATGGAACCTCTGCACTGCTTATTTCCTCTATCCGTCTCTGCTTAGCGGCCACGCCCCCGTCGCCTCCCGCAGATACTAAATATCCGTGGCATATGCGTAATATTGCTGCGTTATCAATTTATCCTGGATGCTTTCCATGTCGACCCCCCCCCCCCCCACTGAAATTTCCATTTTTCTCGTTTCAAATTCGTTGTGTTTTTTTGTTTTCTGCAAAAAATTCAAATTACGTCAAAAATATCAAGTGAACCGCAATTTTCGTGCTACAGCCATTATCCTTATTTGGTCTGCATATTCTGCAAAACCTGGTTCACGGCAAATTTTCAATCAATTGCTACTCTTTCAATTTCATGCATGAGAGCTGCCTAAAAGGTAAAATGTTAGTTGACCAGCCACCAAGCTGCCACCACCCTCTTCACCTGCCACCTGCCCCCTCCCACAACCATCCCTCACTCACTCTCATCAACCTTCCAAAAACGGAACACAAAAGGGGGAAAGGGGGGAATCTCCGCCCATTGTTGCGGTAACAATTGAGGTATTCAAAAACTTTTACGGCCCAGACGGAGATTGCCTTGCATTCGCCACCCCGAAACCCACTCGAACCGTTTATTGTTTTAATTTTACTCACAGGCCAGGCAGCAAAGGCATTTGCACATTGTTTACCACTTCGGCATTTGGCTTAGAGTGCACATTCGATGGTCCAAAGGGGGCGGGGGGGATGGTGTTGAATGGATGGATGGGCATGGGCGATGGGTGAAGCTCGCATGCCATAAGTGAAATTGACTGACGCCTGTGCGTATGCAACACAAAATTGCACACCTCGATGGCGAGCAATTAGTATTTGGCTTGTGAGCTTCTACAACCTTAAATGACCGGATAATTATCCCAACAATAGCGTTTGTTATTAACTATATTGATCAATATATACTATTTTAAATAGACTGCAACTAACTAGTAGTGTCATTTATGAGTTTTGGTTGCCCAATTACGTGGAAAGTATTCAGTCTGACAAGAGGTCATCCAAAGAAGCAATATCTATGGCTCCTAATTTCCGAGTTTTCTTACATGTAAATATCTATTATACTGTATCTAAACTGCAAGCTTTTTACCTGATTGTTCCGCATTCACAAGAGCATTAAGTCTTATCCGTCTCACAAATTCATTGGCCTTTAAGTGACCACCTTAAAGGCATTGGCCATCAAGCATACATGCTGGCTAAATGGAGCCGAACGTTTGCAGCTGCCACGCCCCCCGAACCGTGCCCTGCCCCCGAGTCAATGAAGCCAAGGGCTGCTAGCCGTCCATGGGAAACTGGTGTATTTTAGAAAATTTAGTGGCTGCAACTACGGCGTGTGCAACAATTTCTGCATTTCTCTATCGCAACGGTCAAGAAGTGGCCTGCAGCAAACAAAACGGGCAAATGGCAGTGGCTACAGCAGAAAGTTGTTAATTTTTCCGTAATGGGAAAAGTTTTTAATCTGGCTGGAAAAACCCGAAACAAACACATGCGAGAGCCCAATAAAATCAGGCTTTATGGTAACTTTGGCAGCAAATAAAACCTCAAATGGAGCGTCGAGTTAGCCAAAACCAAACGCAGCTGCAGCTGCATTAACAGCACACACAACCGATGGGTTTGAAATAAAAATGAAATTTTTGTGGCCATTTTGGCCATTTACAATTAACAGGGGGAGCCGGGTCAAAAACTAATTTGGCCAGCAACCTCATAATTAGTTATGCAACCCCAAAATTCGATTGGCAACCCATAAATAGTTGTCGTTGTTATCGCCGATGTCATCAATAAGTGATAAACTTCAAACAAATTTGTCAAAATTAACTGTCACAACATTTACAAATTGCGGTTGCATGTTTGTTGCAGCTGTTGCACGTTGGCCGCCTGCCAGCAACATGTTGCTAGGGAAAACCACTTGAATCCAACACGAAGTGGCTAGAGTGTCAGACTACCAAAATTATTGGTCGGCTTTAAAACCGATAATCACAATTAAGATAATTAAGCAGCATCACAGACATATTTACAGGTCAATAACATGTTTTTGTTTCATATAAATCATTAATATTTGTAAAATGTGAGTATAGATAATACTAATAAGCTTGATTAAATTGAAAATTAATTCATTACATTGTAAAAGGTCAATCTTCTTTTTGACGATTTATTTATGAGGTCAGTGTTCAGCGATTATGATAAAACATTATTTGCAAATAATATCCATATGTTTACATTAATACCAAAGTGATAAAGCCACGATTTGTGCACTTGCCATTTGTAATGCGGCTCCAACTGTTACTGCATGGCTTCGAAAGCGGCCAAAACATTTGGCCCACGCTGAAGCAACTTGTTATCATGTATAAGCCAAAGCGACACATATCAGCCACAAAAACTAATCAGCACGCGCTGTTGAGCTCGCTTCGGTTCGAAAGCGAATTGGGGCTTGAGTTTGCCTTTTTTATTTGAAAACTTCTTGAGAGCATAAATTTCAATCCCGCGAGATATTTTCAGCAGCTGCAAAGTTGGCCAACAACAGCTCGAAATTAAGCTGTGACAGAGGAGCTGGCCAGAACTGAAGTTACAGCTCTCGGGAGCCGGGATCCCTTCCTGCCTGGCCCCACGGCCCCATGGCGAGCATAGCTGGCAAAGTATTAAAAGTGTCCAAATGATGATTGTTTCGGTTATGGCCAAGCCCTCGGTTTCAGTTCCAGTTTCACACCCGGCTAAGACCATCGAGTTCACTGGGAATTGCGCTGTCTGCGGTGTCTCCCTGACAAATGTCTTTCGCCTGGTTCCAGTTCTACTCCTTTGGCTTGACTTCTGCCCAGAACCTGGATTTATTTCAATTTGCCAAATTTGCCAAGTTAAAGCCGGCGATTCCTGCATGCGACTTGAGTTTCACCCGTTCTCTGATAATTATGCTCCATATCGATTTCCATGCCGCCACTCAAGTGAGTGCAGCCGCAAGCAGTTGTTAATCATGCACAATGCAGCGAGGGTCGTTCCAAAAGTATTGTCAAGGATGTTAGTTCGTTAAACAATTCCGCATTATCGATAGTATCCTTTCTATCGATGAAAAGGATAGCGGGCGCCCTTAAATTCTTGAATGTATTTATTATTGCTACCGGAATTTGTTTACTTTGCGCGAAACGCAAAAAATGTTTTCAACAACAATTGCGGAATTTTTTCCATGCCCCATATTTATGGAAGCTGGTCCACGTACCGCACCCATGAAGTCAACGGCATCAGAGACAAGCGAGCACACAAAAAGCCGCGGAAAGCAATTATGCTTAAATTAAAACTCATTCATTTGGGGGGCGGAAGGGGTCGAGAAAAAATGGGAGTATCGTTTGTTTTATGAGTAATACATGCAAATGCCCGTGCAGATGAATGATAAATATGTGCGAACATGAAAATTCAATGCCACTGCCGAAATAAGTGAAAAATATATGTAATTCTCATATTTGGCTGGAGTTTTTCTCATTTTCCCTTACCAGAAATTGCTCAAATTCAAAGGAAGCCGCGGCTTCATGCTGTTTGTTCTATCCCCCGCCATTGTAAGCCTATTTGAAAACCAGTCCTTAGCGAGCTACGAAATCAATGGCTACGTTCGCTTGGCTTGCACGGCGTATGCTTGATTTGTCGCACATTACGCATACGCAATGACTTTCCGATTGCAGCCAATTAGATGCCGAAAAGATGCCTTAAAGTTTTCAGGATGCCCCCCAGCCCCGCCATGTATCATACACAGAATTTTGATTTGAAGTTGGGGCCATCATTTTGCTAGCTTTGTGTTTTGTTTGGGGTTTGTGCTGTTTGTTCTGCTGCTTCTACTTATGTTTTCCCTCCTTTTATTCCATTCTTTATTATGCAGTAAACTTTCTCGGCAGCCGAGCAAAGTTTTCTTCAAAAACGAAAAAAAGGAAAATAATTTGTGAAAAAAGAAAGTTTTTGGCGACCATATCCAGGAGAGAGTACGTGACGGGTACCTTAGTCTAAATTCAATTTCATTGTGTTCCAAGATTCTTCCGCTTGAAAGGGGATTGTAATGCATACTGCGTTGCCTAGTTACGAACAGCCTGCTTGGTCTGACTTCGCCCAGAGTGAATCATTACGGAATTGGCCTAATTAGGCACGGGTCAAAGGTCTCCAGGATATGCAGATCCACCTGAGCACACTGGGAATAAAACAAACGGGGCGAGTGGACAGAGTGTACAAACCTTTTGCCTGTGCTGACACTCTCGCCTTGGGGCCAGCATTATGGCTATCATAACTCAGCCCGTCAAGTCCTTCATCTTCATCGCGGTCTAAGCTGCACTTTGCCAGTTACTTTCCGTCCTTTTTGTATGCCTTTCCTCGGCATTTTTATGGCCGTGTCAGGCGAGACTTGTTTGTTGCTGCTCAACTATTTAATAATGTTGGCCACCGTGGCATGCACCCTGCCCACAGAACATCCAACAATGGAACAGGTCTGCCACCGTTCTGGCCGGGCCAAAGTTCATTTGCAAGTGTCTGGATAATGGGACAGCATGAGGTGTCTCTGCGATATACCCCTCCTCTTTAGCCACTTTAACTTACACACTTTAATGTTTTAATTAAGGTTACAAATAACATTTGAGATTTTAAAAAACATATATTTTTTTTTTTCAATCCTTTTGGGTAAACTCTTGCACATGATTTTTTACTGGGTACATCGACAGTCCTTTTCATTCTCTATAAGCTGTGCGATTTTTTCAGCAGGATCCTGCCTGCAGGAGCGCATCCCGACTGCAATCCACTTTTGCACTTAGCAGGGATAACGTGCGGCTTTTTGTCAGGACACCAAAGAGGCGAGGGGAGGGGGGGAGGATGTCAGTTTCAGACAAAGGAGGACTACAGGTTGTCGCAAATATCACACCAACTTGTCATGTCCAAACAGTTGATGGTCGTGTCAGCCTGTTCCCGAGCCTCCACCTCCTCGTTACTGTTTTTGTGGCTCCAATAAGAAAGAAAAGGGCTTTCAGAAACGGATTTTACAATAAAAAGTAATTTAGTAATTTAAAGGATTATAGAACTTGAATTAACTTAAGCTTGCTCTCTCGATTGCCAAAGATCCGTTCAAGAATGTACAAGCAGCCACGATGGACGGGCGTTAAGTGAATTTCAATGATTTTTATGATGGCTCATATCAGTTTGGCTCTTGGCCATTTGCCATTTCACCGCTAACAAGCACTGCTAATTGCACACACACACACCACACGCACACACACAGGCATATAATGAGCCGGTGGCCACAGAGCAAATCCGGGAATGAGGAAGCAGAAGGACCCAGGACTCCGCAGGACTAATGGCTCTCCGCTTCCGATGCCGCATCAGTGCAGTGCGCAGCACAAAAATTTGCAGCTTCTTTCGGCGTTGGCAAAAATTTAATTTAGAGCCAAAAACGTAACGCAGTCTGCACCCCTCCATCCGTATCCTCGGCTCCGTTCCTCCCCATTCCGCCATTCCTGATGCACGTTGCACTGCACCCAGAAGGATCCGAAATGGGTCCCAGACTGCCACGCCCCCCGTGCCTTGCCGCTCTGCCGACAACGTAATTTATGGCATTCCAGGACGGCCTTTGGACACTGTAACCGCATTTCTTGTTGCCACGACTCCGGCTCCAACTGCCCGATCTCCTCCTGCTCCTCCTCCACTTCCACTTCCATTTCCACGGCCCCTGGACCATTGCCGTGTTTAGAGTTGTCCAGCACCCAATCGGTAATGGCCCAGGAAGGGGGAGGAGGGAGCGCGGGATCTAGGGAAAGCCAACCAACTTCAAGGAAGGAAGGAAGATAGCGGGGCAGGGGCGGGAGGGAGCGGGCAGCCCCCGAAAATGCTGTGAAATTAAAAAATGTGCTGGCCAAAATTAACGAAAATGGGCTAAGGATTTCACCGGCAGTACCAGCATCAGTACCATCCAGCAATCCCCCCACCAAATGGGGGCTAAAATCGAGGTTTCGGGGGCAAGTGGTAACTTTTATCGCTGCCAGCGTACAAATGAAAACGCTGCTCATAAATGAGTAATTGATATTAAAGGTGTTAGATGCGTGACTGCGATATGGTGTTAAGTTAAGAAATTTTCAGAAGTTCAAAAGGTAGTTTAAAGGGCAGGTCGGGAAAAAGGAATAATAAGAACTATTCCTATTCAGTCAATGAAATGCTTTACACAACTTAAAAGAAAAACTAAAATGCATAACTTTTGCCAACGAAAACTAATCAGTAGATAATTGGTTATACATATATGGAAACAAAATCAAAAAGCAGTTTGCCACTTTAATTGGCAAGCTGCAGCAACAATGCAACAATTCAACAATTCCAATTAAATCCGAATGGGAACCCAAAGGAACCGCAGGGGGCAGTCCAGAAATAACTTAATTCGTTGGCAATGAGGGAGTGAGGGGGGAGGAAGGTATATAGAAAGGGCTAAATCTCACACCTCAAGTTTATAATTATGTGCATTTGATTCTCGCTCGCAGAACAAGCGAAAGTTTCCACCGCACGGAGCACACGCTTTTCCACACAGTTGCGTTTATCTGCCCCCGGTTTTCCAGTTTTCCACTTTTCGCAAATGGAGAAAAAGTTTAAATGTTTATTTAGTTGTTTATTTGTTTGCTAAGCTATGCTCGGCTATTTGTTGTTCAGTTGAGTGTGCAGTATTTGCGCTGTTACCTTTTTCAAATGGTGCTGCCCAGCAGTAGTTTTCCCCCTCCGCCGATTTTCCCTAATTTTCATCTATCTTTTCTCTTCGCGGCTTATTTGTTGTTGTGCAGCAGGGCAAAAACTAATTTTGAAGTCAGTTAGAACAGTTTTTACATTTTTCTGGAACGGAAGGGATAAAAAAACGAAATATTAACGCTTAGTTAGAGACAAGTGGCGGGAATGGAATTCATTTGATGGCCAACAGGACTTGGCTTTGGATCAACGATCAAAGTAGAGTTCTGACATGGGTTTGGCTTATACCTGATTTATGACTAACTCCGTTTTGCTTTATAATATAGCTCAATATTATTTCCATGAGGAAGTGACTTCATTTCCTTCTTAGAATTGAGTAAGTGCCTAGGTATGTACCTATATTAGAAAGAAACTCTTAGTTATCTTTGAAATATCTTATTCATGTGTGGTATCTACGATCAGTTTGGAACACGTAGATACAGATACACGGCTCCCGAACTACCAATATGGCTTATATTTGATATATTTCACCGTTCTGCTCATGCTGCCTTATTTCCTGTGCTTATTGTCGATTTCCCGCCTGCTTTTCCAGCTAGCTTTGGCTCTTCCGCGCAGTTTTCCGCAATATTTGCAGGCAGCATCAGTCGAGTTTTTAGCGATTTATGATCCGAGAATGCGAGCTCCCAGCCGGCAATTGCAACGGATATAAACATTTCTCGCTGAACTCATTTCAGCCACACATCCACATGGGGAGTCGCGCGGTGGGGATGAGGATGGGGATTCGTGGGGAATAGGGCTGGGCCAATGCTTATGCCACTGCCTCATGATGTGGCACGTGTCGCTCTATATGCCACATACATATACGATATGTATGTTTTTCATTTCGTGCGTCTGACTTGCCAAAGTCGCTGCAATCCAGCGTGCTTATGTTTCACTTTTCACAACATAAATCCCCGGTAGAAGCTCTAGCAGATAAAGCCGCACCTCAGGTATGGGACTCCGTGGAATAGAGCTGGCATAGTCAAGTCAAGATGCTTTGGCCCAACTCAAAACTCGAGACAAACTTCAGTTTGCTGAGCTATTTATTTAGATACTTGGCCAGGACCCCATCTACCCACCACCCCATCGGCCCATCGGGTGGGGCTTTGAGCTACTGTAAAGGAACCCGAGCCATGCATTATCCTTATTATTGCCAACTGAATATCGGATGGTAGGGGGCAGGCAAAGGCTTATGCTCGCTTCTGCTCAGTTAGCAGATAAATATGGATATGCCCCCATCTTGTGCCAAGTCAAACGACAAAATCATGAGTTTTGAGTTTCCTACTGAGCAAAAAAACCCCGGTTTAACCCCGCACCCCGCCCGGCGACTAAAGTATTATTTAATTCTTCACCCACCACTTTCCTTTGAGTTCTGCCGTTTTTTATTCCGCATTTACAAAGTAATGGGCGCGCGGGCATATTAAAAATTTTCTATATACATATTTAAGTGCATCTAGACTTGGTCAGTGGATAGTGGCTGGCTGGAATGGTGGTACCGTCAGAAACTTCGGAAATTATTACTTTGCTTTGTTTTGTTTTTGCCAGTCCACTGCCCCTGGCCGTGGCTTTGGTAGTAAAAAAGCGTTAGCGAGTAAGCCAATGCCCTGTAGGCCCGATAAGTCGGGGTCCTTGAGCACCTGCTAAGTCGGGAGTTAGTTTTGTCTGCCCACCACATTCATGGTTCAAATATCTACTTACTCTTCTATCTAAAAAAATATTAAAATAAACTTCCCATTTGTAGATTTCAGAATAATTAAACGAAATTTCGCAGTTAGGCAGCTTCAGCTTGAACCTTTGGCTTACAGCAACCGCAAGCTAGAAGCCAAGTTGATTACTTTAACTACCTAATATTCGTACTAGAGATTCCGCAAATATAAAGCAATTTTGTGAGCCAGCTCGGTGGCAGTGTTTGCGAGGAAATCCCTCCTCGATCCCTTGGCAACACCGCACTACAAGTCCCCTTTCACCGACCTCCATCTGTTTCTGTGGCCTGCATTTCTACTTTTGCTCATTAATAACGTACCAAAAGAAAATAAGATACTCGGCGGCCAAGCCGGAGCAAACAAGTTGCAACAGCCACGGTGGCAGCAAATAAGTTACAACTATATATATTTATATGTATTTAGGGCAACAACACCGAGTTGACTGGCCACAAAAAGTTGAGCGGAAAACCAACTCAAAATTGAATTATGAATATTTAAAATGTTTTTAAGCATTGCGGCTGAGACGGCCACATCTCATCTTCATCTTGGGCAGCTGATGGAAATCCAATATGAATGGGATTTTAGACGCTCTCTATGCAAGATTTAAAAAAGCCGTAGACATTTCTTAGACAGATTAATTTAGATTTAGATAAAATAAACAATTTGAAACCACCTTTCAGCCTTGAAGACTTGAAGCAGAACCAATGACTTATCTGTTAAACTACTCAATTGGATTAAAATCTCTTGAGATTATCTAAAAATGATTTAAAACGTTGGTCTTGAAGTATATGATTTTAGGTATTAACTGTACGGCTGCATTTTGTGCAGCGAAATCTGCTGAAAGTTCAACGCCAGAGCAATTAATACGAAATGCGCTGGAAAGTATGCTCTAAAAAATGGCCATGCAGAGCAAGTAGGCAAGGCAAAGGACAAGGCTCAGGGCTGAGAGCACAGAGCTCAGGGCTTAGAGAGGCTCCTGGCCAAGTAAATGTCAAGTTGGCATAACTCAGCCGCTGTGGCAACATCATCAACATGCACAAACACTCGCTGCAGGTTGCATTGTCCTTGCAGCATGCCTCATAAATTCCGGCAAATGTCTGTCAGTCGCACACTCACTCATTCAGTCAGTCAGCCAGTCAGCCATTCAGTCATCCGGCCATTCAGTCGACAGTCAGTCAGGTCCGCTCGAGGTGAAAATCTTAGCACTAATGGCGCTGTTTTACATAATTGCCGTGACATTGTACAAATTTATTCAACTGCGACCTGCAACCTGCCAACTGAAGGCGACCTACCTGTGTGGCATGTGTGACCTCGAATAGGGATTTATGCATGTATGCGATACAGGCATACCCTTCACTTGAAATAAAAAGAGGAGGCACAAGGGGCTTAAGGAAAAACAGACTTCGGTATAGACAATGCAAGAGCATTTCGGTATCATTAGATAGGAAAATGCCCCCTTTACGATACGTTCAGAGAACTGGTCCCCTTTACAATAACATGAATTTATAACGAAAGAATCTCTAAGCCTATTTAGGTGAATATCTTACATAAAAGTTGCAGCAACAAGTATGTCAAGGTAAATATGGTAGTATCAAAACAAACAAAAATTATATGACAAATCTCAGATGTATAATAAATATTTAGATTATTCGAAAACCTGAGAAGAGTATGGGATGCAAGATGAAAGTCAGGCAGACACACTAACTGACTTTGGGCTGCAGCAATCTTGGACACTAAAAGGGGAGCAGGAGTGACAATCTCCACATCAGTGAAAGCAAATAGTGGGCGGAAAGCATGCAACTCGGGCCCCACCGCTCAACTTTGACCCCTTGCCAGTTTTGAACAATGGAAACAGTCAGAAGAACAGCAGGCAGTAGTCGGCTTTTGTTCTCCCTTAAAATATAATAAGTCAACAGCAACACCGACAAGCGGCAAGGGCAAACAAAAGGGGGCAACAAAGCATACAAATCCGGCGAAAGAGACACACCATGACTTTCTGGCCCCGCTGCATCGTTGTCACCTTGAGCTCTGGGTTATTGGGTTTTCGCACTCTCGTCCTGCGTCCTTTTGCAACATCCTCGGCACTGCTGTGCTTCGGAAAATGCAGCCGCACCTGCAACAGCAGGGGGTATATTGCTAGTTACAGCAAAATACTGAAAGGAAAATAAATATTTGTATATCCATGGTTGATAACATATTTCGTATTTTTAGGAACGACTAGTTTTTAACAAGCCTTTCGCAATACCCTTTAAATAATCTACAGCAAAGGCTCAAATGTTTGGGTTCCAAAAGTTGCCAGTCCTACACCAGATAATCACATATTTGTGCAACTATGAACTATATGTTGCTCGATACTACATATATACTACTGAATGCAGACACCTCTTCACCTTCACAGCACTCAGGGCCAAAGGACTTTTATGCCACCCATATAGCTGAGCAAACAACTTTGACTTTGAATTTCTTGCCCAGAAGACTGGCAAACAGCCCCATATCATGTCCATTACGTCGGACCATATCACTTTGCTTTCGGATGCAGAGAGCCAAAGGCCCGGAGAGCACAAAAGTTGATAAATATTTGCTTTGTCAAAATATTTGTGCATACTTTCGAGAGCCAGGAAAAGCAGTAGAAAACTGGGCTGGGTCCGGACTCCGGAGGTGGGAAAACACTTTCACGCCTCAGTGGGGCTTCCTCTTTTTTGTTGTTTAGTTTTAATTGGGCCAATGCGATGGTGTCCATTGCGCACTCTAGTGGCTTTGAACCTTGTCAAAGTTTGACCTCCACCCCCCACCTCACTTTTGGCCCGCTTTAGCACCCCTTTAAGCCGCACTTTTCATTGCCATAAGCCATGTTTGATATTAATGTGCAGCTGTGTGCGTGCCAAGAAACATGATCTGCCACTCACTTTTCCCCTCGTGACCGCCGCCAGTTTGCAGTTTTTAGCCAAACTACTTGACCATGCCATTTGACAGTGCAGCACCACCTCGTGCCACGCCCCCTTGCCAGCCGCCGCCTCCCGAGGTATCGCGTATTTATTGTGCACGGCACATGCGGCGCTCGCATGTTACATTTTATGTTTGCCCAGACTTATTTGTGTGAGCTGGATGTACGAGTGTGTGAGTGAGCATAAATTGCTGCCGGATGCACTGGCAAAAAAGAAGGAGCCTATTATGCTTCCAAGCAATAATAATGAATGAGATACACAGAATCAACCGATACAAGTTACTGAAGAAAACTTAGCGGGGTAAAAGAGTTTGTACATTAAGTTTTAAAAGCACAAAGGTTTGCGCGCAGTGCACGCCGTCTTGTGATTCGTGGTGGTCGTGTGTTCTGTTTTCGGCCACGTGCCCCGCATAATAATAAGCGGCATTCGAGCCGCTGCAGTTGCAGTTGTAGCTGCGATGCCACAATGCCACAAAAGCTGCTCGCAGGATGCTCCTGCTGCAGGTTAAAAGCGCATTACAGCTGAACTTCATAAATTGCAGCCGCATTGGTTGGGCTACAGTGCTCACATGCCAAGCAGTTGGTTAAGCATTTCGACCCCCAGCCCCACCGATTCTCCTGGCCAGGAGTCATTCTCATTGAAAATTCCAACTGAGCCTGCGTCTCAGGCCAAATGCAAATGCAAATTCATGCTTACAAAGGACACGCTGGGGACCCGAGGAGCACATGTCAAAGGAGCATGACAAAAGCCAAAAGGTACCCAAAGCTCATTAGTCGAATCCGGGGGGTTGGAGCAGAAGGAGGTGTGGAAATAGCATTAAGCATTAAAACATTTGGCACAAATCGACTTTAGATGGTGTGTGCCAAAATTTCAGTCAGCTCAAAGAAGCTCAAAGGCCTCAAAGCCACACATGATATGCCATTCGAATTTGACACGAAGTAAATGTGCGTTAAATGAGCACTAAATGGGATATAAGTCTGGAAAGCGGTTGGGCTTGAAAGCACACGAACTTCAGTGGGCATCTGTCGTATATCATTGAAATTTGAATGCTAAACTGATTACTATTGTATATATCATTAGTGGTAACTGATAACCTGCTCCACCTAATACCACAACTTACGCACCGACAACAAAGTTAGAGTTTTGCAGCCTGCACAAAAGGCCACAAGGGCCAAACCGAACTGAATGCGCTTTCTGGTTACAAAGTCAGGTTGCCACGGCAACTGTCAATCGTTGATTGAAATGCCGGAGGATCCATTGCAGTGGCTGGCGTAGACACACGTTATCGCGGGAAGAAACCCGATTCGATTCTTCGGCATCTCCTGCTAATTGACAGCACATCCGCATTTCAGAGCGCAACCATTTCAGCAGCCCGTCCATCAGTCTATTCAGTATCTAAAACAAAGACCGGCTCTCCATTGAATTTATAATCAAGTTGACATTGCACATACAGCCGTACATTCGGGTGCATAAGTACGCGTGCCACACGGCGACCGCCGGCGAAGTGCTGTTATACGAAAATTAAAACTCGAACCCCAAAAACGGCGGACAGGAGGCCTTTTGTTTATCCTAGCCCGAAACATTTTCCAGTTGAAAGAGCCCACAATTACGCGCACAATGACACGGCCTCACTTGCATAATTGCGGCCTGATGGCGAGCAGTTTGTAAATGGCGCCGGGCTAACTGCAGATTTGTTCCGACCATTTGGCATATTTCTGAAACTGAATCTGAATCTGAATTTGAATTTGAATCGATGGAATCGGTGGAATCGGTAAAGTCGGTTGCCAGCGATGCGCTAATTTGAAATGCCACAAAGGCATTTTCCCAGCTTCGCCGTCTGGCTGCCAACCATTGATTGCAATTATTTTCAGGGCTAGGTCCGTAGATGGACGTAATTGCGACTCAATTGAAACATTAATTCGGTAACGCAATTGATTGGGCCAGCGCAAATCGAATTAGAGTCGATTAGACATCGCAACTTGATGTCCTCAAAAATATGAAGTCGCCGATGACTTGGTACAAAATCCCCAAACGATTTAATTGTCAAGTCGAGCGACTGTGCATTGGCGATTACTTATTGCTCTGTTTAACTGGGCGCAAGTGAACAACTGAGCGGGTGAATCAAAAGGGTTCACCCAGCATTTCACTTTTGTTCCATTAAATATACATTAGATATTAGTTTGTCCACATTTTCACTTTTGTAGCTAATTACATTCACGGTTTCCGAACTTTCACATAAGTAGCAAATGTATCGCGCATCGAAATATACCCTTTAAATCAGCAGATCCTGGGTATTTTATGCAGGTAGGAGCGGAGAGACGAAACCGTTAAAACCTCAAAAACCAAAACCGGAAATGCACTCTCCCGTGCTCAACACACGTGCACACGCTGAGAGAGTGGGAGAGCCACACACACACACATGCGACTACCGTTAATTTGCCGTTACAGACACAGACGACAGTGGCGCCAAAATGAATGCAATTAATTAAATTAGTGTTAAACGGGCATCTGCAGACGCGCCCCAAATTGGAAATGGAAAATGAAAAAGCGAGGCTTGGGGGCCGAGCTGCCGAGAAAGCAGGCATTTTTTTATATATGTCACTAGTTTTACGAACTTCAGTTAAACATAACGTAACTTCAACAACTTCAGTTAATACCTATATCACTCCAAATTTAAACATCTAAACGCAAATGGATAGAGTCTACGTGACTTTGCGAAGCCGAACGGTGATTTATCACCATCCAAAGAAAAGGGCATATAGACGCAATACCGCGCGAAACCAAGCGAATGAACTCCAAATTATTGAAAGTCTTGACGGTAGCGGTACAGATAATTCCAACGGAGACTCAACCAAGTTTTCAGTTGCAGTCCAATTATCTGAAAATCTTGACGGTAGCGGTACAGATAATTCCAGCGGAGACTTAACAGGTGCTCCCGTCTTGTATTTCGGATGCTGATTGAAGAAATTCCATTGAATCGTCGGATCAAGGGTGTATCTAGCACTGGACTTTGATGCCTTGGAGTGAGAGAAAAAGAAGAAAAATTCCATTAACTCCAGGTATAATTGCTCTGCTCAGCCAACTCAATTATTAACTTTCATGAATGGAGGGCAAATTTTACAAAATGCCATCTGCTGCGGCTGCACTTACGTTTCACTTTTTGCCCGTTCAATTTTTATTTTTAATTCGCCATCCCTCACAGGACATCCCGCCGCCATTTGCTTCGATTTTTTGCTTTCTCGTAAATTGTATTAAACGTATATAATTAAGTTGGCCAACTGGAGGTAATAAATTATGACCCCGACCAATCCGAACATTTTTCCCGATCGCCAGCCGCCATTTCTGTTGCGACAGACAAATCGAATTAGCGACAAATGTGTTCATTTCTTTTTAATGTTGCCAAATTAAGCTCATTTAAGCCCCGATGAAGGGCTTAAATGGCCGACGGAACCCGTGTTAAATGCTAATCTCTAACAGCTGTTCCATAAGTCAAGTAAAATGTCATGTGAGTAGCCAGCGAAAAAAAGGTTTTTACAGTCGACGTTCATCATGGCATGAATTACGGGGCGTCAAACTGTCAAGCACCCAAAACCCCCCACCCGCTCTACTTTTTTTTATTTTCGTACCACCCACTTCAAGCAAGACAGATGAACTAGGGCTCTTTTCCCATAGAACAGCCTCTATTTTCAGTGACTATTGCTATTCACAAAAATTGCTCAATTCCGCTGCCGTTTGCTGGTTTGCCGGGTTACTGTTTTTATTCGTCGTACCGCTGGCCCACCTCCTGAAAACCCGCGGGCAGAGATTTTTCATGCAAACAAGTGATATTTTTGTTGACAACTACAGCCCCCCACCGCTCATCGCTTCTGTTCCAGATAGTCGGGGGATAAAAAAACATGTATGCCTAACATGTTGGGCTGAAAAAGAGCAGACAACGCAGCCAAAATGGGTTGAGTGGGTTGTTTATACTGCAGCACATTCAAAAACACAACCACCCACTAGGCCGAAAACTCCCGCTAGTTCGAAAAATTTATGCCTAAAATTATGCAATGTCATGTGTGTGGACCACCAAAAAGTATCTAAAAAATATTCGCAAATTTTGCGCATTTGGCAGAAATTTCCCGGCCATAAATTACTATTTGATTACAGTTTTAGCCAGCAAACATATGTAAGAGCGCCAAAAAAAAAATAAGACCAATATTTAGCTGCAACTGCAGCACCAATTTGTGCAACAGATGCACTTTTAAAACGAGAAAGACAAGGCATACAATTTTAACAACATTTAATCATTGATATCGAGTAAAGAGAACTTTGCTTTAATCAGTTCTTTGTTTTCGAATATTTTTAGCATTGTTCTTTTAAAAGGGCAACAAGAAAGGGGAACTACATGAAACACCCAAAGCGGTAGGTATTACTAATTTAACACCATTACCACTTATTAATATAAATAATCTTAGAACACTTGTTCTTTTCGTGTTTATTATTTGCATTAGTTCGCTATCCTGAAACAAAACAATTAATTGCCGTGGAAAGCATGGACTTAACTTTATAAATAACTAGGTGGCTGCCACATAAATTTAACAGAAAGTTGACCTCTCACCTCAGCGCCGCAATGTATTCAACAAGTATTTGCATTCGCACGCCGCCGCTTGAAGCTTGTGATGCGATCCCATAAATTAAACTGGCTAAAACCGGAGAAATGGAAGGCGTCACCGAAACAGGAGGAAAAAAAAGGAGGGGATGGCCAGAGCAAACTCAGTCCGCAGAAGCCGCAAACATGCAAACCAAAAAAAGGGGCCACATGGGCGTAGTGAGTGGGATTCATTCCGGATGCCAGGGGGAGAACGAATGCAGCTCCAACTAAGCACGTGTCAAGAGTGCGGCCCAAGTTTTAATTTGCCGGAGGCGTCCACTAACATCGCATGGCCCGCATCACCACTGGAAGAACTGAAATGGATCTTGTTGTTTTATATTTTTTATCCGAAACACATTACATATTTAAAAGTTGAAAAAATTATTTGAGCTTTTGCTGTTCACAATCCAAAGCTTTATAGTTCTCATTTTGTTACGAATACATTGCACCAAATTTTTTTTTAAGAGTATAATTTGTTAAGCTATACATTGTTAAATTAAACTGTGTTATTGACTTATTTATAAAATAATATTTAATTTCATTTTTCTATTTCCTCTGTGCAGCAGCTGAAGGATCCCAATGTCTGGCGCTGAGCAACTGTCATTCCCGTTAGTCCCTTCATAGCTGGAGAGCAGAGCCGCCCTGATGCCTGACAATGTCATCAGTTGCAGCTGACGCAGCAGCAGTAGCAGCAGCAGCAGCCATAGCTGCAGCAGATATAGCATCAGTAGAAATCAGCAGTAGCAGCAGCAGTTGCAGCTGAGTTGCAGGGAGGCAGCTTGTGCCGTCGCGCACGCATCGTCCGCTTTTTTTAGGGTCCAGTGTGGTGTCTATGACAAGTGGACAAGTGGGTGTGACTTTCCACCGCTCCCATTCACCACTCCGCCCATCCGCGTGAAGTCCTGAAGGGGCGGATAAAGCCAGGCTCGGCTGGACTCTGTCAGTTGGCCAGTCAGTCACTCAGTCCTTCAGTCAGTCAGTTAGTGGGGATCCATTCACTCCTCCACTGCCATTGGAGTCCTCCACCGATGTCATCCGCTGCGTGTTGAATTGTGTTTTCGTTTGAGCTTGGTGCGGCGCTGATTGCCGCATGCCTCAATGACATTTCATTTATTAAGTGGACGAGCCTTTAGCCAGTTTGCCTTTCTCTTTACCGATTTGTGCAACTCAGCGGCGGCACCAATTAACTATGCAACAACATGCTGACGTCACCGGGAGCGGTGTAACGTTACCGTTACTGCTACCCACACCAATGCCCATACTGATAGCGATCGGCGGGAAAACGGAAACGGGCGTCGGAAAATCCTGAGAGTCATGTCGCCCGCCTTTGATTTGTTTTGCAGGCGAGTGTGTGAATGAATGTGTTACCTATATCCGCTACAAAAGAGCATTTGCATATCAAATGAATTGTAACGAGCATGAAACAAGCAAAAATAACATAGGGTCGGCCATTCCCATTCGTCGCCCACCATCCATCCACACGATCCCTTTTAGCCAGCTGAAATATAAATGTTAATCCTGGCGGCGTCAATTGCAAAACGTTCAACGTTGTTGACAGCCAACGGATGCACACAACCCAAGACCAGGACTTGCACCGCACCAGGCGCAGGATTCGGCAAAAAGGACACAGGACGAGGCAAAAACTCAAACACAACGAGCTGCACGGCGACAACGCTATGGCAATATCCGGTTCCGGTTGAAATATCCACATGATCATCATACTTCATTATACTATAATTCAACTTACTTGTGTTCATCGGAAATGGCGAAATGATATATTTAGGAAATGTTCTTGATATTATTATGCATGTCTTCTAAATAAAGACCTGAACCATAAAAATGATGTAAAACCATTCCGTACCGCTCATAACTGCCTACAAATTAGGTACAAATTTTTCTCTGTGTGGTATTCTTGGGCCAGGCCAGTGTGTCAACGGGTTTTTAATTGATTTTCATGGCTGCAGTTTTTGATTGTGCTGATTGACGCATCAAATGAAGTGACTTCGTCCGGGAAAGGACAACGGGGCAGCCAGCACCAAGGACCTACGGTCATGTGTCTGGGCCATATCAGTGACGAGACAAACAGCACTGAGTCCGTTGTCCGGAGTCCGGAGAAGAGCACAGGGCACCAATGCCCGGGCAGTAATTAAATTTGTCAGCCGGGCCAAACGTTCAGCACTTTTCGACCTACCAACTGCACAACGTTGCGTATGCGGGATGCGATGAGCTGCAAAGGAGTTTGTGTGTGCGGCAAGGTGATGGATGGATGGTGGGGCGAGAAGCGGGGGGCTTATTGCATTTTAATCAGTGCATTCAGTAAACTCATTGTTTATCCTCACGGCCGCCTTCTCTATTTGTCGGCGAATATGAATAAATGAACGAATGACTCGATGTATCAATGATTCAGTGATTGAATGCACGACACAAATGAATGAGCTTTGGCCACTAATGACCAGCCTCTGACGTCATTACTGTTTACTGTCCAAAGTCGGCGGTAGAAAAGTCAGGAGGAAATCTCTGAAATCGGAGACTCAATTTAAAAATCATTATGAGCGCACATTAAGCGTAAAAAATTAATGAGCAAGTTGCGTCAACAATGAGCTAGGATATCCTGTAAGTATATATACGTGTGTGTGTGTGTGCTGCAGGGAATCCAAGGTGCGTCCTCTGCCAACTGCATCATCCTCTGTACAGCCCGGCTTCAGTTTCATAAAGGTGGGAAAAAAGGAACAGAATATAAACGCACCCACCCACACACAAGGAACAGCCGGAAAATGAGGAAGGAAATCTCCAATAGAAGAAGCCAGGCCAGAAATCCAAGCAGCAGGAGAAGTTGAAAGGGAAGTGTGGGGCGGCAGGTGCCCCCGAAGGAGCAGCCGCCCTGATAGGATGTCGACTTGAATGGCCGCAATGGCATTGGGTTTCGGTTAACGGTAATAGACGTGAGCCACTCGCCCAGGTCCTTGGAAAAAGCACGCCGAAAGCAGAGACCTCCTACGCAAATTTCCACAGGGGAAAATTGCGAGGGCGAATTCCAGCAGATGCGAAAATCGAGATGAGGGAATTAACAGGAAGCTCGTCTTTTCTTATCCGTTGCTTTATTGAGCTGTTTGGGATTCTTTAGAACATTTCCCAGAAAATCTTAATGTATTTATTTAGATTTGCTTCTTTTCGATATGTGTATTAATTAGGAATATTCTTTAAAAATATTTGGTAGTATTTTCTTAATCGCAATCCAAAGGGGCAGTTCTCAATTTGATGTATTTAAGTTAAATTAAATCGTACATAATTTGCCATGATTCCTTTGCTCGGATCTAAATTGTATACCCAAGACCCTTGCACCCCCTGGCAAACGCCACTGTCTTGGCAGCCTCCGTTGGCACAAAGTCTACAACGTCGTTTACTTTGCCTAACAATATTTAGTTTGGCAACAAAAGTCGCAGGCCCACACCCCAAAGGACCCACACTCGCAGTGCCGTCAGGTGGGTTGGGAAAACTTGGGCTCCCGCCCCCTTGCCACTCCTCTAACAACTCATTTGGCACTCATCAGTAGGTCAGGGCATTGTTAATGCGACATATCCTTGAAATCCAGGACGAGATCCGTTTAAATTGTGCAGCATTCCTTCGGTCGAACTACGGGTCTGCTACTAGGTCTCCGCCTCCAACTCAGTCCCCATCTCCATCTCCGCCTCCGGCTTATTCCGCATGCTTGTCACGTTGTCCGGCGCTGAAAGGAGACACCAAACGGGGGCCAGGCCAGAAGTTTTTTCCCTGCGTGCCCGGTCGGATCGGGAGCTCCGGAGTGAAAGGATGTGAGGATGGGGCTCTGACTGGGGCTGCTGAATATCTGCGTGCGTGTCTCTTGCTCTTTGTTGGTAATTACCTCAAGTTGGTCATTTGATGATGCGCAAATCCCGTCGAGCTGGCCGGAGCATTGAGCTGTGATTGCGGACGCAGGTGGAGTGTCCACCCCCTCAGTGGCTACGGGAAAGATGGGCTACGTCCTGAATCCACAGGTGTGTGTGTGTGGCCCCAAGGCTAATTGCCGTTAAGTGCCTGGGCAATCCTCAAACGTTTGATAAATTCAACATAAATAATCCCAGTCAGTTGGGTATTCGTCTGGGGTTTCGATTCTCACAGAGCTTTAAAGCATTTGTTGCACAGCGAGAAATGGATCGGAATGATGACGGATGTGGGTAGATTTAGGTTACTCATCGGTTTACAAACGCCTAATAAGTCTAAGTAAGATCTTGTAAATACATCTTCCAAAATACAGAAGAAAATTAGGATAGTAAATGAAGTCTTTAATGAGAATACGTAGAGGTATTCATTTTCCATTTTCGTTGTTCTGCAGAAACTGAAGTACTCGTATATCGTGCGACTCCTGTGTAGAAGCGGTAAAATAGTGTGTGGATTGGAGGAAGCCCGTCGGGGATTTGGCCACCACCGCATGGTCAAAGTGCTTTCGGTCGCTTGGACCACTTAAGCACAGCGCTTTGGCCATGCTGGCTATGGTCACAGCCATCGGAAAACCCAGCCCCCATGGTCCGCCCCATTGGGGTTGCTTTTTTGGCGGCAGCACGTGCAGGTGGAGCAGAGGCAGAGCTCCTGGTGGCGCCGCTGCATCACGACGCCCTGACATGGATGCGGACTAGCTGAAATGTAGCTAACGAACCGCAATTGCGGTCACATTTCATGAGAGCGCGCACGCCGTCCGCTGGACACTAAAACTCGCCCCAGGCGAACTCACACACACACACAGGCACTCGAATGGACGAAGGACGAAACACAGGACGACTGATTCAATTTGCAGCCAGCGACAGGCTTTTAGTGCTCTCTCCCCAGTGCAGCCAGTCTGCCAGTCCACCCATATCCTGACCGCCCATGCTCCTCCTCCTGCGCTTTGAGCGCCTGTGGATATCATCAAAAATTAGCTTGTTTGACAGGACGGCTACTGAGGTGGCATCACGGAGCTGTTGGCCGGGCTGGCCTCCCCAACCCCAGCCCCAAAACTCAATGAGCTCATGTGGCATTTTAATGCATGTACACGAACTTCCGCTGGAAAGGTCAGTCCCGGGCAAAGTTCAACAGGTGCTGTCCAGGGCTGTCCAATTAACCCGACTGAATTTAAAATGAGCTCATTGAAGCACTGGCGAGCAAAATAAGGAATGTCCCAATTATCTGAAGAATGACTGTGTAAACTGCATGTGGGTCATTAGCTAATTAACACAGCTATTTTGTTGAACATCACGTCAATAAGCCTTCCTTTTTATTTATTTAAAACAAACATACACATGGCATATACTAGCAGTTTTAGCTTATGAATATCCGATCAATCTTATTCCTTAAACTTGTAGCACAGTGAAACCAAATTGAATGTGGAGTTCCTCCTCTCGCCCAAATTTCCTTCTGTTTTTTATACTAACTGCCTCATCACACTAAACATAATGAGCAAATTAGGCGATGGTTGGCAGGAGGAGGCGGTAGAGAAGGGGGAAACTATTTGGGAGGCAGCTGAGAAGGACATCACATTCAAAAAGATGCTGCAATAATTATGCAAATTTCAATTTGCTCCGTCTAGCCGGGACACGAACCAGCAGGAGCAGCAGTGACACCTTTGGATGGCCGAGAAAACGAGGCGTCAGGACACAGGACTCGAGCAATTTGCAGACGGCGTCGCTCTTTGAGAAACGTGCGAAAGGACCAAGTCGTGACTCCGCACCTCCACTGACCCCTTGACCCGCACTCAACTGCCCCAAGCCAACGGATAGCCACCACCCACACAAACGTAAGCGCATTTTAATGATCTCATTTATGCTAATCTGCAACGCTTGAATCTGTTCACGCACACAGACAGACGAAACCACAAGGGGTGTCGGGTGGCTGCCACCGGCTGGTAATGCTAATGAAGTCTAATTGAATTTCGGACACTTGACACGTCCCACAATCTCTGATCTCTTGTTGACGCGCTGCCAAGGACATATGTTGCATGAAACACAGAGTTTAAACCAGCTATTAAATGACTGGAGAGCAACAAAGGAGAGAATTAGATCATAAATACACCGAAGGTTATCATAGTTTAGCTATTAAAAAGAGGTTTAATATTGCAGGATTGCAGCTATACTCACTTCCTTGTAATTAAAGATGCCTACTTTTAGGCGTCTTCAGGCGCTTGTGGCTAAGAACAGTTATTCTTTATCATGCTGGCTACAGTTGGTGATCGGAGTTAACAACATTGGCAATCCACTGAGTGTGTGCCATAACATTTGTGAAGACATCAATGTCATTGTGCGAATAACTGGAGATACCGAACAGGATGAGCACCTCCTTTCCCAAATACATCACCCTTAGACCCAAGATGCCTCCACGTGTTGCGTTTTCGTGGACCGTTTCGGGAGGAACTTGCACACAAACTTGATTTAATTCTATAGTTCTTAGAAGCCTGCTTGCACATATCCTGGGATCTGTAAGTGTAGCGATATTACTTAAAACTTGTATGCGATCTGCAGTTTGGACGTAGTCAAACGAAATTGGCGGACTAGACTTGGCCATTTCCTGATGCCTTTCCTTCAACAGCATACAGATTGGCTTCAATTTGCCTGCAGAAGAGAAAACCAAATATGAAAATGTCGGTTGGAAAGTTTAAGAATGACTTACCCATGGCCACTGGTTGATTAATTCTGAGCAATGCTATGTCATTTTTGTAAGCTTTCGAAAACTCTCGGGAAGCCGGGCAGAGGTTTTGAAATACGTTATTCTCTTTACCATATCCGAAGTATTGGTATTTAAAGCAACGCAGATGGGGTATACAACGTCTGCGAAGAACACTTTTCAATATCTTCTGTTGGGCGATACATTTCTTCACGTACCATTGTAATCGACGCTTTCTGAGAGCTTAAGCAGCCCTATAACACTTTGGAGATGTTTTCCGGACTGTGAGGGAATCACTATGTTGCTGACCAATACCAATGGGGCGATTCTGTTGCATTGTAATCGCCCAGTTGCACAAATCTATAGAAGCAATTATAATTTATTATATCAAATATCTTTTTTAAGGCTACCTACAGTCTTCGGTGAACATCCGTGCATTGGGCAGCAAATAAGACGAACTCTATAATGGATCCTCAAATTGTAATCTCAAGTCGTGCTTCTATCGAAATACAAACGTTTGTGAATCAGCGAGCCAACACAAAAAATTTGGGTGCCATTACTTATGAATGCCAACCAGCCAGCCCGTTGTTGTCGAAGTTTGGTAATAGATTGGTTTGAAATCGGAGCACCACACGAATCGTCCAAAAACCTGCTCGAATCCACGTGGCTTTGGAGCACGTTGAGCATTAAAAGCCACGCAAATAAGGTCTGCATTTCGCAAGTGGCAAAACCTAACTGAGAAATCATCTCTTATCAGTATATACATATGTGTCTTATATGTATATAAAAGAGTGTCATAACATTTCTTGCTTTCGTCATTGTATTATAATCTGACTTTGTATTTAGGAATTATTTCACAGGAAAATCAACATAGTTTTAAAACCTTTTCATATCGTCACTAAAGTTTGTATTGGCATGACTTCTAAGAGCTCCATAGCATATTTAAGGTTCAAAGATACTCTCTGTGGAAAGATAGTCTCTTGTTCACACCATTTAAAAGCTATCAAATATATTTACGCAAATCCCCATTTAAATCGGACTTAAAGCGATTCGTGAATCGACCCATTGAATGCATTCACGTGACCAGTATCCGTATCTGAACGAGTATCTCTATCTGAGCGGCTCCATCTCGACGAATTCCAGCTGCTGTCCGGCGGAGTCAACATTTGCGTTTTTGCGGCTGCGGCGAGCATAAAATTTCCTATGCATTCCGACCGCATTGAAATTTTCTCGTAATATTTGATTTGGTTTTTAAACAAAACGCTGCCCACGCCCAGTTAGAGTGCGACAGTGGGCACTGTCAAGTGACGAACGCTCGTCGGGCTGACATATTGACAAGGGACTTGGGACAGAGGACTGAGGATTGGGGGCGCTGGGCTTGGGCATTCCGCTTTTATTAGCATGCCAGTGTAGCATCAACAAATCAGAATTATTTGACAACGCAGCTAATTTACATGAGCGTGCAAGGGGAAAAAATGGGGGGGGGGGGGGGTCTGTAGGTTGGTCAGTGAGGAGCTGATGCTCGTATCTCACATCCCGACAGCATGCGGCTTGTGTCTGCGGCTTCTTTCTGCGGCGTGGTCAGGATGGGATCTGGACCTGAAACTGGTATTAAACTGGAACTGACTCTGTCCATGGCCTCGTTGCCGAATCGTCGAACAGGATTTTAAGTGGGCAAAAAGTTTAAACCGCTTTCGACTTGTGTTCAATTTTATTTAATTACTTTGACGTAAATTTCGAAACTTTATCACCGATGCGGGAGGAATGCATGCATGTACATAAGTGTTAACCCCCTGCCAGCCATTTACTGAATTTACCTTCAAGGCGGGAGTTTCAAATTTAAACCCCTTTGTAAAAATAAGCAGAGTGTTAAACAATGTTTTATTAATTATTGCTTCAAAACTTTATATTTACAAAAAATGCCACACATTTACATTTTTTCGCGTAAATATGAATATTTAACGAGGAAATAAACAATAGCCCCTACTCTCAATTTATTACTGTGTCTTGAAAGTGAAAAATTCTCCGTTATATGCAGCTAAAGTCAAGCTCAAAAGCTTTCTTATCATGCCTTTCAGTACACACAAAGAACCGAAGAGATGCCTCAAGATCAATAATAACATTATATATGGTATTATATACAGATCTAAAGCAAGATGAAGACGTTAATTTTGTTTGTCTAAATTGGAATCGCAAAGTAATTTGTATTTTTCTGTGTGTATTATTGGATGAAGAAGAGAGTCTAGTCTGTGGACTAATAATCAGCATCACCATTGGCTTCGGCTGGAACAAAAGAGAGATTGATTGGGGCGAAGCGCCCGATCAGCGAAAGCGTGACAAAGAAAAGCCCCTCCAGACACGCGATAATAACATACATATACATATATCGTATATGCTGCGGGAGTTTACACAGTTCCGATATGGATCCGAGCATACATATATCTATGTGTATATGTACATATGTATGCAAATTGGACAACCGGCACAGATAGTGTTCGGCGATAACAGGGCTGATTCCTATCTAAACTGTAACAGGTGCCCAGCAGACTCGAGAAACGCGATCCCCGCTCGGTCCCGAGATAAAATTGATTGATAAGGGGGGTTTTGGGTGTGTATGCGAGGAGGGGTTGGGGGGAATGGGTCGGTGGTGGGGTTCGGGAAGAACACAAAGCTCAAAAAGAGAGCTTCATACGGTGCAGGAAAGCTTCGTCACACAGTCAGTTCTGTGGTTCTTGCTCTCTTCGCGGCTCGAGTTTCAATTAAGTCAATTTACCGTTACCGTTACAGTTGCACTTGATGAGCGCCGCCGAACGAACAGCTGAAGGGGATCGCGACTACGATCGGTGTCGGGAGCCATGGAGCAGCCGAAGCGGGAGCCGCAGCCGAGCGACCTCCATTGGATCATCCTGGCTGCACGACGAGCTTGTAAGTTGGGGGGCCTCAGTTGTGGCTGGACCGCCGGTCGCGATCGATCTCTCTCCCGCTCCCGTTAATCGTGCTTTCTCTCGCTGCTTCGATCAGCGGGAACTCTCCCCACCCACGCCATGCGTTTTTGTTGTGAATGAAATCCCCCGTTCACTGTTGTTATAACTGTTTCTTTCCACCCTCTATCACCCACTAACGCCCATCGTTCTTTGTCTGTCATGCATCGACATAATGCGGAGAGTTCTTTTTGTTTCATCAATCGCCTCAACGGGAATGCCAATGATGAACTGCAGCAGCCGGGAGAGCATGAGCCCACTTCCGCTCTGCTGGACTACTGCAAACGGAAGGTGGGTGTGGTGTCATCATTGATCACCAATTACCTAACACTCATGTCGTGGGAACTGACCAACCAAACAACGTCTCGCCATACAGTTTCTCCGTCCATACGTGGCCATCCTGACCCTGGTGGGCCTCAATCCCATCTCCACGGACATGACCAGCATCCGTGCCTGCTGCAGCTATGTCCAGGCGCTGATGGTGCTCTTCGTCCTGCTTGTAGGATACCTCTTGCGGTATATTTGCGGGTACAGGTGAGTGCGCTTAAAATAATGACAGTGATTCAATAAAAACGAAAACTTTCGAACAGTAATTTATTGCATCATGTAAACTTAATTGCATTCATATACACCTATATATGCATGTTTTCTTATCAATTGGTTTATTTACGGGAAATCCATTCCCAGCGTTTTTTTTTTTTTTTTGGTTTATTTTGTACGATTTTTCTTATAGACCACAACTTTTACTTTCAGGGGCGATCGAGGCTTCACTAGCTACCGGGATATTCGCCCCATAACCAATGGGACAGATGGCGGAGCTACCACCCCGAACACCATAGGAGAACTTCTGTTTGGGTTCATAGTGCCCAGTGGCTTTAACCTCTTGGCCTTCGTGTCGGCAGTGTTGGTATGCAAGGTGATCGACCACGAGCAGCTGCAGAACCTCATCGAGAGAGTTTTCCTGATGTCCGCCAAGCCGAAGAGGCTCTGCCGCATGCTGTGGCTTTTTCTGGCCATTGCACTGGCCCTGCTGATTTCGCTATTCGGCTACGCCTGCTGTGTGGTGATGATGCAGCCCAGCCAGATCGTCAAGGTGTCTTGGCTAGCGGAAATCCTAAGCGACTGGGAGATGTGGTTGCGAGTGGGTCTCTTGTTCACCATACTGCTGCAGGATCTGGTGGAGATTATCATACTGAGCAACTACTACATCGAGTGTTATTTGCTGCGGATGCATCTGGAAACGCTGTCGCACAAGCTGCTTATGCACTCCATCGATTCGCTGGATTGGATGAGGGAAGTCCTCGAATTCCGCAAGCTGCTGGAGCGCTTAAATCAGCACGTGTCTATTCCAGTGTGCTTCCTGATTGTAATGAATCTGGCGTACGCATTCGCGGGATTGGTGTACCTATTTAAGGACTTTGATTTCCATTACTGCGCCCTGAAGCTCGTTCTGCTAAACATTGCCAACGTGATGCTGTGGCTATTTCTGGGATTGCTGCCCTTTTTCGTGGCATCATCAGTGACTCGAGTGTGCCAGAATGCTCAAGCTAATGGACACCAGATACGGGTTCGTCCATTTGTTTACCACAATACCTCAGCGGAAGATCTCAACTCGACGCTGCTGTTCGCCGCCTCGCTGGACATGTCCGCCAAACTCTTTCGAATGCCCATCCAGTCAAACTACTTGTGCTTCGCCATCCTTGTGGTGGTCATTGTGATTCTCACGCTGGGCATGTGCCTAAATCTCACAGCACTGGGAAAAATATAATATAACTCGTTGTCATTTGTCTATAATAATTAAGAATTATAGTATTGTCTAGATTACAACTTGGCGACCTGACTCTCTGGCTGCTAAGCTTTTTATTTACAGTTTATGGCTGCCGTCTACGAATTAGCTACTTATTGGTACTCTAAAGTTTAGTCTCAGATGCGGTCTCGACTTCTCAGCCTACGAGTATGCACTTTGGTTTCAGATCGTGTGTGTCTCTTCCACACGAGTCCTTTAAGCTGCCTGCAATCCGGTCACGTCACCAGCCCAGCCACGGCGGATGATTAATCTTAGAGGGCGGGGTGAAGGTGAGGTTGACCGGTATGTTGATCAGGGCGTGCACCCTCTTCAGCCGCTGCAGCGTCGACCGGATGATGACGCCGTTCTTCCCGAGAAGAAAGCCGGCCGGTATGTTGGCGTCCTGTTGGGAATTGTCATGTATCATCTCGATGTAGTGCTCAAACTCTGGAGAGCTGGGATTGTACTCAGTGATGATTGCAGCCAATGCGCCAGCTGCCTCCGCTCGAAGTGTCTTAGTAAGGAAGGAGCACTCCCTGAAAAATGGTAGATTGTTAGTTTACGAAGACAAGAATCAATAATTTGCAGTAGTTTTAAAAAACCTGAATAACTTATATGAAATATCTATATCGCTTTTCAGATCCGTTCGTCTGTATTCTTATTGTAAAGAAAGGTGTCATTGGTACCAAAGGAAACTTAAAAGCCACAAGATTCGCAAACTTGATGGATTTAGTTTAAAAGACTTTAAACTGACACTACGGACGCACGTAACCGGGTTCTGACATTTCTGATAAGAAGCATGGAACTATGGCTATAGTTACACCTAGCGTCTTGGTATAGGTTCGTCTAAGACCACTGATAAAAAGTGGCCGTGGCTATGACCATCTTTCAATAGCGAAGATAAGCTTGGTTGAGATTCTAAAGGCTCTCACCCTCGATCAATGAGTGCGACTCCCCCATTGAGATCTCTGGCGTTCCGGATCTCCTGGCAAGCGCTGGGGGGATCTGTGATCACCAGCGGCACACCCTCCAACCGCTCCGAGAAGGCGGATCCAAAGTCCTTGGCCGGGCGCAGCCGGTACGTGTATTCCAGTTCCGAGGGGGACAGGATTTCAAAAAACACGTCACCCGCTATTATGTCCTGCGTTGTGATCGGTATCGATATCGTGGTGCTGGCTCTGATGGATCGGCTCAAACTGGCGGCAAGCACTAACCAGGCGATTAGCATTTTGGCCACGCACGCATAACTAATATAAATGTTTGTTGCAAAAAAAACAAACTAATTCCTATGGCGTTAGGGATGAACCGGCGGCAGGCAGTGCCACTCTGGCGATACTATCGACCTTTCACAATACTTATTGGTATCGATGCAGGCATTAAGAGTTATTTTATTAAATTAGAACATTAATACACAGTAAATTAAAATAGTAAATCAATAGTAAACTAAATTATTATGACCTTTCCTAAGTAATAGCTTTTGAGCTAAATATAATTCATTAGTTCTTTTCTCCCCAAATATTAATAAGCAGGAATACCCTCTTCATAAGGCATATCGATATCACATAGATTTCATAAGCTCGTGTTGTCCAATATTAGTGATAATATAACAATAATATAAGTGTACTCAGCGTATTATTTGTGAGTGTCTTTAACAATGTACACCACTATGAAATATCGATTTTTTGACATAGCCTGGTTCTTTTGGTAAATCGTATATATATGCATATAAAATATTTTCTTAGTTGTTACGTAATTTGAGTGCTTTTCTATTATTAGAGTATTACGTTTTCTCTTATGAAGTCTTCAGTTAGCTATTTTTTGCTAAGCACCCCTAATGTGCCAATCGATATCAAATTCTGCTAATGGTCAATTTCAAAGAGGTGAACGTATGTTGTGACCGAACAAATAAAATTAAACAGTTATTTGAATGGACTACCTTATAAATTTAAGGATATATATTTCGATAGCCCTTGGCCAGGGGTACTCCTAACGACTGAGCCGATAAGTTGGAGTCCATCACCACGGACACACTGGTTAAGTGTGGTCAAAATGTGGCAAAATAGAGTTCGCAAAATTAGTGCCAGTAGTGCCACCTAAATATGGAGGACACGAGACTAGAGCTAAACACGGAAAATGGGAAAGTAAAATGGAAATGTAGATTTTGTGAGACAAAGCACGCCGAGTGGAAGTAGTACGACGCCAGTGCACTACACAATTCGAGTCTAACATTTCGCCTCACCATCGCTTATCCTCGTACCAATGTGCACCGCGTGGAGGGTCAGTGTTGTATTCAAGCGTAGCCGAAGCAACTCTGGTGAGTAGTCGATACCAGCAAATCGGTACTCATTCGCTCAGCGGCAGCCATTTTAACTTTTGGCGTCGAAAATACGGCGAGGAAATCTGAGGAAGCCGGAGATCCTGTTGGTCTGTGTGATTTTTTCGCATCTAGCGCAAGCAGTGTGTAGTGCTCGAGGGCCCGTGGTTACCAGTGAGTGTGTGAGGAAGTTGAGAAGTTGAGTTTAAGAAGCGGAGTCGGATTTGCGGATTAGTAGTCTAACCAAACCGAAGCAAAGATGTCGATGTCTGCCACGTGCTACAAGTGCAACCGGCCGGGCCACTTTGCCCGGGACTGCAGTCTCGGCGGCGGCGGAGGTCCGGGCGGCGTTGGAGGAGGCGGTGGTGGCGGCGGCGGAGGTATGCGCGGCAACGATGGCGGCGGCATGCGTCGCAACCGCGAGAAGTGCTACAAATGCAACCAATTCGGGCACTTCGCACGTGCCTGCCCCGAGGAGGCCGAGCGCTGCTACCGCTGCAACGGCATCGGGCACATCTCGAAGGACTGCACCCAGGCGGACAACCCGACCTGCTACCGGTGCAACAAGACCGGACACTGGGTGCGCAACTGCCCGGAGGCCGTCAACGAACGTGGACCGACCAATGTGTCGTGCTACAAGTGCAACCGCGCCGGACACATCTCCAAGAACTGCCCGGAGACTTTGAAGACTTGCTACGGCTGCGGCAAGAGCGGACATCTGAGGCGCGAGTGCGACGAGAAGGGCGGACGGAACTAGGCGCCACCACCCACCCGTGGCACCTCACAAATGTAATCATCGAAGGAGGAATATGAGTAATAATTCAACACACGAAGAACAACCAGAAGAAGATGAAAACGAAAAAAAAATTAAAAAAACGAAAAATCAATTTGCTACAACATTCACAAAGCCAGCCAACAGCAACAACATCTAGAAGCGATAGCAGCAGCACCCAAGTCAAGATCAACCCCTTCAAAATAAGGAACCCACAACCACATCCACATCCCTCCATTAACACATGCAGCATATGAATCTATAATCCTGAACATCATCCTGTAACCATCGCTGATTCCAAAAGCCGAGCCTGCAGCGCGGTGCCAACGTCCCGAGAACTGAAAGAAGACAAGAAGTATTGGCTTTCCAAGGGAAAGCCGACAGAAGAGGAATCACGGAGGAAAAGGGCAAAAGGAACCTCAAGCAGGGGTCGGAGGAGCAGAACCAGAAGACGATAGCCAACGGCAGCTGTGCAGCCGAGAGAGCAGATGACACCGACGACGAGGAAGAGGATGAGGAAGAAGACACGACGACCCAATTTGTAAGATGAGACTAAACCACAACAGCAACAACAAAAGAATTCACCAAGCAAACCACTTTACTATAATTATACCTATATGATTATGATTATGCTGCAAGTGTTTGAATTTACTAATTACATTATAACGAATGGAATGAAACTATATAAGATTATATAAAGAAAAATACCTTAAAGAATACTATTTAAAGCAAATGATCCTATTAGGAGTTCCACAGCCAGAAATAACCGAATGAAAAACGTAAATAAAAATTATAAAAACCAATGAAAAAGCGAAGAATCAGGCGGCTAGAAGATCAGGCCACGTTACCACTCGACTCCACTCAACTCCACTCCATCCAGCTGCTGCCGGCGAGCCTTGGGAATTATCCAGGATCTAAGACTGCCCATCCAGTAACCAGTATCCCACCCCTATACCATCAACTCCATCCACATCCATACCATACCACACACCCATCAGCCAAGACGCCCGGCAAGATCTCTCAAGCGGGGTAGCATGCTATGTAGCTCATAGCTGTGGAGCCAAAGGGGGCAGCAAACAAGAACAGAGAAGCAGACAAATAACAAGAAGAGAACATCAACAATGGTAGACATACACGACGACTTTGAAAACGGAACGCAACGCAACGCTGGAGAGGATGAGCTAAGCGGTTAAAGAAGAAGACAAGCCAGCGGCACTCAGAACACTCAGTGGGCAGATGAAGAAGACAACGGCACACACACACCTTCAGTTCAGTTCAGTTGGACGGACGGGACACAAAAGATGCGAGACCGAAACCTACGTACGATGAAGGAAATGAAAATTCAAATATCACTGTGATTGTTTTTTAATTGTAAATTAAAATGCTGGAGCTGCTGATTTGAGACAAAAAAAAATTATCCCGCACCATGTGTTATGTCTTTGGGGTAATTCTTCTAGGGTCTTCCATGGTAACATCCTTCATTAGCCCCCCTGCCAATTTGAGGCATCTCCGCCCCTGAGCGGGAGAGAGCGATCGCCCGCTTTCGCACTCTCTCCTTCTCGCTCGCGCAACCAGTTTACCGGCGATTTCCACAACTGCAGCTGCGAGAACACATGGCGCAGGCAGCTGATGGCGATGGCTGGATGGGAATGTGGGGCTGGGGCTGGGGGCTCTCTTTTCGCTTATGTGCTCACGCCGCTTTCTTTGCTCTCCTGCCCTGTTCTGTACTGTGTGCAGTTCGCGTACCAGCACACACACACATGCATGCGTACATACGCGCGCGCTAAGTGAATACATACGTATGGTATGTATGTACGTACAGCGTGCTGCGAGGTACAGTCGCCGCTAATGGTGAAAACTGGCTGTGCGAAAAGGCAGGCAGAGAGCAAGAGGAAGAGAGAGAGTGGGCTCGGGGTGGGGTGGCAACTTCAACTTCGCCGGCTGCACTTGGCAACAAGTCTGCAAGCGACTGCGACTCCAATTGAGGGTCAAGGTCAGCGCTCGCGCATCAGCTGCTGCGCATGTGTGACGACCACGACGGCGGCCGCAACGCGACGGTGGCTCCGCGAAAGCTGCGCTCCGAGTTTCTGGAGCCGCATGCGGATGGGCAAGAAGCAGAGAGCGGTTGGCAAGCCGGTTTGGCCACTTTTTGCGCTTCTCCATACTTAAGTGCGGTGCGATCGCGGGGCGTCCAAGTAAACGCCGCATTTAGTATGGCCTACGAGGGGCGCTACAATAGTACTGCGCAGCTTACACTCATCTGCATATGTTTGGTGACCATATGTACAAATGTAACTCAAATTAGTCATACTAAATGATTTTGGAAACTTATGTTCTTTAGGCTCTCTTTTGTAACAATGAAAATACCTTATTTTACTAATTGTAGTAGTCGCAATGTCTGACAACTTTCGGAATTTCAATTATAAATTCAAACATTAAATAGATCTCATTCCGAAAGTTAGACAAAATTGCTGGAAGTATCTTAAAAATTCAAAAAAATGTCCAAAAGCAACTGCAGTGACTGCACATGCCGTTTGGCCAACGAGGTGGGCCAGCTAAAGGGTGACTATTTTCAGTTTAGACAGGAGTTCCCTGAGATCCCTCATAACACAGACCGCATCCCATAGCCATCGTGAATGCCCAGAGCAGGACGCTCGCCAAGCTGGTCCGCCAGATGAAGGAAGGCTGCAAGAAGGACGAGGAGGCCAAGGAATCCACTTTGTGCGGCCTAAATCCCTGCCTGAAGTGCCTGCAGCCTGACATACTCTACCACCTGGGTTTGAATACGGAGACCACGGACTTTCCCAAGGTTTTTGGGGATGTGAGGGTTAGTCCTGACCATTATATTCAAGTATCTAGTAGCTATAAGTATGCTAAGCGTATCTTCGCACAAAGTTTGTTTGCATGGGAGGCACTCCGGGTCGGATGGAAAACTTTGCCTACTACGTGATGCAGGAGATCGGGCTGAAGATAAACGCGGCTACCAAGCTACGGAACATATCGGAGGCCGGCCAGCGATTCTCCTTGTTCAAGGTGGGTCCCGTGCTCTGCGCCAGCCACGGAATGGGTTGTCCGTCGATCTCCATCCTGCTGCACGAACTCATCAAAATGATGTACCACGCCAAGTGCAAGGACCCCGTCTTCATTAGAATTGGCACCAGCGGCGGCATTGGTGTTGAACCCGGCACCGTGATCATCTCCTCCGAGGCGATTGATGGCCGCTTAAATCCCGCCCACGAGATCCTTGTGCACGGCGCCAGTGTCCAGCATGCCAGCCAGCTGGATGAGAGTCTGGCCGATGAAATCAAGATGTGCCACGATCCCTGCAAGGACAGCTATGAGGCTGTCATCGGCCGGACTCTGTGTGCCCATGACTTTTACGAAGGCCAGTCGCGCCTAGATGGAGCCTTTTGCGAGTACACGCCCGAAATGAAGAAGACCTACTTGGAGACGCTGCAGAGCCAGCAGGTGAAGAACATCGAGATGGAGAGCTTGGCCTTTGCCGCACTCACCAGTAGGGCCAACATCAGGGGCGCGGTCGTCTGTGTGGCCATCCTGAATCGCCTAAATGGGGATCAAGTGAGTTCATTGCAGTCCATTATCATAATGCTACCAACTAAAACCCCTACTAAGATCAAAACGCCCCATGATGTTTTGTCCAAATGGGAGAAGAGACCACAGGAGCTGGTGGCCCGCTATATACGCAAGGTTCTTTACCATAACGACGACGACGATGAGTCGGAGCAGCCGGAGGACGAGGCCGAAGCAGGAGCAGGTGGGGCCGGGGACACCCAAAAGGCGCCTGCAGAAGAAGCCGAGTAAGAAGTCCTTCGTATCTAGGTAAACGGATCTGCATTATTATTCAAAGTTTTGATCATTAAAGACATCTCTGGTTGTTCAGTTCAATGGTATATATTCTTTTATTTAATGTTCAATTACAATATTAGGAATTTATGCTACACAATTGATAGGTTTCTTCGGGTTTCATTTTTGGTTAGTACAGCTGTTGCAGAACCTTTGGATAGAGGCTAGGAGACTCGCTTAACGCGAAACTAGTCACGAAATGAGTACCAGTGGCAACCAGGACGAACTGCGCCCGGAGCTCTAATAGAATCACAAACAAAGTACACAATGCATGCGCATATATAGCTAATATTATCATAATCTGTATCTGTATTAAGTTACAATTTAAACTAAAACATGAGGTTCTGGTTCTATGGATTCCACTGTCCGCCCACCGTCACCATCTAAATCAACATACTGACGAGGATGGGCAGCCTTAAACCGATGCTCCACTACTTCTCCGACTTGTTGCGCGTTTTCATCTGGCCAGTGGCAGTTCCACCCTGGGATCTCTCCGATTTCCGGCTGCTCGAGCGGGGCAAGGTGGTGCAGCTAGCAGACATGGATTTGTCCTGCAATAGATCAAGAAAGTAGATCAAAGATTAGAGTCTGTACTTCGATCGGAGCGTCTAAAACAACATGCTGCAAATCCTTAAATCTGGGGGTTAGTAACGCAACTGTACAGAAAGATAATGCCATATTGGGGGCCATGGAAGTTAAAGGCGGAGCAGAAGTCGCCCGGCGGTGAGCGAAACATAACACAGGGATGATGAGAGCTTCGAAAGCGGGCTTGCGGCTGGGCTTACTTTAAATCTGTGTCTCTTTGGCCGCCAGCTGCTCATCCTCGGGCTGCTGCTGGCTGGGATTAGCTATGTTACGCAGCACATTAGCTTTGATATTCTTGAACAGTTGTCCGATACCTGACTTGCGTTCCACGCTACCCGTCGATGTCTGGCTGATGGCGTCCGGTTGGGGACTCAATGAGTGCTTCTTGGGTGGCAAGGGCGGTGGTGGAGCTCGTCCCTTACAATGGTTGGCCTTGGGCCGCAATGAGGGTGATGGTGAGGCTGACACGGAGGGCTCTGGTTCCAGTTGGGCACGGAAACTGTGCTTAATCTCCTCCAGAGTCTCGCGCATTTCACTCGGCGACATTGGACGTGGCCGCTCGGGCAGAAAGGGATCTGGAGCAGATGCAGAAGCGCTTAGAACCAGCAAAAATGGGTCTATCGGTGGATGGACATAGGGCTTGCTTTGGAAAGGTGATCCTGAATCAGTAGTTTCAGCAGATCCATTCGGAGTCTGGTTTTGACTTCTATCCGTTTGTATCTCCTGGCTTAAATCTTCGATATTCTTAGCATCCACTTCATCTGAGACACATTTCTTTGGTTCTTCAAACAATGCATCTTCAAACGGCTCCTCTTCTATGGAATTATGCTGCAACAACTTTTCCTCTCTTGCGTAGTTAGCCACCACTTCACTTATGTGCTCCTCTATCAAAGGCAAGGCTTCAAAAAAGGCCTCATATTCTGCATCGTCGTTCACCTCCTTCACCACCTTTTCCAACTCCTGGGACTGGATGCTTTCAGAACTCTCCACAATTTTCAGTTCATGAGCTCCTGGAACTGAGCTCTTCCCTCGCACACCTTGAAAATTCAGCTGGTTGTCTAAGTAGACCTCGTCTCTCATCTCTTCCAGCAACTGCTAACCAACACCAATCTCTAAACGGATTAAGATAGTTCCAAAAAGAAGGACTGAAATGATTCCTACCTCATTGCGTTTGGACTTGGCTCGAGCCTTGGAAGCGTTTGTCATGGAGGAGGTGCGACTGAGACCACTGACAGGTTCGGCGCTCGAGTAGCCAGAGCTGATGTCATCTTGGCTGCGAATGTTGTAGCTGGGGTGGATACGAAATAATTTGATGAGATAGCTTTGTCGAATTTGGCGAATTAAAAACTTGAAATCGACAAAGGGGATTTCCCAAATATTGAGTTTCTTGTGGTACTACTGAATAATGACTCACTTGAAATCGCCGGCATTCTTGGCGGTCACATCCACCTCCGTGAAATACATGCCCGTGGAGTGGCGTGTTCCGCTGCCTGATCTGCCCACGGGCGTCTGATTTCTTGGCCTCAGGAGACGTGCGCCAGTGGCTGTGGAACGCATGACCACCGCCGACGATGTCATCGAGGACATCATCACGTCGTCCAGCTCGTCCTGCGTGCGATGCATATCCGGTTCGCTGAGATCGCTAAGGCTATAGCTCCGCTTGATCGTCTGCACCAGATTGCCGCCTCCCTTCAGTGGATCAATGTTGTTAAGTGGTAGATCGTGGATGGTGGAGTAGAGCACAAGAGTTGCCATTTGAATAATTTAATATTAACCACAACTAATCGGGAACTTAGGTGTAAACATTATTGGAACAAAAATATAAATGCTAGTGGGCGACAGTGTTAATGTGATGAAGTGTAAGTGTCTCGCTGAGTGTGTATAATTAAATTGTTCGCTGAGTATCTGTATGCTTGATAGTAGCCATCTTCAGTAGGTTTCCACATCCACATCGGGCGTGGGTTCGCGCAGCTTGCGGCGGGAGCGGATCACATTGATGGTGTTGCTGGAGCTCTTGGCTCCCTCCATATCGTTCTGTTTCTGGCCGCGTTTGCCTGCAGCCTTGGCAGTGCTAGCAGCACGACGTGGTTGTGCCTTCCGGACGGGCAAGTCCCGGATACGGGCTGCTCCGGCATCGCCCAGGGGCTCATCATCGAGCTCCGCTTCCTCGCTAACCTCTCGAATAATCAGTCGCCTGGTGTCGGTCCTCGGCTCGTAGATCGTCTCCGTGTAGCTCTCGATGCTGCTCAAGGAACTGGCCCGCGGCAGCCAATTGTCCGTGCTGTCCATTGTGTCCTGGCCCCGGAACAGCTCATCGGCCGAATGGGAGTTCTGCAGGCCGCGTCCATGGCCAGATGGTGCCGTGGTCAGCGCGTAGGTCTAGCGGTAAGCGGGTTAGTGGCAATCGAGCGGTGTAGGCAGGTGCGTTTAGTTGGGATTTTGAGTTTTGTTTGGTGGGTTAAATGCAAAGAAACATAAGTGAAGAAACGAAAACGTTAATTAAAATAGAGGCAACGCAAAAGTCTCAAATTGAAATGAATTGCAGCTGGGTCAAATGAAGCACATACACACGCGTTCAAGAGATGTCTCATGCCCGGCATCTATTTATATTTGTATGCCCTACCCTAGGAGGCGATCCGGAATTGGAATTAGAATTGTGCAACTATGCAACTGGGCAGCTGGGAAGGCGACAACGGCGATGGCCGAGTGGAAGTGGCGGAATGCAAATGTGGAAACAATGAGATGTCTTGGGTACCAGCTACGCACAAAAGACTCCCATGGAGAACACAAATATATACCGAAAGAAGAAGTACTTTTACAAACGAGTTTCTTTGTCTTGAAACAAAGAAATGAAGCTACTTTCATGCTGAAGTTCGATGGGAAAGACCCTGCATACATAATTAGTTCCTATTACCTTACGCGATTCCAGCTACTTAATCATCCGCGCACTATAAATACTCTTTCCCCAGAAATCCGAAAAATTAGCTTACGTTCTATGTACAAACAATGGGTAAATAAAAATATATTTTCTCCCTTTCCTATCCTGTCTTTGTCAGCCAACAAAGAAAGCTCAAGTGTTCCTCCAGTCATCAGATGATTGACTCAGATTCTTTGTTGAAAATCGTCTTGAGTTAACCACAAGGAATGTGCAACTGAACCTGCTAAACAGATCACTTGCACCTTTCATTCAATGTTTTCTCTATTCTTTGACCTACATCAAGGGGCATTTGTTACCGACTGCATTAGTTCATCATTTGGTGGCTGCACTTCAGATGCCTTAAAAACTGTTGCAGTCCACAAGTGACTTGGCCCACATCTGTATTGTTTACAAACAGTTGTGAATTGCGGCGAGTATCTGGGATCTTTGGCATGGGTTTGTTTCAGATATTGTTTTTATTACATTATTTCAACATGTTGATTTATCTTTCAGCGTGTATCACGTATAGTATATATAGTGATCGGGCTACACAAAGAGAAACAGTCTGAACACACTACAAACTAATCCAAAACAAACACGCAAATGGCACAAAAGAGCATTCCATTCTAGACGTTTAGACTAAATAATAATAAAAGTAAATGTAAAGAGAAGGCGATCAAATGATGAAGGCGATGATGCTGATGATTCTCCGACGAGGAGCTCCCCGCACTCTGCTGCAGATTCGCTGGCCAGTTGGCGATGATCAAGATGAGCACGCGAGAGTGTTGCGCAAATTTTCGAATATAGAACAGCAGAAGCTGATGTCGGTTTGCTGCTCACTTTATGCAACGACGCTGGAGGCGATCGAAAATGGCCAAATGAATGTGGTTACCGACTCGAGTGAGTGTGCGAGATTGTGGGTGAGTGTGTCAGTGGGGGCAGTGTGTGGAGTGTGAGTGGCGAACTGTGTGTGGGGAGGATTACCTTGATGGCCGTCTGCATGAGGACATTGGTGGCATAGTTTACTCCCTTGGAGCCCAGCTGCAGCACCGCCGAATAGCCCCGCTCTTTGGCCTGATTCACGTACTCGTCGATCTCCTGCACAATGAGAAGAAATTATGATGTACTGAGCGATCTATATTTACACTCGAGTTCTCTGGTCCCACCTGTTCGTGGCGCGTCAACATCGGATGCACGAATTTGCGATACAAAGTCGAACTGCCCTTTGTGGCCGGCGAGAGAAGCCAGAACACCAGGGCCACCTTCACCTCGTAGTAGAACGGCAGCCAGGAGATGAATATGTCCGTGAATGTTTCTATGCATGTGAAAAATGCAAAGACAATCCAGTACATCATCCATTTAACCTGGAGCGAGAGAAGAGTGAACATTATAAACGCTTAAATCATCATTTCCGAGCTCAGTTCGCTACGTTGTCAAAATACGTGTTCAGATACTCACATATTCCTTGACATCCTTGGTCCTGACGGCCTTGTAGGAGGCATAGGCCGGGTACAGGGTGCCGCAGAACAATCTGAAAGCGGGAAAGAGTAAACTCTGGGCACAAGTGCGCGGCGCAAGGAATATGACAATCAGTGAGCAGATGCAGGCCGTGTTGAAGGAGAGGCATGGCAGAGGACAGCGCTGCAGCAGCTCCAGCATTCGGCCCAACGCATTAAGGTTCTGGACAACTTTGGGAGTAGTTGCGTTGGGCAGCGGAACACGCTCCTCCACTATGTAGGCACCCCCGTACTCATTCTCGGGAAAATCACTGTCCAGCGAGCTCAGCGAGTCGCCCAGCTGATAGAGCGGATATTGGGCCCGTTGCTGCTGCTGCTGTTGTGGGGCGTAGATAAACTTGGGATACACGGGTATCACGTCCTCTGGCTGATCCTCGAGCGAGTAACTGCGTCCGTAGACTGTGCCCGGCGGATGACGTAGGCGGCGGAGATTAGCTGGCCGCTGGTAGAAGAGCGGCGGCTCCTGCTGATAGATTGGCCTCATGGCAACGGGGATGCATTGCCCGCAGCGCGGATCGCAGATAGTTCCTGGCCGCTAGAACGCCGAGCAGAGACTGCCGTAGCTCGGCGTCTAACGCTCAGGCGGGAGGTCTATTAATAAATCCACGATCGGGTCTAGAGAGAACCAGCAATAGAGGAGCACTCAATGTTTACACGGAGGAATGCGCCGCAGTTCCGAAAGTTGCGACAGAGGCGTTCAAGAAAGTAGCACATCAATCTCAAGATATATGAATCTTTAATTAAGGAAGGATACTTTAGTGAGCAATGGGAGAAATTGCCTCGATTTTGTTACTTAGATGCATGAACTATGTCTATGATTTTAGATATTTGATTTGAACTGATTACTAATTTCATTATCAAAAGTAAAGTTTAGTTCGAATTTAAGGTGTATTGAAATAATGGAAAATTCCAACGGATGAGCTAGACACTTGGCCGCGACTGTGCCACATTATGGGCAAGCGTCGAGTTGCCAATTCGACCGCGATCTATAAATATTGACAACAATAGCGGAGTCACAGAGAGTCGCCGGGTCGCCGACAGACTATATCCACATGTTCTGCACCCAAATCGGGCGAGGCTAGTGCGTCAGCCTCGGAAGCCCAGAGCTCGGAAAGTTGCAACTCCAAATTAGGAGTTCAATTGAGGGTTACACACATATGCTGCGCACACTCGTGCACAAGTGAACGGTACTTTGCGACAGCTGATTAATAAACAAACAATCCGGCAATTGGCGAATCGAGGAAATGTACAAAACTCAGAAATCAGAAGCGTGACGCCCACACAATTAGGAAACGACGACGGGCTTCGTAGGTGCTTTTCTCGCTTTCGAAGGCCGAGCTTGAAAATTTAATTTTGTTTTTTGGGGGTCAGCAGCTGCAGCGCTCTCACTCGCACTCACACTCACCTGCGGGGCTATGAAGTCGGGGTTTGCTATAGTAATCGGTTATTACTCACATTATAAGCCGCGAAAACAGGCTGCTGATCATCTTGAGCGTCGCCTGGCTGCTCTAGGGGAAAACTGTGGGCTATTCAATCAGAGTCCACTCCGCTATCCTGGCCTCCTTTTCAACCCCAATTTTCACCTGGAATTTCCTTGACTTTTCCGTAAATTATGGGGTTTGGCGATACTTTTTGGGCAATATCGAAATTAAATTCACAGACTGTTGTTTAAGTCGATTTAAATTCCATTTACTTTTTGGTAACTGCGATTGAATTCGAAGGACTTCGCGATTAATTGGCTACGCAATATTGAGCACCTTGTTGCGTCGCCTGTGGATAATTGCGAATCGCCTGCTCGACCTCAACTACATGGCTTTGTGCAATCTCAGTCGAAACAGCCGCGTCTTTGTGCCCCGCTTTGCAACTGCATTCGCATTGCCCGCGAACAAATCGCTTTTGTTCAACAAACAAAAAGAAACGCTTGTAGGACAGAGACAGACGAACAACAACAAGGCTGCTGCGCTAGCGATGTGCTGAAATTTTCGTTCTCGCACATACTGCCCAAAGAAAATACCGCCTGGAAAAATACTAACAAAATGCAAATGCCATATGGTCAACCGCTAAGACTAGCTTGGTGAATAGTCAATTCAATCCAAGTTGGTTTCTTTTAGTTAACAGTTCATCAGTTATAGGAGAAAACTATTTTCAAATCAGATTTTATCCCATTTTCTTTTTAAATCATCTTAAGTTGCATCTAAGAAAACTACTCTGAAATCCATATCAGATTGTATTGTATATTTGTTTGGATATGTTGGATACCACAGTTACTGTGGTGAATTTCCTGAAAGTGACCGTACTGCAAGTGGCGCGCTTTTTGTTTGCCAACGTTTCCAACGATCTCTACTTGCAGCCACACCATCCACTCGATTGGGAAATTGACAAGCCGCACATAATTTGGCGAAATAAGAGCGAAAACAGACGAAAATGGCGCAGATTGCACCAGACTGCAAGGACACGCAGGTAAGCACAATTGCATAGCACTGAGATGTCAAACATTCCATTGGTTTTGGTCGCAGGACTTTCAATTCAAACTGCACCACAAGGTTGTTGCGTTCAAAAAATGCGGTGAGCCCCGCAGCAATGTGAACCTGCTGGCGGTCTCCAGCAGCCGGGGATTACTCTTTGCCGGGAGTCCAACGCAGCCGGAACTCAAAGGTAATATAACTTGAGTTAGCTGGGTTAAATATATAGATTTAACCTGGTTCTCCTTGCAGTGATCATTGTAAAGGATTTGGTCAATGCGAAGAGCACAGGCCAACAGCCGCAGGCGCGTCTGGTGACACTGCCCAGTATTCCGAATTACATTGCTTGCAACTCCGATGGTAACCTGCTGGCCGTGAATTACACCCAAAACGGCACAGGCCTGCTCAGCATATATGCGGTGATATCGTTCATGACCCCTGATGTTCGTCCTGTTTCCAGTATTCGCCTGGCCGCCGAGGATCACGTGCAGAGCGTCCAGCTGCTCTGGAATCCAGTGCTGCCCAACAGCCTGGCCGTTGTTTTGAGCAACGGAGCGCTTGCGATGTATGCCCTGAAGGAGGGGGGACACGTTGAAATGCACTCGCTGAACAAGGATCAACAAGTTAAGTGCGGCTGCTGGTCGCCCAAGGGCAAACAGATCGCTCTTGGTTTTTCCGGCGGCACGGTAAAGCAGTTCAAGCCGGATCTGACTCTGGCCAAGCAGCTTTTGTGTCCTCCGAATATACATGATGCCCCCTTTGACACCATCGCTATACAGTGGCTGTCGACATTTCAGTTTGCAGTGATCTTTCTCCAGCATGGCGAGGACTGTAGCCCCTCGCTGTACATCCTAAATGCTCCCAAGGATGGTGCGCCCAGATACATAAAGTACTATGACATCTGCTACAGCATTAATGGCCCCAGGAAAGATCAGTTCGTATTTAGCCATGTGCCCCAGTGGAATCTGCTGCTCGTAGTCTCGGCTAACGGCGTGGAAGTGGGCATTATGCGATCAACCGAGGCTGGCGATTCACCAGCTTGGCAGCAGCTTACATTGCTGGATGAGGCACGCATTGAAATGCCCCTAAGTGAAGACAAGGATGAGACTTTTCCGCTGGGCTTTGCTTTTGACACTTCTACAACGCACCAGCTGACGATAAATGAGCAGAAGCTGCAGACTATGCCCATGGTGCATGTTTTGAGTTCGGATGGAATATTGCTCTCATTCAACTTTCTTAATATGCTGCCGACAGCGGTGTCTGTTTGTTCGCCACCTCCTCCAGTGGCCGATACTTCTGGGCAGTTCAAGCCGTTGAATACGCTGCTTGCTAGTGAGGAAGAAGAGCAGCCGGCTTGGGCAGGCAGTCCGCCCACCAAGGCTCCTGCTGTAACTCCTGCTGCTTCCTCGGACATATCTTTTGCATTCCCACCGAATACCGTTACTTCAACCCCAGCTCCCTCGAAGGATAAGCAAGCATCATTGTTTTCTGGCTTTGGAGCAGCTGCAGCTAAGGCACCTGCTTCGCAGCTATCTTTTGGAACTGCTCCGACTTCTAGTCCACTTTCGTTTGGTGCTCCAGCTACCAATGCAGCCAAGCCAACAACACCATTTGGTGCTTCAGCTACCAATGCAGCCACGCCAACAACACCGTTTGGTGGATTTGGCACGCAGGCAACGACTAATGCCATGGGTAGTATGTTTTCTGCTTCAGGAGCAAATGCTTTTGGGGGAATGGCATTGAACAAACCGGCTATTGCCAGTGTGACACCCCGAACAGCGGCACCAGAGTCAACAGCTCCCGCAACTCCTTCTGCTTCTGCTCCAGCAAACAAACCACTGTACACGGTTCCTTCAACATTCACACCAGTGGACACAAAACCAGACACTTCAGCTCCACCATCAATTGCAGATGAAAGTCTTAAGCCTGACGACATAGAGCCTATTATCAAGGACATGATTGCCCTACAAATCGAAGCCTTTAGCCAGGATATCCAAAAGCAAAAGGAACAGACGAAGGAACTCTTCAAAAGCGTAAGTACTGTTGGTCTTACACTGATTCCTGTATCAAAGTTGTTATTCTGCAGATTGCAGCACCATCTGCTTTAAGGGCATACGCAAAGAGACTGGATGATCTTCAGGAGCTCAATGACCAAGCCAAGGATGTGGAGTTCGAGTTGGATGTACAGGGATTGCGACAGGGTCTTAATGAGGCATATGCCATCGTAGCAGAGTGCCGCGGGAAGCTGGAGATTTATAGAAAACCAGAGTGGGTAAATGACTTTGAATATATAAGCTATTTTAAATCCGTAATTTTCGTTTAGGATTACGCGTTTAATGAACTCGAGCTCCTGTGATCCCTCTGGCCGTCGCATGCTAGCTCGTCTTCAGAGCTACGTGGCTGCCAATGAGGCCCAGCTGCGTCTTGCCCAGCAGCATGTCGATGTGCAGTGGGAACAGTTTCAGGATGTTGTGCGGCGCAATTCGAAGTCTCGCATGCACATGCCTTGCCTAGAGGGAATCTATCAACGACTGACAAGACTTCAAAACCTCACTTCTAACCAGCGAATTCTACAGAACAACATAAAGGCCAAACTTAAGGAGCGCGGATTGCTGCAGGCCGCTCTGCTCGACCAGGAGAAAAGTCGCACCCGCACCAACGAAGCGTTAGTAGAAGTTATTGTGACCTCTCTCTTTATGCGACTATAACTTTTTTGTTTAGAGTGGATACATTGGCCGACTCCATTCTCAAGATGAGTCTTAGGCAGGTAGTGGACTCTAATGCAGCCAAGCTCTCCCGAGAAAGACTACAAAAAATCCGTAATGTTGTCCAGCTGCAGAAGATCAATGTCATTTGTCCCCAGCGACCAGATCGAGTGGGGCTCAAGTCGGAGGTTATTTTGGAAACGAAACGTAGGGCGGAGCAAATTAAAAAGGCAGCAGCCAAACCTGCAACAGCCAACAAATACACCCAATCAGCAGTCGCTCCGCCTCCCACACCAAATGTTGCATCCACGCCAGCTGTCGCACCCATGCCACAAGCAAGTGTCACAGTGGCTCTTTCGCTGCCTAAACCAATGCCATCTATACCGTCCCTTGTGGATAAGCCTGGAGTGCCCACAACTCCAGCGGCTACGTCATTTTCCTTCAGCCAAAGCAGCCCGTTTGTGAATACATCTACTGTGTCGCCAACGACAAATACTATGACTCCTGGCGAAGCTGCCAAGCCGGGTCTATCCATTTTCGGCGGCAGTACTAGTTCCAGCTTTAGTTTCGGCGGTGGTGCTGCCAAGTCGACGCTCTCATTCGGAGCAGGATCGCCAGCCGTGGCAGCTCCTACCCCAAAACCAAACCCGTTGGCAGCGGTCGAAAAACCAACACCAGAGCCGACTAAGCCCAAAGAGCAGAACGCAGCTATGACTCCTGGCGAAACTGCCAATCCGGGTCTATCCATTTTTGGCGGCATTACTAGTTCCAGCTTTAGTTTTGGCGGTGGTGCTACCAAGTCGACGCTCTCATTCGGAGCAGGATCGCCAGCCGTGGCAGCTCCTACCCCAAAACCAAACCCGTTGGCAGCGGTCGAAAAACCAACACCAGAGCCGACTAAGCCCAAAGAGCAGAACGCAGCTCTAGAACTCAAGGCGGTACAACCCGAAACAGAAGAGTCAAAAGTACCCCAAAAACCAAAGGCAGAGACGGAAAACAAATCCTTTGGATTTGGAGGATTTACAGGAACTGCAGATACTGCCGGAAATACTTCCAGCTCCCCGTTCAGCTTTGGCGGGCTGGGTTCATCTCTAGGTTTCGGTGGAACAGCCGCTGCTGTGCCAAAATCTGAACCTTCCAGCACGGCAACCACTAATGTAGCCACATCAGCTTCAACTGCACCGTTTGGCATCTTCTCGGCAGCTTTGGCAAAACCATCCAACTCTGAACCGATCACCACAGTGACTAGCAGCACAACCACCATCACCAGCAAACCCACGAATGTAATAGCTTCTAGCAGCTCAACTGATGCTCCTTCCGCGACCAACAACTCGGCTCCTATTGGAGGCCTATTTAGCTCTGTGAACATCTGCAAGCCCAACACTCCTGCAGGTAAGCTATGGTTTCCTTTATTAATATACCTTACGCATAAATGAATAAACGGCTATATTTGTCTTTTACTTTCCAGATAACACCAAACCAGCCAACATTTTTGGAGGCGGTTCATCCGCTGGTAGCTTTTCATTTGGCGGAACGACTGATCCCTCAAAGGGATTATTCGGCAGTATCAAGTCGGTGACATCAGCCACAACAGCTCCCACAAGTGTGACGGAGGCGAACAACAAAACTGATCCTATTTCAACCACCGCATTAACCATTTCAACTACTACTACTACGACAGCTGTATCAAGTCCAGCAGTAGTTTCTGCGGCAGTCACCGCAGCAATTCCGGCATCATCGAGCACAACGGTAACATCTAGCACTGCTGTTCCTGGCAGCGCGTTCTCCTTCTCAAACGCATTTAGCACTTTAAGTGCGGGAGGTGCTGTAGCTCCAACTACCACCGCTCCACCTCCCTTGACTGCCAACAGCCCCACCTCTACATCTACAGGAAGTAACTCGTCGAATTCAGTGTTTGGTGGTGGCTTTGCAGCAGCAACATCAACAGCGGCTCCAGTGGCTAATCCCTTTCAGTCAGCTGCAAAAAGTCCAGTTTCGAGTGGAAACATTTTTGGCAGTATTCCTAAGCCGGAGACCAGCGTTTTCGGAGGGGTTGCAACTGCTCCTTCAAACACCACGGCTGCGGCAACACCAGCTGCACCACCAGTGGGTCTCTTTGCATCGGCCGCGATTAGTAACCCTTCGCCGTTTGGTAGTCCCACGACTAGTGCACCAGCCTCTGGCGTCAACATTTTTGGTCAGGCTGTTAAGCCAAGTGTCTTTGGTCAACCAGCACAAGCAGGCGATAGCGGAGGATCAATTTTTGGTGGGGGATCCGCCAGTACACCTTTTGGATCCAGCTCAATTTTTGGAGGAGGTAATACGCAGAGCGCCCCGGCTGCAGGAAGTACTTCAATTTTTGGCCAAAAAGTGTTTGGTCAATCATCAGCGGCTGCACCGGCAGAAGGTGGAAATATATTCTCCAATCCCGTCGGCAGTCCGCAAGCTTCTCCTTTTGGGGGTGGAGGAAACTCCATTTTCGGATCACCAGCAACAGCTTCGCCCGCATCTGGCGGATCGATCTTTGGCGGTGGCAGCAGCTCTGGTGGATTTGGCTCCTTCACGCAGACAACCCCAGCTCAGGGGGGCTTCGGTGGTGGATTTGGACAGAGCGGAGGAGGATCTGTGGCCCAGACTGGTTTTGGCTCACCTCAAACCGCGCAGCAACAAACGACGACACCAGGTGGGTTTGGAGGCAAGCCCGTTTTCGGTGGATCCCCGGCTTTTGGGGCTAGCCCCACGTTTGGGGGAGGTGCCACCTTTGGCAGTCCGAAGGGATTTGGTGGATTTGGCGGTGCCAGCCCAGTAGCCTCCCCTCCACCCTTTGGTTCTGCTGCAAAGCCGGCACAGGGAAACATCTTTGAAACGTTGGGGGGACAGGAATCGGGACTCTCTTTCGGAAATCTAGCACAGACTGGAAACTCAAATGCACAGAAACCAGCGTTTGGCGGGTAAGTTCGACAGACATACATACATATGCGTACTTATTAAGTATTTTCAAGAATGTATACGACTAACGCGATCTTAAATTTTCCTATTTCAGATCGAGCTTCATGAATTATCGTTGAGTTCATAATAAATATGTTGCACAACTCAATAGTTTAGCTTGTTAATGAAATAAATGATTATTAAAATGTACAAAAAGTGTATTTTTTTACTTCACGCGAAGAATGTGTACTGAACTTGATGATAAGGGTTTCTTTTTGTATGAAATACTTGCTATAGTACTCATGCTAAGGTTTTTACTTATTTCATTCAAACATCTCATGAGATGCAGACACGTTTGGCTTGGATTGCCTTCGTTTTTTGGTTCCTCAGCGATGTGGCTGCTTCAATCTTCTTGGAACCGCTCTGTGGAAACCATATCGCACTCAAAATCAGCGGCGGGTATAATGCCGAATTTCATTATTCTGCCTGGATGGCAGCTGTAAACAATAAGACACATTTTATCTGCGGCGGCACGCTGATTCATAAGCGTTTGTACATTTCAACGGAACAAGATTAATTAATAATACAAATATTGCTTTCTTAGGATTCGTTTTAACAGCTGCGCATTGCATACATGGCCAGGACGTCCTGTGAGTATAATTGGATTTACTGTGAAATTAAGATAATTCTCATTCCCGACGTAACAGATCGGTTGGTTTGGGTGCCTACCATAAGAGTCATCCTGAAGTTCGGAGAGACGTCATAGAAAAACTAATGTTCGACGGGCGTTCTTCTTTTGAAAATGACATTGGCCTGCTCAAGCTGTCCAGCAACGTAATCTTTAATGGCACGTGATTGATTAATTCGACCGCCCAGGAAGTGTTATAAACCATAAATTACTATTTCCAGCCCATATTCGTCCAATCTGCATCGTTTTGAACCAGAGTCTGGTCAACCAAATGCGCAACGTGTCGACCTTCAAAGCCTTTGGATGGGGATTCTTACGCGGACGCAAAGAAACCGATATTCTTCAGACCATCACCCTTAATAATTTTGATCGAAAAAAGTGCGAAGTGGACTTGTCAGTTTATCTCAGTGAGAAACAGCTATGCGCTGGTGTACCTTTCGGAGACACCTGTGAAGGCGATTCTGGTGGTCCCCTGACAAACAATGTGAATATTAGCGAACTCGGCAATCGGGAAGTTCAGTTCGGGATCATCAGCGCTGGCAAAATTACCTGCGATGGACTGGGAATGTATGTCGATGTGATGAGCTATGCGGACTGGATTAAGACGACAATAGAGAGGCATTATACCGAGGATGAACCACAGTCATCACTCGTCCCCAAAATTAAACCCCAGCAGCAGGATGTGTTTTTGTACAACGACTGTGGCGGCGCCAACATTGCTGCGAATTTGGAGGCAGATATTTATGGACTCAATTTGCGGGCTCAGGGCATCTTCATAACACACCGTGCGTATTTCTGCATTCTTAGAAAGCAAAATGTTTGGCAATAACGATAATAATATTTTCCAGAGTTCGTGTTAACCAATGCAGAACGCTTGCCAAGGAACCTATCAAACTTGTAGGTGCTCTCGGAATGGTACACTTTAAATCGAAACTAACGATGTATTTGAGTTAACCAACAGGAAGGTATATGTGAAGGGAAGGACGAAATTCTACGAGGGGTATAGTGTGCTCAGCGTCTTACCGAACGATCAAAATGATGTAGCGTTGCTTAAGCTTAATCGCCCCGTGACGACCCGTGGAAGCCCAGGTAACTTTTGATATTCATAGTTTATTTCGATCACTAAACTCTGGCTTCGCAGCCGGAATGAAACCCATATGTATGCTGGCGAATGTAGTAGACCAACAGAGGGCCGCGTCTACTCCACCCTTCACCATGTTCTTCGATGCGCCCACTCATAGACGCATATATGATGTCAGTGTGGCCCTTGGAAACCCTCAGCAATGCTCAGAAAGAATCCAGAGACGAGTAGAGTGGAATAAACTGTGCGTCGAACCTCCTAACGGAATGAGCCGCATTGGAAGCGGTAGCTACATACTGGGGAAGAAGGTAACGAACTCGGGGAAGATAATGTTGGTTCTGTTTGGTATCGTCAGTGATTCTTCAAATGGTCTGTACGTCTTCACAAACGTTATGAAGTTATCGGAATGGATTGCAAATGCGATTAGGATTAACTAATTTTAGAGATCAACTCGATATGCGCTAGCCGAACATATGATCCATAAATTATATAAATAATAAATGCATTGTAATTAAAAGCGACAGTTCATTTTGGATGTACTTAACTTTATTTATATGTACTTAATGCGTATATTTAATTTGATTAAATACAGTGACTATGTTTCTTTGCACATTTACGATAAGACAATGCGAAAACATTATGTATGCACGTACCTAACTGCAAAGCTTGCTATATAATTTTTAATTTTGTGTGATTTGTGTGGCTTGGATTTGTTTCTCGTTCTCGTTGCAAGAGCATTAATGCCTATTCAAAATATTTACAATTCACTAAGTTGTGGAATCATGCGTTCTGCGTTTTGTGGTAAAGCTTGCGCACCTGGAAACGCAGCTGCAGCGCAACTGCGTTATGGCAAAATCGAAACTAAGGAGAGGAATGTAATGGAAACAAGAGTGCACAGATAAGGTCAATTGAGGTCAACAGAGGTCAATTGGCTGCTTTTTAAACAAGGGTCAGCTTGGAATAATTCATTTAAGCACATTATGTATGGAAAAACCAAACAATTTTTGTGATTATTTTTAAAACTGTGGAGCGTTATGCATTCTTATCTTTAATAGACCAACGATCCAATTGACACACTTAATATTTTGTTTGTGTGGGACGAAACGGAGTGGGGGTAGAACTTAAGACGAGCATTAAATAATCGGATGTGTGTTTTGAGCTTTAGTGCTTCGGATCCTTGTTGTAGTCCACATAGACGCGTACCACCTCCCCGGAATACTTGCGCTGCGAGGGCATGAAGTAGAAGTCGGGCGTATCGGATCCACCGTTTTGTCGCGGATCGTCACGCGACCGGTCGTAGCCGGAGTCCCGATCGCGGTCCTGGCGCTGGCGCCGCTCCTCCTCCCTCTCTCGCTCGCGCTCCCTATCCCGGCTTCCTTGGCGCGCGGCCCGCCTGTCGTGGGTGTAATAACCCGAGGGCTGCATGCTGGCCGGGCTCTGCTGGTACTGATGCGCCTGCCGCGGCAGGGAGTAGGCTCGCTCCGCATAGGAGCCCCGGGAATAGGGTGCTCCTCCGACGCTGCTCTCCTGGGTGACACGTCCGTTGCTCCGACTGCCGTTGCCATTGGAACTTTTGCCCTGGCCGTTCGGACTCTCGTAGTACATCTGTGACTTGCTGGTGGGCGAATGGGACATGGGAAGTGTCGTCTGTTGGCTGCTCGTGGTCGACTGATGGCGGTTGCGAGCCTTCTCCTTGCCCGAGCTGCTGTTCGTAATGTTCTTCTCCTCCGTTTCGCCATAAGGGTCAAAGGCATAGTTGGTGTTGGAGGCGAACTCCTTCCAGGGTGAGTTTTGGATAAGTTTCTCCTGCAAGTACAATGAGATTTTAGCGTGATTTAGTTGAAATTTCGGTGGGTTTCCATCAAGTAACTCAGCCAGTCAGCAATTGGTGTGGGAATTTCGGAATCGTTGGGTGAACCATGTACAACGCAGACAACAACATTTTATCATGAAATCTTTATCGAAAAATAATAGGGGTTCTTAGCTGTTCTGCATAGGTGCCATCGTTTAATCCGAAAATAAAATCCTAAAACCAAGATGCAGGAGGAGATTCTTTCAAAACAGAGTGTATGGTTAATATACGGTGAAGTGTTCTAGGGATCTAGCAGAGGATTTAGAGAGCAGAGTAGGGTTTCAAAGATTCCAATTGCCCAACATTTTTGGGGTCTTTCATAGCACATATCAAATGCTGACTGGTCAAGAGAACCCGCACACAAATGAAGGGAAATGCAAATAGATGTTAATTAGATAGAACTGGAAACACAGAAATGGGTTAAGTAACAGTCGCAGGAAGAGAAGCAGTTCTGAGATTACCGTCCAGAGAGGCGGGGTGGTGGGTTAGGTGACAAGGTTAATACAACAACAGATACCACAGAAAATAAATAGTTTCAAATTACCGATTTAGTTATTGAATTTTGATAAACGCGGCACCTACGCAGACGCAGATACAGTACATGATCAAGAGGTTTCCGGTACTTAAACTAACTACAAGATGGGTTCGGTTCGGTTCGGATTAACACGTAAATGCGCTTAAGGTAGTTGTAGCTGACGCTCGGTTTACAGGTGGATCGGGCAGTAGGGCAGTATGTCTAGGGCGTACATGTGATCTGATCTGATCTGATCTGAATTTAATTTGTAGAGTGAGTCTTTTATAGATCGCTAGAGGGCTGATAGTAGCGCTGGTGCTGTCGCTGTTGGTACATGCGCCACTCTTCGGGAATTACGTAAACCAGCTTTGAACGACACGGTTTCAATGGGGAAAGATTAATAAGAAAGGAATGAAAGACGCCAATTCGACACTGAGAAGTAAAATCTTAAACTTACTGTCCGCAACTATCGATTTTCTCTGTGTCGAAGAGGCTTATGCTGACCTTTTATGATCACTCATCACACATAACACTCACCTTCGTGTTCTTGCTCTTTCGCGATGTCTTCCAAATGGTGCAGAAGGCCTGGATCAAAGCGATGAGCACCAGGGCCGCAATCAGTCCCAGGACGATGTACAAACGTGTCTCGGAAAGATCGAAGAAGGAGAGCAGAGTCTCCTTGTCATTGGGCTCCGAGGAGCTCTTGTCTACACGAGAAACACAGTAGGTTAGCTTATGGGAGCATTGTATTGCACGCTTCAGATCTTACATTCCAATGCCTCAAAGTCCAAGAACTGAGGATCCACCGTTAGAGAGCCCACTCGACCGGTGGCAACCTGATCCTTCAGAGCCGAACGAATTACATCGGCGTTCTTCTGGGCTGCTGCTTCGCTGGTTTTGTCCACCTCGTTGGTCTCTAAGGCATGCTTCTTCTCCACATCCGCCTTGTCGAACATGGCCTGGACCTTGGCCACCATGGTGCTGCCCTCCCTGAAAAAACGTAAACCAATTAATCAACTTCTACTTTATGTATTATATTGATAATACTTACTTCTCAAAGCCCAGAATCTCTGTTTTATAGTAACCAGTCAAAGGACTTAGAATACCATTGAATGAATCCGAAATAGTTGCCGCCAGATTGTTGAACTCCACGGTTCCCGGCTTTGGCGCCTCATAGGATTCGCCCAGGTTCATCAGCTTAACGGCCACGGCGTAAACAAGACGGCTTGGAGCCGGAGTGCTGGTGCCCACAAAGACGGACTCCAGTTCTATTAAAGATCAGAATTAGTATAGCCATCTTTGTATCTTAATGGATCCCTTACCCTTGCCACAGGACTTAATGCAGACGCGCTGAGAAGAGATTGGAGGAACCTGCTCGTGTTTGCGGATCTTCTTGTTTACCACATTGAATGCACCGCCCAGAACCGGGAAGAATAGATAGAGGCAGTGGTCGTCCGTGAAGGACAAGTCCTGTTCGTCATTGCTGACCCGCTTGCGATTGAACTCCAGAATGGTCACACCCTTCTCAATGCGTCCTGATGCATTGTAGATGTCCTGGCGATCATCGAGTTTCGGCGGAGCGTAGCCTAGCACCCAGGTGTCCATGAGGAAGGGTCTTCCGCTGCGTCCGTCCACCCAGCCAATGATCGCATCAGTCTGCGACATACGCTGATCATCGCTGAAACCGATTCCCGTCCAGGTCTGCGTGTTCGACGTTTCAATGTGCCAACGCATCTCGTCACCCTTTCCGACCGTCTCCCAACTGGCGTAGTACTCGCAGGTGTGCTCCTGGGGAGAGCAGTTGGACGGATACTTCCAATGACCATAGCAATCGTTATCCAGCACATTGGTGCCCAGATCGTTACGGTCTGTGCTCGTGGCTGACTTTTCTTTTTCTGTTCAAGCAACGGTACAAGTTAGAAAAAATGCAATTATATCTTATATGTTAAAATTTTACTTACCGAAGAAATTGATCTGTGTGACTCCCCGCTGCATTTGGTGTCCGTGATATTTTAGTTCATCCTGCTGATAGAAGTTTTTGACAGTTGCGGTCTGCGTTTCCAGCCCAGAGGCTGGCACATGCACATATGCTTCCGGCTCCTGACCCTTGGCCCAAATCACATGGGTGAGCGCATCGTCTAGAGTGTGGTCGGTGGGCTCATTCGCAACCAGTTTTTTGCGGAAGATTATCGTGGTCACGCCATTCTCCTCAAAGCCCGTTCCCAAGGCCAGGTTTGACTTGCCGCCGAAGAACTCGTCGGGGTGGGGCGTCGAGCGATCACGGCTGTAGTAGTCACCCACTCTGCTGGCCATTCCTCGGGCTGCTCCGATCACGATGTCCGTGCAGTCCATTCCATTGAAATCATGTCGTGGTGTGTAGGGGTTTAGACGGTATTTGGGTGAGTCTGTAAATCAATGAAGGATAATAGATTAATAGATCCGGAGATCATTGATATGTTCGATCCTTACCAGCTTCACGACGTTGGCGATCTGACTTGGTGCTAACGCGATATGAAACACTTGTAGAAACTGAAGAGACACCCTTTTTGGCAAAATCTCCTGCAACTCTCTTGGATTTTGAACTCTGGGCCTCCGGCTCGGACTTCGGTTCCGGTTCGCTCTTGGGTTCCGGCTCGCTTGTTGGTTCCGGTTCGCTTGTGGGTTCTGGTTCACTTGTTGGTTCAGGTTCGCTCTTGGGTTCTGGTCCACTCTTTGGTTCAGGCTCGCTTTTAGGTTCAGTTTCGCTCTTAGGTTCCGGTTCGCTCTTAGGTTCAGGTTCGCTTTTAGGTTCAGGTTCACTCTTGGGTTCCGGTTCGCTCTTGGTCTCCGGTTCGCTCTTGGGCTCAGGCTCGCTCTTGGGTTCCGGTTCGCTCTTAGGCTCAGGCTCACTTTGTGGCTCTGGTGCGGCCCTAAGCTCGGCTAATCGCTTAGGCTCCGGTTCACTTTTGGGTTCGGGCTCACTTTTAGGCTCCGGCTCGCTCCTAGGTTCTGGTTCGCTTTGAGGTTCGGGCTCACTCTTGGGCTCCGGTTCACTCTTGGGCTCCGGTTCACTCTTGGGTTCGGGTTCACTCTTAGGCTCTGGCTCGCTCTTGGGCTCTGGTTCGCTCTTGGGTTCCGGTTCACTCTTCGGTTCAGGTTCGCTTTTAGGTTCTGGTTCGCTTTTAGGTTCCGGTTCGCTCTTAGGTTCAGGTTCGCTTTTAGGTTCGGGTTCACTCTTGGGTTCCGGTTCGCTCTTGGGCTCCGGTTCGCTCTTGGGTTCCGGAGCAGAGGCTTCCAATGTTGTGGTCAGATCTCCGATGTCCCGTATCAGCGGGAAGTTCTTGCACTCCGGTGTCATTCCACGTGGTCTCCAGCCCAGGCCGACCCAAGATGTACCATTGACCTTAAGTACCATCTCGATCTCCTTCTGTTCTTCAAGCAGCCTCCAGTAGACGTGGTAGTCAGGTGAGAGCTCCTTTTTGGAATACGAGGAGAGGTCGAGGCTTGTGCTCTTGTATGGCGACCGTTTGTTGCATCCAATACCGAACCAGCCGAAGTTGCAGTAGCATTGTTTCTTAGGCAGCGAGGTTCCACCCAGTTCCACGCACTTGCCCTGGACGCCGCAATCGGAGTCGGCAGAGCACTCATCCTTGTATTGGCACTGCGGGCCATAGAAGTTCTTGTCGCACTTGCACCGCGAGGGGAAGTATTTGCCATTGCCTGAACAGGTCTCCTTGAAGTCCTTTCGCAACTTGATGTCCACATCGGCGCAGGACCAGAAGCGATAGCTGGTGGTCCATTCATCTGCCTGCCGAAGCAGCCGCAGAGTGCAGTTATAGCATTCAAAGTCGTTCGGAATCGTTACTTGGTAAGACTGGGCACTATAAAGAGGAAGGTCATCTAATATCCCATAATAAATAATCCTCCGGATAATACTTACGTGACATCAGTGCTCACAAACTCGGAGTTATTTACATGTGGCGTTAGGTCCAGTACAGGTCGATCGAGAGCATCCAAAAGTTGCAAACGAAAACCGCCCTGGAAAAGTGGATGATAATTATTAATATGGTTGCGCCAAAACAATGACTGAGAACTTGTGATGCGGTGTCGTGCAGTCAGGCCGCAAACATGGGAATCTCGAGTCTCGGGGCTTGACTTTGACTGCGTGCATGTGAGGCAATCGTTCGAGGATGAATTCTCGGCTAATTAGCCGTTGCAGATGGAATAGGAACCCCAAGGGGGCGTGTCTGCTCCCATTGCCGCAGATCCATCTTACCTTGTGCGCATAGGCCAAATGCCAGGTGACGTTGAACTGCGTGCCGGAGAGCAACGATGTGCGGATGGAGCCTGAAATTAGGAAACCAGAGCGTGTTCAGTGAGCCGGTGATTACATGTGACAGTTGTCGAGTCGTCCACGGCCATCTATTTGCCCAGATCCCGTCACATAGATAATTTAATCCACTCCCCTTGGTATCGAACTGGTTCTGCATTGAAAGGCATCGAGTACACCTGCATCTTGTGTACCCAAACTCCCTCAGCAAATTGTGCATGACAGCCCAGCTGACGAGCTGGAATGCCAGTATACACCAGATAGATATATGCACCCATATGTGCATAGACCCAGCCCCAACATCTTTGTGAGCCTGCCCAGACAAATTTCATACTCGTCTGTTGCATAAGAGCCATGCGGTAATCTTCGCTGACCAGCTGTGAAAAAGTAGAGGATGAATGGGGCTCTTTAAGAGGGCCAGGCCTGCACTAGTAAAAAATAGTACTAGCCTACAGTTTTTCATCCATAAAACCGAAGGAATATTAATGAAATTCAGTGCGCATTCCCGCAGTTTTCAATGGAACTCTTGAGGAAGAACACTGCTTATTCGTTGCGTTAGAGCTATCCTACAGATACCTTACTGACCAACTTCATAAACATTTTTCTCTGTGTCCAGATGGACATGAGGAGCTATCAATGCCCAGCTCGCACATCGTTTGGCAGCCAATACACGGCGATCGAGTCGCTAATTGAGGCCATTAAACGTTTATAGCGAAGCTCGATCTCTGAAAGCGAAAGAAGGAGTGTCACTTCTCCGATGTCCCCGCGTTTGTCTTGGCCAATAAGGAAGCTGAAAATTATGATTACTGCTGCTGGCACGAGATCGCGCAGCCAGGTTAGCCAAACTCAAGGAGGCTGGGAACATAAAAACGGCTGACCACTTGAATCACTCGATAGCTGTTCAATGGTCGTGCGGCTGGCAGTTGGTCATCCCAATATGGGCATAAAACGACATTTGAAGCGATGGACATGACGCCAAGTGGTTTTGTCTAACCCACGATTGAAAGCTCCTCTGAAAAGCACATTTTCTGTGTTCCTTTTTCAGGGTATTGGATGGTTCTGACTCTATATCGAAACCAGCTACGCCATTTGTGGGTCACTGGAAGCTCGTTCTTGGCAACAAAACTCTTGGTTTCTATTGCGCAACCAGCGGAGGAAATCAGCTCCACTCAGCTGGAAACCAACTGGGCTTCCCTTGTTGGTTTTCTGGGCCACTGGGAAATGCAAATCAGTTTGAATCGAATGCGGATCAGTGCATTCTCAACATTTGATTGCACCTGACGGGCCGCAGACCTCACACAGCTTCCCATAACTCAGCCCGATTTCGCTTTGTTTTGCTTCGAAACGGAAAGCGGCCAAACCAGATCGAGAAATGGGTTAAGCGACTATCGGTGGATAAATCAAGTGTTCCCCTTAATAAATCGAAACAACAGACAAATTATGCTCGAAAAGGGGCGGCAAGCCATAGCTGCTCGGACGCTCGGACCTGTATCCGAATCCGAATCGGAATCGCATCTGAATCCATGCACCAAATTAGCAGGTGTTTTTCGGTTACTTTTTCGTTTCCCATGGTTCGAACCGATCATTCGAAGCTGCCTGGTTAATATTTTGTACGCCTTTTCGTGTTTCGTTTCTACTCCGTCATATTTCCCATGAGCAGGCCCGCGAAAGTTGTTCACCTTTGCGTTTTGTTTTTGGAGGCTGTTCAAATTTTGTATCTGTGTGCTGGTTGAGCTTGAACTCGCCGGCGACGTCTGGCCATTTCGAAAGTCCGTCCCGCTCGGCCGTTGGATTCAAATCGGTCGGGGCCGCCTTGACTGACCGCCCCATCTCCGGCGGAGATGCGCGTGAAATCGGTTTATAATTGATTGGAAACTTGGCTGATTTGATCATAAACTGAATTCCATCGATCGACGGAGGGAGGGGCTGTCGAGCTTAGTGCTGATTGAATTTCGGCGGCGTAATAATGGTGTTTTTATTGGAAATAATATAATTATCATATTTATATCTTACCACTAACGGTTGGCCAAATCCTTTGCTTAGATCTGCGCCAATATAGAAAGCTAAAAAGAGTAGCAGTTTTCTGGAACTCATCACTCTGGACTTGGGTGGATTAGAATCCGGTGGGTATTTTTTAATGGGTGGCATTACATCATGCTCTCCCCCATCCGCTTCCTAGCGCTGCTCCCCCCGCAGGCAATTTGCTGTTGTTGATAGAAGAATGTTCGCTTGCATGCATTCTAATTGCATGGGGCCAACTACAGGAGCAAGTGAGCAGAAACTAAGAAATCAACAGCCAAATATGGTCGCCGCCTCTCACGAAGCCGCAAACAAAGACTTCCGCCTTGCGGACACTGTACTATACAGGGTGCACTGCGAAAGGTTGACAAATACACTGCCAGACAGCGTTTGCCTCGGCTAACGAAGCGTTGCGCTTGCGCCGCGGAGGGCAATAAATTTCAGCATTTCTTGCCGCCAAAAAGGGGGAGGGGCGTGCGCAGTGGCATAAGTAACGTGCCATAAAATTCATTTCGCTTTGGCAACCCTACACAGGCAGTTGGTTGCCACCGTTCGACTGCCGCAAACAAAGCTGACCAAGTGGCTGACGTCTGGGCACGTCTACGGCAGCTCCTGAAGTTGCACGGAGCACAAAACCTAAGTCTTATCCGGAATAGATTGATTCGATTTAAGTAAATGAAATCGCCCTAAAATCCAATAATAACCAGGCGTTTTTTTGCTCTGTGCACCATTTGCATTCCCTGTGCTGTAGCTACTGGTACTGTGGTCAAGGAGTTTCGCTTTAGTTAATTGCTCGTGACGTTGTCTCGGCCAGCCCCTTAGGAGGCCTCCGACCGACCCGCTCCGATCCAACCCAATCCAATCCATTGCGATCCGATCCACTGCTCCACACTTGGCCCCACAGTCCACTCCACTTGCCGGTTGGTATTTATGGCCCCACATGCACTGGGGTGCAGATACATTGCAGTGTGTGAGCTCGTTCTGTGCTCGTGGAGCTGGAGCTACTTATGCATTCCCCAGCAATATTACGTATACGTAGCGATGTCCGTGTCGACGGCTTAAATGTCATTTATGACCGGCGCTCTCATTGATATTCTGAATGGTTCACAATGCGACATTTCGCTGCAGGATTTAGCCTAAAATATGAGCTCGACCGCAGTTTGCAGTGATAAATGGGCATCGGTTTCTGTCGCGAGTCTCGACAACTGCGATGATAAATCTCTTTCGGAGCTTATTGAATGTTGCTCAAGTCGGTGGCTGCGGTTGCTGCGATTGCGGCTGACTAATTGACATTTGCATTGAGCTGATTGCTCTTCTAATTATCGGAACCGATGTTGTGTCAACTCCATTGGATGGCTAGATGGCTGGATTGCCGGATTGCCTAACCGATGCTCGCTGGCTGGCATCTGCCGACATGTGACACAAGAGGCGACCACAACTTGACCTCCATTCCAGCGCACTCAGCACGCCAGCAGACAATTACAAGCCATGAAGAAGAAACATAGAAACATGAAAACAAAGCCAAATCAAAACAAATCGTGTGCCAGCAGACACTGAGACAAAGGCTGTGGAAAAGAGTGTCAAACACGAACAAATTGAGATGGATTAGATTTGAGAGGCTGCAATGGATTCGAGAGGGGCCGGCGCAATGCAAACAAGATGCAAGACGCTGCGCAGAGGTCAGCAGTCAGTCAGTCGGTCCCCATTCCAATCCCTGCGTTTTTGTAGGCCAGTGAACCAGTTGCAAGTCGCCGATGATGATGGTGATAGAAAGGGCAGCAGCAGCAAAACAACCTCAGCCCCATTTGGTTGTCACTGTCGGTTGCAGATACATCTGCATGCAGCGACCCATCTGCAGATAGATCGTGGAACTAGATGAACTAGGTATTAAACATTTAAAGCAGTTGTATTTGGATACATTACTGTAAATTGCAAATTTGTATGCTGATCCTTCCTTATGAAAGTTATTCTATCTACCACCATCGATAAAGTTGTCAACATGCCGTAATCGCGGATGGTGGCCGGAATAAGTCGCCCCGGCGACTTCTGTGTGCCGTAATGCACAAGTGAAAGTTTTTCACTTGCAGCATGTTGCATTCCACTTTGCCTCTCGTCGGCGCATACATCATCATCAAGGCGGCCAGTGAGCTGGAGCGGCCCAAACCGCAGTTGCAGTTGCAGTTGCCATGGCTAAGACCTGCTTTTTGGCCAGCTCGAGACGCGTTTGGCAAGCTGCAGCAAACAGAAATCAGCGAACAGCAGCCGCAGGCGAAGGCAAAAGTTGTCATGCCCCAAAATGGGTTAAACGTGCCGCCGTTGCCCACGTTGCGTATACGCAATGTGTGCGCGTATATATAATTAAAAAAGCGGGCAAAACAAAGCGAAATGAAACTGCAAACGAAATTGAAAACGAAAACAAAAATATGGGCAAAAGAGCTGCGCACAAAAATGTCGCTCAACGGGTTGTACACTCTGCAGTACAGAATGTATGCACATTATTCGAGTGTGTGAGCCATACTTTATGGACATATCCATGGAAATTGATTTGGCATTTTGATGCGGCACACGTGTTCCAGCCGCCAGTTGCCAGTTGCCAATTACCGACCAACTCAAGGCAATTGTCGGCTCCGAGTGTCTATAATTGATATGCAAACAGTATCGATGGGACTATCCCAAAAACACACACACGCCGAAAAAGAGAGAAGAAAAACCCCCAGCCCCCTTGAAATCAAAGGTGTTATTTCAATTTATTTTCGAAAGTGCATAAGAGCTCGAAGACCCAACGATCATATCATAATCGTAATGCTCATAATTTGCGTGACCCAATTTCTTTGCCCGCTCCACAGTGGATCCCCACTCACCTGCGAGCAAGTGAATGGCGGTCGAGTTGTTTCTTCCCGCTCGCGATATGCAAATTAATTGGTAACACTTTGCAGCAGAGTTAACAATAACAACAGCCAGCTGCATTGAGCAACATGTATGGCATATAAGTATAACAATAACAATAACAACGGAGCATAAGCATATGCATATGCACATTATGCAAGCGAGTGCAGAAGCAAAAGTTTTCAGTTTTCAGCCGCATACTGCACGTCTCTGAATTATGAATACATTTAGCCAGCGTACAGTGCGTTTCACAGGTGTAAGTCATTAGCAGCCTCGCTCGAGTGACATGAATCGATATCATTTCCATGGATTCAAGGCCTCAGCTGGTGGAGCACTTTGGTTTTGATACCATCTTAACATGCATCCAGTTTTCGATCAGCTGTATATACTTGTATTGTTATTTAAGGCATATGCTGCACAGCATTTCCGATCCATATCTTACTTAAGATTATGAAACGCACTGTTTTCCTACAGCAGTATGTGTGAATTGAACGTGCTTGACCAATTACAGTCGGCAAACAAAGCGCACATAACCAGCCGTAATAAGCCATAATATTATATTCAAAGCGTGCCTGGCAGACGAGCTAGTAAGCCAACAAAAGTTGGCCAACAATTGGCAATTGGGAAATGCACTTTCTGAGCATCTGGGCCCGATTCAGGTGTCTTATTTCCCACGAACTACGTTTTAATCACTTTTTATCGAGCTCATATAAGTTACCTGTATTGCAGCTTTGATGAAGTGATAAATATTTGTGTTTCGAATTAATGAAATAATTTTCGTGCCACATTTCTATGAATTTAGCACGGATTAACACATTCCAACTTATTTTTAGATTTATTAGATTTGCAGTAACAGACAGTTCGACTTATCTAAAGTATAGTGTTATAAGAGCAAAGCTTTTTAAAACGAAATACCACCAATTGAAGTGGATTTTCTAATTATTTATCAGTGTACTTTTACCCCCTTTTTGGATATCCAAAATCCAGGTCACTTTCCTAGCAAACAAAACTCCCCGGAAAACACTCACCTTTCGGCATGCCACATGGCGCCTTCGTTCGCGCATTGTCCAAAAAGTCCAGGTTGAATTTGCGGGCAGGTGGATAGGTGAGGGCCACATGGGCCTCCGATCCCAGGTATCCGAGGTAGCAGCACCAGGTGGCGAGCAGCAGCAGGGCTCTTGCGGTCCAGGCGAATGGCGAATGTCTTGTGCTTTGTATAGACATTTTTTATAATTTATTTCTTTACAATTTTCTGCGATTGTCGGGGAGTTTCCTTTCGCATTAGCACCGCTCGGCGTGTTTATTGAAGCGCTTCTCTTTCTCTTCTTTTGTGCAATTGATTTTTACGGGGATTTTGGCGGTGTTTTGGAAATTATATAATTAATTTCGCCACAAATTGGACGCACATCTCAGCCGGCAACGGCTGACTCTGAAGGAGGGAAATAAACAGATATAGACAGATATTTATTAGCCAAGAATTGCAAAACTTTTGGGGACTGGAGCTGAATTATCTGGCAGATGAATCTGTGAAAATGATTTCTTGCATTGGCCCAAACAATGACAAGGAAATTTCCCACAGGTCCATTAAAGTTACTTTTCGCCGAAAGTGTCGAAAGATGCATACGTTTCTCTTTTATTTTCTCGCAGATTTCCAGTGTGACAGGCAGATACATCGAAGTGATCCTCGTGAAGTGCGGTTCAATGCTCGATCGGAATTAATATGTGGATATGTGTGGCTGTCCGACGCCTTCGACAGCGAGTGAAATCGAAGGTCTTGCCGCGTTCAACAAACTAATCAAAGCCAATGACAGCTGCCCCCAAAGCCGAGCCGAGCTCCAAAACTATGAGATACTTAGATACTTAGCTGCTTGGGCATTGCTCTTGGCGTTTCTACAGACAAAGTCCGCCAAAAAAGCTTGTCTAATGAAACGACATAAATCAGGGGACCGAGCTACCTGCTGTGGGATTGGTTTTATTTTTTCCTCGTGTGGCCCCCGGACTAAACGACAACAAATGGCGTTGAAATGGGCGTAAAAATGTGGCACGCTGGGGCCAATTGTTTGGATATGGAAAATGGTGCCACAGTTTTGACAAGCAAATTGCATGCTGCATGAAATCTCTGTTTTCTTGCCCCAAGATAAATCAACGACAATTGGTGTTAGTTGGTCTCGGGGCCTGGCCGATTGGCGAATATCTCCACGAATCTCCGCAATTGGGAACGGACAGCCTCTCCAGCTCGACCACCGCTCCACTCCGTCCGCCGTGCTCCACTTTTCCCAGTGACATCCCAGTTCAGTTAAGCAGCGGTGGCACCCAGTAATCACCGACTCATTGTCCAATGCCAGACCCCCAGAAATATCTGCTCAAGATGTATACATCCATATATATATAAACATTTTTATAAGCCATAACGGTGCCGCAACGACTTCCGAGGCGGCAGCTGACGCTTTGGGTGACCGCCTCGTTTGGTTTTGATTACTCTAGACCAAGCGAACCTGGCCAACAACTGTCTGGCATTGAGAGCAGCGGCACAATGGTAACAACATCAGCAACATCGACTGTGACGACCACATGGCTTGACATTGAAGTCGCCAAGCAAAACAAAATCGAAAAGCATGTAAAAAATGTTAATTAAGACTCGGCGCACACGAGCAAATGGAGTCGCATAAGTCGAGTATCTGGAGCAGACTGTGCAACTGGGCTAGAACTATGCGTTGAAGTACTAATTGGTAATTCGATGTCACACATAAATCTTATTTCGTATATATCTGATGAGCAAGCCAATGTAATTATAGCTCTGATAAAATTAAGTTGGTTAAAACATATCTCATAAAACATAGTTACGAGATAAATGTAAGTACTATCCGCACAGCTTAACTTTAATCTCATTTTAGTTCATTAGCTAATGATAAGTAATCTCCGCAATCAGAAATTTGTCATGACCATCTTAAAGTTTGACCCGCTTGGTGTTGAAATCGATCCGCGCTCTTTGTGCAATCCAATCTTCCCACATTTGAGGCAAAAGCAGACCAGTAAGTAAACTAATGGCGCCCAGCTGGAGACGCCGCTGCCAAGAAAAGTGGGCAACTCCGGGCTGGAAAACTGCGTGATGCCGAGCCAACTGACGGCTGGCCGGGCTGTCATGAGTTGGCCAAATCCGAGGTTCGTTACCCAACTGACTAAGGGAAATCGCTTGAGCCTGGAGTGGAAGTTAGAGCCACTTAAGGGGCTCAGGTGAGCAATTACTTTAATTGAATTGCCTCTCGAGTGCTTTGCATTTCCACTAATTAGAACTGAGATGTAATTAACGAGCCGCTTGGCCGCAGAGCAAATGCCAAAGCGAAAGAGATTCGAATGCAATTCACACGCCATTAAATTGAAGTCTTCAACGCGACTCAAGGCGAGACACTTCGGATGAAAAGAACACTTGACTCGGTTTCTACGACATATCGATTATGGCCAACCGAGCTGCGGACATAAACATTTGGCCACGCTACTCATGTTCGATTCACGGCGACAGCGAGTGGAAAAAATGCAGTCCAACTGGTTACGAAATATTCGAAAAGCTCATTCATGTTGGTCTTTAGATACGATTTTCAAAATACGCCAGCCACCGACGCTTGTATCTGAGTGCTGTAAATGTATCTGTGACTGAGTCGCCGTTGGTGTGAGTGTAGCTGGGCACCGGAAACCGGTTGCTGGCCCCAAAACAAAATATAGTCAACTATTAATGGATCGGCGATAAGTCGACGCTATCGGACCCCGGCCAAAGTCGGACTCTGGGGCGGCAAGTGTATCGCCTATGGCCGCTCCCAATAGACCCGAAATAAGAGCCCCCGATCTGCGGCACACTCTTGGCCAAATTCACTCCACTCGAATTATGCGCGAGCGCTCCATTTCCAGCCAGCCAAATTAGAGAATAACATGGCAGCCAGCAATTCGGCTGGATAAGTACAAAATGGCTAAGTAAAAGAGCCGAAATTGATTTTAAATGGGACCGAGTTGGCCATTGGCGATTGTGTAACCACTTAACAGCCGAGGGAGCGGGTAACAAGGAAGACAACATCGCACAGATTCGACAAACACATAACAGGCAGTAACAATTAAGTCAAGAGAGCTTGCTCTCAAGAATACAATCTCAAAACACTTTACCCAAGACACCACATAAAAACTTAATATGTACTATAGTTATAATAGACCCAAAGAAATTAATTTGCTGAATAGTTATAGTTATCAATAAAATGAGGAATCCATTCCGAAAATGATTAGCACGCTGACTTTCGAATCGGACCGCACCACCCGGCGTATGGGTGATGTGTGGATTTTGGCCAGCGGCTGCTAACGGTCCATGTGACTGGCTACTCGATGGCAGCCACTCAGATCTGGCGGCTGTATGGTGCGAAAATCAGCTCGTCATGATGGTTATGCGAGTGCTGTTTCTTGTGCTGTTTGAGTTAAACATATCGTGTTTGGATTTCTATTTGCGCGAAATTTCTCAACTTTAATGTCACGCACCACGAATCCGCCACCGAACTTGGACGAGGAGTCGTCGTCGATAATATGTGATTGACAAACATGTGTGCCAAGTTGGCTCATTGTAATTACCTGAGTGCACAGAGAGAAATATTTCGCTAAAAGTGGTGCCATTGATCCGAGTAAATGCTTTTAAAGCAAGTTACTCTATTAAATTGCTACATATATGCATATAAAGAGAAGTATAGACTCCTCATATCAAATTAAAAGTGCTAATGCTCATTAATCAATTCCATTGGCGGAGTCCACAAAGCGGTGACATCTTCGGTTCGCAGTGAAAGTTGATTTAGTCGAATCCAAGTTTTTCATTGACTTGTGTTTATTTTCTATTTCACTTTCGATTTCGACTCGGATGCCGCGGAATGCAACTGAAGAAAAGCAAACACAAGCACCGCGCAAGCAAACAAACCGTCACTTTCGATGGTTTTCTATCAATTATGAAAATTAAGCCATCACCAAGTTGACAAATGATACCAACTTTGGCTCTGTCAAATACATGTATACCATTTTAGACCCCCACATTTCCTATACGTTGACATCGCGGCCAATTTCCGCTGATTAGCATAGTGGAACCGTGTAATCCCGTCCAACTGGTGCAGCCAGTTTGTCTCCGAGGGTCTTTCGCCTTCGGTTTTCGGAATAAGTATATCCGAAATTAAATAATTCCATAGTTGGGCTCTGGATTTCTTCAACTTTCACAAGAACGAGCTACACGGGTTCCGAGGATCGGGGTCACCTGTGGGGTCAGGGTGAATCCAAGGGTTAAGCCGCGGCCAACAAGCGAACAAACAAACAACAAGCGTTTATTTGCTGTCGCTTTATGGCCATTAAACTTGATCTCTAAACTGGCGAGAGCCATCCAAAGTACTTGTATCCGCAGCCGTAGCAAACTTTGACTATAAGATCGTATTTCAAACTGCCAGCACCGAGATTAAATGATGGCCGTTTCGGCTGAGTGGGCCTTTGTTATTAGAAGGCAGACGGGCCAAGAGATGCAGGAAAATCGCTGACAGCTTTATTATGTTTGTTTTTGTTTGCCCCTCACTTAGACGGATTTACCCACAAAGCAATTCAGATCTAAATAATACTTATTATTATCAATGATAATTTGTGTATAAAAAGAAGAATTTACAATTCCTATATCAAGTAGGTTTGTACTTCTTTGTTGGGCTTTTTAATAGGTATAAACTTCCCCAAGTCATTATTACTTTTAGAGCTTCGCTACAGAATGTATGATATCAACAGCTGCTGGCCAATTATTTATAATATTTTTTAATAAAAAGTTACTTTATTTGGTTGTAAAATGACATTAAATCGCTAAAGCGAGGGAATTGCCTACCGACTGCCTTTTGCACTAGCTAAAATTAAATTCACGACTTTACGTGGGCCATCAAAATTGATTCGATCGACTCGTAAATCGTATTTATAAACATTAAATCATTCAGACCGCCCTTCTCGCGGCTTCACTTTTGTGCAAATTCATCGCAGCGATTGGCGTCAGACGATCGCAATGACATCCCCGATTCACAATCGCAGTCGCATCCACCTGTTAATTTATTAATGAGTTGCAGAAACCGGTTCGAGGTTTACATAAATACCCGTGTATAATCTTTACAAAATTTGCCCGCAAGTCGTTAACGGCAAATGCTTCAAAACTCTCTTTTCTTGCTGAATCGCGAGAATAACTTTCGCAAAAAATCGATACGAAAAATTAATTTTCAGCTGAGGCATTTGTGTGTCATTTGGGGCGTGCTGGCCGAGTTTTATGAGTGCGCGAGCAATTGGCCAGCATAAGAAATTAGCATTAAAATCTAAGGTCAGTCCGCGAACGCCTTACGCATTCCAAAGTCAATTAAAGCCAGCTGTATGCGAGCCGTGTTTGTTTGATTTTGTTACGGTCATTTTGCGTAATCCGATGTGCTATTATGACCGTTTACACGGACTGCTTACAGAAATGCGCGGCATTGAACGGCGCGCGGCTCAACTGGCGATCCACATGGGCCCAATACAAAAGACTTAGGCAACGAACGCGCAGCATCTCGACAGCTGGGGCAGCGTAAACAAAATGATAAAAACAATAAAAAATTCAACTAACTGCCATTATAAACCATTTGGCAAATGAATGCGAAATATTCGCTATAAAACTGGCACACATATATGGATATGGTATATGGTATGGCCGAAACTGTTCAGGTTCGTTTCGAACAAGTGTACAAATTACCAATTGGTTTTTGTCCGACTTTGACAGTTCACATTACTTCTGAAGAGTCAAGATGCGCTCCAAGGTTCCCCCACCTGTGCCGTGTATATGTTGTTACCAACCAGTTTGTTTAGCCGAGTGGACCCCACCCACCTCCTCGCCATCGAAACGACCATTAGACAAACCTGCCCGACGTCAACGACGGCGAATCAGATTCTGATTCTGGTTTCGTTTGCCCTCGCGCATTCTCACTTTTTGATTTTTCGTTCGGTTCTTTGTTTTGGCCGATGGTGTTTTTGTTTTAAGCTGTTACTTTTCGGGGCTTATTGGCATTTTTTGTTTATTGGGCCATGGAATTCGCAGCGTGTAAGTATGTTAATAATAGCGCTTGATGCGAGTGCCAGCATATACGCTTTTAATGCCCCCAAAAATAGTATGGGGGACGAGGCTCAGGGAGAACCTGCGTGGTGTGAGTAGCCTGCCACAATCTCACACAGACTTGGCCGGGCTCATGTGCCTGTGTTAGACGTTAGATGTTGGTGGATGCCATCCGGTTTTGGCCTTTGCAGCTGCCAATGCTGCTCGGCTGCATTCCGGGCATGACTAAGAGAGCCGCGAGTCGCGGGAGTTATTACCCTCAAGGTCGCTTCTGGCTAGGCTTCTGTTTCTCCGGCGGTCCAATCTCGGCATGACACGGCACTGTGTGGTCAAATCGATAGTGCGCATAAAAAATAGTACTCAGCAAGGTGATCATCATGGTTGGAAGAGTGAATGTCGAAGAGGTTTATCTTAAATATGCGTTAATTTCTAAACTATGTACTTCCTTTAAAATATTCCAAGTTCTTGTGTTGATTGTTTGAGATCCCTTAGCAGCATATCATACGTAGGTAATATGATCAGTGTTCAGCCAAGTAAAAACCATACGACTTAACTAATAGAAACCAATAACACTGATTTTTCTCCATGTATAGTACACCCAGCTTTATGCCTGATTGGCTTAGAGGGTCAGCCATTAGCCGGGAACTTAGCTAAGCGGCTTAAATGGAATGGAGACAAGCAGTTATCGAGGTGATGAAAACAAAGGAGAATTAATTAGATTCCGCTGCTGGATAAGGTAGACTAATGAAAGCTAAAAAGTCGAAGTCGCCAACGGAGTTCGGAATACAGGTGACTCAGAGCGAGTTCGACGTTTCTTTTTATTTGCCTGTGATTAATGGACTTACAGAACGTATACGCGATTTCAGCGTTCATGCCATTCTTGGCCGACTCGCCCGGAATTGGTTTTTAGAAGTGATCTCATCTGCCGCCGCAGCTTCGGTTCTGGCAACCCACATCGATCTCCGCGGAACAATCCCAAAAAGCAGCTGTCAGCTGCCAAATGCTAATATGCACACGCCACAGTGTGTGCGTATCATATCAAATCGAATGGAATCGATAGGAGTCGAGTGTGTCTATAATTACACAGGCTTCGTGGCGAATTTCACTTTTTTCCCTTCTTCCGCTGCGACATGTGCAGGGAATTCCAAAATAAGCGCCCGTTTGCATTGCCAATTCAGCGAGCATTCCTGCTGCTTCTCTTTCTTGGTCTTCCTGCAAGGTACATATCCACATAAATACGCTTCGAGAAAATGCTTACCACTTAATGGGTTAAGCTTAAAATATTAGCAAGGCTTTATCATTTAAAAGATTGTCTTCAAAACAACATCCCCTATTTAAAATGCATACATATTGAGCCCATGGCCTACTGATCCATCCTATATCATTTTTCAAAATATGCTTGTATAAATGCATTCGAGTTCGAGGAGGATGCATTCCAAGGAAACTCACCTGAAGGAGGAGAACGAACTGGCAAATGCCAGTTAAGATGTGGGCGGCGATAAGTTACGAAAAACGCAGGCGCACTGCACCGCAAGATCCCAACCCGAATCGGAATCCAAAGCTAATCAAAAGTTGCAACACGCACGCGCTGCGTCGAGGGGCAACGGGGCGGATGGCTGATGGCGGATGGCGGATGAGGGTGGTGGAGAGCACGACACACGACGATCAAAGTCAAAACAATGCAGCCGCGGCACTTTAAACTCTTTTTTATTTGGTTTGTTCAGCGTTCTCCGCTGGGGATGCACACCGCGCAGTTGCAATTCCAATTGCAGCGGATTGCACCCACAGGTAGGTACGAGTAGTGAGTACTTTACACACGGCGTTTGCCTTTGTGTGGGAGGTGATGTGTTAATCAATCAACGAGCGCGAATCGAAGGTACACTATTTGCCACATTGATTTGCTTACTTCTGGCGGATTTGTTCGTCTGTTACGATGTGTTTTTGATTTCTCGTATTTTGTTGCAACGGCTGTACGTGACTGCCGCGCACTTGCACAACGACCACAAAAATCCAGGGGATCCACGCTCCGGAAGGCACGAAAAATGCGACGACACCGCAAAGCGCAGCAGGAAATCGCAGATTCAAGCGCACCACACGTCCGCACTCCAGTGCGTCTCGATCGAAACTGAGGTTTGGATCGGATGGGAGCGGATTGCAGGTGAGCCCCGAGCTCAGCGCTCTCACCTGAATGGTATTTTTGTTGATTTGGTCTTTTTACATTTTGTATAATTTTAAATAAATAAATGCTGGGACGAACATGAATAATTAATTACATGGTAGCTTAGTGTGTAATAATGTGATTTTAATTTATTTAAAAATGTAGAGAAAAACAAGACCGCTTCAAATTGTTACTTTTTTTGTTTAAAAGCATACAATATTTTTTCACTCTGCACTGCGATCGTTTCTCACCAGATCTGGCAACACCGCGATTTCAGGTCCCCAACGTCGCTGATTTGCTTTGAAATCATAACCATTTCAAAGAAATTAGTGATTTCTTTTAAATATGTATTTTTAATTTTCAAACTATTCTGTCAATTGACTGTCAGTTGCCCCACACGATGCTCTCGATCCAGTCCGTGTAGAGGTGGACTTTGGTATAGACACTCGGGAGTCCTTGGGAGCCACAAACTAATCCATATGAGACAATACCGATGACCTGCTTCAGGCACGGATAGAGCGGATGCTGGACGAATATGGGTCCGCCGGAGTCGCCGTTGCAGGTGTCCGCTTGGCTGGACATGGAGCCGGCACAGAACTGGGTGCGTGTGTCGATGCTGAAACGCAGGCGCTTCTGGCACACCTCGTTGCTGAATCGCTGAAGGTTGACCTTTAGCAGGTGCGAGGACTTCACACCGTCCGCGGTAAATCCCCAGCCGGCGGCTGTGACCTGCTGAACATCGTTGCCGCTGTCTGGCGGAAGGCAAACCGCCGCCACATGGTCGTTAAACTTGGCCTCCCGATCTAGTTCCACCAGGGCGATATCGTTTTTAAAGCCCTGCTCTTCGTCTTCGGTATCATATCCGGGGTGGACTACATAGTTGACAACCCGAAAGTCCTGAACCAGAGCATCATCGTTGGTGCTGTTGTAGTCCAGCTCCCCCAGGCGAACTACAAATTTAGGCGAATCAAAGTTTGGGTCCAGTCGCTCGGCCTTCGATCTGACAATTGGAAGTACACAGATGGAAGGAGTATCAATCAAGAGAATCCCAAACCACTTACTCATCCGTCTCCAGGCAATGCGCTGCGGTCAGTACGAATTTGGGATGCACCACGGATCCACCACAATCCCAATTGATGTCCGACTTGTACTTGTTGGGCCGATAAGTGCCGATTAGGGCCATGAAGGGGAACTCTTTACCGGATGCCTTTGTGCCGCCCACGATGAAGGGCGTGGACTGGCAGGCGGATCTCACCTGGTTGTACTGCTTGCATTCTGAAAAATGTGAATATTCAAATGCCATAAATTGAAGGGAATTGTTGCAGTCACTCCTCACGCTTCTCAAAGGGTCTCGTCTGTTCGGCTGGCTTCAGATTCTGGTGATCCAGCGGTATGGGACAGCAGACAATGTCGTTGAACTCGTCGCAGTACTTGACTTCGGCTCCGATGAGGTGCTGGTTGTAGAATATCACCGGACAGTCGGAGGGAGTCAGCTCCTTGCACTCGCCCGTTCCATTGTCGCAGTACTCGGCCACCACGCTGACTGAAGCAATCAGCAACAGGCTCTGGATTCCGGAAAGCGCATACATCGCAGTGCTTTGCGATTACAACTGAGAACGCCGCTCGGGGTGGACAAGATCAACAACAGGTTATCTTCGAAGAGCTTTAAGCTCGGCTTATTAAGCCAAGCTTTTGATCGTAAAGCTGAAGGGGGGGACTTGGGCCGACAGCTGTGAATCCCACTGATAACAGTCGCTGGTTGCTTACAAAAAGTTCACTTAGTTTCTTACTTAACATATCTGAGAGCTGCTTACACATTTAATGGAAAATGAATAATACAATAAGCGGTAAAATATAAGATAATACTACATTAAATTAGGCTTTTGTCTTTAGGCTATGTCCACATAGTCTAATTGTGCCGCATGTTTTGCATGTGCTGATGTTGCTGCATGTGCTGCATGTACATTTGTTGCTGCTGGTTGATTTGCTGTTGCTGCTGCAGGTTGCCACCGCTGCCCAGGGGAACGCTGGTTGTTTGCACTGGGTTGATTTGTTGCTGCTGCATCTGTTGCTGCTGCTGTTGTTGTTGCTGATGTGGTTGCTGCGGCTGCTGATGTGTTTGTTGTTGTTGCTGATGTGATTGCTGCGGCTGCTGCTGATGCTGCGTTTGCATTGGGGACTGCGTTTGGCTGGTTATTGCATTATTGCTGGTATTGTCGTTGCTGAAATTGGAAAAGTTGTGTTGAAACCGAAGTTGAGATTGCATTAAAATTCCTTACATCTTTTCTGTGTGAATATCCTCCAAGTTAAGGTGGGTTATGAACCGAAGGCGCATTTGCAGCAGGGGCCGTAGCCGCTTAATGATGGCTTCCGATTCGTTCTTAATGATATTACCCACATGAATATACTTAATGTGATAACTGAAACGATACAAGAACATTTGATTAGTACCCTTTCATGCGATTTTGTGGATATGCTTACAGGAAATCGCAGATCTGGTCCATGTACTGCAGAGGCTTCGGACCATGTTGCTTGTCCACAATCTCGAGAATTTCGTAAAGTAACACGGCAATGCCAGCCACAGCGTTCGGTTTTTCCAATTCGATTCGTTGCAGGAAGGGTCCAAAGACATGGCACAGATACAGCAACTGTTGTTCGGTTCGCACGCACGGTTTCAGCTTCTCCTTGAGATACCTGGTCATTGCCGCTAGCTTGAAGGCGCCCATGTGATGGAACACTGAGTGAGCTACTGCCAACACCACGGCGTAGGTCTTTTCCAGCATCGCCTCGCGCACTGTCTTGAAGTTAAACAACTCGAAAGCATTGAATCTGTAGGTCCAATTCAGCATATTGGGTGTGTTGAGCATATCCTGTAGGCGATCGTATATGCCACTCCAGTAGGGCTCCGGCAAGGCAGCCAGAACAATGCCCACAGCATTGATGTAGCTGTGAATGTCCTTTTGCGGAATAACCGCATATCCGCTTACGATAACATCAATGAGATTGCTGGCCACCAGTGGCGGTGCAACAGGCAGACCCAGCAGCTCCACGCAGGTCACATAGAGCGCATGGGTTGGCGCATTCGGGAACTCGTTAAAACGCCAGTCGGTGGAGTAAAATACATTCTTCCCACTAATTGCTGCAAAATACAAGGGGTTACGCATGAATATAGGAACACGTCATAGTCTTTTCCCAAATCCTAGCTTACTGTCTGCAAGTCTCCTGATCAAACTCATATAGTAGCTCAATTCGGGGGTCCACAGCGAGTCTTGGCTTTGCAAATACACCTTATACGGCTCACTAACACTCCAGTTGGGCGGCCGAATCTCACTAAAGGCGCTGGTAATAGCGCCAACCTGGAACAACAGAGCATATTAGACAAGGGAATATAATATTCATAACAGCTCTTACAAGTTTCTTCTTCAGCGCAGGGCGGTCTCGTAAGATTCGTTCATAATAATGGAGAGTGTTGTACAGATAAGTTATAGGTCGATCTGCAATTTAAAAGGTAATTTAAAGTCATGAAAATCTTGAAAGCCACATGTAACATACCGTGAAACTTGTAGAGTATGCTCAGATGATCCAAAATGAAGCCCAATATCTGGTGGACATTTGTAATTGTAAGTTCGATAAATCTGTGTACCACTACATCCAGAACGGGAAGGAATCGCAGACAGACATTGCTGAAGTACACGGGCAGCGGAATCTGCGAAGCAGACTCATCCAAGGCGAATTTCTCTGGATACTTTTGATGGAATGACAAGTGTTTGTCCTGCCTGAAAAATAATAACAACTATGCCTTTGTGCTCTTAACAAAATTAAGTGTTCAACTTACCAGTTGCTCTGCTTCCAGTGATCAGGATTATTGTCCTTGCAGAACTCCTGAACACGATTTCTCAACTCGCTGGCTTTTAGCAAGAGCAGCTGGATTATGAGAAAGCAGACTTGAGCCTCGTTACCCTCGTGCGTTCGCAGAGCCAGGCAAAGCACAACCCTATCGATGGTCACAACGTTGAACTTCCAGATCATGTTGTTAATTGTGTCGACGCACTTGTGAATAAAGTCGCGGCCATCAGATGAGCTAGCCACCTCAGCCACCAAGTAGTCACAAAACTTGCGCAGGTGAGTGGACAAGGCTCTCGCGCTTATACCCTCCAAGATTCTAAATAAAAATATTGTGGTCAGAAAAATTATGTTTAAATCGAAATGTTACGCACTTGTAAGCCACCGGGCTTATGTTCTCCGTCTCCCAAATTATTTTGAACAGAAGGCAAAGGAATAAAGGATTCGTAGTTGGCCGCAGAAAGTGCGCAATTATGTCATTCTCGTTGGTCATCGACGTCCAGGTTCGATATTCCTCTTCCACGGCCTTCTTCAGCTGCTGCTTGTTCTCCGGAGGTTGGTTGTTCTGCGTAAAGTACTCGTTTAAGGCGGGCGGAAAGCAGGCTAGGGAATGCATGGGCCACGAGTGCGGCGTGTGCTGAATAATGTTGGAAAGGAAGTCCTTGCACCATCCCTGCATTTCATCGCCGCCACCATGCACGTGCATAGATCGAGCTAGCGTAAGGATAAGGACTCTGTTTAGCTCTTCGCTCTCATTAGATGCCACTGCTCCGGGAGATTTGTCATTGAAGTAACGTGAAAACTGCGGCTGAAACTCGGCGGATCCAATGCTGGTGATCAGACGCAGAGCAGTAGATTCAAAACTAAATAAAGGGAAGAGCTTAGTAAGATTTCTATACTCGACAAACTTATAACTTACCAGAGATTGAGCTGCATCTTGTTTGTCTGCGGCACGGAGGACAGAGAATGGAGAAGAGAAAGCAATTGGACCCGGTAGTGCGTAGGCACATGATGAAGCCGGTACGAAAACATCTCCATCAAGGTGTGCAGCATGGCCCACGCATGGTTCTTAAACACGGTCGGCATCAGTTGACCTTTAGGGAATTGAAAAAAAATCATAAGCATATAGATCAATCAATTCAACAGGGTGTACTTACTCAGGAATCCCTTTATGCCGAGCGACTCGATTTCTGTATAAACCAGAAGTCTGGCATAAGTCTCTAGTAGCGCAGCCGCTGGAACTTGACCCTTGGTTTGGGCCTGCTTTAGCATCTGAGTTACGAAGCTGTGGATTAACGACATCTTACTGTGCACCGTCAGGCTGTCCAGAACCGTGACCGAAAAAGTTACGGCTGGGATTTGGCCACCGTTCGGAGATTTTGAAGTGCCATTTAGGGCATCCAGCAGCAAACCCATGGGACGACCGAAGTACTCCTGATTCGTCGAGTATGCATTGCAGATGAGAATGATGCGGAAGTCGTTTCCGAGCGTCATGTTCATCATGGTGTTAGCGGTAACCAGGTGCTGTAGAAAGCTGGGAGTTAAGCGGTTAGTATCTAAGCACTAAAGGATGGTAGAGGTATTACTCGTAATGGTTTTTCAGTGCAATGGGCAATGGTCTGGTGATGTTCATGTTCTCCACTCGTGCCTTCTTCATCAGGTGAATCCACACGCAAATGGGTGCCATATGGCGAACCATCGAGGATTTATTGATATCTGGCAGCTTAAGAGGCTCTAGCTCGGGATAGAGTAGGTCAAACAACCTGAACACAGGCAAGAAATTGGTGATCTAAAAATAAAAGCGAATAAAAATAAGATCGATCAGGTAGAGAACAGGATCTTACAGGATTTTTCTGTATGCTCCCGGATATAAACTGCAACAGAATCCACATCAGTTGATCACGACCCTTGCGAAGCTCCAACTTGGAAAGCTATAGGTGAAAAGTAGTTAATTACAATAATATTAGTTTGATCCACCATGGACCTACCTTTTCGTGCAGCGCCAACACTATGTGCATAAAGCTTACGAACTGGAAGAGCACAAAGTAAATTAGTTGTGAAGAGAGATGCAGCCACATCCACTCGTAGGGCGTGATCTGCTCGTCTGAGGAGTTAAAGCCACTCCCCGTAGAGGCATCATTCGCCTCCGTCATCTCCATGGCCTGCACTATGAGATTAACCAGCTGCTCTTCCAGAGCATTGTAGCGCTGCTTCTGGTGCTTTTGCAGGTTCAGCATTTGAGAGACCATTTCCCTCGAGTACGGCTGCTCCAAAACGTATCGGAGTAGGGGCTTCTGCTCTTCGAGCAGCTCTGGCTCGTAAGGCAGGCTGCCCTTAAAGTTGAACTTAAGGGTGTTGTGGTCCAGCCGCCAGGAGTTCATCATGTGATCGGCGTAGCCGAAATGCTCTACGATGGGAAGCATACTGGCATGTCCAATGATCGAAACCATTTGTGCCGTGGTGCGGAACTCCTCGACAAAGTCCGTCATCAGACGGTTCAGTTTCCAGTGGTAAGGAAACGGACGCATAATCTCGTTGGCAATAAAGTAGGCGGGCAGCAGGCAATTGTTGCGATCAAAGATGAAGCGCAGGATATCTTCAACGGCCAGTAGCTGTGGCATGTAGGTCACATTGACGTTCAGCGGAAACCACTGGGCCTTGTCGCGGCACACCTTCATGATCTCGCGCACACCCTTGTAGTCCACCTGGACGATCACGCGCTTGATCAGCCGGAAGCTCTCGATCCAGAAGGTCCTGTGCTCGAAGTCCAGTTTCTCGCACATCAGCACCTTGTCGCACAGCATCCTGGCGGTGATCACGTGTGCATCCACCAGCTTCACCAGTGCCGCCATCAACACTTTTATGTGATATCCGGAGGCACCGGCAGCACGCAACAGGTAGAGCCGAAGCACCTGCTCCCGATTCTCCTGCGCCACGTTCCCAAAGGCGGTGACTGAAACAGATAGTTATTACCAAGTTTCAAGTTCCAGCAGACGGATTTACCTACCCAAATCATTGGCAAAGCGGGTGGCTCGTTCTTGCTCGCTGTTTGGCTTGAATACAATGACGCTAACGAACGCCTCGTCAAGGGAGTCCACCTTCTGCGAAATGGAGAGCGTGGATGAGTTGGTGTGTTTTTGGAGGTGCAGGGTTTCACTATTACCAGAAACTCGTTGACGGTGTCTATAACTTGCGTTTCCATATCCATTTAAATTATTTTTCGCATATCCGGCACCGCATAAACAAAAACTACCTGCGCACAGTGTGACCAAAGCGGGCTTAGCAAAGAATCTAAATGTTGCTTTTGCTGATAAGAACTAGCTAAAAGATTAGCTTAAAAACGCCAGACAGGCAGCACTCACTGACTTGCCGGCATTTGAAGCATATGGTCTCATTGAGCAGAAAATTATTTTAGAAACAAGTTGTTGATTTGATTTGTGGAAACGCACAAAAACCATGAAAAAAGTACTGGTCACAGGCGGAACTGGGCTGGTGGGCAAGGCTCTGGAGGCAGTGATCAAGGAGCAATCCCCAGAGGACGAGCAATGGTTTTTTGCGGGCTCTAAAGATGCAGATTTAACGTAATTCATAAAGAAACTCAATTGAACGTATTCGTAAACAAATATCTCTACAGAAATCTGGCCGCCACGCAGGCACTCTTCGCCCAGGAGAAGCCCACACATGTCATCCACCTGGCTGCAATGGTCGGAGGCCTGTTCCACAACATGAACAACAACCTGGACTTCCTGGTGAGCTCTTAGCCTCATAGATGATTACAAGACCCATTTCATGCGAATCCATTTCAGCGCAAAAACCTGCTCATCAACGACAATGTCCTGCAAACGGCATACGAGCAGGGCTGCGTCAAGGTGGTGTCCTGCCTGTCCACCTGCATTTTTCCGGACAAAACCAGCTACCCTATAGATGAGACCATGGTGCACAACGGGCCGCCGCACCACTCCAACTATGGCTACTCCTACGCAAAGCGACTTATAGACGTGCAGAACCACGCCTACCACGATAAAGATGGCCGGCTGTTCACCTCGGTCATTCCGTGCAACATATTTGGTCCTCACGACAACTTTAAGCCAGAGGTCAGCCACGTCATTCCGGGCATGATCTATAGGATGCACCAGCTGGTTACGGAGAAAACTGACGTCCCCGAGAGGGACAAGGTGTTTACCGTTTTCGGAAGCGGCATGCCACTACGGCAGTTTGTATACTCCCTGGACCTGGCGGAGCTGATGATCTGGGTGCTCAGGAACTACGAAAGTGTTGAGCCCATCATCCTAAGCGCGGACGAAGTGCAGGAGGTTAGCATCTTCGAGGTGGCTCAGGCCGTTGCAAAAGCATTTAATTTTAATGTGGGTTAAAAAGCGAACTTTGTGACCAGGCAAGAGATTAACTTGATTTCTTCCAGGGAAGACTGGTCTGTGATACGAGCAAGTCGGATGGACAGTACAAAAAGACGGCGTCTAATGCCAAGCTTCGCTCCCTCCTGCCAGACTACGCATTTACGGACTTTGAAACGGCAATCAACGCCTCGGTTAAGTGGTACAAAGAAAACTACGACCAGGCCAGAAAGTAATTTAATATTCCAACCCCAACAATTGTAAATAGATAACCTATTTCCACAGAACTTTATGCGCGTTTAATGTCCAACAAAATAACAATACCTAGTGTGTCAGCTTAATCAGTCCACGAGTCGCCGTATTGGTTCTTTCTTCCAGCGGGTTCACTTCGTGTCTGCTCCACGGGTCGCTGTTGAACGGGAACTGGTGGTTCGTAAGGTCGCGAGTATGGGCTCTGCTGGTGCTTCGAGTACTCTTCTCGGTTCCTTCGTCGCAGGTCCTCGTAAGACTGGCCCGGCTTAGACGGCTCCAAGGGCAACTCCGCCTCCAGCATCGAACCAGCTGCTGGGAAGGAGAATGCACAGAATCATAATAGAGAATGAGAAGCATTAGATGAGCTTACAGTCCAGGGTGGGGCGGTAGATGTCGTCTAGGCCGGACAAAGTAGGGCGCGATTCCGTGTCCAGATTGAGAGCAGTACTTCTCCCGGGCTGATACGCCTCATCGCTGTACACGTCCGCCGAGCTCGGCGAGAAGGGTGCCAGAGTGAAGGCCCTGCCCAGATTCTCGTCCGGTGTGATGGAGCTGATGACCCCGCCGCCCTGTCTCCGCTGGCGCAGCAGCTCGCCCAGATGGGAGTTGGGTAGGCGCATGATCTTCTCGGCACACTTCTGCTGGTAACTGAACTTGCCCACAAAGTAGCCCAGAATGACGCCCATCACGACCTTGGGCACGGCGCCGTACTTGACATGTCCCTGCAAATAGCCGTTCTTGACGCCGAAGTAGGCCAGCAGGCCCAGTCCAGTGCCGAAGGGCAGGCTGCGCTGGAAGAATGACTCCGTGTTGCACTCACGTAACGCCTTCACCTCCTCCGCGGAAAACTGATAGTCCGCCTAAAAAAGATGCAAGCATTTGGGTAGTGGCAGTTTAAAGACCGCAGAGCACTCACCAGGGGATGGGGAGCGTGCGGCGGAGGATGTTGAGAGCCATCGTTCAGCTGGGAGTCCATGCTGATACAATTTAATGTGGAATTTGTGAAATGTATAACGGAGCAGCTACCGGCGCAGCCGATTTGCCAACCCTGGTCGCCGGCGAAACGGGCCAGTGAGATCTGCACATCTCCAGAACTAGTGATGGTCGATCTATACACAATGGTTTCGATAGTGAATCTTTGTCTACTCCCTAAACTCGTTAAAAACCTTTTTCTTTAAGAAGTTAAAACTTAATGAAAAAAAATAACATTCATTTATAGAGGATACACTGGTATTTGTTGTCAATAAAAGTAAAACTAGGAATAGATTTAATTTTATCTTAGTAGTAAACAAGTCACATTTTATAGAATGAAGAGTTTGCTCTGATTATCATTCATTTAATTTATACAAAATTTTATATCTTTATGTAAGTTCACCAAAACTATCAGCAGCGTTGACTATACGAGAAGCAGTTTGGATATATAAACCAAATTAATAATCGAATAAAATCAAAACCACCAGTCTACAAACGAATACACTTTTCAAAATTGCCAGTAATTGGAGAACGCGTGCTTTGATAAGAGGTGGAAAGTCGCGCACCACCAGCACCAGGGATGCAACGCGCACGACGCGACGAGATTATGACATTTTCGCTGTCAAGTAAAGTTACAGCTGTCTCGTCTGCTGGCCGCGATCCTGAGCCTGCCCTTGTAATTTATTGAAATTTGTAGTTTTGGCAATGTTTTCCACCACCACACACTCCGTGGTAAGTGCTGCCCGATGGCAATCATTCATCCGCCCACCTGACTGCTCCATTTCTTCAACCCAACACTTGGAATCGGGGAACTGCGTGTGATGTGACAGCCCTACCTGTACCTAGGCAACTTTAGCAGAAAGCCGCACTACTACTCCGTTAATCGAACCAAGCTGCACGGAGGCGCGGGAGCTGCCCGGTTGCCCAAGTCCACGTCCACGTCCAGCCGGAGTCATGACCTAGTGCTCGACCTGCGGAACCTGCTGAGCCGTTCGAGCGCCAGCATACAGGGCATGGTGGAGAGGGCGGCTCGACTGAATGGCATTCTCGACCGGCGGCTGGTCGATGATATGCTGGCCAAGGTGACGAGCATTCTGCCCTCCATGCGTGACGTCCGAATCACGTTGGAGGAGCCGGCCACACAGATCGGTCGTGGCCAGCTGCAAAATTATCAGTTCGAAGTTTCGCTAACCGGTGCAGCGGGTGCCCTGCCCACAGGCGCCAATGTGTACGTATTCCAAATTACTTTTTGGAGACTCTGGTTAATCCTGGTTAATGTTTTCAGCAAGGTGATTCCAACTATTACGCCAGGTCTTCTTCGTCCGCTCTTCTCACAACAACAGCTGTAAGTATACGGAACGAATCTACGAACTATATCTAAAGTGTAGCCCTTTATAGAAAGCAGATACGTGGCTTTAAGACGGATCGTTCCATTGAGGCGGAACAAAAGCGCAATCCCACAATGACCTCCCGACTAAAGAATGCTCTGGCCAACTCGCCCCAGCGTCTGGATGGGGACACACCCCTTCAGGCTGAAAAGCTGAGACGGCTGCTGGCCAAATCCGAAGAGAACGGATTTAATAAAGGCGTAGGACGACAGGGTCTCTCAATTGTTAGCCGTACTAATGTTTTGTATTCTAGGAGAGCCTGAAGATTGCCTTTGCCGAGGGCTACTTGGCCGCCGCCAACTCGGAGGACTCTCCAAAATCAGGGAAAACTATGAAATATCTGAAGGTACGAGTTTAAATTCATTCAAAGTGTATCGTGATTACTTTGAAATCCACAGAAGGCCATTGTCTTCTTTAGTGTTAAAAATAAATTCTAGTAATTGTCACGCAGACTTTGCAGACTATCGTCGTAATCGTCGTGTTTTTGGGAATTTTCCTGAGCTTCTTTACAACCTCCAACGGATCCGTATTTCGGTGAGCCTCCACGTCATTAGTTTTGCTTAACCCATCTGATATGCCTTTCTTTCAGCAGCATACAACTGGGCAACCAGGTCGAGGTGGACCCGGAGGAGATCAACGTCACTTTTGAGGATGTCAAGGGTTGCGACGAAGCCAAGCAGGAGCTCAAGGAGGTCGTTGAATTCCTGAAGAGTCCCGAAAAGTTCTCGAACTTGGGCGGAAAGCTTCCAAAGGGAGTGCTCCTGGTGGGACCGCCGGGTACTGGCAAAACACTGCTGGCCCGTGCCGTCGCCGGTGAAGCCAAGGTTCCTTTCTTCCATGCTGCCGGACCAGAGTTCGATGAGGTGCTCGTGGGCCAAGGAGCCAGGCGAGTGCGGGATCTGTTCAGTAAGTGAATTTCAATTACCCAAAGTGCTCTACTAAACAAGAACATCATCTTGCAGAGGCAGCAAAGGCCCGTGCCCCTTGTGTGATCTTCATCGACGAAATCGACTCGGTGGGCGCCAAGCGAACCAACTCTGTGCTGCATCCTTACGCCAATCAGACCATCAATCAGCTGCTCTCCGAGATGGATGGCTTCCATCAGAACGCTGGCGTCATTGTTTTGGGAGCCACCAATCGTCGCGACGATTTGGATCAGGCTCTGCTGCGTCCCGGTCGATTTGATGTAGAAGTCATGGTGTCGACGCCCGATTTCACTGGGCGTAAGGAGATATTGTCTTTGTATCTGACGAAGATTTTGCACGATGAAATTGACTTGGACATGCTGGCGCGCGGCACCTCTGGTTTTACAGGAGCGGATCTGGAAAACATGATCAACCAAGCGGCGTTAAGGTAAGAAATAAATTGTGTGGATTTATTCAATCACAATTCTTAAGAGCGGTACTAATAATTCTAACATTTTGGCAGAGCTGCCATCGATGGAGCCGAAACGGTCAGCATGAAGCATTTGGAAACGGCACGAGACAAAGTACTTATGGGACCCGAGCGCAAGGCTCGTCTGCCGGACGAGGAGGCCAACACCATAACCGCTTACCACGAGGGCGGCCATGCGATTGTGGCCTTCTACACCAAGGAGTCGCATCCGCTGCACAAGGTGACCATCATGCCCCGCGGACCCTCCCTTGGACACACCGCCTACATACCGGAGAAGGAGCGTTACCATGTCACAAAGGCGCAGCTGCTGGCCATGATGGACACCATGATGGGCGGTCGTGCTGCTGAGGAACTGGTCTTCGGCACGGACAAGATTACGTCGGGAGCCAGCAGTGATCTCAAGCAGGCAACCTCGATCGCCACGCATATGGTCAGGGACTGGGGCATGTCCGACAAGGTCGGTCTTCGCACCATCGAGGCATCAAAGGGTCTGGGCACCGGCGACACCCTTGGCCCCAACACCATTGAAGCCGTGGACGCGGAGATCAAGCGCATCCTCAGCGACAGTTACGAGCGGGCGAAGGCTATCCTGCGAAAACACACCAGGGAGCACAAAGCGCTTGCGGAGGCGCTTCTCAAGTACGAGACTCTTGACGCCGACGACATCAAGGCAATACTGAATGAAAGTCAGACGTAGTTCCCCCATCGGTAAGGTTTGATGGTGTTCAAGGATCCAATTGGAAGGCCGGGTTGGTCTGCCGCCGGACATTCAGCTGAACTGCTAAATATTTTTAGTTACAATATACATATATAAAAACCGGAGAAAAAACCAAGCAAGAGCGAGACGCAGACGGGCAGTTAAGAAATAAAATGTTACACATATTCAGTTATGTTTTCCATCATTCACGTTAGAATTAAATATTAGTTTGAGTAATAAATTAATTTGAAGTGGAATCCAAATATTGTTTGCGCGCCCATATCGATGTGACCAGACTACTGCAACCACAAATAGAGACAATTTTCTAGAACTTAAATCATATATTTTCAACAGTAAAGAAATTAATAACAAATATAGTTTGGATCTAATTTTTTTGTGGAATCCATTCCCTGCTCATCCATGTTAGTATTTTCCAATGTATATTTGACGTTTGCGGTATATTTGAACGTCTGCGTTGTGGTCACACTTTCTAGCTGTCGAATTTCCAATTCATGTTTTATTTTTTGCCGAATAAATTGAGATAATATTCTGAAAAAATGTGCGACTACAAGGTCTCGGAGCGGGCGTACGCCAAGTTGATATTCCACGCGGCCAAGTATCCACACCAGGCAGTCAACGGACTGTTGCTGGCCGAGAAGACCTCGAAGGGCTCTCTGGTGGAAATCGTGGATGCGATTCCACTTTTCCACCAGTGCCTGTATGTCACCCCTATGGCGGAGGTGGCCCTCATGCTGGTAATTGCCCTTCCTAAACTCACTCCACGAGGGGCTCGGTGAATTCTAATCCGGACAGTAATCTGGTGCGCCCAATCATGGAACTAACATGGCTTCAATTTGTATCTAGATCCTCGCACCCTAGTTAAACACTCCGCTATCCAAAAGATATACAACAATTATAATCTATTGCGGCTGCATAGTTATCCAATATTGTGCCTAGAACGGAAATGTTTATGTTCCAAGCGATCTTTATTCAGTTAAATGTACCTTGTACCCCACGATGGTATGTTAATATTAGCATATCAAATTCAAGAACTAGTGTCACTCCACTTTTACCCTGTTAGAAGTTTATGAGGCAGATTAAACCAGCAGTCTTAAAGCATTGAAGCTGTGAAGCATGAATTAAGTTAAATAGCCGATAAGGTTTTACTAGTTAGTACCATTATTATATTAACAAAATTTATAAAATAGGGTTTATAATGGCATGCCTGCGAAAATAACGATAATAATACCGTACCCTAAACATTCAGATCGATGCCCACGCCGAACGGGAGGGATTGGTAATCGCCGGCTACTACGCAGCGCCGGAGAACTTCTACGACAACCAGGTCGACAAGACCCCAGCCGCCAAGATAGCGGACAAGATCCAGGAGAACTTCAAGAACGCCTGCTTTGTGGTGGTGGACAACAAGCTGATGACGCTGCAGCACGACCGAGCCGCCATCCAGGTATTCAACTGCCCCGGAGACTCCGGAGCAAGGTGGTCAAAGGCCAAGTTTACGCTCTCACAGGCGTCCGACACATTGGAAGGCGTGTCGCTGCTGCTGAAGCGCGGAGCCATGCGGGATTTGGTTGACTTCGACAACCATCTAGATAATCCGGACAAAAACTGGACCAACGACTTCCTGAATCAGCCGCTCAACGATCTGCAGAAACTGTACTAGTCGACCGTTTGAAACGTACGTTTGTTTTAGTTTAGCAAAATCGCATTTGAGGGAACATGCCGGAATTTCAACCTTGCAATTTAATTTATTGTAATTACATTTGGATTTCAGTAATCTTTAGAATAATGCATATAAGTTAAATAACATTCAACTAATTAATAAATAATCAATTCTTTCATCATGTTTGAGTCGCAAGTTGTCTGCAGTCCGAGTCCGTCTGTTGGTGCACGTATTGTAATATCCTTTGTAAGTCCGGTCCGGTCCGGTTCTGTTCTGTTTATTGTGTTGAGTAAACCTAAGCGCGTTACAATTATCGTTAATAAATACAGATGAATAATATGTATATAATTTTGCTCTTGGTTTGTCTGGCTTGTAAATTGAAATATTTTACAATAATATTGTAATATCGCGATTGCTGATTATACATAGGTATACATAATACGTACTTATGTGGATATATCGGAGATCGAAAGTATCGCAAAAACGTTTATTTATATAATTTCAGTGTATTGTATATTTCCATATTATCTGATCGAACGCATAACGAACTCTTTACACCGTACACTAAACGTATAGGGGCCGGGACAACGAATCACTGATCACGGATCTCTGATCACCAACGGGATGCCATCCTGAGCACCTTACTCGTATTTGATTTGCCAGTTATATGCTATATGCTTCGGTAGTTCTGTGTATGAGGAGTACGCTTTGGGTTTGTATATAATATCTTTTGCTGGATTGAGTTATGTTTCTGTTGGTTATTTTTCACCCAGTGTCCGCTGGAAGGGATGAGCAGGTGTGGTTGTGGCTGTGGTCGTGGGCATGACATGGGGGAGTCTGTTCTACGTTGGGCGCCTTTTGATTATATCCTAGCTATACAAGAGCGCCTGAACACGCAAGCATAATCAGTATGTAAGAGTATGAGGCATACTTCGCTCGGACTCTTTCTCAGTCCACATCGTGATATATCTGGGTTGGTGTGTCTTGTGTTCCGTCACCACATGCTATGTTAGTTGATCTATAAGAATGCAATAGAGAAGTCATGTATCAGTGGGATGCTGTGAGGGAATGGCGAGGGAAGAACACCCAAACGAAAGATGCACTGCAATTTGGAAAACTCTAGTAGTGTACGATTCTATATGGACGTGTGCGAGTCTAACTCTGTGTGATGGGCATGGAGCTGTCTAGGTGGAGGTGTCGTGGGTGCAGCGGTACGGGACGTATCTGTGTGTGCTGGGGATCGCGTCTAGAGTCGGTCTCCTCTGATATTTACCATTCCCGCGGACAGAGAGTTGATGGCCTCTTCCACCGTCGGCTTGTGTCGATCGATTTTAGATGAGTTTATGGGCGAGAAGTTGTCTACGATTGCAAGCGTGAACGAATACACATATACAGATAGATATAGAAACACAAAAAGCGATTTCAAAGCAAATCTCAAGTGCCAATTACCGAGATCACCACTCGAACTGGAGTCCGTAAAACTTGGTGTGCCCTCTGTCCATGTGGGAGTGGAGCCCTCACCTGAAGCGGGCGGGGTCCAGGCCAATCCGCCGCGGGATCCATACTGGCTGCTCGACGAGGTGTCCACCGCCAGTAATGTATCCAGATGTACTTCCGATACGCTGGTTAAACAATAAATCAATTTGTTACAAATGGGTATTTCCACTCGACGGCGGGATAGCTTAGATGTGGCTAAGAAACAGAAGCATTACTACCTCACAATGTCCTCCTTGTAGGAGCCTCGATAGGCGGGTCCAATGTTCATCTTGCGATCCAGATAGTAGGACTGCTGGTGCTGCTGCGACTGCTGGTGATGGTGGTGATGATGATGCGACCGGCGCCCTATCGACGAGCTGCTGTTCTTGTTCGAGCTGTCCTCGGAGATGTCGTCAAAGGCGGGGGGAGGAGTCGAGCTGCATGAGGGCGTTGTGCCTAGCAATACAATGAGCAGAGCAAAATATACAACGGAATGAGTGGCAGAAGTAGACAGTAGTAGTAGATAGTAGGTAGCTGGGTAATGGTGTAGTGTGGCTGGGTAAGCGAGGTGCAAGCGAGTAGCTAATCCCGTCCCTGTCCGCGTCCAGTCGATCCCTGAGTGCCGTCGCTCTCGGGTATCGTGGAGGGCGCTGCCTTTGGTGCTCGTCTCTTGCCCCGTCTGATCTGCTGTCCAGGAGGACTCCTCGCAGGCTCTACGACCGGCTCGGGAAGAGTCAGCTTGGGTAGCGGTCTTCTAGGGCGCTGTGTCGCCTCCAGTTCCCGTTTAACCTCCAGAAAAGCACTGACCGACTGCAGCAGATTATCCTCCTCCGGCTGGTTCTCGCAATCCTCGCCACCGAGTGCCAAATCGACGTAGTGAAAGTAGCGCTTCCGCCTCTGATGTCGCTGCAGCTTCTCTTGAATCCCTCGCCTAGGAGAATGCTGGCTGTGAATACTGCCCGATGATCGGGAACGTCCCGTACGATAGCTCTCCGCTCTGATCGGCGGAAAGCTGCGAACTATGGAGCCCACCGATGACCGATCACTGCGCGCCACAAAGCTGTTCTTGCGCTGGAAGATGTCGACGTGGTTGAGAAGCCGTGGCTGCTGGCGCCGGAAGCTACTCTCTGATCGAGCCGTGGAGTAGGCGGAGTGGAGGGAATCCCGACGCCGCAGCGAAGAACTTCTCAGTAGAGTAACCGTTGGGTCTGCCAGAGGAGCAGGCGGAGCAGATGGACCATATGGACCACTGTTCGGAGCATCGAAGAGATCATGCAGCTCCAACCAATCCTGGACATTGCTAGGCGAACGGCGATCCCCGAATCGCGGAATGCCCTCGTTCGCTGGGACCTGAAGGGTGTGGGTATGTGCTGGTGCCGGGTTGGGATTAGAGGTGTGCGGTTCTGTACCTGGTGTCGTCCGATCCTGGGCATCCTTGCGCCGTGGCGAGCCGCGTGGCGGTACTGGCGGTGGCACTCGTGTCTTGAGATTACTGGCCGCCGGAGTACGCTGCTTGACGGGCGGTGGTGCCCGTTCGCTGGCGCCACTGGTGGTTGCTGGACCTAGGGCAGTTGCTCCTCTTTCGGCTCCACCTGCCGCTCCCGCTGCCGTGGGCTCTGTGGTGGGCGGCTTGGCTGGCTGGTGAATCTTGCCACTGCTGTGCGAGTGCGAGGCGTGAACCGCTGAGGAAATTAAAATAGTATATAGTATAGCTTAATTTGTAGGGTGATTAACTTACGCCTGGAAGCCACCTCGTTGTCGCTGTCAATGGAACGCTGAATGGCCTTGGAAAGGCTTTTTCTCTTAGAAGGCGAATGCTTAAGCGCTGCAAAAATTATGGAAATGGGGTAATTAATTGCGGAACACATAAATTTGTTTCGATCGAAAGAAAAAGTTTAAAAAGCATAGCACTTCCAAAGCAACTATCCGAAGCCAGGATGCCAAGGATGCCAAGGATGCCAAGGATGCCGAGGATGCCAGGGATGTGAGGTCAACTAACGTGAGATTGAGAGGCATGCTTTGGCGTCCGTTTCGAAATCATATAAAACCAAGTGGTGAATACAAAACATCGTTAATAAACACTATAAAATACTCGATAAGAAAGGTGTAAGTAAAACTGAAGTGAGAGATAATCAAAAGTTAAAGGACATCGACCATTCGTTTGTTTACCTATGTAGCTGGTCACCAAGGTACGAAATTTTCTGTGATTCCCCTTGATCTCTGGGAGATCCACTATATGCGTACGTAAGTGTGGGTGATTGCATTCGAGACATAGCCATAAAAGAAAGCAGAGAACAGAGCGGTTGGTTGGTGGATATTGATTCGATGTAGAGATATGTAGGTATCTCTTCAAATCGGCGTCTACTCAGGCCAAGTGTACCATATTGCATTTTTGCTGCACATCGATCGATTAACCAAAATTAGCAAGCTACAAGTGTCTAAATGGTGTTCGGTGTGTTCGAATGTAAATGGTGTGAAAGTGTCTATGGCTAACTATCTACTCAAAAATGTCGGAAACCGGAACCGGAACTGAGTGCTTGCATAACTCGGCCAACTGCACACAAAAATGCCTTACAGTACGAGTACTTAGCCCGACTTCCACGACCGGTCCACTTACGGGAGGGTATCTTGCGGAACACGGTCTTGGCCATAAAGTTTTGGAATCTTTGAGCATAGAACGAGGGCCGGCAGACCGATACGGTTTCCTGCAAGAGTACATATCAGTGGCAAGTCCTTGCTAGAATCATCAGCCTTACCCCATCGTGTATGATGCTTTTGAATGTGTGCTCCAGCTTCTTCTTCAGCCTGTAGGATTGCAGGATGTCGATAATGCCGATGTAGAGCAGCAGGCGCTCGCCCTTTTCACTTCTTGCTGGAATGCCACCAGGTCTGGAATTGGGTTAGGTCGTCGCATGTAAGCTCGGAAATATATGGAACTGAAATGGAAGCACTCACGGCACATCCTCCTCGTCGTCGATGGGTTCACTCTCCGCCTGAATGCTCTCCATGGCCGTGGAGTGGGCAACCAGCCGCTGTCGATTCACTGACCTGTATGCCGCACTGGGTTAGATCTTTAGATTGCCAGAAGGCTTTTCAGCAAGCTGAGATACTCACTTATTCCTGCTGATGCCTGTTGCCGCATCGCCATCCAGGGGATCGTCTCCATCTACATCGGAGTCCTCGGCCAGCGGAGCCCTGAGCGGTTTTCTCTGCTCACTCTGCTTCTCCTTTAGCGCCACGTCCAGATTGTGGACGCCGAGGAGCAGGGAGTAGTCCATGATCTTAAAGGACTCCAGCACCGTGCAGTCGCGTTGAATGGTCTTGATCAGCGCGGCGTAGGTCTCGGCCTCCAGGAATATGCCGTTGGGATGCTGCTCCATGAAGTCGAGGTCCTTGTACGTGGGCGACTTCTTGGCACGCTCCGCCTTGTTGGCCTTGCGCTTGAACGTGGAGCCCTTGAGGTCGTACTTGAGGTGCATCTTTACGGACGAGGGCAGCAGATTGTTCATGACCACCAGGCGAATATTTTTGGCATTGCTCGTCTGCAGGCAGTACAATCCGAAAAACTTTGGCAATAGCGTGCGCGGATTTTGATTTAGATTCATATAGTAACTGAAATGCACATAACACTTTTTAAATAGGACTTCTGGCAAGGATTGTTTGGGTCACCCACCCAGGCAGTAGTTTCTGTAAGAATTCACCCTCCTTGTGTTGCACCGTCTTTATGATGAACTCGTCGTCGGTCGTCAGGTAGAATATAGAGCCGGAAGCACCAGGATTGGACAGTTCCCGCAGCGGGGACGTGCACATGGACATCTGGAAGTATGGACCATCAGTATCTTCCGACTTGTAACGGTCGCCCACTCACCATAAAATCATCTGGCTGGATGCCAAACAGATCCCGAAAGTAGCGAAACGCTATGGGCGCGTAGATCTTGTATCTGAACTCGCTGTAGTGGTGGGCAGGTGTAAGGCTAGAACCCTCTGGTGGAAAGGTGATGCTCTCGATTTCCCAGAAGTCCATCATAAGTAGATCACGCTTGGGCTTCGAGGCCAGACTGCCGACCTGCGAAGGATATTTCAATATATTTCAAAGTAGCTGGGAAAGCCAAGATATAATTATGATTTGTTTGCATTTGTTGGATTAAGCACTTGTAATCCCGCCCTGAAATAGTGCTAGTGAAACATGTATCCCCAAGTTCTTAAGGCTATGAATGTTTCTTACAGTGTGCTGGATTCCCAGTTGGATGGAGCCCATGATCTGCGACGTCTGGATCTTTTTGTACGTAATCTCGCCGCCCTCACCGACGCGTCTGTGGCCAATCTTGCGCTCCTTGTCCGCCTTGCTGGACGCTCGGTTCGGTCGGTTGCCCAGCTGGACGGATGAATGGTTGGTTAGTTGGTTGGTTGGTAGGGAAAGTAATTGACCCGATTAGTTTGGATGGGAGTGACCTCGAGGCCAAGGCGGATGTACTTACGTCGGGCGATGAGTTTCCCACATGGTCGGTGGAGGCTAAAGAAAGACGGACAGAGTTCATTATTAGGAGTCATGTTTAATTCAGGCCATAACGCAGTCGCCTGGTCAATCACCGCAACTTGAACTTGGACTGGACACTCTCCCTCCAGTCGCGTGTGACTTTCTTTTGTTATCAATCCCAAAATATAAATAGGAGCCGATGGAAGTCCGTCTGACAAGTGCGGGGGTGGATTCACACTCACGCTTCTTCCCTTCGCGCGAGACACATGCGCCAGGGGCATTTCCATTCGACAGTCATTGATTTTTTTCACGCTGCGAAAGGTGACGGGGTCTGTGGATAATAGTTACCATTGCTGGGCTCGGCCAGTTTGGCCTGTGACGCCGAGGAGCTGTCCATGTCGATGGTGTTGATGGTGTCGCCATCGCCGGAGGCCATCGTGCAGCTCCTACTCTGCTATCCTATTCTCTTCTCTGCACTCTTCCCAGGACTAGGACATGCTGGCTGGCTGGGATTGTGGACTTGGACTATTCGAGGGCTGCTTTCACGTTTTCCGATCCTCGGCGATTATCCAATCGAGTGGGGTAACTGGGTGGCAGGAACCTGGCGCTGGCGTCAACGTTTCTCCTGTCTACGGTGATGGTGATGTTGATGGCTCCTCTGCCACTGCTGTCATTTTCACTGCATACTCATAGGCACACTGGAAGGCTGGAAGGTCGGCAGGGCTGGAAAGGTGTGCGCAGGAACAGGCGCAGGGTTGCATTCACAGTCAGACGGTAAAGCGGAGCATCCGCACTGTTGTAAAATCCGCAAATAGCAATGTTTATAAAGCATATTTGCCTTTGACTAGTGGCCAAAATAATAATAATTTACGTTAACAAATATACTGTGTGATTTGTAACTCCCACATGATTAAAACGATATTTTAAAAGTAAAGTTTTTTTGAACCAATCCATAGATGTCATAAACAAAAGTAATTGTGCTTTAATTAGTCCTGCGGAGACTTTTTTTTATTATATTACTTGAGTCCAAGGTCTACAGTGTAATTTTACAATAAAAATACAATTTAAAATTTGTTTAGTTTTTTAGCAAAGAAAAACGACGACGAAGGCGGTTGGTTTAATGCACTTTTAATGTTTCTTTTCGTATTTTTTATTAGCGTTTCTGTACTCAATTAGACCTATACATCGTATATAACTATCATATATATTTTATTTATGTGGTAAATATATGAATACAAGAATTTCTTGTTATGCTTTACTGTTGTCCTTTTTGTCTTTATGGGTTCGTTTGCTTACGCATTGTGGTGTTTGTTTTTGTTTTGTGTTTCGTTATCCTTACAAATACATGCATGTACAAAATAAGCGCATTTTTTAAAAATACCGCAAAAAATTACGTTTATCCGTTAAAAGTCTATTAAAAATTAAGGAGTATCAAAGTTCCTAGTCCAAACATAAAAACGAATGTAGCCTACATAAAAAGGACACTACCAAACTAACTGCTTAGAGCTAAGGATGCGATGGACATGACTACGGCGACCGTTGTCCACTTGCGTTGTATAGTTGAGGCCTTATCTGTAAAGAAGAAAATATTATAATGATAACTTTAAAACTACGTTTTCTATGATTTTCGAGATGGACGGAGAAACGGACATATGTAAATAATTTCAAACATATCTAGCTCACTACTTTGATGCTATTGATGCATGAATGAATAACTTGTCCTTAGAAGCAAAGTGTTATCTAGGCTTACCTGTACTTACCATAGAAAATAGTCTCCCGGCGTTTGGTGTAGTTGGTGCCAACTAGGATGAACGCACAGGTGATCGGGGTGGGGGACTCGAGTTGATCTCTAGGAATGCGGGTGCGAACGGTCATGCTGTAGAGGCCACTGGGGTCCTGGTCCAACTGCGTCAGCACCGAGTCCAGTATGTGGGTGTCAAACCTGCGGAGGGAACGATTAGTTCCGTGCGCTATTCGATTTCAACGGCCCCAATGGCCGTTGACAGTGGATCCTCTTACATGACAGACAGCATGGGTTGCGGGAAGACGTGCTGGACCGCACACATGATGTCCACGTCCATACGCGAGCCGCTCATCCGCGCTTCCAGCATGAAATCCGATTCAGGAACTGTCGCAATCGGAGCGGATTGGACGAAGGGAGTGTGGTGGAGCCGGCAGACAGTAGCCAAAAGACAAAAAGTCGTGAGAATTAATCAAGTGTCAAACTAAACAACGAAACAAAACAATACCAAGCAAAACAGTGTCCCAAAGAAAAGCACAAAACAGCACAAACAAGCCGTGGTTCCGGACACCGCAGAGACTGCCACATGACACGCATGCAAATATGAAAGCGAATCACACGTGCCACACAGACGGCGCCCAGCACCTGCACTGGCAAAAAAAACTACTGACCCTAGCATTTATGAGGGGACCTCGATTGGGCACGCCCTGACTAAGCCAATTACAGGTGTCCTACAGCACTGAAAACAAACTCAGATACTAACTAAAATTAATATATTCAAACCACATTTATGGGTATAGGCAATACTCTAGCTAGCAAGTTGCTTTAAAACAAAATAGAAGGTAATATTAAATGGTCTTCAACATATCTAAAAATATAATAGAATATATCCAATGCGTTGAAATTTTAAATTAGAATGGCTCAGGCACAAGATGATATTCGAGAGAATGAATGCAAATAGTGGGGCCGAATAAAGGCCAGCGCATTAGAGTAAGGCTTTCTCGGCTTTTGTTAATGGCTTTAAAGTACATAAATCATAATTTTTGTCTCCCTGTGTAAACACCGACCCGAGAACACCTATGCAAACACCCTGGTGGCGGGGGCCAAGTCAAGATGGGGGCGGGTGACGGGCAAGTGGGCAGGTTACCCGGCAGAACCAGAGGCAGAACCACCACCTTAGACCTTTCGACCCCCACCACCACCTGCAAAATCCCCTTCCCAACCTGCTACCCATTCCCATTCCCATCGCCACCGCACATCTTTCACCGCCGATCCTTTTTCTTTGCGCTGTGGTCGTGACACCCACCGATTATTTGCAGGCGGGCACTCCGCTTATCCGTGGACTCGAAGGTCTGCACCGCACAGGTGTACTCCCCCGTCATGTTCCAGTCGGGATTCTTTATCGATATAACACCGGGACTGCCCTCCATAGTGAATATTTTGGTGTCTATCTTCGACTTCATGAAGCCCTACAGGCGCAAGAACAAGAACAAATCGAAGACAAAGACAGGGTTCGATTAATCTTAATTAATTCGGTGCGACCAAAGACCCCGAGTGACTCACCATGGCGAACCCCTTGACCGATGGTATCCACTGGTAGATGGAGTGGTTGTTGAACAGCCACTTGAGGACGAATCCCTGCTCCCGCGGCCCGATCTCCACCTCGCAGTCGAGCACCAGAGGATCGGGTTCGTGGTCCCGGAACAGCGTGTAGGTGCGTGGCACCCGCAGGTTGGTGATGCGCACCGAGTGGGTGACTGAGCGGCATGGAGGCGGAGTAGGAGGATTACAGGATTAGTTTGGAGGAACCCGAAAAAGATGTATGCGGGAACTGCTCACCCGAGAGTAACGCGAGCACGGCCAGCAGCGTGGCGCGTAGCCCTCGTCCTCGCCAGCCCGCCATGACGGCCGACTAGTTTGCCCCTGCGTCGCTGGGCACTCCAGATCCTGTCGCTCGTGATCCTCCCGTTCCGCGAGGACGCGCCGTCGTTGTGCGTGGCAGTGAATACTTCTGTGGTGGTTGGACGTTTCTACTTATCGTGGTGTTGTCTGTTTTCGGCTTGCGCTTTTATGTGGATACATGGGGGCCTTTGGTTGCACTCATTATCACCAATCTCATCACAGCAGCGGAATGGCAGGGGGATGCTTTTTTCTGGGGATACGGGCACTGACTGGCACAAACTTTTCTCGGCCCAACGAGCTCAGCACCGCGGACGCAGCAGCTCCTCGCAGGACATCTCCCACTGCAAGTCGCAACTATGGCAATCTCCTTTTATGGCCCGGGCCATTTAAAGTTTTGCCCACACAGGACAGGACACTTTTTGTTAGCGAAAAATCGACTTTTTGCAGCCCACATACACGAACATCTACGGCTGCGATAGTGTGTGCGTGCGGAATGGAGTCCGCGGGGGCGAACTGTGCCAAAAGTGGAGTTCGTACTCTCGGCGTAGCGCGTGAGTTCTGCTGGCGGATACCAATAGTTGGTGTTGGTATCTTCGGCGGCACACTGTTGTCCCGCTGCCAGGCGCAGCTTTTCATGTTTTAACACTGGAAGCCAACGGGACGCTCGTGGGAGAGCGAAGCTTTCGTTTGGTAGCGCCGAACTCCACGGCGTTCTATGGTGGCACAACTGCGTCCTGCGCCAAATCAGCTGAGCGATGGTCACTGCGCAGGCGCTAAAGCTGAACTGATTTCCAGGCAGGGGTGCCACACCTGGACAGGTTTGCTGGGCGGTAAATTCAAATAACTCGGGGTGTTTTATTGAAAACAAAAGGTAACAAAAAGTCAAAAAGGGTTCCCTTTAAGGATATTATTACAAGGAAGCGAGTGGCCACATCTACATTAACACTCCTCTATTATAATTATAAAAATAATACAATATTACAGGTATCAATAGGATTAAAAATTAATATTTAGTTAACACGTATTTCCGTACCTACCAGTCAAACATGTATGCCTTATACGTGTAAACTATTATTATGTTGTTGTTTATTCAATTTTCAATAACATCAGCAAAATTCTTATTCTAATTTATAGTTAATAGTGTTCCTCTTGCTTGGATGTGTTACAGTTACACGCACACGCACACACATACACATGATTAGTACTTGCATGGTAGATATAGGTCTAGAACCTGGAATCCCGAGTCCAGACTCCAAGAATTCGCGTTAAAAGTATGCTATAGACGTGCGATGCTTCAGATTTACATAGATATTACGCGCAGATATATGTATAGTACGTAAGTGGACTGGCAACAATAGCGTTGACTTCGAGCACTCGTGTGCTGGCTCCTACATCCTACGGATACATCTACTGATCACTACTTGCTGCTCGGATTGGATTCCTGGGGGGTGCTGGTGGTGTTGTTAGTGGAGTGTTAAAACGTGCTTAGATCGAAACTGAAATCACCGTTCAATGGACTGTACACAAGCCAATTGGTTAACGCGAGTGGGAATCCCGCCTAGTCGCTGGCCTCCTCCTGGCTGCCACCGCGATGCAGGTGATGGCCAATCAGCGTCTCGATGCGGAAATCCTTGGCGCTGCTCTGTTTGCTGGTCCGCAGGACCAGGGGCTCGCTATCGAAGCGTCTCCTTGGACTGGAGTCGGACGCCTCCGCAGAAGCCTCAAAGATCAGCGCATCCGGCGGCGCGTCCAGGCGATTTGTACAGGCGCTGTCCACCGAGTCCGAGATATGTGAGTCCTCCTGCTCATTGCCGCTCTCCACGTCGATCTTGTCCTCGCAGGAGTCGTCATCTCCCTCGGCTTCCGCATCGGCCTCTGTGTCCGCATCGTCGTTATACACATTGAGATCCATGTAACCACCGCCGGCGGACAGTCGTTCTGCGTAATCCCTGTGGCCGGGAATGCCCGCAGCACTGGCCACAGTCGCCACATCAAAGGCGTAGGGGCTTTTGTACTTGGAGCCACGACTGCTCTCGGATCCCCCGCCTACTCCTCCTCCGGAGCCACTGCTGTGGGGTAGTGCATCCTGGGCATCCGCTCCTCGAGCACGATTCATGAAGGGCAGCCGGTCGAACTTGTCCCCCGACTGACTTCCCTGGTAGAAGGATGCCTCGGCATTCGCAAAGAAGTTGAACTTCTTGTCCGCTCGCAGCGCTGAGTCAAAGACATCCGCCGGATTGTGAACCACGTCGAAGTCCCTGCTCCCATTGAAGTTGGGCACATTAAAGTGCACTGGCACGAGGGGCACAGGCTTGCGGATCCAAAATGGAGACAGCGTGCCAAAGACCGCCGGAAATGAAAAGCGTTGCATGGTGGGAGCCCGTTTGTAGCGCTTCCGCCGGCGCAGGAAACTGCCGTTGTCGAACATGTCCTCAGCCAGCGGGTCCAGCGTCCAGAAGTTGCCCTTTCCGGGATTTCCCGGTTCGCGGGGCACCTTTATGAAGCAGTCGTTCAGGCTGAGATTGTGCCGGATGGAGTTCTGCCAGGCGGGGAATTTGTCCTTGTAGTATGGAAAGCTACAAGTAAATTGCAAAGTAAATTAACATTATTTTTCGAGGAGTTTTTTTGAAGAATTTGTAAGTTTGTTTAGATCACTTATATTGCAATCACTTAATAAAATATAACATTTTATAATTTCTATTATTTGAAATTTGGTAAAAGCACTGAATGTCTCTTCTTTTCTATGTTTTCAATTTAAATTTAAATTTTAAATTAAATCAGAATACTACAATCGTCTTTACAAACTACTCATTTCATGCTCCTTTTTTTCTGATGCTTACATAACTTTTTTTAACTTGTAAAAAGTCTAACTATTAAATCTCCATTCAAGAATATTAACTTTCTGGTAACATATTGAAGCCTAATAGAAACACTTACCGCGACATGATGAAATCGCAGATCCCGCTGAGCGTGAGCTTCTTGTGCGGCGACTGGAGAATGGCCATAGTGATTAGGGCTATGTAGGAGTATGGCGGCTTTACCAGGGGACCACCCGAGGATCCCGAGCCGTCTCCGTTGCCGCCGGCGGCACCACTTCCGCCCATGGACGACGGCTCGATGTCGCTGTCGTCGCAGCCCATAGACATGGCATCTGCGGCGGCAGCCCGCGAGGAGGCACTGCATCCGATACCGTTGCCGCCGGAGGAGCCGCCTCTGGAACTTTTGATGAGCGGCGGCGAGAGGGAGACGCTGTCGTGCAGAGTGTGCATGGGATCCGTGCTGGTGTGCATGTCTTAGCGGGTATACACTGTAGTCTATTTGAGTCCGCGAATCGAACTCACTTAATTTAGAGGACGCAACACTGTTATTTAACTATTTTGCTCAGGAACTGTGTTCGTTTTGCCGTTTTACTTGCTTCACTTGGCATTTGCATATGCTTTTCGATTCAACTTGGAATTTGATATTTTCTTTTTTGTTTCCGCTTCCGTTAACCGTTCGCTGTCACCGTCGTTTCCGGTTTAGCTGCCAGAGTAAACTGTACATATGGCCAGCAGTGGTGTGGAAAGTTGGCTAGCGCCTAGTCCGTCGTCGTGTCCGTTGAAGGCGGAATCCGCTGGCCAAATGTTAACTGAATCGCAACGAAAACGAAAATCTTCTCGCCCAAAATGTTTTTCTACATAACTCAAACATTTATTTATGAAAAACCGCTGCCATTGCCGCTGCCGCTGACGTTTCCCTGAGCTTTTGTGTCGCCGTTGCTGTGTTTTCGTATCTCGAATAACTGTGATTCTACTGCCGACGTCGCCGTCGGCGCGGGCAGAGCATCCTGACGGCATCCTGGCAGCATCCTGGCTGCGTCCCGACAGCATCGCAGCAGTGGGAGAGAGAGCAAGAGAGCCCGGCCTGACCTCTCTTTCTAGCGGGGGATGGGTTGATATCCTGCGAACCAATCTATGCGAACTCGCTCGTGCCATCCCTCTCCCACTCGCTGCGAGTCCTTACAAAATGGTGGAGAGCCCTGGCTGTAAATGCGATATTTGTGTTTTCCTCTCTCCAAGCGGCGGCAAATTGGCAGCGACTACAGAAGCCAACGCACGCGGTGGTGCGGGGGGATAAACATTTTGCGCAAATTTAGATACCTTTGCCGCTTTGACGTCGTGGCTCTTAATAATGTTTCATTATGTCAGCCACATGGAGGCGCGTCCTTTTCCCCTGCGGCCCCCTCGCCTTGCCACCACCACTCTGCTCCTCTGCCCCAAATGTTATGCTTCAAATGTTGGCATTTTTATGTGCGAATGTTTTTCTAACCGTATGTCGACGTTTCTTGGTTTCTCTCGGGCTCGCAATCTCATTCCCAGCCCTCTGCTCCTATGCACAGAAAGAAAAAAGGCATAGAATCTAATATGTTATGTGTTTGATTAAAATTCCAAATTCCACAAATCATACTTAAGTTAAGTTTCTTTACAGTGAGATTACTATAATGGTATTTATTTTCATTGGATACCTTTTATTGGGTTTTTCGAAGAACGATTAAGTTAAATATATAATTGTACATGATTAATACATCTTAAAATCTAAAAATTCAATGAGCAGTTATGTCATTTTAGCAATGCAAGAAAATACCGAAATAAAATATAAAGTTACAACAATACAGTACGTATTATATAGAGAATATTGGGTTTCTTTCCGTATATTTTATTTGGGTGTGGAAGTGAGAGGGAATTGAAAGCGCCATTTTCGCCAACATCCTCTGAGCGCATTGGGGGCTACTAGAGTGAGAGAGAGAGCAGTAGAGTGGGTGGTGGGGAGGGGGCTGGACGTACATGTGTTTGCTGCATTTGTACTTGTATCCAAGTGAGTTTTGTACTATTTCTCTTTTTCATTTTCGCTGTTTTTGTTCTCCAGTTGTTAGACATTGTTGTTGTAGCCATTGTTGTTGTTCGGCATTCAGTGTTTGGAGCCTTCCCTTTTCAAATTAAACATTCAGTAGTCACTTTTATTTGTTGTACTTTGTTCAAATTAGTTTTCCAGTTTTGCGGAAGTTACCCACACACAGCCAAACACTCACTCACACACAGGCACACACACAGATGCATGGAAACAGACACAAATACAATAAGGGCCGCCATCTTCGCATTCAGGACAATATTGATGTCGCTTCTTTCACTCTTGGCATCGTTTTTGTTATTCTATTTTAGCTTTGCCACCCCCAAATCCCCATTTCCCAATTCCCCCCCCCCCACTTTTACCCATTGTTACACTTACGAATCAATGATTTTTTGGCTAGATTTTTAGGGGCGTGGCATCGGCCATCGGTATGTATCTTTATCCCGCTTAGTAGTGTTGGTATTATCAGGGGGCATAAATAGAAGGGTGTATATACTTACATGGGGTCTTTTCCGCTCTGCCTGCTCCACAATTTCGAGGCGGAAAATTTATTGAGGCTTTTCCTTGTCTTTTTATGAGCAAACAGAACATTTCATTGCAGCCAAATGAAATTGGTCGGACACAAAATGTAATCAAGTTTTTCGAAGCTCACGCTTAAAATGTTTCGGAACTTTATAAACAGGTAAATCAAGCAAAAACCTACCCAATTACTGGAAAATGCTAATTGAAAAGGAATATTTATTTCAAATATTTGAGTCTTTATTGCATGTATACACTCTAGTAACAACAATTGGTAGCAGATATGTGTAACTGTATCGGTAGAATGGTTAACAACAATATAGCTCACCATGCATAGAGGATAATCTATCTATAGCACACAGTGCTCCTCAAAAACTTTAGCCCACTTTATCCCCCGCGAGTTGCTTCTAGTATATCGAAAATATTTGCTCTTTCAATCCACTTTTCATTACTTATCCGCCTGCTCAATAGTTTCCATGGCAATTAAACGATTCCAACAAGGCACATCCGACCCCGCCTCCTGCAGCCACTATCCCGGGCCAATCCGTGGTCACAGCCGTATCCATGTTCCCTGTCAGACTACGGTTAATCGCCGCCTTAGCACGGCAGGAGTCCGGACGAAGGACGAAGGACTCGGGCGGCCAGTTGAGCGTAAGGATGCAGTGCATTAAAGCTTTTGCAGGGGAACAATTAACTTATGGCCAAACAATAACGCCGAGGAATGCACGCTGACAGGAACCAGCCACCAGGAGCACATCCTGCTCAGCCTCACCGTCAGCTCCATCTCCGGGCTATATATATCTACATGAATATCCTTCGTCCTCATCCCGCGCTGCAGCAACAGCGGCATGATCCAGCAATAATCCCTCTTTTGTCAGCAAATTTATTGCACACAAGCAAGCCGGCAAAGGATATGCCAAGCGGATGAAACGGAGCGCTCGGTGGGCAGGAGGGGGAAGGACTGCGGATACCGATTCGGGATTGGTCTCTCTCTGGCTTGGCTGAGCCCAGACTTTGACAATACAAATTTTTATTGCGAAATCTGCAAAAGGCAAATAAAAGATTTGACACTTGAATTGCTTTGACTGCAAGGATTCGGCAAGGACAATCGCCACTTTCGGCTCAAACAAAGGACACAGTTGCTAGCCACCATCGAGATGGTCCGCCTTCATTCTGCACTGGGAACAAAAAGAGGTTGTAAGAGATCTAATATGCCTTATTTGATATTCAAGTAAATCAAAATGGCAAATTATTAATTATTATTTTTATTTCGTTTATTAATATTATAATGCATTATCTGTATATATCGAAATTAGTATATATTTCAGCACCTGTATGACATTTCCAATAATTCCTAATTTAAGAAAGTGGTTATGTCCTTCGGCAAGTGTACATCTGACGAAGGGGATCCCCACTAATTTGCGCTTGAGATGGCGCATCCTGTCGCATCCTGCATCGGTGGACGGCTCCTGAGGGTCGGTGGCACCTGCTGGATCGCAAAGGCAAACAATTGAGGCCGCGTAAGAAGTTCGGAGACGGCGAGGGATGGCAGGTTTAATAGCTTCACTTCTTATGTGATTATTAAATCTTTGAAGTATCTGAGGCGCAGAAAACAAGTCAGGCTGGGCTCTGGTCGTGGGAGATACACATACAGGCACTTGAATACTTGAGTGACGCTCAATTTGATGGACAAGGACGTCGAGAATCAGCGGGCAAGCCACCCCAGGATTGCCCAGGACAATGGGAAAAATCACAGCAGGCAGCGAGCAAATTGCACAACTGCAGCCGCAAATTCTGTTTCGGGATCTCCGTTCTCCAACCTGCCAACAAGTGGCAAGCACAACAATGGATTCGATTTAACCATCCTCGCTGCCCCGCACCCGGATCGCAATCCTGCGGACGAGCTGGAATATTTCACGCTCGATTTATCCCGGTTTTTTTGTACCGGAGGGTTGGGACAAACAGCAAGTGCCACACACCAATGTTTCGTGGCTCATTTCATTCAGTTTTGTTCATTTGATGTGGATGATGATGACGATGATGATGGTGGTGGTGGCGGTGGTAGTGGTGGTGATGCCTGTGCCTAAGCCTCTTGTTTGGCGGCAATAAAAATCGAGCACCGTGTGCCTAAGCCTCCTCGGGAACCCAGTCCACTCCACTCCACTCCGCTCGGCAGAGGACGTCAATTTCTCAATTCATAAATAAAACCCAAAGCCCTTTCAATGTGTCAGCACAAGTGCGGAAATTACTGGGCGGGTGGAAAAGTGGGCATCGTGTGTTATTGTTGTTTATTTTCCGCTGGATCTGCTCGAGCCACCTATAACCGCAGCCAAAGGATTTCCCTGCTCTCCATTTTGAATGGCTTCGCATCCGCGAGGAACTCGACTGGGTACTTGGATCGCATTAAGTTGATTTATTATGCAGCGCAGAATTCAATTAAGTGGGATGATTGTCACTTGTCCGTATGCCACGAAAGCCAAACTCTCTGAATATGGGATTGGTTTCCCACTTTGGCTTTTGCTCTCTTAACTGTTGGGGCGTGGCAGCAATCTCCAGCAATTTGGACAGTTGGTAATAACCATTCAGAAGCCTTTCCCCCTTTCATCCTGGTCACGCACAAGCCGTGAAAGATAATCGTCTATTTGTTTTGGTTGCGAGGATTATGAAGTCAAAATGAGAAGGGATTTGCACAAATTGCTTGGGATGATTGAGCCTAGGACCCCATGTAGGCCAAATGAAATCGGCGTGGAAACTAAAACATCTGCTGCGGTTTTTTTTTGCTTTGAAAATATGTAGTTTTAAAATATGAAGTAAGGTGTTTTTTAGGTGGCTCCTCTTTCAAAGATACTTCTTTTTGTAAATATCTATTATAATAGTTACAGTGCGCAGGGGAAAAACCCCATCTCCTTCGCACCGTTTTCAATAAGTCCTGGATGCTGGAAATCTTTATTAGTTGCTCATCCGTAACCATGACAAACATCCGCAAAAGGGATAACAAATCACACCGAGCGACTCTTGAGCGAAACCAAATCAATCCGAAAAGTATCAAATGGTGAAAAGTTGCAAGTGGAAAACTGAAGGATGGTGCAAGACACGGCTGCTCGGTTGTTTTCGGGGGCACGTGTGGCACGTGGATGAGTCCTCAATGGATCCGGGTGTCGGGTAATTTACACTTCCCACCAGGACACAGCTCGCAGGGGTGGAATGAGGAGGTGCGGAGTGCCGCTTGTGGAATTTCATTAAACAATCGTTAGTGTAAATCAATTTGTTAGATCAAAGCCATGTGGGCGACATGGCGACAAATGAGAAGAAAATACAGGGCACAATGCCCGGATATGGATATGGACACCCGGAATGGAGTCCCGTAGATATTACCAATTTGCGCTGCAAATAAAATGCGAACAACAAATATTTGCCTGCTCTGATGAGGACATCACAATCAAGTTAACACGTGGCCCACGGACCGCGAAGTGCGAACACGTGCGGAATATCAGTGTCCAGAATCAACAATATTGAATATGCAATCTCCTTGCCAAGGAGCAGCAGCTGGGAAAGTTCGATTTGTTTACCCAAAACCGAGGCTATTCGGCCTACATATCTCCTAAGTTCAACTTCAACTTGAGCAATCTTATATGTTTTATCTTTTACTGATAATAAGGTGTCATAGAGAAGGATTACTTAGTTTATAGACGTTGCCATATCACTTCATCATTTTTAGTCATACCTTGCAATAGATGTTGGGAAGAGTTTCCATTTTCCACTTTCTTCTTGGCCTGTCTCCACAGGCAGGCGGCAAATCTGTATTCCCATAATCGCATTAGGTCGCCAGCCGGATGAGCACTAAATCAAAATCGTCAGCCACTACCCACTCAATAAGAGCGCAGCTTCAGCCATTCAGCCATTTGATTGTCATTGTCCTTCAGCTGAAGTACAAGCGTTTGAAATTTAATTTAACGCATTTACATGCAGCTTAAGATCTACGGCCGGCCTCGGGCCATGGTAAACAAATCAGATGTATTTAGAGGAGTGAACCGAGCCCAACTCAAACAAAGGGAAGCGAATGGGATTTCGAGGTTGCGAGGAGCGGGAACAGGAGCAGGAGGAGGGGTCGAAGGACTCAGAATCCTGCGCACATTTGCGGATCAGATCGGAGGGTGGTTCGGTTCGGGTTCAGGTCGCCCGCTTGGAGCGAGTTGAAAAACTCAATATTTGAATAACTTACTACCGTGTGGAGAGCAAACTTTCAAGTGAAGAACGAGGACACTGGCGGGTCGCAAAAGGACAATTATTTGCTTACGCGTTGTCATTCAAATTGAGTTTTAATGTTGGGCGGTGCGCGTAATCCAGTAAGTCCCGTTCCCCTGTTCTCGGATCGCCGGAACTGCAAGTGGTGGTTCGGTGTCCTGCAGTCCTGGCGGTCATGTGGGCACCATTATTTGCTCTATCACGTTCACGTACTAAAAGTTATGAGGACATTATATGTACAGCCGTAGTAAACACAAATATCTATAATCCCCGCCCCTGCGGGCATTCCGTGCGTCATTCCGGCCGAGTTGGAAGTTCGGAGTTCGGAGTTCGGAATACGGTGTTCCGTGCTCTGAGTTCGAACTCGAGCTGGATACACATGTACGGGCGTAATTGTTTGCAGATGTCCTTAAATGTCGTGAGAATATTCAGTTGGTTTGCCTCTCCTGGCCCCCTTTTTGTTTTGTGTATCTTAACCGGAGGAGCACGCCTGTTGCGCCTCTCGATACCGATTATTAGTTCTCAGATACTTGGGATACGCAACTAGGAATTACCATCCATTACATTTTTGATAGATTGGTATATTTAAGGGAAAATTATATATTAATACATAATTTATAGTAACTATATATTTAGGAATAAAGTCCCGATATCTATACAATAGTTTCTTTTAATTATACTTTTTATACAAGGGTAAAAGAAGAGAGAACTCTATCGCCTATCAAATACCCGCTCAGCTCAGCTAGTGAAAATGCGACGGATAAGAACGTATGCAAAATAGAAGCCTGGACAGACGGACAGACAAACGGACGGATATGGCTAGATTAGATTAGAGGGCCTAATGAAGAATATATATACTTTATAGAGGAAGGAATATTACATACCCTTTTACTCAACAATTAACAGGTTTAATAAAATTAAGTATGCATTAAAATTCAAAAGTTGCCATACACAAGCGTTTACACAAATTTGGATCTCTGTAACAAACATATCAGAATTGTAGATTTTATTACGAATCATTTTATACAATTTTTTCGAAATACTGTTTCCTTGTAAGCTTTTTGATATATTTATGGCAATTTATGGGACAGCAAAATATTAAATTTAATATACGCGTATGTAAAAGAACTAACGTCCATTAGGACGTGGCAGCTTCTATTAGAGCCTTTAATTAATGTTACCAACAGTTCCGTTATCCGTTGGAAGAGTTTTCCCCCCGAAAAGTCCGGTAATCCATTTTCAGTTGTGGTTTTGTGGCTTTCCTTATTACCCAGCTCCCCAGCTCCTGTGCAATTTCCATATTATTCCAAATCCGAATCGTTGCCTCAAGTGTTTTTGCGCAGAAAACTGTAATTTTTATTCATTTCCAGGACGCAGTCTGAAGTGCCTGCTAAACGATTATTAGCAATTTGATATAACTGCATGTAAGTACAACACGAGAACAAGTCAACAACGGATTCGCCTGCACACACACACACACACACACAGACACGTGTGGCCACTTACATAAGGATGAGTGGGTGTATGTGTATGGGTGTGTTTGCCTGTGTGACAGCCAACAGTGGAAAATCACTTCAGTTAACTAAATCCCCGCAACAACCATGCGCCGACTGCGCCGCAGCAGCGCGACTTCTGCAGGAGCGGACAAAGAGAAAGAGAGAGAGAGAGAGCGAGAGGGAGAGAAACAGAGAGCGGAACAGCCGAAAAGGACACGGCACAAAGCAGCCATTGCAGGGGCGTGGCCTGCGGCCAGAGAGCCAATCGGAGCGCGAGGTCTGGCGAGCAGCGACGTCGGCAGCGGCAAAGGTTGCAAGGGACGAGGAGAGGGCGGGGCGGGGCTGGGGGGAGAGGTGGAAAAGGGGGCGGCAGCGTTAAGCTCATTGCCATATTTTCGCTGTGCTCTCTTTTGAATTTACTTTACTAACAAAACATGACTGTTGGGAGGCAAAAAGGAAATTGTTTTATCAAATGGGTTTCCTTACGCTTTTTTATTATGAAATTAATTTCCAACATCGTTTCGCAGTCGTTGACGTTCCACTCCCATCGCTCTCACTCCCACTCTCCGCTGGGTGGCCATTTTCCAGTTTAAGCCCCATTTTGCGCCCAGCTCCTTTGAGCATGTGTTTACTCTAGTTTTCCTTTGGAGCTGCCTTAGCCATCCCACTTTCGTTTCATTCCGTTCGGCCATTAAATGGAAATGTTTGCATAGCCATCCGCTTTTCCCCCCGACAAAGGCATTAAATGCAAATCTTGATTATGAACTTAAGCTCGGCAGACAAATTAATTTTATTTGCCACTCGAAAGACAAAAATCTTGAAAGTTTTATTTGATTACCGCTTGTGTCTGCTTCAGAAGTTCCCCAGCAATCCTTACAAACGCATTCAAATCGTTTTGGGGGCTACATTATTGATACTGAAATATATATAGTACATATTTCATAAGCTATATTGATATGCATCAAGCTTACATTTTATATTTATTTACACTTTATACTTATGTATATTGTGCGTATTTTATTAACATATAATATATGTTTTAAATAATTTACCCCAAAAATTTTTGTTATTTGCAGTGCCGATATAGAAGCTCTCGCCCAGGTAAAAGTGTGCGATACATATGTTATTCAGTTGTAAGTGCAATGAAAGAAAAATATAAAATCGATGGGCATTGCTGGTCAACACTTGGTGGGCTTCTCCTGGCGGAGTGTTGAGTTCAGCACGGGCCAAATCGCACCAACAAATTAATAACTTGATAGGGCCAATAAAGGCACATGGCTATCCATTTTCCCTTAGCCTTCGCATCCGCGTTGGTAACCCATATAATGGCCGTCTTCAGGGAGCTGGGTATTTTGTGAGTGGTGTCATAACAGACAGTGAAAGTTACTCAATTCAGTGGAGGAACCTCCTCCAAATCGATAGCACTGTACTGCAAAGTAATATTTTTATGGGTAATCTCAAGATAAATGTTCATTATTATTAGTCGAAATTTTCTTCTATTGATGCATTATTAAGAATGAAAATTACCTTTTTTAAGCCAAATGTAGTTATCTGCATTACAGATTAAATCCACTTGAATAAGAGATCTTATATATCAACTACATGCATCTGGTTCGCTTTGAGGTATTCTAAGTCCAACCCTGCTGACCAGTGTAATCGATACGAAAATCATACTCAAAATAGAATGGCCACTAAGTCAGTTAGCAAGAATGTTCGCCCGCTAATTGTAAAATCAGTTTAGGCGCACTTTTCAATGGACTCAAATCGGGCGCAGCCAACGCGGAATATTCACAAATAATAATTAAGTGAAAACCCATAACAATAAATATTCGATAATACATTTGAGCTTAATTCGGTGCGCTTAATGTCCGGTCAGTGAGTCCCGAGTTTTGGCTAGGATTACGGAGCAGACGATCTCAACCAGCGAGGATGGTTCAGTTCCTGGGGAAACAGGGCACCGCGGGTGGTCAGTGTCCATTGAGTGGTTTCATGACCAACTGCTAATCAAATTTGCAGCTAATCCCGAAAGAACTTGACCTTCCAGAGGTCACTCAGTACTCGTTCCAAATTTTATGAATCGAATAAAACAAAGTTTTAATAAAAGCCAAATCAATTGACTTTATTGATTCTTAAGAATCCTGTGAGAAACATATAAAAGAACATAATTGGTGAACATTATTTAGCGAAAAGATACCAACAAAACAAGGACCCCAATAAATATTTATTAGTTCACGTATTTTAACAATACGTTGTTAATTTTTTAATTTTCAATGCACAATCCTTTCCCAGAGCTCATTCACATGGTGACCCTGGACAAGACGGGCAAGAAGTCCTTCGGCATCTGCATAGTGCGCGGCGAGGTGAAGGATTCGCCTAACACCAAGACCACCGGCATCTTCATCAAGGGCATTGTGCCCGACAGTCCGGCGCATCTGTGTGGTCGCCTGAAGATTGGCGATCGGATCATCTCGCTCAACGGAAAGGATGTGCGCAACTCCACCGAACAGGCGGTCATTGATCTCATCAAGGAGGCGGACTTCAAGATCGAGCTGGAGATTCAGACCTTCGACAAGAGCGATGAGCAGCAGGCCAAGTCAGATCCGCGGAGCAATGGCTACATGCAGGCCAAGAACAAGTTCAACCAGGAGCAGACCACCAACAATGCGAGCGGAGGGCAGGGAATGGGAATGGGGCAAGGTCAGGGTCAGGGTCAGGGAATGGCTGGTATGAACCGGCAGCAATCGATGCAGAAGCGGAATACCACATTCACGGCCTCGATGCGTCAGAAGCATAGTAACTACGCCGACGAGGATGACGAGGACACCCGAGACATGACCGGTCGCATTCGCACGGAGGCGGGTTATGAGGTGGGTTAACCCAAGGTCACCCACCCATCGCTCTACTAACTTGTAAGCCCCTTAGATTGATCGAGCCTCCGCCGGTAACTGCAAACTGAACAAGCAGGAGAAGGATCGCGACAAGGAGCAGGAAGATGAATTTGGCTACACAATGGGTAAGACTCCATTAAAGCCATTAAATCTCAGTCACACAGCACCTGAATGCCATTCCCAGCTAAGATCAACAAGCGGTACAACATGATGAAGGATCTGCGCAGGATCGAGGTCCAGAGGGACGCCAGCAAGCCACTGGGACTCGCTCTCGCTGGCCACAAGGACCGCCAGAAGATGGCCTGTTTTGTGGCCGGTGTGGATCCCAACGGAGCATTGGGCAGCGTTGACATCAAGCCGGGCGACGAGATCGTCGAGGTCAACGGCAATGTGCTGAAGAATCGCTGCCACTTGAACGCCTCCGCCGTGTTCAAGAACGTGGATGGGGATAAGCTCGTGATGATCACCTCGCGACGCAAGCCCAACGATGAGGGCATGTGCGTCAAGCCCATTAAGAAGTTCCCCACCGCGTCTGATGAGGTACGTCCTCTTCACTTCTCTTCGAATGGATCCTGCGATTAAATTTCCCTTCCATTCCAGACTAAGTTCATCTTTGACCAGTTTCCCAAGGCGCGCACGGTGCAGGTGCGCAAGGAGGGTTTCCTGGGCATCATGGTCATCTATGGCAAGCACGCTGAAGTGGGCAGTGGCATTTTCATCTCGGATCTGAGAGAGGGCTCCAATGCCGAGTTGGCGGGCGTGAAAGTGGGCGACATGCTGCTGGCCGTTAATCAGGATGTAACACTGGAATCCAACTACGATGATGTGAGTCGTCAGGAAGCCCTCCAACCACTTAGTTTATAACCATATCATATCCACTTCAGGCAACTGGACTGCTTAAACGTGCCGAGGGAGTAGTGACCATGATTCTATTGACTCTCAAGAGCGAGGAGGCGATAAAGGCCGAGAAGGTGGCGGAGGAGAAAAAGAAGGAGGGTAGGTATTGCGCCCAAGCAAGGTCAAAACTGACACCTTCATCCCATTAACCCACAGAGGCCAAGAAAGAGGAGGAGAAGCCACAGGAACCCGCCACAGCCGAGATCAAGCCGAACAAAAAGATCCTCATTGAGTTAAAGGTGGAAAAGAAGCCAATGGGCGTCATCGTCTGCGGCGGCAAGAACAACCATGTCACGGTGGGCTATCTGAACTTTCTGTTTCTGCGACAAATGCCTTAACTAACAATCCCTGACAGACTGGCTGTGTAATCACCCACGTGTATCCGGAGGGACAGGTGGCAGCCGACAAGCGCCTCAAGATCTTTGACCACATTTGCGATATAAATGGTACGCCAATCCACGTGGGATCCATGACGACACTGAAGGTCCATCAGCTATTCCACACCACATACGAGAAGGCGGTCACCCTAACGGTCTTCCGCGCTGATCCTCCGGAGCTGGAAAAGTTTAACGTTGACCTTATGAAAAAAGCGGGCAAGGAGCTGGGCCTGTCGCTGTCTCCCAACGAAATTGGATGCACCATAGCGGACTTGGTGAGTCCATATGCACCACTGGTATACAGTGGTTGAAGGCACAGCCCTGAATAACAACTTTCTCTGCAGATTCAAGGACAATACCCGGAGATTGACAGCAAACTGCAGCGCGGCGATATTATCACCAAATTCAATGGCGATGCCTTGGAGGGTCTTCCGTTCCAGGTGTGCTATGCATTGTTCAAGGGAGCCAACGGCAAGGTATCGATGGAAGTGACACGACCCAAGCCCACTCTTCGGACGGAGGCACCCAAGGCCTAGAGACGATCCTCATTCTCCTCCTCCGGTAGCGAAGCAGTGCAGCAATTCAATAAAAGATCCAACAATTCGAATTCAAAACAATCTGTTTTCCGTTATGGGTTTATTGAAAAGGAAACTCCTTAGGCTATAGAGCTTGCATTGGATGCAATACGGGGCCACAGATCGGCGCATTCCTTGGCCACCGGTCCAGTGATGGCCGAGCCCTTCATTTCGCCCTTGTTGTTTACTATTACCCCGGCATTGTCCTCAAAGTATATAAACACCCCGTCCCTCCTCCTGAACGGTTTACGCTGCCGAATAACCACGGCAGGCATGACCTGGAATCAAATGAAAACAGTGGTTAGCAAAGTTGCTCAGCAGTGTGCTACCTCCTGCAGAATTGGTTAGTTATGCAAAAGTGCGTTGTTATAGGTGGGTAAATTATGAGAAGTATAGTGAAACCGTTTTATGAACCTACTGCACTAAAATTTCAAATCCTTATCAATAAACAAAAATATTTAAAAACGCAAGTTGGTCGCGATAAGCTATCTTAGCCGGCACAAAACATGTGGGGAAGTTCAGATGAAGTAACTACGGAGAAGCCTTCATAACAGCTAATACAAATCTATCAATACTATCGTATTACTTTTTAATAAAATACTCTGCAATAATTGGTAAATATTAAAACTGCCAGTGTAAAATAAATGACAAATAGTGTAGCCCAAATACGATTATTAAGCTTAAGCAATTGAATGTAATAAGAGCTAGCTAATTCCAAATTGGATTCTTTAAAACAAAAACAAGTTGAATTTCATTCAGGAAAGCGCACACAAACAAAGTGGAAAAAACGTGTTCGCTAGACGGGTTGCTAGCCCATGGGCACTTTTGGCACATGACCGATTCATCCGGAGCACTGGGCACCACACTCACCTTCTTCCTGAGCTCGGGCTTTCCCTTCTTCACGGTGGCCACGAACATGTCGCCGACGCCAGCGGCGGGCAGACGGTTGAGGCGACCGCGGATTCCGTGGACGGCGATCACGTACAGGTTCTTGGCTCCGGTGTTGTCGGCACAGTTCATCACGGCGCCCACGGGCAAACCGAGGGAGATGCGGAATTTGCCTCCCGCGGTACCTCCACGTCCTGGTTGAGACCGAAAAACAGAGGGTTATTAGTTTTGCGCATCACAACTTCGACACTTTCCACATCCGGCGCGACACATTTCGCACGTTAGCGGCGCGCTTCGTTCGGATTTTTACCTCTCTTCGACATTTTGCTGCTCGCGGACTGGTTATTCCAAGATTAGTCGCTAGTTTACCAATGAGATGTTTCAATTATTAGCATTTAAAAAAACGTGGAGATTTTCTTCTACTTACTTCGCCGGAAACGAAAACGAAAAGGAGGGAAATACGGTGTGACCGCCGCTCTATCGTCGAAATATACCGCAAAATATCGAAAAAATAAGCTAAATATAACCAAGAATGAGCACGTATTGGTTTTGAACTATGCTAAAATCCTAGCAGGCACTCATGCCATCGGAGTTTTACCCACATCGAACAAGTTGGCAGGTCTGGCGAATTAGATGTCGTGTTCACACCGGAAATTCGCCAAAGCTTAATCAGCTACTTTTGTTTTAAAAGAAATTACGTGTGCTAGAAAGGGACGGGACATTTTTGGTATATTTCGCTATATTTATTCCACAATATTTAAGTCGATTTTAAAACATGCTTGATTACATTAAATGATTTGAATAACTTAAAAACTTTACCATGGAACGTTGATAACTTAAACTTCCCGCTACAGGACAAAAGTTCCAAAAGTTCCGCGACAGCAATGAACGATTAGCACCTCATTTACCATCAACTGAACAAAGCTTCAGATATTTTAGGTAAAATGTGGCTTCATTTAATGCACTTGAATTTATGCGTCATTATTTACAGTACTCAGTGTACTTGCACTCGGAACTAGTTTAACAGATAAGGTTCCACAGAAGAGGAAGCAGAACATACAGCTGTTTTCGCTATTATCAACTGTTGATTGCAACAAAGAGATGTGAAAAAGCCCGCAGAACATTCCAAGAACTCCGCCCACCAAGATGCATTCCGCCCAGACGCAGGCTCAGGCCCGCGACAAGATCTTCAAGAACTGGAGGGGCATTAGCGAGGTGACCATCATCAAGGAGGTGGCCACCAAGGGTGAGCACATCGACCTGTGCATGGAGTTCTGGGCGCAGAAGAGGAAGATTCCCGTCTCGGAGTACCGCCACTACTTCTACGACGTGGTGCAGGCCTATGTGCAGCGACTGCTCTCCGAGAGACTTGTCTGCAAGGCGGAGGACGTGATCCGGAACGTAGACAGAGATGTGAAGTGCTTCTTTTTTCAGTTCGCCTGCGAGTGCCAGGACGAGGAGTTAAGTGAGTTTGTGCTGGATCACCTGCGCAGTCGGGAGCCCCTTATGTACGAGCAGGAAGAGCCAGTACTGGCCTACCACTGGTCCTTGGTGCAGCAACTCCGGGAGTGCGAGGCCTTGGTGGCCAAGCATCGGACACAACTGCCTCGTGTGCACATAGAAGCCATGATGACATTACCAGAGCAGGCACTGCAGTTGCTCCTCGTAGAACTGTACTTCGCTAATGGCAATGAATCTCTGTTGGGATCCCTGTCCAAAGACATGGTCTGGCAGCACCTCGTGGACAGTGACGAGCAAGCAAAGCTCCAGCGCTGGTGTCGCCTTCAGGAGGAGGGATTTGAGTCCCAGGAAACGCTTTCTCCCTTGGAACAGAGCTTCACCGCCTGGAAAATAGATGCCACCATGTACGAGTACGCCTTGGAGGAACTGCAGCAGCCCAGCGAAGTGCTGCGAAACTTCTTTGCCCGCGCGGGATACTTCTTCAACGACGAGTCCAGCGATATTCCTTCACTTCTGCGTCGCCTTTGCACCATGGAGTGCTTGGGAAAACACGCGGATCTCCTTAGCCGGCAGCCACTGGCTAAATACCTGCTGGACCGTGGCCAATACTCGCTGCTGCTCATGGAATGCGTGCCTGTTGCCTCGCTGGAACTGCTGGCGGGCACTGAAACGCACCAGGAGCCCCTGATTAATCTAATCGTCGACATAAAAACAAATTCATTGACCGAGAACGAGGGCTTCGAGTTGGTAAGTCAGAACAGATAATCATTCGCAATTATATTATTCTCTCTATATTTAAGTGCGTTACGTGTATAATTATGTCAATTTAAATGTATTTCAGATATCCAAGAGCGTTCAAGCATACTTGGAGAAAACTCACGACACAGTCGACTCCTTCGAAGGGCATCCCCTGCTCACCTTCTACGATTTTCTTGGTCAGGAGCCAAGTGTGCGCTCTTTAGAGGGATTCCTGACCTCTACCAACTTGGGTCGGGTTCCGTATCTCAAATCCCTGATTGCTCGCTTCGATCATGGGCCGACGAGCTGCAATTTTGGCCTACCCACGGCACACGATCTCTTCATGAAGTTCAAATACGTGAATCTGCCGCTCCTAGCAACTGCTGGACATGGTGAACTGGTATGCTTCTCAAACGCGCGTCTTAGTCAGCGATATGCCAGGAAATCTCAACTGAATTACACCCATTACCTGAAGCAACAGAGAAGCGCCTATGCTGTATACTACCTTATTACAGAGCAACTTCAGCTTTACGGTCAGATAACAAAGACGCAGCTGTTCCACGCCTGTGAGACTGTCACCCAGATAGCATTGCAGCACGCTGGCGATGATGAGTTGGTTACCCATTGCGTAGCCTGTTGCGAAATGCTTGGCTTCGATACCCAGCAACTAAGGAGTTTTCTGCTGCTGCAAAGGAAGCTACCTAAGTGCGAAACCAGACAAAGTTACTCCGAGCTCCTAGCTGAATGGGATAGGGACTTGGTGGAAATGCTCGAGGCCAATCCCAGAGAATTTCCTTTGGAACTATATCAGTCCTTAATGCGTCTAGCTATAAGGGACACTCCAGGAAAACTTCCAATGGAATTGCTCAAACGATATGCCTCCAAAAATAATTGGTGGCACTTGCTACTGGTCTTCCAATTCTTTGATCTTCCCTTAAATGAACTTAAGAAGCTCTTGCCGCACTTCAAGTCATCTCCAATCGGAGTGCATCTGCTACGAGCGTTGAGTTACGAATCGTCTGGAGATCGCCACCACAAAAGGACTTTACAGCGACCGACTCGTCGTAGCGGGGAAACGCAAACCAACTCCTCTCAGGAAACGATGACCAACTCCTCACATAGTTCGAATCAGGATTCCAGCATGCAGCAGCTTCAGAGGAATACGGATCAATCCCTTTGCACTCTGCTAACACACACAGCTCGCCAGGACGTATTTGCAATAATACTGTGCAGTACCAATAGTCTTCCAGATGAGCTTATTGGCACCACACCAAAGTTTTTGGAGATGATGGTTGGGAACAGTTCGCATTGCAGTAGCATAAACCTCTTAAGGCACTGCATCCGCCAGGAGCTGCCTATCTTGGCTGTACTGGCAGCCACAATCAGCGAGCAAAACCGGGATTGGTGCTGGATTGTTTGGCTTTCGGTGGCCAGCGGACAGTGGAGCCTGCAGCTCCAAGAGGCATTCAAGGTGCGCGATGAGAACCGATCGGAATGGGTGTGGTCAGTCATTAGAGGTGCTGTCGCTGGCGGACATCTGAATGCCCTGTTGCACAGCCTAGAAATCTTTCAGCCGGTAGGTATGAACATTTATTAAGATGCTTTGTTTAATAACAGCCCATTTCTCTTTCAGGACTGCAAACTGACGCATCTGTGCCGATTTCTTCAACTGACTGGCCACCAGGAAGACTTTAGTGATGCAACAATTGTGGAGCTGCGCCAGTTCTTTTTCAGCTGGAGCCAGGATTCGGTCGCTTTGCCTCTGTGTGGTCCCCTGCCCAGAAAGCAGATGATGCAGCGCTCCATTGGCCTGCTGCTCATCCAATTGCAGTCGAATTTTGACTGCATACTGCAGCAGCAGCGCTTCCTTGAGTGCATCTGTCGTTCGGATGTGGGCGATATTTGTGATCTTCTGGATTTCTGCCTTCTGCATAAAGTTTTCGGAGTCGCTGCAACCTGGCTAAGGGAACTATCCATTGATCTCGAACAGCTCGGGAGGAGGGATAGCCCCGAGTACAAGCGACTGGTAGATGCCCTGACTGAGGCACGAGCTTTTGAGGAAGCTTTGCAATTGGCCACATTGCTACAGTTGCCGTTGACTGACATTGTGTATGGTAAATGGATGACGGAGCTGGAAGCCGGACAACTCAGACCCCACCAGGAGTACGAAAAGGACATTCAACAACACGCTTTGGCTCCCGCCATCTTGGTGAACTTCCTGCTGCAGGCAGCTTCCGCCGTTGGACAAGTGAGCCTCCGGCGATATGAGCTGTTGCAAAGTACGCTGGGCGTCATCAAAAAGCATCACCTGTTCCCAAACGAATCCTTTGATCGCGATCAAATTGAGTACGACATGGTTTTGTGCTATTTGCAGCTGCCGGAAGAGCAGCTTTCTCAGTTATCCATTTACCACTCGGAGTATTTTGAGCAAATCATGCTTCAAGAGCGCTGTGTGCTTTATAAATCATTTTCGGAACTTAAAGAACTAGCAGGGATTGATGACCTCAGCATAGCTGATAAAACTGCGCTTACTTCGGAGATGGAGGACCGACTCAATACTTTACTAAACACCCTATTGGACAAGGGTGACATCGTGGAGGCACTGCGTCTTCAAGAGCTTTTCGAATTTCGTCCAAATGACCTTCGATTTATCGTATTTGCAATGGCATTGGCCGAAGGTATGACCAGCATTAGCAATCTGTCGAGCAAGGAACGCCAGCTGCTCGGAGAAATCGAGAAGAGTGCGTTTCCCAAGTTTAATCGGATCACCTTAAACCAAAATGTGATGACGCGCTGGGGCAGTGACCTTTCTGATACCTGTTCCGACAGTGTGGCAATGGAGTTTGAAGAGATCCCCTCGAAAGAGAAACAGCAGACACTGGACACCTTGCTGGGCATTGGGTCAAAGTTAAAATATGGCGTTGAGCTTGGACGACGTATTGTCCTTGCCTACAGGGCAGCCATGTATTTGGATAAAGAATATCTGGATGTGTTGCGAACCAAGGATGCTGGTATCCTTTTAAAAAGCGCCGCTGCTGAAGATTGTCTACAGCGACTACTGGTGGTCAGTGATATACAAATTTCCACGAGAATGACACCAAAAGAAGTAAGTACTTTATATTTCAAAAGGGCAATCAGTTTGATAATAACTTTAACTTCAACAGATTGCCGAATGTTTGGCCTTGGAGCTGACCACCTGCATCGTACGTCCCCGTTTTTATATATTCCATGCCAGAGAGCAGCCGCGAAATGCATTAAGGAACGCTGATCTCTGGGGCCACAGCATCGATCGGGATTTCCACCTGTTCCTAGAACTGGCTCCCAATTCCACTATGCTGGGAAATTGTTTGCTGGAGTACTGTGATGCTCTAAAGACTTATCGCCGCTACCAGGAGGGCAAGCCTTTTGAGGAAACGGAAGCATTCGAAAATCTTTCAAAGATAATAACGCTCTACGGATTACCCACTCCTTCTCCGACGGGTACAGTGTCAGGCATTCCCCAGGTTTTGTCACACAAAAAACAAAATCAGATCTACGTGGAGCTGTTGATCAAAGCGCACCTGTGTTTCGTGCACGAGTGCTCCATGGAAGGCATTGTAAGCGTCCTCCAGAAAGCTAAAGCACTTAATACCAAACTAGCCCAGGCGAAATCGTGGTCGCTGATTGTCCGTTTGCTGATTGGTATTGCTCGCTACCGCGAGATGTTCTACTGCTTTGATGCCCTGATTGAGAACGAGCAGTTCGAGTCCTTGTTGGGACAGTTCGATGAGGACCAGAAAGGTGGACTTCGACAGGCGATTCTTAGTTACCTCAGAGAGTACCAACCAAAGAATGGGAAGGAGCTCCTGCGCCTAGCGGCGCTACACTTCCTTATGTACAAAGAGTTGGCGGAAATGTGGACTGCGGAGGCCCAGGAGATAGTAACCAAAATTCAAGCCTTTGCTGCGCATTCCAATAAGCTAAAATGCTCCGCAGAGGTTCAAACACTGTTGCAACAGGCCTTGGAGAATTACACACATGCTACGGAGAACTATTTGTTGGACAACAAGCTTCTGCTCGCCCAGCAAAGTGTTTCTCGAGCCGAGTTGATGGCCATGCAACTGGATCTGTGCAACAAAGCACTCGAAAAAAGGAACAGCAATAACGCGAATTATTTGTGTGTCAGGGTCATTGGAGTGCGTTCTAGGGAACAGTTTCGGGAGCTAGTCAACGTCCATTTAAGGTATGCAACAGCTTTGCATCAAAGGACTTACTATTTAAATAATTTGTTATTATTTTTTCATTCCAGCGTACCACAAGCTCTGATTCTGAGTCGCGCCTATGGTTATGATATTAACTGGAGCGAAGCCATCTTATCTCAATTCGTTGTGCTTCAGGGAGCCAATTATCTTCAGGAATATCTGTGCCATCAGCGCATCAGTGATGATGTAATCGAACAGATTGTAAAGGGGTAAGTTTTTGGCTGGCCTGACTTTATTTTCCTCCTTGTTATTGTTATATTTTTTCAGTTATTTGCTGCACATCCAAAGTAATAACACGAACTCAAAACAGGAAGAGTCCATGGTGCATCTGGTGGAACTTATCAAGTCCGTGGTTCTGAAATACAAGCTGGCATCCATTTTGGGTTTCAAGTCCATCGTGATGTCCTTAATCAACGATTCCTCCGTTTATTATCTTAGAGATACAAATTTCGGTCGTAACGATTTCCACACAGCTGGAGACACGTGACATAAATACCATTGTGATTTTAAACTGTTTTTATACAACAACATTAGCACTGATTACGTTATTACAAATATACATTTACAAATAGTTAAATCTCTCGACGGATATCGTTTCCTCCGCGGCTAAGGCAGGCGCTCGCTGGGGTTTTGGTGATGCTTCTGTTCCGGTCTCTTTAGATGGCGAATCATTCCAGGACTGGACGGTCATTTGACCAAAGATTAGGTACATCAAGTTGCCGAGGAACAGAATCACCGAAATGCCAAGGAAAATAGTTCGCCATTGCGAGCGATCCGACTGAAATAAAATAAAGTAAATAAATTTACTTAATTGTCCAAGTTACTTACCTCATTGGTTACGGTCAGCCCAATGACGATTGGTGATATCACACCAGCCGTAGACATCAGTGTGTTGCTGATCCCAAACAGGAGTCCAGCGAAGTTTGGCGACAAGTCCACGTGGTTAAGGGAACTGCCAATGGCCTGTCCGGAAATGGCAGCGGTGGCTGCGATCAGACAGAACATAGTGCCCACCACATTCTGATCGCTGACGTAGGATAGGATCACTAGGGCTACAGCCGGGGTCCATGTGGCAAAGGTATTAATGGTCTTCCGTAGGATGGGTAAGGAAATGTCTCGACGACGGGTCAAGTATTCAGCCAGGAAAATGAATCCGTAGGAGGACATTAGCATGACCACAAAGGGCAGAGCTGAGAGCAGGGCATTCATCACAATGCTGTAGTGGAATATGCCATGAATGTAGCGCGGAATCTGTTGCATCAGCGTGAAGAAGCTGCATGCCTGGCTCATCTTGCAAAATGCCAGGACGATAAATGGACGAGAGGTGAGGATCTGAAGCCAGGGCACTGGAGGAGCTGCACCGCGAATCACCTGGTTCTGCTCTAGGGCCAGTTCAATTTGCTTTCGTTCCGCCAGAGAAATGAATTTCGATTCGGATGGACTGTTGGCGCCATATCGCAGGAAAATAAGACACCACACGATGCCCAAGTATCCTGAAATTAAAATCAACACTTGGTAAATATATGTGTTCTATTTAATTTAGTATATAAGCGAAGACCTAAGCCTAAGCATTACTTAATCAGTTATTGCTTTAGAGTTATGTCTTCGGTAGGTAAAAGTATAAATACAGCTATAAAAGTGTCAACAGGTTTATTGCTAGGTTAACGTGTCTTTTGAAGAGTTCCGCAGTTTTTTCTGTTGCCCGGGGCTGTCCAATGAGTAAATGATTACCTATATTGAACTCACCTGGCACGTAGAATGTGCTGGGCCACCCAAGTGGCGATACAGAGAGTACGCCACTCAAAGCGAATCCCATTATTGTCCCACAATCCAAGCCAGTGGTCATGACGCCGCCCATGCGATTGGCCTCCTTTTTGGGGCACCACTTGGCCAGATGGGTGTACAGGCAGGGCCACATGCCGCCCATGGCGATTCCCTGGACGAATCGGACCCAGAAGAGCATCTGCCAGCCGCCCCAGGCCAAGGCGAAGGGCGTGGCAATGCTGAGCAGAGCGGTGAGAAACATGATGGTCAGCAGCAGCAACTTGGCTCCAAAGCGACTAGAGAGATAGCCACTCATCATCTGGGTGCAGCAGGAGCCCCAGAAGGGACTGCTGATGGTGTACGACTTCTGAGGCTCTGTCAGGCGATATTCCGGATAATTCGGGTTACTGCTATTGGCATTCGTAAAGGCCACAATGGCCACGCTCATGTTGAACCACTGGGCCACGATCAAGGTGGCGCACAGGAAGAGGAACAGCACCTGCAGGTGGCGAACGCCCCACTTGGGACCTGCGAAAACAAATGACTCTTGCAGCGAACTTGGCACGAGCATCGAAGTACCAGCTCACCCTTTGCCACCAAGTTGAACGATTTTATCGACATTGCGCAGCGCAACGACCACTGCGTCCACCTCAAGTCACTGAACTGCCTGTTTAAAAATTGGCAATGCCAGCTAATAAGCAGCTTGACCAAACTGTGCTGCGAAACTAGTTTAAAGCCAAATCGTCAAACAGGCTCCTCCGAAACTTGAATTCTTGCCTCGTGCCGCTGGCAATGGTGCAACCGAGTTCTAGGCATATATGTTGCATTCTTCAATAAAAATGACTTGGATAGGGCGGCAGCGAAAGTGAATCCACATACTTGAGGCCGCGAAAGAGTAAATACTCTTACTGTTCCTCTAGTCTAAATCTAAATAAATTTGTTTTTAAGATTTTAATATATGTTAGCCCAGATTTTTAAACTCAATTACATAGATAAATATTAAATAAAGCCATAAAAATAGGAATAAATAATAAAGAAATAAAATTATATTAAAAGCATAAATATTTAATTTTGATTTCCACCTTTCGTTAACTATCGCATTCGTAGAATAGCTCTTTAAAATTTTCTAGATTTAAAATTTGAAATTTAAGAGATCGTTATTTTACTATAGCATACTTACAGTCATAGCATACTTTAAGTCTGATCAATTAAAAACTATTATTCACTAAATAGTTATTTTTATAAAACTGCTTTTAAATTCTTATTTCTGTCATCGTTTTTTAAATATTTATATAAACTGTTTTTACTTTTATTTATTAATTATTAAAAATGAGGAAAAAATTGCACTTCTGTTATTTAAAAAAATATAAACGTGTAGTTCAAAAACCAGAAGAGGAAGTTTTCGAAATGGAAACAAATGAAATAACTTAATTTTCTATCTGAAGATGCTCATCTCATAGGCGGTAGTCGATCATAATGGCTTACTGACAGTTTTATGGCCGAATGGGAAGCCAAAACAGTTAAATTGCTGACCCACTAACTCACAGCCTCGTGCGAGCAATAGTATAAATACAAACAATAACAATGACGGGTGCAAATCGTTTGCTCTTATCAGAGGCTAAATAAAGCGCCGGCAGTCGGCCAGGTACTTTATATCAATCGCCAGAGCCAATTACAATCACTTAGTTCCGGGCACTAGACTGCTATTTTATCAAATGACGAAGCGATCGTTAAGCGATAATTATGGGAGAATTAGCAGATGATAAGATAAGGACAGGAGACCTTACTCAACTTAAGTAGCCTAGTCTCAGACAGGGATTCCACCATTTCGAGCTATAGGTCCCAGACTAGATGACGGGCTTGCAGATAAGATCTTAAGTGGTAGCAGAATCAGCGAAATATCCTAGGTGCCAATAGTAAACTGTGCGTATGAGCAGATTGCCAGAAAGCTAGAATAACAATATATATACAAATAACTTGTGATAAGATCACAGTCATCAGCCAACAGAGGAAAATGCGCAATTTGAATTCACAGATTTGGGAGGGCCAAAAAGGGGCTGGTCTTATGGAGAGCATACAAACCTTTAACACACCATGTGTTCCACTCAATAAAGACTTGATTCTCAGCCATGGAGAGCTAGTTCAAATAGAGCTAAGTACAAAGAACGGAGAAACAAGTCAACAGTTTATTCTAAGTATCACAATTTTGAACATTTTATACATTCACAAACAGCTGTGGCAAATGTTTTTGAACCCCTCGAGAAAGAGGGGCAGTGCAAAGCACTCAGAATTGGCTACAGCCATTGACAATTGGTCGCATGAGCCGCAATCCAATATAAATATGGTACTTATATACATTTATGAGATAAATTAACTGATTAGATTGCGCTGGACTGGCCTATCGGGCTCTTCCTTGATTCGAGTGCCGAAATCACAAGCGATTGGTAACAACAAAAGCGATTCAATTGCAAATAATTTACTTAAGCCTCGTGCTACGATCACGCCTTATAAATAGAATAAATATAAATTACAGCCTACTTATGGTTAATACTGATTAACAAAAGCAATTGTTCGGACACTTCCGCCACAAGTCACTCGATGGCTTTGGCAGTATACTGCTCCGGCCAACTGATTTGCTGCTCCAGGACGGGATCAATGGGCGGCGCGACTTCTGCGGGCGTGTTCTTGGGCTTCTCGCAAGCGGTCTCCGTGTCCTTGGGCTTCAGGAAGTCATCCGCATCCCAGGGCTGCGCCTTGGCCGTTCCCCAGATGATGAATACCACATTGCCCACGAAGAATATGACAGCTGCCAGTCCAAAGACGATCTGCCATTGGCCGCGATTGTGCTGCGAAATTGGGAAATATTTATTATTGTTTTCGATTTGGGATTTTCCATAACTTTTTTCGACGCTTGACTCACCTTATCAGCCACGATCTCTCCCGCAATCAGTGGTGTGAGGATGGGAATAACGTTCGCCACCGTATTGCTCAAGCCAATCAATATACCAGCGTGATTGGGTGACAGATCGATGGAGTTCAGAGAACTACCAATGGTGGCTCCACTGTTTACACCCACCGAGACGGTCATCAGCACGATGGCCAGATTCTTGTTCTCCTCGTTGAGGAATCCAATGCCGATCAGGGCAGCAGCCGGAATCCAAAAGGAGAGCGTGTTGAACAGCTTACGTACGGAGGTCAGCGACAGGATCTTCTTCTTGAGCAGCACATCGGCGGCAATCAGATAGACATAGGACAGCAGCCACATGGCCAAGAAGGGCAGCGATGAGAAGACGGCGTTGCTCTGGATCTCCATGTTGAGGACTCCGTTCAGGTAGGAGGGAATTTCCGCCTGCAGGGTGCTCAGTCCGTAGGTTTCTGCGCACCGGGTCACCAGCAGGGCCAGGAAGGGCACAGAAGTGCAGATCGCCCTCCAGGGAACAGGTATGGTGCGATCGTGGAAGTCCTCATTGTGCTCCAGCGAGGATTCGATATACTTGCACTCGGCCTCGCCAACGAATCGGGACTCAGTGGCGTTGTTGGAGGCGAATATAAGCCAGAGAAAGCACCAGGCGGCACAGAGGGATCCAGACACATAGGATATGCCCGGCCAGCCCATCGCTCCCTTGGCAATCATGCCACTTATGAACATGGCCAGCACAGTGCCGCAATCCGTGCCCGTGTAGCTGAAGGCGCCGAGGCGGTTCCTCTCCTCCGGTGGCGACCACATGGCCAGGTGCTCTGTGACGCAGGGAAAGATCACGCCCTGGAACAAGCCCTGCAGAATGCGGATGGCGCAAAATACCTGCCATCCTCCCCAGGTGATGCACCACGGGGTCATCAGACTGAACACAGCAGTGCCACAACTGGCTACAAAGAGGACCACCTTGGCGCCGTAGCGACGACAAAGGAAGCTGCCAGGACACAGGGTCAGGATGTAGCCCCAGTAGAAACTGGAGAGTATGTACGACTTCTGTTTCTCCGTCCATTCGTACTCCTGCGTGGGAAAGCGGCCACGTCAGCTATTTTGTACCGCAAGGAATATCACTTAAAACTCACCGGAAAGTTGGGATTCGTGGTGGCCGCGTTCGTCATGGCCACAATGGCCACACTGACATTCAGCCGGGCGATGTGCATCACGGTCAGGCCGAGAAAGAGCAGGAACGACTGCAGATGTCGCACGCCCAGACGAGGGCCCTTGCAAGGTTTATGGGTCATTATCGGCCAGTAAGTCCAGGAAGCAACTCCACTTGGAACACGTATTGCTCTTCGGTTCAGTTGCCGAGGTCTGCACTGTTAGATTGGCGGAATGGTTCTAAGCCCAGCCGCCATTGTATTGCCAACATTTATACGACAGCCCAGCCGCCATTGTATTGCCAACATTTATACGACAGCGGAAAGCTTTGAAAGCTTGGGCCAACCAGCTCGGCGATATCATTCACCCACATTGGCCCGGGGACTCGCAGGTGAGTCCCCAGGGAGATGGTTCTGCGACAAACAAGATCGGCGATCAGAGACACATTGACGCAACTCCTCGTTCCAGAACCCAACTGACTGACGTAGCGAACCTATTGTAGAACGATCCGCTGGCGGGTTGAGAAAGCATATGCATATGTTCCTACGTATTATCGGCAAATATTGATGGATTTACACAAAGTGGCGGCTAGAAAACAAGCACTCCCACCCAAAACTCCACTTTGGCCAGAGACGTGTTTATTTGCCCAAAAGATTTATGGCACGATTATCAACAGAAGTTTTTGCTCGCCGGGCCTGAAGCCGTAGAAAAATTAAATCCGATCCCCTGAAAGCTTCAAAATGAAAGCGGAAAGAGGCAACTCTGCTCAGCACCAGCACCAGCCAACCGAAAGAGCCGCCATAAATGAATGAGTGTATTTATTTTTTGGTATAGTATTCTTTATGGCCGCAATCTAGTCGAAACAATGGAACGCAACTGATAAGCGATGCTACCAGTTAAATAAATAATCAACTAATCGATACTGTACACCGAGCCGCCACACGGCCAAAGTATTTATAATGTTTCTGTCAATTTATTGAACTTTATTAATTTAAAGAAAACTCTAATCTCAGCCAATTCCTCGCCTGGCCATTACAATCTCTCGCCAAAGCTAAGTAGGCTCCATTTGAGATTACCAGAAGAGCTTTAGTTATCTGCTCAGGGATACCAGAGCTGTGAAAGGTTCTCGCAAATCTTGGCGGAAGAATAGGAAACTGGGTTTTCCTTCATTCTGAATGATGAGTCACTCAAAATGTGACAAATATAGGTCACGCCTTAAATTTTTGTTCAAGAGAAACCGTAAAGGTGTGTACCATTTAGTGATACTGTGGACATTGCCAATTTTTTATCACAAATCATATGGCATGAAGTGCAATGACGAGATCGTTATACGTAAGATAATATTTTTAGGTCTTTGCAAACTTAAAAAGTAACTGCAGAACTAAATGGTCTGTATTTCAGTCTACTAACAACGATAAATAAGAGAATTATAAACAAAAGAATATGTCTATTTAGTTGAACAAGCAAAACACGAAAAGCTGACTAGCTCTTGAGACTGCGGACTTATAATTAAAAATATTAAGTGATGTCGCCCTCAATGGCCTTTTTGAAGTCTCAAGAATAATTCAATTTGAGTGTCAGTTATAGATAAAAGAATCGTTTGCTATCTTTCCTACCAAGTTGTGATTTGTAGACCACCAAAGTGAACAAATATAACCCAAATGCTAAAATGTAAATTTGGTTTTCCAGACTAGTCTAAAAAATTAATGCGGTTTAAGAATTAATGGCTTTTACTATCCATTTTATCTTTGGAATTTTCGTTAATTGGAAAGGATAACGCCTGCATAGGCGGTCTATTGGCAAGTTCCGGGTTCTGTGTCTGGAGATAGTCCTCGGCATCCCAGGGCTGAGTTACGGCCGTGCCAAATACCAAGTAAATACAGTTGCCCACAAAGAAGATGGCGGAGGCAATGATGAACACGATCTGCCATTGGGAGCGATCAGACTGAAAGGAAAGGACACGAAAAGTCATTAAAAATCTTTACTTCTAGCCAACTTTTGCAAGCACTCACATTTTCCTCTACAATCCATCCAACCACTAAAGGAGTGGCTATGGGCACAACATTCGCCGCTGTATTTACAATTCCCATTAGAATGCTAGCGTGATTTTTCGACAGATCAATTGTGTTTAGAACACTGCCAATGGTTTGAGCACTATTCACGCCCACACTGATGGTCATCAGCGCAATTGCGAAGTTCTTTTGATCCTTGTCCAGGAAGCCAATGCCCACCAAAGTGGCAGCAGGTATCCAGAAGGCAATGGAGTTGTAGGTCTTCCTCAAAACCGTCAAGGAAACCGAGTTCTTGCCCAAGAGCACATCGGCTACGATAAGGTAAATATACGACATGCACCACATGGCCAAGAATGGGAGTGCCGAGAAGAACGCATTGCCCTTCATGTCCATGTCGAGCACTCCGTTCATGTAGGATGGGATCTCGGCCTGCAGAGTGCTCAGTCCCCAGTTCTCACAGCATCGTACTATGAGCAGGGCCAGGAATGGTGCCGACGTCCAAATCGCCTTCCAGGGAATGGGGATGATGGTAGCGTGGTGCTTTAGAGACGACTCAATATAGAGCAGTTCGTTCTCTCCTATGAAACGAGATTCCGTGGGATGGTTGGCAGCGAAGACGAGCCATAATGCACACCAGAAGAAGGCCACTACAGCCGAGACATATGAGATTCCGGGCCATCCCAGGGAGCTCTTGGCTATCATTCCGCTCAGGAACATGGCACTCACATTGCCGCACTCGATTCCAGTTTGACTCAGAGCTCCCAACCGATTTCTTTCCTCCGGAGGTGACCATTTAGCCAGGTGCTGATGAATGCAGGGGAATACCACTCCCTGGGCCAACCCCATTAGCACTCGAATTCCACAGTAGGCCTGCCATTCTCCAAATCCGACGAAGAGCGGGGTCAATGCACTGCACACACCAGATCCAAAGACACCCCAAAACATTACACTCTTGACGCCAAAGCGCTTGCAGAGATAACCTCCAAGTAATTGGGTTAGTATGTAGCCCCAAAAGAAACTGGAGAGAATGTACGACTTCTCCGCCTCCGTCCAGTCGTATTCCTAGTAGAGAAGCAGTGAGCTAAGGGGTATTTTCTTGATAAGACGCGTATTCTTACCGGAAAGTCCGGGTTCGTAGTTGCCGCATTGGTCATTGCCACCACAGACACACCCACATTTAGGCGGCCTATGAATACGGTGGTTATGTTGAGGAAGATCAGTAGCGCCTGGACATGCCGCATTCCCAAAACGGGTCCTGCAATAACAAAACGAACTGGTATTATCGCTGCTACTTCCTTTTTACAAACAGTTGGGTTAATAAATCTGAATTGCTCTTGAGACTCGGTTATCGCGCCATTATTGGAGTAATTTATGACCACTCAATGCGCGTGCGGAAAGCCCAGAACTCAATTTTTCAGACGGAGTACAAGGTCTGCTCCGTGAAGGGTTTTTCAACTATGTCAAGTTCGTGTGTTGTCATTTCATTCAACAACTCTTATCCGAACCGAAGATTTCCTTTCACACACCTTTGTTTGTTTCGGCCGTCATTTTTGATTTGGTCAACAAAACACTTCCTCACTTCTTTCAAACGACCGATCGGAATCACTGTGGGAAGTTAAGTGAGTGAGAACACGAACATCGAGTGGATTTAAATCCAAATTGAATTAGCCGATAAGCCAAATTTTGCTTATCTGATACAATGTCAGGTGATAAGGTCATTCAGCGGGCGAATTTGACCATTGAAAAAAAGCGTCATTAAAAAAAGGTTGTACCTTTACAAACGAGTTAATGTGTTATTAGTTCGGATGTTGTAAATCAATCAAAAAATCATTATAAAAATATCCATTTCCACAATCCTCGTAAGGATTCTGGCACGATTCGGTAAAATATAGATGCCACATAAGCAACATGGCCTAAAATGTTAGCGCCAAAAAGAATGCATTGCTTTTTTATGGCCATAACGAGAAGTCCGGATAGGTGTGGATTTCGGCCATCAGGTTACTTAGTCAAGAAAGTAGCCAAGGTTGTGGACCTTTAATCATTCCTCTTGACGCCTTACCTGTAGTTCCTTTTCTACTGTTAAACGAGGTTGTTTAGGACAGCAGTGCCTGGACGTGTGGCGTTTCCAAATCTATTGGTATTATCAAGAGTAGTTCCTATCATACCATAATTGGAGTGATTTATGGCCACACCTTTGGTAATTTCTGCCGACTTTTGATAAGGACATATCGCTGAAGCATTTTAATTCAAACACACATTTTTACTTATACGTTTAATAAAGAAACGAACTTTACTGACTTAGATCTTATATCTTATTTAATTTAATAATAACAATTTAATGTTTTTGATTGTTTTGTTATTATAAATAGTTCCTATGCTTACTGGATGCGTAAATGCTGTCGATCTTTTCCGAAGGTCCATCAATACCTTTACCAGCTTCATGGATACAAGGAGATATAGCTAGCTCTGGTACCATTACTGTGAGGTAATCTTCAGCATCCCAGGGTTGTGAAACAGCCGTTCCATAAAACAGGAACACACAGTTTCCGATAAAGAAAATTACTGCCGCAATAATAAACACTATCTGCCACTCAGCACGGTTTTTCTGAAAGAAAAATAGTATGATTACTTTATTAAAAACAATAACAGTCTAAACTTACGTCTTCATGAACAATAACTCCAACTACCAAAGGGGTTACTATAGGCACTACATTCGCAGCCGTGTTGACAATACCCATAAGAATACTCGCATGATTCGGGGATAGATCTATAGTGTTCAAGGAGCTTCCGATGGTTGCTCCACTGTTGAAACCTACGCTGATGGTCATCGAAGCGATGGCCAGGTTCTTTTGATCCTGATCCAGAAATCCGATTCCAATCAAAGTGGCACAAGGAATCCAGAAGGCCAACGAGTTGAAGGTTTTTCTGAGGGCCGTTAAACTCAGCCTGTTTCCGGCGAGCAGAGCATCGGCGGTTATCAGGTACACATACGACATAATCCACATGGCCAGAAATGGTAACGCCGAAAAGAATGCATTGCTTTTCATGTCCATGTCCAGAACCCCGTTCATATACGTTGGGATCTGGGCCTGCAGGGTGCTCAGACCCCAGGTCTCGCAGCAACGCGCAACCATAAGAGCAAAAAACGGTGCCGAGGTCCATATTGCCATCCAGGGAACAGGTATGACGGTTTTATGATAGTTTTCATTGTGCGTCAGTGACGATTCGATATAGTGCAGTTCTTCTTGGGTTATGTAACGAGATTCCGCTGCATTGTCAGCAGCGAAAACGAACCAAAACGCACACCAGGCGAAGGCTAATCCTGCAGAGACATACGATATTCCTGGCCAGCCAATGGCACTTTTGGCTATCATTCCACTGAAGAACATGGCACACACGTTGCCACACTCAATTCCAGTGTGACTGAGGGCTCCCAGGCGATTCCTTTCCGCGGGCGGTGACCATCTGGCCAAGTGCTGATGGATGCAGGGAAAGATCAGGCCCTGGGCACATCCCATCAGGACTCGAATGCCGCAGTAGGCTTGCCATCCACCAAATCCGATGAAAAGCGGGGTCAAAGCACTGAAGATACCCGATGCTAAGGAGCCCCAGAGCATGACACTCTTAACTCCATACCGCTTGCACAAATATCCGCCCAGGAACTGGGTGATGATGTATCCCCAAAAGAAGCTGGATAATATGTACGACTTCTGGGTCAAAGTCCAATCGTATTCCTGAGAAATAAAGTGATGAAAGTGATGATTGACTGAAGAGTGTATTAAAACTCTTACTGGAAAATCCGGATTAGTAGACTCGGCATTCGTCATCGCCACTACGGATACTCCCACATTCAGTCGACCGATGTACAAGCACGTGATGTTGAAGAAAATCAACAGGGTTTGAACGTGTCGCATTCCCAGTAGGGGTCCTGCAGTTATTAGGAAAACTCGTTAGCTTTTGGTTCCAAGTAGTCAACAGAAAAGTTAAATAAATCACATGGGGCTCCCTGTTTGCCAAGGGGTCAAAGGTTTGGTTTATTAATGGACCTCCCCCAAGTACTACCGATTAAAGTCCATATTTTACTTCGAACAGTTTACATTAAGCGACCGTTAAAAGAAAAATGAAAATCATGAACTTACCCGAATCCAAAAGAATATATTTTTGCCATACCTTTATTTATTTCAGCTGTCATCCTTGTAGTGTTCATGGAAAATGGAGCTTCTGCCTCCGAAATGGCAGAATAGAATGGAATTGAACTCGAGTCAACCGCACCCTACCTCGATTTCAATCGTACGAGTTGTTTATCAACTTCTGGCTAATCAGGCTGATTATCCTGTGATAAAGCTCAAACGCGTGCGTATTAACACAAAGAGTTCATGCGGATTCTTAAGAGAATGTGGCACGCGATTAAGATCATGGCAAAAGTAGGAATGCCATTTCTTAGTCCATGATTAGTGAATCAAATTTGTAGATAGACGAAATCCACTACCACCCGTTGATATATTTAATTCAACACACACTAATCAACAACTCATAATCAACGTTATAATCTTGTGAAAAACTAACCTAGCTCAATGTGGGCGTTAGCTTGATTAGGTGATATCTGTAGCTGTGGCATCTGGGAAAGCCCAGCGTCCATTCTGAGAAGCTAGCCAACTCAAAGGACATAATTCTATTGTGCTATACTTTCACTGGCAACAATATTCCCACGTACTTATCAACAGAACACTTGATACGCCTTGCCCCTTATCAGACATCAAGTTAGTTGAAACTTCAATGGTAGTTGAAACACATGTCAAATTAATTGGAGAAGCGATCGATCTTATTTTTCCATAACACACACGTCAATCGCTTATTTACGATCAGTACTCCGAAGTTCTTATAGTAATCAGTGTTCATTGATAAACAGTTGACATGATGCCTTAATGGGCCTGTTTCCGAAAGGTAAATCGACAAGGTCATGGGATTATTTACGTATATATATATTGACACCTTAAAGTACTCATTGGGAACACAATTGACTTATTTAAAACTATTTCGGACCAGCCGTGACTAAAATTCCTGGGTGATTTCGAGGTACAGAATAATTAGTTATCCTATGACATCAAATTTCGTCCTTGCTGCTCAGTTATCCTTGATAGCCTCACTTTCATTGCGCTTCGCTTCCTCCACTTTCTCACTTCGCTGTGCTTCCAGAGCGTTGGAATGTCCCACCTCTTGAAGATTGGAGGATCGTTGCTTATCCATAAAGTCGGGTGCGTCCCAGGGCTGATTAACCATCTGACCAAAAGCTAAGTAGACAATGTTGCCCACACAGAAGATGATGGCGGATATAATGAACACAATTTGCCACTGCTCTCGATTGTGCTGTTGACGAAAAGATTCAGTTTAATTATTTGCTTTGTGGGGGATCTGCATTTATACTCACATCATCCTTGACGATGATTCCCACAAGAAGAGGCGTCAAAATGGGCACAATGTTAGACGCAGTATTAACAATTCCCATAAGGATGCCAGCGTGATTGGGTGATAAGTCGATGGTGTTTATGGTACTACCAATGGTGGAACCAGCGTTGATTCCCACATTGGCGCACATCAGCACAACGGCCAGGGTCTTCTGGGTACTGTCCAAGAAACTTACTCCGATCAGAGCTGCAGCGGGCACAAAGAACGCTATCGAATTCACACTCTTGCGAATGCCAGTGATGGACATGATGCCTCTGGTCAGCAGGATATCCGCGATGAGTAGGTAGACAAAGGCCATAACCCAGGAGGTTAAATATGGTAGGGCAGAGTAAAGAGCATTGCTCTTCATGTCCGTCAAAAGGACACCGTTCATGTAAGCTGGCATTTCGGTCTGGAGCGTGGAATATCCCCAGGACTGACAGCACCTAGTGACCATCAAGGACCAGAAGGGCACTGATGTCCAAATTGCCTTCCACGGCACAGGAATGGGTCCAGTGGCCTTTAGCTCTGCCTCCTCCGCCTTGCGACTGGAGTTGATCGAAGTCTCAATGTAGTTTAGTTCCGCTTCGCCAATGAACTTGGATTCCCTGGGTTGGTTGGCTCCGAAAATCCACCAGACGATGCACCATAAAACGCCCACACCGCAGGAGACGTAGAAGATGCCGGGCCAGCCGATGCTCGAGGCTGCCAATAATCCACTCGCAAACATGGCCACCAAGGTGCCGCAATCAATACCCGTGTTGGCCAAGGCTCCCAGCCGGTTTCGCTCCTTCACAGGACACCAGTTCGCCAGGTGGGCGTGAATGCAGGGGAACAGGAAGCCCTGGAACAGACCCATGGACATGCGAATGCCACAATACGCTTGCCACCCGCCCCAGGAAACACACCATGGGATCAGCACAACCAGCAGGGCTGACCCAATAGTGGACACAAACATCGTTATCCTTGCACCATAGCGCCGGCACAGCCATCCGCCCATGAACTGTGTCAGTATGTAGCCCCAAAAGAAGCTGGACAGGATGTACGATCGCTCCATTTCGTTCCAATCGTACTCCTAGAAAAATTAACGAAATGAAGTTAGGAGATTTCGGAAGGTACCGCTTCAAACTTACTGGAAAGTTTGGGTTAGTATTCTCCGCATTCGTCATTGCCACAACCGCAACTCCAGCATTAAACTTGGCCATATAGTTAACCACAATCGACAAAAAGAGGAGGAAGGTCTGCAAATGACGTTGGCCGATCATCGGACCTATTAAGGCAGAAATAAATCGCATAAGTAACATATATAAGTGGGCCTGGAACTCCCCACTACTGAACTTCTTTGTCCAAAACAATCCTTATCGGTCTGCTGTTTTGTTTTTCACTTCCTCCATATATTTGTCTGGGGAAAGTAGTCCACCTGCTCAGAAACCACTTAAATCAAAGACTTTATGATCTGATAAAGCACTTAAAAGATTTTATAAATAGCTTAAGTGCTTAAAAATATTTGTTTCATAATAAATAAGCAATTTAAAGTAGGATTGTGATAGAAGTAAAATAACAAAAAAGCCGCTTCAAGTTTCTTTCTTTAAGGATCCAAAAGGATCCTTCACTAACCCGTATTCGTTTCCGCCGTCATATCCGCGCACTGCTTATATTCAACCGCACCCGCTAGAGATCGAAATTAAACTCAATTCCTAACCTGCAGCCAGCTCGGTTAACACCTCCCATTTCATTGGTGAGCTAATCGAACCCGCCGTCAGTTCTCAAGTGATACCCGTTTAATGGACACCAAATCAGGGCACTTTGCAAATACGATATTGATAAGGAAGAGGGCAACAATGAAAGCACTATTTTTAATTGGAATGACGATAGCGGTACGGGTTATGGGCCACTGATAGTGTCAGTCGGTGGGTGGTGGGTGGTACAGCGCTTGAAATCCGGATGCTATACGCATGAAAAGGGAAGGGCCCCTCCAAGCAGTCACAGAACTTTGAAGACGTCATTGATTTCCAAGAGCCGACTGTTGTCAGTCAGTGGCGCGTTATCAGTTGAGCCTCTTCAGTGGCCGAGGCTTGAATTATATCTTATCGTCAACCAATGGCAATGCCAATTATCTGGATCATGCTTGCCCGTGGGATCCTTCAGACTAGTGGCCCAGACATTCAACCCCTTCCCCCCATGGAATCAGATAATAAAGTGTGAAGCACCTCGACTGATAGCGAAAGTGTTCCATTCAGCGTGGGCGCCATGAACAAGCACCTTATCGGAAACCTTTCCACACATTTGATCTTCAACGGATAGCGCCTATGTATATTGTGAATATTTCAATATCTGCCGTCGAACATGCCCGGAAATCCCAATCTGCATAGTGCCAAGCAGACTGGTTCAGCTATAACTTTTACAGAGTACAAGCGACTTACAAGCCGATTTCTATATACTTGTACTTTATTGATCTATACTATACATATTGCTTAATCCGATCTCTCAACGGCTCTCCTCCTCCTCCTCCTGCAGGCGTAGTATGTCCGCTTTGTTGATGAAGTAATAGCTCGGCTGTCGTCCTTTGAGATCCTTGGCTGTTCGCTTGGCCCCGTTCTGAATCAGTATCCGACTTACACTCTCCAGCGCATTGGTGCCCATGGCGTAATGCAGAACAGTGCGTTCCAACTGGAAATTGACCAGGCTTAGATACTAAAGTTAAGGCATTCGTTTAGGTAAGGGCTCTTACGTTATCTGGGATTTTCAAGGCTTCGGGACTGATTTTCACCATGTGCTGAACCATTTCCTCGGACTCCTTCAGCACAGCTATGTGCAGGGCGGTTCGACCTGATGTTTATTGGGATAAGTTCAAGAAAATCTTTCTAACTTTAAAAGTCCAATCTTACCATAATAATTCTTGGTTCTTATCAACCACTTGGCATTGGCAACATTGGTCAACTCAACCACTCGTTCCATGTTGTTTTCCCTGATCATTTGATGCAGCTCTTCGCGAGTTTCCTCCAATCCCCTAAGGTTGGCCAGGAACTCTCCAAGAGCAGCGTTCTGTCGGGACTGCACCACATCTATTATAGACTGACCATTTTCGTCTTCAATGTCCAGGATGTGATCGTAGCCTTGTAGAGCGAGTTGTTCGAAAGGTTCGACGTCGCCTGGTTTGGGAAAGAATGGTTTATACGCAGTTAGTTAAGAGGAAGGATAATGTTTGGTGTAGCCTACCAATAACTGCCTGAGCCATGACATATCGATCGATCTCGGCCGCATTGTTCGGTTGATTCGCTTGGAGCGAGACATCCCTAGCAGTTCGATATAGCTCATCCCGGTAGGTGATGTCAATACCCGACTCCTCAATCAGAGTGTAGAGAGCTCCCCTCCGATGGGAGCGGGCACATGCGAAGTGGAGCATACTTTGGCCGTGCTCATCCCGCTCCTCCATGTGCTGCACAGCCAGAGCTCCTTCCGCATCCTCCTCCTCGGCTACGGATCGAGCATCCAACTCGATGAGATCGGCATTGGTGGGACCAGGACTGTTGCGGGTGTTGCCCAATCTTTGGTTCGAGCTGGCATTCGACTTGGCCAATGCCAGGGTGGAGGTGGAACTGGTACTGGCTTTGCTGCTCCCCGAGTGAACTTGGACCTCGGTCATTGGCTTGCGGTCGCCCATGAAGTGCTGCAGGTAGTTGGTCAGATAGGCAACGGGATCTCTGGGTCTCTTGTTGGCTATTTCAGTGAGGGCCTTGATCAAAGGATCTGCGAGAGCTGATTGCGAGAAAGAGTTATGATCAAGTGATGATCCTTTTTTATTAACTACTTAATAGATAAGCTGAACTAAACTTTAAATTGGTTTTAGACAAACCACTGCATTTCCTAAATACTTACAATCAGCCAGGTATTTTCCCTGCTCCGTCTTGAAGATTGGATTGGCCTGAAAGCTCACTGGCTGCGCCTGACCTGTGTGGAAAACAAGCTTAATTAGTCACTCCAATGGCCCAGGATATCTTCAGTCACACTCAGTGGATCGAGTCCCAGTAATCTATGTACACAAAGCGAGAGGGGAGCATTTTTTGGGCGGAAGGGGAGTAAACAAACGAAGATGAGGATGCCGATGGTTGAACTCAAGAGACTTTGCAAATCATATTGTAATCGTGACAAGTTCACAGTCTTCGGGCAAGACACGGATACGGATACGACTATGTAGGTGTAACTCAAAGCGGAACTTACGATTGCGGATTAACCTTAAACGCAGCGAAAGCGGAGGAGATTTGAGATGAGGGCTCGTGGCAGGTATCAGTCAAATTTAGCATATGTATTAGGGATTTAATGTGCGGAGGTATTGTTTTATTTGGAATGTACATTGAGCTGGAATCTAGTGCTTTCTTCTAGTTGCGATCCACGATGCTGTTCTTCTTGCGCTTGAAGATCTTTACCAGCATGGTGGCTATGTGCTTGGAGTTCGTCAGCGACATGTCTTTCTCTAGCGACAGGATATTGGTGACAGCAGTGCAGTAGTCCTGGAAAAGGACGTACTCCACCACGCCCATGCTCTGCATATTGACCAGGCGCACGGTGAGTTTTGAAAGCCGATTGGTCACCATACTCAATCCCCGCACCGAGCACAAGTGCCGCAGGTTGTCCATCTCCTTCATCAGATTGGTTAGCTTCACTATGGTGGTCATCTTGAGTCCGGTGCCCAAGTAACTGGGCCTGGACTGGAGGTAACCCAGGAGGTAGCTCTCCTTGAAATGCAGTTGGGTTTCCAGGTAGGTTATGGCTCTCCCCACTCTCGTGTAAGCAGCTCCCATATCCGCTGGCTCTTTGCTGCTGCTCGTGGAGATTATCCTCAAGTGCTCCTGGCAATTCAGCCACACAGCCAAATTGTTAGCTGAATTGACAAAGACACCCCTGCCATATGGCCAAAGAGCTCCATTGAAGGCTGTGGACTCGGCAGCCTGCACCAGATCCTTGGTATCTAAGAGAGGAATCATCAGACCGAGGCTACTGAGCATCATCGTCACCTCCGAGTCGGGTTCCAAGAGTTCGGTCATGGTGTAATAGTTTCCCGAATCCGTTTCGCCAATGGCATCCGCAAAGTGTGTGGTAAATATCTTACTCATCATCAGGCGTTCCGCTTGCTCCAATTGGCCAATGGTAAGGTTCAGGGGTAGCTCCAACTGATCCAGATTCCTGGAGACTTCCACCAAACAGCGGGTGACCAGCAGCGACTCATCGTCGAAGACGAAAGCCGCCGTGTTGAGCCTTTCCCCATTGTCCATGGGAAAATAGGCCAGTCGAGGCTGCGGTTTGAAATCAGCATCAATGCTCAGGCAATGCATGTCCTTAAGCAACGGCACCAGGAACTCTTGGAACACCACAAACACATCAAAGTCTGGTGCTATAATCCCGCAGTTGATGTCCTCCTCCAAGTGGCGCTCCTTTGATGTTTTACGCATCGCTGGCCACAGGACATCGAAGAGATTGTGATCGAGTCGGGTCTGCCGGCGCTTGATCTTGTCGTAGACACCACGCTTGAGGAATCTACTCAGATAGCTGGTCACCGAAAGTTGCAGCGAGGATGCACTCAGTGGCTTTCGATGGGACAGAGCCGATGCCGTAGTGCCGCTCAGCAATTTACCCGATTCCGAAATGACGCTAAAGCAGCGCTCCAAGGTCCTTGAGATCTCGCCATCCTGCAGCTCCCGCCGGGCACTGTGCAGATCGTCGGGAACTGCTCATGGTTATCCGGAGCAGCATAGATGATAATTTATTTGTTTTGGGTTGGACGGTTATCAATCAACACACACACAAACAGTAACACACCAAAGTGTAGACAGAGACACAGATGCATATACGAACACCGAGACCATGACGGATACGGATGAAAGGATTGCCGGGGTGGTGATCAAGAAAAAAGGCGCTGGTGCTGGGCGAGATGGTGCGTTTTGCCTACATACCAAATATTTCATCAATATTGCCAATGATTTCGTTGAAAAATTCATTGCGATTTCCCTCCATTTCAAACGGGCAACCGAACACGGATATCCAACACGTATACGCAGTGTGTGCACGGTGCGACCGAAAATCGATGACTGACTTGGCCAAAGCTCGCGCCGAGTTCGGTTAGCCCCTGGGCCGCAGTTTATAGTCCCCGATTCCCCCGTCCACTCTCACTCCCTCCCACTCCCACTCCGACTGTTTGACTTGGCAAACAAATGTATTTAATTATTTCGGTTTACCCTCGGTGTGCGTGTGTGTTCGTGTGTGGGCAGCGAAAGCGAGTGTGAAAACAAAACGTCACTAAAGCCACGGGCAAAGCAAAGCGGCATGGCATAGCGCTATCTGGAGCGGGTGGCATGGGTGGGTGGGTGCTGGACTTGATGTGGTTGGTGGTGCCTGGTGAACGGTCAAGTTGGAGCGCTGGAACAGCTGCCTGTGGCTCACGGCCCCCGGTGTCCTTACCCTGGTCATTGAGCAACTGGTTCTCCAGTTCCTCCGCACCGAAAATATTCAGCAGCTCGGTGTATTTGAGAATGTTTTTCGCCTTGTCCTTGTCCAGGTAAAACTCGGCCGAGTGGCCCAGCTGCGTGTGTTTGGTTATTGAATTTTAAATCAAACTCCGTTCATTATTTACATCGGCCTAATCCCTTATGTATGGCATATTGATTCCCACTGCTGCAGACATTTGAAAGTCAAGAGGGCCAATCAGTTGGGCCTTGGCCCACTTTCGATTTCGGTTGTGGCAGTGGGCAGCAATTTTAAAACAATTTTCATTTGACATTTCTAATGCTATTGGCCGAATACAGCAGCACTTGTTCCCAGTAAACTTGAAACTGAACGTTGTTGTTTTTCTTGCTTCTAAGGTATTGTATTATATTTTTAACGTTATTTATTATTAGCGTAATTTGGGGACTCTATTGAATTAATTGGGTAATTAGCACTCTCATGGAAAATATTAATATAAGAATTTAAGCTAACTTTAGAATACTACCAAAATAATAGGAGGAGTCTCAGATAAAATCTATATTTTACACAAATTCCCAGTGATTATAGGCATTATAGGACTGCTTGCCACAAAAATCAAATTATACGATTTAAAATTCTTAGACAAGCGCAATTAAAGTAATTCCTGCAGCACCATTGTTTGTGTCACCAAAGACACTAGAATAACAAGATGCGTAACGCCATACAAATTTTTGGCACGCGATTTTTTGGCCTTGGCTCTAGAGGTGGCTCCAGGCTCTCTCGAGTTTTTGTTCGAGAGAGAAAGAGCGGAGAGCGCTACAGCAAACTGCTCTTTTCAACGCATACAGTGATAGCAGACAACTGTATGTGTGTATACGTGTGCTCATGCATTGTAAATTTTACTAAATATGCCCTTCACCGTAGAAGTTCATTGACTTTAAATCTATATTATTTTTTATCAATTGGCACCATGCGAAAAATTCTTGTTTTGCATTGCCTTAACGTTATTAATATTTAAATAAAGCTTAGAAATAGTAATAACCGAATCTATGTACATCACAAAATGAATTTCGAAAATGACTTTATATTAGAATACTTGTCATTAGGGTATTCAGCTTGCGGCGTGAGAAAAATTAATAAGGCAATGATTGTTGAGTGCTTGTGTCCGCACTTCGTGCCTGACGATATGACTTTTGCAACGAACTGTTTTCATATTTTTATTTATTTTATTAATTTTTATTTTCTACTACGTATTATTATTTTTTATGAAATATTATTATGAAATATTATTATTTTTATTATTTATTAATAAAATTATTATTTTTTTATGAAATTAAATGAAATAATAATAAATAATGAAATTGTTGAGCATTAGTGCACAAATAAAAGTATTTTTTTCAACATAAATTTTCAACATAATTATAAATATGTAAGCGGTATTCGAGCGGCGATTTTAACAAACGAATTTAAAAAACTTTAAAATTATAATAGTCAGGGAATTTTTATTTTATTTCATCATATTGCTACGAAATTGGCCACAACTCCAAATATGTAAATTCGTTTCTTCGATCAGAATTGATTTTGGCCCGAAAATCGTCTTCTAGCACAACACGCACACATATACGCGTTCTCGTCTCTTGTTTTTACTCACACAAGCAAGCAAATTCTATTTTTAGATTTCTTATGCTCTCAGCGTGAGCGAGCGGAAAGAGAGCAAATTTGGCCTTCACCAAAAAAGTGGCTGCATAGTGCCAAACGAATGTATGGCCGTTACGCATCTTGTTATTCTAGTGTCATTGGTGTCACATACTCTTACACAAGCACCCCTCATCATTTTAACTTACCTTGTCCAGTGACTTGGGATTGGCGCCCAATTGCAGGAGCATGTTGTAGAAATGACCGTTGTCCTTAATTGTGGCTGCGTAATGAAGCGGCGTGCGTCCGTCATTATCCGTAATTGTCATGGTCTCCGGAAAGCGGGACGCCAAGTACCGAACGATGTCTGAGTCGGGAATAGGGGTGAACCAATCATATAAATAGAATCCGGGCGGAGTGGACGCGACTTACCCGTATGGCCAAAGAGGACGGCCACGTGCAAGGGCGTGGAGCCGTTAGGCGATATGTCGTTCTTTGCAATGGCAAACTTCCGGCGATCCAGAGCCTGCTGCAGTGCCAGCAAACCTCCGTCACGTGCCGCGTCGTGCACGCGATGTATTTTCTCCTGCCAGGGTGAAAACATGATGCAAGGCGTAATTAGTGCGCCTTCCTTCCTTTTCGAAAGGAACCTTTCGGCTCGCTTACCATATAGCTGGGCACGTTGTTGAGAAAGGCCTGTATTTCCGGTTCTGGCGACTTCAGGCCCACCAAGCTGCCGCCCTCGCCATTCAGCACAATCTCGGCCAGCTGCTCCAAGTCTCCGGACTCCACAATGCGCTTAATGCGCTCATCCTACGGAAAACAGTAAGCAGGTGTCCAATAAGAGGATGAACACGATTGTCTCGCCAAGACAACAAAGTGCATCATTGAAAGCGCTAAGGGTGATGGACTGGAAATGGTTCTGGGTATATAAAGAACTCGATGGTTTGCTTTATGAGTGACTTAGGTGCGAACCCAAAAGAAGCCTGGTGAGCCAGCAACAAAGGACGATAGATAGACAGATAGAAAGATAAGGGATAGCATTGTATACTTCATCAACTGCAGTTTGAGACTGAACTGTATAATCCTCGGGTGCACCGTGCACGAAGCCCTCAATGGCCATTGCTGATGTGAGGGACTCATTGCCGTTGTCCTCCGGTGGCTGTGCTCTGCCTCCTGGTTGCTGACCCTCCCGTGGATTGCTTCCTTTGCTGTCCGAAGCTATTACATCCTGTTTAAAGTTATTTCACCACTTAAGATTTCTTGTTTATATGGTTGTGACAGTGACTTGGACAAGGCTACAAAGTGCGAAGAGACATAAAAACATTGAACAGGATACGTTAATTTTTACAAGGACTAAGTGCTGCTACAGGTGACAATGCCAGTTCTGAGCCCATTAAATGTCTACCTATAGTTAGGAATATTCGAACAATTATGCAATTTAAGCCCTTCAATCAGACCGAGCAATCCAAATTAACTTGTTTCAGAGTCCACGTAGCGTATACGCAATATCACGCACACGCCACGTTTCCCCGTCTTTATTGAAATGCAGCTGGAAATAGTCATTATAGCTGCCATAAGAACCTCCCGCCACTAACTCGAGGGAATGCAACGATTATATATATAAGGTATATTTTCCATATATCACATATCACATATCTAATGCCTGCAACTCTTTTGACGTTTGCATGTTCAGTTCCCATTCGGATCCACCAACAACTGGATGCCTCTGACAGTTGAGAACCGACTCCGCACCCGACTCAACCTCAGAGTCTCCGTCCGATTCTCCATCTCCCAGTCGAAATGTCGGCCGTTCGAAAGTGAAAACGACCGACTTGGCCTGCACATATGTACTATTTCGGTCTGAATGAGTGCATTATTATAAAGTCTATCTGTGGGTAAACAGCTGCTGATTTCAGGCAATCGATAAGCACAAATTGGGGGCAGACACTGGCATTGATTCGATCTAAGGCAATAACACACTGAAGTGAAACTGAAAGGGAAACAACGGATGCGGATGCGGAAACGGAAATGGAAACAAACACACGGATTGTTGGGCAGGTCTCGGGTGCAATAGAAAAACGATAAACAAAAGACACAAGTTGCAGGTTTTGCTTTCCATTTTTAATTGGTTACTGTTACTATAATGCCTACGGCTAGATATATTGTTATTGGAAAGAAGAGAACATAACACTTGCTTTACAAAATATATATATGTATATGTATAGAGATATATCAAGAATTGTTGCTTCGGTTTCGGGTATTTCATTATCTAAGCGGGCTTTTGTTGAAGTTGATTGCTAAAGTTTCGCATTTTGCTGCTGATTGGGTTGCGGCTGAAGTTGTTGCTGTTGCTGTGGCTCTTGCAGTGGTAAAACAAATTGGAATGAATGGAATTTGAGTGCCTGGCTGCAGCAGATTGGTATATTACTTTTCAAATTCTGTTTTTTTTTTTTTTGAGTTTTTTGCGTTTCATTTTAGGTTCACATTGAAGAGGGGTAAATGGGTTGAGCAAACGGCACACACAACAAACGTGAATAAACTACAAAACGTTTGAGGACACTTAGAGCACGCCCATCTGTACCTCATCGTCGTCATCGTTATCGTTCTCCGACTCTGGTTCCCTTTCTTCTACGGACATGGTGGCCACTTCCGGATCCGCTTCATCCTCAGCGTTGCTCTCCGGCTCATCCACTGTCTCCTGCTCCTCATAGGCCTCATGCTCCACCTGCTCCGCCTGCACCACCTGCTCCACCTGCTCCACCTGCTCCACCTGCTCCACCTGCTCCACCTGTTCCACCGGCTCCTCTGGCTCCACTTCAGTCTTTTTGTTTCCATCAAGCTCACTCTCAGTAGCAGGCTCCTCGGGTTGTCCCACGTCTTCGGGCTCCGTTGGCTGATCCTCCTCCGGAGCCTCCTCGTGATCTACGCCATTCTCCACAATTACCGCATCTCCTCCGCCTCCTTCGTCCTGCCCAACTCCGTTTTCCTCTGCCTCTCCGCCTCCATCCGCGCTTACAGCTCTTCGAATATTCTGTAAAAGTAAACAATTGTCGACTGATTGCTTTCGAAGTGATTCAACAGTTTCGCTCTACGGTCCTTCGATCTCAGCCTATATGTACAGCAGGAAATGGTTTATCTGGGCTCTAAACAAAAAGCGCAAGTGCCGACGGCGAGAGAATAGTGGAGGGAAAAGGCGGGAGCCGACAATGGCTTACTTTCACAGTGTCTCCAGCCCCCAAAAAAGCTAATTAATTAAGTTGCTAACACCGAAAGCCATTCTCAAAGTGTGCAAGCAAGCCGCTAACCATCGAAAGCGATACGAAAAATATGAAAAATTATAAGGAAGGAGGCGGGGTGACTTACCTCGACCTCGCTGTCTTCGCCATCGCCTTCACCATTGATCGTGTTGAAGGTGGCCGGCGTTTCCGGTCGGCGCTGCAATGGCGAGGCGACTTCCGCTTCCGGCTCCGCATCCGCCTTGGACAGATCGTCATTCTCATTGGCACTCGTACTGCGGTTTCAAAATGCAAAAAATTCTCTCTCAAAGCCATGCCCCATACAAAACACACACCACAAACACAAATCAAAAGGCCAGCGCAGCATTTTGCCAGCAAAAGGCAGGCAAGCGTAAGCCTAATCTTGGGGTCTAAGACCCACCAACCAAGCACCTAGCCACCCATTCAGCCATCCACCCACTTACCCGTCGTTGGTGTCCAGCTCCGAGGAGTTCTCAAGGCTATCGTCCAGCGATTTGCGGCCATTCACAGACGGCGGCACCTTGATGTCCAGTTTCTAGTGGCGAAAGCAGAAGGAGCAGGTGGAAATGGGTTACTCATGGCAAAGAGACACCCACTCACCTTGGAGCTGGCATCGTCTCCCGCTCCGTTGTCCACTCCACCCTCATCGCACAAGGCCTCCCAATCGGTGGCGCTGTCGGGGGAGACGCGAGGTGCATCCGGCACATAAACCAGGAAGGCGCGCTCGATTTCGTGCGGCTTGTGGCGATAGTATGAGGGGGTCTTCATTTTCTGAAATTGCCCCAATGAATCATTTTAATTGCCGACCGACCACAAAGCAACATCTGCACCCACGCTTAAGCTATATTCAGTGGATATTGTATATGTCAAAACCAAATTACGGCTATTACCGAGAAGTCAAAAAGGATCAAACCTTCCTTTCAGATTTACCAGGATAACTAGGATATATTTACAGGAATCTACTACCAAATCAAGGGAACCTTTCCAGAAACTCACATAATCTACGGCCTCCTCGTCGCAGCCTGCTTGGGTGAGCAGGGTGTAGCATCGCATGTTGTTCTTGGCACTGGCGGCCCAGTGGAGCGGCGTTTTTCCGGTAATGTCCGTCTCATGGGCGCCCTCGGGCCAAATGCCCACCAGGTACTCCAGCAGCTTGGTGTGGCCCAGTCCGGCGGCCTTGTGGATGATGTTCAAGCCATTGCCGTCCTTGCAGGTGACCACCGCACTGGGCACCGGTGGCTCCAGCTGCGCCTGCACGGTCTCCAGATTGTTGTCGATGACCGCCTGGTGCAGATCCTTGATGGCATTCTGTGCGGAGGATCATGAGTGAAGTGAAACATGAGCCGAAGGTTACGCGGATGACTTCCTCACCATGACATGGGGAACGGCGGCCAGGAAGCGCTTTACTCGACCATTGTTGCTGGCCTGTTGGCACAGGCGATTGCCCTGGCCCCCCCACAAAATACGCGTCAACTTGCCGATGTCCTTCTCGTGAATCCAGATCCTGATGGTGGATAACTTCACCGAGAAATCTATTAGTCGAGAAATGGAAATTGAAAACGTGGAAATTAATTTTCGCAGCCCCACCCCCGCGACCCGATTGCGATTTCCAATTCATTTTCGCCCTCGTTCGTGCTTGCATGCAATTTGCCGAAAAAGCAGCCAAGAAGCCGAAAAAGAACTGAAAACTAAATTAAAACGAAAATAAATGCAATGAGTGTTCAGGTTTGTGACTCCGACTGCGGCTCGCTTAAAGTGGCATTAGTGGAAACTTGAGACAATTTCCGCCGGCGAAAAGTTTTCGCCAACTTGAAATGCCCCAAGGTCGGCGCCAAACTTTTTCGCAGTGCAAAAGTGGGTAACGCCCCGCAGGTCGTCGTATCAGCATATTAGATCGCGCACCCGCTGAATGATTTAGTGGAGCAATCGTGGAAATCGAACACCTGGATGCGGAAATCGAAATGCACCGCCATCGAAGTCCATTCAAATACGCACCTTCGTTGTCCCGACGCTTGCGTCCATTTTGCCCACCCGCCTGTCCATTCATGGGCATCACTGCAAAGGTATTAGACATCCTGGCTTTAGATTCGATTGCTTGACTCTCCAAAAGGTATTAAATTGTGAGTGTGACAATTGTAGTGACGCTACACTCCGTTGACTACTTTCTTCTGATTGCTTTCTAACCTGTTTGTACTTTTTGCGTCTGGCCAGCTTGAGCCACGTTGGCAAACTAATTCTTGGCCAGGTCGAAAGGTGTTGAATTCGGGTCTCTGTTGCTGCGGTCAAAAGCAAAGGGTCGCAAGGAGGAATAATTGCGTCCTGTTCGCGCACTTCCAACTTCTGACATGAATAAATAACCCAAAGTGTGTGTGTGTTTGTTTGGCTTATATAAAGCGAAAAGTCAACATTTTCATTAGAGTTCCAGCTAAGCAAATATGTGAAAATAGAATTTCCATTTGTCTGATTCAAACTTGATTAGCATTCCTTGGGGAAGAATTCCAAACAATTTCGATACTACAGTTTAGTTTTTCTTCAGGAATTTTCCAATTCTATTTTCCTTTATTTTGTAGCCTTTGCGCCAAGGTCTTTTCATTATCTCTGACTAGATTTTCGTGAGAAAATTCGCTGCAATTGTTGTAGCATACTTTTTGGTTTACTCGTGAAAAATTCTCTTAGTCGTGGAAATACCTTAGTCCCTCCGTGAATTCAAAGCAATTTAAAAAAGAATACTTTCAGGATTTTCCATGAAAATGCTTTGTCTTGCTCGGAAAATTGTTAGCCGGAAAATTACCTTATACTTGTTGGCCTTTTCACCCACATAATTGATGTGTCAAGGTCTTCTACTCCGACTATTTTTGGTCGGACACCTTGAGGAATTGTTCTACTACCTTTCCAGCAGTGACATGTGAATTTGTTGGCCGCGGTGAATCATTAAATTTCCATTCCATTTCCCAGGCCCACATACCAACGCACACACACACGCGGTTTGAGTGGCAATAAAAACTGCTCGAAAGTGCCACGGAAATGGCGCATTAGTGGTTGCCACTTAATGTGGCAATCAACCGCACAGGATCCCGTGGCATTGTAACTTGTTGAGCTGACACCCTCAACGGCACGCAATATGCAAATTTTGGCCACAAAAACTACAGAAACTTCTCATCGCCTTCGGCTTGGCGTGTTGTCACCACAATTTCCCTCAATTAGCATGGACGCATATGAATATGTAAATGTATTCACTGCACACTCACCTTTGGGCGGCGATGAATGGTAGTAGAGTCCCTGGAATCTCCTTCGTCTCTTGGGAGGCATGTTTGTGTTTTTTGCAATCCTCCTTGGGAATTTATTATTTAATTTCGGCTGGGGAATCACTAGAGTCCGCGACTCTGCACATCGTCCCAGTCGTGATTCATGGATTAAATGTATTCACTTGGCACTGCAAAGAAACCTCTTGTTTTGAAAATGGCACAGGCCGAGCACAGGATGAACCGCTGTCCTGTCGAGTTCAACGACGTCTGAGTGGACAACTGCACCTGCTCAGCTGGACAGCCGGTGAGCTGGTCAAATGGGGAGCTGGTGAGGTCCTTGCGTGTGTGAATATTGAATGGAAAGTCCGGGAAAAGGTGGGGAAATCGTGGCACACAACCTGTGTTGCTCACATGTGAGTTTTATGGTTTATTTATTTGTTTTACAATTGGCCAGGACTTCTAATGCGCTCCACTTGCTGTGCACTCTGCCAGGACATTGCCTGCTGCAGGACTAGTGCCCAAAAAGAGCCGCGATGAAAACAAACCAATTAGCCGCGAATCGATTTTCCAATTCGAATGCCCATATAATGGAAATGGACACAATCAAAAAGTTAGCCCCATTGTATGGAATTGAGGCACAGGTCAGAGCGTCCTGCCCAAAGGTCCTTGAGGCAAAGACAGCACGTGCTCCCAATGGATGAGTAATTCTACTCCTACGCACTTGCGTGTGGTCAAAATTTTAAGACCCACTTGACACAGTTTCCCCGGAGAGCTGCGTGAGTGGCTTTCAAGGTTTTTCGTCACTCCTGCTCCCCAAAAATGGGGAAGACGCTGACCCAAATTTTAATACTTCCCAAACGGGCTATGAAAATGTCAATGCCAATTAGTCGGGGTCTTAAACTAATTGCCTAGTTATATATATCTTCGACTTAACAGTCAGGATCTATCTTTGATAATCTTTGCATTATTCATGGACTGCACTGCACTTGGGTACACTGAACTCGACAGGATGCGTCCCGAAGGATGTGTCTTGACCCTGCTGTGGGCCAAAGCACAAGTCAGCTTTGCACTAAACACACACTTCGCTTTTCCGACGCTTTCCGCTTTTCCTTTTTCCACCGTTTTCGGGGCTTTGTTTCCGTTTCGATTCGATTTACACGGCGCGCGCTTTCCCTGCAGACTGTGGCATATTCAGCGTTTCGTAGGTGTTTTATCTAATTTTCCCTTCACGCACACCAGCGAAACTCGTGTTTTGTGTGCTGTATGAATGTTTGGCTGATTGCTGGTACCCTTTTTGGTATCGAGTATTGGTAATTGCTGCCATCGTTTGCATGCGAACTTAAAAAAAAGTGAACCTACACAAATATTACCGATGGAAAATCGCTGGTGGGGGTGGAAAATGCCTCAAGTGTAGCCGATATTGAAAAGTGAAGGCGGCTCCCCGCAAACGAATTTTAGATTTCAATTTCACCACCATTATCTGTTCATATTTTTTGCATTGCACTTTAATAGCCCTTTTGTGACGGGAATGCTCTAATTGCATTTTTACTAACAGCCTGAGTTTGAAATCTTATCTTATTTTTTCATATATATTTTAGCATATGTAATTTTTAAAGAAGATTGAGATTTGGCAAAAATAGACGTTTGTTGACCCATGTTGCCACGCCCCACGAGCCGCCCAAAACTGACACAGTTTTGAACAATAATGTTGCAATTTTTCATTTTATTATACGAGTATACCAAAAAGAACTTTCTCGTTCGCACGGCCACTAGCTGAGTAGCGGGTATCTGATAGTCGAGCAAATCGACTATAGCGTTCTCTCTTGTATCAATGTGTTTTCCAGGCAGTTTTCTTTGAGCAGCCTGCAACTTAAGCTAGCTTAGAACTTAATCGACTAAGGGAATGGTGGCCAGTAAGCCATTGGGCTATCGGCTTTTGCTACTCAGTTCGTCTGCGGAGACGTGAATGGGTTGGGTGAATTCGATGTTTTCGGCGGAGATATCTGTGCAACAAGAAAAAGGGTTAAATGGCGCAGAAGTATTAACACTTGCACACCCACCTGAATGTGATGGTTTACTGAATATCTCCGTTACGTTGAACAAGTCATTGGAGTGCGAGCTCCTTTTTCGGCGCGTCCTCAGTTGACCCAAGCTAATGTGGGTCTTGTCCAGCGGCAGATCATCGTCGCCGAATTCCAGGCACCTGCCATACACGCAATATCGTTTGCCCACCGGCGAGCAGCGAGTGCCTGGCGGGAAGTGTCCATTCCGGCCGTTCACCAGGTAGTACCTGTACTTGATGAACTCGTCCTGGCATCCAACGCGGCAGCTGCGGTCCGGCTCTTCGATGCTGGCCGAGATCTGGGCCCCGTGGCCGGACAGGCCGCGCACCTTCTGGCGATACCTGGCGCAGGTCTGTTCCGCATACTCCGCCGCCGTCTGCAAACGCTCGCAGGGCTGAATGCGATAGGAGCACAGTTGGATGCTCTCCACACCGGTCAGCCGGGAGGTGACTCCCTGCACGCCCTTCGAATCCGTCATGCAGTTGGAGTGGCAACCCGGGTGGGCCACCCACTCCGATTCCGAGGACGAGCTACGATCAAGGGCGATCAGTGATGCAGAGGCAGGCGGTGGGGGTCGCGGAATCTCTGGAGGATATGGCTTGTGATAGTTCCTCCTCTTGTACTGCGATGCTGGGGCATTGATGTGGTTGCCTTGGCCATTGGAAGGTCGCTTAGCTACCTCTGTAGAAGCGAATAGCATTACTATAACTCAAGTTTATTTAACTATAGTTTACCATTCTCGTAGTGATTCTTCAGTGGTTTTCCCTCCTGGCGCTCTGCATACCGGTGGCTGGTGGTCTGCTGTCTGCTCTCCTGATCTGAGGAATCCCTAGTGGGGCGCACTGATCTCGCCTCGCAGAAGCTGCTGTCCATCTTGAAGAAGTTGGAGGTGGAATTATCGCAGGAGAATCGCTCACAGCGACCGGAAATGCAGTAGGTGATATCCTCTGGATTGTGTTGCTTCGCTTTGCAGGTGGTGCCATCCGGGAATGTCCAGCGCCGGGACTTGGTGCCATTGGTCCTGGTGCGGCAGAAGATCTTGCAGGACGCGTCCAGAGTGCTGGGCAGCTGCTGACCCTCGCCGGTGAGTTCCGGATCCGACTTCCTCGCCTGCATGCACACTTGGGTGGCGAAGTCGTTGATCGTCTGGACGGGCACCTTGTGGCATTGCGGCGTGTTGCAGGTCACAAATCGCCGATCCCTGCCAATGCAACGCGACGGAAAGTTCAGGCAGCTTCTGTTTAACGTTCGGAGACCTGTGCTGCCCTCCAGGAGGCGGCGTGACTGCCCATAGAGGCAGCCGGACTCGCAAGCACTCGGCTCGCTCCACTCGCCCCAATTCGAGGGCGATCCTGGAAGCTCATTACCCATCGGATTGTAGTCGTGCAGCAGCGGGGGAATCCGGTTCGGCTCATGTCGGATAATCTTCTCGTGGGTGGCCTCGGGAACGTGTTCAGGAGGCCAGGACTTGAGGGCTGAGTAACTACCCTGTTTGGAGGAACGAGCCTCACAGGTTCCACCTCGACACCACTAAAGTTTAAGTATACACTGTTACCTGAGATAATGTTCCAAGCATATCAAGAGACTTACCATGTTGGGCCCGCATTCGGTGCCCTCCAGCGCAGGATGCGAAGTCCAGGGCAGTCCATCCTGGCGACAGTGGAGATCCCTACAGATTTCCATCTTGCTCTGGGTGCTGGCCTGCATGAAGTTCTTTCCAAAGCGCAACATGCACTGCTGATTGGCATTGAAGCGTTCGCCCGGAAGACGACCACCTGCCGTGTGATCCCAAGGACCCGCGAACGAGTCTCGATCGAATAGGCACTCCGCCTGGGGATCCCTAAAATAGATATTCCATTAAACTATTGTTAAGTGAAACTAGTGAAGCCACCTACATTAGGAAATCCTCAAGATAGGTTCGCGAGCACTTGGACCAGGTGACCTTGCCACTGCCCAGCTTCGGGGACATGATGTGCATGGTAGGATCGCAGCTAATCTCCTTGGCATCGTGTCGCATTCCCAAACTAAATAAAGGACGATGAAGAATATTATTTCACAGGATAGATATTAATCTACTTACTTGTGTCCAATTTCGTGGGCCACCACAAAGACGCTTTCGAAGTGCTTGGCCTCGTTGATGGTGCAGGAGTAGATGGAGGTGCACATGCCCTTGACCGTCGCCATGCCCACCACCTGGCTATTGGCCTTGCCCTTCTCGTAGGTGACGAGGTCGAGCCCCGTCAGCACCAGGGCATGATCGTAGTGCAGGGGATCTGCGTCGGAGAAGGGATTCAATTTCTCCTGCCACTTGCAGAAGCTGTTCAGGTAGTTCTCCACATCCTTGGACCGAACCAGACCCGGTGGATCCCAGGACTTCCAGATCTCTAGGCGCTTCAGCACGAAATTGATGCGACGACCCAGAGTGGGGTGATGGTATAGCAGCTGGACACCGTTGATCATGGCCAGCAGGAAACTGACCACCTTGCTCTCCGTGTTTGTGGGGAAGTTCTTCTGCATATGAGCATAGAGATCGCTGTCCACAAAGATGGCCGTCTCAATGAAGAGCTCCTCTGGAATGTCCGACCAGCGGGAGCGCGGCGGATCTCCAATGTAGCGTCGTCTTCGCTGATGATGGTGCTGATGTGGGTGATGATGTCGTGGCTGGAAGCGCAATCTCAACGGGGACTGTAACTGACTCTGGGCCCGCAACCGCCGCCGTGGTTCGTTGAACTCCTCCGCATCGGGCTCGAACTGCAGCTGGCTGTCTAACGGCGACGCCGTTCGCCTTGACGACGCCTCCCTGTAGTCGCCACCGTTCTTGTCCACCCTCGCTTGGTAGAGCACGTGCGTCCCGGTGCCAAAGCGCGCGGGGAGCGGATGGATCACCAGGTCACTGCCATTCTGCTGGAACACGCCGCGCTGCGAGATCGAGGCGTGAAGAATTAACAACCGGCCGGGATAAAGTAAACATATTTATGGAAGTGCGTTTAAATGCGGTGATCACCGAGTTCAATTAGCAACTAGATAATATTTTAACAAGATCGATTTAGAAAATCATAATATTTAAAATGAAAGCCATAGGCTTACAAATGTGAATTTTACTTCTATACTTGCTTACCACATTGCCGAGCTCGCAGAGATCGAGAGCAGCCGCTGGACTCCGGTAGAAGCATCTGTCCAGGCGCTTGAGCAGCTGCGGCGAGTGCTCCACGAACTGGGTGCCATTCTCAGTGCGTCGGATGAAGATGAAGGCGTCGTCGATCAGCTGCGGCGACTGCTGCAGCTGCAACCGCGCCTCCACATCTTCCCCAGCCTCCTGCTCCTTCTCCTCCGGCGGCAGTGGCCCATTACCATCTGGCGAATGAATTTGAATTAATTAAACTGTTCGCATAATGGCCGCAACTGGAGCAGCACGATGTGCTCTCTGGATTTCGATTTGGCTGTTTTACTCACCTTGCGCTGGCAAGCTGCGCCGCTGACGTCTCTGGTGAGGATTGCCCCCATGCTGCTCCGCCTCACCTGGCCGCTTCCCCTCCTCCAGCCGCTGCTGCTCCTCGGGTCGTTGTTGTGCCAAGTGCACGAGTTTGAATTCGGGCGCTGCCAGGTAAACAAACAACATAAATGCCTGCCATGGATCAATGCCAACAACTGCGCGGATTTCCGCGCCCCTTCCAAGACCCACCCACCTTAACCCACTCCTCCCCGGCACCTTAGCCCACTACCCCTCCACCGCCCGCCAGTTAACAGTTCAAGTTTAGCGTTCATCGATTGCAGTGGCTGATGTTTGGGCTCCTGGCCTAATGACATGTTGCAGTTAGTTATAGGTCATGGCTAAAATATTTCACTCACTCAGAAAAAAAGACTCAAATTATAAGTTATTGAAAATGCACCCATGACATATCAAAAGTATAGGTCATAAATATTCTAAGAAGAACGCCTTTTAAAAAAAATACCGACTTCAGATGATGGTGAATGAGATGGATATGATTTACTTGAAATATTAGTTAATGGACAAAAAAGAAAGTCCCAGTTATAGTCAGTGTAGCTAAAATGGACGAATTTGTTCACAGAACTGTAATGGATTTTTCTGTGCACCGCCCCCCGTTCTACTTACTCCATCTTAAGTCCATGGCATATGGGTCAGAGTTAAGAATCTTTTCGATCCAGTGCCCGGGGCCAACACTTACCCTCTTCCGGAGATCGTGATCCGAAGATCAGGGCGCGCTCGTGCTCCCTCAGATGGCCCACCAGGTTGTTCTCGTCCAGCTGCAGTGGTGGCATCGGTGGCATTGGTGGCATGGGAAAAAAGAGAAAGAGCAGCGAATGCGAATGAATGGGGCTTGATATGCAAAGCGGAAAGTGTAACATGGCCAGCAAAGCGTTAAACAGACCAAAACAGATGAGAGTACCCACGGAGAAGGGTTTTCTCAAGTCCCCCCAAAAAAACATAACCGAAATACTTTCACTCCACACAATGGAAAATTTGTACCTCGAAAAGAAAACCCCAATTAGACAGCTCAAACAGCTGTGTTGGGGTCACCAGCTCATCGGGTGGAAAGGTTAGTGCAGCAGTTGAAATGTATGTCTTATTCCGAAGCATACATATATACCATTTAGCATACAATCGCCGTATATTTTGTGGTGCGTGCGCCTGCTTTTCACGATTATTTAATTTAATTTGTTGTAACAGTTTTCATTCGGCTTTATTTTATTTGGCTTGTGGAAAAGCGCGTTGCATTCGACGGAGCGTGAAGAGCGTTTCGGCTTTTCGGATCGAAACTCCGCCTCCAGTGGGAGAAGGTGTTACAAATTGCCACTGTGGCGAATGTTTATTACCAACATTGTAATGCTGCGCCAAAAGGGGGCGTGGCTGGTCGTTAACCGCCCATGGGTATCAGATTATACTTAGTTTAAACTGAAGATTCTACATTCTAACATTCTATTATCATACACCCAATGTATTTCCGGGTTCCCCAAATATGGATCACATATAGATTAAAATAGGCCTATATAGTATCTTAAATTAGGACCCGGCTATAATAATTATTTGGTATGAAAGTAGATACCATTCCACTAATCCGCTAAAAATTATGAATTATAAATTACACTGAGCTTGGACAGTTCATTGTATTGCAACTAACAGATACCCTCTTTCCACCTCCGGTCTTACCTAACTCTTCGAAAATCTTTCCGCTGAACTTTAGGCAAAAGCAAACAATGTTCAATGAAATGGACACTAATTGGCTGCAAGGGCAACAGCACAGAAAGAGCAAATCAGTCGGCGATTGCCGGAAAAGCCCCAAATAAACAGCAACAATAAGCGATGACAAAATCGGGGGAAAAGCGGAAAATGCAAGTATGCTCGCTGTAATCGCCCGCCAAGCTGATTATGTGATGAAATTTTGCGTGACCCGTGGGCAGAATAGCAAAAAAAAAAAGGAGTGAAGAGCGGAAAGCATACACATGTATGCATGGAAAATAGGGCTAAAATGGCAAAAAGTGGAAAACCAACACGTGGAAATTATATCACAGAAAATTGTCTTCTGGCCAATTTGAGAGTCTGAAAGGAGTGCGAATGTAGCAAAACAAATGAAAAGGGGGAAAATCACGTAATCAAGAGCGCAACCAAGCGAATGGATTCTTAAGTATGACTTCAGAGGGTCAATAACTTGGCCAAAATTGGCAGCCAGAACCGCCTGTCTGTCACTCGAACTTGTTCCCAGTCTGAAAAATGCCTGGGAATCGTTCGCGATTTGGAGGCAGCTGCATCGGCCAGCTGGTGGCAAGATTGTTTGCAATTCCCTGTAATCGTGTGATGAGTTCCTAAAATACCGAAAGAGACTCTGCGACGCCAGCTCAAATTAAAGCCGCGAAGAATCTGGGAAAAGTGGGGGAAATGGGAAAAACGAGTAGGTATGTGTACACACACATGTAATTCGACAAGTTGTCGCCTTGTTGGCCAGGGATAATTTTTATTGGGTTAAAGCTCTCGAATTAACAAAACATATATCCCAACAAAGATATACTGCAGAGGTCATTCAACGCCTTGTCTATGCGACTGTGTACACGCTCCAGGCTCCCCATTTTCCCCCCGGAACTCGGCGACCAATTTCTGCTTAGCTTTTCAAACTCAAGTTGAGTCAGACATTATGTTTTTGGCTTTTGCTTTTTTTTTTGCCGCGCACATGTTCTGTCTATACGGCGATTTTTTATGCTCTTTATTGGTCACTTGACGCATACGTAGATGGATGATCACCTGTGTTTGTAAATGGGTTAATCGTATGACATTCAAGAGCACTTACACTTGGAAAATATTGGTGCTTAAATGGAGTATACGTTTTTTATTAAATATTTAAAGGGAGTAACATACTTTTGCTGATCTAACAGCATTTACTTAAATGTTTGAGTTTCTTACAACACTTTAGTCTTCAGTGTGATCGTGTGAAGGTATATCGCTTATCATTCGACTCTGAGGCCACTGCAATAGTTTGATTGATATCCTCACTCATCTTGTTCGTAAACTTTAAGCATAAATACAATTGTCACATGATTCAAGCCTGACCTTCAGAACATAAAAACTAAAGACTAATACTTAAAGGCATTCCTTGTTGATAAGCCTTAAGTAGCAATGAAAGATGTTCTACTTTTGCAGTTCGCTGTGCAGCTACAAAGCCAAAGTGCCATTCATCGGGTGACAATGAGGCAGCATTGATTGATATCGGGACTCACCTCAATGCCATTGTAGTGCAAGCTCCTCTTGCGACGCAGCTCAATGCTGACGGATTTTGGATTGGTGGAGGAGGAGGATGGGGAGGATGCGGACGGGCTGGCCCCGATTAGCAGCCACAAGGTGGTCAAAACAATTAAAGCCAAACGACGGTGCCGATTAGATCCAATTGCTGCGACAGTCATAACGATGCGTTTATGATGACGGCTTCTCTGGGACTCCACAGGTGGCTATTGTAATGCTCCGAGTGCACTAATCGCTCTTTGTTGTGGCAACAACCACGCGACGATTGTTGCATAAATTGCAAATATATTATTCCTCAGGCTGCGCACCGATTTCGGGTTTTTTGCGTCATAATTTTCAGTGGTAGCGGAGTTACATTTTCCAGCGGCGAAAATCGAGGGTGGAAAACTTAGAGCCCGATTTCTCAAAGGGGAGAGAGCCAAGTGAAGGCGCGATCGTGTACGGGGCTCCCACTTTTACGGCTGTTAATTCAAATGTTTATGCACTAATTAATTGCCCAGGCATTGCATTACGAGTCATTTGTTGTGGGCCACTTTTTTTTCGCACTCTATCTTATTTGGGTTTCGTTTTATTTTAGTGGTTGTGTACTTCAGTTTGTTGCCTAAGTTCTTCCTTATGGATCGACACTCGAGATAAGACCAAATGGTGCTTGAAAAGTGCTATTTCAGCTCCAGCTCCAGTTCTGAATTGCCAATATACATATAATGCCAGTCTTTTGTTTTCACATTTAAACGCACTTGATTTTATTTAAACGCCAGCGCACAATTAAGCAGCCAGCAACAAACACACACGGCATATAGATCATCGGCTCTGGAGCATAACGATCTTCTGGTTTTATGTCCATAGCCGAAAAGCACTTTATATGTATATTTCAACTAAAATCGCTAAATCACGCCGAAATCTGACCGCTTTGGGGCATTTAAAATGAAATGATTTACTGGAGGTCAATGCGCGTTGGATCGATCGAAGGACTTTTTTCGGAGCTATGAAAGAGACGGCGACAAAAGCGCAAAAAGAGACGGGGAGAGCGAGGCGCAACCACTCGCGACGGCGTCACTTTTGCGAATGAAATGTGAAAATCACGGAAAACTCGAGCTCGCGATCGTCGGCGGCGCTCCATTCTCGTTCGGCTTTTCGGCTGGAGTTCGCAAAAGTACATTTGGAGCGCAAACAGACTCATAAATATATGCTAATGAGCCAGAGCGCCGGAAGAAGAGAAGAAGAATGCGACAACCGTTAAGACGCAGCAAAGGGCCACAAAACAAAAAAACAGGAGAGTTTGGGGTACTAAACAAAAACAGAGGCAAAATTCTAAGGCGATGGCGATTGTTTTGTGGTCAAGTGCTTGAAAATGATGGAGCAGACGAAAACTTGACACTGATCATCAGCAAAAAAGGCTGCGGAGTGGCAAGAATTATGCTGCATTTCCGCCGCGGAGTTTCGATGTTCTGCGGCCTGTGGCAGCAGGAAATCTTAAATCAGCGAATGCAAATCAGGGGGGCACAAAAACAAACCGAACACAGCCAATTGAAGTGATCAACTTTTAATTGATGCAATCAATGGATGGTGCAACCGAGTGACGACTGGCAGTCAACGGGATGGCTTTATTAAAAATGGGGAACCTTAACAAACTATTAAATTTAATCCAAGAAGTTTTCATTTTTAAAATATGTATAAAATGGATTGGGCTCAAAGAGCTTGAATATCTATCAGAAATTTCAAACTGTAACGTTTTCTTTTTTGGTCTAATTTTAAATTTAAATTTGTAAATTATGGGCAGCACTGTTTCAGCCCTGTCTCGATAAGAGACGTACATGCACTGGTCACACTAAAACTATTGAAAATTATCGCACGTCTCGCATCTCTATTTTGCATGCTCTGCTCTAATAAATCGATTATTCTCGAGCGCCACTGCGGCTTAAAAGGGAACTAAGTCCAGAAATCGATATCGTCAAACTCATCGGCACTTATCATCGAGTTTACTTCCATCCCCATTCCCATTTTCAAATTCAAACGGCAGCTTGGGCTCGCTTCGTGCGCAAAAACTCGATCAGGTTTTCGGAGAATTGACAATCCCGCACTCGACTTGTAAATTATAAACTATTAGTAATCATACATTCGGACAACAAATTCAACAGCTAAACAAGCGTTCGGTCACAGAAACGCGATCAAAAGTCAACCAAACAAGTGATAGCCAAGCGTCTGCCGTTCTTCGTGTTAATTGTGTTTGTACAGATAGAAAAGAAGCAATCAAAATGGTGGGCACAACACTGAAAATGCGTAGCGATGAGGTGAGTTGATCCCTAGAACATTAAGATTACCGTGGCATCCGCGAAAAGGTCATGGTAAAGTCACAAACTAGCGGGCTCGTCATCAGCGAGACGCCATTGCAGCGTGGGCAAGTACAGAGGGGCAAAGAGGACGCTGCGATAGTATGAAGAGAGGGGGAAGGGAGGGGTGAAAGAGTGCCGTTTGTCATGGGCACTCATGTCGTTGTTGCAGTTGACTTGCTCACATTTTGGCGCAATTTTCTACCGGCGGTACTTGCGCCGTTAATTAGTACTCTCCACACCTTTCTTTCGCACCAAATCACAGTGGAGATAAATCGAGGATCAGTCTTGCGGTGTTTTTCCCAAAATGGCCGCCCTTGAAAAGGTGCATTTCATGATCATGTCAAACTGATCTTGGTTTAACAATTTAAAATAAGTAAAATCAGTGCTCAATAATTAAATATGTTAAAGAATAGGGTGCAAAGTGGAGATATGCTTTCAACTATATTTGTTGCACTTTTCCATTTTTTATCTACAACTAATTAAACCATATTCTATAGAACGCTTCGGAGAACTTCAAGCAAGTGCAATTGAAGAAATTGACGGTTCCTTCCATGGAGGCAACAACAAAACGCGCGGCCTTGGGCGATTTGCAGAATCGCGGCATAAGTCGTCCCATCGCAGCGAAGGATGCGGCACAGAAAGAGTAAGTGTTTGAGCCACTTCAAGTATTCCATTCGCAATCACATGTGGTTACTCCACCGAGCAGCTCCAAGGATCTCAAGCTCACAGACGCCCTGCGCAATGCCAAGGCTCGGGTGGATAGCCACTGGAAGAAACAGCCACTGGGCAGCACCAATGGCAATGGCAATGGCGCCGTTCCGCCCAAGGTCAACGAGGGGGGCGTGGCGGCGTTTTTGCGCTCGAATTCGGTGCGCAATCGCGTTCCGACCAAGACCACTGTAGAACCTACTAAAGGTAAGCTAAAGAGCGATCGGTTTAATCATCTACCATTTCCACATTTTAAATGGTTGCATCGTACTGACCAAATATCTTGAATCCCCAAAGTTACAGTTAAGTCCAGTTCTTCCGAGAACGTGAACGAGCCCACCTTAAAGCGCGAGGACAGCAATCTGTCGAAGAAGTCGCTGACCAAACTGCGTGCCGCTTTGGCCAAACCCGTGATGGGAGTTTCAGGAATTCGACGGGAACCAGTAGCTGTTTCCCGCAAAGAGGCAGAGACCAAGAAGGAACTGCCAGAAACCAAGAAGGACGCACTGGAAGTGAAAAAAGATGCGACCAGGATGCCCCTTATTAGGGGCAACAGTGCGGTCACTACGACCACATCCACGATGCCCACCACCATGTCCCTTTCCAGCAAGCGCTTGGCTGGAATCGAGGATATCGATGCCAATGACAAGGAGAACCTGGTACTGGTCTCCGAATATGTAAACGATATCTACGACTACTTGTATCAGGTGGAGCAGGACCAGCCCATTCACAAGGATCACCTGGCCGGGCAGAAGGAGGTGTCCCACAAGATGCGAGCCGTGCTGATCGATTGGATCAACGAAGTCCACCTGCAGTTCCATCTGGCTGCAGAGACCTTCCAGCTGGCGGTGGCTATCATTGATCGCTACCTGCAGGTGGTCAAGGACACCAAACGCACGTACTTGCAATTGGTGGGAGTGACAGCCCTCTTCATAGCAACCAAGTACGAGGAGCTGTTCCCGCCGGCAATCGGGGATTTCGTCTTCATCACGGACGACACCTACACTGCCCGGCAGATCCGACAGATGGAACTGCAGATCTTCAAGGCCATCGACTGTAATCTGTCGCGTCCACTGCCGATTCACTTCCTTCGACGCTACTCGAAGGCTGCTGGCGCCGAGGACGAGCACCATACGATGTCCAAGTACTTCATTGAGCTAGCTTCCGTGGACTACGAAATGGCCACTTACAGGCCATCGGAGGTGGGTTTCAATACACTATTTTATTTAGTATAGGTATCTGTAACATTTTTCGGCGCGTTTAGATTGCAGCTGCCTCACTGTTCCTGTCGCTGCACTTGCTCAACGGAAACTACCGGGCCGGTACAGGATTCAACGACCGTCACTGGACGCCCACTCTGACCTTCTACTCGCGGTACTCGGCCGCGCACTTGCGTCCGATTACCCGGCTGATCGCGAAACTGGCCCGGGACGCTTCCCAGGCCAAACTGAAGGCCATCTACAACAAGTACCAGGGCAGCAAGTTCCAGAAGATCGCGCTGAGAACGGAGCTGACCGGTGCGCTGATGGACTCTATTGTGGGCCAGAGCCAGAGGAAATAGTGCGGTCCAAGGCGGACTGGAAGACCCTGACTTACCTAGCTTAGTTTAATTTGTTTTCATTTTTAAATTTGTAGCGTATTTCATTTTCTGTTCGTTTCGTGTTCGTTAAAAAATGCGTATAGTTACCGTAGTAGTCGCATTGCCAACTATCTTTACCTGCATCACCCATCCCCCAGATATCGTAATCTGCTGGAGTCCCTTGAGCAGTTTTCGGACACTGCCAAGAGCTGGCTCCGGCATCTTTGCCCCCGGAGCACAAGTTGCTCGCGAGCCGGCCGCTGGAAGTGAGTTCCTCCGGTAAGACTAGGAACCGAACTAAACTGGAGCCCGCCAGCTCCTTCCGCTGGGTCACCATCTCAGTGGGAGCGAGCGGCGGAGCGGTGGACACCGAGAGAGAGTGGGCAACGAGTTCATTTGCTGGCCGAACACATCGGCGTTGTCTCTCCAAGAATTATATTTTATAATTGTACCCGTGAAATCATTTCATCCCCTACCTACCCCTACCACTAATTGTATTTGTCGTTAGATTTTAGTTTCGATGGGAATGAATAAATCCAAAAACTTGTGCAAAATTTTCCCACAAATCGCATAAAAAGAGACCTAGACTATTTGTAATTTATATCATGCAATTCGCACATTCATACAAAAACAACCTATGCTAGTTATATTGTTTACTTACCACTAAGCAACGATTAAAAACGTTTTAACTAACTGATGTTTCCCAAAAATGTCTCTGAACAATACATAGAAAATAAAGTTTTGTGTAATTTTATAAACAATATTCGTGTTTACCTTGCATGCAATGTGCCGCCATGTGACTTCATTAGTTTTGAAATCTTTCCGACAGCTGATGAGTGTGAGAAATATTCCACACCCCTGAAAAAACCAGACGGCCTGAAATGAACGCAGACCCTTTTTCCAAGGACCAGGGTCCTTTTGTCCTTCATTCTTATCAATCCTGAATACACAATATTTGTACAGTGATATACCTCTGTACATGCTGCACCTATGTACATACATACAAACGTATGTATAGGCGGCGACCCTGGGGAAGGTCACCTTCTCGATCGCAGGTCAGTTACTTCTCTTCCGCTTCTCCCTTTCCTTCTTCCCTTTTTCACGCTTCTCTCTCCTTTTTTGGTACCATCGTTCCATGGGCAGCGGTAATTGCCGAGCACATTGCTCGCACATGGTTGCGCGTGTGTGTGTGTGGGTGTCTATCTCACTTTTCTCTTGTACAGTAGTTACTCGATACAAAGTCAAATAGAGGTAATCATATAGTTAGGTTCCTAAAAAACATATCAGCGATTTATCAGAATCAAAGGAATACTTCAAATAGCTATCGTTAGTATCATTTAATGCAATGTATAACAAGTTTGAGTTACAACATTTGTTCGCCTTTCAGAGCGCCCACTGTACACGGCCTGCTGACTTTGCTGTGCGCCTGTTCGAAATTTAAGTTTGACGGTTTTATGACTCTCATTAATTCTTGTTTACGGTCAAATAAATGTAGTAAAAAGAAAGTCATTTTTCTCGGCACCCCCGCTGCTCCTCCCTTTTGGCATATTTTATGTTGGCTGCCAGTGGCAATCGGCGTCATAAAAACTCCATGCCGTATAAATCGGGCTTACAGTTTTTGGGTCTTGGGCCCCTCTGTTTCTTCTTCTCTTTTTGGGAAATTCTTCCTCTCGCTTCTGGCTTGCTGTTACCCAAATATGCACAGCATGAACCACTTGGAACCACCGGGCTCGAGTTCCTTTCTGAATCCTGCGCCTTGGAGCAGACAGGCAGTCGTTCAGGTAGTTCAAGGGGTGGCTAATTCGCACGGGGGTCAGAAGGTTACGGTTACGCAAAAGAACATCTGCTCGTCGTCTGGCGGATCAGCTGAGCGAAAGGACCAGGATTAGTTAGGGAAATTCATTTCGGCAAAACAGAACCTCAAGGAACCAAGCTTAAAAAACCCTATTAACAAAATATTCTCAAAGGTTCCTGGCAGGACATCTCGTTAACAGGGTATATACCTAACTAGCCAAATGGCTTAGAACATAACAATTTGTCAAGAATTCTTCAAATTATATTACCAAAATTGGGAATTAAAAAAAGAAAGCAAATGGAAATAATTCATCAAACATTAATTCCAAGCCAAGAAGAGTGAGCAAGACTCATTTAGAGTATAATTTAGTATCGTTTTTAATTCATCATCGTTTCACAATCATCCTCAGACATTATTTCGACTATTCTCGATTACAATATTTCAAATATTGATTACATATTTAAGGTAGAAGAACAACGGGGGATTATCTATCGTTTAGGAGGTTGGATGAACCGCAAGGATTTTTCGCTGAAACTCGAAAGTGCATCCGGCTGGGGCTCGCCGTCCAGTCCGTCGCCAGGGCCGGCTCTCTCTCTCCCAAGATTTTGCGGCATAATGGCACCGGACCACGGATTGAAGGCGATCCCGGTGGGATGCGCAGGAAAACATGAATGTGCAAAGGAGTTTTCTCTTGTTTTTGTTTTATAATTTCTGTTTATCTTAAGTTGTAGGTTGTTATTTGTTGTTGTTGATAGCGCGCAGGGATGGCAGCATTATTCGAGCCATCTATGATGTTAATTGCACGCATCGGCACTCCTATTCTTCGTTTGCTGCTGATGCTTAACCCTGGAAGGTGGACATGAACTTGGCAACAATGTCCTTCAGCTTGGCATCGGACGACTCCGAGATAGCACCGTCCTTGGCGATGGTGTCGAGCAGAGCCTGCTCGGAGGTCTTGATGTGCTGCAAGAACTCCTTCTCGAACTTGGTGATCTTGGCGGGATCCATCTTGTCCAGATGACCGCGCACACCGCAGTAGATGACGGCGACCTGGGAGATTTGATGAAGCATTAGAGGTTGGGTTTTACACAGAAATCGCGATATCCGCGTTGTCACTACGGATATAAGTTACTTTCTAGGTCACTTCTGACATACACACCTGATCCTCAATGGCCATGGGCACGTACTGACCCTGCTTGAGCAGCTCAGTCAGGCGCACACCACGGTTCAGCAGCTGCTGGGTGGCGGCATCCAGATCGGAACCGAACTGGGCGAAGGCAGCGACCTCACGGTACTGGGCCAACTCCAGCTTCATGGAACCGGCAACCTGCTTCATGGCCTTGGTCTGGGCAGCGGAACCCACACGGGACACGGACAGACCGACGTTGATGGCAGGGCGGATACCCTTGTAGAACAACTCGGTCTCCAAGAAGATCTGTCCATCGGTAATCGAGATGACGTTGGTTGGAATGTAGGCGGACACATCGCCAGCCTGGGTCTCGATCACGGGCAAAGCAGTCAGGGAACCACCTCCCATGGCGGGAGACATCTTGGCGGCACGCTCCAGCAGACGCGAATGCAGGTAGAACACATCACCGGGGTAGGCCTCACGACCTGGGGGACGACGCAGCAGCAGGGACATCTGACGGTAAGCCACAGCCTGCTTGGACAAATCATCGTAGATGATCAGGGCGTGCTTGCCCTTGTCGCGGAAGTACTCTCCCATGGCGCATCCGGAGTAGGGCGCCAAGTACTGCAGGGGAGCAGCGTCGGAGGCGGTGGCCGACACGATCACGGAGTAGCCCATGGCGCCGGAGTCGGTCAGACGCTTCACGATCTGGGCGACGGTGGAACGCTTCTGGCCAATGGCGACGTAGATGCAGTACAGCTTCTTCGACTCGTCCTGGGCCTCGTTGAAGCGCTTCTGGTTGATGATGGTGTCGATGGCCAGAGCGGTCTTACTACATATTAAATACAAAATTGGTTGGTTAGATATTGCTTGCTAGCAATTGAGAAATGGTGTTTCCTGGTTTGGTTATCTCTAGAATCTTACCCAGTCTGACGATCGCCAATGATCAGCTCACGCTGACCACGACCGATGGGCACCAGAGAGTCGACGGCCTTGATACCGGTCTGCATGGGCTCGCGCACGGACACACGGGGGATGATGCCGGGGGCCTTGATTCCCACACGGAAACGGTCCTTGGTGTTAATGGCGCCCTTGCCATCGATGGCATTTCCCAGGGCATCGACGACGCGACCCAGCAGCTCATCACCGACGGGCACATCCACGATGGCACCGGTACGCTTGACGATATCGCCCTGCTTGATCAGCTTATCGTTACCGAAGACCACAACACCGACGTTGTCGGGCTCCAAGTTAAGGGCCATGCCCTTCAGTCCGGAGGAGAACTCCACCATCTCATCGGCCTGGATGTTGTTCAGACCGTAGACACGGGCGATACCGTCACCGATGCTCAGCACACGGCCGGTCTCCTCCAGATCAGCCTTGGGGGCGACGCCCAGGATGCGCTCCTCCAAGATGTTGGAGATCTCGGCGCTACGCTGCGTGCTGGCCACATGGAGCTTGCGGGCAGCAAGACTGGCGGCGGGATAGGCGGCTTTGCAGGCGACCTGCAGGAGAGTAGGTTAATCGATATGATTATGCGAGATTATGTAAGGTCCGTGTCGTTGGATAACCGCAGGGTACGATCGTTCTAATACTCCTCTTCAGTACTTTCTAGCTAGTTAAAAAAAAAAACCACTGCTTACAGGGTATCTGGTTGTCGGCACTTCCCCACTTTGTATTCTTTCCACCTTCACCACTTGCTTGACAGCCGCACCTAACCTCAAACTTTTCGGGCACCGCATCTTACCCACGGCACAATTATGTAATGTCAGGACAAAAACAACGACATTGCAGCGTTCTTCGCACACTTTTACTGACAAAATAACCAAAAATTCTGTTTTGCTTGGCAAATTCTCGGTTTGCACTGATTATGTAACCCACAATTTCAGCGGCCGCCTTGCAATTCGCCGCATTGCGTAACATAAAATTCTTGTTGGAAAATGGGACAAAATCCCACCCGAATACTTGCTACGCATCCAGGAAGTCTTTATCCACAGTTCGATCGATCTTTGAAGCACCCGGATGCACTAATTTTCTGCAAAGTACCCCATCGATTCGGTTATGTATTACACTTTTTCGCCAACTCTTCGTCGGGTAAATTAATTGCTGGAATTCGGTGCGGTACCTGGTTGGCAGCCTTGGGCAGGTTACGGGCGACCGAAGACGCCAGGCGGGCGGAAAAAATCGACATTTTTAATGCTTTTTAACTGTTCGCCGCAGAAGTAATTGTACAATTCCTAAGCCAACTCCTCTCCACACTCGTAGTACTTTTCACAAGATGGTCGCTGGCCAGACGTTCGGTAAGGCAGTGCTGGGAAACGGCCGAAGTGCTGGCGATTGGGCGGTACGTGCACACTGGTCGCAAGTATGGTCACCCTCAGTGGTGGCAGCTTGCGCGACACAATACAATTTCCCAAATTTAATTAATACTCAAAACTAAATTGAAACCTAAAATGAATTTCATTATAACAGATCATTTCTCTGCTTTTCTTTTAAAATTTCCATAAAATATGTGGTCATATAATCTCGTAATACGGGCACCCTTGGTGGTGACATTAATACATTCGATGGTTGATGATTTGCTTAAACTTATAGATATCGTATTAGAAAATTTTAAACCCATTCATGTGATTCATTCACACTAATTTGATAATACCAAGGGAATTACGCCGAGTGACAATACCGAATATCGTTAAAAACTGTTGCGATAACTATATTTATATATAAACGCAGCCATAATTATGCTTCGACGAGCTATGAGCTAATTAATTAGAAGCCTAAAAGCATGCTATGGTAATTAGATGGCCAGATTACATCCCTATTTACCTTAACAGAATTACATAGTGGATTTTGGAGTAAGTGCTTATCGGAATGCGTTCGAAATATGGCCGAGTTATTAAAACGGTCTGTTCATTTTGGAGACTTTCAAGCGTTTCATTGTTGCGCAAAGAGAGCGGCGAGAAAGTCTACACGCCGTCGACAAAGAGGAAGCAAAGGAAGCTGTGCGCGCGAGCGAACGAAAGCAAAAAGGACCGTTTTACTTTTTTTTTTAGTATTAAAGTGTAAAATATCCAGCCGCTCGCTCACGCAGCTTCACTTCGTCGCTTCAGTCTGAGCTTGTGCGGTCCTGTGAACACAACGCGGCGGTGAAACGGAACGGTATAACGGTACATAACGGTACTGCGGGTGAAAGCTGGGTGCTAGGTGCCAAATGTAGGGGAAAATTGCATGTGCCATTAATGTGAGGATATTTGTGTGAGGATAAACCCACTGGATTTTCACCACCTCTCCTCCGAAAAAGTCCAGAAAGCTGCCTTCTGCGGGGCCAGAAAAGTCTTGAAATTTCTGGCCACGTGTTATCCGGTGTTCCGTTTAATTTTTCTTAATTTTCGACAACAACGTTTATTATGCAAATTATCGCAACAAAGAACTGGACATCCAGCGTCCAATCTCCAAAAAACACATAAAAAATAGGAACGAAAACTCTGAAACTGGAAGAGATACTCGGTTTTCTTTTTTTATATTTGGATGCTGCTCCTGCTGCTGCACACAGACAATGACAGAAATTTGTCATCACACACATATATATAAGAACCGCACGCACAGAGAGCGTAGAACAAAGGCAACGGGGAAAAGATAAATAAGCTTGGGAGTACGGAGTGCGAGCGGGAGAGGAAGTGTAGAAGCAGGGGGGCGAGTGCGTCCTCCGTCCCACTCACTCACGCACTTGACTGAACATTAAACTCTCTAGTTTTTTGTGAAAAGATGGAGATTTTGGACCGTTATCCTCGCCGGCAGCCGCGTATCGGCGGCATCTACGTGCTCCAGCTACACATACAGCTGTAAAATCCGCATCCGCCATTCGCCATCCGCAATTTTTGACAGCTGTCAGCGTGAAAGAACGCGTGTGTGCGTGTGTGCTGGCACAGTTATTTCCACTTGGCGGCAAGGTCAGCGCGACATGCAAATTGAAAAGCGCCGCTCGGGCAAAAACAAAGGCCATAGAATGCCCAGCACCAACAACAACGACATCGGCTACGGGAGGAAAAACAACAACAACAAGCATAATAGCAACAACAGCAACAGCAAGAACAACATCATCTAACGAAAATGTTTGAGAAATATGTCGCCACATATGTGCGCGCGTGTGAGCAAGTGAAATTAAAATTCCCGCATGCCTAATGAATTCGCCCGCTCGTCCGCCGTCCCTCTCCCACGACAACCGTTATGCGTGTGTGTGCCAGTGTGTGTGCGTGTGTGTCGCTGACTTCGGAATGACAACAAAAGCAACAACAACATTAGCAGCTACAACTAAAACAATGGCTTGCTAAGCTGTCTGAGTGAGTGAAAAAAAGAATAGAAAAAGGAGAGCCAAAGAGATAGAGAGAGAAGGAGAGCGAGAGAACGACCAAGAGAGAGAGAGAGCGAGAGAGAAAGAGAGTTAAAGAAAGGACGAAAGCAAAAGTGAAACTTGCAGCAAAGAAAGGTGAGTTAATGGTCAGCAAGGCCCAAAAAGTATTCTACAAATTGCAATTTCCGCTGGTTAATTGCATTATCAATATCTACTCGTATGTATGTACATATGTCCACACATATGTATGTATATGTACATTGTCTGTTTCATTTATTTGCCATACTTCTCATTAAAAGCAAACTATAACATTATAGCAGTGTACATATGTATTTTACTAAATGTACTTCCACAGTATCTACTTCAGATTATAATAACTTCACTGTTTGACTAAAAAAATATAAATTTGTTTGTACTTGTGATATTAAATTGAGTATTTTGGTAATTATATAACTTTGGGAAATAACCCAATTCACATAATTGCGGCAGCTCGTCTTCCCCACCTTCTATCTGCCAGCAACTGTTTTCCCATTCATCAAAACCAAAAGTTTCTAGTGCAAATCCACAAACAACGCATATTCGCATTTATGTAAATTTGCCCAAATCAAATTGCAATTGCGGCTGCAGCACAAACACACTTGCAAAAGTTTAATAATATGAATAAATGGAGAATGCTATAGCATGTTTGAGGGATGATTTAGGTTGTTCACTATCAGCATTCTGGCAAATTAATGTTGTTTGAGCTACTTCTATCTTGTTGACAAACTTAAAAATATTTTCGCCATTAACACAAACTGGTATCTAATCTGTCTTCTGTTTGATTTACCTCCGTATGTCCAATTTGCTTCCAATGACCAATTTTGTTGATATTTCTTGCTTACCCTTGGTCGATGGCAAGTTATGGTCTTATGGTTTTAGAACCCAGTGAATTCACAATATATAGAAATAAAGTCATTACCATCTGGGGTTGAGGGTCTGCCCAAAAGGAAAACCAATTAAAATTATTTGTGGCGTCAAAAGCAAATTGGCAGAGAATGCGGCGAGGCGAAATGGAATCGAAACGAAACGAACAGGACAGAGCATAACAGCACAGAAATAAAATAAAATGAAATGAAATGAAATGAAGAGATGTGAATGGGCCCTCAGCTTCCTCGTAAATAATGCGGGCATTAGAAGCCGCTGGTAGGCCCCACCACCCACTATTCGAGACCCAGAACCCATCCTCCAACCGGTTTCAGTTTTTGAGCCAACTTCTTGTTGGTCCATTGCAGCGGGGCATAAAAATGTTAATTTATGTTCGCTGCGCCTCAGTTTGCATACTTTTTTTTAATGCCACTGGTGCTCTTTTTCGTTTTGGGGAAAATTTTCGTTGAACACATAAAAAAGATTTTTGTGCTCATCGTGTTTTTTTTCGCCTCTTTTTTTTCTTAATTTTTTGTTTGCTGTTTTTGGCAGATAAACTGTTTTTGTGCTGTTGCCACTGGGGCTTTGAATGGAAACGTGACCGTGTCCCGAAAAATGCGAAACAGTTGCCAGTTGGCCAGAGTTTTTTAACATTGTGCCCGATACATATCGAGATCCAGAGCTGTATGGAGATGAATTCCAGCTGCAGCACAATTAAAAAGCTGGCATTAATGTGGAAAAAAGGATTCCGCCGACTTCATGCGATTCTCGGGGGCAAGATTGCAAGGCATGCGTGCGTGAACATTTAATTAAAGCGACTTATTAGTATGTAAATTTCCGCAAATGATTAATTTGCATATTTATGAGACTAAAATGAGCAGGATAGGGTGTGTGTCTGACAACTAAAACAAAGCCAAGAGAACAGGACAGCCCTGAACAGAACAGAACATAACGGACCAGAAGACGTCGGCAACTGTCAATAATAATCAGGCAGGATCCTGAAGGGGGAGCTAAGGCGAAATGATGGGGGTGGGATGGGAGGCGATGGGACGGGACGGGCAAAACAACGACGGCTGTAATAACAATTTCAAATTGAAATTATGAATTTAACATGACAGCCAACGATGCGCGCAAGTTTTATTGCTTTTAACTGCAGCTTAAGGAGTTTACTTACGCTGGCTAATTATGCGTAAGACGAAACGCGACAAACGTCGAGAAATGCTTCATTTCAGAGGGGAATTCTCGCTGGAGACGATGGCTTTGTTTCGCTGCCGAGAATGCCGAGGCAATTAATTCCACACCTCTAGCCCTAAAGTAGATTGTAAAATCAATAATTTGATTGGGTTGCGAAAAATGGGAACAATTAATTATGGCACTTTAGAACACCTGAACTAAAGTGCTTTCGAATTGATTTTTGTCAACTTTTTTCGCAAAGGTATCAATCATCTGTGCGGACAGTTTTAGTTTTTCACCCCGTGTACTTCGCTATTTTGTCCGCAACCTTTCCGGTGACCACTAATTAATCATAGAGCAATGGCAACGCACTTGTTCTACACTCCGCGTCGTATTCCAATTAAGTGCATTTCTTTGTTTTCACCTGGGTCTTTGCACGTGTACACTGGAAAAAGAGTTAGAATACAAGAGTTGGAATACAAAAATAACGGATATCAAACAAAGTTTCAAAATCAATTATCTGTAGACGAAAAGAACTTATGCAAATCTGCTGAATTTGTTATCGATATCGGGCGCTACTTTTTTGCAGTGTAGGAGTGTGCTGCGACGTGCTCCAATTAGCGTGGATGGCCACGTTGGAGCCTTCTCAGCATCTCCATCTCTCCCATCAGCCACTGAAAAGCAGGTTCCCAGCGCCCTGGCCCTTTCACCCAATTTGCCCACGTCTGTTCCAAAAATTGCGGACCCGTGAAATACACACACAAAAACACACACAAACAAACGAACACACACACACCTGAAAGCGTGGCCGCTTTTCGTGTCAATCAATGGCAATAAGGAAAACAGCAACAACTGTCTCTGTTTGACGCTCCTGTTGGCCTCTAATTCTTATTGGACGTCACACTCGACAGCATTTCACATTTTCCTATAGCAGTTTTTCTACCATTTTCGCACTTTAAGCCTCTTACGCAACCTTTCACTCTGTCTGTCTGCCTGTTTATGTGTGTGTGGGTGTGGGAGTGGGGTTGCCTTATTAAAATTCCCCCAACCTCATTTTCCGGTTCCTCTCCATCGGCCCCGTCATCATTCTGCGATTCTGTGAAAGTCAACAATTTTTAATTTGCCAAACAAACTGTATATAATTAATTAAAGTTTAACGTGGGCGTCACAAAAGAAAAAGTAGCCTTATAAGTGCCCAAGTGCCTCGCCACCTCCCACCCACCATCTTTCAACAATGCCCCCGTTCTGTTGTTACCCGCTTCTGCATTCTCATTTGGTTTTAATATGCAAAGTCAACAACATTCTGTGTCAGCCAAAGGGCAAAATCAACACAACTGCGCTACACAAGCCAGTTGGGGCTGGACGAACCAGAATCAGTTGACTGCCCAGTGGCCGCATTAGCCAAAGGAGACGAAACGAGGCTCCGGAGGACGGATGTCAACTGGCCAACTGACCACTCTAATGGACCATCCTCGGTGTGTGCACTCAGCGAAACAATTGCACATGGTATACACTTTTATTTGTTGCATATATGTACATAAGTTGTAGGTACATAGTATACAGCATGAAAATCCGATTGCAAGTTCATCAAGCTGCTTTGCATTGAAAATGGAAGTGTTTTTCATATATTTTTATATTTTGTATATAGTATGTAGAGTAAAATTTATTTTATTCCATGATAGTAATATTTGATACGATAGTAAGAACCTCCTCTTTATCTATTAAACTGAAAAGAAACCCATAGGATATGGTCAGTTATTATTTCTGGCAGTTTTTAACAATAACTAATAAAAAACAAGAGAGAAATTGTGCTCTGTGTGAGTGTGTGTAGATCGACTAGAAACATGTGTGAAGGAATGTGGGAAGATGCAATTGGCAAATAATAGATGTCAGCAGTAGATAACTTTCAAGTTGCGTTGACAACTGAATTTTCGCACAATACATAGATAGGTGAAAATAGGCATGAGCACAATCCTCCAGCATTCTTAACAATCTTGGTATTCGCTTTTATATAATTAACATTGGTTTTAGTTTTAATTATTATTCTTTTTGTAGCTTTTTGTAGAACTAAAGTAATTAAAAATGCTCTGAATAAGACACCATAAAGATCCTATTCTGATGTTTGAGTTGTTTAAATGGTTAAACCGAACTAAATTAAATTTAGTGAGCTTTTGAGTTATTGTGTTCGCCACTTAACTAGAAATATTGATGTTTAATCTGTTAGTTTGACCTGCAGTTGCTCGCTAGTTAAGCGCAATATTAATGCATCAGTGCCAAGACACTTCTGAGATCCTTGAGGTAGCAACTCCTTGGGAAAGCCTTGCATTTCGTTAACGCCTTTTCCTGCTCAATTGCTCTGAATTGAAAATTGAATTTACCGCAATATTTGCTTAATCTCACATTCAAACTCACTTACGAAAATGGCAAATCCAATTGCCTATGAGTGTGGCTGTATGTGGCTGTTGGGTGGTCCTGGTGGTTCTGGAGGATCTGGTGGGTGGCCATAACGTACGCGTATGCGTATGCGTTTGGTTTTGTGTTCGTGCCATTGACAGTTTGTCGTCAATCAGTTGTCGTTGTCATGGTTGTTGTTGCTGGCGAGTCCCCAGCGATGCACCCATACATACATCTACATGTGTATATGTGAGTGTGTGTAATCGCATTCATTGTATCTGTATCTTCGACTGCATTATGACAAAGACAATATGTAAATATGCGTTTAATTGGTTTGTAATTATTATTGCTGCGGCTGTTGTTCTGTCTCTGTTGATTTCGAGTGGTTGTAGGTGTGGCAACCGCCTCGATGCTGGTTTTATAATTTGGGCATTAATTGCACTTAGCTAAATACGTCCGAATTTGCCGAAAAGTTGAAATAAACATGTGTTAGACCAACACTCATGAGTACTAGAGAAAAATATGTATACATATACACATTGAATTATATATTATACTGTATATAGATGAGATGGGATGAATTGCCATTAACTGAATGGTTAATAAATAATTATGGTTTCAGAAGCTTACTTGATGAGATATATTTAATAGCAATAAACGCATCATATACTGGCTGTAACAAAAGTAATCGCTTGAAGTGCACAATTATTGTTTAAATTATTATATAATTTTAAGGAAAGCACCTCTCCGCGTTTATCGATAATTTCAGCGATAATTAATGGTACAACCATGTTCCAGTGCCAATCGCGCATACTTCTTCGAAAGCTCGTTACGCAGTTTCGGTCATTAATTTCTCCCCACGCGCTTACACATAAATTTGCAATTAAATGGCACACAGCGGCTCAGAAAGCGATGAAAATATCGTTGCCTACTTCTGCGGGCACTTATCAGCTTCGGTTTTTGGCTCAGATCTCGATTCGTTGTGCGACATTCGCCGCTTGCCGCTTGCCGTTTGCCATTTGAATTTGTTTTGCGGTCGACGTGAGGCTCGTAAAAAGCAAGAACGCATAAAATGCAAAAAGGCAAAAGCTGCGTAAAATTGAGCTCCATACGGAGGGGAAAACAAATCAAAACCACGAGCAGTTGAAAGTTTGAAACTCGGCAAACATACAGATTTGGATGGTAGATAGAGAGCGCAAAATTGTGTGACGCACCACAACTTGGGACTCTTTCGTTGGCCTCGATGCAATCACAATAAAAACCGCACGCATACGCACAATTTTCATTATAATAAAACTGCGCATAAATATCTAAATGAGCAATAAAAGTGTTTTATGTGCAATGCGACGGCGACGATTCTACGACATCGACATCTCGACACCGCCGATGATGTGGGAGAAAGGCATAAAAGCAGCAGCTGCTGGATTCAAAGTAAAAGGATATGGAAGATAGCAAAGGACCCTAGCACACACCCACACACGACTGTGATTGGCAGACGGTTGCCAGATATCGAAAAACGAGAACACAAAACTTGACCTTACTCCAACTTTGCCTCTGACACTTTTTACTCGATATGCGCTCCGTAATTTACTACAAATATTTGAATATGCATTAGGGTGGCTCTGAATTCAAAACTAAAAGGAGATTTCGATTTTTAAATGAACTCTTGACGTTGAAAGGCAATTAAGATAGTATGGTGTCTTCATTTTCTAAAATAATCATGGGAAATGTTGTGCTTACATTGTGTCGTCTGCTGGTCCACTCTTGCTCACTTATTTTCATGAAAATACCAAAAAAACAAAAAACCCACAAGTGCCGTAAAGTTTTTAAAAGCAATGACAGTCAGAGCAAACTGAAAGAGTGAGCTTGGGTATCGATGAATATACTGGGGCATTACATGTGTCTGAATTATTTAAAAGCAATTGCGTGTCCGTTGTGTGTGCGAGTGCGACACTATAATAAAAACAAAATATTAAAATGTCAGAAAATGTTTTATTTGAGCTGATAGAAATATATGTTTCTGAGTTCTCATACTCATGCCGAAAACGATAAAATGCCACTCGAATTATTAAAAGGCAAATCGACAGGCCAACGATGAAATGGATGCCAACGGGTGTCACTCCAAATTCGACATTAAAAAGTCATGTGTGAATTATTTATCTTGCACATTTAAAGATTTTAAAGAAATATTTGCACATTTGCATAAAGTGCAATGACAAACATAACGCTTTCCCATTTGCACTCCTTAAATGCTATTACTTAACGCATTCCTTTGTGAATACTTACGCCGGATGCTTCGTCAGTTAAAATTTTTGCCAACGCATAATTTCCCAGCATGCGAAGTAAATTGCCAGGCGGTTGATTAATGCATTTTATGGACAGGTGCCTTGCAGCAGCCTCAGTTGAAACAGATTACTTAATGAGTGCACGGCCGACCGGGCGTATACGCAATGTTAATGAAATTTCACCCAAGTGCGCGTGTATGCACGCTCTGGAAAAATGTTAATTTGCATTGCAATAAGAAACTTGTAAGCTCGCAAGCAAACTGCACAACAATGCCAACAAATTGAGATGTCAGGGGGTTGCAGTGGAAGCGAAGGAGCGAAGGATGTGTTCTATAAAAACAATTTGCTCTTTGTGCGGAACGAACGATGCGAGGGAAGGAGGTGGACCGGTGGACACACTGCTGCGAGGCGCGCTAAAAAAAAGTGGAGAAGAAAATGCTGGCCTGTGGCAGTCGTCATAGGCAGTGCGACCTGTCAGTTGCAGGCGGCTTGTTGTCGCAGTTGTTGTTGCCCGGCGGGCATGTAAAAATATGGCACACGTTGCGTATACGTCACATACATGTACGTAGAGGAGCGAGGAGATATATACACTGGAAATATGTGGATGCATTAATTACCACATTTAAGATATATAATTTTTACATATGTGTATTGCATTACGAGTTTGCAATTTTGTATAGACAATTATTTTATAGAGAAACCTTTAAGTAAAATCTATATAAAGCTTTTGTTGAGCATTGAATTTTTCTCAGTGCAGGCACAGCAGAGATGTGAAAAATGTTGGCAGCTCCGAGGAAAATTGAGAAACAGACGGGGGAACGAGCCTAGAGAATGAAAATGGAAAACAGGAGCAGCAGCACCAGAAGTGGAAATGTCGTGAGTGAATGAGTCTGTTTTGGGGGAGTGTGCTGTGTGTGTGTGTGCTCGTAAGCGCATGTGTGTGTATGAGTGCGTGTATGCTTAAGTGTGCATGTGTTTGCGTGTTTGCGGAGAAGCGCGGGGGCAAGGTGGGGGCGTAGGTGGGCCAACGACATGAGCCGTGACGTTAGGCTCATTTATTTATTATTTCCTCAGATTGAAGCACTATCAATAACCAAGTGCAAATAAGGCGAGAAGAAAGAACCACACACAAGCACCCACACACGCACACCGATTTTTGTGGGGAGCATCTGGCTGGGGAGCGTATTTTGGGGCTTGGTCTTATCAACTTTACAGCCTCGCTGTATGGGCTTGTTTATAGATCCATTGCCGAAAAATCGGAGAGCATCTGGATGCGCATAAATATGGATACTCACTTTACAACTTGATTGAGTTCCGTTTGCTTAAGGATCCATCTGCCGGGTTTCCCTTTAAAGTTGCCTCCTGGCTTTTATTAATTGGATTAGGTTCACACAGCACGGTATATTAAAATAAAAACGGGTTAAGTGGATTCCATACGCTGCTGCTGTATAAATATTTTTGTCTCACCATAAAAACTTTATCATTCTGAACTGCTGCCATACAATTCAAGCGGAAATAAATTGAGAATAACGCTCATTTACATTTCGTAGATCCCATCTCCGGATTTCCCGCTTTAAGCTAGGTAATTTTCAGCGCAAGCCGTTTTTTGTTATCCCAGTGAATAGTAAACTGTTTGCATAAATCAAAACTCTTTACATTTTCCCGCCCAGCCCTCGTACAGCGTTTCCCATGTGTGCCATTCATTTGGTTGTGCATTCACTTTTTGTCATATTTTTTTTTGATGGCCAGAATCATGATTTAGTGCCGCCACTAGCTGCTCTTCGGGATGGTCTGGGCTTAATGATGTCAATCGGCGCGTGCCCTAGCTTTAAACTAGGGCCGCATATTTGCCAAGTTTATCTGGGCTGGAAAAGCTGGGGCACACTCATCATAAATGTGAATGAGCTGCGAGGATGCGGGGGTCTGTGGAGCGAAAGGTAACATGGAAAAGCCATCGCAGGGCCAGGGACGCATGTTCCATGACCCATCTTCTAAAAACCAAAAAGGTTCACAAGTGCGCTGATATGCAGGGAGATGCTTGCCAAAAAATTACACGGACCATTGGTCAGCAGCAGCAACAACACAAATGGGCCACCAGCCACCAGCATGATGCCCCGCAGCAACCCTTAAACAACCTGCACAGCCCCGCCCACTCTTCCGCCCACAAACACACACTCGTATATTCAAAGAGACAAAAACAAAAAAAAACACCTTTGATGTATGTAATTTTGTTACCATTTTTTATGCCTCTCATTCCGATGTGTTGTTTCGTACACTTTTTGGCCATAATGTGGAGTGGTTATGTGTGTGCGTCAATACAACTGGGGTCAGTAAATTACAGTATGGGTTCTTCAATATACATTTGTTTAGCTTTGTTGCTTAAGGAATTTGCACATTTACTCGTAAAATGCTTTCAATGTCTTTTTTTTTTGTTTTTAAATAACTACGTTTTGGGAAAGTTCAAAAACTAATTTTAATTTCATTAGGCAAATCCTTGAAATTATAAGATGTTAATTTTTTAAAACGATTTGCACTACCACTAATATTTTGACCCCGATTGTCTGCTTGTGTGTGTGCGCGCCCCTTTGCCAGTGTGTGTGACACAGAAAGCCAGTTGTGCGAGGTGCGAAGCTGTGACGTAAGCAGAGAGCCAAAGCAGCGGAGCACTGACCATCAAATTGGGTTACCCGAAAAAAGAAACGACGGACGAGGAAAGGGGAGCATTTTTTCAGTGGCTTCTGCCGCCACAAGGGAAATGAGATTTGCGTCTCAGAGCAGCGTGTCAGTTTCAAAAGCGGAGGAAAAATAAGGTATCGCAGGCAGCGAGGTTAGCTGGGGAAATGGATATCAGACTTGCCTACATTTATAAAACGAAAAGTCTTGGCTGGTGATTGATTTCTAAGTCGGCTGGCGTTTGAAATTCATATAGGCCATAAACGCTTTAAACGACTTTTGCAATTTCAGCCAACTAATTGGCCATCAAGAGAAAAGAAAGTTGAGAACTTTGTCGCTCTGATGAAACTTTAGACTAAGATGAAGTTGTTTATTGACTTTGTGCCGCAGAACGGCGAGGAATGTGCTCCAGACTAATGGAATTACTGCAAAAATAGTCATCCACTTAAGTGTGTCGTGCAGTCATCGAATAATTATCTGGCAATGGGCAATCCTCAGCAGAAGACGACGGCCTTTGACCTTCACTCCCAAGGAGCGAGGGAGCAGCGGCTTAATTAGATCGAACCAAATTGCGAAGAGCGCACAGTGCGCTTAATAAGTATTCGTTCGGCGACAGCAGAAGCGCCGGCGATTGGCACAATTCCCACAAGCTGACAAACTCATCAAAAATTTCACAGCCACTTGGGAAGGCAGAAAAGCGCAAAATTTTTATTGTGTTTTCATTAGAGGCGCGCAAATGGTCACAGGAATGCACTTCAAACAAAGGCTGAAAGTGTTCCCTATAGTATACATAGAAAAATCGGAGTATTTAATATGTATTAGTCTTTCTAAACATACTTTTACAGGTATACTTAACCTTTTCGGCATTTTTTGTGGGTATACAGAACTATTATTTATTAGATAATTTATACTACATAAGCTTACAAGTTTGGTATAATTTCTCTGAGTGCACTGAGTGAAGCAAAACAAGCCACCGACGCCTAGGACATTTTTAAGGGGCGTGACCGGACGGTAGGCGGTGGGTAGAGTGGGTGTGGGTGTGGAAACTTTGAACAACTTTGACCAAACACCCAGACACGCGCGAGAATTGCGCCAAAGGAGCTCTCGGCCAAGAAGGACCGCGCAAAGGAACCTAATGAACAAATGAACAACGGACAGATATGTATCTGCGTTTGCATATACACGGTGTACATAGTTACGTACAGATGACCGAACGCTTCTGCTGGGGGTGGTACGAATGGGTGGGGCAGGAGAAATACTTTAATCTCAAGGGCACGTTTCCGGAAATAAATAAATAAAGCTCCACGGCAGAAAGCAAGACAAGGAGAAGAAGAAAAATCCATCGGCATAGAAACTCTTGACGTGAGCTTGAGAAAAGAAATTCTTTTAAATTTTAATGATACAAAATATTTGCACAATTCCTCGTGTGCATATATTTTCAAATATATTCCACAGACCATTTTCATCGTCTTGAATTTTTGTTTTTTTTTGTTTTGCGGTCCGTCTCTCGACTTTTAATTAATAATTTAAAAACCTCTCCCCAAAGAGGCGAATCAAAATTCATCTAGAATGGCCAAATAAAAATTAAATTTAAATTTAATTTTAATTAAATTTAATTAAAATTAAAGTAGCAAAAGTTTATTGTAAATTCGACTATATTCAGAATTCAAGCGAGTGCCATTTTCATGTTCGAGTAAAAATAATAGTAAACATAGGCGAAGTAAATGTTTGCTTGCTGCTATTTATAATTAGTTAAATGGTAAAAAAAATATGCGGAAAAAGGCTAACTCAATTTGTTAATTATACAGAATGGCAATGAAAAACTCAATTTGGCGCGAGACCCAGCAGAGTCTGTAATTAAAAAGAAAACTTTTTGTTTTCACAAGTCATCGATAAATCAAAGTGAAACAATAGCCGACCCCAGCTTTTCCTCTAATTTTGCTTATCCACAGAACCAAATCGCAGCTCGACAGCTGACGACAGCTGATTGATGATCCGCAAAATTACAAATTACACATAAATGCTATCCGAGCCTGGAATTTGGCAGATAAAAATCGTAGACCCAATTCACTTAAGGCGTTGCACCTTATTTGTTTTCGCCCAAACGAATGAAGTTGATTGATTGTGTTTCATTACAGCCATGAATAGGGCCGCAATTAAAACAGGAATCAACAATATAAATGTGGTCATAATGACAAAATTTTAACATGCGAGATTGGGATTCCTTTTTTATGACAGTGGCGTCCAAAAGATCATCAGATTCAGCTCCAATCGTGGGAAATTGAACAGCAGTTGCTACGCACATTACTTCCTACTTTCGCAGAGCAAACAGTGAAAATGCTTTTGAGGAATATCAAATTTCCGCTCCCATTGAACGCAGCAGGCGATGCCTGTCAAAACGCGGTGAAAATGGCCAGAAAAGCGTCTTTCATAGATGATAAGAATCTGGAAAGTTACTTTGTTACTTATAACCACCAAAACTCATTATCGGACATCGTATTTTGTGCGCTCAAAAGGCAAAATATCCAAGGCATGCTATAAATAATATATATTATAATGGAAATGTCTTAGTAGTCCGTCGGAATAGTTAGAATTTGTTCGCTGCACTTTAAGCACATTGCATCACATATTGTAATCGTAGGAATGTGGCTCGAATTCGTAACGCTTAAGCCGCTCGTAATACTGGCCAAAGAAAAATCCTTCCAACTGGTAGGTCTTGTAGATGCGGAAATGTGTTTCGCTCATGTACCGATTGTTGAACGCCCAAATGCAATGGTTGGGAAAGGCGAATATGTAGCTCTGCCTGCCCCTGGTGTCCATGTCACATGGCGCGTGCATCGTGTTTAGGTCCATGGGCATTTCAGGCATTTCTCCTCCTTCGCGCTTTATGTGTTCAGGTTTTCCACCTGGGGCAGCAGCACCCTCTGCCGGCGCTTCACCCTCCCCAGTTCTGGCGACTGATCCTCTCGGCTGTTTCTTTTCCAGTGATCTGGCTACTATTTCTACCGGGATCTTAGGTTTACGTGTGCTTAGCAAGACATCAAGTTAACTAGTATCGGTAGACTTACCAGGATTCCACATAAAATGAACAAAATTATTGAATATTTGGCTAACTGCATTCTGGATTTTGTGGTGTGTTGTGTAGAGATTTTGTAAGTGATGTAAGTGATTTCTAGAGCAAGGCCACCTTAAAAAGAATATTTTTTCAGTTAGCTGGGCCATTGCACTCCAATAGCATAACCCTTTTAAAACTTCTTCTATTTTTGTTGTATGAGTAAATGCTTTGAGTAAGGTACTCGCATATATGCGATGAATTTCAAAGTATGAAAATTACAAAATCCTTGGCTCAGTATCCTCCGCTGGGAAACGAGAGGAAATAACCGGACGCTGACAGCTGAAAGGATGTCGGGATATCAGAGAGGGAACGAGCAAGGACTCGTCGCATGTAAAGTGACAGCCAAGTGTCATATAATGGCCAGCGTTGATAATGACCAAGAACCGATGCCACATCGATTCACCCGGCGATTCGTGATGTACGAGCCAAGTCGGGCAGCATTTCAAGTGTGAAAATAATACGACAGCAGTAATCAAGGCGCTGATGGCAGAACTAACCTCTCACACATGCTCCCCATATTGATTTCAGGCTGAAAGGCTGCAGGAAATGGGCTAAAATATCTGGCGGAAATGTTGAACGGAGCAGGGAGGATGTTACCAGCCCAGAGGGTCGTTTGGGTAGCTGATTGTTAACACATGTCATTGGCTGATAATTGCAAGGGGTCTAAATCGAGGGAAGAGTTCAACTTCCAGCCACAACCCACGCAGAATGCATGACAATTGTTTTGTCACACATGTTTTGACATTCGGAGCGAGACAGCGATAGGGACAGGAAACTGGCACTGGTAAGGACGAAACGAGAGTGAGCCATAGCTCCTAATGGGCGATTTGGTCCAAGGATATCAGAGCACACGCTACGCAAGATAATTGCACAAGAAATAATCTTTCAGCTGCTTTTGTGCGAAAGGGTAAAGGCGGGAACTTTTTCCAATGCTCAGATAAATGTGGCCATTAAATTTAGATGATTCTAGAAATAAAATATTCAGCAATTTTTCCAAGGCGAGAATAAACCCTCTTAAAACCCGTCCAAGAGTCTTGTTACCCGCCTGTTTTGTGGTTTCTGGCTTTCGGTTAACCCGGGCCAGTCAAGGAAGGTGTTTCCCAAGCCACACACTTCAGCTGTCATTTTCCTGGCAGCGCTAAATGCCTTAACTGTTAATTTTGCATCCAATTAAGCTCGGCAATTTTCGAGGGTCCAAGAAGCGATTTCTGCTTATGACATCTCAAAAGCCACCTTATTCTCGACCACAACCCCAAAATCCTGGCATTCCTCTCGAGCAGCGCGGGCGTTTAGACTGCGAGTGGATGGATACATGGAATGCAAATATTTCCCCAGTGAATTGTGTGTACCTGCCGGAGATGCAATTCCTGTGCAAATGGGTCGCTTAATTAAAGCCAAGCACAAGGAGCCCAAGGAGCCTACTGGTTGCAGTGGGGGTCTGTCAGTCACTCAAAGGAGGCAGCGAAGGACGGCCGAAGGATTGACGATTGCCCAGGAGCACTGGTAGCTGATGAATGTGTCTGGGTGGCACTTTTGCAATGCCAAATCCAGCATAGTGCTGGCCACAAAAGTAGTGACAATTTCTGATTATTAATGCCCCTAAAGTGTTATCTAACTAACAATGATTTATGAAGAATATGTAGATCAACTCTGTCTTATTCTTCATATATCTTAATGGGTTTTTGGCAAACAATTCAGCTTAGCACATGTTCATAGATCATAACATATCGATTTTACCAATCCTATATTGGAATCGCACCAATTATGGTCGAGACGTATAATTAATTGTGATGCTATTGCATATGTATGTGTGGCCGGCGGAGCATCCTTGGTGCATATGTATATGACAAGGATGCTTTTGGCCAGGATAAGTTCTGTGTTTCGCTGGCGATAAACCACGATACCGGCCCAAGTTGCATACCGGCTTGGCAATAACTCGTCGCTGTCACCTAGCCTCCTCCTGCATCCTGCAGCCTGCATCCTGCAGCCTGCATCCTGCATTCCCATTTGTGACTACAAGCGCATTCCATCTTCGACTTTGCCAATAAAGTGAAATATCCTTCCACAATCTCTTCTTTCCCGACTGCACCCCACGTCGCCATCACATCGCTTTGTACTCCTTCGTGGCTGCTGTGCTGGCACATATTTTCGCCTGCTGTGCCAGCAAATTTGTTGCAGGACTCCAGTGCAACAAAAGCTACAGCTGCAGATACAATGAGAAAAAAGCTGTTGATTCTTAGGAATAAAATAAAATAATAAACTGTAGATTTGTAACCTGAATGAAAAGTGTCAGGCATAGCACGTCCAGTTTTTTCAGCGTGCAACAATAACTTCCTCTGAGGCTGTAGCTTTAGCTGCAGCTGAATGTGGAGTCACACACAAACCAGGCATTTCTGTTTCCTTTCTTTGCACTAAGTTGTTTTTCATTTTCATTTAGTTTTCCTTTTTTCGCTTTTTGCACGAAGCGCCGCGACCCTTTTGTTTATTTGCGCTCTGTCGAATCACAAAAACTGTAGCGCCATCCGCCATCAGTGTTGGTCTGGACCCAAATGGTTGGATAAAGATGCGAGGGGCGATCGGGCAGAACACTGGATGTGGATGTGGATGAGGATGGTGGATGGATGGTGGATGTCGATGTGAAAGTGAATGTGGGCACCTTGCACAAAGGCGATGGCAGCTGCACGAGTAACAAAATGTTTTCATGCCACAGGGTGTGCAACAGAGATGGTAAGGGTACTATTGCGGTACAAGAGTCCTGTCTATTACGTGGTTAGTATAGAAATGCGGCAATGCGGCTAATCAAAAACTTCGTATTAAAATAAATTTGATAACACTTGATTTTTATTTGCGGATTTTATCGCTATTATGATTTTGCAGTACCTCGCTAAGATAACAAGTACCTAGATATGTTGCACGGTGGAATTGCAGCTCAAAGGAGCGAAGTTGGGTGCTCCAGTGGGTGGTGGTGCCACTGGCTTACTGCTCACGTATGTGCAGTTATAAATTGCACTTCGTGCACCACGTTTGCCGGCTACAAAGATGCAGGGAAAGATCCAGTGCATCCGCAAAGAGAAGCCGGCACCGTGGATATAATCTCGCCAGCTTTTGTTAGTGCCGCTTTGGCCCAAAGCCATGAGGGTTAAAGGAGTTGCAAAAGTTACGCAAAGGGGTTGCAAGCAAAATGCTGTAATAATAGAATTACAAAAAACTTCCGAAAGCTTGGCTATAATTAAATATTTGCGCGGCCACACATTGAAACGCGAGTGAAAACAAAATTAAGCCACATTATACCCGTTTCAAAAAGGGCTAAATTCCGAATTAAATTGCTCAATTATACATTTGCGGCAACAAGGGTCGCCGGGCGATAATTGCAACAATAAAATGCACACAGCGAGGGAAAAAAAATTATAATTGATAAAAGCTTAAAGTGCAATAATAATACGCACATAAAAATAAAAGAATAACCCATTGAAATCGCCGATTGCGTGGCCATTCTGTTTTTCTGCTTTTCCGGCAGGGGAGCATCGCATGCAGCTGCATTAATTTGCATGGAAAATGCAGCAACGGGGCTGAAATAATTGCACAAAGGGGGCGGGGTTGCATCGATGGTTGCGGGATATCGATGGCCCAGACATCTCTCCCAATGCAAATGGAGTATTATTGGCAAGCATTATTTACTTATGCATTAAATGCGATTTTCAACTTTATTTAACCTCGATTTTGAAACTGGCATGTTGTGTGCCATACAACATGTTGTCGCTTGACTTGTTTTGATTTCGGCCAATTTGGGAATGTAAAACAGGAAGTTCTCTGATTATTTTGCTTATCTGGTGTGGAATTAGGCAAATTGGGAGGTAGGTGTTTGCACTAGGATTTAATTGATATTTTAAAATGAATCAAGAGCATGTTAAACAAACAATTTGTATGATATAAAACCCACTCAGTCAGGCAGCTCAATAGCTTGCCAAAGGCTAGTTAACAAATTTATATCTTTTTAAATTGAAAAAAAAAAAAAAAAACAGCTAACAAGATAATTAAATGGTCAAGAAATGTATTGCCAATGCATTCATCACTCAAGTTTATCTCACCTTATTTAATTAGCGCTCTGTCCATGAATGAAGTTTCCTCGGTACGGATAAGTTTTGCTCCATCTGTGTTTTCCCATGTTTTCCGATGTTTTTCCGTCGCATCACCCGCATCATACTGTTCCAGTTCCTCGATGCTGTCACATTCGTGTGACAAATGCGCACTTGGCTTAATCAGATGGAATATGCCCTGGCAGAGGGTATAATCACTTGGACAATCAGCTTCTTTTTCTGTGGCTGGCATTTTTCCTAGAGTAATTTCCTTTTTGTGTTGGCCAGGAATCGCGATTCTTGCCTCTAATTAGTAGCCTTTTTTCGCCGGTTCTCCGGTTTATCCTGCAAATGTTTTTGGACGAGTTCCGAGATTGATGGTGGTAAATTTTTTATGTACGAAGCTGTCTGTCTCTTGCAATGTGATCTGGACAAATGGACGGGGTGGCAGTGGGATGGTTCTTGGCAATTATTTCAAAGGGATTTCATTAATTAGCTAAAAACAAAAGCTAGTTATTTTCTGCTGATGCTGCTGAAATGGCGCACAGAGGCCATTAAATGCTGTCAGCTCTGGCAAAAACAATTTTGACACGAAAATTGGATTGCTATTTGTGCATTACATGCATTTTCAATTGTATTTGCCCACATGCATATTATATTTGTAAAGTCCGTGTGCATAGCATATGCAATTGTAAAAGTCAGTATTGGCTTAAATTCCAGTGAGACCCAGCGAATTGAGAATGATATGAAAATTGTTTTCCACCTTCGATTGCTGGAAATTACCATATTTTCACAGTAAATAGAAAAATAGAAAGCGGCGCATGAGGTGCAAAACCGGGGCAGAAGTGCAATTTTTACTCCGCATTTTGGGTTACTTTGCAGCCAAAGCTCGAAAAGATGCTAAAAATTGCAACGGAATTGCAAATGCTGTTGACACTTGCACAATGCAAACAATTGGCCCAGCCAGCAGCAGCTTTTCCCCCGCTTTCCTTAGTTTATTCTCGATTTTCTCCCTTCTTGGGATTTGAAAGTTGTGAGTTCGGGTTTCCCAGGCAATTTTCATGTTTACGTAGGTTTGGGCCACACTTGATTGTCTTTTGGGCTTTGACCAAGGAAAATAGAACACTGTTTAGGTGGCAGGAAGTTTTCCACAATGTCATTCTAGTTACCATGATTATGGAAAAGGTAGGGGAAAGACGCACTCTCGTTAAGTTTTATATTGATACCCACTTCAATTTCTTGTAAACTAATTTCCGTTGGGAGTATGTCATCGAGTACTGCATAAATATCAACATACCTGATCCTTGGTGTGTGGCCATAATTTTGATCGCCTTTCCATAATCATGGGCTTGGAGCACAGGAACCGGATGTGAACTAAGTCGAGCGTAAGTTCTTATCCGATTTTTCTCGTTTGTGTCTGTGCAACATCTGCAGTTGGTAGTCCGCCCCACATATACGATACGATTGGCTTGCAGACTGCGGCTCATAAATCATATTTGTATTTGGATCTCGTTCGCCTTTCCATCCCAATTTCCTCGCCGTTTCCCGCAGCGACGACAACATTCAATCAAAATGCTGCAAAATCCCACAAATTTGTTATTCGTCACGTATCCAAAAAGGGAAGTTGAATGTGTGTAACTGTGCTCTTTTTCCAGAGGGTGTGTGCGGCATTACGTATACGCCCAGTCAAAAGGCATTTACGAAAAGAGTTTAAAGCCAGCGCGGGCATTTAAAGTGGCATAATATGTAAATATGGGCATAGAATAATGTGCATTACCCACTCCGCGGCAAAAGGACTCCCTGCGAAGCCAACATTTGCCCCATACGTTTGCCAGAGACACAACTTATCAAGTTTACACTCAACTGAATATTTAGAGTCGCTGTTGAGTCGAGTTTCCCTCATTTCATTGGGGCCTCTCGCACTTCCCTTCTGCGCATTGCTTATTAAATATTAAAATGATAAGGAAACGGAAAGGAAGGGTCTCCTTTTTTGGCTTTCGGTGTGTATGCATTGGGGTTTGTGTTCATGTCTATCATTTGGTTTTCCCCTCCTTTTCTATAAAGCCTCTTTTTGCTGAATTCCAGAATAAACCAAACTGTCAATGAGTGCTTTCAGTCGGTCGACTGCTCCTCTGGCATATTCAAAAGGATTCATTAGCTAAAACTCAAATGGAAATCAAAATATAAGCTTAGGCTTTGCTTTGAGTAGTATGTTGTAGCTATAACACAATTCTCCTGAGACGGAATTATGCTCTATCATACTAAATCTGTTAAATGGACCAATTAAAAAGCAAATTTGTAGTAGTTTATTCCCATCGAGCAGATTGATTGGCGTTTAAATCAATACTAAACGCTCTTTTCAAGGGATTTTAGTTTCATGCTTAAGCCATTAATCGTTGCGACATTACCCTATACCCCTCATATGCTAATGCCTTCATTCATATTTTCCATGTCGCAATAATTTTGTGCGATGTTCTTTTTAGCAGCTCTGCTTTTTGGTGTGTTGTTCTGTGGCATTTCTGTAGCCTTGATTGCAAGCATTTGCATAATTTAAGAAGCCCTCCGTCTGCGTCGATGTCTTGAGCTGGCAAAGCATGAAAATGGAAATGAAAATGAAAATGAAAATTCCAGGACCTCTTCTAAGCACATCCCTGCTGCTCGCTGTGCAGAAATTATCATATCTTTTGAAGCTCTGTTCTAAATTATTAACGAAATAAATAGCGAAGGCAGCCACGGAGAGCCGAGGCGCCCCAGCGCCATGGGAATATTGAAAAAGTTTCGCATTTCCATTCGCCATTTACGAGTCACCATTCGCCATTTACCATTCAACATTCACCATTCACCATTCTCCGCCTTCCATTGCCGTTACAGGAGTGGCCAGAGCGGAGGACACTGGGTGCTGGGAGCAGAAGGATCGGCGGCCAAGCGACGACAATCGTTGGTATGTCCACAGCCAAAAGGCTGGTGCTCTCGCTACGTGGACGCAAGAATTCGCAGGGCAACTCGGCGACCTCCTCCACCCGCCTGGTATCCGCCGGCACCTCGCCCGGCCATGAGCTGGATGAAATAGCCGTGGTCTCGGGCACAGGATCCAGCAGTCACCACTTCTCCTATGGCGGCTGCCTTGCCACCGGCGACGCGCCCCTGCCGCGCTACTCAACAGGTGAGTGCCCCCCAACTATCCACCACCCAACATCCACGTGTACAACTTTGGCCTCCAAATGCGAGAATCTAGCACCTGAAAGTCACCAAATGTAGACCCACAACCAATTACCAACCACCACCACCTGCAACACTACTGTGACCTTTGTGAAAACCCTAATGAACCCGCCTTGCATGCCGTTAGAAGTGTTCCATTTATGTAACTCACACTAGGGGACAAACCAAACTAGTAGCTGCTAAATCGGTTATTTAGAGATGAGAAAATTCTTCTTTGGGATTGCCGTTCCATCATAGATATTTGAAAATTTACTAAAATATATAGCTAGTATATAGCTAGTACTTGGTGTTTTCAGTTGCTACTTAATATATTTATTTCGCTTATTTTTAGATAGCATATTTATTGTTGAGGATGTTTTGGTAAAATCCTTCCCTAAATGCTTTATAGGATCTGCAAAAATCTTTGAGATCTAAGAAGGCCAACAAGCGAGAGTAGGTTTAGTACTGCTAAAATATGGAAATCTGCCGCCTAATGAAAGCGATGGAGATTTGATTTGAGAAAAGCGCCTTAGCGGAAGGGCACGAAGCGAGCGGCGAGGACAGAACAAACAAATAACAAACAATCTTGGCCAACCTAATGGCAGCTGTTGTTGGCCCTGCGGAATAAATCAATCAAATGACAAATATGCTTAGGCAATTGTCAAGCCAAGTGGCTGCCGCCTGGGTTTTGGCCTAATTTCATTCGGACCGGAGCGGCGACTGCGGTTGTGTGTTGTTTTAGCCAAAGCCACATGAGCGCCGAGTCCTTTGTTAGTTTTCTTGTCACATTTTATAGGGCGCATATGTGGCAGCGCTTTTTCCACTGCTGGCAGCACGTTTCTCGTCCTGGCTTACAGTTAATTTTGAGTGAAATTCAATTTATCATTGAGCGGGGCATAAATCCGCATTTGGGCCACTTTGGCTCGTTACGGACACAGAGCACAGAAACTCAGGAATCGCAGCTTAGATTTATTTCGGGCGATCCTGTTTGGTTGTTTGCCTGTCGCATCGCATTTCCCACGACATTAGCAAACTGCCTTCAATTTGTCAGCAATGAAACTTTGGCTCGCCTACTTACTATCGCACTGTACTCGCTATGCATTTAATGGCCCAATGTTGTGCAGCACATCGAGAATGTAGTGGAAGTTGCCTTGTTTATTGGCCAGAACTGTAATCGACATTTATCGCCTCTTTCATGACAAAGACTTGGCTTTAATGTCTGCCCACGCTTTAACGCTCTCATGGAGCGGGGATGAAAAAACAGAAGTACATAGTATGTAGATAGGTCCAACCTACGAGCGTACGAGACATGGGCAAAAAGTTCGTTTGCAACTTTTGCCATATTTTTCCACAGTCCCGAATGCTTTCGACAATTTTTAGTACATTGCTCCTTCCTAGCAGCCCCCTTGATTTTACATATATTTTTGTGTGTGACAAAGGCAATTTTCGGCACAGCTTTGATCAAAGTTTCGGGACCATAGCATCAGTAAATTAAATTTGACTTACACACAAAATTCGGCATAGAATAGGAAGCAAGTAAATAAATAAATCCACAGCATAAATTTGAGCTATATGTCACTCGCTTAAATCGATATGCGCAGCTCTTAAAAGCTGGGAAAATTGAATTTGCCCGAACAATTTCGTTGCCTACTTTTGTGGGCAAATCGATTAATGGACCTGAATACCATTTATATATCCATTAGGTGGCCAGATAAAACGTTTTTCAATACCCAACTCCATCTGGTGCGCCGTGTGTGTGCGGGTATTTTTGATTTTTTGCCGAGGAATGCCATTGTTCAAGTCACGTTTAACTGGAAAAGCCAAAGGATATAGCCATCAACAGTGGCCGGACGGAATACTACGGCTCTTTGTCTCTCCGGCTGTTTCTCTTTTGTCTCTTGTTTTGTATCCTGCAATAATTGAGCTTAGAGGGTCTTATGGCAGCTGCATCATTGATTTGCCACCCCACAATTTTTCCAGCGCCCCTCGCCGCCCCTTTCAAGTTTGGCCAAAGTTTCTCGGTTCGTTTTTCTTTCCATTTTATTTCGTCGGATTTTTGCTTTTAGCCCAAACTCAAACCCGAAAAAGACTTCACTGCCAGACATAGTTGAGTTGCAGCAAAACTTTTTCCATTTGCCAGCACAGAGTTCACTTTTGGAGCGAGCGAGAGCGAGCACACGACAATTTTAAAGGCTTACCGCCCCGCTCTCGCTCTCGCTCACTCGCTCACTCACCCTCTCACTCTCGCACTTGCACCAGGGAAAATTGCGCATGTATAATTAGTTTTATTTACCACCTGGCACACAAATTTTAATTAGAATTTATGCGTCCTTCTCCAGTGGCCTCCTCCGCTCGCTCCCGCCACTAATCCTTCCTCCCCCGGCTCCCCTGGCTGCAACTTCTTCTTTGTCTTCTAAGCCATCTTTGGCTGTAAGGAATTTCCTGCTGGCCAAGCGATTTATCTTCAGCTATTTCGCTGTGCACTGGAAGTTTATGGGACACTTAGCCTTTAGTATTTCCATTAAATATTTCCTCCTCCACTCGTGCAATAAATAATATTAAATAATGATATCTCTAATAAAATCTATTAGTGCCTAAAATGCTTACGATTCTACCCACTTTTCACAGTGTAGTCCGTCTTTCGCCCAGCTGAACTGTAGTTGCTGGCCATATGTAATACGAGTATTTCAATTATAAAAGCAATTTACTGAAGGATGGGCACGTTTCGATTACAATAAGTGTATTAGCTTACCAATTATCATGCTGAGAAACGAAGTGATGTCCTAAGACACGATAGAAAAAGGGGTATAGATTACTATTCACCTGGCTGTGGAGTGTGCCTCGAATTCGGCAGCACAGAGAATGCAAAAATAGTTGCCGGCACTTCAGGACGCTACAGTGTTGCAGGGCTTGACATTTTAATTGCCTTGCATCTGCGAGGGTATGCCATCAGCCACGTTGCGTATACGCCGCGTTGAGTTGTCCACATTGTTGCCGCGAAGTGCCGCGGATAACTTTAGCAGCGGAGACTGCGTGCAGCACAAAGGACCACTTAAAGTTTCCACACAGGCGTTTTCACAAAAGGGGATTTGCTTTGAACAAACGGGAACGCAACGAGAATGCGAATGAGATGGCGGATGGCGGAGATGGAGGAGTGGGCTTAAAGGTCGGCGCCAATGCTGAAGTCTGTAATGCAATTACAAATGCAGGTGGAGTAGCTCCAGCAGCTTTAGCAGCTTCAGCTGGAGCGGCATTGCCGGCATTAGTTGGCATCCAGCCAAGTGTCACCGAAGGGGCGCTGGAGTCCGGCTCCGGTGGACTCCCACTTTTGTCTCCCTTTCGCTCATCTGAAATGGTTGACTTATCAACTAAAGTGCCGCATTAAAAGGAGCAAAAACTAAAAAAAAAATAGTCAAGCGCTTTGCCCTTTGCACATTTGTAGGGCCATTGAGCTCTTCTTGTGACTCTCTTGTGCCCGCCTCCTCCTTATTTTCAAGTCCTTTGAGTGGTCATGACGCAGACAAAGGGCATTAGAAATGGTCAGATAAGAAGATATGTAAATGATCTGCAGCTGGGAGCGTGTGCGACTTAAGTTGAGTTCCTAGCCATTTGGGACACAGTTTATGCTGCAGTGATTAAATGGTATCTATTTTTTACAAGCTGTTTATAAGATTTATAATCTACAATCAGTGTAAGCATACTGGGCAACGGTGCGTATGATTATTCTTCTTTGTAACAATATCACTCATACGCACAGTTACCATACATATGGTAAAAAGTGCCTGAATATGCTTTAACAGAAAGATTGCTAAACTTTTGTTCCAAGTCCTTTTGAATGCAAATGAAAGTGTTAGACCGACCACACACATGAAAACACTCACACACGCAGAGTGGCAGACATCAAACATTAAGCACTTAAGGCCAGAATTCGATTCTGGTCAAGAGGGCTGAGGTCAGGGGGCGGTAGTTGTGGGCGGTGGGCTGAGGGTAAAACCGAGCTGCAGGGACAGAGATCATGCGGCGACAAGTCGGGCATATCAATCACTTCCCCTTCGCCGTATCGCAGAGCATAAACCTATTATTTTTCAACCGCAACTCTCCCCCCTCTCGGGTTTCCTAAGCCTGCGGCAGCTCTACTCATGTGTTTGCCAACTCCACAGCAGCGATGATAATTCGGTCAGTTCGGTCTGTCCCGACTTGGTCGTACGTCGGTATGTCGGCCAGTTGGCAGGATTAACTTGCCGGGGATTAACAGCGCCAGTGACCGCAGACAGAAGCGGAGGCGGAGACGGAAGCGGCGGAGGAGGAGGCGGCGGAGGCAGCGGAGGCGACGGGGCCAAAAGCAGAATTAGGGACAGAATGCGCTGCAAGGAGCCAAGCCAGAAATCTCTTTAATGTTTGACCTTTACGCCAAATATGCTTTTTGCTGCTCTTAGTCAGCAGTGTGTCAATGCACAGAGAGGAATATTTAAGCTTCGTGCTTCATTTGTTAATATAATAGTATTCATTTTAATATTTATATACAAATATTGTTTCACTAAATTATAACCACTAATCTCAGCGAACAGAGAGAAAATCTAAAATTTCTTTATAAACGTGTGCTCTTTATAATGGATCCATCAAGCACAAAGTATTTTTGCATACATCTAGTCACTTTCGTATATGATTTTATATATGTACATACATATATAACGTGCCTAACAAACTCAATTTCTGTACGTCCTTAGATCCTTTTCCTCTTAGTGCAAATGCGATGTGCCCCTCACAGCTTGAGGCTGTGACAAAATTTTTTTAAAGAAGCAATTTGCTGCTGAATTTATGTGGTAATTACCACAACGGTCGCGCTGCAGCAAATTAAGTTTTGCCAGCTGGCAGCGAGGAGCTCGACACGAGACATTTTGCTGGCCAACTAAGCGGATTACTATTTTAAACTTGGCTCTCGCTTGAATTTTGGTTTTTTGGGGTTTTTGGTCTGCGGCAAAATGTGCCTTTTTACAATGCGATAAGCGCAATTTAGGAGCCAACCGAATAACAAAAACTAAGTGGGTGCGGAAGACGCCGAATCGTGACCATTTTGATCACGTAGCCTTATAGCTGAATTTGGCCGTGGAAATGGGAAAAAAGAACTTCTTGGTTGGACTTCAGCCTAATCACATTTCTGCTGCCAATCAGAAGAATTTGTGCCAGGCCAATGGAAAGCGTGGAAAGTGCTCGGAAGCTGCTGAGCATGCTAACTGACCCACTCCTAGCCATGCAAGGTATGATTTTCACGTTTCCCGGTCAACGATTATGGCCACAATCCAGTTGCCAGGCAAATGAACTGCTGGGTTCTTACTTACAGCCACCAAAGTCGGGGGAAAGTTTGCGCCGATAGAAAATTATGAAATGAAAATTACCAAATGAAGTCGGTTTTTATGTTGTCTGCCTGCGAATTGAACAATAAAAAGTTCAAAGTACTTTGATGATCCTTTTGAGAAGGAATTTCTTTATAAACCAATATGCCAGCCAAGCTGGAGCGGAAATTGCTTGACATTAAATTCAATGCGATTAGGTCAGACTGAACACTTGGGGGAAATTGAAACATGAAGAAACATAAAGTATTGGGGCGAGGGGCTACTATTGATTGATAACATTCGCAGCCATCCTCTGATGTGTGTGCACTTAAATTTGATATCCTTTGTGAGGAGAATAGCTCGGCAGGACTCTGCCTCGAGTGCTGGCATTGCTTTGCTCCGGCTTCTGCCCTTATTATACGTTCGTTAAGCTTTTTGCGCTTTGTCCTGTCGCCTCGTCGCCCAGTCTCGTCCTGCTGGCCATTAATGCACAGGCCCAGGACTCAGGATGCGGGACGCAGGACTCGGAGCAAGGAGCATGGATCTCCTCCATGTGACCCAAATAGGTTTCGTTTTAGGACTTAATGGCATAATGACGGCAGCACTGCTGCAACAACACCAAGAACTCGAGTCAAAGCAAACATGCGACCAAAAAAATTTGGAACAATTTCGCAGTGGGTAAAGCACCACCCACTCACCACTCCCCGCCCGGCTTGTCCCCTTTCCTTTCGTCCTTCAATCGACCACTTTAAAAAGTTGCCGCAAAATGAAATTGAAAAGTCAATACAATGTAATTGTTGTCCTCTCCCTCGGAAACTGTGTTGTCCTTTTGCCGCAACCAGCGACGATGTTCATTCAATTTATTTGTAATTTTTAACAATTTAACAGTTAAAAAACAAACCAAAACAGGAGAAAAAGTGAAGAAAAAGTCGAAAATAAACTTTTGCACCCGGCAAACACACACACTCAAACCTCAAAAAGGGGAAACCTGGGGTGCGACGGAGATAGCATGAAAGTGGTGGCCCAAAGCAAATACAATTATGCCGACCAACAACAACAACAAAAGTGCTAAGCAAATACTTGCCACGCCACGCCCCCCGCCGTCCAAAAGCCCGCCCCCTCAAAAAGCCGCGTGCTTAGAATGTGTAATTCATTTGAAAGTTTTTGCACCACTCACTGGTGATGCTCTGTCGACAGAAATTAATTTAACTTTCGGCTCGGCCAGGAAGTGGTTCCCATACCGCCAACCCCTCCCCCTCCCCTCTCTCCACTGAAGCACCATCTGCGAAAGGGGTCAGCAAGGTCAGGGGCCAGGGCTTAAAGTGTTGGATGTGCATTTCAATCAATTAACATTTCCACGAGCGGCTCACAGGTTCCTTAACACGATTATTGCACGAAATTCACTTAGGCGAAGGTTCCTCAAGGAGCCAAATTGAAAGTACACGTTAAAAAATGCATTAAAATGCAGTATATGCAGTATTTTGTTGTTTTATATAATTCATAAATATATGCAATATGGGGCATGTTATTATATTGTTACTAAAAGTGAATGCTAAGCAAAAACATAAAAACATCACACTCCCTGCAAAGTATTTTTCTGTGGATGTACTGACTCTCCATTTGCGGCCGTCTGTTTGCTTGGAAAAAGTTTTAATTATAGTTGCTGGATCTGTTGTTGCACGGAATGCTCATATCCTCCAGCCAAGATGCTGTGTCGGAAATTGCAACTTTAAGCGGTTTTAGCTTAATTTGACTTGCAGAGCACACATACGAGTACACACACACGCATGCACTCGTCTCCTGAGAGCCAGGCTGCACAGACACTGGAAAACACTTGGTAATCAGAGCGTGGCTGAGAGCCAAAACATTTTTGGCATAAACGCCCAGAACTGTCGAAACAATGAAGTACGACCAGTAGCACAGCCTTCCAGGAGCTCGCAAAACTATTTGCGGCACGCTGAAAGCAAATGAATGTAACGCCAGAGCTCATGCAACGTTCATCATTCAATGTGCAATGTGCACTGCTTATGCAGCAGTAATAATAGTAGTAGCCGTAACAACAGAATAACAACTGTGTTTGCAAATTTTCGGAAAAAATATCGGATCGCATGGGTTGGATTTGTCGAGCAAAGCTCCAAGCGAGTTGCTGTGCCAACTCTTAGAATACACAAGGATTTTTATTTTAGGATCTGAAGTTTTACGACAAAATTGATAAAGTTCGGAAATATATTTGATTTTACGATTCACTGAGCTAAGAGCAGAAGAGTTTTTTACATTCGTTGTTTTATGTCGAAAATTTTAATACTGAAGTGAAATTTCGCAAACAAATCCAGAGAAATGTGTAAGCTATAAAAACTTCTTATATTTTTATATTGAGTTAGTTTATATACGGCTTAATTACACAACTTTAGCTCAAAAAATCTGTTTCCTAAAAATTGTTTTTAAAGTTAACTCGAGTGCAACGCATACATATGCACATTATGGCCGCTCGATTCGTTTGCTATCGGATGGAAAACCAAGAAAATGTCAGTTCGCTTTTCCAAATTTTTCCCATGTGGTTTTCCCCCACACCGCAAACAGCAGCATTCTGCTGAGGAACGAGGGAAACCTTAACGGCTGCATTTCGGTGAATTATTGATTTGTGGCTGTGGTGAAAGATAAAGAGCTGCGCCATCTGATGGTGCAAAAGTGGAGCTAATTGAGGTATTGCGGGCAGAGCTTGAGTCCGAAAGTGCCCGAGTGGCAGACGTGCTTCCCGGACCGAGTTTCCCGCTCAGATTTCGACGGATAGTAGCAATTACTCCGTTGCAGGAGTCCAAATTGAATCTGGCCCATTTCGACTCCCCAACTCCCCCCTTCATTTGCATAATCGGCTGGGGAAATTGTTCATTGCATACGCACGGAGCGGCGGAAAGAGGAATAAATTTGTTGATGCACATTACGCATACGCCTAGTTGGCGCAAATTGGCCCATTGGCTTCTGTTTTATCGCTGGCAAAAATTAAAATCTAAGCTCAAAGTTTTCCCCCGCCCTTTCCAGAGTGTTTGTGTCTGCGGCTTTGTCCTAATCACATCACGTGCGACTGTCTTGTCTTACATTACACACATCCCTGTTTGGTCTACACTGGGGGAAAATGTATTTGCAAAAAGAATTAAGGAAAGTCGAAAATTAAAATCGGTTAGTAAAGTAAGACAAAATAAAGAACTGATTTAAATGGGCTTAATGTAAGCTATAAATAATTGTTTGGAGACATTGTTTCTTTAACATATTATAGCTTATTATCAGATGATTTGCCAAAATACATAACTCGTTTTGCCAAGTGCACATATATACATACATACATATGTATATGCAACCAACTTTGTGGCCAAAATTACAGGCCATGTGCTGAGCTGAGCCGGGCTGTTGGCCCGTCGTTGTCTGCTTTTGGCATTTGTCGCAATTGCCGTTAACTGCCAGCGCGTGTTGCCCGCCAACGTTTCATTATCAAAGCCGAGTTTGCCACTAAGCACGTCGTAAACAATAAGCTGGTCCCCTCAGTTTTCGCTTTTGGCCCTGGTGGCCCATGCTTATTACTTTCGCCCCATTACGGGGACACGGTCACAGGACACGGAGCAGGACAACGGCCCCTGGACAGCTTTATGACATGCATGCGCATATGGACGTACATATAAATATAAATTCAGCTTGAAATCGTTTAATATGCCGCATTGTCCTGCCTGCGAGAAGCGAGACCTAAATAATTACCATCGCAATTTCAATTTGCTCACTCTTTTTGATGTTTGCGAGCAAAGCCTGCGGGCATAGAGCTGATATCTGAATATTTCACAGCGGACGAAAACCGAGAAGTTCTTGGCAGTAGTCTCTACATGCTAGACAAATTGTACGAACTTTCCATTTAGACGAGCTTTACTGTGCAGTGTGCAATTGACATTTTACTCGCAACTGACTGCTAAGTGCTCGCACTCTAATTTAAATTAAACTAATTTGTAAATCTTTAACGCACACGCACACAATCAGAGCTTTCTTTTGGTGTTTCTTTGTGTGTGTGTGTGTGTGTGTGTGTGTGTGTGTGTGTGTGTGTGTGTGTGTGTGTGTGTGTGTGTGTGTGTGTGTGTGTGTGTGTGTGTGTGTGTGTGTGTGTGTGTGTGTGTGTGTGTGTGTGTGTGTGTGTGTGTGTGTGTGTGTGTGTGTGTGTGTGTGTGTGTGTGTGTGTGTGTGTGTGTGTGTGTGTGTGTGTGTGTGTGTGTGTGTGTGTTTATATACAGAGGTGGTCAAAAGTATTTTCACTTTTCACATTTCACTCAAATGCACTTTGTGAAAATAATTTTGACCACCTCTGTATATCTGTTTGTCCTCCATGTGCCCTTGTGAATATTTTTAACCCAAATCCATTAGAGAAGTTACTCAAGAATCCTTTAGATATTTATGTGCTGTGAGCGCTGTCTTAACCCCAGCGCACACACATACAGTGGCAACTGCAGATGCAGATACATTCGCAGATTTAGATACAGATACAGATGCGCACACAGATGCAATAGCAGTTGCTTAGCGAAGAGATTGCGAGCGGACAAGCTCAGCAGAGGTCACATCAAGTAAATAGCAACGTCGTCGAGGCAAACAAATACGAAAACATTTATAAGACTGCTAAGCTCATAACGAAATGCACTTACACTCGAGTACAAGCAGACTAGGACACACATATGTAGGGTGACCACCATTCCACCATTCCCTCTTGGATTTTTGCCATGCTAAACACGCGTACACTGAACCAAATACGAATGTATATGTTCTTGAAAAATATATGTAATTTAAAGGGTCAATATCATTTGGTATTACTTTTCAATTACCTGCAACACATATAGATGATATGCACATCTGATTGAAATAACTTTTGTGTCCTGAGCAAATATCATGATCCAGTGCCAGTTCTCTCCGTGTATCAAGTATATGCCAAGTGGGACGAGCGAAAAGCAAGCGCAGGAGCTCATCTCCTATTCATGCCGATGTCCTGGGACAATGTCAATGGAACCGCGAGGCAGAGTCGCTTTTCAGCTGGCTTAGCCACCGCTCAGCGCTGCGCTAATGGTCCCCAAACGCGGGATCGGGATCGGGATCAGGCCAAAAATATGCTGAGCCGATTGTGCAGCTGGCCAAAATGTAATTAACTGCATATTCCCTGGGAAATAAAGATATTCGGATGCGGGCAGCCGCCAGCGCTTGTCACTCAATTTCACTGTTGCACCCGCATTGCACACACACACACTCACAACACTTGAACTGTAAATTCGCATAGCACGAACTTGCACTCTTTCCTCGCCTCGTGCTCGCATCCTTTTGCCCTCATGTCCGCGCATATTAAAAGTTTAATGTAAATGTAATGAGTGCCAACGCATGCAAATGAACAGTTTGGCTTTGGCCCCTGAGCCACGCCCCCGCCCCGAACCGCCCATCAGCCCAACGCCTTTATTGCTTTTGCGGTTGCAGCAGCTGTGCGGTATCCACGTTGGCCCACTGCTAATGAGTTGAGTCACTTAAATACATTGAAAGCCGTGCAAAATTTAAAGTACATTTATCGCAGTTCGTCGAACGGAATGTTCCCTGAGCTTATTTCTTAAATGGATTTCCCAACCCTTTAAAATAAACTAGAAAATCTACACTGATCTTTATAGTAACTGATGGAAACGCAGAGAATCTCCTGCTTATGCGCCATCGCGACTTTTTCGATGACAAACGGAAGTCGCTTGCTTGACCATCTGCCACTTCCGGCGTCAGGAATTCCACAATTTCGAGAGATTATTTCGTTGTCAGCTTGGGCCGGCGAGCGTTAATTGAATTGGCTTCTTCGCCGGCGAGCTTGTCACATCTGTTCCATTTGCTCCATTTGGGCCAGATGTTACACCTGGCCACACCCACATATACATTCCTACGCACACACACACACCCGCACTGGCGCACACTCATATAGATTCGCATCGCATCGCTTACACGCACGTGCGCACTACTACATAGGCAGTGGCACGCCCCCTATCACACCTTAATACGCATTCATGCATACCAAACGTTGAGTACGAGCGCCAGGACGAGATCCTTAACCATTTTGATAGGGGGATGCGGATGAGGATGGGCAAATGCTGGCAATGAGTCCCAATGAGTCGCAATGATGATGGTGCCTCACACACTTTCTCAGTTTCCCAGTTTGCTGTCAGGCCAAAAAGGGCGTTTAATTAAATGAAGTCGTTTGCATTAATGTTGTCATTACGCATTTGCCTACGGAGCTCTTCGGAAAAACAAAAAAAAATGCGAAATGGGGCAAGATGCACAAAATTCATTACGCAAATGAGGAGCAGAGGCCTGGCCTTTGTTACCTGCTAAGAAACATAAGCTGAATTCGTGTATCCATTGCCATTTGGGTCCAATCTGAATGCCATGCTCGGGAATGAAGTATCTGGTGGAGAGCAGACTATCCTTCCATTCAAATTCAATTCTCGCTCGCATCAACCGTTTCCACTTACTGTGGCCAGCCCAGCATCGAATTTTCCAGCTCTGAAACAGGGATTTTGAGTGCTTTATTGCCCTTCTACTGGCAGAGTGTGTGGTCAATGACAATTAAAGCCACATGCACATGGACGCGGTTCCAGTCGCGCTTTGCGCCCATTAAGAGCTGTGCCCATCGAGTTACCAGGTTGCCTATGTCACAAGTTCAACGCATTTGGTACCCTAGTCTAGTTCCTAATCAGGAGACATTGCATATATTATTAGTTTATTTTCTGAAATTTTCAAATGCGATTTAAGCAGCTATGAAGTACATACAACAGTATGAACATGAGGGTTGGATTTGCCTTAGTCATGCTGGCCCAGTCATATGCCGTTTGCCTGATCCACCTTAAGCCGCTAAATACGTCAGTATAGATGGACGGAATATTGGTGCAACCGCAACCAATCGGATAGGCAACTATGCCGACAACCACCTTTCCGGCTAGTAATGGGGATCCAATGTCGCCGCTGCACGGTTCCGCGTCTATTGTCCAATTATTGTTCCCAGCACACATCATTCCATCACCGTAGTGTCGGAAGTACGTCTTACACACCGCGTTGTCCATGAGAACCACGTCCAATTGATATATGTGCACTGCCAAAGGTCCGCCCTGGAAGCATAGTAGCATAGATTGAAGTGTTAGTCATGAAATTTTGAGTAGCCGTACAAAATACATCCTTCCCCAACCGAGGACAGTGTGCCTGACCCCGGTTTTCGGTGCCTCTGTCGGCAGATGAAGGAATCCTATTCGTGGATCATTCGAGGGCATTTTCTCCTGAAGCTTCATTAGAGCCATGTTGTAGGTGTTGTGCATGGTGAAGTTCTTTGGGACGTACAGACTGGACACTGGCGAACAGACCGATTTTCCGGGGATATAGCGCAGTCTATGCGGGGATCCGGCCACCACCAGCAGCCATCGAGCCTTGTACATGATCTTGGATTGTCTAAAGGATCGAGGATATATGATCCAGTTACCGATTACTGAGGTAATTACCTACCCCATGACACAATGGGCGGCAGTTATCACCCATTGGTTGGATAGTAGCCCTCCTCCGCAGTAGTGATTGTCGCCAAAAAATTTGTTTGGGGTTCTCGATCTGATGGACACCACGTACTTGGCCAACTCGAGGGTGTCTTCTCCATGAAATTCGGGCGTGGATAAACGCTTCATCCGATGGCCTCCACTGAGGAATACCATGACTGTTATTAAAATGGCTACATATTGGTGTTTCTTTGCCATATACAAGACGAAACTAACAAATTAAGCGAATAACTGAGTTAATTTGAATTTTAGTTCAATTTGTTGATTGATACGAGTATGGTATTATGTTTATGTATTACTCCTGAGTTTAGCAATTTATTCCTATCTATATATATATTTATCCAAGTTAATCCGAACTTACGAGCAATTACAATAACCGACGCTAGGTGGAGCACATGTGCAATCTAGAAAACAGTCGCTCTGCTGCTGAGTAAACGTGTATCTTAAGTCAATTACTTTCAAATTTTAACGAATTTGTTCTATGTGCATATTAAGTACGCCTCGCTGCGGTTCATCTGGCAGCTGAGTGTGCTGTTTTTGCTTGTTTTGCGCTGTTTTGCGTTTAAAGTTGGTTTCTGGTAATGCATTTATGGCTTGACTTCCTTTTTGTGTCCTTTAAGTTTCCATTTCCACTTTGAGCCATGCTCTGGTCCACTTTTCTCTTTTCGCTTCTCGGCCGCGTGTTTGTGTAAGGCTCAAGTATGTTTAAGTAAAGTTAGCTCGCCAACTTTTGTCAAAGTATTTCGTGTTCTCAAATATTTTCATTTGCCGAGCCAGCTGCACCAAATAATTGAGGTTTAGTTTTTGCCCGAAATGCCTCTTTTTCTCCGAATGCCACTTATTTTTTTTTGGGTTTCGGTTCTGGCTGAGGGACAGAGGGCAACCGAAGCCGAACCAACTTGTGATGATTTGCGGCAGGCAAATTTATTGACAATTCATGGCTCATGGTTGCCCAGAAGCCCGTCCCTCCATCCCCTTCCCCATCCCCTTCCCTTCCCTTTTTCTGTGTGAGTGAGGCCGTTCAAGCGTTTTGTTGAACTTTTGCGCAAGTTTGTCGCAAGTTTCCGGCTGGCAGGCCATGACAAAGTGCCGCACATTAAGCTGAAGATTTTTCATTTTTCTCCGCTCTATCTCACTCAGTCGCTTGCCCGCCATCCCGCTCCGTTTTTCCTCCTCGCAGTGCCTGTTTTTGTTATCACCGAGGCCGCAGCCAAGACAAACCAAAAAGCGCAAAAGTTTAAATTAATGACACTCAACTATTAGCAAAATTAAATAGTGCTAAGATTATGTCTGCAAACTTGGAATGCGGTCAGGGACAGGGCTGGGTTTCCATCTCTCGGTCTTCAGCTTTTCCGCTTTTCCGTTCTCAATATGTCTACGACTTGGGCCATGGAACGGCCCAATTTGCGGTGACAGCCTGAAAGTAGGCAACAGGCTTGTAAATTGCCAATGACGCAATACTAGAACATTGAATTTGTTTACGTGTAGTCCGAACTTTCAGCAGACATTGAAATGCACTCTGGCAAACTTAGTTTGTGCGGAACAACGAAATTCACACAAGTGAATTTATCGACCAAGAACTACACTCAACTCTCACTTTAACTCACTTTAGGTCACTTAGTAAAAGGGATTTGCTTATGTGTAATAGCATAACATACCTATTATTCTATGATCTTGAAGTTAGTTTAATCTGATTTGATTCTAATTTAAGCTCTTAATCTCTTAAAAATAAAATTACAACTGCAAATCTAGGTCAATATGTGTGTAATATTTTCAATTGTTTGCTGACAAAATGTACTTGCTCTTATGCCTGGTTTTGTAACACAAATTATATATTCCCGAAAGAGGATTAAAAACAGTATATAAGCTGGACAAACTTCACGTGTATCCACATTCAACGGCAGGGGGTGTGATGAAGGCTCTGGAATTTATTAATAATGCACACGAAGCTAAATAACATTTATTTTTTCCGGCCACCGACCGCAAAAGTATCTCACGAAGGGCGTGGATGACGTAGAATTAGTTAATAAATAAACGCGGTCAAGTTGATTTGTATGTTGCCATTAAGCGCGAATTAATTAGAAATTATTGCCCAGCGAGGAAAGTGCAAATTCGTGTTCGAGGACCTAGGAGGTGTGGAAAGGAGGCGTGGTAGGTGGCAGGTAGTACGTGGGCCAAAGTAATTGACAATTTTTGCATTTGGCTCGCGACTCGTGGAATCGACTCCACTCCACTCCACTGACACTCGACTCTAGCCAATCTATTCAGCATCATTGTTTGGTGGCCTAATTGAATTACGCTGGCCAGAAGCTGAGCAATAATTAAAAGCGGTCTGCCAATAATCAATGGCCAGGCACCCACCCAGCTGGAGGCAGGTATCTTCGTCCTGGCGGAGCAGCGAGCAACAGGCGGAGGAGGACTCGAATGGCTCGTAATAGAAATAAATTGGCGCCACACGCAGTTCGCTGGCGACACTGTCGATACAGATACAATTACAGATACAAACATCTGAAAGCCAGCAGTCGTGGCCATTGTCTGGCTGTTCGACAGTCAAGTGGCACTTGAGCCAGTCCTTTGGCCAGGAGCTCTGGCCCAATCTGTACGTACCCCTTGCGTGTGGCAGCTCATGAATTTCCAAGTGCCAATTGCCAGGCAGCTGGTTAAAAGTAATGAAGCTCCCTTGGCGTGTGTGCTCATCTGCTCATATATGTTTTTTTCTCCTTTTGTTGCATGCTCCATTTAGGCGCACGTAATTAAATCTAACTTTATTAGCACATTTCTGGGGCCTCCAAGTGAAGACAGAGCGACTTTGGTGCGAAGCTACTTGGCGGCCATCACCTTACAGTCGAAAAATAAGCAATGCATGCAAGTCTTACACTGAAAAAAAAACACTTTTACCAGTTAAGAAATTAATATTGAGCAGATGATTGAAGAAATATTTGTACCCTTGCAAACTAATAGCACATAAGATATATATTAGTTAATATAGCATATTTTCTCTGTGTATCCGTCAAGTCTCGGTAAGAGGTAATTAGAACCCGACCCACATACTTTCAAGTCCCAGCTGTTCGAATACCTATGTTCTTGTAAATCTCGTTGTTGTTTCTTGTTGAATGCTGTTGCTATTTGATAACGTTACTGCAGTTGAGTTGTTGCTCAAGACCAACTCTTTCAACACCACCAACCAGCAAACCACCTGTAGCCACCAAAAACCACCACTAAACCACCAATCCAATCCTTTCTCACTCGTTCTTATTGTGATTTATTCGAGAATTTGCAATTAATTATACTCTATACTCTGATCACATTTCTCGTGCTTTTTCCATTCGAACATAAATCAATGCGATACCAAAATCAAACTAAACCGCGAAACAATGATGGCAATTGCAGCTGCCACGCCCACTTTGAGGCGTGCAACGGCCATAGATGTTGATGCAGATGCAGATGCAGATGCGGACGCAGACGCAGATGGTAATGACAACGAAAACCATGTCGATGGTTATACCGATGATGATGACGATGATGAACGATGGCTGAGAGCTCCGAGGGCTCAGAAGGTTCAGAAGGCTCAAACTCAGGCTTATGCCGCTCACAATGACAGGCCGCAGACCAAAACAACAGTCGCAATACGTCAAAACAACGGCAGCAACAAGAGCAACATCAACTGCAACAGCAACAGCAAGTGCAACAGCAGCAGCAACAACAACTTTAAATCAGCAACAACATCTCAGTCAAACATAAACCATAGATTAGCGCCGAGGGCTAGCTTTCCGGAGATAATGCAGCCACGCCTGTCGCTCAATGGGTTGCTCAACCCCTCGCTAATGCCCTCGCCCCGCCCCCTCTATCGGGATCACAGCTCGAGGTCAATCAACCCGCTGACCGCCTATGAGCAGCAAATGGCGGAGCTGGACGGCAGCTTCTATGCGAGCAATGCCGGTTACTTGGGCGCCGGAATGGGCGGCAGTGCGGGCGGTGGCACCACCTGTACAAATCTCACGGTGGGCGGTGGTTCGACTGGTGGCGGTGCAATGGCGGGTGGTGGTGGTACTGCAGCCCAAGTGGGTGGCGGAGGTGGTGCAGGTGGTGGCGGTGATGCTGCCATACATACAACCGAACTCTCGATCACACCCACAATGGCCGGCGATGAGCAGTTCATCGATCTGGGGAGCCTGCGACGCTTCTCGATCGATCGCCAGAGCTTTCTCGGTAAGGCCACGTGATCCCTAAAAACTTAACCGAAAGTCAGAAAAAAAGAAAGTGTCCAGTTAGGAAATTAAACTATATTGTTTAAATTACATATTGATATTTTTTTTTATTTTTTTTTTATTTGATTTAACTATACCAGACTAAGTAAAACCTTCTTCACATAAGCAGAACTACATACTTACAACAAAGATTTCTGTACAATATCAAAGAGATTTCGATAGGATTTTTATTCGTAACAGGATCATTTCCACAGATTTTCAGAACCGATAGCTCAATAGGTTATTCTATGATCCCCAAACATGCACATTTAAAGAGTTAATAGTCGGATTGCTTTAATAACGAATTATTTCATCTTAAATTTCCAATCATCCATAGATCTAGGACCAAAGTTTGGTATGACCCAGCCGAAATTCGGGCAGAGTGTCTCGCAACAAGGTTTCTTCACTTCGCACGACAGCCTGGCCACACCATGCGCCTCCAGGGCCTCCAACTCGCACATGGCCACCGTAAGCACTGCCTCAGAAATGGATCTTCTGCACAACAAGCAACGCAACAAGTCGCGGGGTCGCCTGAAAACGGCTGCCAGCGGCGATCAGCCGCTCCTGGGCACATGGAATCGATCCACGGGACGCGGTTCGCAGGATAACACACTGGCCGGCGGCGGAGCCACCAGTTTGGCCATGGGCGGCTACAATCAGTACGGTGGCAACTACTGCAACGGCACAGATCGGTGGGTACCAGTAATATTAGTAACTAACTAAGGTGCTGTCTAAAAGCATGCATAAATTATATGAGTGTCTAGTTCAAGTATACTCGCCTGACATTATCTTTATTTGTACTCCCGATTCCATAGCTACCCGCGCTCCCGATCGCAGCAGCAGGGCCACCACAATGCTGCCCAGCAGGCGCACCACCCCTACCAGCTGCAGCACTCGGCCTCCACGGTGTCGCACCACCCGCACGCACACGGTCCAGCCTCGCAGGGTGGCCCTGGTGGGCCGGGACCCCCCCACGGCGGCCATCCGCATCACACGCACCACGGTGGCGCCGGCAGTGGAGGCGGTAGTGGACCAGGCTCTCATGGTGGCCAGTCGCACCATCAGAAACCACGACGAACGGCCTCGCAGCGTATTCGAGCAGCAACGGCGGCCAGGAAACTGCACTTCGTCTTTGATCCGGCGGGGCGACTGTGCTACTACTGGTCCATGGTGGTGTCCATGGCCTTCCTGTACAACTTCTGGGTGATAATCTACCGCTTCGCCTTCCAGGAGATCAACCGGCGAACGATCGCCATCTGGTTCTGTCTGGACTACCTGTCCGACTTCCTGTATCTGATCGATATACTGTTCCACTTTCGCACCGGATACCTGGAGGACGGGGTGCTTCAGACGGACGCTTTGAAGCTGCGCACCCACTACATGAACTCGACGATCTTCTACATCGACTGCCTGTGCCTGCTGCCGCTTGACTTCCTCTACTTGTCCATCGGCTTCAACTCGATCCTGCGCAGCTTCCGGCTGGTGAAGATCTACCGGTTCTGGGCCTTCATGGATCGCACCGAACGGCACACCAACTACCCGAACCTGTTCCGGAGCACGGCCCTCATCCACTACCTGCTTGTGATATTCCATTGGAACGGCTGCCTCTACCACATCATCCACAAGAACAATGGGTTCGGATCGCGCAACTGGGTCTACCACGACTCGGAGTCGGCGGACGTGGTCAAGCAGTATCTGCAGAGCTACTACTGGTGCACCCTGGCGCTGACCACCATCGGGGATCTGCCCAAGCCGCGCTCCAAGGGCGAGTACGTCTTTGTTATCCTGCAGCTGCTCTTCGGCCTGATGCTCTTCGCCACGGTGCTGGGGCACGTGGCCAACATTGTGACGTCAGTGAGTGCAGCGCGCAAGGAGTTTCAAGGTGAGTACTACCTACCTTTAAAATGTATATATACATATACATAAGTAAAGTCGGCGGGGAAGCTGATTTCAATATCATATGCAACCAAAACAAAAAAAAAACCATTTCGTTATTCATAGCGAATTTATGACAGCTTGTGATGCAAAAAAAAAGATAAATAATCCAGAAATAGAACAAAAAGAATTTTTTCATTAAAAAGCACAACATGTTTTCTTAAACAATAAATTTTCCTGCATACTAACAAAAGTACTTAGCCTGATTAAGTATTGTTTTTGTTTTATGAAAAGAATGGAAACAGCTGTGATTGATGGCACAGGACCTAAAGTCCTCGTTTGTATACTGTAGTTCTATTTTAGCACAATAAATTGGCATATAAATAAAGCTGATAGCATGATACAAGAAAGACAATTTTCAAGGATGAGCTTGGGAAATATTAAATGTGCCATCCAACTTATCACTGAAATTCCGGCTTTTAGTTTCCCTGCGGAACCCGTATTAATGCAAATGAGAAATGTGGACGTCGACACAATAGCGCTGAAGGTATTTTCCAGAGCGTCTCGAGAATTCCTACCAAAACTAACCGAACTTGTTGCTTGAAGTTGTCCTGACAACTGGAAAAGGACCTCGCAGCATATGAATGCGGATAAAGAAGAAAGGCAACAGGATAACAATGGGCAAATACTTTCGTACTTATCCTTAAGCTGCGTTTTCAGCAGAAGGGAATGTGTAATATTGTGCGGGCTGAAAGCTGTGCCAATTTTATGCAAAATATTGAAATCTGGCGGTGCCATGGCAATGATGATGTGGCAGCGGGACAGCCCAGTAATGCCCATTGTGGCATACAAAGAGGACTCGAAGGACCCGAAGGACTCGTGGAGAATTCTCTCGTAGGCTCAGTTGGGCGTGCGGCCATTAGCTAAATGAACTCGTTTACCCGGCCGGGCCATAAATAACTGGACGAAATGCAAGAGCAATCCAAGTCAGCTAAGTGGAAAATGCCAAGTGAAAGGCATAGCAGGACTAGACCAGCGTACACTCAGAAAAAAGAAGTGGGATGAAATGCATTTGTGTGTAGTTCCAGAAGGATACCACAGATATGGCAATCGAAAAGGAAGAAATAAGATATTCTTTGGCACACATTGAACCATTTTCTTGTATACCTTTCAAATTCAGTGAATTTGCTAATTTGTTTCGAGTGCACAGAGCTAGCGGAAAACGCATTAGAGGAAGCGGAAACGAGAATAAGATGCGACAGCGCTGGGCATCATTTCTTGCTTTCATTAAGAGCAGCGTCAGCTGAAAAATATTAAAGCCACTCACGACGACAATGGGTCAAGGTGGTTTGGTCAGCTCCTGCCAGCGGGGCGGCAAACAAAGCACAATTGGACGCCGGTGGGCGGCTCCAAAAGGGGGCGTGGCACCTTGATTTCCGCTGGCCGTTCCTTCTGGCTAAGCTCCTTCTTCGTCTTCTAGCTCTTCCCCCACTGTGAGCCCCGCCTGCAGCGCCCAGCCAACTGGCAGCTGACTTGTTTACACAACACTTTGCATGTGTGTTTGTGTGTGTGCGGCCATTGCACATGTGTCCATGTCCATGTCCTGCAGGGGGAGTGGCAGGGGCGACGGCGAAAGGATGGCAAAGTCAGCAAGCAAAGCTCTGGCGGCTTAATGGACGAAACGTGCTGTTGAATTAATTTCTGGCTTTATGCTCTCAATTTTTTCCTTCCGTTTTCCATTTAGCCGCCTTCGTTTTTTTGCCAGCGGGCAGAAATATACTTCTATGTATTGAATTTCAATTTTTAAGTACTTCAAACATTAAGCCCTGCTAAAAACCAAATAAAATACATTTTAAATAAAACAAAAACCATTATAAAATGAAATCTATGAAAACAATAATTTTTATATTAATCTACAATAGATTTTTGAGATACATTCAGTTCAAATGGGGCTGTGCATAAAGCCTATGAAATCGCGCAGGCTAATGCGCCCATCGCCATCCATATCGACTGCTTGGCAGATATCCTTAATATCGTCATCGGTTACGACTTCGCCCAGGACGACCATGATGGCACGCACATCCTGGACGGTGACGTAGCCGTCGCGATCGCGGTCAATCATGTTGAAGGTCCGGAGTAGACTTTGATCACTATCCACATGGGCCATTCGGGGCGCCATCATGCGTATGAATTTTTTCAAGTCCAGCCTCTCCTCGTCTCTCACAGCCACCGAATGGATGAGATCGTACAGCTCCGCCTCAGTGATTTCGTAACCCACTGAAATCAGAGCCAGGCGCACCTCGTGGGCTGATAGAGTGCCATTCGAGTCCAGATCATACCTTTCAAAGGCATCCCTCAGTTCGTCGATCTGCTCATTCGTCACCTCATTGCCGGAAAAAGAAGGCATGGCATGGCACTAGCACTAGCCAATAAAACCCTAAAGAAGTTCAGGAAAATGGGGTACAAAAAAAGCATAAATCGGAAAAAAACCGATGTGTATGAAAACTGACAATCAACTCAACTCAACCGAACTCAAACTCTGTTCTCGATGGCTAATAAAACACTTAGGCAAGCAATTGTTGTTGTTGCGGTCACAAACTTTTCCGGAATAATAATGCATCATATACTCGTACAAGGGGCAATAAAAGGAAAAAATAAGGAAAGCAGAGATGCTGAAGCATGCAACGTTTGGAGAACCATCCATCAATTTGTCAATTCAGCGCTTGCCTTTGAGTGGCCTTCCATGGGACAGGAATGATGTTAGATGACGATGATGATGATGATGATGATGGGCAGTGGTTGTGCTGGAGTGCTGGCCATAAAAAATCAAGCAAGCAAATAAATTGAACGAACGCTCTCGTACTAGCTGAAAGGATTTTTCGTAATCCCTGTCCAGTTTCAAGTAATTATATTGAATAAAAGTTATAGAAGCTATAAAGGTTGTGTAATCTCAGATGGACTTTTAAATTGCAACCATACTGTGGAATTTTTTAACAATATGCTAATTTAAGACTGCTGTAATTTCAACAAATAAGAAAACATTTATTTAACCATACCTTCTTTCTAATACTTCTACCTCCACATCCCTTCACTCGCAAAGGACACGAAGCCACTGACTTGTCAGGGATTTCTAGGCTTAGAAATAAGTTTTCCAACAGCCCATTTGATTCATTCAACTTTGAGGCCTGCTCTTGTTGCGTTTATTCCCCCAAAGACTTTGAGCCGGATGATAAGCAAATGAAATGTTGTCGCCGTCCCACATGACGAATGATTAATGACACGAATGATACATTTCTCCCGGGGGCAAGAACCACGCGCCACGGCCAGTCAAAAGTTTAAACCCAACTTAAACCAAGGCAGGCACTTTTTCACTCGGTGTCACGGTGCCTGGCTGCAAATTTCGCTAGTCAGAGCTTAGTGGGGGATACTGTTTGCAAAGTGACTGAGTCCCGAGTCTTCTTCTGCTACATTAGCCTACTTCCTCCGCTCTACAAGCTACAGCCCACTCAGGATTCCACTGATGCTGCAACAACTTGTGCTTGTGTATTTGCTTAAGCCGAGCTCGCTTTCCTGTTTCCTTCCGCTGCTTTTCCACTTTTCCACTTTCCCCCGCTGCCTGGAAAGGGAAGGGGGATGGGGGCGCATTGGCGCAGGGGCGGGGTCTCAGGAAAATTGATTTTGAAATAGTTGGTCTGCCTTTTTAAATTTGATTGACGTTATTACATTACATAACATCGCACACTAAGAGGAAAGGCGAAGCAGCTGGCTTAAGTTATTCTTACATTTAGTCCCACTTAGGTGCGGGGGGTGGTGGTGGTGGTGGGCAGCTTGGGGCGGCGGGTGATTGTGACGGGCAACAACAAGTGGAAAACTGTCATTATATTTGAGTTATTGATGGTTTTTTTTTCTACAAAATCATTCTGCAACAATGTTGCTGCTACCCGACCGCACCGCAACACACTTCAGCCACACGCTGACAGGATCTACTCCCCAACACCCGCCACCCCCTTACCCTTCCGCACACACACACACTGTTACATTCACGCTTAGTTAAACGCATGGCTGTGGCTTGTTAACGTCGACAAGCGCAAAAGTTTGCCGTTCGCCAAATGCTTGCGATAATCGACAAGCTCTCACATACTCAACCGAATGCACTCAGAAAAAATGCGACAGAATGCTGATAAAAGATGTATAGCATAGATGTTCAGATTATATTGCAAAGTGTTAAAACTCATAATTGGAGAATAAATGCTGTTTCCACTCAAGCTCATTTTCTCCCAGTGCACAGCACTCACACACTGCCAGGCAACCTGCTCGCATTCAGGACATTCACTGTGCGAGCAAATGTGTATTGAATTTTGCCCTGTTTTGGCAACTGTCCAAACACCATTTCAAAAACTGACATTTAAAATTATGGAAATTCAGCCTCATAACATACATACATATCTGCGCCCATCCCTCAGGTCCCATTATGTAATTGTTATTGTAAATAGTTTTATGCAAATTTTCCCGCTGTCAGCAAAACTGTCAACGGACCTTGATTGATGTATGCGGACAGTTTGCATATGAATCATCGTTCCCAGTCGTGAGTGTGGGCAAGTGTGTTCCTGTGCATTTATTCAATTGAATTTCTTGGCTTACTTAGTTTTCAAACATTTATGCCATTTTCCTCCGCCCGCTGCTCAGTCTTCATTTACAATTAATGTCTGTTTGGCTTGGCTTGGCCTGGTCAGAACGGACTTGGCTTTTGGCCCCGCAATTAAAACAATTTACGCGCTCAATTTAAGCCAGCACAAGCAAACACGAATCCTGGCCCAAAGGAGCTGGGCGGAAGCTTCACCGAGCTGAGCGCCGAGCAGAAGATTTGTAGTGCTTTGGCCACCAAGCGTTTTCGACTTGGTAAATGCATAATGGCCAAAGTGTTGTTGCGCGCTCTTGTTTTTGTTGCTGCTGCCACTGCTGCTCCTGCTGCTGCCCCACAATGGTGGCACTAAAAATAGCAACGAGGCGAAGTGACGAAAAGCAAACGAACTCAGAAACGCGTCAGCCATTCGACATTGGAACGGTGTCGGTGATATCTCTTCCACACACTGAGGGAATCCAAGGATTTCGAGCTTGATTTAACATTCCCTTTACACCTGGAAAGTTTTGCATTCCGAAAAATACATATGTATTCTCAAAAAAATAATGGCAAATTTATGGAAATTTCAATTGAGATATTTAAGAAGTATGCTGAGTGTACTATCCTTTTGATATCACCAATTAGGAATAGAAATAGAAAGCACGAATCTAAATGATAAAAGATAAAACAGCGCTATCCTTTTCAAAGAAGACATCTCCCGAATAAATCTGTCAAAGGACGTTTACCATACCTTTCCAGGGTATCGTTTTCTTCGATTGCGCCAGATCCTTTTGGCCGTACCTCTTTCCATCTTCTCTGCCTCTTTTTTAAGAGGGGATGTGGGCGAAAAAGTGGGGATGCAGCGACGTCCATTATCCACTTTAAGTTGCCAGCCCTTGCTGTGTGTGTGTGTGTGCGTGTGAGTGTGAGTGAGTGTCCTGGTCTCCCCTCAGCATGGGTATATGTGTTCAGCTTGGCTTGTGTTTGTTGTTCGTTTCGCTGTTTGCTTTTGCTTGCCACAGCAATGTCCTGTGTTTGTGTGAGTTTATGTTTGCTTCTGGTTATGCCCCACAGTTGTAACCCGGTGTGTGTGTGTGTGTGTGGGAATATATGTATATATATATATGCGGATTCCAATCAATATCGTAGACGCAGTCGCCGCTGGTGGCCGCTTTTGCCCATTAAGCTGCATGTACACCAACTTACTGTCGTATTTTTAGAACACGCCAGTTGTTGTTCTTGTTCCTCTCGGTTTTTTCCCCTTTTTTGCTGTTGTATTACGGCATGTAGCTGCTCTTTAAGGGCAAAGTATTCCATTATCCTTGAATGGCGAATTCCCAAGGATTTCAGCATTCGGCTTTCAGCTCCCAATGCAGCTGGCATGCGCATTGTTATTGCAAACTGGTGGCGCTGCGAGGTGCTCGCCGCATATATTTTTAGTTACCGCCTGAATAAATCCATCCCCAGCACTTCATCCGACCATCAGCCGTGCTCAGCTCGGCTTCAGCTGCTCCTGCCACATGGCGCCCATTGTTTGTTGCCGCAGTCCAGCCAGCAGAGTGGCAAGATCGACGGCGTAGGTAAATGCATAATTAAGGTGCAAAAATCAGAGGCCGAATGCATTTTGCTTGAAATTGAACCTGCACTATTCAATGGTAAGCCGTATATATCCGGCTGTTGGTTGTAGCATTTCCGCAGGGGAGGAGCGACTTCCAAAACATTTAGAGCAACACAAATGAAACAAGCAAAAAAGATGTCGGATTAAATCGATGTTTGCATAGCTTTCTATCCGATGACTTAACATATTTTCAAGTGTTTGAGTACTTGAGGAAGGAAGAGCAGCCAGCGGAAATAATCGTAGATGTAGAACAAGTTTTCAAAAGTTAAATTAAAATACTTCTAATTAGAAAATGATGCAAGGAATTGCTTGTACAAGATGTGAATAAATTGTTTCTAGTTAGTTTGCAATTTTCACTTGGCTAGAACACCCCACAATCCAGCGTTTTTATTTTCCTCTTTATTTTTCTTCATCTTTTCGAATGCATGTTTTTCTGTGTGTGTGTGTGTGGCGGTTTATGAAAAGACTGTGGCACAGGAAGAGCAAGTTTTTGTCACGCATATTTACTGTTTGCATGTGATCCCCCCTTTTGTTCGCTCGGAAACTTGCTGCTGCAGTTGGGGCGAGACAATGGCCTGAACTTTGCACCCAGATTTCTTTCGCACACATCCGCACTGACACACACACACAGGCACACGTGTCAGCCACTGAAGTACACCCATCACCGCCTCCTTTTCACCAATATGAAGTGACTTTTTTGCCTGCAGTTGATCCTTCGGCGGCAATTGTCCTCGCCTGTCAGTCGAGAGACAAAAGTCGAGTCAAAACAGTAAATGTAATTATTGGGAAAGGCACCGCTTAGTTTGAGGTGACACCGCCATCTGGCGGGAAAAAAGAAAAGCAGGCGCAGTGGCAGCGCCGTCTAAAAATTGCAACAGAAGCAGATCAAAGTTCGCCGGGGGCAACTGTAGGCGAAGCAGAGCATAAAATGAAAAATAAATAAGAAATAAGCTGAATGTGAAGCCAAATGCACTTTCTTCTCTTTTTGGACAAACGATGCCAAGTGACTTGGGGGCAAAAAATGGCAAATTAAATTTTGCTCGCAAAATGCAACGAAATGGAAGAGGATTGCGGAGGAAAGTGGAGTGGTGGGAAGGGGCCAGGAAACAGGACGAAACGTAGCCAAACGAATCAGGACGGAAGATACAGGATAAGCTCGGTTCAGCCGCAGAGCAAGCAAAGGAATTAAAGCTCGAGTAATTTCTAAAAACACCAAAAACCATCAGGAGACAGGGAAACGCCGGCAGGACGAGAGTCTATCGAAAGCAACCGCAATTACTGAGCCAACCGCACAATACTGCAAAATACCCGCCCGAAAGCTGAAGGACTCACTCTTCTATTTGTTTATTTTAGCCGGCTGCCATGGAATATGCAATTAATATTTAGATTGATTTTCAATTGTAACAAAACCCCGCAAAGATCGTGCCAACAACGCAGCAGGAAAGGCGGGAAAACTGGGTGTTGGACAAGTGTGTGTGTGGAAAATTGAATGGGATGGTGGGTTGACTGGGTGGGTGTCGAATGCATTCAAGCAGCGCCACAATAAAAATTGTTGTAATTTTGCATGGCTCTCGTATCACTGAAATGTTGGATACGTTGGATAGAAAATGGAGGCTCCAGAATCGAAGGGAAATGGGAAAAGGTGGAGGAGACATTTCCATCGCTATCCATATCCGATATGTGTAATGGCTGCCAAGAGGCAGACACTGCCGTTCGCAAATCTTTCACTTCGCCGACAAAGTCTGGCCAACAAATGCCATTCGAAAGTAGGACACGAGCACGAGTATCCAAGCGGAAAACTTAATCAGAAGCACGAATAAAGAGCCTAATTCGGGATTATTTGCGTTTTAAATTAAATTTGATTGCAGATTACTTTGGCTTTCGGGTAAAACAAATTTTTGTTTAAATTGAAACTGCAAGTAAAAGCATTATTAACATCGTTTGTATTCAACGTTAAACTCAATGCAGATTAAATCGATTTTCAGCCAAATCTATTCGATTTGTTCAAGTTTGCAAGTGAAGTGATACAAAAAACACAAACTCAATTCATCCATGTCCCCAGTTATGTAATTGTTTAATTTATTTAGAGTTGCATAGAAGTGACACAAACTATTTTGACGGACTTTAATACAGTTATTCATTTATATTTAAAAACTGTAATTTCCATTAGGCCCCATACCATGAATGACCGAAATCCAATCTTATTAGACAAGCGAGCTGAAATTTGAGTTCGACAACAAAAGACATTTGACAATTGAGAGATGACAAATGACCAACGGGGAAAACTTGAGCTTCTAGCTGACGATTGACGATTGATTGCATTATAGATGATGTCGTCTGGTCGCTGGCCACGCCCCCTGGACTTTTGGCCCGGTAACTGGGTATTTATTTGTATTCAATCTGTTTGCCTGTTTGTCAGTTGGTTTTCAAATGTTTGCACGAGCAAACACAAAAGACGCAGCACTCAGTTGAGTCCCACCTGCCGTCCCTTCCATTTGGCCCGCCCACTCGCCAATTTCATTCCCCTTTGGCAAGCGCCGACAAATTGTGTCAATATTTGTTACCACTGACGAGCCAAGAGATTTAATTTCCTCTTATCGACTGGGGATGACTCGCCGTGGAGTGGTGCTGTGGAAAACTAAAAACAAAAGCCAGTTGTCATCAATATTGCTCAAACAGTGTCCTGTTCCTGTGTCCATTGTCCCGTGTCCCATGTCCCATGTCCCGTGTCCCTGCCAATGCCAGCAGAGTGGTCACATGGAATGTCCCCTGTCCAATATCCCCTCAGATATAGCCAATCGAGCGAACATCGCTCATTGTTGAGCTGCAACTGCACCATCGACCCAACAGCCCACCAACACAGCGATTACTATCCACTGGTTAGTTCCTTTGTGCGTGCTCCTCGACCAGAACGGATTGTTAATTGCCGGCTAAACACAAGATGGGTTCACTTGGAAGACAGTTCCTAAGATGCAGTAATCAATATCAAGCATTCGCCAGGTGGGCCAGAAGAGCTTAAGCCAGCTGGACAGCCAAAAGCCTTATATTACAAATTTATGCAGACCGGCATAAATATGAACGATTAGAGAGTAAAGCCCATGTACCATGGTACGAATATTATTAGTCTGTGGTGAAGATAAAATATTAAGTTAGAAAGACCTGTGGAGTTTGATAGATGGAACTTGAACAGAAATTTTATATAATTATCTAAAAATAAAGCTGAAATGATTGCTGTCTCTTGACAAGGTGGGTTATATTAAGCTACAAGTGAGGTACCTTGTTTACCTGTACAATACTCACAACATTTTCTGACCATCGGCGATTCTAAATACCATTGTACAACATCCTAATTTCCAGGAACTTTGTATGCCTGTCGCGTATCAATTTCCAGGAAATCCTCAGCAAATACAAATAAAACATTTTCCTTTTCTTGTTTCTCCCATTCCATTTGTGTTCCTACGTATTTTGGGCCTGGTTTTCTGTATCTCAGCCAAGCTGGATGGCGTGAAGACGTACATGCGGATGCGACGTGTGCCGAATCATCTGCAGGTGAAGGTCATCAAATGGTTCGATTACCTGTGGCTTACGCAAAAATGCTCGGACGAGGAGCGCGCCGTGTCCTGTCTTCCTGATAAATTAAAGGTCAGTACACGGGGGCGTCTTAGGCCCCGGAACACGATTTGTCCATTACTAAAGGCGAAATCTCTCCTTCGTTCCCCCGGCTATTTCAGGCTGAAATAGCAATTAACGTCCATTTAGATACGCTCAAGCGGGTGGAGATTTTCCAAAACACAGAGGCCGGTTTCCTATGCGAACTGGTGCTGCGCCTGAGGCCCGTGCTCTTCTCGCCCGGCGACTACATCTGCAGAAAGGGTGAGTCCCATGGTCCTGGCCAATCCCTTTGATATCACCACACGCTTTTTGTTTCCACTCGATTCTGATACCGATTCCGATTCCCTTTCCTATTCCGATTTAGGCGAGGTGGGCAAGGAGATGTACATTGTGAATCGAGGACGATTGCAGGTGGTGGCCGACAATGGAAAGACGGTGATGGCCTCCCTGAAGGCTGGTTCCTATTTTGGCGAGATTAGTATACTCAATATGGGCACCGCAGGTAAAGAACTTGGTAAATATCCCGTTTTAGTGCGACAGGCGGAACAATAACGATAACGTAACTACTACAACAACCTTCCCAACCCAAACGCCCAGAAAAATAAATGAAATAAAATAAAAACCGAAAAAATATCCCATTAATCAACAGACACACTCACACACCATAAAAAGCATACTACGTAACCGTGTCTATGTGTGGAATGTAATTGTCTATAATTGTGCAACCAAGTGTTAACCGGATTCCCCCAATCCCAGCGAGCAAAACGTATAGTTTAGAGATTGGTCCCGCCCCCCGAATCCCCCAGCATATACATATGTAACCAACTAGTCGGGCACAAGAATCAAATTCAATAGAATTTACGTTTCATATCATAAATACTCGTACCATATGGGGAGCACCATTTTGTTCATTTTCCCACCATTTTTTGCAAGTTTATATTGTTTTTTTGTTTGTTTATTTGGCCAGCCCTTAGAGTATGCAACGTATTTTTATTGCTCACCTCTCGAAAGGGCTGAAAAATTAATGAATGTCAAATGCAATTATTGCACCTGCATGCACTCACACGGGTCTCTCGATTTTATTGTTCTCGACATTTTTATTATGGGCAAATGAAAGCGAATGCAATAATTGTGGTCGCGCCTCGGAAAAAACACGCAATTTACTGAACTTTGCGCTGCTTTTAAAGCGTGTAATAGTTGGCCAGCCAAGTGTGAAGTCGATTCGTGGGGAAAATGGAGCAGCTAGCAGCCAGCAGCTCTGTTCATTATAATTAACAGGATTGTGTTCCATCCAAATGCATGTGCGATATCTATTCGTTGCATACTCGAAGGCGCATCATCGGAGCCATGTGCCACCTAATTGAGTTTGCGAAAGAGCAAGAGTGGCGAGAGCAACTCAATTTGCAGACAAAAGTTAAGGAGGTGGCCCCAAAGTTTTGCACCACCCCACGACTCACGAACCAGCATCCCCCATTTGGCACCTCCTTTTCCCCGAGCAATTAGAGACGGTAAAATCGAATTGTTTAAAGTTCCTTGTGTTTCTGCATGATTTAAGCATTATTCCGGTTTAGTTCCATTCGTGGGCGCTCAACGGTGAGAATTGCCTACAGGATTTTAGCACCGAAAAGCCATTCCTTACGCTAGTTAGTCGCTCCATCTTTGTCTTTGTCTCTATTTTAATCTCTCTGTCTCTCTCTATCTCTATATATTTGTCTCCTAACTCGGTGTTGTTGTTGTATTGCTTTGCCTGGACGTAATTTAAACGTTTCCCTACACGTAATTGCATTGCGAGTTGTGTGTAATTTCAATTAAGTATACGACCCGTGTACACAAGCCACTCTCACAAACGATTCTTCTTGTCGCCAAAAGTGCACATAATTTTGGATAAGCGAGTATTAAAATTTTAATCAAAATCCGTCTTCCGTAAATCCTATTCAATATTTACCTCGTGTTTTTTTTCGAACATTCATATTGCGTGGCATGCAATTTTAATGTCATTGTGCGCCCAAGCCAACAAGAAGAATCGACAGACACAATGACTCGAGCACACACAAATACACACGTAGAGCATCTCCGGGAAATGCTTTTTTGCAAGACCATTAAACTTTTCTCTTTGCGTTGGCAAACATTTGCTTTGCCAACTTTCCCGATGCGAAACAAAAACAGGCAACCGACGCACAGCCAGCGTTCGCTCAGTGGGATACAGCGACCTCTTCGTCCTGAGCAAGAAGGACATGTGGGACGTGCTGAAGGAGTATCCGGCGGCGCGTGTTCGTCTGGAGTCGATAGCCGTCAAGCGATTGGAGAAGTACAAGAAGGCCCCGCTGGAGAAAGGTAAGGCACTTGTCTTATTTGCTGCCACCCCACTCCGCTATCCGGTTCGCCAGAACCACAGCACAGCTCAAACCAGCCCAGCCCAGCCTCCCAATTCAACCACCACATCCAGCCACACAACATCCAGCAAAGCCACCAGAATCCCCGCCCAAACAAATACCACTCGAAATTCAAAGATACCCATACGAATACGAATACGATTGCCCCAGAATAACACGATTCGATTGTTTTCGCCTTCCGTTCCGTCTTTCCTTCCTTTTCGTTATCGATTTCATTTGCGTCCGTTTCCGTTTGTGAACGATTTTGATTTAAAACACAGTCAAATACTTTAATGTAGTTGCCATGGGCCGCTGCCAATCGACACCGGGCTTAGTCGAGAGCTGTGGCCGCACGTCTCTGGAGGAGATGTGGCTGCCACCGGCGACGGCTGTCGCATCCTCGCTGATGCACCACCACCAGGCGCTACAGCAGCAGCATCAGGCATCCCAGCAGCAGCCGCATCGACAGGAGTCCACACAAACCTCCTCCCAAACACATGGGTACAGGTGAGCTTAATGTTCTATTGTGAAAGCGGCCAAAAAAAAGATGACTTGTGCAATTGTTTTGACCGCAAATCAATCACCTCTAAGCTATCCAACCTTACACCAACATTTTTGCAGTCCCCGCAGCTATGCCGATCGTTTGGCCCGGGCCACGGACTCCCCCAGGTCGGTTAGCCCCAGTGCACATGGATCCGAGGAACGACCACGTAGTCGAACGACTTCGCATCACTCAATAAGGCCACAATCCCAGCCCAGCCACACGGGTAAGCACACAGAAATATGGAATCCCATGGCAGATTACTGTATGTCCCACGTAATCCCTCCTTTTAGGTCACATTTGCGACTCTAGTTCGCAGCTGGAGTGTTATGGAGCTGGTGTGGGCGGAGCTGGTGGTGGAACCACGCCCCTCTTGGGCTCCCACGAAGTTCTCGAGGACGAGATCAAGCGGCTGAGAGAACGCCTGCACACGGTGGAATCGGAAAACCAGGCCCTGAACACAAAACTCTCGCAGCAGCAGTGGGATCTGGAGAATCGACTGGCCGAGATCGAGATGCAAATCTGCGGAGTGTCGTCGACGTCCAGCGTGGATCCCGAGAATGAGACGGAGGAGCTGGAACGGAACAGAGAGAGTATCATATAACACGGGAGCGTGCTGCCCCATCAGGCGATCGGTATGGTGTACATATCATGTTCCTCATGACTCCACGATCATCATTGATCATCCAACTGACAACTGACTGCATCCGGCGATCGGGCGATTTGGATCATTACACCGCATCATATCGCATTTAACTCTCGCTTCCCAAATCTCCCACTCTCTATCTGTCTCGTATTTGTGTTTCTCCCTCTCTCTCACCCACTAACTGTGCTTTGTATTTGTGTGTATGTGTGTGATGCATGCATTCCAAATTGCCTTACTAACGAAAAACCAAAAAACATAAACATAACCAGGAGCAGCAGCAGCTATACAGCAGCAGGAGGATCGCAGGGATCGGGAGAGGAAGGCTCAAAGGCGACCAATCGAGAGCGAGACGGGAGCTCAGTCCTGTGCCAAGTACTTCTCGCTTTAGAGATCCACACAGAGAGAGAGGTAGAGAGGGGAGGACAGGGCGCCAGATAATCCTAATCCCCAAGATGTGCAATTAATGTCTCTTATGATCATACACGCTACACCAAGAGTAAAATTAAGCCGAAAATGGCACTGCCAAAGAAAATTGTCTGTACATAGGTATGAAGGAAATTCAGATCAAAATATAAGCAAAACGATCGTAATTGGTTGAGCTATGCACGACGGATCGGATCGGAAAGCTTTAATAGATTATCCGAGAGAACTTTTTCCAGAACCCCTAAAAATTGTTACCCAACACTTACACTTTTTCCATACTAAGCTCAGAAATAGATTGAGATTTACATAGATATATCATTAGGCCTAGACGCTCTTCGCTCCTTTTACTGGTTACTAAGCCAAATCGAAACGGGTACTTGAATTCCCATTGTAAATAAATTCGCTCTAGGAAATCAATTAGCATTATGGTCAATGACATAAGTATGGAATCATCTGAATAAATAACTAAAGATTACTTTAACTCATGAGTGTAACAAATGAATCGTATATCTATTGTAATATTTGCTAACTGTAATTTGAAAATTAAATTTGCTAGATGTGTATATGGGAAACGATTTACTTTACAACTGAAAATAATGCATAAACAATTTATGGAAAACTAAGTGAATATTTGCAAAATATTTGTACTATTGGAAAAGAACTGCCAGAGCATACACCACACACTCGAAAAACTATATTAATATAATAATAATAATAAACAAAAAACTTAAAAGAAAGCGCTATAGACATTTAACTATTGATAAAACCAATATTAATGGGTAAATATGTCAAAAAGAAAACACTTTTAATGCAATATTAAATTGTACTACTGTCGTATATAGTATCTACATTATACATGATCTAAATTATACTTGATATGGTAACGATTTAAAGGTCTAAATGTATTTAACTTTAGTTAGTTGCCCCAAGAGCCAAACCAATGCTGAAGATTGTAGTTGAGAAAAAACCAAGATTAATTTAGGCAAGAAGGTTCTGTAGCAGAACACAGAACGCAGTTCGAGAATCCCCATAATATGGGGGCTGCGATAATGAAGAATAATTAATTTAGCTGTAACTCTAGTTATACCTAGTTATACCATTAGATGTGTACCAGAGAAGACCAAAAAAAGATCGAATCTCGATCGAATATGAAAATTGTTCAGTGTCACCTCCCGGAATATTGAAAAAGGCAAACTGAGTTGATAAGGAAATCTAATAATTATATAGCTAACTCGATTAAGAACCATACATTTACAGAATGAGCCGGCGTTTGAGCCAGGATACGTTTGAGTATCTGCCGAGAAAACGGAAACTGGAACGAATCTCATTTCATGCCAACAATGATAGGCCAAAAACTGAAGCTCAAATTTTGTTACGCTTTTTCTTAGATTTTTGTCAAAGAGCTAAACTTATTTTCTATTTTCTAGAGAACAAATAGATGAAGAATTCTTTTTCATATTTTTCAACCTAATTACTTTTCGGAATATCATATAATGGATTAAAAATTAATTAATTATTACAATAAACATTAAATGGGGTTTCATCTAAGACAAAGCTTATAACAAACTAAGAAAAGTGTTAAACGAAAGCTAACGAAAACTTGTAAAAGTCAATCGTAGTTTTCGATTCCTTAGTTAGCCAATTATTGGCAAAGTTAAAGTTGAATAATATAACTTAATTACATTAAATTTTTATGGCTTTTTAGCACGCTTATCACGGGGCAAAGGCTCCGGCCCTTGTTAGAATTATCCCTTCTGATTTCTTCAATGTTTTTTCGTTAGAGCGCGTATAGACATATATCTATTTGTTATTGAACGTAAAATACAAGGAACTACATCGATTCGGTTGTGTTGTTGTCGCCAGGTGCAGGGGGTGAATTAGGAAGCTGGCGAGCTTAAATGGCTTACATAATAATTTATTAAATTACAAAGAAAAGAAAGCAAAAGAAGAGCATTCATAGCTTTATTTTTACTATATTTAATTAATTAATTTATAAGAACTAAACGTAAATTAATTCAGCATTGACTTCATAGCAAACACAGAGGAACAGCATAGTTCTCAGATCATCGGGCAAGAAAAGGCATTTTTTAATCGGTCACTAAATCAGATAAATCAGATCAGATCAAACAAGGCCCCGATTTGCAGCAGGTAAATCGAGCTTATCGTGCGATAGTTTCAAAGCCGTTTACGTTGCTAAACCACTCTGGAAAATCTGAAAAGGGTAAAGCAAACACAAAAGCAAACCAAATTGAATTATAAAGTAAAGCGACAACAAAACCAAAAAGAAAAACTGAAATACAAATAAAATCAAAAACAAAACAAAAAAATTCTTAATACATGAAAATCGTGCGTTTCGTTTTGCTTCGGGGGGTTAATACCATCATATACCAATATCCATCGACTCATCCATCCACTTAGCCAACAATCCGTGGGTCGATCGATCGAATGCAACTGCATGTCGTAATCAATGGGATCTGAGGAAAAGCCGCAAAATTTTTCAATTACAGAGGCCGAAACCACACGCTCATCGGATTGCCGACGCCTGCAATTAACAAGCTGGTTGAGCAGTCGAGTCCATTAGGCCAACACTCCGACACTCCAACACTCCGATCGAGAACCAACTAACCGCTTTGCTAAGCGGAAACGTGGCACCTGAGCGAATTGGGGGCCCAAAACAAAAGCGCCAACAAAGCGGGCAAGCAAAACAAGCCGAGATCGGGCCAAAAACGATGACGTAGCTGGATTCCAACGCGAGACTTCCAGTGGAGAGCGAATGGGGAGCGGAGGTTTTGGCCCGATCGTAAGTCTAATTTCTGCTGCCAATTTCAGTCGTTGTGAGCAACTCGTGCGCGTTGGACGTGTTGTTCAATTGAAACGCTTTTCTGCTTTATTACCCCGCGCAGGCGAATCCGGAGTGTAAGCAACAAGTGCCAAAAGGGAAACAAACACTCATCTACATGTGTGTGTACCCACACATATTTGTGCCTTACTGTGCTGTGTGTGTGTTACTCTCTCCCCCCCCCCCCCACGACTTTTTAATAACTTCTGATGCCGTCGTCTAACGTTAAAGTTAACTACACATAGTTTTCATGGATCTTCATGTGTCTCGCCGTTCGCCTTGTGTTTGGTTTTGAGTCTGTTTTTCTTTTTTTTCGCTTTGCGTGCCGAGCGTTGTTCTAATTTTAAGCTGCTGCTTAAATTAGAGGGGATATACATATATGTATATATGTATTGTATCTATACAATTTCGTGCGGAATTTGTGCTAAACACGTGAATGGGCCTCGAGGCGTGTGAATCGGAAGAAAAACCAACAAAACAGACTTGGCCGCCAGCATAAATACCAAAAGTCGCAGTTATAAGATATTCAGATTCAGATATCTGGCCTAGCCCATTGCATAATAGGCGAATGCTAGGGGAAGCGAAAACAAAAACAAAACTTTAACTAAAGCCAAAACCGAAAGCGAATCTGAATCTGAGCGCGAGTCTGGGCTTGCGTCTGAATCTGAATCTGGTTTTTCCGCTGGCGCTGTTCGATTGGTTTTAAGTGCTGGCTAAAAGGCATTTTCAATTGTAATTGCTGCGGCTTTTAGGCGAATAAACGAGGCAGAGTAATGAGCAAAAATTAAAAAACAAAAGAACACAGACACACTCATTCATACGAACCAAGAAGGTTTGGCTTGGCTGCGCTTTGGCGACGCCTAACGGCATTAATCAAAAGACTGAAGACACAAACTTGGCAGTGCCTCAAAAAGAGCAGGGAACACATATGTACATATGTGTACGTCTATCCGTCTGTGTGAGTACATCGCATGGAGTGTTTTCTATTTATGACGAACCGCCATAAAAATGATGCCAAAAATAAACGCTTACTCGCTATAGAAGCGTGCGCTAATAGGCCATCATTTAACTGTGAGGCGTGGCAAGTGTTACAATCGCATTTGGCCAACAGGAAGTCGAATATGTAATACCAACAGACAAACGAACAGCCCACCCCTATTCGTTAAAGTTCATTCGCTCTGAAAAGGAAATAGCACTGAATCTACTTAATAATCTTGGAAAGGATGCCAATTTTGTATCAAACTTTCAAATCGCATTATATGCTTTTGGCAGGGAATCCAAGCAACAATTGGCTTGTGTCCAACTGAGTAGTAAAGTTAAGTCTGCCTTTTGTAACTGATAAAAAAATAGTTTAAGAAACCTAATTGATAAAATACTGAATCGTCATTTATTTTCAGTTCATCTCTAGAACAGCTTTTCGTTGTAAATTCCGCAACCATCCATCACCATAATTATGGGCTTCACCTCCACTCCAGTTAATCTCATATATTTCAAAGTTAATGACGTTGTCATAGAACATCTAACCAAATATATTCCCACAGCTCGGATCCAAACAGAGTTGTAGCTAGGCCGACACTACAGAATCATTGAGAAATCAATGGCCATTTGGTACACGGTTTTGGCACAAATCAAACTTGAAATCGCACCCACGTCTAGAAGGAGGCGTTGAACCAACCAACCATGTGGGTGGCTGTCCCGATGACGACGACTACGAGATTTGGCTGGCCGTGTGGGTTGGCAAGGCAAAAAGCGAAATATGTATATACGAATGTATATTCGGACAGCAAACAAATCGAAAAGTGTAAAAAATGCCAGACACCTACGTGCACATCGTAGTTCTGTGATATAGATACACCGATTTGTAGCCAACGATACGTACACTTTTGCCCATTCAAAGTCGGAAATTTTGGCCATTACGTAATGCCCTAAACTAGGTGTGCTAGCTGGCCCTCTTCTGCCATTTAAAGTCACGACAACACTTTCGATATTTACCTGCTGACCAACTGAGTAAACTAGGGAGCGGATTGGTCATTCCCATTACCAATCCCATTCCCCTGGCCAATAGCACCACCAATACCATAATCATGACCATTCCCATAACCTTGCCGCCAGCTGAATCCATAGAACTCGCCGAGGAGTGGGGCTCATTCCACTCCGCTGGCGAGTGCAACTAATTAGGTTCATTGCCAATGTCAAGTGTCAGTAAATGACATCAGCCACGGGATCACTCATAAGTCCGAGGAGCAATTCATTAATTTCCACTTTTTGCTGTCCCCGCTGGTTAATTTATTTCATCCAAGCCACGCAGTTTTGTCACTGAGAAAAAAACACAACAATGACATCTCCGCTTAAGGTAAATTAAGGTAGAAATTAGAAATTAGCAAAGCTGGGTATTTAAGTAGTTAATTGATGTTTTAAGGGGAATTCCTTTGAGGAGTTACTAGCTTAGCTACGTCAGCTGTCTGTTGTAATATTAGTCAGCAATATTTTCTCTCACTGTATTCTCCTGGTGGGGCGTTAAAAAAGTGCTCAAGCCGCAACTCATCGCTGCTGTGCCGAGCAAGTGATGAGTGATGTCATCCCAGAGTTGTTTACCTCTCCGAAAAGTGTTTGTCAATAAATAGTATTTGTATTCGAAATCTGCATACCAGCCTCGCTCAGAACTGGACGTGCTATGATATATGCGAGCTGTGGCAACTGACTTGTTGGAAACGCAACCGGATTTCCTATAATTAAGTTGGTTAGACGGTCATTTGACGCCTCGTTGTCTTCGCGACGCCGTGTGGAAAAATGCAAAAAGGCCATTCAGACGGCCAACTTTCGGTTTGCACAAATTGTTTGGGTAAAAGTGCGACAAGTGAAAACGGGCGAACAATTGACAATTGATCGTGGCAGATTTCATTGCTGTGATTACGGCCATTATCTTCTGGGTTGGCTCCCACGTTTACACACATGTTGGCCTTCTAACGTTTGTGAAAGACTTGCCCAAACAGCCACATTCACGACATCCACTGGCATCCACAGTACTGCCCACCAGATCTGCTCGCTTTTTGCCTGCTGTTGCCGCGGCGAAATTCCAAACTAAGTGATTTCTGTTATTTTACAGACTCTGTTTTTTATGTATTATTTTCGCCTTTTTGTTATTTTTGTATTCAATTTTCCTTTTCCCTCGCTTCGTTTTGGCTTGGAAGCGACGAAACCAGTTTTGCTTTATAGCCAGATTCAAAGATATTCGCACACACACATTCGCTGGCGAAACCCCCCGCATTTTTTTATGAGTTCTCCTGCTGCTCTCTGGAGCTTCGAGCTTTGGCCATGACGTCATCGTTTGTTTTGGCCAGGCCAAGAGAGCACAGCCGCCCAGATCGACCAGCTAACCGCAGTTCCAGTTCGCTTCGGGCCGCGAACGCGTGCAAACGAAACTAAAACTGATACTGAAACCGAAATCGAAACCGAAACTGAATAGCATAGCTACAACTAGCACCGATCAGAAGTATCTCATTTACCCATTTCTCCCGATCAGTGTTTCGAACGAGAGTTACATCTGTACATACATATGTGCGAGTCGCAGGTGAAGTGCAGTGACGTGCAGTGAAGATGGACGTCAAGGACATAAAAGGCGCCAAGGTGACGCATGCGGGGCTGCTCAAGCACAACTCCGATGGCACCACCGAAACGCAGAAGATCACCCACGCCGGTCTGGTGGCCCGGAGTCCCGAGGGCACCGCCGCCAAGGGTATGAACATCCGGGGCAACGAGGACCTCTGGGTGGAGATCCAGGCGAACACATTCCGCAACTGGGTCAACGAGCATTTGCGCGAGACGGGAATGCAGGTGAGTTAAGCCATAGATGTAGATATAGATACATTCCGATTATGCAACACTTTCTAACCGACTGAGTAATGCCCGCCGACTGAATATCTGATCGATCAAGCGCAAAAAACAATTACCCAATCAATGGGCCGGCTTCGTTGAATGCGGAATTCGTAGAACTATCGATGAAACAGGGCCTGAGAATCGTTGAGTGAAATACAAAACGTTTAGATCTGGAATTTTAGCCAGGAAATGATTTGCGAAGGCAGTTGCACATAGAAAGGGTGGCATGTGTTCAAACTGCTTAATAAAATGTAATTAGGAATAAAAAAAAGAGAAATAGGGGTATGTGTGCCAACCCAAAAGTAGAGTTCATTTCCAATTAAAATGCACGATTATTATGTATTACATATATCACATAAGTCAAGGCTCGAAGTTCATATACCGATCCCATTTAAGCTAAATATAATCGCATAACGAGCATCATAACGACTGGTGACAGAACCCGTAAAAGTATAAATCTCCATCATAAACTTGGGCCTCTGGCTCTTCCGCGAGTTCCCCTAAAAGGCCGGGCTCATAAAACTCGGCTCAATCGCCCACGCAGATCTTGAACTCCAATGGCAGCATCGACAATTACATTAACAATGATGCCAAGTGTACTCACACGGACTTATGTGTACTGCCAACAATGCATTTCATTTGTCCAGGGACTTTTGAACTGTCACTCTGTTTCGTCGGATTTTCTCACACGCACCGCACTGAACGACCTGAACCGACCATATTTGGCCAGTTGAATGCCAAGGCCAACGCATCGAGTTCCCATTAGCAGTTACAATACACAAAACAAGATAAAGCTTTTGTGCGCGATCTTGCCCGGTTTCGAGTATAAAATTCGGGGTTTTATTTATTATTTTTTTTACCTTTTCGGTTGGGCCAAAAACGTACATACATATGTACATATGTGATGAGCAAGGCTGAAGACCCCTTAGTATACAGCGCTAATTGTGACCTGGCTGGCGTCTATTTGGGTCACAAAACCAAAACGAGTCATCCAAGTTTGCGTTTTTTTACGCTGTTTACAATTCTAGTTCATGCGTATGCGACAAATAATATTGCAATCCACTTTGTATGACAAATGCATGTGCAAACAAAGGGAAATGCTTTGATGGGAGCAGATACACGGAGAGAAATATTCAAAGTGACTGCATTGTATGACCTTAGCTATTAAATGCAGTGCAACAACAGTTGCCGCAGGTAGAATTAAATGATCTCAAAATGATTGCTGTCGTATTAGAATGACTAGTCATTTTCTGACACAGAGCAAACCTTTATATGCAAATAAAAGTACATATATTTTGTCAGGTGAAAACGCAACTGCCAACGAAACTCGAGTTCATATCGTAAAAGCAGAGGAATCTTAAAAATTTAAGGGCGGAATAACAGCAGCGACAAATAACAACCCGCGGCAGCTTGTTAGAGAGCCATGGAGCAACTATGTGCGATGTGAGATTTTTATGGCATCCAATGAATATTTTCCTAGGCACAAACAAACAGCAACAGACACGCGATTGTCTCTGTACCCAGTTCTCCAGTTTTTTGTCGTATTTTATTTGTTGAGTTGAGTGGAGTGGAGTTCCCCCAGTTGAATCGAATGCCGACAGCCGCCAGATAAAAAGCTTTATGTCAAATGCTTAAAATCGCGCACAATTGGTTGCACCCGGGCGGAGAAAGCCGCTCGCTGGAGCAGCGAACCTGTTGGGTTCCCAAGCCCAAGCTCGAGCTCCATGTGCCATGTTCCGAGATCTGGTCTCCATGCTCCAAGTTCCGAGCAAGCGGTTTACCTTGCAAAGTGGGCCACCAGTTTGCGGAAGGGGCGTTGATTGCTCATTAGGAAGGCTGCCAGTCAAGCGACCTTCTTGCATTTGCGCAGACATGGTAGGCGTTTCGCACATTTTCTAATCTCCATTGGGAATTATGTACATATGTACCACAGCAAGTCTAGTAATCTCAACTAATACGTAGCTGTAAAGAAAATGCTGCTAGAGTCATTAAATAAAGATTAAAAATCTCTTCTTTCGAACAATTTGGGTTTTGGGTTGGCATGCTCTTTAAAATTAAATTTATATAGAATGGAAAATTAAAAACTACTCCCCACTTAATAGACCGTAAAAAGCTAATTTCATAATAAATCCAATTATAATTAAATAAACCAATTATGGAATGCACTCCCATCTCTTACTTGCCACATTACTTGCGTTGCTAAACGAAACGTATTCCTGCAGTAATCTAATTATTTGCCACAAACTTTCCCATTACTGTTTCTAATGATACGGAGAAGATAATGCAAATTTCCATTGTCTCTCAGGTTCATGACTGGGCCACCGATTTCTGCGATGGCACTTGTCTGTGCGCCCTCGTGGAGAACCTGCAGACGCGTCCACTGAAACCCTCGTGGAATCGCCGACCCGCCAATCAGCATCATTATCTGGAGAACGCCACCACGGCGCTGAAGTCCATCGAGGCGGACCACATCAAGCTGGTGAACATCGGCAACGTGGACATCGTGAATGGGAACATAAAGCTGATCCTGGGACTGATCTGGTCCCTCATCGTGCGCTACCAAATCGGAAGGAGCAAGTTCCCGCCGCGCAAGCTGATGCTGGCCTGGCTGCAAGCCGCTCTGCCGGACTGCAGGATCACCAATCTGACCACCGATTGGAATAGTGGCGTCAATCTGGCGGCGCTTCTGGACTACTGCCAGCCGGGCTTGTTCCCGCACTGGCGGAGTCTCGATCCCAGCCAGAGTGTGCGCAACTGCACCCAGGCCATGGACTTGGCCCAGCGCGAGTTTGGAGTGCCCAAGGTTCTGGAGCCGGAGTACCTGGCCTCACCCTGGTTGGATGAGCTGTCCGGCATGACGTACCTCTCGTACTTCATGAAGCCCGGTGGTCCTGGTTACAATGCCACCATGCGATGGGTGAATACGCAGGTCAAGGACCCTGTGAAGAACTTTACGGTAAGTTAATATCTATAATCATACATATATCAGTTAAATTCAGTTATAGAGCCGCCTTCTTTTTTAATACATTTACCGCATTTAAATATGACATTTTAATCCGTTGAACAAAAGTTAATGTACATCTGCAACAATTGCATTAAAAAGAACATAAATACTTATTAATTCTCGTATTTTTCCAACCAATAATAATCGTATCCCATAATGGCACTTTCATTTCGCAGACCGACTGGAACGATGGACGCGTTATGTGCGAAATTATTAAGGGACTGGGTGGCTCTGCGCCCGCTCCGGAAAAGCTCAGCACCGATCCCTTCCACTACGAGAACAACATTCGGAAGGCGGTGGACGCGGGAGCCCGGCTGGGCGTGCAGCCCATCCTGACGGCCAAGGACATGGCCAACCCGGAAGTGGAGCACCTGGGCATCATGGCCTACGCGGCCCACCTGCAGTGGGTGCCGCCGAGGCCTCCGCTGTCCGATCTGGTCAGCGTCTACCTGGAGAGCACATCCGGTCGGGTGGGCGAACCGGTGAGTGAAGCATATATGTATGCATGTACAGCTGGTGGCAAAATAATAGGGCACTCATGAATAGAAAAAAATTTATATTATTTCCTAACACAAATCCGATCAGTGGGGTTTACTTACAAGATAACTAGAAAGATAGCTCCCAATGTTAAAACTAAACAAATATTTGTACTAGTCAGCTCAATTATATTACCGACCACTGTGTTCATATACACATATCACACTGCAGTCTGTCAAGTGCAGAGCGTAAATGTTTAATGTCCGATTCACACGCAGACCCACTTCCGCATCGACGTAATGTCCCGGGACATAAGCCTCAGCTCAGTACGCTGCCACGTGGTTCCTCCGTCCGGACAGCCGGGACAGCCCGTGCGGCTCAATGCCCACGGCGAAGGAGTCTTTGTGCCGGAGCGCTATGGGATGCACGAGATTGTGGTGGAGATCGGCGAGGACAGCCTGGGCGGACACTTCTTCCGAGCCCTGCCGCGTTTGCTGCAGGTGGCTCCGCCGGGAATGGCGCCCTGTGCCTTGGGCAGTCTCGTCGAGGTGCTGGTCAATGCCACCGGTGCGCCCAAGACGGAGGACATCCTGGTCACGGCGGTCTCGCCCACGGGCATCTCGCACAATTGCCCGCTGAAGAAGATCGACGAGGGACACAGTGCCATATTCAAGCCGGACGAGGCAGGTATCTGGGAGATAGCCATCACCTACCAGGGTCGCCACATCCAAGGAGGACCCTTCACCTGTGCCGTGTTTGATGCATCCGGAGTCTCGGTCCATGGGTTGGATGGAGCCATGCCGCTGAGGGCACACACCTTCGAAGTGGATGCCCGTGGAGTGGGTGTTTCGGGCGAGTTGCACGTGGACATTGTCCACGACAAGCATTCGCTGGTCTGCTCGGTGGAGAAGATCGTGGAGAACAAGTACCGGGTGACTTTTATGCCCAGGCAAAATGGAAAGTACCGGGTGTACATCTACTTCAATGGCTACGATGTCAAAGGTTCGCCTTTCATGTGAGTACATCCACCTGGCTTAATGATTCAATTTTAAATCGTGATTATGTCGAATTCCAGCATGCGTGTGGGTACCAAGGGAAGATCTGGCAAAACGCGCAGTAGTCCGCTGCACGACAGCAAGCACCGCTCGGAGAGTCCCTCGATGCACTTCGTCTCCACCACGAACACGCGGCACAATGATTACCGGAACTCCTCGCTTTCGAGGCACAACACGGCCGAGAGGACCAACAGCTACTCGCCCCAGTACTCGCCCAAGTTGGACACCACTGACTACCACAGTTCGAGTTCCAGGTACTATAAGCGGGAGAGCGAGGTAAGTTGAAGTCAGGGGAGCAGGCATGCGGCATGGGATATTCCTCCTCCTCATTACCCAAACCCATCAAAATTGAATGTTTTGGCTAACACACACACACACCCACATGTCCACTCCTCCATCCTTGGTCCGGTCCCCAAACACACACACTGAAACCTACCTTCGACAGGAGAACCATGCCACTCCGCCGCAAGCTCCACCACCAGCTGGTTCCCCCACGGTCAAGTACCTAAACTCCGCCGATCTGTACACGGAAACTTTGAACGGGCGACGGGATTCGAAGACCTCGAACAGCAGCTCCACGAAGAACGACTACTACTACGACAAGGAGAACGAGCTGTACAGCCAGAGGCGTGCGGTGACCAAGCCCAAGTTGACGCCACCGCGCGAGGAGCGCGAGCTGACCAGCACCACCAACACCAGCAGCAGCAGCAGCTTCCAGCAGCGCCACCAGCAGCTGGCCACCAGTACCCTGACCAGATCGCTTAGTCCAATACCTAGTCCCACACTCAATGTAACTAAATTTTTGTTGTTTCGATTTGCTTATCCCAAAAAGAAAGTTATCCAACGATTAACTCTTGCCTGCTTTGTGTGATTCACTTATTGCGATCATTTGGTAACCCTCGTTTTACTTTCGACAGACTCGATCAAGCGAAGTGCACACCCACAGTCCGTTGACCATCAAGACGTCCAATCAGTACGAGAGTTCCACGCGGAATATCACCAGCAGTCCGCGACACGCCTCCGTTTCGCCCGTGCAACGTTATTCTCCCAATAGCGCCTATATCACCTCGGCCACTCACCGCATGGGAAGTCCCTTGACCATTCCCGTTAGTAAGGTAGAGTAAACAGTTCTCAGAAAAATAACCCTTTAAGCCTTTAATCGCCTAAACTAATCCTTTCTTCGATTTTCAGAATGGTTACGAGTCGTCGCGTACCGTAGAAAAGTCATCGACCTACAAGTCCACCTCGAACTACGTCACCGATTCGAATATTCGTGCCAGTCCCTCGCTTTACGGAACTGGCGAGCGACTGCGTCGGACCGGATCCCCCGAGCCCCGCATCGACCACTCCTCCAATGTGAGGGTGTCCTCGATGAAGCCGGCTTCCGCCAGGCGGGACAGCTGGGACGTCATCAACAAGACCAAGCACATGCTCTCGCACAATTCGCTCGAATCGCTGGCGAACATGACCGAGAAGCAGCTGAACACGGAACTGCAATATAACCGCCCGGATTTGGACCACGAGACGCACCGGAACACCCAGTACAACAAGTTCGCCCTGCACAAGCAGCAGCAGCAGCAGTCGGACTATCGTCGGGATTCCCCCGATGATGGAGAGCGCTACAAGTGAGTACAATCGAAAACGTGCTGCACACTTTTAAGCACTTTTGAAAATATTATTAACTATTTATATTATATTACTAATTATCTCGCAGACCCAGTGCCATTACAGTCAAGTCACATTCGAACAATACCTATACGGACAAGTCCGGTGGATATACGAAAACCGTTAAGGAATCCAGCGAGCATGTGGTCACCGAGAGCAATGGCCATGGCCCCTCCCCTGGTTATGGATACAGCTCCCTCTCTAGATTTAGACCCATAGACGGCAATGCCACTGGTGCCAGGGCCATTCGAGTGCAGGATATTCCGAATGGCTCTATTGGACGGCCTGTCGAGTTCGAGATCGATGGCTCGAGGGCGGGCTCCGGCAATCTGGAGATCCTGGTCAACGGCGGGCGTGTTACCTCCTCGGTGCGCTCGCTGGGAGGTCAGAGGTTCATAGCCAGCTTCACGCCCCACGAACATGGAACGCACACGGTGCAGATCACCTTCAATGGCGAAACAGTTCCAGGTGAGTCCGAGTTCGCTTATTTACCGATATGTGGGGGTGTATTATAAGTGGTTTAGTTACTTATAAGGTCATCTCACTTGAGACCACATATTTTGGCCATAATCTTAGATAGGAACAGCTTACTGGTTCTTCCATTGTTAAACTAGAAATACTATACTATACCGATATAGTCGACTTCCTTGACTAGGCTAGTGGTCCTGATCTAGAGTATATATACTATATAGGGTCGAAAACGCATCCTTCTCCCTTTTACATACTTTTCGACGAGTCAAAATGAGATGAGATATTTTGAAGAACTATCTGCCCACTGTGCGGCGAATTCCCGTCGTGTGAGTCGCTCTCTGAGTTTCCCACTCCCGCACACTCTCACTGGCTCTCAGTTGAGCTCAGCTGTGCTCACCTGCTGCAATCTGCGGGCGGCTTACGCTCCGGCGCGCTCTCCGATCGGATTTACCCGCTCGACGGGTTTGCGAGCTGAGGGCGCTGCCAGCGAGAGTCGCGTTGGCAGTCGAAGATCGCGCTCCAAACGAAACTGACACGTCGGCGGCATCGCGGTTCGCAAAACGCCTGGAAAATTGGCAAGAAAAACGCACCGAATTTGTGATTGTGGCTAGCGGAGAATCCGATAAAAGTGAAGAACTGTGTGTTAAACACGAAAAAATAACACCACGCGTAAATACAAACAAAAAAGAATATTAAAGAACGATTTATTGGACTGCCGGAATGTGAAGCGAATCGAAAAGATTCCGTGTCTGAGATTTCTAAGCCATAGAAATATGCTAATATGCGCCCCTCCACTCTCTGTTTTTTTTCGGGGTCTCCTCTTGTGCGAACAAAAACCAGTTTAATGAACCTTTAAGCTGGAAATATTTCGACTCCACAGCGAACTCGCAGCGTTTTTGTTTGCACGAGGCGGAGTGTTTTGGCTCAGCCGAATCAATAATGCAAGGAAAACTGTCTCCGCATTGCAAGGCATTTTCATTAGCCATTTTCCGCTGTGACAAAGGGGGCAGCCATCTTGGTTTGCCAACTGCAACTTGCACTCTTGGCCAAGATACAGATACACAGATACATCCGCGGCACACCGTTGTTGTTGTTGTTGTATGTGGTTCAAGGCGCACTTGTTGCATGCCAGTGCATTGTGTGTACACATATATATCTATATATCTGTCGGCTCGGGCGGAAATCAAATATCTGCTCCTGCTGCAGCCGAAAACCCGTTGGGATAGGTTGTCAGTCAGGTGTGCAGGTACGATGGTGTGGTGTGGCATGGAGGGCGCGACAGGTCTGCGCCAGATCTCCGGGCCAGATTGCGATTTCTTGGCCACGTCCACCACTTTCCACCGATTTTGAAGCTCACGAAATATATGCATACCTTACCTACCTATAGCCAAAGTTTAGGCATCGTGAGCAAACATTTCGATTTCGTTTGGCCGCATTTCGTTTCGTTTCGTTTCTTTTTTTTTTTTGTTTAATAATGAGCGTCGGCCACACCTCTCTCCAACTCCATCTCATCGGAATTAGGCTCCTTTAGCCGCTTTTACCCGCCGCTTTTGGCCATTTCCGCTCAGCATATTGGCACACATTCCCACTTCCAGCTCCGAGCGGCTGTTTGGGATTTTTATGAGCCACCGCCATTCAAAGTGAAACTGCCAGCCCGTCTGGCTTGTGCATAATTTAATAACGAAAATTGTCGAAAGGCAGCAGCAGCAACATTAACTGGTTTTCGACGCGCCCCTTTAACCCTGTATACCCCATTTAACCCCGAAAAAAGCACAGAGAGCTGGAGTTCAACTCAAGTGATTATAAATACTGATAAAACGAAAGAAAAACTAAAGTGTCGTGTGGTAAAAACGCGATTAAAACGTGCGCTGAATCGTGGTCGTGCCGCGATGTCATTTTGTGCAACGCTCCGAAAATTCTTATAAGCGTTTTCGCTTAATCGTTGTTGTCTTGTTGAAATTCAGATTGCAGCTCCGAAAAAAATGCTCACATAAATAAATAATTTACAACCCGCTGACATAATCGCTACACGAAATAATCTTCACCTCTTTCAAGTTCAGACGTGCCGCCAGCGATTGTGATTTGATTGTTGATTCTACAGCTCGGAACTGCAAAAGAATAAAAGTCTTCGGATTTTGATTACCCAGCCATCTTGCACCGTCGACAGCATCGCTCCTCAGTCTCCAGCCAGCAAAACGTAAATCCTCCTTTTTAACATTCGGAAAATAGTTTGGTGTAACGGTCAGGTTCAGTTTGGGTTTTAGTTTGGGGTTCAGCATCGGGAATCGGAGAATCCGAATTAAAATGAGAATCAGATTCAGACCTCTGCGACAGCTGCAGGCCATCTAACGGGCTTTTGCGGCGAGTCACGTAACCGCAGGCAAAAAGTAACACACAAGTGTATGCACTGAAAGAAAAACCCATACCTATTCAAATTTGTGAAACCATCGATCAGGGTTTTCTTAGATATCCGACTTTCTTTATGTTTATCTTTTAGTTTAGTTGTAAGAAAATAAAATCAAACAAATTGAAGAGTAGGGAACTTTCTTTCTATACGGCTTTCTTCAAAGGCTTTTGTTTGAGTGTAGCTCCCCAGTGGATGCCTATGCAGATTGAATAACAGCGTTAGATGCCGCATACCTGCACTTGTTCTCCGACCGCCGGGCAACCATTCAGCGCTGCGATTAGCACTCCAGCTGGGAAACCGTCCAGAAAAGCGGCAAAAAGGCAGCTTTTCATTTGGCCGAATTGCAGTTGCTCTAGCCACTTGCTATTTGTTACCAGCAATTTACAACTTGCCTCGCAGCAACCGTGCGACTTGCGAGGAAGTCGACCAAGATTTGTCGGGTGCGTCGGACTCGACTCTTTGGATCGGCGGTCGCCTAACTGTATCTTTTTGCATAGCCGCTGGCCATGCGCAGAGTTATGAGAGTGCGATAACTGATTAATGACGGCCTCAATTGGTAGAATACCGAAAAACAACAACAGACAGCAACAGCAACAGTCAGAAACAGTTACGAAAAGTGTTTGGGCCAAAGTGCTAGGATGGCAAGTGTCTTCCACTATGAGATTTTCACAGCTCGGTCAAAAAAAAAAGTGTTTGTTTTCTTTTTCTGTTTGAGTTTTTGTGATTGAGCAGAAGTTTCCCAGGGAAAGAAAAGTCGCGCCAGCTGAGAACCCAAAACGAAGCAAGTTTGAGCCATGACAGTGCTGCAACTCGACTTTTTTCCATCGAACTGGCGTGACTGACCGTTTCAGCGATTTTCATGGAAAGCCATAAAATACAGCAATACAGCAGCAAGTGCAAACTAGCACTAAAAGGAAAAGTGCAACAATTGCTAAAAGAGAAATGCATGGAAAGTTGCAAACAAAAGTAAATTTGAGCGCCAGGCAGCAAACACTAAAAAATGGGGAAAAAAAGACGACCGCCGCCGTGTCCAATAAAAATGCTGTGAGTTGTGAGATTCGAGTGCCAACAAATAAGCGAGCGTTTAACGAGCCAATTGCCAATCTGCCCCACCATCGCAAATTGGCTTTGGAGCCACTCGATTGCGGCTCCTCAAAACGATTTAATGATGCTTTCGGGCTCATTTCAAAACATTCCTGGACTAGTCGCACTAAACTACGGCACCAACATACGATACCAAAGCCACACTGAGGAAAGTCGCGGCACAGATACGCAGCTCCAGATTCACATTCAGATTCAGATACAGATACAGAGATTCAGAGCCACAGATACGCACTTGTCGCCGGCAACCAGGCGGCACAGATTGATATTGCGACAATTATAATGAGACGCAGCGAGTAACAATGCAAAGTCGCAGCGGAAACCTTGTCAACTGAAGAATGCGAGGTTGGGTCGTAAAGTTGTGGCCGGGCCAAAGTTTTATTTGTGATCGTTTTACCAAGTGGTACTTTCGATGCTAAGTTATAAACAGATAGAAACCAATTTTAATGTATCAGAGCAGAGCTACTTAAGCATTTAAGTAAATTATACTTTACGTATTTGACCCACCCACTGGGGCGTCCATCTCAATTACCTGAGTTGCATATACACACCGCTCTTTTGGGGTCAAAAATACAATCTACTCGTTTCGTTAAGTTAGCTGCTTAAAATGCAATTTGCAAAGCAATCTTATTGTTTCCAAGATACTAATCGATTGGTTCATTTGCTTTCTGCACCTACAGGTTCACCGTGGCACGCTGAAATCATGTCCTCATCCGGCCTGACCGCTCTGGGCGAATCCACGCGCCTGGTACCCGCCAATACGCCGGCGGTTTTTGAGATACTGCCGCCTCCTGGACAAAGCCTGAGTAAGGGCGAGTGCGTGGCGACGGTTTTGACTCCTAGCAAGTCAAAGCTGAACGCCAGAGTCACCCACGAGGCGGCAAATGGTGCTGCTCGCATCGAGTTCGTGCCCACCGAGGTGGGCACCCACGTGATCGATGCGTCCATCAACGGCACGAAGATCGCTGGCGGCCCGCTGATCGCCAAGGTCTACGACTCCAGCCTGATCCAGGTGACGGAGGTGAATGGCGGCGTGGTCGGCCAGCCGTGCCAGTTCCGCGTGGATGCCAGCGCCGCCGGCGAGGGCCAGCTGGAGATATCCATCAACGAGGGCGAGGTGCCCAATCATGTCCAGGTGGTGGGCGGCGGTCGCTGCCTGGTCTCCTTCACGCCGGAGCAGGCCAAGTCGCATCTGATTGACATCAAATTTAACGGAGAAACGGTGCGCGGCTGTCCCTTTGTCTGCGCCGTGGCGGACACCTCGCGAGTGCTCCTGAATCTCTCCAATCTGGAGCTAATCCCAGTCAACCGGCCCTCCTCCTTTCACATCACCGTGAGCGGAGGTGGAGCTGCCGAGCTTGCTGTCAGCGTGCGCGGTCCCCAGGGCGAGTTGCCTGTCCGGGTGACCGGAGATATCCACGCTGGCTTCACGGCCGAGTTCACGCCCACCACCGTTGGCGGCCACTCGATCAACGTGGAGTACAACGGATTCGCCGTGCAAGGAACCCCCTTCCTGGCCAAGTCATACGATGCCAGCAAGGTGGTGGTGGGCAGTGTCTCGCGGGGAACCATGGGACGTCCGGTGCAGTTCACCGTGGATGCGGGCGATGCCGGTGAGGGCAACCTTGAGATCACGATTTCGGCCAAGGGACAGAACATTCCCACGCAGGTGCATCCGCAAGGCAGTGCAAGGTGAGGCCAATGCTTTCAATTGACTAAATGTGTTTGTGGCAATTTAAACTTTCATTTATCTGCTAATAATTACAATTATTTTCATGTCTGATGAAGATAATTTGTTTAGTTTTCTTTTTTATTGCGCTTCTTTTTTCTTATTACTATAATTGCTTGAATCACTACTACTACTACTACTACTACTACTACTAATCAGTACTAAATTTTCTATTCAATTATCAAAATTACACTCATCTTTCAAAAGTTCTCTGCATTTGGAACTTATATAACTTATAACTTATTATAGCTTTAATGAGAGCTTAAGACAAACTGTATCTTGTATCTCGTATTAAACTACCTTTAAATTTTGTGGTTGCAATTTAACATTTTGTATCTTTTCTCTTTTGCAGATTTTCGGTATCGTTTGTGCCCACGGAGTCGTGCGAGCACACGATCAACGTGTCATTCAACAAAATGCCCGTTCCCGGCTGTCCGATAGCGGTCAGCATCAGTGGGGGCGTGGCCGGGCCCCAGGTGTCCCTGGGTGGCCCAGGACCCGTGCACCAGACCAATTCTTTTGTAATCAATCACAATGGCGGCCGTTTGGAGGACATCGAGGTGAACGTGGAAGGTATGTAGGCACCAGTGGCCAGTGGAGTGCTCCTTGGGCCCAAATCCCACCTCTGCTAACCAAAAGTCATCTGTTTGTGTGGGGCTATCTGCCCCGAGGCTCCCCTTCATTCCCCTTATATGTGTCTTGTGCATTGGTTTAGTCGTAAGGCTCGTAATTTAATTGCTCGATTGGCTTGTTGTTTGCGTCTGCTAAGCGTTCTATTCGATGGGATCCATTTGCATAAACATATCCGTATCTGGTAGCAGTAACCGTATCTGTAACTGTATCTGTAACTCGTATCTGCAACTCGTATCTGTAGCTGTATCTGTATCCGCATCGCACCCACTCTCCCACACCTCACGCACAAAAACTTGTACAGGCAATTTGTATGAGCGGAAATCGTTGTGGAAACTCCCAAGCATGCCACACCCCACTTTTCACCGCCCCCATTCACCAGACCCACATGTGGTTGATGTCTCCAGCAGAATCCCAGAGTCCAAAGACAAGGTGCTGCACTTAGAGACTGGATTTATGAGATGCGCAGCCTAGTCGTGTAGTTTCTGCGTGCTTTTGTAATTATGTTGCACATACATCATTTGCTTTTACAGTCGAACTTCGTATAAAGAGCTTCAGTGTAATACATCTTTATTTGCAAATGAAGCATAGCATGTCTTAATACGGTTTTTTCGTTTGCAGGTTTCCTAATTATATAAAAATTCAAGAAAAAGAAGATCCCACAGGATATTTATTTATTGATAGAGAAATATACCCAAGCTATGAGCTGAGCTATGGTTTCCTAGGAAAGTTCGACTGTAATCCAATGCGTGCGGGCTTAAGGGTTTTGTTTTGGGTATTATGAAGTAGTAGGATGTATGCAAATATGCCAAAGGGCCAGATATGGAATCTTAGTACCCATAGATACCATATATAGTTGCTATTACTCATGTAGTTCCAGCTTACTAGTCTCCTGTGTGTTTTGTGTGCATTTATGATTGTGTCTTACCTTTGTTTGTAATTATATGTCCTTTTGTAATAATGTTTCTCACTTTTGTATCTGTATTATATTTCAGGACGGCGAAATCTTTTTTACTAGAATATATATAAATCTATGCATATACTTACATTACCTATACTTTTAAACAAGGGAGTAGTCTCCGCGCTCTCCCCTACAAATACATATACAATCCTCCAGGTGTATATATACTTGCTAACAGTCCGAACCACAAAATAACTCCAGATTGAGTCTCCGAATGAGTCGAGAGTACATGCCAACACAATAACAAACGAAGTATTTACTAATGTCCGATTGTTTACTAATTTGTTTCATACTGATTAATGTGTAGAATTACTCGAACAAAATAAAGAAAATGGTTTAAAACAAACTCAATAGGTTGTATATCCAGCAGGCTCGTTCTTAGTGCTCTGTATGCAGTGTACAGATCCACTTGGGATTGCTCTAATTATATCTATATTATCTATACAGTATTGTCTCTGACCCTTACCCCACATGCTCGTTTACTAACCGTTTCTGGCACACTCAATACAATAATCAATCAAAACTAACCGCACTCCAAGTAAATGACTCGAACTAATCTAAAACACGATTGATCACAAACAACTCCCCCCGACTATCCAAACATTTTAACGATTAAAATGACTAATCAATTGAACATTTTTCCAAATTTTTCGCCTCATCCGCGATTGAAAACTGAAACTAAACACTAACCCAACAACACACATCTGACACAACTGAATCGTTGCCCAATTATCGAATTTCAACAAAACAAACAAACGAAATCAATCTCAAACTCGTTTCCGGCCGCGTCGCAACCGAAAATCAAAATCAAATCAAACACGCAATAATTAATCAATACTAAAATCCAATCGAAATGATAAACAAACAAAAACAAACGCAAAATCGCTGGCCAAATCAGGACCTGCTGGCCAATCGGTTCCGGCGCAAGTACATCAGTCCGCAGATGGCGTCTTCAAGGCGGAGTTCGTGCCCAGAGTCGTGGGCGAGCACCGGGTTAATGTCACGGTCAACGGATTACCCACCGCCGGAAGTCCATATGCAGCCAAAGTGAGTACAGAAACTTATCTTAAATTGCATTAACTTCAAGTGTATGTCACACCTTTAATGAATTTCGATCTGAAATCCAAATGCCATTAAAATGTTACTTCATTCAGGTCTACGATGTCAGCGCCATCAAGGTGAAGAATGTGAGTAGTGGCACAGTGGGCAAGGCTGTCACATTCCTCGTGGAGACATCCCAGGCTGGACCCGGAAACCTAGAGGTGACCGTCAACGGAGGCAGGGTTCCAACTTCAGCCCAAGCCCAGGGTCAGCACACGTATGCCATCAGCTTCACGCCCCGCGAGGCTGAGAGTCACACGGTGGAGCTGCGCTTCAATAGCCAGGATGTTCCGGGATCCCCTTTCACTTGCCGTGTGGCTGCTGCCGCTCGTATCCAATCGCCGGAGACCATGGACAAGGTCAGCGTGGGACGACTTTTCGAGTTCGTGGTGGAGTCGGACACTAAGCCGACGGTTGAGGTACTCGGTCCTGCCAGGCGTAGTGTGCCCGTGAAGATCGACGCATTGGGTACCTCCACCCTGGGCTACAATGTCAAGTTCGAGCCCATGGAAGTAGGCGACCACTCGGTGGAGGTTCGTCTGCCCGGCGGTGGTCACGTGGAGGGCAGTCCGTTCCTACTGAAGGCCTATTCCGCCGAGAAGGTTATAGTCACCGATATCCGTGCTGGTGTGGTCAACAAGAGTGTGAGCTTCGGGATCAATGCCTCGCAGGCAGGAGCCGGCAACCTGGAGATAATTGTGGCCGTCAATGGCAAGAACGTGCCCAACTTTGTCCAATCTGAGGGCAATGCTCGGTTCAAGGTGAACTTCAAGCCCACGGAGGCGGCCACCCACTCGCTGTCGGTGCGATTCAATGGACATCCTGTGCCGGGTTCACCATTTAGCTGTCACATCGCAGCTGCCGCGGCTTCGCCCTCGATGGGATTGCCACGGGCCATGGCCATGGGAGAATGCCTGAAGCAAGCTGCCGTCAAGATGGACAACACCTTTGAGCTCGAAGGCTTTGAGGGCGTGGAGCCTCAGATCTTTGTGACCTCGCCATCAGGGGACAATGAGCACTGCCAGTTGAGTCAGCACGACGGAGGTAGTTACTCCGCTTCGTTCCGCCCCACCACTGTGGGTCGCCACCTGATCAGTGTGACAGCCAACGATCAGCACATCAACGGATCACCCTTCAGTTGCAACGTGTTTGACGTCTCCAGGGTGAGCATCAGTGGACTGGAGCAGCAGTATGGGCCAGCCAACCTGGGCGTTCCAGTTACCTTCAGCGTTGACGCTGCAGGAGCTGGTGAAGGAACCCTGGAGCTGGTGGTTTCCACGGACAGCAGCACTGTTAAGGCAGAGGTGGTGGCCTGTGCCCGCGGTCTGTACGATGTGACCTTCGTGCCCCAGAGCACAGAACCCCACTATGTGAACATCACTTTCAACGAGGTGGCCGTGGACGGAAGCCCCTTCCGCGTGGACATACAGCAGCACACGCAGCATATTCAGATCGGTAGTTTGGCGGCCATTGATTTCCCAGCGGACGATCAGATCGTTGAGATATTCTCGCCGGATCAGAAGTCTGTTCCGTATTCGATTAACCGGCAGACAGCCGAGTTCCGGACCCACATGACCGGTAACTACACTTTGCGTTTCATTGATCGCGAGACCCGTCAGCACATTGGATCCCGAACGTTGTGCGTCTTTGATCCCACGCTGGTGAAGATCACTGAGGTGAGCGAGGCCTTCTGCCATCGTCCAGCCAGCATTGGAGTGTCCTTGAACGAAGCTGGGCAGGGAGACCTTTCGGCTTTGGTGCGTTGTGGCGCCACCGAAGTACCCCACACCATTCGCGGACCTAGCAAGACGGGAGTATATGAAATAGTTTACCAGCCCACGCGTGTTGCTCCCCACAAGATCAGCATCCTCTTCAACGAAGTGCCCATTTCCCTAAAACCCCTGGAGATCAATGTCCTGCCCGCCAGTGCTGGCAAAGAAATCAGTGTCAGTGGTCTTGGATTGTACCAGTCGCGAGTGGGAAAGACCACTTCCTTTGCCATTGATACAGTCAAAAGGCCAGCTAGGGAGTTCGATGTGGTGGTCTCCGGACCAGGAGGACAAGCTCTTCCGGTCAGATGTTATCAGACAAAGAACGGACACCTGCAGGCGGAGTTCACCATCAACAAGCCGGGACAGTGTGTCATTGGTAAGGTTAAAGAGGTTACACAATTCATATTGAGAATCTAATCCGTATGCTTTCTTTACAGAGGTACTCCACCAATCGAAACCTCTGCCCGGAAGCCCATTTACGTGTGAATCCTTTGACAGCAGCAAAGTCAGCACACAAGGGGTCACTAAGGAACCACTGGCCCTTCACAGTCCAAACAGTTTCACAGTACGCACGGATAATGCCGGAACCGCCGAACTGGAAGCGTTCGCCATATCGCCAAGCAATCAGAGCATTCCCGTTTTAATTAGTGAGCAATCTGATGGAGTCTACAACGTGGAGTTTGTGCCCTCGCAGCCGGGCAACTACAAGCTGACCCTCATGTACGGAGGCGAAACGATTCCTAGTTCACCACTGACCTTTACCGCCTCGTCCAGTGGCGTAAGAAATGATGCCCGTGCCGCCGGACACGGACTGGAGGTGTGCCACCGGAACAAGGAAGCATCCTTCGTTGTCTACTGCCCCATCGCCCCGAACGTCCAGATCGAACGATTGGATGAGTATGGCGAGCGGATAGAGCCCAAGATCAAGGCTCTGGGCAACAATGAGTGGCGAATCTCCTACACAATTCTGTCCGTGGGCAAATACGAGATCAGAGCTAGCTGTCCAAACAGGGGAAGCTTGCCGGGATCGCCGTGGCACATCAGTTGCGTGGAATCCAACAAGGTTACACCTGTGGGTGGTTGGGGTACTCTCGTAGATCACGACGGCCGTCTGATTCTGCCCGCTCGAATTATTTTCGACGTGGAAAATGCGGGGCCAGGAAAACTGGTTTGCAGCATTGATGGCATCGAAATACCGGTGGACAAGTTGGTTGACGGTAAGATGTGTCTGAACATCACTGGCGAGAACCTGGCTGCCGGCGAGCATGACTTGGATTTGACTTGGAGCGGCTTAACTATCACCCAGTGCCCCAGGAGTGCCTTCGTCACCGGTCAACAGGCGGCGGATAAGGTTCAGCTCATGGGTCGGGGTCTGGCTGCAGCTCAAGCTGGGGAGGCAGCGCACTTCACAATCGATGCCTCCAATGCGCCCGCTGGCAGACCGGAGGTGATCCTCACCAGCCAGGACAGCACGTCGCTGCCAGTGAGCTTGGCGCAACCGAGGCCAAGCGAAAACATCTGGCTAGCCTCCTACACTCCACTGAAATCCACAACTGGCACTCTAAATCTCTCTGTAAAGTGGAACGGTCGTTTGGTCAAGGGATGTCCGCTAACAGTGGCAGTGGGCTCTTCAATGGATGCCTCAAAGGTGATAGTCTCCGGTGAGGGACTGCGTCACGGTATTGTGGGCAAGGACATAAAGTCTTGGATAGACACCAGGAGAGCAGGACCCGGCGAACTCACCGCCCATTGTGCTGGTGTACGGAAAGTTGCCTACTGCGAACTATACGATCATGGAGATGCAACTTTCACCCTGAACATCAAGCCCCAGGAATCAGGTCGTCATATCCTAACCATCAATTACGGTGGGCAAAATGTTCCCGGCTCGCCATTCGCACTGAAAGTGGCCGGTGCACCGGATGCCAGTAAGGTGGGTTCACATACAGTTCTCCCCATAATCGATGCTTTAGCTAATCCTCATCTCTAATCTCACAGGTCCGCGTTTATGGACCTGGAATCGAGCATGGCGTGCTGGCCACATTCCAGTCGCGCTTCATCTGCGACACTCGCGGAGCGGGAGCTGGTCAACTGACAGTTAGGGTCCGTGGACCCAAAGGAGCTTTTCGCGTGGAGATGCAGCGAGAGAGTCAGAAAGATCGCACCATACTGTGCAAGGTAAGATCAGCTATATCTCGATCGAGCCACGGATATCTATAATAACTATTCTCCCAACAATCTCTAGTACGATCCAACCGAACCGGGCGACTATCGAGTGGAGGTCAAATGGGCAGGCGAATTCGTGCCAGGATCGCCGTTCCCCGTCATGATCTTCGACACTGAGGAGGAGTTACGAAGGTACTTACAGGGCATATGAGGCCAGCTCAACCACCATGTCATTGTCTTCCCCAGTGGCCTTAGTCCACTACCCATTAGGCGCGATCAATCCCGACGCCGTGCCTCCGCTTGTTCTCCCCTCTAGAATCCCGTGAAACCTTGTAGTATACTATGTATGTGTAAAATTAAGCTAACAACGAGACCTAAAGAGTAATATGTTATACTAATCGAGCTAGCTAACTTAAAAACAGAATGAACCGAATAACACAATCTTTAGGCTAATCCCAAATGAAAGCTTTCGCTTTTGATTACTTATAGTTTTAATATGTTGAGCAATGTAAAAACTTGCAATTGGTTTAATTATTTAGCATTGTATGCAATACAAAATACACATATAAATAAAAATCTGAGTTCAATATTATTATTTATACATTTCGTAGTACTTATTTATGTATGGTACATCTAAGTTCATCCCGCTCATAGATTAAAGACACCCCAATCCTCCGGCAGCGCAAATTCGTGAGTGAAATCCTTTCGATAGGTTCGCACAAAATCGATCACGTTTTCCTCCAGCTTTAGCCTCTGCGTGTTTTCCAGACTGTTTCTGGGATTATTAGTATCCTTGTTGTTCATCAGCAGCATTGAGAGCAGAAGTCTGCGGTTCTTTAACTGCAGATCCTCGAACCTGTCGTGCATCAGGAGCTCTGTCCAGGGTTGTTCAAAGAAATCCAGGAAATTCTGAATCCAACCCGATTGGAAGCGACCACGCAGATCATTGAGTAGCATAGCGTGCTTGCCACAAAAGTACTCCATAAAGTAAAGTCTCTTCGGCTAGAAAAATGCAATCAATTATCTGTAGAATAGAAACTACGTACTGTTTACCTTCTTGGTGACGCAGACAATTTCTATGACAATCAGTTTATTGTTAAGTCGAATGCGGCAAAAGTCGCCATCATCGTAGGTAGTCAAGGTCTCAGAGAAGTCGATCGGTAGTTGACCTATAAGCAGGGGCTTTGGTTGAGTGATCTTGATGATCTGATAGCCCATTGGCAGGATTCCCGTAAACATGTACGGCTTGGAGTATCGCGACTGCATCACAACCTTAATCATGTTCAATTCGTAGGCCAGCTAAAGAAGCTAAATTTGTACATATGGACTACCTAACTATAGATGAACACTCACTTTTTCAGCCATTTCTTGCGGACTGCCATAGGTATACTGAAAGTTTGGCTTCGGTATCATGATTACGTTTATACCAGCGGCGAATATATTACGATCATTGGTGCAATATCGTGAATTGACCACTATCCTCCTTTCACTTATCTCAATTCCTGCCTCGGAAAGAACTGGAAAAGAACAAAGAATATATTATATGGATATAATTGTTATTCTGATCTGTCTTACCGTTCTCCATGCCCGTACTTATGGTATTGTCATTGTAGTTGACAAAGAGTTCGCAGGGCAGCACGATCTTCTTCTTAGATGGATGCATGATCAGCTCCACCTTCTCAATGTTCATGTTGTCTTGACTCAGAATAAACTGGCTGTAGTTGGTCGATTGGTATATTGTAACTCCCAAGTCAGCTATCATTTCCAGGATGATCGGATCTAGCCGAGAATCCTTTTCGGGAATGCCCAGGTCCTCCATTACCATCGGAACGTGAGGCTGCACATATGTGATGTTCTGGGCCTTGCAACCATGTGTGACCAAAAAGTGAATGCATTCGTATATACACAGATTGTATCCGTAGACTATGATGTTGTATGACTCCATTAACTCGACCATCTCACACACTTTGTGGTAAAAGATAATCCTGTCCAGGCGAGTATTGTTGACCACATAGTTCAAGGGAATCGGATGCCCCTTAAATTCCTTGTCCTCAAACCCGTACCTTGTGGCACCCATCAGCACCAGCTTATCGTAGTACAGATGACAGCCATCCGACAGCTCCACCACCTTTTCTTGTCTAAGGGGATAAGTAGAGGAAACTTTGAAAGATTTATAGAACTATATTTAGTCCACGCACCTCTTTATACTTTTCATTTCTCCGGAAACGAAACGCACCCAATGCCTCACATCCATCCGCTGCATTGTATCCCTCACAAAGGGATTCACGTTTCCGGTGTCCACATAGCAGTTCCTGCCGTTCCCGCAGTAGTTGCACGAGAAGTCACAATCATATGCCGATTCTATAATTCCGTGACCGACCAGGACCGTGATGTCCACCATGGGCAGGCAGTTGTACTTTTTATAATTAATCAAACTGTTGGCATTTGATGAGTCAGTAAGCTTTCGTGGGTACCACGGTTATGTCATCTTACTCCTTTGAATTCCAAGCGAAGATCACGGTCCGCAGAAAGGCCATACACGTGCTCGAAAAGCCCACGATAAGCAGGGAATTCTTGCCGCCCATGTGCATTGTGGGCTGAAGATTGTGGCAAAAGAGCCGCATGCGACTGGTGCATATATCAACGCTGGCATTTACTGACATCTTTCCCTTCGTTACACGGCGCCTAAAGGAAACGCACTTGTAGTCGAACAGATTTTTCTTCATGCGGCGAGGCTCAACGGGCATCATGTTGTACATCAGATCATTGGGCAGCGAGATACCCTAGAAGTCAAAGGAACCTTTTCAAATACGTTCAAACATTGTGCAACTACTAGATAACCCACACTAAAGTAGTGTATATAGTACAGTTCTCGGTAATTATCGCATAAGGCAACGGTGCGAAGGATCGTCTTGCACCACATCTGAAAAAATGGATGCAGCCTAAACATGACAATCTCGCCACGTTTGTGCGTCAGCGAAAACTGGTCTCTTGGCATCATGAATATCTTGCTTATATCGTCATATACCAAAAAGGGACTAAAAGGAAACATTTATCCTAGTATATATTTTAGACAGTTATTATGCCCACCTCAGGATTATAAAGCCAACCAACGGGCAGTCGGTATGCTTCTTCGATTGACCACAGCGAATGGTGAAACAGGTCAGATCACACATGGGATCCTCGAGGATTTCCTTGATGATATCCTCAAATATGGACAGGACGTCCTCTGTGTAATTGTCTATCCCTTTACCATCCTCAGATTCATCTTCGGACAAGCTTTCCCTTTTGCGGGCCTGTTTGCTTATCAAGGTTCTGATTTCATCGATCTCCTGGCTTTCGACTCGATGTACGCGGAGTTCCCCAAACAGCGTACTTCGATGCGCAACGAACAAGTTTTCGGAAACGGTGCTGCTCGGACGATGGGCAACTGGCTAAAGGATAACGCTGAAGGAAATTCCAGCGGAATTTCAAATCCCATATTCACTCACCAGAAAGAAGCGGAGCAGCTCCCTCTGGCAAGGACTCGTGGACACGTTGCCCGGCACCAGGGTCACACAGTAATCATGGTCCGGAAAGGCGCTGAACATGGCCGACAAGGAGTAAAATGTGTACTCATAGCGGACCAGTGGATGCAACTGGAACATCTTCAGCAGGAAACCATTGGAGGCCTTTGCCAAGTATTGCAGCCGATTCTCGCTGGTCGATTTCTCGCCATCTGGCAAATCGAAAGAGATCTCCAGTTTGTCCTGATGCGCTGTTATATAGTACGCTCCCTCGCGAAGTTCTAGAAATATTAATGACTATAATAGGGAAAGCCTCGTTACCTTTTTACTCACCCTCATATAGGTGCTTGTACTTTTTGAATAAAATATTCCTCGTTTCATCCTGACCATATGTGTTAATCATACTCACGTGCGACCTATACCTTTCTACCATTTGATTCCTTGTGAACAATTCCTTATACGACTTCAGCTCTACTGAGCTAAATAAAAATGTAACATTGAAAGGAAGGTTTCCAATGGAGTGCATGAATCACCTACATCACTTCAAATCCCACATGGGCGTGCGAACAACCCGGTGAGTGCCGTACCAAGTTGCCCAAACGTTCCAAGTGATAGTTGGTGGCCAGCATCTCAATATCAAGGGACTGGGATAGCCACATTAGGCCAGCTCCCTTGACGTTATCGGCAATCTCCTCCTCGAACTGCAACATTTCATTAAAGTCAGTTTCGGGGCAAGGAACACACACCTACGCACCTCAGCAATTATGATCTTATCGTTATGATCGGAATCGGAACCCTCCGCATTCAATAGGTGCTCTGCGATGTAAAAGTCGCCGTGCTTTTTCCGCAGTTCCGGATCCTCGGAATCTATCATTTCGACAATATCGTCATTGTCCTCAGGTCTGGTAATAAAGTAATGAAAAGGAGGAGCGTGGATTAAGATTTCTGGGTCTAACTTACAGCGCCTTGCGAAAGGATAGAACTGGCATGGTGCTGCGCCGTTGGATCACGATGACCGCTGGCAGATGCTTCTGCTCCGAGACTTTCGAGTACTTTGGGTAGTAGGTCGTGCCAAAGGTCTGAACGGCATCGTATTGGCCTGGCGGGCAATCTGGGGGCTTAACCACCAGCATATAGTTGACCAAGTGCTCGGTGTAGAAGACCTCCAAGATGACCTTTTTGAGCATTTGGCTGTGGCCATCCTTGCAGATGAAGAAGTTAAAAAATATTGCATTGAGCAGCGTGATGGGAAGATCAACGCTATTGGGGAAGATACATTAGTGAGCCTAGAGCTTAAATACAGATTCATCCAAAAGTGGCATACCAAAAGCGAACATTCAGCCAGTGGAGCCACAGATCGTTTGCTAGCACCGGAATATTTGGATGGTTGGCAAACTCGCTGTAGGCCAGCAACAGGTGATACTCCTGTTTATTGTAGACTATCAGTCTCTGCGCCTGGTTCTTAAAGAAAAGAGTGTCCAGTGGTGGCGTTTCCTTCTCCCCAAAGTGCCAAGTGCTTTTGGCCTCATAGAGGTCTTCTATGCGCCGCTGATCCCGAAATCCTGCTGTGGCGATTAATATATTATCATTGCTGCTGGTCATTATATTTTTTATTTTAAAATAGTAAAATGTGTACTTGTATCTGAGCACTGCACATGAAAATCGGAAAGTACACAACCAGACTGCTTTGCATTTGAAAACTATGTTTCACTGAAGTCCGACGACGAATCATTTTCCTCCGTATCCATGTATCTCTCGTAGTCAGCCAGGTCCAATTTGAGAAAGTCTTCGGGCAGGGCGAACTTGTGACGAAAGTCTCTTCGATGCTCCCTCAGGAAGGACAGTAGCTTGAGCTCGATGTAGCGCTTGTTCAGGGTGAAGAAATCCATGTCCGTCAATTCGCCCAAGGCTCCACGACCTGGACGCTGTAAAGGATCAAATAGGAAGAAAAATATATTGAATGAACATCAGTCAACCCACTGATAGTGCCGAAATGGCCATGGGGCTGAGCAGTTCCTTATTCTCCGCCTGGAGCTCCTCAAAGTCATCGTGCATGATCAACTCTGTCCAGGGCTCCTGGAAGAACTTCAAAAAGCAGTGAATCAAATTAGCTCTATAGCGTGACTTTAGCTTGTTCAGGAGCAACTCGTGCTTGCCGCAAAAGTACAGCAAGAAGTCCAAGTTGCACTCCTAAAGTGACAACATTTATTGGAATTTATTTATTGGAATAGCTCAAAAAAATCTTACTTTTTTTGTTACAACCACGATCTCATCCACCATCATTCGCGTTGATAGCCCCACACGACAGAAGGTTTTGTTTTTATACGTGGTCAAATTGCAATTTACTATGACTGGCAATTGGGAAAGGAGGTATCTCCGAGGCATGGTCACCTTTGTGATGAAGTACCGCAGCGGAAGAATGGCCTGGAAAAGCATAGGCTCAGCGAATCGATCCTCGAAATTCTTGTCCGTAACCATGCCCAGATGATGTAAGATCTAAAAGTATTTGGTATCTGAATTGGACAGTATAAAATGAATAAAGCGACGACAATCTCACCTTGCGTGCCAACTCTCTCTCACTGACAAATTTATATTGGTAGTTGGGTGTGATCCGCATTTTGATGAAGCTACCAGCTGCATAGACATCTGGATCATTGGTCTGGTAGCGCTCGTTTACCAGGATTTCATTACCGTCGAGCTCGATGCCAGAATTTTCTATCCCTAAGAAGTACCACTTTTTACACATGATTTTAGCCATTGAGCATACTCACATTGCTTGTGCCGTTGGTGGAGGTGTCCCTCCTGGAAGGAGATAAAGAGGTCGCATTCGAAGGTCATCTGTTTTTGAGTGGGGAAATGCTGAAATATCACCTCCATAATGAAGTCTGTTGACTTATGCAAATTGTAATGGTGAAAGTCGTAGTCCGTGAAGATATTGACTCCCTTCTCCACTAGGATGTCGTCCATGATCATCTGCAAGTTTTTGTCCCAATAAGGACACTTTTCCTTCATGTCCGCATCCCTTCCAGTGATGCGATGTGGCTGGACGAACACCATCCGCGAACAATCCACACCGTGGCCGATCAGAAAGGCAATGCATTCGTAGGTGTGCAAGTTGTTGCCATACACCAGGACCAGATACGTTCGCGGCATATCCTCCAGGAGTGCTCGAACCTTGTAGAAGAGCAGGAACTTGTTCAGGCGGAAGTTAATCTCGACGAGGTTGCAAGGTCGTCGGGAATACACCGGCACATCTATACAACGGAGTACGAACAGCCGGTCGCACATCAGCAATAGCTTGTCATAGTAAATTTCGCAGGAATCAAGCTTCACAAACTTTTTTTCTCTAAGCATTTTGAAGGCACTGTTAATCACTAGATTCCATAAGTTAATGACTACCCTACCTATCGACCTTTTCGACCTTTCCTGGCACAAAGTGCACCCAGCTTCGCAAATCAATCCGCATGCAACAATCTCTCACGTAGCATGACTCATTTGGGTACGAAAGATAGCATCCTTGGCTATTAGTGCAATAAGGACACTTGAATAGGCTGTCATAGTCCGCCTCTACAATGCCCGCCCTGCAAATCACAGTCACTTGAAGCCTAGTCAAGCAGGTAAAGTTTTCCGAGTTTTTGTGGCTAATGAGAAGTTTCAAACATATTAAAAAACGGAATGAATCCGGCTTGTAGGCTCATATCACAATCAAAATAAGTAGCCAAACATTGTTATCCCATTGTAGTTAATATACAGTATCCTATACTTACTCCTTGCTATTCCATTGAAACACGAGCTGTCGCAGAAAGGCCTTCGTCACTGCACTGAATCCAATGATGACCAGTTTTTGGCTATTGGTAAACCACTTAACCGGATTGAGTTTGTGGCGATAGATGATCATATTATCCCTGGAGAAGTTTGGTGGTGGTAGATTCAGCTTTTTCCTCGGTTTTTTATGATCCGCCTGGAGCCTTGTAAATACCGGAACCTTTTTAATGGGCTTCGGCTCTACGACCATCATCATTTTTTTCAAGTCGTTGCTGTACTTATAGCCCTATAGAGTAATTTTATCAAAAGTAAATACCTATTCCCACACTATTCACTTACATCGACAGAATGAATAAAATAATAGTCGTAAAAGCTTGTCTTCCTGGCCAAATCCCTAAATATCAGACCGGCACTGACCAAGAAAAGAGGGTGCAATCGCAGTGATATGATCTCGGCCCTTCGTCGATTCAACTGAAATTCTTGCTTGGGAAGGTGGTAGTGTTCAAAGAGCTTGTCATGGCTGTGGAACTCTCGCACGATCACAAAACCAATCGCAGTGTTTTCCCTAACGGATCTCGTGGAGATCCCACACCGAATCGTAAACACCGCGAACTCACTGAACTCGTTCTCCAGCACATCCTTCATGATCGCATCGAGCACATGGAGCTCGTGCTCCAGCTCCTCCCGCTCGTTCACCTTGGAGCAGTACGAGAAGCTGCTGCTGCTTGAATTAGGAGTTTGTGTATTACTGGGTAAGTTGCCAAGGGCCAAGTTGTGCACATGTGCCACGTCCTCCTTTTCCAGTTTGTACAGACTTATCTCCCCAAAGATGGTGCTGCGATGTGTTATGAATACATCGTCCAGGCTGGACAGACTACTTGGCCGTGATGCCACTGGCTGTGGTTTGATAATTATACTATTTCGTTGGCTTAAATGAAGTCTGGCCTACCATAAAGTACTGCATCACCTCCAGATAGCTCTTGCTCGCCCTGTACTTCACGGACATCAGCATCATGCAGTAATCCCTGTCCGGATAGGCGCTAAAAATCGCCACCATTGCATTGAAGAGGCGTGGCAGTGGGAAATCCTGCCGTGCCACAATGCACCTGAGAAGGAAAACGTTTGATGCCGCCGCCATGGCCGCCGGACCCGCGGGCTCTGTTCCGGCCGGATATATGAAATTAATCACGCTTTGTTCGTGCCGCAGATAGTAATCGGTGCTGTGGAGTTCTAGATAAACCAATGTTATGTTCCGAGCATCCGGCATTCGCGGTACAACTCACTCTCAAGAATGTACTTGAACTTGGAGTAAAGGCATTCGCGCATGTAGAACTTATTTTCATTCGCCACGTTAGTATCCACAATTGTGCCGCCAATGGAGCTGACCTTCATCTTACCCAGGCTGGCCACGCTGTTGAGAAATATTAATCAGTGTGGATATTTTCCTTACAAAAGAATATATAATCACACCTCATACCGCTGTCAACCCTCTGCAGTCCTCCCAGAATCGTCACCGCATCCAGATCTTGCAGGGCATCTGCGGTGAACATGCTGGCTTCCGCCCTTCGCTGCACCGATCTGCAGGACACTCGGTAAGGAATTACTCTTCCCGCACGCAAAGCCATCACTTACGACACCGTCATCGTCTCGTAGTGGAAGGACCTTCCATCGGCTGGCTTCACCAGATTGCCGAATTGTTCCATCTGGTAGTTGCGCACATAGAACATTATGTCTATATCCGAGGACAGCCACAGGAAGATGGCCATTTCTGACTGCTCGGACTGGTTGATTGTTTCGGCCACAACCAGCATACTCTTCGGATTCTGTCCCATTACCTCCTCGGCAATGTAGAAGTCGCCCAGCTCCTCTCGCATTTCTGGGTTCTCGACCTCTTGCATTGCTATAATATCGTCGTTATCTTCGGCCCTTATTTAAAACAAAAGAATGATGTTATTGCTTAACAATATCTAATATTTAAAAAATCTTAGTAGGCGATATCAAATTCAGACAAACTGATTAGTAGTCTGCTGCCTTTTAAGAGGCACTTGAATATCAAAACTTCAAATGCTATTTTAGATACTTTAAAGAAACAAGGAGCATAACAGAAAAGAGCTTACAGTGCCTTCCGGTAAGAAATCCTCGGCAGAAGGACGAACCTATCCACAATGTACAGGGACTGTGTGTTGTTATTCTTATCCATGCTATATTCCAGCGGGTAAAAGACCTTGGATATTTTTTCCAAATCATCGAAGGTTTCCACAAAGTGGATGGGTTGTGGCATGTACGGACTCCTAACAGCGATCAGAAACCACACCCTGCTCTCCCTGTAGAGCACATCCTTTATGATCTCAACCAGAACCGTGGAGTGTTCGCTCTTATAGATGCAAAAGTTGAAGAACAACGCATTCAGCCAGCTAATGGACATGGATAAGCTAAAGGATATTTGTGAAATAGAAGATATGTTTAACGTTTTAAGGTCTTCTATCAGTACCAGTATCTGGTGGACAACCATTCCAACCAGCAATCCGTGGGCAAAGCGGCGATGGAGGGATAGTTGCGGAACTCGGCATAGGCCACCAATGCGGAGGACTCAGTGCAAAGAGCCAATATCCTGTAGGTCTGGTAGGAATGGAACAGGGAGTCCTTGCCACGAAATTTCGGACGGATATTGCCGAACCACTTGACACCTGGCGATCGAATCAGCTTGTTGAGCCCATCCTGGTCTCCCGCTTGAGCCAAGCGAATCTGAAACTGATTCATCAGTGCGAATAATTTATGTTTGGTGTGTGATTAAAACAAAAAAACATACTGCGTTTATGAGCTTAATTTTATTACATGTCATTTTTGAGTTTATATACATTTATTTCCATAATTTTAGGCAGGACTCTTTGTGGGCAGTGTAAAGCCATCTATTTGATAGCATTCGGCTTTAGCATTTTCGCACAGATCCTTAGTTCCTTCCTTGGCAGTGCCCTCCCACCGGAAGTAGGGACACTCGTGCTTCTGATGGTAGTCGCTGATGCACATGAATACCATCAATAGATAGGGGCGACAGGCTCCTTTCAGGAGCACCTTGGCCCCAGGACTGGCCTTCAGAAGGTTGTAGACCCCGACTGCATCCTTGCGACAGAAGTCGAACATGGCAATGTGATAATCCTTCTCCTTGGGCCGATCCACAAAAGTCTTTTCTGCATCCAGCTTGACCATCTTCATGTTGATGGTGTCGCTCTTGCCGATGTACTTCTTCTGCTTATAGAGACACTCCACAAAGCACTGAAGATACAAATATTTATTTTATAATGGATATATAACGTTTTAGTTACCTACCGATAGAAACCTCAGGGTCTTGCCCATGTCAGCGTCTCCATCCACTGGCAACTTGGGTGAATGTATAACGAAGCACTTGACCAGGTCGTCCTCTTCCCCTATATAAAGCTCAGAACAGCAGCCAGCTCTCTAAATTGTAGTTTTAAACTTAATACGTTTGCTGTTCGGTTTTAGAGTAAGCTCACCGATGTGTTACACTTATCCCCAGTCAAATCACCTGAAGATGTGGCAACTGCAGTAGTTTCCTCATTATCCTGAGCCTTTGCAACGGCCACCAGAATTAGGAACGTCCAATAACAAACAATGTTGACCATTGCTTTTCGAATGTGATTAATTTACCGTGGTCATAACATTTATAAAACCATGCGTGCTCATCATTTGGATAAATGAATTTAAGCCCAAATTGGCTTAATTAAATGTAACAAATGTCCATTGTAATGACTGGAATTAAATGAGCGGAAAAAGAAACATTTGCAGACAGTCTGATGGCTCGACATTTGGCAAATTGGCAGCGATTTCCTGTTTTAATTTAAATGATATGTGGGTAACTATATAAGCAGTCGAAGTGGTCTGATTTTGGGATAAACGGCGGAGCAATGAAGTGCACCATTTTATTGAGTTTTTTCAGCCTGATTTGGGTGAGTTCTAGGAATGGAATTCCCACTGTATATATATAAACAAATACATGATTTAGTTTGCTGGTGGAATTAAAATTGATTGCGAGAATACGGAGGCCATTAACGAGGAGCACATCCACTACTGCTGCAAGCATCCCGATGGACACAATGATCTAATCGAAGGATGCGCCAGGGAGACCAACTTCACGCTGCCCAACCAAAAAGAGGAGGCACTGGTGGACATCACGGCGGACCGAGCCATCCGAGGCACTTGTTTTGGCAAATGCGTCTTCAGCAAGCTAAACCTGATGAAGGACAACACCCTGGACATGGATGCCGTGAGAAGCTTGTTCACCGAAAGGTTCCCCGACGATCCGGAATATGTCAAGGAAATGATCAACGCCTTTGATCACTGTCACGGCAAAAGTACGGAGTAGTTATTTCAGCAAGGACTTCTTGGCTAACTGATATTTTTCTCCAAAGGTGAGGAGAACACCTCCATGTTCCTGTCGAAGCCCCTCTTCAAGCAAATGTCCAAGCAATTCTGCGATCCGAAGTCCAGTGTCGTCCTGGCCTGCGTCATCCGCCAGTTCTTCCACAACTGTCCGGCGGATCGCTGGTCCAAGACCAAGGAGTGCGAGGACACCCTGGCCTTCAGCAAGAAGTGCCAGGACTCCCTTGCTACCTTGTAAATAATGAGAATACCCTTCATCTGCAATAAAGAACATTAAATTTACAATTTACGAGATTCGTTCTATTTTGTTTAGACAACAAAAAATATGATGCAGTCAGAACTATTCTGTATATAACGATGTGTTAATGGTAAACAAGTACCATCAACTTGACATTAGTTAATAACGTATTTTTGAAGGTGGTGGGATAACAATAAATCCATTTAATTAAATTTATTTTTGATTTAGCATTTAATCACCCACCATTACTTATGAACCATGAAAACACATGTGTTGAGAGCTATTGTTTTGCTTTAATCATTCGTTTCTCATTTCGTCATTTCGTTTCTCCAATTAAAATGTATTTCCTGGGGGCAGAACTTGAAAGTGCTTACATAGTAGTCAGCACATCCTTGCACTTCCTAGCGAAGGCCAAGGTTTCCACGCACTCGGTGGTATTTGACCAGCGACTCGCTGGACAATTGTGGAAGAAGTTGTAGATGACGCAGGACATGATGATACTCGAGGTCGGCTTACAGAACTTGGCGGTGGAGAAGGCCCTAACAATTGGAAGTGAAAGGAACTTCTCGGTGGCCTCTTCAGCTAAAATTTGGCAGTGAAAAATTAAATTGTAAACTATGTCGAAGATTATGGTGTATGAATGAGCTTACATTGTGTGTGACATTTTTCGTAGGCATTCAGCATTTCAGTCGCGTACTCCGGATCTGTTTGTTGGTACCGCTTGTAGTACGACCGCACCTTGACCATATCCAGGGTGTTGTTCTCCATCAGATTGTAGTGATCGAAGACGCACTTGGCCCAGCAGGTGCCGACCATCGCCTGGTCCACGGTCACATCCACGATGGCCTCCTCGGTGGGACTGGGCAAATGGAAGTTGGTCTGCTTGGCGCAAGTTTCCGTGACTTCGTCGCGGCCATCCTGATGCTTGCAGCAGTGGTGAATGTTCTCCTCGTGAATACGCTCCATGTGCCGACAGTGAACTCGGACAGCCACGAGTCCATTCTGGATAGAAACATGCACATAGGATTTAAAAGGAGCTCGAATACGGATCCCCGATTGACCGTGCTTATTATGTAAATCCGATCTAGTGCAGATAATCCATTAAAACCACCCTCAAACATTACCCAATCCAGAACAAATTGAAAACGGTGTTATGAGTACATACCAAGAGCAGTGATATAATCACAAAAATCACGAAGCCAGTTCTCAGCATGATGACAGCTTTCCAGCGGTTCGGCCTCAGTTTTATATGTCAAATGGTTCCCCTTTGATGGACAGCCCTAATGACGTTTTGCACTGTTCCTCATTAATTTAATTCGCATCCATTATTATGGCAACAAACCTGGCGACGGAAGCGAATTTATATGGAGTGGGACTGGATGTGGGTGTGGGTGGGCTAGTAAATCTTGCCATGGCAACGCCGGCAGTCAATTTGTTATTTATTTTCCGAGGCGGCTCTTTGCTCGCCTAATTATTCAGAGATTGGCCTTTGAAATTTTATAAGCTGATTTTTGGTAGCCGAAAAAGAACACTAAATCATGGGCAAAAGGGGTAAAGGAAAAGGCAACAAATTGGCCAAAATGTCCGAGGAGGAGCGGGCCAGGTATTTGCAAATGAGGGCCGACATGGAGGAAGAGACGAGACGCCGGAAAATGCAGCTCATTTCCATGTACATGAAGGTAACACGCCACGAATTTGCAGTAAATCAAAATCTATATGGTATGGCGTCTCCCATTAAAATAGAACAAACTGAAAAGGGAGGATGCTTTTGGCCGACTCAATATGGCTAAAATCAACCAGGAGTGGCGCAGTATTTTGCGTCAGGTGAAAATCCAGGAGCTGCGCCGCGAAATCGTCGATGTGGAGTCCTTCTTTCAGGAGGCTCTTAAGCGAAAGGATCAGGTGATCCATCGCCTCATTGCTCACATAGAATCCACCGAGGATATGTACGCCAATTTGCAGCAGTCACACATGGAGAACATCACCAGGATAGTTGGTACGATTGGGAAACCTCTTTGAAAATCACATTTACCATATTTGACATCTTTAATGATTGTTATCTTATTCCATTACAATATTTAATGTTTCTTATCCTCAAAGCGAAGGGATTTCCCAAATATATTATGCTTTCGTTAATGATAACATTGAAATATTCGGAAATCCAAAAATTATTGGAGTATTTTGATGTACATATTATAAACAATAGGAATTGTAAAGATTAAATTAAAATAGTCACAAACCATACAACGCAACTAGCCCTCATTTCTAACCCATTTCTTTCTTATCCTTTACCCAGATACCCATAGAGATCGCATCGAGTTCTTTCGGACCATCTACGAGGACGACAAGCAAGCGGTGCTGAGCCAGTGGGAGCAGGACTCCGCCGCGTTCAAGGAGATGCATGCCCAGAAGCAACAGCAGCTGGAGTGCGTCTTCTATCAGCTGGAGGAGAACACCGATGGCGGGATCCGGGACAACCACGAGCGCTTCTTGGACCGCTGCGAGGACCTAAAAAGTGGGGTAAGTTTACTCCTAGTTGAAGAGCATGTTGCCGTGCTCCTCCCAATCCTCGCACTGCGCCTTCGCGTACTCCGACATGCACTTGACCAGTTCCCGGGCCGCCGAGCACTTGTGGTGCCGGCCCCTTCCGTTGCTCTCCAGATAGCGGAAGCACTGCTGCACGGTGTCCGTGAAGAAGTTGCGCAGCTCCCGGTCCCGAAGGTCCTTGGTCAGGAGATAGCTCACCTTGCGCCGATCGGGCATCCCATTGCCATCCACCTGTGGGTGAGAATCAAGAGGGATAAGCTCCTGCTTCTCTGAAGGATTTCAACTTCGAAGGTGGCTTTGAAAGGAATCTCTTGGAGCACCTACCATATTCATCTCCTCGAAAAAGCACTGGGCCACACACTGACCTCCATCGTTGCTGGTATGGTTCCTGCCATCCGATTGCCTTAGTCCTCGCTGCCTTCGATTGCCATAGCCGCCCCTGTTGCCGGGATTCCTGTCCTGCTCCTCTTGATCCTGATCCATTCCGTAACCGTACTCATAGCCATTTCCTTGCCGGCCCTGTCCACCTCGTCCTCGATCGTCGTCCTCGTCCTGACGATGCATACAGTTGCGCACAGTTCGCTTGAGCTCCGCTTCACTTAGTCCTTCCTGGGATCTGCATTTCAATGCGAAAATGGAGCAGGTGCCGCAGCTCAAGCAAATAAACAGCAAAATCAACTGTTTCATCTTGGGAACTGAATGGATGAGCAGCTATGCCCACTTTATTTATAGTGGGGGAATGACATCCAAATTACAGAGTGACTGACGCACAATGAACCAAGTCACATATCAATCTTCATTTTACAATTGCGTGCAATACTCTTTGATTATTATATTTTAGTTTAAAGGGCTTTTAATAGTTTTTGAAAACATGTTAATCTGAACTCCACATCCAGATGCAACTACAGCTGGAGCAGATCACCTCCAGAGGTGAAGCTCGGCTGGAGAAGCTGTGGCAGGAGTATCAGGGTGTTCTGGCGGGCTACTGTCAGCACATCGAGGGCTTTTACTCGGAGTACGTGGACCTGAAGCAGCGGGATGAGGAGGCAGCCCTCCAGATTAGCCAGCAGACCCACGAAATCGAGCACCTGGTGGACCAACTGGCCAATTTGCGTCTGGTCTCCGAGGAGTTCTACATCAAGCAACAAGGCCAACTGGAGCAGCGGCAAGCCATCAAACAGCAGTTGACCGATCGACTGAGGGAGCTGCGCACCTGTGTGGAACAGGAGGTGTCCAGGGATCACCAGTTGTTCAAGCTGATGTCTGTGGAGAGCTACAATGCCTTGGAATTCCTGCAGGAAACTGTGGCCAAGGGCGAGACCCTGGCACAGCTGTCTGCGGTCTGTGCCAAGATGGAAACCCAGAGGGAGCGGATGTTCCAGTTGCCGGAAATATCCAAGGAGATTATCGAGATTCGAGATGTAGAAGATCAGGGTAATGGTTCCTTGGCTGACCCAGCAACTGATCTTCTCAAGGTGGGTAAAAACCCAGTAGGTAATTTCCTCATTTAACATTTGTTTAACGTACCAGGACGAGGTGGCCGTGGTACCCCAAATGGAGTCCTTCTGGCGACGCGTCAACAACGTGGCCGTGGACGTGGCCTGCCTGAAGCAACAGAAGCGTCGCCTGGAGGCGGAGAACAGCCAGCTGAAGGCGCAGCTCCAGGACTATCTGGTCAATTTGAACATTGCCCACGGCTCCAATAGCCACGTCCACAGCTATCTGGCCCGGCGGCCCAAGAGCATGTCCGTGGACAGAGTGTCGCGCCTGCAGCTCCAGCCCAAGCTGGTGAAGAGTGCCCAGCCGACTGGTCGTCGCCCACCGGCGCCCACTCCGCCCACATTCCACTTGCATCCGGAACGCAGCCGAGCGCCTGCCTTCGAAGCCAACCTCTCCAACGTGGTTCGTTCGAGGACTTTGGCTAGGGGAAAGATGAACCTGGCTAGAATGGATTAATTTGCTAGACTCTGTAATTATTTGATTATCGCAGGGAATTACTATATCAAACAAACCACCTTAAATTTGTGTAGGAACTATTCTCTACCATAACAATCTATATATTTTGATAGTATTTTACCAATGGGATTACATTGAAAATTAATTGTAAAATATACGTTTTTAAGCAATCATATACAATTTATATAGATATTCTAAATAAAACGGAATTTTTTAATAACCATTCAAAATAGCAATGCATACTTTAATTTAAATATTCATATTTTATTAACATCTTAAAACATAGTTGATATATCATTCGTTTTCAATTTAAATACAATAGACATCAATTATAGATTCAAATAGTTACTTTACGCGGCGCTACCAGATCAACTGATAAATTTGTCCTCTGGTATTTTCGAGTATTCCTTTTCGGTACACCCCAAAATATATCGATATATCGATTCCGTGCGTTGCGCTCTCAGATTTCCACAGACACGACCCACGTCCAATTGTGAGTTTTCGCTGCGCCGTGAATCGCACTAAAGAGCAGGAAAATAGTTAATTTCCAACAGTTAAATTGGAGTAAGTTTGCCCCCAAGAAAGTCCGATCCAACCGCGAAGCTACCGTTCGAAGTAGATACTCGTTTTCGGGGATTACAAAGTGCAGCTGCTGCGGATGTAAAGCAAATATTACAAGGAGTTATAGATACAACACTCACTCTATTATAGATATAGATACAACAACAAGGGGGGAAGTCCCAGGAACGGCAGGCGGTGCGAGCGAGAGGCAGCTAGAAGGGCAGTGAGTGCGAGTGAGAGGGGTGGCGGGGCAGTTCTTGTTCTTGTAATTTTACCAAAAAGAAATTTCGTTCGGGAAATGTGGAAAATGTGCGCGAGGAGAGATGATGGAGAAAACAACCCCGAAAAGCGAGCAATCGTCGAATAAATACCAACAAAAACTTACACTGCGCGGCTGATTAATAAAATCCATAAAAATAAAAACCAAATCAACGAACGATACAAAAAAGCGTTAGAAAGAAAGTGTGAGAACGTGAAATCAAAACTCCGAATCAGAATTTGGATTGTAAATTTTCGGGTCGGTGCGACTGAGACTGAGAGATAAACACAAAGGCAGATAAATACGGAAATAAAATTAATGGAAAACCAGCATAGACACATGTGTGTGGGTGTGTGAGTGTCCAAGTGTGCGTGAGTGTGTGTGTGTGCTTATCGCATGGAAATGCAAGCGTAAGTGGAGCAGGCGAGAAATAATTTCGAGTTTTGGACAGATAAAAACCAAAAAGCAAAAAGCAAGTAAAGCCCATAAATGCCTAGCCATAATGCCGCCACGCCTACATATGTAACAGCTGCCCACATTTCGTTAATCCACATACTATCACCTATCATGCATCGCAGGACCCAAAAACAACGCCAAAATGATCGCCGCTGCATTGGGTCATCTGTAGAGTCGTCATTGCAACAGCACCACCACCATAAAATGCATCCCATGCATCCCGAAATCCACGCCATCGCCCGGAGCACGAGCACCACTAATAACCCATTTCGCAGTCGGAGTAGCAGGATGTGGCTCCTGCCTGCCTGGCTGCTCCTCGTCCTGGTGGCCAGCAATGGCCTGCCAGCAGTGAGAGGTAAACCCATCCTGGGTAATCCTCCCCAGGCACAGTGGCTAATCCACATACTCCCTACTCCTTTCAGGCCAGTACCAATCGCCGCGCATCATCGAGCATCCCACGGATCTGGTCGTCAAGAAGAATGAACCCGCCACGCTCAACTGCAAAGTGGAGGGCAAGCCGGAACCCACCATCGAGTGGTTTAAGGTACCCACCAAATAATTCTTTTCTAACTTAAATAACCATTACACTGACAGAAGAGGGCTTTAACTTTATGCTTTCATATTAATATTGTAAATTTATTTCTTTAATTTTCCAAACAAAATTGAATTCAAAAGATATGAGTTATACAAAATATAAGTTGTTTTGAGTAGTTGTTTTTTTCCGTGTATCCTTTGAAACCGAACCAAATCGTAACTCGATCACCCCCTCTCCTTTTCGCTCTCAGGATGGCGAACCCGTCAGCACCAACGAAAAGAAATCGCACCGCGTCCAGTTCAAGGACGGCGCCCTCTTCTTCTACAGGACAATGCAGGGCAAGAAGGAACAGGACGGCGGAGAGTACTGGTGCGTGGCCAAGAACCGAGTGGGCCAGGCCGTTAGTCGCCATGCCTCGCTCCAGATAGCTGGTAAGTTAGTCCGCCACTCCAGTCTGCAACTTGTCTGCCCACACGCCCAGCTTTGTCTCCGATTATAATGTGCTTTTTTGATATTTTTGCAATGTTTCTTCGCCAGTTTTGCGCGACGATTTTCGCGTGGAGCCCAAAGACACGCGAGTGGCCAAAGGCGAGACGGCTCTGCTGGAGTGTGGGCCGCCCAAAGGCATTCCAGAGCCAACGCTGATTTGGATAAAGGTGGGTTCCGAAAACCAGACTGCGAAAGTCAGTTGGCTAAAACGCTTTTTGTGCTCTTAGGATGGCGTTCCCTTGGACGACCTAAAAGCCATGTCGTTTGGCGCCAGCTCCCGCGTTCGAATTGTGGACGGTGGCAACCTGCTGATCAGCAATGTGGAGCCCATTGATGAGGGCAACTACAAGTGCATTGCCCAGAATCTGGTAGGCACCCGCGAGAGCAGCTATGCCAAGCTGATTGTCCAGGTCAAGCCCTACTTTATGAAGGAGCCAAAGGATCAGGTGATGCTATACGGCCAGACTGCCACTTTCCACTGCTCAGTGGGCGGTGATCCGCCTCCGAAAGTGTTATGGAAAAAGGAGGAGGGCAATATTCCAGTGTCCAGAGCGCGAATCCTTCACGACGAGAAAAGTTTAGAGATATCCAACATAACGCCCACTGATGAGGGCACCTATGTCTGCGAGGCACACAACAATGTCGGTCAGATCAGCGCTAGGGCTTCCCTTATAGTCCATGGTAAGATTTAAGTTCCATTCTCAAAGTATCACTTTTAATCTTCAATTGTTTTCATTAAAGCTCCTCCGAACTTTACGAAAAGACCCAGTAACAAGAAAGTGGGACTAAATGGCGTTGTCCAACTACCTTGCATGGCCTCCGGAAACCCTCCCCCGTCTGTTTTCTGGACCAAGGAAGGAGTATCCACTCTCATGTTCCCAAATAGTTCGCACGGGCGGCAGCATGTGGCAGCCGATGGAACACTGCAGATTACGGATGTGCGGCAGGAAGACGAGGGCTACTATGTGTGTTCCGCTTTCAGTGTCGTCGATTCCTCTACAGTACGAGTGTTCCTGCAAGTCAGCTCGGTAGACGAGCGTCCACCTCCGATTATTCAAATCGGACCTGCCAATCAGACACTGCCGAAAGGATCAGTTGCTACTTTACCCTGTCGGGCCACCGGAAATCCCAGTCCCCGTATTAAGTGGTTCCACAATGGACATGCCGTACAAGCGGGCAATCGATACAGTATCATGCAAGGAAGCTCACTGAGAGTCGATGGTAAGTTGGCGATAAAAGTCCTCGTTTCCATTTATTACAATATCATTTTCCCTTTAGACCTTCAACTTAGTGACTCTGGTACCTACACCTGCACTGCATCTGGCGAACGAGGAGAAACTTCCTGGGCTGCCACACTAACGGTGGGTTTGAGGGTTAATCCCCTAAGCCATATGCAAAACTAACCAATCAATTACTTTCACTTTAGGTCGAAAAACCCGGTTCCACATCTCTTCACCGGGCAGCTGATCCTAGCACTTATCCTGCTCCTCCAGGAACACCTAAAGTCCTGAATGTCAGCCGCACCAGCATTAGTCTTCGCTGGGCTAAAAGCCAAGAGAAACCTGGAGCTGTGGGCCCAATCATTGGGTAAGTTAACGCGGCACACCCATATAATGAGATCATCAATATATTTGATTTTGTATTGCAGATACACTGTTGAGTACTTCAGTCCGGATCTGCAAACTGGTTGGATTGTGGCTGCCCATCGAGTCGGCGACACTCAAGTCACTGTAAGACAAGCCTTGAATATTTAAGTTTCCTCATGACTCACATTCTGCTATTTTTATATAGATCTCGGGTCTCACTCCTGGCACTTCGTATGTGTTCCTAGTTAGAGCTGAGAATACTCAGGGCATTTCAGTGCCATCCGGCTTATCAAATACTATTAAAACCATTGAGGCGGATTTCGATGCAGCTTCTGCCCATGATTTGTCAGCAGCTCGTACTTTGCTGACAGGAAAGGTAAGCATAATAAATCACTAAGGGCGATATCCGAAAACTTAATAATGTGTTTAAACAGTCTGTGGAGCTAATAGATGCCTCAGCTATCAATGCTAGCGCCGTTAGACTTGAGTGGATGCTCCACGTGAGCGCTGATGAGAAATACGTAGAGGTAAGTCCATCCTCTATTGTTTATAAACAAACCAAGCTTATATTTTCAATACCTTTTCGTCTAGGGTCTGCGCATACACTATAAGGACGCCAGTGTACCATCCGCACAGTATCACTCGATCACTGTCATGGATGCCTCTGCAGAATCGTATGTGGTCGGAAACCTTAAGAAGTACACCAAGTATGAGTTCTTTCTAACACCTTTCTTTGAGACCATTGAAGGACAGCCAAGTAACTCCAAGACAGCCCTCACATATGAAGATGGTAACAACTAGAATGCTAAGTTAAGGGCTGGATATTTATATTCTTTCGATTGTAGTTCCCTCCGCACCACCGGATAACATTCAGATTGGCATGTACAACCAAACAGCCGGTTGGGTGCGTTGGACTCCGCCACCCTCCCAGCACCACAATGGCAATTTGTATGGCTACAAGATTGAGGTCAGCGCCGGGAACACCATGAAGGTGCTGGCCAATATGACTCTTAACGCCACCACCACATCTGTGCTCCTAAACAACCTAACCACCGGAGCTGTGTACAGCGTGAGGTTGAACTCCTTTACCAAGGCAGGAGATGGACCTTACTCCAAACCGGTAAGTTCATAGACATTTTATTTGAATCATTTTATATCTTCTTATTTTTCGGCAGATATCACTATTCATGGACCCCACCCATCACGTGCATCCGCCACGGGCACATCCAAGCGGCACCCATGATGGCCGACATGAGGGGCAAGATCTCACGTATCATAACAATAACAACATACCACCTGGCGACATTAATCCCACCACTCACAAAAAGACCACTGACTACCTATCTGGACCGTGGCTAATGGTGCTAGTCTGCATCGTTCTTCTAGTCCTGGTTATTTCGGCGGCTATTTCGATGGTCTACTTCAAGCGCAAGCATCAAATGACCAAGGAATTGGGTCACTTAAGTGGTTAGTGCTGATTTTAAATTACTTTTTTCAATACAATATAACAAATTACTTTCTTTTCTAGTGGTCAGTGACAACGAAATAACCGCATTGAACATCAATAGCAAAGAGAGCCTGTGGATAGACCATCATCGTGGCTGGCGAACTGCAGATACTGACAAAGACTCAGGATTGAGCGAATCAAAGCTACTATCCCACGTAAACAGCAGCCAATCCAACTACAATAACTCAGATGGAGGGACCGATTATGCAGAAGTGGACACCCGTAACCTTACCACCTTCTACAATTGTCGCAAGGTGAGGATCGTATAAATTACACCATAACGCAATTACTTACAGAAAATATTCTTTTAGAGCCCCGATAATCCCACGCCATACGCCACCACTATGATCATTGGTACCTCTTCCAGCGAGACCTGTACCAAGACAACATCTTTAAGCGCCGATAAGGATTCGGGAACTCATTCGCCCTATTCTGACGCATTTGCCGGCCAGGTTCCAGCAGTTCCTGTTGTCAAATCCAACTATCTTCAGTATCCGGTTGAGCCGATCAACTGGTCAGAGTTCCTACCCCCGCCGCCAGAACACCCACCTCCGTCTTCTACCTATGGATACGCACAAGGATCTCCTGAATCTTCGCGGAAGAGCTCCAAAAGCGCAGGTTCCGGCATTTCTACAAATCAAAGGTACATTAATATATTCAACAAAATCATACTAAAGTTATTCTTTAAATAGTAGTTATTGCCTTTGTGTTCTGTGACTTACACTTTAATACCCTTGCAGCATTCTGAACGCCTCCATACACAGCAGCTCCTCGGGCGGCTTTTCCGCTTGGGGTGTTTCGCCCCAATATGCTGTCGCCTGTCCACCGGAAAACGTTTATAGCAATCCGCTGTCGGCGGTGGCTGGCGGCACCCAGAACCGCTATCAGATAACGCCCACAAACCAACATCCGCCACAGTTACCGCCCTACTTTGCCACCACGGGTCCAGGAGGAGCTGTACCACCCAACCACCTGCCATTTGCCACACAGCGTCATGCAGCCAGCGAGTATCAGGCTGGACTCAATGCAGCGCGATGTGCCCAGAGCCGCGCCTGCAACAGCTGCGATGCCTTGGCCACACCCTCGCCCATGCAACCCCCACCGCCAGTTCCCGTACCCGAGGGCTGGTACCAACCGGTGCATCCCAACAGCCACCCGATGCACCCGACCTCCTCCAACCACCAGATCTACCAGTGCTCCTCCGAGTGCTCGGATCACTCGAGGAGCTCGCAGAGTCACAAGCGACAGCTGCAGCTCGAGGAGCACGGCAGCAGTGCCAAACAACGCGGAGGACACCACCGTCGACGAGCCCCGGTGGTGCAGCCGTGCATGGAGAGCGAGAACGAGAACATGCTGGCGGAGTACGAGCAGCGCCAGTACACCAGCGACTGCTGCAATAGCTCCCGCGAGGGCGACACCTGCTCCTGCAGCGAGGGATCCTGTCTTTACGCCGAGGCGGGCGAGCCGGCGCCTCGTCAAATGACTGCTAAGAACACCTAAGGATGAAGTATTTGGGACTCCCCGAATAGGGGGATTAGGATTAAAGATAGCATCTAGTCTAACTCTTCATTCATATCGAACTGGAAATCAGTCTAGGAACTGAGTGAACTCAAAGTTTCTGCATCAGTTATCATATAGAATAATTGATGCCTGGAGTCCACTACAACATGCGTGTTCTCCAGATTCAGAAGTTGAAAACGGATGCTACCAGATAAAGAGAAACCATGTTGCAGTGGAATCTTCGGTACTACACTCAGATACACAAAACCACACTTGTCACAATCATGGGGGCATTGTGCAGCTTTAGCAATTACGAATTTTTCCATTATCACATCTACCAGCGTAGAGACTCATAGACAGGCACAGTGCCCCCCCCATCCATGCACCACAGAAATGTTTCCCCAATGGGAAACGAGAACCTTTGTACTTAAGAGACGCGAGTGCTGTACGATAGATATTGCGTCATGAGCGCGAGGAGATAGTAATCACTACATAGCAGGGATCTGTGTCCCAGCAGAACTTCATTAAAATACGTACTCAAAGGAACTTATAGCAGATGATAAACCAGATCAGGCCATAGCAAGTACACACAAGACTGTGGTTACTCACGACGAATGTAGTTAGAACCAAAGTACACAATTTGTACAGCATGTTTTGGGGCTTTCGAATCGGTCCTAGTCAATAGGCTTGATAGCGATACAATACGATACGGATTACGATACTTGTATGCAAACTCTTTCATATCTACGATCACAATCGAGCACTTGTCTCCGACTCGAACTGTGGAGTGGAGTTTGGAGCGACAAGTGAAACGGCAGTTGCAATGTTTAATGGTTAGTGCTTTTCTATAACAAGGAATAATATACTTCATTGACCCAGTGAATATATATATATACATACTAAACGACACACCACACTACTACTTACATACATAGCATTTAGACGAGTTGAGGAGCTGCACATGGCCAGCCGAACCAACCTCAGTTGTCCGTTCCGTTGTCCTGTCCCTGTGCAGATCCCTCCAAGACACAATGTTTTCTACAATCTTGCATTTTGAAAAGTCTAAAATGTACCTGTGATATAACCCCATTATACATTATAGTATTTTAATAATTTTTATATTTATGGTTTCCTAATTTTGAGTCGCGTTTTTTGTTCATTCTGTTCGATCAACGAGGAATGTTTGTTAGAAGTCCCCACACAGACGGTTTTTTTGGGCGAGTATATAGCATAATTTAGATCTTAGGCACGTACCACATTAGAAATGCAAAATGGATATATCATCAAATCAAATCGAAACGAAGTGGAGGAGAGAAACGCTCAGATAGTTCGGCTCGCCGAAGAGGCCCAGCCACTTTTCCACTAAACCCCGGATCGTGAGTTGAATTGGGAAAACAGGGGGCTCGGGAGAGTGGTTGGGCGTACGAGCTGTGGATATACGAAGTATCCAGAGGGACTAGAGTCAACGAATCGTTTAAACAATACTAAACACATATGCATTACACTTACCTATATAGAGATCATATAGCACCTAGAACCGCGCATGTATCAAATCAAATCAAAATATGCTTTAGCATACACTCACACAAATCCACTTCCTTGCTAGCCGCCCAGATCGGCCGGCATGTACATATATATATTATATATATATATACATACAACATACTCCTAATCCCAGTATCGAATCCAACTTGCTTGAGTTGAACTGCCCTTCCGTAGCCATATACATATAGAGAAAGCATAGTTGGGTCTGGGTTTTAATAATTAGCAACTAGATTCTAGCGTTGTGTAACGGGAGTATTTTAAAGTCATAGCGTAAACGAATTTTAAGAACGAAACGAACCCTTTAACGAAGCGGACATTTAATTTTTAGTGCGTAATGCCATAAACGAACTTTTTCAAAAGCAAAAATAATAACTGACATTTACTTACGATATAAATACTATATCTAGATATATACATATAGCATTTAAAATTACATAAACAATAAAGGAACATTTTACATATATGTCGAAATTAATCCGTTTGTTTTGTATATCTGAAGTTGAAGTTCTTTAAAAGGAAGTTCATAAAACGTACTCATTTTTAGGATGCCTTTGCTTTATCCTAAGTGCACACTTATTTTCGCATTTCCTGGTACCGCTTCAGTTTTTATTTGACCGATTCCTTGGCAGTAACGGTCTCCGATCGCCTGGCGGATATCAACACATGTACTTCTCCAGAATTCCTCTTCAGCTGCAGCGGAACTTTGCACTTGAGACGCCGACAACCCTTAGGATTATACCATGACCCCTCAATCCAGTTTCAGTTTACGTCGGTCTACCGTTCATGTGAATCTGGATGTGTAAGTCGCTCCACAGGCTGGGCAAGTGTTAATTCTCAACGGGACTCCATAAACTCATGTATCCTCTTTTCAAATGAGTCCACTTCAAGCTGCAGGACACGGAATTTCGGATCGGAAATTGGCTGCTTTCGTCAAAGAGGGGGACTTATGGAGATCGTTTTAAGATCCGAGATTAGATTGTGGGTGAAGGATGGTGAAGTGTGTTACCAAGCTGAGGGTTTCGTATTTAAACGTCTGTGGAAAAATTAGCCAAGAAGAACTTTTATTGACATTGAACTCAAAATGTATTATCGATTTAAGGGTGATTTCTGGATAACATTCAACACATGTTTGTGTGCGATCAAAAGCAAATTATGTGATGTACTGAATCAAATATGTCACAGCTTGACGGTAGTTTCTGATGCCGGTGTCCAAAATCCCGCTACCAGCACCCATCCAATGGATCACACCCTTTTGCCAGGCAAGAGGTCAGAGCCACGGAGCGATGTGAGCTGGAAGAGATGCGGGCAGGCCACAAATTGGTCAGAGCTGGCGATAGCATCAATCGGACTTCATGGCGGCGCCTTTTGTGTTGTTTATCCCACTCTGGGCTGGCACACTGGATCAACCGGCTCAATCTGGATGCATCTGAATCTGCATTTTGGTGGTGCAGCGAAGTGCTGTGGGATTTTTTCAGCCCTTATCGATTGGGTCATTTCAGATCATAATAGCTATATTTTGGGTTAACATGAAGTGAATTTAGTTCACCAGCTCGATATCCTGGCAACTTAATGTGAGAGGTATATATAGAGTGGCAGCTGTAAACCATCATTTGATCTTTACCTGACATCGATAATGTTCTGAAGTAAACTTAATCAATTATTTGGGGTAAGTATGGAGTTAAGACATCAATTGGCAGGTGTGCCCATTTGCGGATGCGTATTGCATATGCAGATTAATCCGTATCTTGTATCTGCTGGCCGCAGATAAGACAAGTAGCTATGCACTTCGAATTCGCTGGGCTGGCTCATACATCGGTATATCTGCGTGGGCCATTTCCCTCATCCTCAGCTGCCTCATCTGCCCACGGAGATTGCATTTGGCCCGTTTGCACAGCGACTGCGTGTTGCACCTTTTCCGCTGGCTTTTGCTTCTACCTGTGATGCCCCAGCGGCAGCTTTAATGATCGTGATCATAGTACGCAACGCGCAAAAAGGAGGAAAGGACGGGCCAAGATGACGAGGAAGAGCCGGCCGAAAACCAATCGATTATTATATGTGCCGCACTATATTTCAGAGTCGGAGTCGCCGACGGAGGACTGTGGCCGATGCAGAGTTCCAGCGAAGAGATTATTTCTGTTTTCGATGGCCGCCTTGACACGTCCAAAAGACTGATAGAGGGAGAGATTGGCCCTTTTTGGCCAAACCGGTTTGACAGGTAGCAGGGGCAAGAGACAAGATGCGGTGGAGGGGGGCAGGAAGGTCGGAGGTACGCACGCCTTGCCCTTCTGCTTGCCAGGATAATGACTGTACGACTGCGAGGGTCCTCGGCAGGAGGGCCAAAAAATCCTCGCAGGCTCTTTTCCCTGCACTCACAGAAATCTTTGGTTCGTTTGCCAAACTTTTAGCAGTATGTAAAACAATTGAATAGTTAGTAAAAAACGTTAATACATATGTATTAATGTATTTATTACTATTTTAAACTTATTCCAAGTACTTAACCTTGTTAAGCATGTGTAGATACATTGTATCTACAAATTTATTTTTCATTTTCTTTATGTAGTGTGCTATTTTCTTAGTGTAGCAATGCCTCTTCAAATAGAGGATGCTGATATCAGTACATGTTTGATGGTGCGGGTGTGAGCGTTTTGGGGTCAGGTAGAGACTCAGATTTTCCCAGGTCCTAGGTCCCTTTCTCGATTTCGATCCTCGTCCCTTTTCTTTTATTTTTTTAGAAGGCAAAGAAGACGGCGGCGTTTTCCTTTTTTAGTGGGCAAATGCAACAGAGAGGGATAGATGGAAAGTGCATGGCTTTCCTAGTATCAATAACAATGCCAGTTCGCTATTGTTGTGCCATCCGCTGGATTTGTGCATCCCAATCTGTTTTCTGAGTTTCTGTGTGTGCGGCAACGTAGTTTCTGCTTTTTTGGAGTTATCGTTAATATTTTCCTGGAAACCGGGATTGTGTTGTTGCTGCTCTTGCGTTCGCAGGTAGCGAGCAGCGATCGCACTCACACAGATGCGATAGAGAGAGAGACGGCGAGGGAGGCGAGAAAGACAGGTACCTGCTCGACTTCGGAATGCAGCGGCAGCAGAAACAACAAATGCGTCGGAGTTTGGCATTGAGTTTGGGTAAAGAATAACCTGAAACATGGAGCTGGGGTCCAAAACAGGAAAACCCGAAAGATAAATCCAAGCCTGGTCTTATAACCATGTTAGTGATGAGAGAGCTGGTGAGAAGGGAAATATGGTGATGCCTCTCTTATCATAAGATGCAGGAGATCCTAAGAAGAACGCTACACAATGTCGAGATTCAAAAAATATATATGATAAATAATAAAAACAATGGGCCACAGATGAGTTGAAAAAGGTCTTTAAGTTTCAGCAATTTTTAATGCTGCTTACGAGCAGTAGAGCTTATTTCTGAACCCAAATCATTTATATAGAACCACCCGCGCCAAATATTTAGACTTAAACAAGCCAAGCTGGCTAAAAATCGACTTCACCGCAGAACTTGTGATAAAGAAGAGAAAGTTCATATGCTACCTTTTAATAAGAACTTTTGCCGAAATTCGCAGGAAAACCACGCGTTGCAATCATTCTAATAAAAATGCCGCACAAAGTCAATTCCAAGTGCAATCGCAATGAAAGAACGACCGAACCGCACACACGGGAAATACAACGGACTGAACGGACGAATACCTACTCGCTACTCTCTACTCGCTCGAGAGAGCGGTGAGAGCGCTGAATACGCTCAGATAAAAATATGACCAATACCAACACAAACCATACGTATCTGTATCTGCATCTGTATTTCAGGCTAAAAGCAAGGCGCTTTGCCGCTGCGAGTTCAGTTTTTCTTTATCATCCGGTTCGTGCACATCGCGTCTCGGCCGCAAGAACAAAGAACACACAAATAGAACTTGGACTTCCAATTACACACAGTGCTCAAGTTAAGTGCAGTGAATAACCACAGTGAACCCTACTAGTCTTCAACTAAGCATAAAAACAGTAAAATGCAGCTCATATAGGATAGCCAATCCAACAGTTAATTCCAAAAGTAGCAGTCAAGCTACAAGCCAAGTGTAAAAGCAAGAGTAGGAGATGGCCACCAACACGGAGCTGCTGCCCTTCCATCATCAAACAATCGCGGTGTTAAACAATCTGAATAGCCACTGTGGCGGATCCGGGAGCAATGGAGCGGCCACCAGTGGCGGCTCGGCGATTGGCGGAGCAGGAGCCGGAGGAGCGCCCAGCTGGGCAATGGACGAACTCTATCAACAGACTGAGCTGCCCGGTCTGACGCGAACCGGAGCCACCACCACCCACCACCACCTGCTGCGCTTCACGCCCTACGCCCTGCACCACCGACCGCCGCACCACCAGCTGCAGACCTTGCCGCCGGCCCTCTACTTGCAGCATGCCGCAGCAGCAGCGGCGGCAGCGGCAGCAGCAGCGGCCCACGCCCAGCACCATCATCACCATCACCACCATCTCCCGCACAGACCAGCATCTCCGGAGAGCCCGCCGCCGGTGGAGGGCACCCACATAAGCAACCTGTTTCCGGAACTCCTCGAGCAGATATTCGAGCACCTACCAGTGAGGGATTTGGGTCGGGCAGCCCAGGTTTGCACTGCATGGCGGGATGCGGCCTATGCCAAGAGCGTTTGGAAGGGAGTCGAGGCCAAGCTGCACCTTAAGCGCTCCAGTCCGAGCCTGTTCAACTGCCTGGTCAAGCGCGGCATCAAGAAGGTGCAGATCCTATCGCTGCGCCGCTCGCTCAAGGATTTGGTCCTTGGAGTTCCAGCTCTGACCTCTCTAAACCTGAGCGGCTGCTTCAACGTGGCGGACATGAACCTGGGCCATGCCTTTAGCGTGGATCTGCCAAACCTTAAGACACTGGACCTCTCCCTTTGCAAACAGATCACGGACACGAGTCTGGGGCGGATCGCCCAGCATCTGAGGAATCTGGAGACCCTGGAACTGGGCGGATGTTGCAACATCACAAACACAGGACTGCTGCTCATTGCGTGGGGCCTGAAGAAGCTGAAGCACCTCAATCTGCGCTCCTGCTGGCACATCAGCGACCAGGGAATCGGACACCTGGCGGGATTCTCGCGGGAAACGGCCGAAGGCAACCTGCAGCTGGAGTACTTGGGTCTGCAGGATTGCCAGCGGCTAAGCGACGAGGCTTTGGGCCACATTGCTCAGGGCCTGACCTCGCTGAAGTCGATCAACCTGAGCTTCTGCGTCTCGGTGACGGACAGCGGACTAAAGCACCTGGCCCGGATGCCCAAGCTCGAGCAGCTGAACCTGCGCTCCTGCGACAACATCTCGGATATCGGAATGGCCTACCTCACGGAAGGCGGCAGCGGGATCAACTCGCTGGACGTCAGTTTCTGCGACAAGATCAGCGACCAGGCCCTGACACACATAGCCCAGGGACTCTACAGACTGAGATCGCTGTCCCTTAATCAGTGCCAGATCACCGATCACGGCATGCTAAAGATCGCCAAGGCATTGCACGAGTTGGAAAACCTTAATATCGGACAGTGCAGCCGGATAACGGACAAGGGCCTCCAAACGCTGGCGGAGGATCTGACTAATCTCAAGACCATCGATCTCTACGGCTGCACGCAACTCAGTTCCAAGGGCATCGACATCATCATGAAGCTGCCCAAGCTGCAGAAGCTCAACCTGGGCCTCTGGCTGGTCAGGTGATGCGTCCACCACGACTGCAACGCCTGTGCGGCGAAGGAGGCCGCTCGCGGCTCTTATAATTCCCAACCATAGATTCCGGGCGGGAAAGAGAGCGCAGACAAGATACACTGAAAACTTATAGCTTTCGTTTGCCATACCACACGCTGTACTATATTTTTTTCGTACGAATCGAGAAACGAGCAGAGAGGCACAAAACAACGAAGCAACAACAAACAGCAAACAATGAGGCACACACACAGCACGCACACACACTGGCAAGCAGGCAAGCATGGCGAGCGGGCGGAGTTGGGGCAAAAGGGACAGAGACAGACGACGTCGGATAGAGCTGCCAGCTCAGCGGGCTTAGTGATGTTTTCGTTGTTAGAAACATGTTTTTTCTCGAGAATAGGTTTTGAAATGAGAAAATATCCTAAACCTATATTCTTTTTATAGTCGTACTTTCGTAACCTTCCGTGTAATAGTTTTTATTTGAGAACATTCGGTCCTCCAAAGTTAGGTAAAGCCCCTTTTACACGACCTGAAGTTTCGTTGCAGTTTCTATGCTTAGAAAACATAGCTCTTGTAAAAGGGACTTTTGCAAATGTAGACTAATAATACTCACACAATAGCATTACTTACAAACGATTTTGACTTAACATAACTCTTTATAGCCAGAACTAGCTTTTTTCCCGCTAAGACCGGTCAGCTCTGCCCATGGAGCTCGCTCTGCTGCGTTGTTGTGTAGTGTTGTGTTCCTAGGGGGCCAGAGCGAGAGGGGAGATGCCGCTGGCGTCGGCTTACACGCACGCAGCGATAAAAAAAACGAAACAGAGAGAAAAAAGCAAGCAACAACAACAACTGCAGCTATGGCCGACAGCAACAAAGTGCATGGCGATGGAGACGCGCGATAAGCAGCAGGAGAGGGGGCGGGGGACAACGCAGGGAGCATGGCGAGGAGAGTGGGCAGCAAACACACACACAGACAGCATAAACACACCCAAAAACGCATGTGTGTGTGTGCAATGCAGGCCGCAGTTAAGCAGATGCAAATAAATTTAAATAGTTTATTTTAATTCACGCTTCGGCTACAAAAGCCAGCGTCCTCCATTGCCAGAGCAACAACAAAAGCAACAGCGATAAAACAACAAAATGAGAAAAGCAAAAAGAGAGGGAGTAGCTCCACTCCGATCTTTTCTCGCTCTCCACCGCATTTTTCTTGCCTTGTGCTGTGTGCTCCCTTTTTGTATCTTTGTATCTTAGTATCTTTTTGTTTTTGTGCCTCGGCGTTTTCTTTCCGACTTCGTTGCGAATTTGTTTAGTACAGCGTCGTTAGTAATGCCGTTTAATTTAGTTGATTAAAACGTAAACGTAAAATGTAACGAAAACTTAAGCGACAACAATGTTAATAGTACACACTTATGAAAATGCGTAAACTTAATTCTTAGTTCTTAACATTTGTCAAGCCACAATTAGTCAAATAACGAAAAGGGGGAGAATAACCATTAACACAAGTTATAAAAACATGAAAAAACAACCTTGTTTAATAGCAAAAACTACACAAAACACACAAGAAAACACAAACGTTAAAGAAATTCTGTAAATTTTTTATTGTTTAATTTATAAGTAAGCAAGCAAAAAAGAGAAGGTAACGATTAAAAAGAATACGCGAATTAATTCTTTTTTCTATTGTGATATAAAATGTATTGTATAAAAAAGAACACATAAGCAAGCAGCAACAAAATATTGCTAAACAATTACGTAATATTATTTAAGCAGCGAGGATTAAATTAAATAATTTAAAATTAAATCAATATGTACAATGTTATGTTAAGTCAGGATTATTCCTCCGATTCTCTGTTTTTCGATTAGTTAAATGAGCCCGAATTCGATGACCTTTTGTTGAACTGCAATATACTGAATGCCTTAATTCCATTTGCAAACTATATATTATAATTAACTATGTTGATTCTGAAAAACCCTTGAGTTTCGATTGCGAGTTTTCCCTAGATCTAAGTTATTTCGACAATTGATATTTCTGTTTTAGGAGGCGCAACCCCCAAAAAATTTGAGCGATACGATGTGGAAGGAGGAACGAAGAGAAAATAAATTAAATATGTATAAAAATTAAAAAAAAACCTGCCTGTGATTTTATTGATTGCACTGGGATGCTGCTGTTTATCTCGCTCGGCAAATGCGTAAATGTTTTGTGGGAAATTTATTTTATTCGGCACTACGTAAATGTGTGCGTGTGTGGGTTTCTGCATTTTGTAATGAACAAAGGGCCCAGCACTAATGCAATTGCAATGAAATGTGCAGCCAGCCAGAGATACAGATGCCGATATATAAACATATGTGTATATATACACGCACACCAACACATATGTGCGTGTGGAGCGTATGCGGTTGTGCAACGGACACACGCACACTCGCCCGCCTATGTACTGCAATTATTTATATTGCCTGCATTATGTATAGGCATCGATGCATTTACAAACACTTGCATTTATATACAAACACACACACACACGCACGTACACAGGCACACGTAGGCGCAGCTTCATATCCCTGTGTACACATAACGGTTTTACTTGCTTGCTAACTGCTTAAATTTGCATTAAATGTGCGTATGCAACAAGAGCTGTGTGTGCGTGATTATGTACACAACGCACACTGCCGCAAAGGTATAAGCATGTATGTATGTACATATGTACTGGTGGGGAAACCACCCAATCGGAAATTTTATTCAATCGCCGGACCCCAAAATTAAAGCTTTAAATATCCCCAGGCAGATTTGTCCCGAGCTGAAAACTGGGATTCGCCATTTGATGCAACGATCCGATTTGCCAAGAGGCTTAACCGATGATGGTCCCGCAGTCCAGGGAAGTGCAGAGCAGAGGTCGAGATTGTAAAGGACTTGTATTTCATGTAAATCCATCGACATATAAGGGTTATCTTCTTACAAGATATTCTGGCAGCTTAGCTTGGTAACCTATAATAAAGCGAATAGATTCAGATCGAGGCTTTAAAACTACTGGTGTGGCATTTTATTGATACTCCAAGGAAATTAAGAACATGAATATTCTATAAAAATCTATTTATTATATTTACTTCTTTTTAAAAGTAAGAGTGCAAGTTATCATCTTAATTCTATTCAATTGTATAAGCTTTTGATCGGATTTGGTTAGGATCAGATTTCAGTTTTGAAAAGTTTCCATGTTCTGGGGCTTTACATCAAACTCTTCCAAGATTGTTAATTCCAAAGCTGCAAGTACAACGACTTGTTCTAATACATTAAATACATTCCAATTTGGAAATTTCCTTTCAGCGTTTGGACTCCCTTATATAGTACGTTGTAAGGTAAATCCCGGCATAAGGTTGGGTATTTCTAGTGCTACCAGCTGAACGGAGCTGAGCGGCTCGTTTAAGTTAGTTTTACTTAAAATTCAACTCACAAAACCTGACTTAAGCTCTCGCCGACCGCCCCATTCCTCCAGTGCTTCCTAGTCGAGACCTGAATCGGTGTGGTCTCCAGTCTCAGTCGCAGTCGCAGTCGCAGTCGCAGTCGCAGTCTGTGTTTCTGTTTCTATTTCTGTGTCTGGTACTGTTTGTGCCCCAGCTGCGAGTGGAAAATGCGATTAGAGCTGGGAGAGCGGTCGTGTGCCGGGCAAAATGTTGTTTAACCAACATTTGCATTCTATGAATTTTGAATTTTCTGAAACGCAGCCGTAAGAAAGCGTCGAGTCACGACAGCAACACGACTACAGGCTCTGGGATATGGGGCTATTGGCTACCGGCTATCGGCTATAGCCCCCCTTTTTCCACGCTTCTGGGGTCCATTTGCCTGATGTCAGACAGCCCGACTCTCCGCCCTAGGGCTATCGCTTATCTTATCAATGCGTCGACATGGGCAGGCAAACGGAGTCACCCCCCAACGGGCAACCACCCACCGAACGGGCCTCGTCACTTATCGGTCACGATGGGTGTGAGATGGTGGGCGGTGGGGGTGTTGGTTACGATTTTCAGGGGAGCTGCAATTGCATTTGCGTCGTGCAGAGGGGACAGCTGCAATTGTTACACGTAGAAAAGCAAAACAATGCCGTATTAGTTGGATATGTTGTTTTAACTTAACTTGTTAGACTTTTTTAATAAAGTTTACTAACATTTTCCATCAGTTTTCGGCTTAAACTTTGATATAGAGGTTATGCCAGAGGTTAACTCTCAACACTGCTAACCTTTATATGAGTTTTGCCTAGAATAAGAAAAACTATGAACATGAAAGATGATACCCAACTAGTTTTGTCAAATGACATTCCAATTAACCCAATGGTTAAGAGGTCATGACTCAAAACTGGCATTAGAAAACAGTCAAAGATTCAAAAGTATCAAACATAGACTAAGTAAAAAATAATACAAACAAAATAGATGAACAATTTGTGATATATTTTTATAGTGTTCAGATCTGTGTGGTGCATTCTCCCTGTGCGTGGGGCCTTCTTGGTGGTGTCTCATTAGCATGGCCGTGGCAGTGAAAGCCATCGAGGGGGATCCTGTGTGTCGTATCCGGGTCTAACTCCCATTTATCAGCATTTTCCACACACTCGCCATGAGACGAATTCCAAAATCGATTCCATGTTGCTGCTGCTGCTTACACTTGGCCGTAATGTCGCACAGGGAGTTTGAGTTTGAGTTTGGGCTGGTGACTCGACGGCAGTCTGGCATCCAAATGTGTTCCTTCCACACAGATACACACGCACACACACTGTGTTGAGGGGAGGGTACGAGGACGAGGACGTCGAGCAACCCTTCGCACATTTCCATTCCATTCCCTTTCGCTGCGATTCGTTCGGTCTAGCGCTTTGAATTCAAACCCCCGTTTTTTCAAAGGACTAACTTCAAATGCCGAAAATAAATGCCCAACTCCCCCCGCCCTCCCCTCTGACCATGCTCCCTCTTCGCCAAGGGAAATGCATTCTACGTACGTAAAAAAGTAGAAGGAACGAAGAAATTTTAATCCACAACGGACCCGTATGTGTGTCCCCTGGATACCCGGTCGCGTGTGTGTGAGTGTGCGTGTCATGGATACACATTTCGTGAATGCCGCCCAAGGTGACCAAGGAAGGATATGCGAGGCACCACCATTAGCCACAGCTAGAGCTGTAGCTGTAGCTGTAGCACCACCGAAACACAAAGCAGCACCACCATCTGCAATCGCAGCAAGGTTATCACAGCAGCCACACACACACACACCCGAATCTACCTGCCTTCCTTCGAATGGATGCGGATGTTGCATGCGAGGGATCGTTGGGCGTGGAATGTGGAAACAGGTGTCCTTGAATCCCTCGACCGAGAGCAGGAAGCATTCGATGACTAATCGCGGCGCTGAGAGGGGGAGTCTCCCTGGGAATCTCAGTCAAGTGGTATGCTCTTGGAGTTATGTGGCAGTATTTCAGATAAAAGTATTTATTCTAGATGTATCCTGATCCAAAGAGCATAATAAAAACCTTAATTTATCTTGTACAGTCATCTAGAAGCTAAGTTCTGAGTTTTTAAGCGATATGTTCAAGGACTCTGAATAAGTCCATTATATTATAAAATGGAATGTTTTGTTGTTAACCAGAATAGCTATACACTGGTTGTCAAGCCATTTAATTACAACTAGATACTTCGAACTTCTATAATTCGCAGGAAAGTGAAAGTTATGACTAATAGACTCTTGTGAAATATAGCTAGAAACTCCAGTTTCCATTGGTATGAAAGAGTTTCGACTTCAATCCCACTTCTTCCTTAGAACAAAAGGGAAAATTGTAAAAATATCGCAGACAGTGGAATGTGAGCAAAACGGCAATATCAACATCAGCAGCGAATGTGAAACAAGCGCTGAGATACAGATACAAAACACTTATTTTTAATTTCGATGAATCACCATCGGTTTGGTTCAGTTCGCTTTGGGTTCAGTTCGGTTTTGGTTTTGGCTTTGGTGTTTTGGTTTGGTTCAGTTTGGCTGAAACGAAATTCAGCGACGTCGTCGATGACTGCATGCCTCGCACTGAAGACTGAAGACAGAAGACGGGAGAACGGAGAATTCGGGGGCGGAGAACGGAGAACGGAAAGCCGAGAACAGAGAAGACGCAAAACAAACTGAAAGAATGCACAAAGAGCAGACGACGATCAAAGCCAAAACGTAAGGAAAAACGTTACAAAAAAAGTTCTGGGGGAATAATACTTACACAGGCACGAATGTATCTCCAGTCGAGGGCCCCAACCCCTCCGACATTCCACAGACCCTACGCCAGTTGACAGAGATAAGGGGTTATCGTAGCCCTCAAAGTTTACTTGGAGGTAGGTTTTGCGTTCCTGTTGTTCCCCAAAAACTTATCTACCGATTGCTCCGTATTCTACGGATTGGCAAAGGAAGTAATGTGGTAAGCTTGGTACTCAAAAGATTCAAGCTACCCAAGAATATTAAAATCTATAGACAAGCTAATTCATTCATTCCTTAATTTTTAGGTACGCAGCTTAAAACAACCTGTACACTGCGAGAATAATTAACAATACAGCGAAAGCTTGCAAATTCAAAGATACCAAGCTACTACCTACGCCAAAATCCATACAGATCGAAGTTCTTCCAACTCCATACAGATACAAATAGAACCTATTATTTTTTCTAGTGCCCGCCTTTGAGGAACATCGCAGGCGGCCTGTCAGCATCCTTTTGTGCGCAGGAGAATAGAGCAGCGGCGGAAGTGCTTTGTCGCCATTGATGTGACAACGACTTCCGCTGTCTCAGCCTTACCTGGGCAGTCCGGCTCTTTCGTCGGCCTGGACTGCTCGCAAATATTGATTATTCGAGATTGCGTGCCATATGGGCTACGGCAAGGTGAGGAGTGAAGCGGGGGCGGCGGCGGGGCAGCGTTGTGAGGGGGTGGCTAAGTCACCGACAACGGCGCACATCAAAGGCTTCGTCAAAGTTCTCATTCTGGCGTTGTTGCTGTCGTCATTTGCATTTTGGCGGGTTCCCAATGAGAAGTGAGCGAAGGTCTCTCAAATTGATTGTGAGCCGCAAAACCTGGGAAAGACCTTTGCATATGCATGTCAAGAGTTGTCCGGTGTTCGGTGCTCAGTGCTCCATTGTTGTTGCAAGCTGGTGCTGTTGTTGTTGTGGTTGCATGTTGCTGCTGTTGCCAATATTGCTGCTCAGCCTGTTGCTTGGCTTCGCCTGGCAGCCGGGTTTCTGTGTCAGCCACCTGCCTGCCTGCCAGCCTGCCAGCCTGATCCGCCTTAGGATCTTTGCGACTCGTTTCAGCACCCGGCCTGCCCCCCTTGTGCTCCACAACCCGCTCCTGTTAATTGCTAAGGCTGACCGATGCCACGCCCCGAAATGAATATTAAAATGTGTTGCAACAAATACGAAGAGCACATGAATAAGTAAAAACCGTTGACCACTGCAGCCGGGAGCCAGGATAGCACTTCCTTTTGACCACAGCATTATCATCGAAGAGGGAGCAACTGGAGCTACAGAGTCTAAGTGAAATTTTAGATGCTCTGTAAGCATAACAAACTGTGACCGTTTAAATAAATATACAAATACAATAAAGCAATTGAATTTGAGATGATTTAAAAATATTTGTGCTTCGTTTTTGGAAACCCATTTCGTTTTCAATAAAAGCGTTTGAACAAAGTGACGTGATAAATTAGTCGACATCCTGTCGCAGGTTAGATTAGGGTATGGCTTTTGCATAAAAATGGGCACCCAAATCAAATGTAACCAAATCATTATCCGCAGCCACACAAAAATGACGTGCGTGCAACAAAAATGCAATCCGAATCGGAATTGCTGATGCACTGTGGCGATTGTGTTGTTGCCGCTGCTGCTGCTGCCGCTGCTGTTGCGCCTCAATGTCGCTGCAGTGTGCTGTTGATGGAGTTGCAGCTATTGCTGCTGCAGTTTGTTCAGTACATGGTCGGAATATATTGTATATGCTTAATGGTGGGCGGTGGGCCGTGTGCGTGTCTGCTTTTGGGGGTGGCGCTGCTTTGGGGTTGCATTTGGTGGACAGGAAACTTGATAAGTTGCCCAGTACAAAGGAAATGCATGAAATGTGCATGGAATGCATCGTGTCTGTGGTTACTGTGTGTGCGTGTGTGGCTGTGCAGATAATTGCAATGTTTGATTATCTCATGCCTGCCCCGGAATGTAGGCAATAAATAATGAATGCAGTATTTTAAGTGTTTTTTTGACCGCCTCTAAAGTTCCAAAATTATTTGAATTTTTCAGCAATGCATTTTTTTTGTTTTATTAAACTTTTACATCGGTCCACAAGCCCTTTGAGCTGCTTAACTTAAGCACGACCGTTGCGTTTTCAAAACGTATTTCAAGCTCATTCAGCAACTGAGAGATACATTCAGCAGTCCGAACACAGATACTGCTCACCAATACCCTTACTGGAAAGAGAAAAGTCGCTCTGTCGCTCTCTCTCTCTCTCTCACTGAATGGAGGGGGGTGCACAAAATAGGGGGGGACAAATCCGCCCCAGAAAGTATCTCAATCGTTCGGCCCGCCTGCATCCACTTGATTTTCTCGATTCTTGCCGGGGCGATCGGCGCCAGCAAGTTGGGAATTCGTTGCCAATGCCGCATTCAGCCACATTTATACGGAACATTTTGGTGGCGGACGCACCATAAAGTAGCGGATACTTTTATCTGCCGCCTGCCTGCGTTGAATTTCATCGATTTTCAGATACTTTTCGGGGCGGCGCGCCAGCAAGTATGGGGAAATGTCAAACGCTCGACGGCGTGGCGGCGAATTCGCTACTTGATGGCTGCCTCAAATGGGCGCTGCGCCCCCCGCTCCGCTCCCTCGCAGCCGTAGATGTTGTAGCTGTAGCTGTAGATGTATCCGTAGCTATAGCCATACAGCTATTGCTGGAGCTTGCCGTCTTGCCTGGCCGCCTTGCCTTTCGCCTCCATTTTGCTCCATTCTGCCAGGGCTGCAGTTGTCATATTCTATACAGTACTTTGAAAATATTTGGTGCTTTAAACTTTAAGCTGGATAGGTTACTCACTGTATAGTAAGCACAACTTGCAAGCTAAAACTTAAAGCAAATTACAAGATCTTCTAGCTAAGAAATAAATCATTTTATCCTAAAAAATACTTAGCTGTTTGATTATCAAATCAATTAGATTATTAATTAGACCTAAATTAAAATGTATTATTTATTACTCACTGCCCAACCCGAAATCTCCAAGTTAGCCATACGCTATAGTTCTATAGTTCTCTTAAATATAGTCCTATCTACCTTTGTACTTTGTTCTCCCCCGGGAGTTACATACGCTTTTCTAGGGAGGGAGGGCACACATTCTTATCGGGCCTCCGTCAGCTGTACAAACCGAAAATATCATTTAATTTTTGGTGTTCCCCGATAAGGAAGCAAACTTGGGCTTCGATCGCAGATAGCGTTTTCAGAATGACCCATTTCGAAAGAAAGATGGTCCCGAAATAGTGAAGTTTGTAAAAGATGGGGATGGAGATACTGATGGGTAATCTAAAAAAATGTTACTTATATATTAATTTTCAATTCACTAAGTTAAATATCTGGTTAATAACCAGGGTAAGTAAGCTTACAATATTTATGCGTTTCCGGAAAATTCAGCTGGTTAGCTTGACCAGGAGGATTCCCCACGATGTTTATGAAAACAAAGCCCCCAACGGAGTATGTTCAGCATTTGCTGGTTTCAATGCTATAGAGTGTGGCTCCAATATCTGTTCGGATATTTCGGAAGTGCTGCAGCCCTGGAACCTTTGGCCGTTTGTGCTGCGCTGTCGCCTGGCAAGTATTTTTCTTTCTTGGACTTGGACACATAGCGTTCGTCCGTGAATTTTCTTCCCCGTCAGCAGCTGCAAATACAGGGTGCCCCACCGATCGCGTACCGCCACCCTTGCCCCTTGCCCCCCACAACCCCCTCCCCGACGAAAACAAGCAGACGAACTTCGCCCCAAGGCTGGGCCTCCGTTGCTCCACGTCTCTGGTTTCTCGTCACGCAGCGGGAAAAGGCAACAAAAATATTGTTTTTTCTCTCGAGTTGCTCGTGGCCCTGTATCCCCCAATATATGTATGTATGTGTGAGTGTGTGTGTGGGGCAGCTGAGCGTGTGTGCGTGCAAGTGTGCGAGAGTTTAAGCTTAAAGCTATTGTACACTTGGTGTGTCGTGTCTGCCTCCTCCCCCCTGCTTCGTTCCCCTCACCTACGCCTTTCTTCTCAACCGCCCCAGCTCTTCTTCTTCGGCCTCTCCTTCGTCCTCGTCCTCGGCGGCCTGTCGCTGTCCTTTCAGCCGGAGCCAGCGAGCAGCCAGGCAGGATGGAGCGACTTACCATTTGCCATTGGGATGACCAACGAGGGGATACTCTTTCCTTAATTATGCAATGCTATATAAGGAATCTTTATTTAATTATTATTATTATTATTATTTATTGAATTGAAATAATAGTATACGTTGGATACTTAGATATTATGCATATTCGGTTCATTCCAATCAGCAAAGTTGTGTTACGCACTTGGACTAGGGTGTTCCACTAACGTTGCCTTTGCTGTTGCCAGTGTTGCCATCACCATCGCAGTCATCGCAGCCAGCTGCCTCGGCCCTGCCACGCCCCCTGCACAGCTCCAGCTTCAGCTCCCCCCGCACCCGCTTCCAGATTCCAGTTGGTGTCTCTGGTTCTTCTGTCCCTGGTCGGTCCTACGCTTTTGCCAACGCATTTTTGTTTTGTTTAGAGCGCAAGTTATGCGGGCGCCAAGGAGGAGAAATCGACAGCCGAGAGCCGGGAGACGGAACAAGATGCAGATGGGCTGGGTGAGCAGATGGGGAATACCTCTTGGTACTCGACACATGCCGACAGGTATCGAAAATGTTGCCCAAAATGCAGCTCAGCGCGTTTGCCGGGGAAAAAAGTGAGGGAAACACCCGAGCTTCGGCAGAATTGAAGCTGGCGGAAAAAGTTCGTTGGCAAAGTTCTTCTTTAAGCTGACTTCACCTGACGTCAGACAGCACGCCGGAAGAGCCCGCCGAGCAATCACACCACCCCAAAAACGCCCTCGGTGGCAGCCCAGCAGAGTACACCCCCTAAGGCCGACACCATCACCATCCCCATCCCCATCCCCTGCGATTTTCCCCGGCACTCGCACCTTTACACATTTTTCCACTTCCCTTTCATTCCTCCGGCGAGTCCGGGACTCCTTCGCTGCTCCGGCTCTGGGGCCAAATGAAAAATTGCACACGCGGGAATTTGATTTTAACATGAGAAATAAACACAATGAAGCTGACGGCCCAAGCGGGCAGGGCCAGGGGCGTTGAGGGGGACTTGGGCGTTGGGGTCCGAGGGGCTCTCAAAGGACCCGAGGGGGTGATGGTGACACTGCGATTGTCGTACGTTCTTCGCTCCTCGAGAATCTTTAATTTCCAACTTTAATTAAATCCAGTAGCGTATGCCCATTGCCTTTCCATTTATGGGTCAGGTTATTGATGGTACAAAAAACTAGTACAAGTTTCTAAGCCAGTTCATATTGGCCAATTGACAAAGAGGTAAGGATAATTCTTTAACTCATACGTAACACATTTTGAATTTAAGTATTGCTTCTGAGGGGTTCTTAAGGATTTCAGCCAAAGCTGTCATATATCATTTAAAATTTAAATCTATAGTCGATATATTCTGCAAATACTATATATACTTGTGACCAGCTGTCTCTCGAATTTCGGATATATTTTTAATTATTCGGCGCAAGTGATATATTTGACAGACTTCAATGGGTGACGAGCAATAATTTCTTGGTGCATGAAATTCGACGTGCTGTGGCACATTAGAAACAGATAAGCGACAGCAAATTTTCGTATTCCAGCCCAGTTTTCTCCGTCTTTCCCCCACCCCTTTTGGAAATCCCTTTGGCAGCCACCCCTTTCGGATAGATTGTGTTTTACGTTGCTCGCATTTCTAGCCTAATGCTGGAATTTCAATTTTAAAGACTAACTTGATTACCAGGGGAGGGGTGGGGCGGCGCTAGGAGGAGGGTAGTTCCCCATTGTCTCTCGCATGAGTTGGCCCAAAGTTGCTCGCAAGGATCAAAGTGACATAAGTTTGCCGTTCGCTGCCGACTTCGGCTACATATTTGGCTTTGGCTTTGGATTCATCTTCGGCTCCAATTTATCTAATGCCTGCAAAAGTTTTTAATGTAATTAAAATGGCTAAAGCCTAAGGAGTGTTTAAAACCGGCAGATATCGCAGCTTTAAGGGGATTCCCCACGCGGCATTGGTTATCTAGCACACACACGTACAGATTTAGACACACACGTGCGCGTTGTGCCATAAAGTGCCCAAGTTACTTGCGAGGATTACCAGTCGCACCCCAGAAGGCGCCGTCCCATCCAAATTGCCAGGCGATCCTCAAGCTGGACAACGCGGCGTATGCGTCATGCGAAAGCAATGCCCGGCAGCAGCAAGGAGTTTTTACATTTTCCAAATGCTGCAACGTTGATTTTGCCTTTTTTCTCGCTCCTTCGAGCAAAACGAGAATTTCCCACTACACACAAGGACGCAGGACGAGGGCGAGGGATCCAGGAAGAAGGACCCAGGACCGGTTGGGTGGCACAGGATGTGGGGACGGTCGCACAGATGAGGCGGAAGCACGGACAAACAAACGGATAAGAAGGCGAAGGGCCACGAAGGACGAAGGACGAGGAGCTGTAGCTGGAGCCCAGAAACGAAGCGCACATGGAAGATAAGCGCACAGAGTGTGGCGCTGATAACGCAGGTCCTGCTGCCGCCTGTGGGCCAAAACTAGAGGGATGGAAATCGGGGGGTGACATGCCGGGAGGTCCTGTGAATTTTAACATTTTAGAGAAAATACGAACGACGAGAGCTTCGAGCGCCCAGCTAGAAGTTTGAAGCGAATTGCGCGAACTACGGGTGTGGGATGTGGATGAAATCGGGTTTGTATGTATGTAAGTACAGTCAAGCCTCGTTCAGTGCATCCTTGTGAGCTAATTCAAGGAAAAAATACGTATAAACTTTTGCTCTTAAATAATAAAGAAATACATTAGTATTAACAACATTTAATTTTGTAGGTAAGCTGAAAAGAACCAAAACATATTTTAATGAAATAAAACTGTTTTCCATTTATAGCAAGTCTTACAACTAGAAAACAGCGGATTGGTATCTAAAGATACTTTACACAAAGCTGGTTGATGTTAGGATAGTTTGACTGTGCCAGCATAGCTGGAACGAAACAATTTGTAATTTATTTGCGAAGCGTGCGATGTGCTCCGGCTCTGTGCGAAAAGTTGAGGCAGCTGCAAAAGGCGTAGCCATCGACCAGAGTCAGTGGCTCCAGCTCCAGCTCGAGCACCATCTCCTGTACCCGTTTTCCGTGCATCTGAAACCGAAACTCTGGCAGAAGCGCTGCTCTGATCTGAGCCCCGAAAACTGGAGGCCGGGAGCACGCGTAAGCAGATACTCAGATACAGATACAGATGGTGCTCGGGCTGCCCCCCCTCCGGAACACAGAACTCGGCGCACTCACACACAGTGGCGTGGGGTGGGAGAAGGGAGGATGGGGGATGGGGGAAAGGCGACGCGTGGGTGGTCCTGGGTCCTGGGGAAACGGTGGATGTACTGGCATCCAGCCGGGGTGGTTCTCGCTGCTGCCTTGCTCTTTAAAGACCTTTAAAGTTTAAGCCGAATGTCAGCCATAAAAAGAATCAAAAATAAAACTTGGCAACAAAAGTTTAGCAAGTTGGATAAGCCCAAATAAAAAATATTAAACTGAACTCTTAGGGCGGGAGAGAAGACAACGACTCTTTGGAATAGCATTTTCGAAATTTATTTAATGTATTTTATAATGCTTTAAAAGTTGACGCTTTACAATTGGAATTCAAGTTTTAACTATCCGTGTGGTCGTGTGAGTGCGGCTTTAATTGCGTTTGCTTAAGTTTTGTCTTTGTCTTTGTCGTTGCTGTTGATTAATGCTCAACTGGCCAAGCATTTGGAATACAAACTGTTCATATTAATTGTAAATGTTTACGATAATCCAAATTGAAGTTTGTCTATTGGAAGTTGTTTCTTGACTACAGTCGGCAGTTTCGAGGAGTGTGTGTGGGTGTGTGTGTTAGTGTTCATGTGTGGCTAAATAATCTATCTCAAAATATAAATATCAAGCACTTTATAAACCATTATATCCGTTATCCAATATTAAATACAATCGTTCATATCAAAATTCATGTTTTTCATTGTTTGCTAAGTAATTATTGCTATGGTGGAAGAGCGTTTAAGCTCTGCTAAGTACAAAATTCTCTTTTTGCGAGTTCGAGTATTCCTCTATTGTTTGCTGGGAGGCTATCTCGGGTGTAAAACAAAAGGAAAATCGGATTCGGGCTGGGTGCGTGTGCGGACCTCTCTATATCTGGTTGGTAACGCTTAATCAGTCTTGTATACAAACAAATTAAAATTAGCAAATTGTCTACAACCAAGCTACGTGGCTCTCTCCTCGCTACACTTCGTTGTCAAGCAGCATTTTCTAGTAAAAAAAGGACAGTTTATAATAGTTACACAAACCATGGGGGATGGGCGCTGCTAGTGGAACATTGAGATTAACTTGCACTTAGTTAAACCATATTTTAATTCGACACTTACAAAACAAATGATATCTTTGTTGAACATGTACACGGCGGTTATACATAGTTACCTTTGCATCAATAAATTATGAATTAGAGTAGCAGAATTAAATTACAACTAAAATTACGATACGAGACAGAGATATTCAGGGAACTCATGCATAGCTATTTACAGGGTCTAGCGCATTTTAAAATGGGGATTGGAGAGCGTCGTGTAAATGCAATCGACTCGCCGTCGCTTCGCTTTGCTTTGCCATCTTGGCCTGGGCTGGAAGTCATGAACTAGTGGGGGCTTGGCTTTCGGGACTTTAAACGTGGCCTAATACTTGGTAACTTAAATGGATTTCGATTTACAATTGTTATCGCCAGGGGCCTAACACTTAGAATTTACAACTTGTAACAGGGGAGCGGGAACCGTGGCGTAGAATATTGGGGAGCTGGGGGCGAGGAGGCCTGGTATCTCTCCTCTAACTCCGGCTGTCGTTGCTTTCGCTGAAGCTCTGCTCACTGGACTCTCGTCGGCTGCTCACCGGCTTGGCCTTGTACTCTGTGATGAACACGGTCACCGAGTTGACCGTCACCTCTCGCGTCTGTGCCGTCGATCGGTCCACGTTTTTCAACCGTGCCGGGTACCGCTTGTGCCTCTGCCGGTCGTGCCCACTGCCATGCCGTGATCCGGAGGCGGACTTCCCGTTGGGCATGTTGGCACTTGCTCCCGGCAAAGTGGCGGCCTGCTGGGCGACTAGCGCTGAGTTCAGGCGTGGCTTTCGGGTGGAGGTTCCTAAAAAACAAGGGTGTATAGTGTTATTGAGTGCACCAAAAATAGTATATAAATATTTTGAAATTGTTTCAATTATACTAGCATGTTTAAAATCGTTTCGAGAAGTATTCACTGTTTCTGCGCAATGCGAATTCATTTATTCTACGTAAGCAAATCGATACCATCGTTGGCCATCTAATTTGGTCAACAGTCTTTGTCTATTGACTACAGTTCAGCCATATATATTCCAATATTGTTGATACTGATTTATTTGTATCCTTGTAGAAGGATAAACAAATCGCTCCATGACACATGATCGAGAATGCGAAAACCGGAACACGGCTGGCAATCTGGGCAATCTTGGGACTCGGAAGCAAAAACGAAGCAAAATCGGGGTCACTCACCTTTCCGCACGTCGCACATGCGACACTTGAAGGCCTCCGCCGAGTTTCTATATGTGCAGACGCTGCAGTCCCAGAAGTTCTCCTCGATCACCTTCGCCTGCCGCTTTTGTCGTCGCACCGGCGAGGATTTCTTGTCCATAATACAGGAGGAGAGGAGGAACGCCTGGGCGCCGCTGGAGTAACCGCAATCCAATCGAATCGGACCAAAACGAATCCAATGAAAATGCCCGACTTTTCCCTCTGCCGCCGACTCTGCCTCTGCCCGCCCCTCTGCTGCACCGCTGCTGCTGCTGGCCGTGTTCCTGTGATGTTTGGTTGCTCTGCCCGCACCTTTGCCACGCACACGCACACACGGTGGCCTCAGTGGAGATTCGCTGCGCTTTTGGCACGCATTTGTTGCTTAATTCGAGCGTTTTCGGTGGCTTTTTGTTGTGAAAAAAACTTTCTGCAATTGTCTTTTTGGCTGCGGCAACATTGCCATATCATAAATATGCTCAATGCCAGGCTATCGATAGCTCGATAGTAGCACGCAGCCAGTGTTGGCAAGCGTTTGGTGCTGATCTGGCAGCTCGCTTTCCGATAGCGCGCCAAACTACTTTTATTTTGAAATTTCGCTTGTCATTGCTTTTTGTTTGCATTTTATTACGAAGCTTCCGCCCACGCTTTTATTTTTTTAGCAAGCCAAAGGCCAACTGCTTCAGCAACAATGGGAAGGTAAGCGGTTTTGCTTATGTTTACTCTAGTGCTTATGGGTAAAGCAAAATTTGGGAAAAATCAAATTTTTTTAAGCTATCTCACATATGCTTAAGTGACCAATGATGATTCTTTATGACGCTTTGCGCTCTAGCCAATGGCCTATGTATATACAACCTTAATTTAGCCGCTGGCAAACATCAGCGGCTTTGTATTTGCTTATAACTTGTATCTGTTCTATCTGTCTAGCCCCCAGATCACTTTTTATCTTGGCAGTCTTATCATCGGTTCATCCCCTTTGGATTGTAGGCTCCCAGGAAGGTGTTACACTTGCGACAATAGTGGTTTCCAGTGCGGCAACTGTTCATGCAATAGGGAACAAAACAGGCACAGCAGCAGAATCTATAAAGAGGAAGTGACAAAATATATTAGATAAATCAATAAGCAGATAAATATTATTCCTCTTTATAAGAAACTCAACTTACCCGACCAAACAGAGGAGACCTGCCACCATATGGGTCCTGGAGTTAGCCGTGTGTGTCATCCTCGTGGTTTTGTTGGCTCCACAGGCGGGGCAGAGAACCCTACTTCGATTTGGACCCAAGTGTAGAGTATCTGCAACAGAAGGGAGTGACGTCAGTAGAGCTTCACAGAGAAACTATAACTAAGTGCAAACTACACACCTGTTGGAACCACTGTTGGTGGTTGTGGGGCTGGCTGCTCCACGACAACCACTGGCGGTGGTCGTGGTGGGGCAATTGCTGGTGCGGAAACCGCTGGAACCACCGGAACAGACACCGCCACATCGTACGATGGGGGAGCCTCAATGGGCAGGCCGTTGGCGATGGGATTGCCCAACTCCCTCGTTGGCGTCGGCGAGGGGGCCGTCGGGGTGTTGAAATCCACTTGCGGATAAAGCATGGCTCGTTTCTGATCCATGGTTAACGCACTATAAAACCCTTGCTCTAGTTCGAAGTTCGGGTATGGTTTCGGCTTATTAAAATGACTAAGAGATTCCGGTTCTCGCTAAGCGATAAAAAAGTTTTTTACTTTGCGTATTTACAACTAGACGGCGTCTTTTGCACTTCGAACGTCGCTCGCAACTGCCGCGGATTTGGACTCAGGTAGAGATTCAGTTTCTGAATCGCATTCAAGTTTTTCGGCTCAGATCGGAGCGAGCTTGGAAAAGCTCCCATTCAGTTGAGCAATCAGTTTGGGACTGTTGCAAAACCGAAAGTATCTCTCGAATACTGTTTACCGAGCTTTATCTAGTGCACACAGTGATCTTCATTGTTTATCGAACTTATCTCAGCTACGAGAATAGGATGTCCGATAAAGATACAGATAGCCACTTCAGCATAGTCAGTAATTAGTTAAGCTTTTGGCAAATAAAAGAGATATATAGGCGTCCAAGGGCGTAATAGTCAGCAGAGTATAATTTAACATTAAGCAAAAAGCTTTTAGCAATTAAATCGAAAAAATTACTCAAAAATAATAACTTAAATTAGAATGATATAATAAAAGGAGTTTACTTTGGTTGTTTTAAAGGCATATTTATAATGGTTACCAATAATATTTTACTTATTTGAAAACTGGGTTAATTTGCCTAACACAAAATAGTATTTATATGCCACTTTAAAGCTCTTAAAGCGTCACTTGTAATGACGAAATACTTCGCTTTAGTTCAGTTTGCGTGCTGCAGTCCATTTATTAACTAATTACTTGAAGAAAATGTGTACACATGAACAGGTCGCCCCCGAAACTTTTTGGTTGCTCATTTGCGATCGTAGGTGCCCAAATAACGATCGCACATGCCACAGTAGTGATTGATGCTCATGCAACTGGAAATGCAGTACGGCAGACACACACAGCAGTACAACCTGTAGGAAATAAAAGAAAAGGAAGTGAGTCACCGACCAGTGGATTATACACCCAACAGCTAAGGTATATTCTGTGCGATTATTGCTATGCTTTGATGGCATATATAGCCTTTGTTTCTGATGCTTAGGTACCAAACAGATATATATAATATATATATGAAATAAAATCAAAAATATATATACAAGTATAAAAGAGTGCTCTCTGCCAAGGAATATAAGCTATCTATTCTATGTTATTCTTTTTCCGAATAAATTGAGCTTTTTCTGTTTCGAGTACACAAAGTGGGCTACCATTTGGGCTTAACTGGCCCACGCACAGTGTTATCTATTTCGGGTACTCACTGGAACAGGCACAATATCAAGGCTATCAGATGGGTGCGCGAGTTGGGCTTGAAGGAGACCCGTGTCCGGGCGTAATTATGGCAGTACGGGCACTGCACGTCCATGGGCTCCGGGCCGTAGGGTGAACCGGGCACCACGACGACCGTGTGCTGTGTGGTGGAGGTGGTCGCTGGAGCTGGAGCTGGTACCGTGGTTTCGGCCGGAGTGGTTGTGGCCTGGTCGTAACTGGGTGGAGCCGGTGGCAGAAGGTGCTGTTGCTCAGGGGCCGACTGCAGCTGGACGGATCCCTTGGGCGCCTCCAAGGGTGCAACTGGATAGACGGGTTCCATGGTGTTTGTCCAATTGGGTGTGTGAATCGCTGGAAAATGACTCAAGGGAGCGCCGTGGAAAAAAGTGTCTCGCGTATCGCGTATTCTTATCAAGTAAAGCCAAAAGCTTGGCGGCCCGATTGTTTACCCCATTGGGGGAATTTCATCGTACAGCTGTCGGTCTGTCGACACCTGGCCAAAAATGTTCGCATTCGTGGATGATTTGTGAGTGGGTGTGTTGAGGTTGTGATCGTTGTGAGCGTTGATCGGTGATCGGTGATCGGTTCGATTGGGTTGGGTTCGTTTGGTTCTGTTTACTCGGCTGGTAGTACTAATCACTGTTGTAGACGCCGACGAACTTATTGCAATTGCCGCAGAAGTGATTGGCGTTCATGCAGCTGGTGGCGCAGTAAGGCAGGCAGGCACAACACCAGAGGCTGTTTGTGATTTTCCACCAGAGATTAGATAAGATGGGAGCACTGGGCTGGTGGGAATCTGCAGATCTTACCCAACGATGCAGAGAATGGCGGCCATGCAGTGCGTTTTCACGCTGGGCGAGTACTCCACGCGGGTCAGTTTCTGGACATGGCAATGCGGGCAGGTGATGAAGGTGGGATCCGGACCCACCGGCAATACAGTTTGATCTGCAAGTCATGGTCAATCTTAATCTTATTTGCGTCATATTGAGAAAAAACCCACGTTGTATGATCACCATGGGCGGAGGTGCTGCCGTGTGGTGAACCACCCGATCTGGCGCCTGCACGTGCACCACCTGCTCGTAGCTCGGTGGGGGCATCTGGTGGGGATAGCCCGGCGCTCCCGCCGGCTGCTGATTGTACTGCATCTTCGTTTGGTTGGTAGTCACGAACTGAAGCCGAGTCCCCGAGTCTCGCGTTTCACTACTCTTGCGACTGCTGTTGCGCAACATTGTTGCTGGCAAAAGCTCTTTGAAGTAGCTTTGTATCTTGTTTGCATTGCGTTTGAGCGCAAACGAAGTCAAGCAACTTAATTTGTTGAAAGCGAGAGTAAATTCAGTTATCAATTGTTTAAGGAACGAGGAAAACTCAGTATTAAGTACTGGACCTTTAAATCATGTTTCTTTCAATCCCCCGAGCTTTTATTATAATTAATTAATGATAATCCAGGTTAAAACTAGATGGGTTAATATAATTAGGTTGCATTCCTAAATAAATATACAATTGACAATTTTGTCGTGTGCTGTGCATTAATGTCAATACAGATAAGAATGATTAGCTGAGAGCAGTTCCGCACTTTATTTAATCATTTTATTAATAATGTTCTACATACATTACATTTAATCAATTTAATAGATCAGCAGTCTTTAGAATTTGCATTACTCGTCCAAATTATCACCAACATTTTTATTTATCGGTTGTCCGAGGCAACAAAAGGACCTAAAATAAGACAATCTTGAAACTATATTTCATCTGAACAAAGGCAATCTTAGCTCCAGATCCAAACCGCATATTAAACCAAAATCTTTGGCACCAAGACAGCTTGAAGTCCTCGGAATGTAGACATACTTGGGACGTATCTTTCGCTCCAGCACTCGGACTGGCATCCTCCGGTTCGGATAAACTTCTGTAAACCTCCGAGGACCGTCCTTTGAATGCTCGTGTGCTCTTGAGCAACATCTTTTCAGAACTAAGCTCAACCAATCGGCTATTTATTGAGCCTCAAAAATGTACTCCCGAATTCTAGGAACAAGTCCAAGCTGAACTGATAAGACCCCACTGTTATCAACAAGCTTCTCCCAAGTGTATTTCTCGTACATCGTATAATTCAAGATGACGACAATGAAATCACTCAAGCATTATTTTTATCTTAAATTATTTGTATAAACCGAGCTCATTCATTTTTGGATTTGCAATTAGGCGACCTCCATTAAGTATTTTGGGTGTAAATTATGATTGTTATTGTAATTTATAATTATTTCTAAATCATTCAAACATGAGCATAAACTTTGATATGGATACATGACTTAAGGAAGGGAAATAATGATCTGTTTTTATAAAAAATCCTCCACTGCTTTGGAATTTTGTAAAGTGCATTTTAAAAGCTCGAAAGCTTTTGTATATATTGCATTTCAAACCGTGGTAAACAGAAATGAAACAGCTGACTATAAATTTCATTGAAATCGATTTACTTTTATTTCTGAATGAGATTCGTATGCCATGTTAGTGGGATCGGTTAAGATCGCCTTTCCAGCCACAGGAACTGCATTTGTAGTAGGATTGGTAAATGCCGACTCCACAATATCGACGACCGCAGCACAGGGCACTAGCAAATAGAAACATTTCAGTTGAAGTAATATCTTCCCATGTGCACTAAAGTACCTTAAATCCATCTTAATCTTCTTGAATCGGGAGATAGCCAGCCGATTTCTCCGCACCATGGAATGCGAATCGCAGTTGGGACAGCTAGAATCTGTCAACATTTCACTGGGAGCTCCAAGCTTCAACTATCTAGTCGCGGAGCAATTCAGTTCGACTGCCGGTTGCACGTTGCAGTTGGGTGACTCATGGAATTCTCTTGAAGTCAACGCAACATACACATAATCAGAGCAATTCAAAATTACTATATATATACACACTTGTACATATGAATGGCGCGAATGACGTCACTCCTTTATCAGTTTTAAACTGCAACACAGTTTGCATTCGAATGAATTTAATAATTTGATAACTAATATATTATATTATAATATGTAATATAATATATACTAATATCAGTTTTTATGTTTTTTGCTTCATTCTTTCGACTTTGCAGCGAATTTTGAGTGAACATTCTTCGCTGGAATATAATGGCGATATTAGTTAGTTACTATCGTACATTGTGAGCAGCATTATTTACCAGTATCTTATGACACATCCTCTATGGGCAATCCATCTCTGGTAGTCTTCATAGCTCAAAGAACGCTGGGCGTCTTTCTTCTGACACTTGTGACAATTTGCACGACTCACAAACTGTCGTTGGAGGGAAGGCTGAGTTATCTGCGATGTTTGTGGAATAGGAGGAGGAGTTGGAATTCTGTGGTTTTTACCCTGATAGTCACTTTTCGCTGGGTTTTCCATTTTAAGCTGACGTCTAGAGCGCAGCTCAATCGTCTCTTAACTGAACTCGCTTTGATAATAATGATAATACTGACTGCTGAGTCAGCGAAGCTGACGAAATATGATGAAAGACTGTAGCGAATCAGTAGAGAGGACCATTTAAATCTTGACAAAAATGCAATCCGCTTGCTTGAATAAGAACTTAATGTCCATAATATTGCACATCAATAATCTGAATTATGAGCCGCCTAGAATTCTAGTAAACAACACTTTCCAAAGTTCATGAAATAAACTAAATATTATTAACCAACTTTTTTATTGGTATTATTGTACTATCACACCGCCCAGAAAAAGTAATAATCAAAATAACGGATAAGCTATCAAATTACCTTGTTTAGGCGGCATTTTCCCTATTCCTTTGTTTAGTGGCTTAATGTTAAAAGAGAGGAAATATAAAATCTAGATATTGAATTACAAACCTTTGTCCATTGTTTATCTGCATATGTTGTTTAATTTCCCCATTTCCAGTCTCAAGAAGCGGCAGCGATAAGTTCGTTTCGATGCAAATAAAAAGCGCAATATGGATAATAATGTCATACATATGCGATAAAAACAGGGTCTCCCCCTCGGAAACTTCCGGGAAATATTATTATTATATACGAAAGTTTCGACGTTAGCCTTGAATTTGCACTTAAGAGATTAAGGTTTCTATTTAATTTAACTGAAATGGCTAAGGATACTTTAAATGTGCCTTCCGATTCCCACATTCATATAGCACCAACAATTTGTGTGATTATAAATTTATTTTGAAGAGTAAACCAATGCGAAAAGGATATTCAATTGAGTTGAACAAGAGTTGTATTTTGTAAATATTCGTGCCAAATCTGATACCATCAATAAGAAATACAAACTGGGATCTGTCCATTCCTGTAATATTTGGCGTTGAGACCGCACTCCTAGGTCTTGTAGGTGCCCACGAAGGCTCCGCAGCTTCTGCAGGTGTGTTTCGCCGACTGGCAGGAGTCGGTGGAGTACGGAATGCAGCAGCAGCAAATGCCCCTGAAAATGGGCATTAGTCCTGCGGGCAGGAGGAGCAAACGGGCTGCACTTACCCCAGCATGCAGATGAGGAGGGCCATCAGGTGGGTCTTGGTGTTGGGCTCGAACTCCACCTTCGTCTCCCTGCGGACGCCGCAGCTCGGACAAGTGGCCATGGATGGACTTTGGCCCAGGACATTGGGAGAAGGCACGATTGGGTTTTGTATAATATGTGACTCGCGACAGATTTTTGTTTGCATTTCGCAGAGGATCGCGTGGCTCTAAGAAATTGGCCATTATTTGCGATTGATTCATAGTTCTCTGTATTCACCCTGCATTATCACTCCCTGTCCCTGATGGAGCTGAGGATAAGCCTGCGGGGGGGGCCGTATTATAACTGGGCGGTGCCTGGAAACCCGGAACCTGAGACTGCATATTCTCGTATTGGAAGTTCTTCTGCATTCTAATTATTCCGACCGATGTGTGCTACGCGCTTGAATTCCAAACAGCAACTGAAACTGAAGAGAGCTCCTCCAACTCAGTCATGCCCTTTGCTCGGCGTACTTTCCGGATGCGGGGGCGGTGCGAATTCTATATAGTCCTACTATATCGGATGGCTTGCTAAGCGATTTCCGTTAAATATTTTGTGGCTATCAGAAAAGTGGCTTTTATACGAGTATGTGTTCTTTTTTTCAGGAGCAGCGTTAGTAACAAATTGCTCAGCCATTAATATCAAAATTAATATCAAAAACTACCAATAAAACAGAAATGTTAGCACTTAGTAGGGTATTCCACTTTCAGATAAACATACAAGTAGCTTTTAGGCTTCCACGTATATAAAATTAATTTGCATATTTATTGAAGACATAAGAAATGCTCAACTCTGCTCAAGAATTGCGTTGCCTCCAAATCAAATCAACCCCCAGGTAAAATACACTCGTTTCTTCCTTGAACCCTTTTATTGGTTTGCTGAGGATACAGAGTCATAAGCCGGCACTACAATGTTTTGCGTGTTATCAAAATATTGCGTAGTAAATGTGGGAGAGTTAACAAGAGATCAAGTGAGATATGTCATGGGCTGCATTTCGGCACGGCGGCTGGCTGCAGTCCACGGAAAAACGACAACTTCCGGCGAAGCTGCTCAGCGCTCGTAGGTGCCAATGTAGGCGTTGCAAGATGGACAGTGGTGGTCGGAGTTCCGGGCGCATTCGGTGCAGTATAGGCAACAAGCACAGGGCCATAGGCTGCATGAAAGAGATCACTCAATGAGAATGTACCCAGTATGTTAGAAAATCAGTATCGAACATGGCTTACAAGGTAAGGCACATAATCAGTGCCATCAGGTGAGTCTTGGTGGAGGCTTTCGGCTCCACACGAGTGGTAACCTGTTGACGACAACTGGGGCAGACCACGTTGCACGGTTCTGGGCCGACGGAAGTAGACATTTCGCTGGCGGAGCTGCAGAAAGAAAGCACAGGAAGCTCTAATAACTCTCATATTGATTGCAGCGCAGACCTTGAAAACTTGAAAGCGTCGCGTGCCGCTGGTGCATGAGCATTAAGTTGGCTGGTTAATGGCGATTTTAATTGCACACCCGCCATGCAAAACAAGCTGTGATCAGCCTTATCTCCCGTCGATGGCACCACGGGGCTGCGCAATCCCCCCTGGCGCCGTGAGGTCATCCCCGTGGGCCACGGAATCTCTTGTGCCATGTGGCAAGCTTCGTGCCGATGCCGTCATCGCACAACCGCGTGTGTCCGAGCCCCGCTCAACCCCCATTACATCCATCATCTCTGCTCGTCGGTTTGTGCAAGTGCTCAACTAACTTCAACTTGCTTGAATTCCGATTGCACAGAAAGGCAAAAAGTTAATGCGCACTGTTTGAGCTGTCGAAGTGTTGTGCGGTCAGAAGTTTAGGGCGCGAAGCGGGAGACTACACTTCCAAAAGTATTTCCGTTAGCAACATTATGTTGCTTAACCGGGAAGTGATATTTATATACATCCTTAAAATTAATTTGAGCGTATCCCAAGGCTAAGTTAAATTAAAATGCTTTATCCCATTACTTAGGAAGTAAACATTTAGCACAAATTAAAAATATTTCAATAAATATTCAGTTATAATGCAAAGTACTTCAGTGATTTCATTTGACAGCATCAACTTAAACCGTGTCAACACGCCGGTTCGTCCCAGCAACATTGACCGGTTCAAAAATGTTTCATATCAACATTTATTGCCGGAAACAAAAGAGTTGTGCTACGAATAAGTTTCGGGAAAAGACCACCAAAAATTACAAAAAAACAAAACAAAAACGTATGTACAATTAAGTTTCACATCTGGCAACAATTTAGCCAGATACGCAAAAGCAGAAATTAAAGACAATTCCATTCGACTCAAAATCTATTTGTTTATTTTTTCATTGTATTTTTTCATTGTATGTATGTTTAATGTTAAAGACACAATTTTGACGCCGTCTATACATGGTACATATATAGTTGGTTATGTACCTATAAAATGTGTGTGGATATGAAATCGGTGAGTGTTTTCGGCTCTTCAAAACGAACCCAAGCAGGCTTTGCAGTTGGGGCAGTACTGGGAGGTTTTGTAGAAACAGTTGCAGCAGCAAGGGGCGCAGACGCAGGGCCAGCAGCTGGGGGATAGAGAGGGGAAATAGAGTATATAGCTTACAAGGCACTATCAGCAATTACTCATAGCTTCTCCAGGAAGAAGCAAAACAATTGCGGCCACAAATATAGCAGACTAGTAAAAACATTTTTTTATTCGTTCATTTTTTATTTTTTTATATACATATACCTTGGTTGCTATAATTGTGACCATAAATGCGATAGCTCCATATACTTACAAGAATAGGCAGAGCAACGCCGCCATGCAGTAAGTTGATCCGGTGGGATGGTGCTCCACGCGAAGGCGAACCCGGGCGTTGCAGTGGGGACAGATCATTCCCTGGCCGGGTGTGTCCACCAGCACTGTCGTCTGGTTTTGCACCACGCTTACGGGCTGCAACACCGGCATGGTTTGGGCCATCACGGGTATCAGCGGATAGGGATGTGCGGGCGACGCCAGGTTCTGCTGCATGTCGGCCTCCGCAGGGGGAGCGGTGGCGAAGTCATCCGAGTAGGGCGGCGGGGAGTCCACGCGCTTGTAATCATGCATTCTTTTCTATACTCTTAAAATCACACTGGAAAGATCAGCCAGCTGTTTACCTGTGCGAACGAGCACTTCTGATACAACAGTGAAAGCTCCTGAAATGCTTTTGCTTCGCTTCGGTTCGGCTGTAAACTTTACGCAGTGCGTCGGAGCGGGACAACCAGAGGAGCTGGTGTTATCGATTGTCGATAAAGGAATTTGCTATGTATGAATGCATATATGAATGATAGTTCCATAAAACTCAAACAAAGACACTAGAATAACAAGATGCGTAACGGCCATACAAATTTTTTGCACGCGATTTTTTGGCCGTGGCTCTAGAGGTGGCTCCAGGCTCTCTTGAGTTTTTGTTCGAGAGAGAAAGAGCGGAGAGCGCTACAGCAAACAGCTCTTTTCTACGCATACAGTGATAGCATACAACTGTATGTGTGCACACGTATGCTCATGTATTGTAAATTTGACAAAATATGCCCTTCACCTTAGAAGTTCGTTGACTGTAAATCTATATTATTTTTTATCAATTGGCACCATGCGAAAAATTCTTGTTTTGCATTGCCTCAACGATATTATTATTTAAATAAAGCTTAGAAATAGTAATAGACGAATCTATGTACATAAATAGATAAATTTCGAAAATTACTTTATATTAGAATACTTGTCATTAGGGTATTCAGATTGCGGCGTGAGAAAAATGAAATTAAATAAAATAATAATAAATAATAAATTGTTGAGCATTAGTGCACAAATAAAAGTATTTTTTTCAACATAAATTTTCAACATAATTATAAATATGTAAGCGGTATTCGAGCGGCGATTTTAACAAACGAATTTAAAAAACTTTAAAATTATAATAGTCAGGGAATTTTTATTTTATTTCATCATATTGCTACGAAATTGGCCACAACTCCAAATATGTAAATTCGTTTCTTCGATCAGAATTGATTTCGGCCCGAAAATCGTCTTCTAGCATAACACGCACACATATACGCGTTCTCGTCTCTTGTTTTTACTCACACAAGCAAGCAAATTCTATTTTTAGATTTCTTATGCTCTCAGCGTGAGCGAGCGGAAAGAGAGCAAATTTGGCCATCACCAAAAAAGGGGCTGCATAGTGCCAAACGAATGTATGGCCGTTACGCATCTTATTATTCTAGTGTCTTTGCTCTTGCAGTAGTTGATGAAGTAGGGAAGGCAGATGAAGGGCCAGCAGCTGGAGAATCAGGTTAGCAAAGTTAGTATTCCCGGTATCCTGACGCCCCACTCACCAGCACATATACAAGGTCAGAGCGCACAGGTGGGTCTTGCGGATGGGGGACGTGACCAGACTGGGACCAGACCCTCATCGGCTTGGAGCCCACAGCTATCGGAAGTGCGCCCGCCCCCACTCCGTTTAGGGTATAGACGGGTATCTGGGTCACCACCACCCCATAGTCTGGCTGTGTGGTTACGGTCACCATTTCCATTTCGACCGGTTCTGGAGCTCTGCCCACCCATGTGCTGCTCATGTTTGCGGGGGATGCACTGAAATAGCCCGCCATTTAATGACAACACTGCTCTATCGCAATCGTTATCTTTTCTGACTAATCGACAAGTACTTTTTAGGTGAAACCTACTATGACTATCACTATATGGAGGGGTAAAAGAGGAGTCGGCAAGTGCAGTACCTAATCGATAGACATTCGGTTCCAGCAACTCTGTGCCATTTTGGAATTTCCAGTTGTTGGCTTGAATAGGTGCCAGAAGGGTTTCTGTTTCCAAGACAACAATTGTATATTGTTTTTGATACAGTCTTAGCTAATAGCTATTTATGATCCATTTTACTGATTACGGTTTTTAAGCGATAGGAAAAAGATTGTTCTAAAATGGTCATTAAACTGTTGTCGTTGGTTTCTCGTAATGATCGATCGAACATGTTAGTAGTCGTACAAAATGTAGTACAAAATATTAAGTAATGGCAACATTATCATGGACATTTCTGAAAATATAAAAATACTTTATAATCCAGTCAGCGGAAAGAGTTCCTTGTCCCAAGCTATCTTGTCGCATTTCCGTTTCCTGTGTGAGTCTTATGAGTTTAATGTGTGACGTCCGTACATGTGTATTTACAGTTCAAATTCTCTGGGTTATGACGCTAGTGCTTAGGGTTCTCTATAGGTATATATGCATAAATAGGCGTTAGCTAGTTAGTTCTCGTAGGTGCCGATGTAGGCGCTGCAGTTGGGGCAGTAGTGGTTGGCATTCTGGCAGGAGTCCATGCAGTACGGAAGACACACGCACGGCCAGCAGCTGTGGATAGAGTGGAAAACAAGTCTATTAGATATGTTCGGGGAATTAAACTATTAGTCAGAGCACTAATTCCAAATTGGCCTTTACAACGTCTACAGCCCGATATCAGTCAGTTTGCTTGCTTTCACCCCCTTTCCAGTCGGATTCGTTATCTGACTCAACTCCAGTTCCAGTTGAGATAACAATGTTTTCACATATTACCACTACACAGTCGCAATACCTGTAGAAACCTATCGTTTTTTCCAGGCGATAAGGGGCCGCAAGTGGTTCATGGGCGTAGGTTTTTAACAGTTAACCGAGCTATTGTAACGAGTTGGCAATAAAAAGGTTATAAAATATTTTTGCTTGGGAGATACGAAAACATATCTAGATTATTTTCTATACGATCTATATGATTATTTCTGTTTCAGTTATATTACTAAATTGAATGGGCAACATATCCTATTTGTATTGTTTTTAAAAATTGTCTACTCCATTTTACGCAATTTTATAAAAAGGTGTAAGTCATTTGACTGGATTAATGAAGCACTAAGTCCCCCCTAAGATACCTTCTTTGGGCTGTGAAACTCACATGAACAGGCACAGGATGAGGGCCCAGCAGTGCGTCCTGCCGGAGGGAGTGGCCTTCACGGTGGTCAGTACTTCGGCGTGACAGGAGGGGCAGCGGATCCGGGTGGGTCCACTGCCGATGGGCACCAGGTTGGAGGTTGTGGTGGTCTGGATGATCACAGTTGAGGACTGCGGTGGCTGCGGCATCGGTGGGTACAGAGGTGGTTGGGTGGGGCCACCGGGCTGATAGGTTTGTGCGGGAGTGTATCCGGACTGTTCACTGTACGGTGGAGGCTGCTTGCTGTCCATAGTTACGGATTATGTTTCTTCTTAATGCAGACTGTGGATTTCCGACCGAACTGAACCGATCGCTTTGCTGGCTGGCGTTGCACTGAGGAACTAACTTAAACTGTAGCTCCGGCAATACCTCAACGATTGGCTACTATCTTATCGCCCAGAGGTGATAGCTTCCATACAAATGGGGTTTCTGTCGAACTAATAATCGGATACCTCTTTTATTGTGCACTTGATTTAGTGAGCTACAGCGATGATTCTCCTCCAAATAGGCGACAGATGAGTCACTTGTTTGATAACACCTTTATTGCACATAAAGGCAATGAATAAGGCCAAAATATACATATGTAACATTTAGTACGTGTATTTTGCGAGGAGAGAGTATAAACAAACACAGGTTGTCGACTCGAGTGCTCTCGCCATAATACATTTTTGTAATTTAGCAAATGCGTGACCGGTTTATATATATGTTTATACGATTCTTTACCAGTTATAGCATCATCATTCCATTTGAGAAGCCAATATTTTTTTTAATTATTTTGGAAATTTAATATTAATTTGTAATTTGCTTAATTTGTGCTTAAAAATAAATCTATATGTTCCGCCTCATAGAGGATGTTCTATACTATATCCTGAAAAATCTTATTAAATGGCTTTATTATTCAAGTCAAATTAATAACAGACTTCGATCATCAATGGGTTAATGTAACTGTGTATATTTTTTATAGAAAAAGCTCGATTTACCACCCACTCGCGGGAGCTTTATGGAAGCTTTCCTCATGGGATATACGTTCAAGTGCAGCCGTTAACATCGCAGCCATGAAAATAGTGTTAGGCAAATACGGGGGCTTGACAAACAGATGAACAACTGGTTTGTCTAACGCCCCCCTCAGCCCCAAAAATAAAAATCCCCCTTGCCACCCCAACTGGGCAAGCGATAACTGTTTGACTTATGTTTCTTATGTTTCAATTGTAAAATAACCCAATTTATAGGCAAATAGAAAACCCGAGTCGAGTCAGTTCAACAACATGAGCCGTCAGCTGAAGTTCCACTTGCAAGCTCCCGACGACGAGGAGTTCCCAGCGGATCTGGTGGAGATTAACCTGAACCCCAACTGCGGCCAGGTCAAGCAGAAGTCGGCTCAGGCCCTGGACCAGCTGCTCCTGGCCACGCCCCCACACAGAGGCTATCCCTACGGCTATGCCGAGGACTCCGAGCCGGAGACCTACTTCTGCCGGAAGAGCAACTCCACGGGCCAGCTGGCCGAGAAGGTATCGCCTCCGCCACCCGCGGCCACCAACATCAGTTGCCTCCGCCAGATGTACTGTCCGGAGTGCCACGAGCGATTGCACGAGCAGGGAGTGCGCCTGGAGCGACTCCTTACCATGTGGTGAGTGCAAGGCCAGGACATTTCTATAAAGTAAGTCCTTAGGATATTTATATAATTATTAAAGTCATATTGTTTTCGGGACGAAAACGTAATATAGGGCTATTAGGATAATAATAACGATTGGAAGTATTTCTATTTTTAATTCAGATTGTTTCCTTATCCATTTCCAGCTGCTTCGCCCTGCTGCCAATCTATCCCTGCTGCCCGAGGCGCTCCACCAACGATTGCAAGGTCATCTGCGGCAAGTGTGGATACCTCTTGGGGGCATGGAAAAGACAGTGAGGCGGTGGGAATGGGGGCGTGGGTTGGGGCGAGCGGAGAGGGTGCTCCGCTTATAATTGTTTGTTTTGTTTAGTTTTTAAGCACTTTTTGTTGACCTTGCGGCGAGTGATGAGCGCTGAGACTGAAGAGCCAAGTGCCTAAAAATTGTTGATTTCTGCATGATTCTCTCAGTGGTTTCTCTTCAATTAGATCTCTTTGGTCAGGTAGATCTCTTTTTCGATTTTCACTGTCTCGGGATTCGCCAAATGTTTAGCATTTGACGCCGGCCAGTCGCAATGTCTCGGGGGAACGACTTGGATGCGGATCTGGAGGTGGATCTCCAGGAGGGGGACAGGGATAGCCAGTCGGCGGCCACCACTGTCACGCTGGAGGAGCGCCATGGCAAGCCCCAGGTGCGATTCTTCAGCATCGGACCCAGCAGCTACCAGGTGCGGTGTCCATTGTGCCAGCAGAATTCGAAAACGGAAACCGTGGAGATGACAGGAGCACTGGGCCAGCTCAGCTGCCTCTTGTCCACTTTGTCCTGGTAGGAAACTCAGGAATTCGGAAAGGTGTCTAAGTCCATGGATTAACTTTCGTTTACATCTCCTTCCAGTTGCTTTCCCATCTTTGCTTTGACGTTCGTCTACTCCTGCCTGCAAAGTCGCCTGAAATCGAAACGTGTGTTCTGCAGCCGATGCGGTGGTCACCTGGGCTTCCACTGGCGTCCCACTTAGTGCGCTTGCCACTTAGATGGCTCTCTGAAATCCACGCAAATGATCTATAAATAAACCGGCAGCTGTTGTCAAATTTTTTAATAAGTTACTTAAATTTATTCGATCATCACTCAGGCGGTGCCTCCAAAATGTATGTATTCATCTCTCCCACTCTCTGGCACGCTCTTAGATATTTTGATTGCGATTTGGGCTCGAATGCAGATACAGATACATTATGCGAACGTTCTTGGCTCTTCAGTCAGTTGCTCTGTCGCTTCGAAATGGCCAGCACCGAGAGTCTGGATGGCAGTGCCTTCGAGGGGGACATCTCGTCCATTCCGCAGGTGGGCCACCTGACCACTGAACCCCAGGAGTTGGAGTGTCCAGCCTGCGAGCAGTTGCAGACTACCCACGTGAAGTCGGAGGCAGTGACCGTTCTGCAGAAGATTGCCTGCTCGCTGAATGTGCTTCTCTGCTGGTGAAATAACATGAATGAAGAAGCCTTCATGGTTCTGACAGTTTGATTCAAGCCCAAAAACATAATCTGTCCCTTATCCTCTAGTAACCCCATTCGCTGGAAGGGCCGTCATGATGTCAATCACTACTGCAGCTCCTGTGGCTGCTTCATTGGACGCGACATCACTCTGAGTTGGTACAAGAGGACCCTCTTCCGGCTGCAACGAGGCGAGGTGGAGGACAACGGACGCTGGCAGAGATTCCGCAAGGTGGAGAAGGAGCAGCTGGATGAGAAAAAACTGGGCAGACAGCGCAAGGCCATCGAATCGAAGCGTTCCAATGAGAATTATTAAATAAATTTAAGCAACATTACGCTCCAGTCCCAAGAACCACATTCTATTTGGGGTCAACATTTTGAAAGCATAATGATATGCTGTTCATATCATATACCTTTGATATTAGTTGTGCATTTCTGTTATTGGCTCAACAGGTAGTCTCTTTGCTTTTTGCCGCCCTGCTCCCTGAAGAGTCGAAAGCTTTTTCCAGCTGAGAAGTCACTTCTTGATTTGCTGGAAGAGCAGCAGAGTCCAGAGAAAAAGACCCGGGTGTTTGTAGCGCTTGTCGCGGGTTCTACGTCTATATAAGACCGACGCTCATGCAGTCGAATTGTACAGTTTGGGAGGTGTGCATCGAGTAGTTCGCCAATATTTCACCACTTTTAGAAATTGTAGATTTTCAATACCAAAAGTTATTCTCAACATGTGGGCCATTCTCCTGACGATCCTATCCGTGGGTCTGCTGTACAGATATGTGATGCGGCACTACACTCACTGGCAGCGATTGGGAGTCGATGAGGAGACGGCTAATATACCCTTTGGCGTAATGGATACTGTAATGAAGCAGGAATGGAGTTTGGGCATGGCTCTGGGTGATATATACGCCCGGCACGAGGGCAAAATCGTTGGAATATACATGATAAACAAGCGAAGTATCCTAATCCGAGATGCCCAATTGGCTCGCCAAATCATGACCAGCGATTTCGCCAGTTTCCACGATCGCGGGGTGTACGTGGACGAGGATAAGGATCCGTTGTCGGCCAACCTTTTTAACCTAAGAGGTGCTTCATGGCGAAATCTACGCCAGAAACTTACTCCTTCGTTCTCCTCCGGCAAAATTAAGGGCATGTTCGGCACCATCGACGATGTGAACGATAAGTTGTTGCAGCATTTGGAGGGGGCCCTCAACCAAAGCGACGAAGTGGAGATCAAGGATGTGATGACCACCTATGCGGTGGACATCATTGGGTCGGTCATTTTTGCTTTGGAGATAGACAGCTTCAGTAATCCAAAAAACGAGTTCCGCGAGATCAGCAGCTCTACGTCCAGGGATGAATCTCTGCTGCTGAAGATTCACAATATGTCTATGTTCATTTGCCCACCGTGAGTTCAAAAATTATCAGAGTATACATTTGGGAATCTTTATTTATATATTTATAGCTAGATTTTTCAATTTATGTAAGACCTTTATCCTTCTTCACAGGATTGCTAAGCTGATGAACCGCTTGGGCTATGAGAGCCGTATCCTGACATCCCTGCGAGACATGATGAAGCGCACAATCGAGCTGTCCATGTACCCGACACTGCTGAAGGAGGCGCGAGAATAAGTGGATGCAGTGCTGATGAAGCACAATCTGAAGCCCAAGGATAGGTTCACCTACGAGGCGGTGCAGGATCTGAAGTTTCTGGACACCTGCATCATGAGTGGGTTTCATAGCATTACTTTTCTACGATCTTTAGTTAAATGTATGTTCGCAGAAACCATACGCAAATACCCCAGGCTACCATTTCTCAATCGAGAGTGCACCGAAGATTATCCAGTACCTGGAACTAATCACATCATAGCCAAGGGAACACCCGTTCTGATCTCGCTCCTTGGCATCCAGCGTGATCTCGTCTATTTTCCCAATGGCTACGATCCCCCCATCGCTTCCATGAACTACGATCAGGCAGCTTATATGCCCTTTGGAGAGGGTCCTAGGCCTTGGCCAATTTCGATCTGATTCAATCTCCACGCAAGGAGGTGGAGTTCCGTTTCGATGCCGCCCCTGTTTTAGTGACCAAGGAACCGTTGAAGCTGCGCATGACCAAGAGAAATTAAATCAAAAATATCTGGCATGGGTTTTATTCAACATCTGAATTCGAAAGAAACAACAAAGCGAGAACAAGAAATTGCAATATTTTTTGGAATGTCGGTAGAAATTGAAAAGAAAATAATTAAATTGTGGGCAATAGAGTGGGCGTGGGACATCGTTCAAAAAACTTGCGTTGCGTTTTATAATGTTTTCTTCTTGATTAAAGTATTTTCAATGTGCTCCCAGCATGGATTTTATAATGCAAGCATTGTCCTTTGTTTTCGTGTATAGCGGTGGGCGACAAAATCAACCGGAGCTCTATTATTTATAAACTTTTTAAGTATTGTATCCGGATTGGGTTTATAGGACTTGATGGGCGGTTCGCGCATACGATTCATGTCAGTCGGATACGGATATGGGCGTTTAAATGGCGCAGCCTTTGTCGCTATTATTGATGGACGTGCTATAAAATTGATTGAAAATTATTTGTATTAATTTATGCGCGTTTGTAATTAACAAAGAAGTAAATTGATGTATATTTTATTCATTTTAGTGTATTATATAGTTTGATTCACTGTTATTCGTTTTGATAATATAATATAATCTAAATCACACGATTCCCTTCAAAGGTGCATCTCATAAAACTATCTTATGTAATACACCCCGATACTAACAAACACTTACGTATTCTGTTCTCATAGCCCACAGACGGACGACTGGGGGGCATACGATGTTTATAGGCCACCTTCTCCATATCGGCGACTCTATAAAGATCAAAATGTTAGTTGCTGGCTCAACGCATGTTGGCTAGGATTCAAGGAACTACTAGGACGCGGGGACTCCTGGTGGTAGAGTCATTAAATGATAACTTACTCGGGCGGATTTTCCTTATCTCGCTTAATCAGGTTGTTGTACTTGGGAACCCCAGTTCTGTTGCCTCCAAATGTCTCGTCGAAGACAGATCTGCAAAATAACAATAGATTTTTACCCTTTGCCCAATGGCAATCAGCTGTATACCACATGCTTTACTTGCTTGTCAAGTAAGTCAAGTTGCATCGGTATGCAGAGAGTATAAGATCCCCATTACCTGTAGGCCGGCAGATTGAGTCCTTTAGTGTTTTTGGCCAACTCGGGATTCATTTCCATCAGCTCGCGCAGTTGCTCGTGCGAAACCTCGTCGTTCTTGTCTGGAATAAGATACTTTCGGATCTCGGCCAGGGCGTAGGCTATGCGGGCATAGCACTCCGCCGGAGGGGCCACCGTGCTGACCTCCAGAAAGAGATTCTTCTCAAGATGGGCATATCTCCGGTCGCCGGAGCTGCGCAGCTGCTCCTCTTTGTTACGATCGCGGATCGAACTGCGACCCTTAATGGCAATCTTGCACTGGCTCTCCTCCTGAAGGCGACGCAGTGAGTTCCCCTTGGGCCCGAGGATCTTGCCAGCGAAGTTGAACTGCGCAAGGATACAGATTTATTTTGCGGACGGAGGGGACAGTTATTTGTATAAAACCCACCTTGGGATACTGATTAACGGGTAGGAAGACCTTTTGGGTAATCTTCATCGGCTTCTGCTGGTACACGTCTGCGAAGCGCTCCTTGCCGGGAATACGACCAGTGCCGTAGACACGGTCCACAGCTGCAATGTGGGATTAGTACCATTAAAATACCCTGTAAAGGGAGTAATTGATTTTACCCTCGTCTATTAGCAGTGCGCAAAGTGGAAACTCCGCGGACAATCGCTTGCGCTCCTCGTCCAAATCGGCGAGGAACTTTTGGGCCACCTCGTTCTCACGCGGCAGGTGGGTAGGTTTCTCCTTGGTAGGTTGCTCCTTGGTAGGTTGCTCCTTGGTAGGTTGCTCCTGGGTAGGTTGGTCTTGGTTGGGTGGCTGTTTCTTGTCCAAATCGGCGAGAAACTTTTGGGCCACCTCGTTCACACGCGGCAGGTGGGTAGGTTGCTCCTTGGTAGGTTGCTCCTTGGTAGGTTGCTCCTTGGTAGGTTGCTCCTGGGTAGGTTGGTCTTGGTTGGGTGGCTGTTTCTCGTCCAAATCGGCGAGAAACTTTTGGGCCACCTCGTTCACACGCGGCAGGTGGGTAGGTTGCTCCTTGGTAGGTTGCTCCTTGGTAGGTTGCTCCTGGGTAGGTTGGTCTTGGTTGGGTGGCTGTTTCTCGTCCAAATCGGCGAGAAACTTTTGGGCCACCTCGTTCACACGCGGCAGGTGGGTAGGTTGCTCCTTGGTAGGTTGCTCCTTGGTAGGTTGCTCCTTGGTAGGTTGCTCCTTGGTAGGTTGCTCCTGGGTAGGTTGGTCTTGGTTGGGTGGCTGTTTCTCGTCCAAATCGGCGAGAAACTTTTGGGCCACCTCGTTCACACGCGGCAGGTGGGTAGGTTGCTCCTTGGTAGGTTGCTCCTTGGTAGGTTGCTCCTTGCTAGGTTGCTCCTGGGTAGGTTGGTCTTGGTTGGGTGGCTGTTTCTCTTCCAAATCGGCGAGAAACTTTTGGGCCACCTCGATCACACGCGGCAGGTGGGTAGGTTGCTCCTTAGTAGGTTGCTCCTGGGTAGGTTGGTCTTGGTTGGGTGGCTGTTTCTCGTCCAAATCGGCGAGAAACTTTTGGGCCACCTCGTTCACACGCGGCAGGTGGGTAGGTTGCTCCTTGGTAGGTTGCTCCTTGGAAGGTTGCTCCTTGGTAGGTTGCTCCTTGGTAGGTTGCTCCTTGGTAGGTTGCTCCTTGGTAGGTTGCTCCTTGGTAGGTTGCTCCTTGGTAGGTTGGTCTTGGTTGGGTGGCTGTTTCTCGTCCAAATCGGCGAGAAACTTTTGGGCCACCTCGATCACACGCGGCAGGTGGGTAGGTTGCTCCTTGGTAGGTTGCTCCTGGGTAGGTTGGTCTTGGTTGGGTGGCTGTTTCTCGTCCAAATCGGCGAGAAACTTTTGGGCCACCTCGATCACACGCGGCAGGTGGGTAGGTTGCTCCTTGGTAGGTTGCTCCTGGGTAGGTTGGTCTTGGTTGGGTGGCTGTTTCTCGTCCAAATCGGCGAGAAACTTTTGGGCCACCTCGATCACACGCGGCAGGTGGGTAGGTTGCTCCTTGGTAGGTTGCTCCTGGGTAGGTTGGTCTTGGTTGGGTGGCTGTTTCTCGTCCAAATCGGCGAGAAACTTTTGGGCCACCTCGTTCACACGCGGCAGGTGGGTAGGTTGCTCCTTGGTAGGTTGCTCCTTGGTAGGTTGCTCCTTGCTAGGATTCTCCTGGGTAGGTCGGTCTTGGTTGGGTGGCTGTTTCTCGTCCAAATCGGCGAGAAACTTTTGGGCCACCTCGATCACACGCGGCAGGTGGGTAGGTTGCTCCTTGGTAGGTTGCTCCTGGGTAGGTTGGTCTTGTTTGGGTGGCTGTTTCTCGTCCAAATCGGCGAGAAACTTTTGGGCCACCTCGATCACACGCGGCAGGTGGGTAGGTTGCTCCTTGGTAGGTTGCTCCTGGGTAGGTTGGTCTTGGTTGGGTGACTGTTTCTCGTCCAAATCGGCGAGAAACTTTTGGGCCACCTCGTTCACACCCGGCATGTGGGTAGGTTGCTCCTTGGTAGGTTGCTCCTGGGTAGGTTGGTCTTGGTTGGGTGGCTGTTTCTCGTCCAAATCGGCGAGAAACTTTTGGGCCACCTCGATCACACGCGGCATGTGGGTAGGTTGCTCCTGGGTAGGTGGCTGTTTCTCAGTAAACTCGCTTGGGTTTTCCATTTTTATCACAACGAACTTTACCGAAAAAATCACAATTAAAATAGATGTAGACTGAACAACGTTCTGTATATCACTGAACTGAAATGGTGCCGGAGCTGCCAAACGTATGAAGTTTGAGGCTGTCAACTTTTTCAGTGCTATAGTGATTGTGCTCCTAGTCCCAACATTCTATGAAAATTATACTTAATTAAGAAAATTTTTAATATTATTATATACTTAATATAAATATTATATATCAAGAATATACGTAATATGGTCGGAAACGCTTTCTTCTACATTTAACGGGTATACAAAACATAAACAAATAAACAGTCGTAGTTATCAGCTGTTTTTGCTGGTTAAACGTGTTTTTATTTACTATAGTAGCACACTGAGAATAATCATTAAATGGTACGCTATATATAAATTAGTTTTTGTTCCTCCTCATAAAGTATTAAAATGTCCATTAATAAATGCATTTAAAATATCCCTCACAAAAAAATTCCTGAAAGAATTTCGAAACGTTTTCCATGTGGTTTGGGTGCGACTGCTCTATATATTAAGTAAACAAATATTCGACGCATGCTTGGCTGTGTCGATCTGGTTCTGGTTGAGTGGCCACACCGAATGAATATCCACCGAATAGCTGCTGATGACATCATAGCTCCATAGGTCGTGTTCGTATTCTTCTCTAGAATCTCTCTTTAAAATACTCTTTAGACTGCCTGATTGGCTCTCGCTTGAGATTCGCTTGTTCTGGCGGAGATCAGATAGTCAGTTACCATGGAGCAGCAGGTGGAGAGGTTACGGGTGAGATTGGTGCCCGCCGGAACGGCGGAGGAACGTGCCAGGAATATTATTGCCAATGTGGTCCTGGAGGATGGTCTGGTGCCCTTCATCGATGATCACGCGCCGGAGAAGGTGACCCTGATCCCCCAGCAGTCAGCTGCTCCACTTTCCTCCGCCCACCAGGAACCACCCATCCGATACTACTCTGTTGGACCCTCCACCTACAAGCTGTTGTGTCCACTCTGCCGCGAGAGGAGCCAGGCGGCTGTGATGAGAGCAGCCAGCTGCAAGGACGCCAGTTTCTGCCTCAGCCTGCTTTCCTGGTAAGGCGACATCTACTGTCTAGGATCTCGATCCTTGCACCAACTATTCCGTTACATTTTCCAGCATCTTTCCGCTCTTCTGGATCTGCTGCGTGTGCACCTGGTGCGGGTGCAATCGGGAGTGGACAACCAAGGGCGTTTACTGCAGCTCGTGTGGCGGCAAAGTGGGGATCCAGCGCAAGGCCAAGTAGCCCATTCCGCGGACCAATTAAATCGAAATTAATGCCAAATATTTATCTGTTCTATAATTCTATTACGCGTCTAACTCAATTAAAGACACAGTGTAAATCAATTCCGCAGATGCTCTTTCTATGCTCTTTCAAAAATCATACTCATACTCTTTGCCAGAGTTGGAAAATGCACATAAAGAAATAAACCGTGCACTTCATTAACAATTATCTATTTTTTTTATTTTCTTAGCTATTGCAATTTTTTACATGTTTAGCCAATAAAATCAGAGTTTTCTTTTTTCAAAAACTCAAGCTTATCGCAAGGACATTTTCCATAAGTTGAGCTAAACGAGTCACAATGCTAAGATAAATACTGTTTTGTCCACCTTATTAAGCAAACTAACGACCCAAAATACTTTTTAGTTTGATTTCAAAAATTTTGATTTTTTAAAATTTTTGCATGATATTTTGCAAAAAACGGCGAAAATTTAAAAATGTAAGGCTTCAACACCAGTCGATAGAAAATTTTAGTACGAATTCAACGATGTAACCCATTCCATATTTGGCCCGTTATTTTTAAATTTTTTACCAAAAAACTGTGAAAACCGGAGAAAATGTTTGCCACAAATTCCATATTTTCCTAAGGTCTTGTGTTGAGCAACTTAATTTTCTTGGGCATAGTCTCTATGATTTCTCTCTGTGCACTCCCGTTCTCTTTTGAGTTTGGAAACAGGTTGCCAGCGTGCTTGGCAGCGTTTCGCTTTCAGTTCGATTGTTGAGTGATCATGACGACGACGCTGCCGGAGAAGGAAGCGGAAACGCAGCAGGAGATCAGGGAGCGGGAGGCCAAGGCTTTGGAGGACCGGAAGGAGCGCAAGATCTACGAGAACTTTGCCACGCCCCTGGCAGGCACTTTCCTCAACCTGCCACGCGAGCCCGTGGAGATCAAGTGCCCCGCCTGCGGAATCAAGGATCTGAGTGTGGTGCAGAATGATCTGAAGTGGTGGGCCAGTGAACTTAACCGCATCGTGGGTTGTCTTTTTGTGTAGGTTGCCTACTTTCTCATATTTCTTGGGAACGTACACTTATAGAATCCCTTTTCAGGACCTTCTGCTGCTGCTGCTGCTTTAATTACTATGTGCCGTGCAAACAAACCGATCGAAGTCATTACTGCGGCAATTGCGGCTGTTACTTTGGACGTTCCATGAAGAGGAGGCAACCACTCAAATTGAAGGCAACCACCGCCTAGGCAGCATTGTTCATATTTATATTTATTAAAATTCGTCTAAACACTCAAATTCCCACCCACTGCAATACCATCGATACAAAAATAAAACCAAAAATATCACAAGCTCTCATTTGGATCTAATTTTTTCTCTTTGCATTTGATTCGAACATTTTATTCCTACAATTTCTCTTTGCTTGCCTCAGTCTGCGTTTGTTTTTGAAGCAGTCAACACATCTTTCGGTGCGAAATGGCTCAGGATCCGAAACCACTTTACTTTGCCGTGGGCCCCGGCCCCAACGACATAACGTGTCCTTATTGCAGGACCAAGGCCAAGACGCGTGTGGTGCGATCCTGGCTGCGTTGCTGCATCAAGAGGCATCACTGTGGTGCCTGCGGGGAGTACCTGGGCGTATACCGCCGTCCACAACTTTAGATACCCACTGAAGATGTCATCGGATCAGAACTATTATAAAACAATGAACAAATGTAGATCAGTTTTGTCATTTAATTTATATTCAATAATATATACTGCTGTTTCAAACGAATAAAATTTGTTATCTAATGTGTAATGTTCAAAATGTACACAATATTTCTTACACTGTACATCCAATGGCATTTGTAACGCAGAGAGAATAACTCACTTGATTTCCATGCGCTGAGTTAATTACCAGACCAACGCCTCGGTTAAGAGAAATCGGGAGAGTGATTCTGATTTTGATTTTCCCTCCCAAGATCTCTCCAAATTTGATCTATCTTTCAGTCACCGATCGTTCTCGCTGGAACTCGCATCATGACCGTAGACGAACCGCAGATTGTGGCCATCAGTGTCAGCCACAAGCCACAAGTGGGATACCTGAAGGAGGAGCCCACCTGGATCCGTTGTCCTTCGTGTGAGAAGTCTGGAACCAGTTTGGTGCAACTGGAGTTGGTCACTTGCCTGCAGAGATTTCTGGGATTCACAAAACTTTGGTTGGCCATCTGCATGAAGCTTTCAAAATCTTTCGTAATGTTCAATTTATTTCAGTAAAAAATGGTCTGGCCGCCAGGACATCAATCACTATTGTTCACACTGCGGTTGCTTCATTGGAAGATTTGTGCCTATCAGCTGCATGGAACGTTGCATTTCGAGATCAGCACGTAAACAGGCGGCCGTGGATGATATGACCCTGAAGACACGACCCAAGGATTGCGCTGAAAGGGCCCAGAAATCCATGGAGAAAGTTCTGGCCAGCAGGGAGAAGAAGAGAGCAGAGAAAGCAGCCAAGGATCTGGACAAATCTCAAACGCAAATAGCAGTACACCAATAAAAAAAAATAATTATTTACATACTTTTCAACAAATCTAGTACATATACCCTTTTATTCTTCGAGTAACGGGAATACATTTAATACTCTCAAATTGTTTTGTGCCTATTGAAAATGGTTAGATCATAATAATTCACTTGTACATGAATCTCTTAGCTCAATAAATTGATTATCTACAGACAACTTTCCTTGGTAAAAACAAAGAAACCCATTTGACACATTTTACATACTTAGAAAATTGTTTTGATTTGTTTCACATTAAAGTAACTGTAAGAAACCACATATCAATGTTTCAAATGTATTTCTACTACTAGTGTAATTCTCCTTCATTGGAAACCATGCAATTCTGCGGTATTTTAGATTATTCCAATCATATTTCTGGGAAGAAATATAGTAAAAAGAAATCTATACATGCAATTATGCAATTTGTCTTGAGATATTGAGGGGCTATATAAACGCAGCCATCAGTCAACATAGTTAAGTAGAGTTTTGATAGGCAGACAATATGCAATACGTTATAGGGCTCCTGCTTTTTGGGCTTGATTGGCAAAACATCCTCGCCATGAATATCGTAAGTAATTTTATTGCCGAAACATGATAAAATGCCGCCTATATTCAACTCCAAATTACAGCACCCGAACTTATATGCCTATGAAGGTGATTCTGATGTTTCTGATGATACTAATGATACTAATGAAAGTATGATATCATTTCGGTTGGAAAAACTGGAAAATCTATTAATGAAAATGTCAAGAATATTGATCGAAATAGCGATTTGTATGGAGAGTTTCTCACAAAGAACATCGTTAGGGAACCGCAAAATACTTTATTTGGAGAGAATGCTTTGCCGTCAAGCGAAATGGCAGGAAGTGAAAATGCGCTTTAACCGGAAGTCCGCATCTATAACGGAGTAAGCAGATTCATACCGATTGAAGAGAAGATTTATTATATCGAGAACGAAAAGAAGCAAAGCTGGTCGGGAGCCGATGACGAATGCAGGCTGATGGGCGGTGTCCTCCTGCTTTTTGGGCTTGATTGGCAAAACATCCTCGCCATGAATATCGTAAGTAATTTTATTGCCGAAACATGATAAAATGCCGCCTATATTCAACTCCAAATTACAGCACCCGAACTTATATGCCTATGAAGGTGATTCTGATGTTTCTGATGATACTAATCATACTAATGAAAGTATGATATCATTTCGGTTGGAAAAACTGGAAAATCTATTAATGAAAATGTCAAGAATATTGATCGAAATAGCGATTTGTATGGAGAGTTTCTCACAAAGAACATCGTTAGGGAACCGCAAAATACTTTATTTGGAGAGAATGCTTTGCCGTCAAGCGAAATTGCAGGAAGTGAAAATGCGCTTTAACCGGAAGTCCGCATCTATAACGGAGTAAGCAGATTCATACCGATTGAAGAGAAGATTTATTATATCGAGAACGAAAAGAAGCAAAGCTGGTCGGGAGCCGATGACGAATGCAGGCTGATGGGCGGTGTCCTGTTTAGTCCTCGAAACGCAGGGGCTTGGGAAACTCTAAGAATGAACTTGGAGCAAAACAAGAATTACTGGACGGACATCCGCGTGAACGTCTCCTTCGTATTAGGCAGCAGCGATGAGAAGGCCCAATTTCTGGATTTTGATCCGTATAGTCCAAACCGCGATACGTGCATAGAAATTGGATATAAGTCGAATCATTTAATGAACGAGGTGCACTGCAACACTAAAAACTATTATGTATGTAAATTGGGCTAGTATTAAAAACTATACCAATAAAGTCAACTCTTAAAATATCTAACTTGCTGTACGAAAACCTTAACTAATGCTCTCGGCGTATTAACTATTATAATTTTTTTTTTACAAAAAATTAGTGCTGTCATTGAATTTACGTGATCTTATAAATGGCAATTTGAATTTCCCGCCCGAATGTGTGAACAACGAATGGTCACACTTAAGCATCGATATTTGGACAAGAACATAGAAAAAGATGAAAAACATCGATTGGGAATGCAACAAAGTTTTCTTACATCACTAACAGAAACCGAAAATTCAATCGTGAAATATCCATTGGCGACGTCGTTTGAGGAATAAACTTAAGCGCTGGGAATCTTTAGAACGATGAAGCTGTTTTTATCCGTGTTCGTGGTAGCCCTGGTGGCCGGCGTCGTTGTTGCCGACGATAGCAAGGGTCCCAAAGTGACCGAGAAGGTGCGTGCTCCATGGACTTTCGTCCTTACATTCTGCATAAACCAATCACGTACATACACACACACACATTTGCTGCGCCATAAATCAAGTGAGATGACTTGTTAATAATAAACCGCTTCCGATTGCGTAGGTTTTCTTTGACATCACCATTGGCGGCGAGCCCGCTGGCCGCATCGAGATCGGTCTGTTCGGCAAGACGGTGCCCAAGACGGTGGAGAACTTCAAGGAGCTGGCGCTGAAGCCGCAGGGCGAGGGGTGAGTAGGGTACCTGAGTACCGAAAATAATAAAGTAGGGTGCCAGGTACCGCTACGCCAGCAAAAGATGCCGGTAATCAGCGGCACTTTGTAGGTTATAGCGGGGCTCTTAGATTGAAGCAATTACGTGGCATTTGAGCGGCCAATCGCATTCATCAATTGACAAAGCGGCACTAATGGGTTAACAAAGAACGCCAACTGGTATTAAGTCTATCGTACTATAAAAGTGCAGTTCTTGAGTTTATATTATTTTTTCTCTGAATTTATACGTATGCATGTTCCTTTTTTGGTTAGGTTCCGAGTTCTAAACCCAGTTTTGCATACAGTTTTTTTTTTTTTTAATTTGAATTCCCATGCTGACAAAACTGCTCTTACACCCCGCAGCTACAAGGGCAGCAAGTTCCACCGCATCATCAAGGACTTCATGATCCAGGGCGGCGACTTCACCAAGGGCGACGGCACCGGCGGACGCTCCATCTATGGCGAGCGCTTCGAGGATGAGAACTTCAAGCTGAAGCACTACGGCGCCGGCTGGCTGAGCATGGCCAACGCTGGCAAGGACACCAACGGATCGCAGTTCTTCATCACCACCAAGCAGACCAGCTGGCTAGATGGACGCCACGTCGTCTTCGGCAAGATCCTGTCGGGCATGAATGTGGTGCGCCAGATCGAGAACTCGGCCACCGATGCCCGCGACCGTCCCGTCAAGGATGTGGTCATCGCCAACAGCGGCACCCTGCCCGTTTCGGAGGCCTTCTCCGTGGCCAAGTCCGATGCCACCGACTAAAGTGTTTGGGGAGCAGCCCTGTCATCCATCAGCAACATAACCGATTTGAATTAAGCATAAACGCATAATCGATTTTTCCAGACATTTGCATTTACCATAGCTCGCCATGTTTATTTACATTTCGTTCCGTAAGCAAGTAATTGTGCTCAACTAAAAACAGAAATGGCAAAAATAAAGAATGATTTGTGTGTGATAAAGAGCTGGAATCGTTCTGTGTGTCTATACCATGATGCCGGTGGTGTGCAGGTTCAATGAACCGGTTTTGGAACCCCTTCCACCGCTTTCTTTTGGCTCTGACTTCCCTTAGTGGCAACCGGTTTGTGCCTTCTTCGCCAATTTGTTTGCCTTTGTATGTTGTGCCGTTCTCGATTTAGATTGCCCATGTTCTGCTTTTCCCTTTGTTGTTGATAAACAACGCTCGGTTCGTCACATTTTTCTGATTTACACACTTGCGACAATTTAAAGAACACACAGACGAGTTCGTTTGTATATTTATTCAGTTTGTTTGGGTCTGCTGGGAAATAATTGGATATGATTGAATGAACAGGTGCAGGTCTGTCTCTGCAAAAGTTAATTGGGTCGATTAATACTTAAGTGCCACTGGCTCATCTTTAGATCCAGTATCCTGTTCCTTATAGAGATTCCCTTCACAATCATTGGACTAAATACTGATTACTATAGACATACCATGCTATACACTATCCCATGTATATAAAGGTGAAAGCCCGAAACCAGACCTCTAGTAACTAATTATATATAGCACTATTTTTCAGACCTCAGACGCTGATGAGTTGGCAACTTTTACAATTAGCGAATGCACTCAAATGCAACAACATTGTCTAGAAATGCATATGTCCGCCAATCCTTAGACTTCACGTCCCCCAATCTTTTGTTTAGAGCGAGAGAATCCAAGAACTGAAGAGACGATCTCATATCGCTCAAATGTGGAGAATCGTATATGTATATAAGAATACGTACATATGTGCATCTTTCACAGACCCCACAATCGCTGTGTATACATTAATGAAAGCAATAGGATCTGTATGGTAGGCATGTGTATTGGGGTCTGGTGGCAATCTCATGTGCCACACATGTTCCAGTGACCACAGAAATTCTGGACGTACTTCTAAGATTATATTCCCGAGAGCAATCAGTTGAGTGTTTTGTTTTTGTGGGGAGTCAAGGCGCAGGGAGCGATAAGTTCAGTCCGTTTCGTAAACTCAATACAACCGGAAGAGTTTACCGGCGAATGCAATTGCAATACGGCCGGAACTTGAGTATAATCCCAAGCTGATCGTTGATAACACGGAATATGGTTGGTAAACGGATGCAAGAAGTTCAAGAAAAAGTGTAATTTAAATAGTTTCAAAGCTACTGGAAGACTGATAAGAAGAGATCGTTGTTAATTCGATGATGTGTACTTTCGGAAATGACCTAATTAGTTTTGTGTATGCTCAACCATAGGAATCTCAATGGAATCGTTGGATCGTGCTGGCTATTTTGGGACTAGCTCTGGGCCAGATTTCACAGGCAGTTAAGATCCTGGTACTGTTTCCCCATGTCAACGAGGGTCACTTTGCGGTGATGCGGACTCTGGTCACCGAGTTGGCCAATCGTGAGCACACAGTAAGTGGAAGTACTTTCGTTTAAAATTTGTAGAAATCAAAAGAAAGTTATTTGAAATAGATTGAAGTATATACCGGTCATGGTTTGGGAGAATCCCTGGATAATGTTACCGAAACGGTCACAGCGGAGTTTCCCTTTTGGAGCGAATGTAAGTAAGCGTCTGGAGAAGATTGGTCACGAAGTATATCTATATCTACATATAGTGCAAAAACAGGCGGCACCCAAGGGAAACCTTGCTGATCTTGGTCGCCTACCGATTGAAAAACTCCGCCAGTCATTGGCCAGCGTTGGAGCGCGTGCTTTGGACCACTTCCTCGCCCAAGAGCCCATCCAAAAGCTGCTGAAGATGTCCTATCTTGAGTTCGATTTCGATGTGATCCTAGTGGACTACTTCTACACAGAGGCTTTGTTGGCACTGGGAGCTCTCCATCAGCGGCCAGTTGTAGGGATTATTTCTACGGACTTCGGCAACTACATGGATGCCGTACAGGAAGCACTGGTACCAGCCGCTTGTTCACCTATCGACTTTGAGCGGGATCAACCCGAAATGGGCTTCTCCGAGCGATTGGGAAATATCCGGACATGTATTGCTCGCCGTAAGCAGTTCATAAAGGATCACTACGGCGGTCAGGAGCAGTTGGTGGCCAAGTACTTCCAGCTGCAGAGCTCTATTCCCGAGCTGCAGGCCAGCCAGCTATCCGTGCTGCTGCTTAATAGTCATGTGCCATTGATAACTCCCAAAGTTAGCATCCAACAGATAGTTCCCGCCGGTGGACTTCACATTCGTGGTCCCAAGGAGCTGCCCTGGAATGTGAGGCGCTTCCTGGAGGAGGCGCGTCCTGGAGCCATCTACGTTCAACTGGGCAATGAGCAGGCTTGTGGCCAACTACCCAAGGAGAAACTCGAGACTCTGTTTGCCTTCTTCTCCTCCAGAAAGCAGAGCATAATCTGGACCTGTCACGACGTCAAAACCCTGGAGGGACTGCCCAAGAATGTCATGATCCAGCATGCGGTGCCGCAGATAGACATCCTGGCGCATCCGAGAGTCAAGGCTTTCCTAACCAATGGAGACCTCCTCAACCTGCAGGAGGGCATCATGCGGAATGTGCCCATTCTGGGATTGCCCCTATTCCAGCACGAAGTTCGGAACATGGAGCTAGCCGTGCGATTAGGAGTGGGCCTACAGCTGGAGGAGGGCAATGTGACTACTGAGTCACTAAACTGGGCAGTGGACAGGCTACTCCTCGAGTCACACTTCCAGTTGACCATCCGGGATGTGTCTCTGGAGTTCAGGGACCGTCCTCTTGGTGCCCTGGCCAGCGCTCTCTTCTGGGTGAACTACGTGGCCCGGCACAAGGGAGGATCGGCTCTGAGAACCCGAGGCATTGGAATCTCATCCTGCCAGCTGCACCTGTTCGACCTCTTCGTGTTCTATGCCGGAATAGCTACTCTAGTCGTAACCTTACTGGCGGCCCTGAGTTTCGTCGGCTTTTATATTTGGAATAAGAAAAACAACTCCAAGTCGACCAAAGTAAATTAGGTTTAATGTTTAAATAAAGTGCATTCTGTGCAGTTTTTGATGAAATATAAGAAAGCATTCCCAAGAACATGAATGAAAGAAAAGCTGAATAATCAGAACGTTGGTTGCTGCCATTCAAAAAAGTCAAGATTTGTTGACTTCTTTTTCGCACAAAATAATAATTATAAAGCGTTTATAAAACATCCAATAAACAATTGTTTTAAACCTGGACTTTAACCAAATTATACAATTTAAGTTTATCTATTTTTAAAGTCGGAGTCAATAAGGTGATTATCATGTTGTAATTCCCAAATGTTTTCTTCTATTTAACTACACGGCTTTGCAGCTGTGGAAAAATGAAAAATAAAGTTGAAAAAACTTGTTAATAGGGACTTGTTAATCAATTTGGCGCTAAAAATAAACAAATTCAATAAATTAAAGTAGGTTTCAGGTGATTCAGATTACCATAACTTACTTAGGATTTTTGTATTATTCAAATATACGCTACGATCTGGCAACAACGTTGGGCGAAAAATGCTGGTGATGCCATATTTCTGGAAATATCGATAGTATCGAATCATTGCCATTTCTTCCATCTCTGAAACGGCCATCTTCCTTTCTAATAAATCGCGTTCGCAAAACGACGTGCTTAAAACCTTTTCAAGTGTTTTAAAAGGTAACTAAGTCTCAAAACTGTCAAAAATGCAGGCAATGACCGCCAGCAAAGGGCTCATAGCTCCGTGATTGAGGGCAGGGTCCGTTGGCGGCGAATGAGCCCAGAAACATGTCACACGTGGAGACATGGAGCACCCACGGCCAGTGAGGTTATGTTGTGTCGCTCAACAGCGACAAAAACAATCCGGACTGGAGAGCATTTTGTTTGAATGAAAGGCCCAAGCTAATCCACTACCATCCTATTGCAGCTCCGTCAAAATGTCCGGTACAACCGCTACCATCCGCACCCGCAAGTTCATGACCAACCGCCTGCTCGCCAGGAAACAGATGGTCTGCGATGTCCTCCACCCAGGATTGTCGTCGGTGAACAAGACCGAGATCCGCGAGAAGCTCGCCGCAATGTACAAGGTCACCCCCGATGTGGTCTTCGCCTTCGGATTCCGCACCAACTTCGGTGGCGGCCGCTCCACCGGCTTTGCCCTCATCTACGACACCCTGGACTTCGCCAAGAAGTTTGAGCCCAAGTACCGCCTGGCCCGTCACGGCCTCTTCGAACAGAAGAAGCAGACCCGCAAGCAGCGCAAGGAGCGTCGCAACAGGATGAAGAAGGTGCGCGGAACTGCCAAGGCCAAGATCGGCACTGGCAAGAAGTAAACCTGATGGAGGAAAGCACGTCTGCGGGCATCGCCTGCTATTCCCAAAAGGTGCTGGTTATGCGTTAGTCAAACTTCTTTAACAACCAATCAACAACCGACAAAACAAAATCAGTGTTTACTTTTGGAGCGGCTTTTGTTTGTAAACTAAGGAAATAAAACTCTAAAAGTATACAAGTTCCTGTGGTTTATTGTCTGGGAAAGGCGCGAGTGCAATTGTTTTCTTGTAGTGTTTCTGGACCAATTTTATATGCAAAACTACTGGCAGAGTGGCGATAATCACAGATTGTTGTCAATAACTTTTGTTGCTATATTGTACTCCTCTTTGGGTGCCCTATTTTTACTAGGATAAGGTTTGAGCTTAGAAACCTTCGATATAGGTTTCCGATTTATAGCTGGAATTCAGTTGAATTGAAATTAAATTCCAAAACAAATTTTGGAGTACCCCAAATAAAATTTGAATGACCTATCGAATGTTGCATCGGAAGCCAGACTATCGATAAGAGAATCGATGTTTTAACCACTTTATTTCGTACCGTATACAGAATATAATATTGGTAAAAAAAACTCTGTTAAATGCTGCTCCTGAGGCCTGAGGAGGATCACTTGGACGCCCATTAGCATTATCCTTAGGCAGAGGACGCAGCCAAGGCCTAGGCATGTCCAGTTCAAATGGAGGTGTGGCATCAGGGGCCGCGGGAAGCAGCGGCGTCGCTTCGCCTGGCGATTGGATTTGCCCAGATTACGAGTGAGTGCCCGTAAAGATGCAGTGATAGCGGCCAAGTGAGGAGTCCTGCGAGTCTCAAACTTCCCTCGATTTTGCAGCTGTCGCCATCTGAACTTCGCCCGCCGTTTGCAGTGCAACAAATGCGACCGGGACCGCGATGGCAGTGATAAGCCGGAGCGCGACAGGGATCGAGACCGGGAGCGGGAACGCGGCAACGGGAGCAGCAGCAGTAGCAGCAGCTCAAGCAAGAAGAAGCTGGGCACTGAGATTGGCAAGGCGGCGGCCGACAAGTCGCGGGGCTTGTTCAGCGCCGAGGACTGGCAGTGCAGCAAGTGCGCAAATGTAAACTGGGCCCGTCGCCAAACCTGCAATATGTGCAACGCTCCAAAGTTCTCGGATGTGGAGGAGCGGACTGGTGAGTCCGTAGAAGCCTATCCGCTTCAAAACCAACTTAACCAGTTTCTTTGAAGGCTTTGGCGGTGGATACAATGATCGCGGCGTTGTAGAATATAAGGATCGTCAGGACTCGGATAGTGAGTACGATGAGTTCGGTCGTCGCAAGAAGCGAAAGCACGGCGAGCATCGAGAGGACTCCAAGAGGCCCAGAAGGTCTAGCCGAGATGAGCAACGGAATGATGAGGAAGAAGATGAGGACGACGACGAGGGAGACGACGAGGATCTATCAAAATACGATCTCTGGGGCGACGAAGAAGTCACTTCCACGGATGTCAAGAGCAAAGAGGCCACTGGCAATGGCGACAAGGAGCGCAAACGTACGTCACGCGACTCTAACTCTTCCGTGTCCTCCTCGTCGTCGTCCAGTTCGTCCAGCTCCAGCGACTCTTCGTCAAGCAGCTCGAGTAGCTCCAGCAGCGGCGGCAGGCGGAAAACCTCCTCGTCCGGCAGACGTTAGCTGCAAACCGTACCCTTTAGGAACTTCTCTTTAATTGCATCTGTTTTCACACATTTTTCTAAGGCAATCATGCTTGCCTTCTTATTTATTTGCCAGTATGCGCTCAGATGATCATGACATAGGGTACGATGTCCAGTCTAACTCTTAAAGTATAATAAAACATATAATTTAAGAACACCAGCATTTACATTTATTGTAAGACACCGTAACATTAAAGAATCGGGCCTAATTGAAGCCATCCTCGTTTTGTTTCTTGCTGCTGGCGGCTGCCTCCGCCTGCTGCAGCTCCTTCAGCATTTCCAGCTGCCTCTTTGAGTCGGCGATCTTCTCTTCTGTCACGGTCACGGAGACATCGCAGGAAATCTGCTCCTGCCGCACGAACTGCATCTTCTTGATGGCCTCCTCAAGGAAGGGTATTTGCTGGGCCTGCAGCTGCTTGTGGTAAGCCTCCAGCCGCTCTTCCTTTAGGTTTTCGCAGTATGTGTCGGTCAACTTTTGCAGGGACTCCTTGCGGGTGATCCAGTGGAAATGTGTGGGCGGTGGCTTGTACACCAGGTCGAGTTTCTCGAGAATCCACTCGAAGCGGGGATAATCCCAACGTCTCAAGTACTTGAGGAACTTCTTGCGTTTGTCGATGAGCTCCTTGAGTCGCACCTTGATCATCTTGTCGCGCGGGTTCTTGTCCATGTGCTCCTGGTAGCGGCGGATCACAGCAGTCATTTTTGCCACTGAAAGGAGGGTAAATTTGGGGGCAATTGGTATATGTGCACTCTGCAAAGGTACATACATTTGGCCTCCATTGAGCCGAAATCCTGGGCATGCCTTTGCACCTCTTTGACCATCTCATCGCGATAGAATTTCGTGGTCAGGTAACTGGCATTGTTGCTCAGTTTGAACAAGGACTTAACTGACTCGTCGGCTCTACAAAATGTTGATATGATATTAATAAATTATTATATTTAGCGAATTCTGCAACATACTTATCCAGCTCCTTGCAGTCCCTGAATTCCGGCAGCAGTTCGTCGGCTTTCAGAGGAGGCAGCTTGGCAAGATCACCGCTCTTCTCGGGCTTATAGCACGCGATCTTCTCGGGGCGCACCCATTTGATTTTCAGGTCCGACTTGAATGCATATTCCCGGACAAACTGCCGCTGCCCTGCCTGGGCTATGTTCAACAGTTTATTCATTAATTCGGCTTTTACTTGTTGGACAAATTTTGGCTAGGTTATATCACTTGGCCAGTGTATACTAACAATCGAAATGTGATTACTACCCAGCTGTTTGACCCATCGATTTCTTATCGATAGGGCTTGGCAGTGTGTGCACACCGGTATTATTTTAGTCAACAGCTGTAAAAACACCAATTGTTGCCGATTTCTTTCTTTTCGACGGTCGTCCTCTCGCGAAACTGTGATTGTGAAAACTGTACAAATAGAGGCAAATTTAACCATGGCGCACATGACCCACATGCTCCAGCAGCCTTCGGGGTCGACGCCCTCCAACGTTGGCTCCAGCTCGTCGCGCACGATGTCCCTGATGGAGAAACAAAAGTACATCGAGGACTACGACTTTCCCTACTGCGACGAGAGCAACAAATACGAAAAGGTGGCGAAAATTGGCCAAGGCACCTTCGGGTAAGTCTCAAATTGGTTAAAACTAACTTTGAACTAAACCATACGATCCCTTTGATTACAGAGAGGTTTTTAAGGCTCGCGAGAAAAAGGGCAACAAGAAGTTTGTGGCCATGAAGAAGGTGCTGATGGACAACGAAAAGGAGGGCGTGCGTGAAAAGCAACATCTTAAGAGACGAATTCCTTATTTATATATGTGCTCCCCTAGTTTCCCATCACCGCTCTGCGAGAGATCCGCATCCTGCAGCTGCTGAAGCACGAGAACGTGGTGAATCTGATCGAGATCTGCCGCACCAAGGCCACCGCCACGAATGGTTACAGATCCACCTTCTATTTGGTCTTTGATTTCTGCGAACACGATTTGGCAGGTCTTCTGTCCAACATGAACGTCAAGTTCAGTCTGGGCGAGATTAAGAAGGTTATGCAGCAGCTGTTGAATGGTTTGTACTACATCCACAGCAACAAGGTCAGTCATGACATAAAGTTTTGGTTTTGTATTGTATGTATCTGTGTTAATTTGCATTACTAGATCCTGCACCGAGACATGAAAGCTGCCAATGTGCTGATTACCAAGCATGGCATCCTAAAATTGGCTGATTTCGGCTTGGCCCGTGCTTTTAGCATTCCAAAGAACGAGAGTAAGAATCGCTATACCAACCGTGTAGTAACCTTGTGGTACCGGCCGCCTGAGCTGCTACTTGGGGACCGGAACTACGGTCCACCCGTGGACATGTGGGGAGCCGGCTGCATAATGGCCGAAATGTGGACTCGCTCGCCCATAATGCAAGGTAATACGGAGCAGCAGCAGCTAACCTTTATCTCGCAGCTATGCGGCTCCTTTACGCCGGACGTGTGGCCGGGAGTGGAGGAGCTGGAGCTGTACAAATCCATCGAGCTGCCAAAGAACCAGAAGCGTCGAGTCAAAGAGCGCCTGCGTCCGTATGTTAAGGATCAAACCGGCTGTGATCTATTAGACAAATTGCTGACCCTTGATCCCAAGAAACGCATCGATGCGGACACAGCTCTGAACCACGACTTCTTCTGGACGGATCCCATGCCCAGCGACTTGAGCAAGATGCTGTCCCAGCACCTGCAGAGCATGTTCGAGTACCTGGCGCAGCCACGCCGCAGCAACCAGATGCGCAACTATCACCAGCAACTGACCACCATGAACCAGAAGCCCCAGGACAACAGTATGATTGACCGGGTTTGGTAGACTGCCAGAGGTGTACGCACCCGATATTGTACTAATAGTTTCTCACCTTCAACTAGTGTTAGGTTATTAGGTTAGTGTACAATAAAAATATTGGCATTTGCATTAGCGCTTGCTCCAATTATACCTACAACATTTTGTTTCTCTGCTTCTTATTCATCTTTATTCAGTTTCTACAATTACCAATTGCAAATAAGGGTATTTACAAGTCGACTTATTTAGAAAAAAACATTGAAAAGGGGTGTACACACTGGCCGCGAGATGCACGTTCAGAAAACGCAGCAAAAGGTAAACAAGGCCAAAAAGGCGGATAAAAAGCACCGAAGATGTCTGGCAATCATTAAAAGTGACTGCGAGGTGTCCCCAAATGCTGAACCCACCACTTTCCTGGCGATTCTCAACGTGGGACTCAGCAATGGACTCACGGAGGAGTGTCTGCTCACGGAAGCTGCCGCGACCGGTGGAAAAGTCATCCAAGTAGTCATGTTGCCGGGCAAATCGTACTGTTTTTTGATCTGCGCCAGCTTGGAAGACTCCCAGCTCATATATGAGGGGATGCACAATATATCGACCATTGGACAACAGGGAGCTGTAGCCTACCTAAGCTATGTAAAGCAATTACCGGCCCTTGTGGGAAAAAGAGAGTGGAACAAGCCTCTTCCCGGAGGCCTTCACATAATAGCTGACTTTGTCACCGAAGAGGAGGAGTCAACGCTGTTGAGGGCCATTGGAGAGGATGGCAGAACCTCCGAAGGCACGGGAACTTTAAAGCATCGAAACGTCAAGCACTTTGGCTTTGAGTTTCTTTACGGCAGCAATAATGTGGATCCCTCGAAGCCACTGGAACAGCCGATACCATCATCATGTGATATTCTGTGGCCACGACTAAATAGCTTCGCTTCCACCTGGGACTGGAGTTCTCCTGACCAGCTGACAGTGAATGAATATGAACCCGGTCATGGAATTCCCCCGCATGTGGACACACATAGTGCTTTCTTGGACCCCATTCTTTCGCTGTCCCTGCAATCCGACGTGGTAATGGATTTCCGTCGAGGAGATGACCAGGTACAAGTCAGACTTCCGCGTCGATCCTTGCTAATAATGTCGGGTGAAGCTCGTTACGATTGGACGCACGGCATCAAACCGAAGCACATTGATGTGGTACCCAGTGCATCTGGCGGTTTGACAACTCAAGCCCGCGGCAAAAGAACTTCTTTGACTTTTCGACGCCTACGAAAAGGTCCCTGCGATTGTTCGTACCCCGTGCTGTGCGACACACAGCAAACCAAGGTACCACAGGAGTTGCACGCATCACTAGCTGCGCAGGCCGTCACTCTGGAGCAACAGAACGTCCACGAGGTGTACGATAAGATTGCGGATCACTTTAGCGAAACCCGGCACACACCTTGGCCACAAGTAGCTGAATTTCTGGACACCTTTGAGCCCCAATCTGTGGTGCTGGACATTGGTTGCGGCAATGGCAAGTATCTGGGCTGCAATCCGCTGCTCCTGGCCGTTGGTTGCGACAGAGCGCAAGGACTACTTGCTGTAGGTCGTCGGAAGGGACAAAACGTGTTTCGATGCGACTGTCTCGCTGTGCCCGTTCGCTCGTCCAGCATCGATGGCTGCATCAGTATAGCGGTTATTCATCACCTGGCCACCAAGGAGCGTCGATTGGCCGCCTTGCAGGAGATGGCACGTGTCCTCCGACCTGGAGGGCGTGCTTTGGTTTACGTTTGGGCCAAGGATCAGCGAAAGAATGATAAGAAGTCGACTTATCTACGTCAAAATAAGGCAGTGAACAAGGAGCGTACCACTGAGCAACAGCAGCGTCAGAAGCAACATCAGGAACTCGAGCAGAATCCGCCCAATAATAAATCACTTCCTATTCACACTAATCGCACAGAGTTCCAGCAGCAAGATGTCCTGGTGCCGTGGAAAACCAAGGATGAGCAGAAGACCACGTATCTGCGATACTACCATGTTTTCGAGGAAGAGGAACTGGAAAACCTAGTGTCCCAACTTCATGAGGTACAATTAATCAAAAGCTACTACGACCAGGGCAATCATTGCGCGATTTTTGAGAAAATATCCAACAACTCTTTATGAAAAGATTACATTTATGTAATTCGTTTATTTGATTTCAAAAATACACATTCACACAGTTTTACTTTTGTTTTGTGTTAGCGAATTGAACGTAAACTAGAACTTAGTTAAGCCTACTGCTGACCCATCCAAATGATGTTCTATTTATTGTAGCTTTGGACCATAAATTGACAATTCCTTAATAACAACGTTTGTGTTCTACTGAAGAGATTTTCAGTTGATGTAGGTACAAGTGCATGTGTATTTACATTTGTTGTATTTTATTCTTGAAACGAACTGGATAGGATAGATTTGAGGTGTCTAACGCGTAGGTGGATAGATAAATTTGGAGTATCATAACTAAAATGTAAAGAGACTACCTAAACCAGTGAGCGGGAGCAAATGGGCTTGGTGCCATCGATTCCTATAGTATCGTATCGTTCCTATATAAACTTCTATAAATCCATCAATAAGTTCGCCTAAATGAGACATACTCTTTTGTATAGGGTACGATCGCGCTACAGAAACATCTACACGGAATACACGTAAGAGTCTGGTTTCAAAAACACTCAGAAGTCGTCCAGGGCACTTACTTTGCAAAAATCTCTACGTCTAGTTAATAGTCATGTAATAGGTTGCTTAAAGCTAATTACGGACTAGTTACAGTTTCAAACGTTTCGCTTTGGTCGTGGGTAGATTAGAGAATTTGATATGTTAGCATGTAACATTTGGACTATGTGATTTCATTCTCTTAAAACTAGCAGGTGTCCGAAAACCTTTGGCTGTACGAAGAAGAGCCTGGCATGAATCCCACTGTTTCCCAGGATTCTTAGAGGATCTTGAACTGAAACCCTGTTGATCCGTGCGAGGCTCTTCAGGCGCACACAACTAATTTTACTGGGTGTATAAATATATATATATATAGATGTATATATTTGGTAAATCTATATAGATCTAGATCGCGTGTATAACAGTGGTGCTGCCCGAGTGTTCTGTGTTCGTTTTAACTATATGTATGTATAGGAGAAGAATTAAAGAGAATCGATTTATTAGTTTCAACAGCTAGGTGAGTCTACGGACTAGGTTAAACCAGAAATTCATCATCGTCGTAATATTAAAGCCTGATAGTTTACTTGTTTGTTGTTAAAGCTGATTTATCAGTTAATAGGTATGCATACACACATACTCGTACACAATAATCGACTTATAAAGTTCTACAGGTTACCATTGGTTTCGTTTATAATGTACTACACATATGTGTATACGTCAGTCGTTGTTGAATATACAAAGCTTTCCTTGCCTGGTGATGACCACTGGTACAATATCCTCATTTACTATCCTATTACTACTTGTCTCGTCCTTGCACTGCCTTGTCCTTGCAATCTACTTGTTAAAACCGAAACACTTATTTGAGCAGCTGGCATACTTTCTCCGTCTTAACTACATATCTCGTCTTAGATTATTGAAATAGGATTTGGATGGGTACTCTGTCTGCGGCTTTGGGTACTCTTGGGGGCTATCCGGGATCCAGGGTCCAGTTGCCTTCAGTGCGAGCTTAGATAAATGTTTCGGCTGCCATTTGTTACAAGCACTCGGCCAGCGGCGGCTTCTCAATGGGCGGCGAGGGTCCGGAGACGGAAACCATTGGCACGGCACTGATCTTGGGCTTGACGATCTTTAGTCCTAGGCTGCTCAGGTTCTTGGGGCTGCTGTGCGGCGACGAGGAGGCGGTCGAGGATCGCTGGTGCACAAGGACGCGCGGCTTGGCCTCAATGGCAATGCTGGGCGAGGATGAGGCCGAAACGCTGGCCGTGGCAGTGGCACTGGCCAGTAGCGGCACATGGACTAGCTCCTCCACCGTCTCCGCCGATTCCTGCGACTCGTGTACCACGGCAGCTGCATCGCTGTGGATGAGTGCCGCCGTGGACAGCGTATCGCCCTCGTCATCCTGCATGTATGGTGGTGGTGCCTCCAGCGAAATGCTGCCCACAATCATGTTGGCTGTGGTTATGGCCGCCGATCGCGCTAGCAGACTGGTCACGGCCGTGGGCATCTGCTTGCCATCGTGGATGACCGGCAGCCGGAGCAGCTCTCCTCCACCGCCGCCGCACTCCTTCAGCTCGATGTCGTTGCTGTCCTGCGAGAGGTGCTGCTGCTTGCAGGATTCATCGTCGGTGCGCCACGGCCGCAGGCTCTTCTGCAAATGGGATTCATTGGTTATTGTTTATGAAAGGAGCTACAATCATAGTTTAATTATAGCATACCCTTCCTCCGTTATCTGTGATGTTTTCGGCACTCTTGGCTTTCCTGCAGAGGACACTCTGGGATCCGTGGCGCCGCAGGAACTCTATGGAGTCGAAGCCTCGCCCCTCCGAGGACACGAATATGGCCGAGTTGATGCGGCTGCGGGTGCAGCGTTCCGAAATGGAGGTGGAGTGCTCCTCGGCCAGCATGTGGATGTGCTGCAATGAAAAGTAGGTCAGTAAGGATCTCCGCTGGGTGTTTGCCGCATCCTCCGGCCAGTTGCTTACGCGGCTATTGCAGTGCAACGGTGGGTGGGCACATTCACTGCTGTCGAACTGCGTTCCGCAAAAGGAGCAGAGCAAGAGAGAGGGAAGAGAGATAGAAAGAGAGAGAGAGAGTCGACGGTAGAGCGTACAGTTCTCAGGGGGATTCACACGCAAAACACACACATAAGCCCGCATCAAGGACCTCCCGCCACACTGGAGCAAGGACCAACAAGAACAGGGACAAGCGACAAACGATGGACAATCTACAACCTGGCTACACACTACTGCAGTACAGGACACGAAGCCGGGACTCAAGCGGATGCGGATTGCGATTTGTGATTTTGCTGTGAGCGAGAAGTGAGCGGGTGCGGGCCATTTCCATCCAGTGGGGTTAGCTGCTAATCTGTACAAGGTGATTGATATTGATGGGTGAGTGGTGCGATTTGGTGCTCCGGTCTGCAATCTGAAGTGGAACTCGAACTCGAAATCGAACAGGAACTCGAACTCCAGGCAAAACCATGTGAACGTGCTCCACAAGCTGCAAGTGCTGAGGTCTAGTGTTGGGAACATTCTGCTCACTTTGTTGGACAAAGTCAGTGGCTCTACCCTTGGCGAGGAAACCAAAGCTAACCAATTTTTTCTGAGTATAAAATAACTTGGCCAATAAAAAGGTAAAAAAGGCGTACATGAAATTAGCATATTTTGTTAAAAGAGGTCAACAGTGCGTATGAGTAATAAGGGTTAACAACACTTTTTAAATACTTAAGTACTTATATTTCAAAACGCTAAATAAACAGCCCAGAAGCGTGTAAAAACCAATTGGCCAAATGTGGATTCAACTTAAGTTTGTCCCAAGTGACCACGTCCTGTTCCCTCGCCAAAGGGAGCCCACCTGTTTTGAGGTCGTTCCACCCAACACTAGCTGGCTGACTTACGCTGGCCGGCTCGCTGTAGTTGCTGTGGTTGAGCACCGAGGATTCGGTGTGGATGGTGTCGCTGGCCACCATGCTGTGGTACTTCTGCAGCTGGAGCTGCATCGTCGACGAGCCGCGACTGTCGCGCGATCCCTCCCGCGATCTATCCGCGCAGGAGTACTGCCTTCGGTACTGGCGCCTCCTTCGCCCGGCACTGGCGGAGGGATTCGCATCCGTGATGGCGCCCAGCTGGTGATCAACGCATCCCAGCGCTCGAGGCGGCAACGGAGGCGGGCGAAAGTAGCTGGGATCGTAGCTGAATTGCCGCCTCCGCCACTGGTCATACTGCCTATAGTGGCTGAACAGGCGGCGACGGCGCAGAATGAGCTGCTTCTTGGCCTCCAGCACCTCGTCCTCCTCGACAAGGGTGCGCTCCTGGGAGTTCTTCAGGATGCCGCGCTGCTGGGCGAACTTGCGCTGCTTCATTGCACCAGCCGCCTGCAGTGGCAGTATGCGATGAACGGGCTCCTTGGCGCGCTGCAGCAGCTGCTGATCCTCCCTATCCTTGTCCGGAACGTCTTCACCCTCCACCTCGATGTTGTCGTCCCCATTGGCCTCGCCTGCGTCCAGGCTGTCCACATTCTCCAGCACATTGGCGCCCACAATGGACTGATTATCGACGCTGGGGCCGCGCACATAGGTGTTCACCGGAGTGCCATGGCTGTGGCCATGTCCGTGACTGGACGCCGCACTCACGGCCGCCGAGAAGGCTTCGCGGTGCGCTGGTTGCTAGCTCTCCACATCCGCCTTGTGCAGCAGGGCAAACTGGCAGCCGCAGTCGCGCTCCAGCTCCCTCCGCGGATACTGGAAGCAACGGTCGAAGATACCACAGCCCTCGCACCGCGGCAAGCACTGTTTTTTTGCGGGGGGGCAGGGCCAACCAATAACCAAAGATCGGAAGCGGGAACAGTAAGAGCGGCAAGAGCGGGATCAGGAGCGCATGAGCAAGATCAGCAGGCGAGAGCGAAGTGAAAGTAGGGAATGTTTCGTCAGTGAGATCTTGGGAAAGCGCCCACCTGAACAGCAAAGTTCAAAACCAAAACCGCTAAATGCATTTAGGATACAGACGAACTTCTTCTCCAACTGAATAAAGATTTACTTTACAAGGCAGGATGTTCAATCACAAAAGCTATTGTTTTTCAACTTTAATTTTGTTATTCATTTATATAATTAATCAATAATTCTAGTGGTAGAAAAGTTCGTCCGTATATCTATGGAATGTGGATAGTACGAGTTATAAATTAGAAGTGCTCTCATATGCATAGCGCATCCTGAGCTCATTGAATCTAGGTGGAATGGCTAGTTGACATCATCGGCGGGCCGATGACCACATACTCTTCAGAAAGGTATCAAGTGAAATCCGGAGAGTATGCCCCAAAACTAGTGCCATAAGCCTACGGAAAAGAAAGCTAATATAAATACGAAATGCACGTGCTACCTTGGCAAGCAAATCAAAAGAAGTAATTGTCGAAAAAATATTTTTTCTACAGGAGAAAGGTGTAAAAACATTTCACTGATCAGGATCCCCAACTTAGTTATTCATAAGCGGACCACTAGATTTCTTCTGGTAATAAGTAGTCAATTGATGGGAAAGCATTCTTAATACAATTCGCGGAAAATATTGAACATGGTTTTCAGTCTATACTTTGGGGATTGGTCAGGGTTGTGCACGGATTAAAAAGGAAATAGTGATTGTACTTTGTTCAAAAAGAGTCGAATATTTACTTAAATTGATGCATAGAAAAAAAGCGAGTAAAATGCAGAGATATTTTTGTTTGTTTCGTAATATAAGTAATTGGAAGAATTTGTTATTTTTGAATACCTTGACAAAGAAATCGGGGTGTAGGTTCTAAAAATGAAGCATAACAAAAACGAAACAGAGATAAGTTCCTTCGCGAATATCCAAACGCTCAGCGCTCCGAGTAATCTTAGAAACCCGCACAACCATCATCCCCACCTCCCCGTTCGGGATCGGCATTGGGATAGGAATAGACACCACCTCGCCGGAACTCACCTGGTGCGAGTGCTGTCCATTGCATCCGCTGGCGCTGCACACGCCCGTGCCCGGCACCTTCAGCTGCTCGTGCTTGTAGTCCGGCTGGTAGGGCAGCAGCATCCGGATCTTACCCCACCGGTTGAAGAACAGGGCGATGGCTCCGGCCCAGACCATTAGTACGATCAGAACGATGCCGATCTCCACGCCGCGGATCTGCACAAGAAAGATAGCAAAAGTGATCTTAAACAGGCTTAAAACTTGTGACCTTGGAGGTTATGTAAATATCAAAACAACAATATGCCCAAATTCATATACTGAACTTCAGCTCATAATCAACTTATTATGCAAATTGCTTTTAAATCCAATAATCAAAATTTAATTATCCCCATTGCCAATTAATAGCGAATTAATTGGATATCATTGATTCTCACCGTGGGCAATTCCCTGGTTGTGCCATGGGTCAGGGTGTTGGTGGCCGTGGAGGTCACATCGTCGCCAAAGATGCTGGCATTGTTGGTGCCATTGCGAGCACCGTTGCTGCCATTGCCGTAGATGCCCGGCGGAAAGTCCTGCTGCGAGGTGTTCTTGGGCAGATCTTGGATAGAAAACGGGTGATGGGGATGGATAACCAAATCTGTAGGATGCAACTCACCAAGCGTCTTGAACTTGATCTGGCCGCGGCTGCGGTACTTCTTGCCCTGCCAGATGGCCGTCACAACGAGGGAGTACTGTGTGCTGGGCAGCAGGCGATCCAGGACAATGGCCTCGCTGCTGCCGGCGACGTCCTGTACAACCCTGTAACTTAAATTAATTCAATTACCACTCTCGAACGGCAGCTAAGGGGCGGTGTTTGGGGGGTGGTGGCAAGTGGGTTGAGTGTGTGAGTGGTTCCAGGATTGTGCATTCGCAAGTGTGCGTGTGTGTGTGCATGTGTGTGTGCTAATTGAACAAACTTTCAGTCGTGAAATATGATGCCGGTCCGTGTTGGTAATTACAGCATTGGCCAATATTTCACTTTGTCACTTTCTCACAGCGCTGCGCAGCTACCAAACATGTCCTAGATTTGCCAATTGAGCTCACATTACCCACCCCGACCTCCCAAAGATCCTGCTCCCCGTTCCGGATTGCCGGATTGTCGGTGTCGCGCTGCCCAGTGGGCGAATGCCCCGTGCGTGGGTCAATGACAAAAGTGGCCCGGACTTCTGGCCTTTTGTGCACCGGCTTCTATTGCTGCGACTGTAACAACTACAAGAGCCTGACAAATGATTCATTATTCATACGTGTAACAAACGCAGACCCACCACCACCGCCAAGCGAGCCCCCCAATGGCCCCCAGTGGCTACCGAACAGAAACAGAAGTGTCCCCCATTTCGCCAGCAGACGGAGCAAAAACACCGCCAAACAAGCAATCGTAAATGTTGGAAAAACAAAACACAGGTAAACAATGTCGCCTGGTCGCTCTAATGATGCCCTGTTTACAGCGGAATGCATTTTACAAAAATACTTGGAATTTCACAAAGTCAACTGTTTTTTCGTTGGCGTTCAATGAATACACTTTGATGTTAAATAGGATTATTTTATAAATATATTTTTCACGCATTGTTTCAACTTTTTTATTCGCTTACACGATTATAATTGCTGTCTAATGAATAGGCGCGTAAGCAGAAATAATTATGTTGTATGGCGCAACCCATTCTGTGAAAAGGTCAATAGATTCTTGTTACTTTCTCCTCCTTTTCTGTCGGAAAAAATATATATATGTATATATATATGTAAAATAAAAAGATCATGCAAGTAAGTAAGAAAATAGGCTTTTAGAGCAGGAAATCCAGCAGATGTCCTTTGAGTAACACTGCCAATTGATGCGAATTAAGGACATAAGCGGCCTGTTACGCCGCATTGTGAATTCACATCTGGCTGGTCCGCAAAAAGTGCTCTCGATTCGCAAGCGCCGGCGGCTAAATAGACCCGCCGGGCCGCAGGGTAACTGGAATTGGGCCGACTTGGGCAAACAGCGGCCATCCCATCCGATCCCATCCTATTCCAGCCTATCCTGTCCGCCACATGTGACAGCAGCAGGCGCTGTCTAAAGTTTCGCCGTTAAAGTTTTCATCATCGTGTGGCGACTCTGGGGGGAAATCAAATTTCAACTTCCCCCCTTTTTTTCTGGCGTTTTGGCATTAAATTCCGCGAGGCAGCCGCTTATTATACACAATTTAAACTCACGCCATGGCTCCAGTTTTACTGGCATTTTTCTGGGTGGATCCCTTGGCCTTTTGGCTGGCCACGAGAAATGCAAGCGAATTTCCTTCGGAAAAGGAAAACGGAAGGAAGAAAGTTTCTAATTTTCTCGTCGGTTTTTCCTTTCCCTTTACGGCCTGATTGCGGGCTCTGAAATACATTTGATATTCACAAATATGGCTGGATATGCATTTCGGCCGGCTTTTCCTTTTTTTAATGTCCCCTTTTGTGAGCGGTATCCGGTTCATTCCGGCTTGATAAATAAACAATTAGCTTACAGGGCGGCAGAACAACTTTCGCATTCGTTACTCAAACTTCGCAGTATGCATACAATATGTCGCACAAAATATACAAATGTGTACTACTCGCACGAAGGGCTTTCTGCTGTTATTTAATAACTTATAGCGTTCATGCGGTTGGTTTAGAAAAAAAAAACAACTCGAATGTACCCAGTAATTTTTAGTTTGATTGACTCTGTGACAATCGTACTGCACCTTTGCATCAACTTAAAAATTCAATTAAAAATACGCATACGCCCCTTTGGCCGGCTCCATCAATGTTCAATGAAGGATTTTCGGGGCAGGACAGATAACTTCCAAGGAGAAATCGACCGCAAGCACACGAATTCCTTGGCAACAGCGCACAAAGCCAGCTTATTTGGCTACACATATGCCATATACAAATCAGGTGTAGATTATGTTGGCATAGGGTTCTCGTTTCCATTTCCTGTTACTGAGGCCTGTGCACTTTTATGGCTTATACTGGAAAATTTATGTCGTCATCGCAGCTGGAAGCACACTCAAATCTCATCCGCTTAGCCATTACACAGCAACTATAGCTATATATGTTTGGATATATATATATGCATACACTTCAGTGGGGCCTTGGCATTTCAATTTCAATTTTAATAATGTCAAATTGGCTCTAAAACCACCGATAAGAATGGTGAATAAAATCCAGCACACGGCTACCTATTGATCGGGACTTTCCATCTATTCCGCCTTTGTCCTGCACATGTCCTGCCCACACCACTCCGCCCTGCCCCGCCCCTTTTTACGCCATGTGCCACTGTTCCACCTCCGCGGGGACAGTAATTGTTATTAATTATTATTGTTATTGATGGTGCTTGACATGCTTGGACTCCAACCCCCTACATCAGGCACTCATTGTTCGTCAAGAATTTCATAAATCCACTTAGTAATTTGGAGCATGCATGGTACACTGGCAGAAAATGTACAAATTCTCACAAGTTTTCATTTAAAGTGGATTTTTATGGGCAATTGCTACCTACATTTATAATCAAGCTCCCCTATTATTGAATAACTTACAATTATTCCCCATCAATAATTTATCAACATAAGTAGTCCCAGCTAGCTGTAGATTTTCTCGCAGTGCATGGCCAAGTGCATATCGATGTGTGTGGGCCCGTATCTGTTGTATACCTGTCTGAAACGTCTAGGACAAAAGTCCATTTCACTTGGGGGCTAGAGCCCAAGGCGAAGCCCAAGCTAATGCCAGAGCCAAAGCCAAAGGCAAACGCAAAGCTCGAGCCCACTCACCGTCAACGTGTCTATGTACAAATCATACATTATTCAGGGACACAATTTACTCGAAAAACGGAAGGAAGATAGAACAGAGTGAAGCCACCACCAACCAGCGACCCACCAACCGCCACCCACCATAATGACTGGCGGTCGGCAGTATGTAACACAACAAAAATCGATAGGAAAGTAACACAAAAATTAAAAACAAACTGACTAATAAATAATGACCGAGCGAACGGAGCAACTACCAAAAACACAGACCACCACTAGGGGGTCTAAGTTTTGTAATAAAATTTTTGACATAGGCGTGAACTTTATAGAAGAACGGGCCCAAAGCGACTGCTCGGTGCTGGAATGGCGGGCAGTAAAAGACAAAACACGCTCATGCAGCCAAAAGCCAAAAGAAGAAGGCCAACACACACACACACGCACGCAAGTCGGGCCATTAAATTGAAAAACACCTTGGCCAAAACGGACTGCAGTCGAAAGGCACAGAAGCACAAAAGCCGAGCACTTAACTTATTACACGGACGGCATTCCGTGGCAGCGAACGGGCTAAAATGCCCGGTCCAAGCCAAGCTGCCACTTGGAGTCCGACTTGGCCAACACGGAGCGGAAGTGCTTAGTTTGTTGGCGAAATATGCAAGCTATTCGCTACATCGCACTACCATCGTTCAGTGCACTGCGAGAAGTAAGCTCTTAAGATAAACTTAAATTATAAATTAATTATAAGTAAGTATCAATATATCGATTTGTAAGACATGTCATCGGAACAAGCTTGCAGCTGCAAAAACCCATTGGGTGGCAGTAATTTCTCCCAGTGCAGGGGATAGTTGCTGCTCTTCCGGCTGCCACGCAGCAAACACGGGCGATGAGCAACAGCAATCAGCGAGAACGGGACGTGTGGAGGTGGCAATGCAAATGGGAATGGAAAATGCTTTGGTATAGTATGCTGAATTGCAGGCAAGCCAGCTGCAGCTGGGCTGCATTATTCGGTAAATCATCAAGAAAATTGCCAAGGGAGTTATCTGCAACTGGCACGGTCGCAAAGTCCCTGACATATGTGTGCACATGAGCTCGCTCTGCTCATGAATATGGCTCCAAAGCCATATGCGCTGGCAAACTTGGCCAACTAGAAGTTTTCCCAGCTCAAGTTCCTCGCAAATCGAAGCTAATTGAGTGGCAATAAAGTTCAGCGTTCTCAAACTTACAGCAACCTATAAAAATGGCATTTTTCACACGCTGAGAGGTTTAAAGTCCCAGTGGTTGCATTCTTAATTAACTATGCTTTAGTTTCTTTGCTTCATTTAATTATTCATATTCAGCAAAAACTAAACTGTTTGAGCTTAACTTGTGCTGGACTTTCTTTAAAGAGATTATACAAATAAATGTCAAAAGCAGCAATTAAGAAACTTAAGTTGATTTCGCTTTGAAACATTATATGCATGCCAATAAAACTCATGAAAAGCTTAAGTGTTTTATCTACTAAATCCTCATCTCAGTTAGTTTCTTGGCCAGCATTTTTGCAAAGCGAACGTGAAAAAGCTGAAGAGATCCGGCATAATTGGAATTTTTATGAGCCAGCTGGTTGTTCGAGCTAGCGAAATTGAGTTGTAATTCCTTAGTTGTGTACGAAACTCGCACTTTTGCCTTTTGTTTCAAATAACTTGACTACAAATACACGGCGCTTTTGTTTTTCTTTTGGCCTGCACTCGCGGTCAACTTGGCCCCAAGCCCCCCACCTCCGCCCCTTACTTGTGGCCATTCCCACCCACTCCCTTGGTTTACTTTAACTTGGGCCGTTATTTAGCTCATGGCCAAGCAAACACACTCGCAACCGCACACCCACACAGCCACAGACGCACACACACACACACAGACTGGCCTCTTGACTGACCGCTGCCACGCCCATCCGCCCCCAACCCCCAAAGATCCCCAAACCTCACTCCATGGGCAGTCAATTGCAGGCAGAGTTTTTTTTGTCCACTTTTACTCTGCATAAATGCAATTGCAGTTGAAATACACGGCGAGAAAATGGGATGGAGTTACTTCTTCATGCTACTAAATATTTCTGTGTGTAGTAACAGTGAAAGCCTTGTCTTTAAAGAATATAATTTAGAAACTGTTAAGTAGCCAACTAATCAGCATGTAATTTTATACATTATTAAGGAATTAATGAATCTAATAAATCCTTCCAGTTAACAAAATGTGGCCAATGCTTTTGGCCGTGCAGTCGGTACCCGTCGGATCGTCAAAGCCCCTTTAAGTCCGTCAGCTGAATGGTAAGTGAGTGTGCTTTGCCGTCATTTGGACAGTCAAGTGGCCCGGCGGATTGAGTTCTAGCTTTGTTAGTGGTACCTACCTGTCGTCCGTTGGCTTGTACGTCACGATGTACTTCTCGATGGGATGTGCCTTCAGATCGATTTGCGTCTGCCACGACACCCGGACCGCCGTGGGCGTGAGGAACGTAACGGTTATGTTCTCCGGCGTGGCCGGAATGGTGCCTATTATAACGATAATTGCTTGTTATAATGCCATTATTGTGCTGTGCTGCAAATGCCAGTGCTACGCATATGCATAGTGCTTCGCAGGCACTAGCCAAGTTTATGCGTCTGGGGATTTATTGGATTTGGTTTAAGCCGTCTCGTAAAGACGTCAGCCCTTAAGTTGTGTCATAAAATTAGGAGCTTTGCGGATATTCTGCACCTTATCTCTCGGATTACAGAGAATTCAAGCTGTCAATCTTTTATCAATTGACCATCAGGGGCTTCTATTCATTTTGTATACTCCTTAGACAGTTATTTATTGGGTATTATTTAAGCGTTTGGAAACATGCTACCAAATACTTTAAAATAAGCTGGTGGAACTTAAACGTGTGTTTAAATTAGGATATAGTTTATAATTTATTTAGAAGCTTAACTAAATGTATAAATTTCAAAACTGGTCACATTATCGTAATTAATGGTTTTATTTGCCATGACATTTGACCTCAATTCATTTCCACCATTGGGCAATAAACGCAGTTTTGGTAAACGCATTTTAAATTTGAAACCTAGCTAGTATTTAAAAGTATTTTGGCTAACTGATTAGGTGGTTTTCAAAAGAGGAACAAGTAAGAGAAAACATTTCCAATAAGAAATAAAAGGGACTGACCTGAATTTCTTTTTATACTTAGCTGCATATCTAAGACAATAAAAATACGGAGTACTTGGATTGGTAGACATTGCTAAATATAAACCAAAGTGGAACTGGACACCCTCGAGGAGTCCTATTAAGAGGTGGTAACCGACCTAAAGTCGTTGGGAAAACGAATAATCGCTGATGGAGCACTATTCTGAGCCAAGCAAAGGCTGTTGTTGGTGTCAACAGCTTGAGCTGCTTGGGGTTAAGGTATCGCAGGACATGACATTGTTGCTCCAAATTATTACGACTTCTTCGGGAGGATTTAGGACCCTAAATTCTGGGACTTGGGATCTGCTTTTCGTACTTACCCGCTAGGCAAGCGTTAACAAACAGCACAGCTATGAGCACAAACATCCTTTCGAATGGATCCGGCTTGCTTTTGTTGGGAGGTTGCTTTTGTTTTTCCTGCTTTGCTGCTTTTCCCGCTTTGTTGGGGCTTTCCCTATTTTATCTGTGGGCGGTTTACCTCCTTGCTACGGTTTCCGCTTTGCTAATTCGTTGTTGCAGTTTCGGGTTTTTCCCCACAAAATAGTAGCTCTCCCTTTTTTTGGGGGGATTTTATTGTTAAAATAATCTAACTAAACTTAAAATCAGTCTTGCTTTTTGTCCCGCACTTCCGTTTCGTGTTTTGTGATGCCTTTAAACGAGTTTTCAATTTCAATTGTGCAGCTGCAGCGCTTCCGTTCCCTGCTAATTGACTTTGTCAATGACATTTGCATGAAAGGTTCTCCCCGTGTTTTTATGTCCTTGTGGGGGGTTGGGGGAATTTATGCGTGTATATTTTTATAACACATTTTTATGGGGCTCCGTGTGCGTCCGCCTCTCCGGTGTCTCCGCTTCGAATCGTCATCGAATCCAATCGAATCGAGTCGAATCGCATTTGATGAACGTTCCGATAGTGTGCTATATTATATAGTTGGGGATCTGGACAGGCGGGGGCACTGGGAGTGGTGGGGTGAGTGGGGATATAGCAGCAGTTTTTCCGTTTCGTGCTCGCCTCTGTGTTCAACTGGGGAATTATTCACATTGCGTTCGCTTTTTGTTTTTATTCTTTTTATTTTTATTTTGCTTCTGCTTCTGCGGCTTGTGTTATTATTCCTTGCTGTTCATTGCTTTTTGGCTTTATAAAAATCAATAAAAAGCAACTTTTTGTCTGACAGCCGTTGATTTGGATGGCAGCCTAAGTGAGTTTTTGTTCTGCTTCCGTTTGTGTTTCTATTGAGGTTTCAATTTGGGCTAGGGTTGGGGGTTTTGGGGGTTTTTTTTCAGCTCTGTTGCTTTCGGGCCAACGAAGGGTGTGATTTTCGGCCCCTACTAAATATATATATATAGATTTACGACATGAATTCAAGGAGAAAAGGCCCCAAAAGCGACCACCTGTCGTCGCCTGTCCCTTCGGTCCTTTTGTAATTCCTGCGGTTTCCTGCTGTCGATTTTATTTAGCCTGATACACTTTGTATTTTGTTAACAATTTTGGCATAATTGCCAAAGCACTCGGCCCGCATTTTCTCCGTCCACTGCTTTTGCTGCACAGTTACTGATTTTTCTGATTCAATTTTGGTATTTGTTTTTCCTCGGCGCTGCTTTCGGCTTGCGGTTAATTATGGCCCAATGTTTTTGGCTGAGAGGAGGCTGCAATAAATCAGAATGGCATTAATGGCTTGCGGCAAAATATGCGCATACATTTGTGCAAAAACTATACGACTAACAGAGTGTGTCTGTGTGTGTGTGTTTCTCTGCACCATTTACATTAATTATAATGAGCTGTGTTCTCAACTCAATCACAATTAAGCGAACACGACTCATTCGTTATTCATTAACCAGATCGAAGCAAAGAAAGCAGAAACGAAACGCAATTACATTATGTGCTGCATACTTTTTGGGGCTCTGCCTTCGACTTTAATTGGCATTGCGCATACGCCATGTGGGCAACCTTAGCTTAGAAATACACACACAAACTACACACACACACCACACACGCATGCCTAATGTGCCATACATAATCCCATACTCAATCCATGTTTCATCTGCATCAGACAATTCAATTTGTGGATTGCCCCGATCATGCGTGTGTTGCCTTTGTGTTTTCAGATTTTCGATTAGCATGCACGGCTGGAAACTATGTGGTCAACATGTGCGGTCCGTGTTTTTGCGTTTGCTATTCTTTTTTTTAGGTTTTCTACCCCCGCAACCTGTTGATGGTGTGATTTTTTAACTCGTTTAGTGGCCCAGTTTACTCTGATTTGGCGCTTTTCACGAAAGTAAAGCAATAACATGTTACATTTCCTTTCACTGGCATTCCAAAGAAATAACGAAACCCAGCGGACTCTTACCGATTTCACTTGCTGGGAAAACCAATTGGGAGAACTGCCATTAAATGTCTGTAAAAAAAGGGACCGATGTTTTATGGCCAATATTGAAGAGGAAAAGTCCTGATGGGACTTGCAATTGATGTTGGCTACGAATCTCTTCTATTACTTTAAACATATAAAGTGCGCGCAAATAGGCGACATAAAGTTTGACAAAGTTAAACTTAATAAATTTAAGGTGTGTTTGTATAAGTAAACAAATGGTATAGCACTTCGTAGCGACTATGGCCCATAAAAGTCGTTAAAACTTGATTTGCCTCAGCTTATTGCCCTCGAGTATTAGGCTAAGTGAGTGATAATCTCTTAATACATCATATTGCTGTCAAGTGCCATTCAACTTTTCGCCGTATCTCAGAAAAATGACTGTTTGCACTTAAGTAATAACTCTAGTTAGCAGCTGTCATTGTCCAAGGATAATTGGGATTACTCTCGCTGACTGGACAGTTTTATCTTGAGGTCAGGAACCCACCACGCCCACCGCCTCCATTTACGCCCCTTGACCAGCGCCGGCCAACCGCTCGATACTCATTCAATTTATGCATTTATGTCTAATTTTTGTCGGTCGAGAGACCCTTAAAAGTTTTATGAACTTTTGGCATACACTTTGGCATGCTTGAGGGTTTCGGGACAAGATAGCTGCAGCCATGAGAGAATGTGAAATGAGTGAGCGCACACGCTTTGCAATTTAAATGATAATTTTTAAACGCAAAACGAAGTAAGTAAGGAATAAAACTTAAAAATTCCAAAGCGAAGTGTTTCATTCGGTGGGAAACGGAATATCGGGAAGTGCATAAAAGGGACATGACAGCTTTCTGAATAAAAAATTAAATTTACAAAATTCCGAAGAAAAAAATTTTATTAGGGCGTTGAAAGAAACCCGAGCAAGATGACATGCAAACTGCATGAATATTTAAGGGGAAGTTAATGGGTCTTATGACTGCTTGAGTGTTGTAAAGGGTGTGGAAATAAAAATTAAATTTACATGCTGACATTTATTATTTTAATAAGAATAAAAGAAGCAATTATGAAGCTGGAAAATGTAGCTGGTCATATGACACATATGTGTAGTTTTGGTTTAATCATTGAGAAATCGAATGGAAAGATGTGTGAAACTGTGTTGACGCGGCGATGCGAAAATACGAAATTAAATTTAAAAATTCAAAAAGAATGTTGCTAATTGAACGGGGGAATAATAAAACAGAGCCCCAAAGAGCTGACACATCGTCGGTGGGCAGACAGGTGGTGGTGGTTGTGGTGGGTGGTGAAAATGGGTTGCCTGGTGCTGCAATTCTGTGAAAATTAGTGAGCGAGTGCATGCATTCCCGCAGTGGAAAATAAGTAGGTGAAAGCAGTTATCGTTAAACGAAAATGGCGGCTAGTACGCGCTGTCGCTTTCGCTTTCGCCAACGCTCTTAATTATAGCGACGTCACATGCACAAAGCCACGCTCTCTCTCACACACACACACGAAAACAAACAAACTCACACACGTCAGTTGATAATTTTCTGGGTTTTTATTGCATACTCGGCGGCGCAGGGACTCCTTTGGCATTTGGCGCGTCTGTTTGGCTTAGCTGCCAACTGGCGGACTCAGGATTGTCAGCCGGGCAGACAATAAATCAATCAGCTGTGCCAACATCCAATTCCTGCGCAGACAATGCTCCAACGCTCGCCATATATTCCCAGCCCGGCATATTGGTAGTCGCGTGTGGCGCGGTGTGTGAGCGCTATTAACAAAAAGGTCAACTTGGCCGCTACAATTGAAGCCCGAAAGCCGAGAGCCAGGCCAAAAGGAAAGGAATGGAATGGAGAGGAAAGGAAAGGAAAGGGCTAGGGGAAAATGGGAAATTCCGGGCAAAGGCTTGTGTGTGCTGCGCTCCAGCTTTTACACCGGTGCACACTGCTCAAAAGTCAACATTTGACCTGGAACTAATGACTAAACTGTCAAGCCAACATGGCGGATGAGCAATAATGCCAGTCCAAGAGCCACATAAAGCCTATCTGTGTGAGTCTCAGCAACTGCAACTTAATTATTTGATTTTAATTTAAATTTAATTAATTTAGTTTATAACTAAAATTTATGTTTTATGCGTATTAGGGGTATAACTTTCAATTAATATTTAAATTAGGAGACTTGAATTTTAAGCCCAGCACGTCATGATCTATAGTTTAGTGGAGCATGAATTTGAATAGAGTATTGTGGTGAACCATAAGAAATTTTTCCCAGTGCAGAGTGTATATTTGTACAAGTGCGAGCACTGGTGTGTGTAAGTGAAACGTTTCGGAGCGAAAGAGAGGGCGAAAGAAAGGGCGGGCGCATGCTATTATGTCCTGGCGGTAAAACAAAAAACGAAAGGCTAGAGAAAATAAGGGAAAACACTTGACTCCAATTTCGGCGAGATTTTCCACAGCTATGCTGGGAACAGAAGATGTGGGGAAGGTCGCTGATGAAGGAATGGTTGGGAAGGGATGGGGGAAGTCCGGGAAACAGGCTGCCAAGGATGATGATAAAAAATTAAGCGCGAGATGGGAGGCTAAAGTTGGCTATAATTGAGTACTACTTTCAGCTTAAAGCTCGCGAGGATGGGAGCTGATAAAAAAATAATTGCAACAATGAAAGTTCAACATGGTACCATTTCAGATTCTCTGCAGGATTTTGCTTTTCTGCAATGCGCAGTTGAGTGTTAAAAGTTTGAAAGTGAGAATACAAAGTCTCCGAAAAATATAAATCTTTTAGCATAGTAAAATAGTAAAAAAATACATTGGCAAGATAAATAGTTTATGCTTCTCGCATTTAAAATACCAATTAGATAACTTCAGTTCTAATGGCTAAATTACCTGAATACATTTTATTCCAAATTATATTTTTATGATCGTGTAAAGAAAGAATTTTTGATTGAACTCAAGTTTTTATGGGATAATCAAAATAATAGCTTTCAGCTTATTATGCTCTCCATTATGGGAAAACTTCACGTTGTTCTTTAGACTTTTTGATGCAAACAGCATCTTCATGCTGTTTTTATTTATGCGTAAACTCATTCCGTTGCGATACAATTTTGTTTATTTACAGATCGCTAATGAGCACAAACAACTTTCAGCGATGAAGAAATTTCCATTTTTAATCGGTCAAACTTTGCGGCATTTTGCTCGACTTCGTGCGAGTCCACAAATACGGGGAGCGAGTCGTGTTAATATATATATGCAAACATATATAGAATCGGTGCATATATCTAGATGTACACATGGTGGAGCAATGCACGCAATGCGGCGACTGTGGTTGCGACGGATTTAAATTTAAACGAACATTTACTTTTTCCGGGCATTTTGCCGCCGATCCGATTCATTTGACCTGTTCTAGTTGCGGTGAATGTGCGGATATCGGTATACATATGCATATACATACATATGCGATTCTTTGTGAAAACCGATTTGTTTATAATCAGCTACTACGTGCGACTCGCTACGGTTCGAATGGCCAAATAAAACAGGGGAAATTGAGAGATGAAAAAGATTTACAGCAGTGCAAGGGCGAGGTATTAACCCACACAAAAATTCAAAAACACACTGGTTAATTGTGAATTCGCTGCCTGTTTTCGCAAAACAAACGAAACAGGAGCATTAAAATTACTTTTTAATTGCCACAGCTGTGCTGCTTTTCAGGTTGAGTTGCTGGCTGACAGAGTCCATTAGGCCATTTTCCATTCCATTTCATTTGCGTTTTCATCGCGCATTTTCCGTTCCCTTTTCCCAGTTCCGACTCTGATTTGCGCAATTTAATTGGCTTAAAATTCAGCCGCCTCCTTGAGAACAGCCGCAAAGAACTCAGGACTCAGAAGTTTTCACTGTTAATTGAGCGACTGTCACAGAATCACAAACACACCTACTTATGTACACACAGAAAAGAAGTTCGGAGATCCGATGGCTTTCACATTTGTAAGAACTGTGGCACGAAGTTATTTTTAAGCATAAGAAGCATTGATTGTTTCAAAATAGTATTCAAATCATTCGAGAATAACCAGACAAGTATTCGGTCAAGTCGTAAATCGATGGAGAACAATAAAAGTGCTATTAGGCCTCTTAATAGTTTTTCTAGATCAATAATATTATTAATTACAATGTAACTTTGAGTATAAACTAGCCTCCAACTATCTGTTATATGTGAATAGGAAAAATATAGCTTCAGATAAATGATAACTGTGTGGAAATTGTCTCGTCCAGTGGACAAACAAAAGTTTTAACAGCTCGCGGCACGCTTGAAATCTGCAAAACACACACAATCCAGCCCTCAAAGGCTATGTACACTGTCACACAATTTACAAGTTCTTTTTTTATTTACTTTTTGCCGTCGGACTCTGGTTAACCGGCTCGGCCACCTGCTAGTGACACGCCTCTCCGGCTCGCCGCCTCCTCCGCGCGGGTCGCGAGCCTGGATACAATTCTGATTCTGATTCTGGATCCGATGTGGATGCGGATGCGAGTGCGGATGAGGATTCGGAATCCCAGTCCCTGGCCCGATCCCTACTCGTAATCGGAGGTGGAAAGGCGTGCATCCACTGATAACGGCGAAAACAAACACTTCACTGCGCTCAGTTCTCAGTTGACTGTTGTCTGCACTCGGCTCTCTGCCCGATTAACTGTGCTTTGAAGCCACTGCCTTTCGCTCGCTTTCACTTCCGTTTCCGGTTTCCGTTTGCTCGTTGTGCTGCGGCCGACGCGAAAACTACTACTGAAATGGACAGCGGAAAATGAAAACGAAACTGAACCGAGAAAGCCGAGAGAGCGAAAGCTTTGCACGCCAGCGGTGCACGGAATGGAGATGCTTAATCGACTATTTTATGGCTAATTCTAGGGGTTGTACTTGATGGAAACCTTTAATGATCTTCAGAAGAATTTGTAATTGTTTTTGAATTTGTATATTGTTAAAAATTATTTCTTTATGATATGTCTTTTCTAATTCTAATAACCATAAATCACAAAAGTACCCCAAAGGTTCACTCCAACGTAGTTGTGTTTGAAATTATTCCATTAGACAATACTGCTATTAAATACTTTATACGCATGGAAATTGTGTTGTATGAAAGGAAAACCATTAATCAAGCCAATTCCCCACCCAATTTATTTCCCCAAACTGGGAGAGCTCAAACCATTTTCGGCATATCCAACTTGTAGGATTGTGGACACAAAAGCTTTCCCCCTTTCCCAATACTTTCACAGCTGAAGAGAGGCCGAGCAGCTTTTCTTTAACTAACAATTTCTTGTGTTAGGTCGTGTCCGCAGTGCCAAGGAGACGATAGCCGCCAACTACTTGTGGGGATTTTGGGGGATTGCACAATGTTTGGAGACCCAACTGTCTAACTGGTTGGCTGAGTGACACAGTGACAGACAGACCCATATTCAGCGAAAAGCGCATTGACAGAGTTCAAGTGCGACGGTGGGGCTGTTGCTATTGTTGGCCAGGAAACGAGCGCCGGTTTCGCCGGAAATTTCAATGTTGTTTTTATCAAGCGCTTAGCTTTCATCACAGCCCCTCCCTTGTCACTCGAGGGTTTAAATTAAAAGCATACTTAGCGGCGCTTAATTACTTATTCATGGACGCTCGCGGCTCCGTTCAGATTGGAATAGACCCAGCGCCTGGTGTTGTTAGGCTCTCGCTTTCACTTGCCATGGATGCCATGGAGTTTGCTGTCGCTGGCAGGACTCCCTAACGATTTGCCCCAGGTTGTTTGATCGAATTTCAGTTCCTCCAATTTGTCTGTCTGCCAGCTAAAATTGTAATCCCGGGTCCTAGTGCATATATTTTGTATAAAACTCAGCGAGGATGGACGAAGCCAACAAGGAAGATGTGAAGCGAGCCTCTCTGTCCAACAGCACGGTGACGATAAGGCCACGACTCATCTACGGACTGCGGTCGGATGTCATTGGCAACATCCACTTCAACCTGACCAAGGAGGTCATCTATCCGGTGGAGGGAGTCCTAGCGTTCCACGACTACGTCCAAAACAAGCAGAGGTTTCTCAGGTGGGTAGTTTACGTTTTATAAGTGCCAAGGATTATCTCAACCTTCGTAATCCTGCAGGCTGCCGGAGGATACGCGACCCGAGGTGATATCCATAAGTTCGCATCGCAAACTGCTGGCGGTGGTGGAAAGGCACTCCAAAAAGTAAGAGCTTCATTTCTATTTCATATAACCAAACCTAACAGTTCAAATGACTCTTTGACTGAATGGACTCTTTTTAACCTCTTATTAGTGGTCGGTATATATCCATCTATGAGTTGGCCACCCTGAAGAAGAGACGCCACTTGGAGCTGCCGAGCAACCATCGCAATGCTGAGATCCGGCAGATGATCTTCACCAATGACTCCAGATCGGTGGCCCTGATCACCCGCCCGCCGGAGGAAACCCTTATTATGTTGGTGCTGGACAAGACCAGCACAGTGATAGAGGGCAGGGCCACGATCCCAGGATCTCATGGCGGCGCCGAGTGCATCGCTGGCAATCCAAACGATTGCAATTTTATGGCGGTCGGAGGCGAGCGCACGTTGTTGCTGATGAGTAAATCGGAGCGAGGATTTAGTATCAGCAATAATCTGAAGGTGAAATATAGGGTCACCTCGATGGCTTTTCTATCGCTGGACCTGCTGATGATTGGTACATCGGATGATCAGTTGATCCTGGTGGAGAACGGCGAGCAGAAGTTGGCTCAAAAGGCGAGCGATGCGGACACTGTGGACTTGATGATCGATCAAGAGGTGTTCGATCGGGACAAGGAGTTGCAGGAACAGCGTTTCCTGCCGACACAGGCTGTTAGTCTTCCTGACAGGAGAGTCCTCTGCATGACCGCCTTCCCCAAGGGATTTGCCTACATCATCTTCAATCGGGCGTTCGTCTTTGAGCGCGTTTCCAAGTTCAAGTTCGAGAGAAAAACCATCCTTACGGTGCCCACGAATCTGTATGCGGAACATATGTACCAGATTCTTAATCTGGCAATCGACCACAAACAGGAAACGGTGATAGTGACCACATCCCATTGCCAGATTTACGTGGGCATTCTCATTGTTCCCGAGACCCTGAAGACCAAGCAGCTGAAGTTCGAACCGCTGGGAGTTCTCATCCACACTGGAGAAATCATCGCCATGTCTGTGTGCGCCTGGAAACCCATCATCATGACTGCCTGTGGGTAGAACTTCCATCTTCCATCTTGATCAGATTTTAATATTATCCTGCAGCCAGGGATCAGACCATCCGGATCTGGAACTATGAGACCGCCTTGGTGGAGCTGGTTCGCAAATTCCAGGTGGATGTTAACATTGTGGAGCTCAGCTTAACTGGACAGATGGCGGCCATCGGCTTCTCAGATCAGCTGCGTATCACCCAGATCTTCATGGACGATCTAAACGTTAGTTTACTCTTTCACCTTTTTTTTACAATTATTGTATTAGCTTTTACCTTAGATTGTCAAGACGTACAACTTTCCGCACTGCAACGCAGTGAGGTATTCCAATTTTGGGCACATGATGGCCGCCGCCTATGACAACAACATAGCCATTACCTCAGTGTACAAGCTGGATGTGCTGATCAATCTGAAAGGCCACAATGGCACTGTGCTTTCCGTGGCTTGGTCGAGGACGGATAAGTTTCTGATCTCGGGCGGAGCAGAGGGTGCCATCTATCTGTGGGACATTGAGACGGGCGCCCGACTGCAGGAGATCGTCCAGAAGGGCACTGAATACGTGACCATCTCTTGCAGCACCAACGATCCGCTGACGATCTATGCGGGAACCAGTATCGGAACTATCCGTGAGTTCCAGGACTCCACGCTGGTGAGGGAGATAACCATTCCATCGAGGACCAAGGGATCCGTATCCGATGTTTGCCTGGCCAGATCGGACCTGATTATGTTCGTGGCTGATCATGAGGGTAACCTTTTCAATATGCAACTGCCGTTCCTGGAGGCCGGAGGAGGAACGTTCACCAACTTTCGGTTCTTTGATGGACCAGTCAACAAACTGCGCTTCTCCTACGATGGCACTCTGCTCTTTGCGATATCCAGCAAGGGAACCCTGGCCATTTGGGCCATGGACAACATCGAGGGCAAGGTGCCCTACATGGATCAGGATCTAATGCGCAGCCAGGAGGTGCTCATACCGCGCAGTCAACTCAACGACAAAATCGAGCAGATTGCCAACCTGGAGTTGCGGTTGAAGCAGCAGGCGGAGGAGTTCCAGTACCAGTTGAGCCAGAACGAAATCTTTGACGGCCAGCAGCTGCAGGAGGTGCACAGGAGCTACTGCTCGGCTCTGGAGGAGCTGAAGGAGTTGAACAACGAGATCGAGGCCAGGCACACGGAGGAGATGAATCACATTACGTTCCAGATCAACTCGATACGGGAGGATCACCGCATCCAGCTGGACACTCTGGCCACTCAGTACTCGGAGAGAATGCTGATAGAGTACCAGAAGTTCACCAATCTGCGCGAGAATATGCTGGAGCTGCGCGAAAGCTACGAGGACAAGCTGAAGAACTCCACGGGCACGCTGCAGGATACGGTGGAGGCCCTGGAGAACAACTATAAGCAGCAGCTGAACGAGCGCAAGGAGCTCATCCGCGACCTGATGAAGGAGATGCAGGACAAGAAGGCCGAGTTTATTGAGTACTGCCGCGAGGTGGAGCTGGAGAATGATCGCAACATGGTCTCCACGCAAACGGAGTACGAAAACAAGTTGACCACTGAGCGAAATGAAACCCAAATGTGGCGAGGCAAGGCGGGAGTCTTGCAGAAGAAGTTCGAGTCGCAGAGCCGAGAGATTGACAATCTCCTAGAGGAAGTTGAGATCCTAAAGGAGGAGCACCACAAGTCGCAGCGCAACATCCAGAAACAGATGCGGAACATCGAGGATCTACAGAAGGACATTGCCGATCGCGACTACGCCATCAACGGCAAGGAAAAACGCATCCAGGACCTGCTACACAAGAACCAGGAGCTGGATAAATACAAGCAGGTGCTGGGCCATAAGATCGCCGAGCTCAAGGCGCAGATTGAGCCGCGTGAGTTTCAGATCAACGACAAGCGCAAGCACATCATCGAAATGGAAGCGGAGCTAGAGGGTCTCAATCAGAACAACGTGCAGTTGGAGCTGCAGTTAAAGGAGATGCGGGATAAATACCTCAGTAATGTGGCCGAACTTCGAACGGAGCGACATCGTGCGAAGGCTTCTCGGGAGTGTCTGCACTCCATCTGCTCGGACATTTACTATGTGGCCGGGGAGATCAACTCGGCAGAGGCTCTCAAGAAGGCGGTAAAGGAACTGTTCCGCAAACACGCCTCCGACGACGAGTTAAAGCGATTTGTCACTCTGGACGCGGAGGTCAGGGACGAGTTTATGCGGCAGCGCAAGCAGATCGAGAATGTTCTGGACCGATACAAGTCGGTGGCCGAGGACAAATCCGTGCAGAAGAAGTACGACAAGCTGTTCAAGGAGAACGTGATCCTGATTGAGGAGATCGAGAAGCTGAACGAGACCAATAAGATGCTGCGCAGCAAGGTGAAGGAGGACCTGCGTCGATCAACAAAGACAATACACAAGTAGACAGGCGAGTCTGTGTGTTCTTTAGTCAAGCATAATCTATTAAAATATGTATTTCACATTGGACTTATCGAGAAATTTAGTTAAACGACATATATACATACAAAATGGCATTGGTTTCGTTTTACTATAGGTTCTATGCCTCCACCAGGACTTTCTTGGGTTTGCTGCTGGTTGCTTTGGTCTTTTCCGGTTCCTCGACGGACTCGATCTCGGCGGGAATGGGCAGATCTTCGGTGGGCACATCCGGCAGCTGTACACCCTTCTGCTGCTCTTCCTCCGCCTCCAGGGCATCCAGCTCGGCCAAGACATCCTCCTCGTCCTGCGTGGTCAGCACATCCGTCAGTATGGCGTCTATTTCCTGCTGCTTTTCGATGCCCTCGCGGGTCTCATCCATGATTCGCTCCACTTCGTCGATGTCCAGCATTTCGTGCACCTTCTTCAGGGCAGCATTGCCCGCCTTGAGGCCGTCCAGCACCTTCATCTCGACCTGGGCGAACTCAATGTCCGCCGCCAGCTTCTCCAGGTTTTCCAGCTGTTTGTCGGCATTGGTCAGCAGGCTCTCCTGGTACTTCTTCTTGCGCAGCAGCAGCTTGGCCCGGCTAAAATGAAAGCAATCGGTTTAGTTGACCATGTATAGATCACATATGGGTATGACACATACTCCTTGCGACCTTGCTGTAGGCACTTCCTGGCCAGGAGGCGATCATTCTCCAACTGCGTTTCGATGCGTTTTTGGTACTGCTTCAGACGATCCCTCTGTTGCTTCAATTGCTGCAATGGGGAAGTGGCTAAGTGTTTGGGCGAACTTTCTGGCTACTCAGTGACCACCAACTTACCAGCACCGCCTTGTCCTGGTCGGTGATCCGACTAGGAGCCGTCTTTTTGCTGGTTTTTCCAAAAAAGGCCCCCATGACTAACTACGTGGCAGTGCAGGCACCTCAGCTACTTTGTAGCTAGCAGTGGGAAATTTGAGGAAATCTGAAGTCGAAATTAGCAAAGGAATATAATATGAATTTACAAAAAATATATATAAGTATATAAAATGGCTTATATGAAAAGAAAAACTTGTAGAATTTAAAATGTTCAAATAAACATTTGGTAGATATTATTAACCCGGAATTTAGCAATACATTTTGAAAAACAAACGCTGGCTGCATTACAGAGTGGACGTTGGCGGAGTACTGAAATAAGTCCCGCTAATAAAATACCAAGAAATAATACCATAAATACTACCACACAGTGATAGTTCTTAGCAGAGACGCAAACCTAGCGAACATTGTTGAAGAATTTTCAAATATTATTCTTCCCAAGATAAGATTCTCATACTTCGCACTTTTCCAAGCCCGTCAACAATTTAAAAACTATAAAATTATTATGCTGAATATCTTCTAATTGAAAAAATACAAATTTTTCGTAAGCCCAATTCTTCTGGTACCCAATCAAAACCAATCGTTTGTACAGTTAATTATTCCGTTTTATTCGCACGTGCGTGCAAACCATTTTCAAATTGTAAAAAATAGCTCTAATCCAAATTGAAAACCAGACAGAGTAGTTTAACGGTACGACTTCTGGTAGCGAGCACGGGCACCTGGACCGCCGAACTTCTTGGGCTCGCAGCGACGCGGGTCGCCGACCAGCAGGGTTCTGTCGTACTGCACCAGAATGTCCTTGATCTCCTTCTTGGAGGCCTCATCGACGTCTGCAAGAAAGAAGTTTCAAACAATTAGCAACCCACAATGCAGATACAGTTCATAGAAAATAACTAAAGTTAATCAAAAGTGTCGATGAAGCCTCAAATAGCAATGGTCAAATCTGCCAAGGCTCTCTTTGATTGCGACATGCACTTAATCTCCCTGCTCGAGTCTTTTCCTGGAAACGGCTATAAGTTCCAACAAAAATCTGGGAGAAGGTGCTAGGAGTTTTAGAAAGCGTATAAATGTGCCTGAAGCATCACCCAATTCGCACAATAACATTACAACTTGGTTGGTATATGCTCATAAATTAATCTGCCTTTCAATAATGATTCGGAGGAAAAGGGATAACAATTCCAACAAAAATCTGGAAAAAGGGGACTGCGTTTCCTAGTGTTCCTGAAGCATCACCCAATTTGCACAATAACCTTGCAACTTGGTTGGTATATGCTCATAATCAAGTTTAGTCTGCCTTTCAATAATGATTCGAAGGAAAAGGGTTAACAATTCCAACAAACATCTGAAAAAAGGGTCTTAAATTCCAAGTGTTTCTGAAGCATCACCCAATCTACACATCTATAGTGTAGCTTGGTTGGTATATGCTCATTATTTAATCTGCCTTTCAATAATGATTCGAAGGAAAAGGGATAACAATTCCAACAAAAATCTGGAAAAAGGCGTTGTGCTGCTGCTTTCGATTTTGAGCTTTACTTACATTTCTGGTAGAAGGCAACGAGAGCCTTAGAAATGGCCTGGCGGATGGCGTAGATCTGGGCTACATGACCACCACCGCTAACGCGCACGCGGATGTCGACGCCGGCGAATTTCTCCTGCAAGATACAGAATTGTTTTCGGATTAATAAAGACTCACAAGATGTTGTGCATGCACACTGGTGTTTAGTTTGATCAGAATAAAAAATTAGTCTCATTTGGCTTCAAATTCGGGATAAAGGTTATCATCATGATGGTGCTAAAAACCAAGCTTCCGATTCAATTTTCACTGCACAAAACGGCGGCTTTGATGGCATGTAACATATTTCAATATGCCCTATTTGTGATTCCAAAACATATTGATGTGCCAGCGGTTTTGAAGCGGAAGCCTTGGCTTTCTGAGCTGCTCCGTCCGTCGTACTCACCTTGCCGAGCAACAGAAGGGGCTCCTGCAGTTTGTATTGCAGGACCTTGGGTTCAATCTGCTCCAGAGGACGACCGTTCACCTTCAGGAGGCCGTTGCCACGCTTGCAGTAAGCGACGGCGGTGGCGGTTTTCTACAATAATAAAGACACCGGTTATTAATCGCTTAGTAACACACTGAATTCAGTTAAAATCCAAATTCCAGGCTAAAATCCTCGCGCACACACACAAACATAACCTCTGCGTTTAGGCGGCTACGAATTTTTTGCCGCCGCCGATTGACGCGAGTTTTTCGCCTGCACGTGTCGCACGATTATTTTAGTGGATTTCAGCGGCTCAATTCACACACACCTTGCGTCCGAAGACCTGGACAGCCTGCACGGGTTCTCTGCGCTGCAAAATACAAATATTCGCAACATTTTAGGCATTAGTTAGACACGAATTCTCTGTTTTTTCACGGGTACAAATACCTTCTGCTGCATTTTGCTCCGCGAGTTGGGTAGGAAAAGAGCGGAAGTCGCGTTGACAGTTAGGGTGACCGCATTTCGGTATTCTCGCAGCTGTCAGTGGGAAAATACCAGAAAGCAACACCTGCCGGCCAGTGCTGCAAAACGAAGGGCTATCGGAAAAGTCTGTTTAAGTTTTAAGTATTAATTCACTTGCAACAAAGAATAAAAACAAACATAGTAGTTTAAATTGACAAATATATATAAGCAAGCGTTTACTTAAATTCCAAAAAATAAAAAGCACAATAATATAGTCTGAAGTGTTTCCCGTTACTGGCAAAAAATAAAAAACTATACTTCGCGACTTAAAGTGATCTGCGTGATATATATCATATTTCAGGAATTTGTATAAAGAAAGCGAAACATTTTCCCTGTCTAAGCTTCGAAATACTGTGATGTGGTATTTTTTTAGGCTATCGCAATCTATCGATAGACTACTATCGCAAGAATAAAGCAATAAAAAAAAGAGTAATTGTAGTAGTCTCAGTATTAGTCTCAGTAAATATCGGAAAAACAGCATAAAGTGCTTGATTCCGCGAGCCAAAAATGGTTGTTTGCACAGCCACAATGCCTCCGGAAATACGGCAAGTGCCCGCGATAAAAAAAGAGCACTCGGAGCTGCTGGAAAACCCTGCGAACTCTAAACCTTGTGATCCTGACGAAACAGTAGAGGAGGGAGATGTCGAGGAGGATCGTGAGGAGGGCGAGATTGTAGACGAATTCGAGGTGATCATTTCATCCGAGGATGACGAGTTCAAGTTGCGCGCTCGGATCCAGCAGCTGGAGGAGAACAACAAGGATGTGGAGCGCATGGACCTGCTGTCCGCCAATTTGGCACATCAATACAGTAAGTAACACGTTGGGCTCTACCCATTTATATAAAGGGGGTTTACTTATAGGTCTGTTAAACTTTTGCATATTGCCATTGCAGATTACGCGAAGCCTGGACCGCGTTTACCGTCTCAGCAGCAAAAGTCTTCCGTTTACATTTTGTCGGATGTGTCGACCCAGTCTGAGGATGAGTTCGAGGCCCAGCGAAAATATCGCAAGCACAAGGTGCGACGCCTGGAGCTGGGAAAAAGGCATAATTCATTGTCCAGTGACTTCCGGCGGAATCCCTTTGTCAGGCGTCATAAGCGCTGTTCGCCACCTCCTCCGGTCACCACACAGCGCCGGCGGCAGGACTATCATCATAATCAGCCACCCAATCGCTACCAGCGTCGACACCAACAACACTATGAGCTTGAAGATTCCCTGGCGAGCGACGGCGAGCTGGGTGAGTACGACATAGCCTGTGACAACGATGACGACGAGTTAGACATGCAAAAGCTTAGACTGAGCAGGGATAAGTTGCGCGTGGCTTTGGCGCGGGAGGAGCGAGAGGAATTCGTGAGTCACTACAAAAACAGCCTGAGAGAGCGACTTCAGTACCGCGTGAACAAATCGCCCAGCCCCAAGCACAGCAAGGAGTACCAACAAGAAGAGGAGGAACTGCCACTTCCGCCAATACAGATATTATCGGATGGCGGCGAGGACGAACCTCAGGAACTGAATGTGCCGCAAAGGGAAGATCCTGCCGAGCTTAAGCTTCGACTGATAGCCCTTAAATCTGCCATACTTAAAAAGCATTTAGCGCGAAAGAAACGGGACGCGGAGCGGGCTTACTCGCCCACTGATATGATCAATCGCGTGCATCCCGTCATTTCCAATGACGACGACATCGATGACTTAATGGAGATCAGCCCAGCCGCATCGCCAGATCGAGTACAAAGTCCGCCGAGATACTCTACTGATTATGCCGTGGACACAAAGCCTGTGGACATGGATCTAGCCGAAACGGACAGCGATGATCAGCAAAAAGAAATCTGGAATTCGTGGTCCAACAACTGGAACTCCATTGATAACGCAGGTGGCAGTTGGCGCTGCTTTTTGCCCAACAATTTGCCGCCTGTGTCGGTTCCCATTGTGATAGACGAAGATGATGAGGTAGATTTAAATACGGATAATCGGATAATGAGAGAGAATATAGTTTACGATGACGACGAAGTACCGCCGCCACCGCCGCCCTTTCACATTCCAAAAATTCATCTGGAGGACGAGGATGCCAGGGATGCCATGCACCTAGTCGATCAGCATTCTAATCATAGCTATAGCTCGGAGTTGCAGACCGTTTCCATGGAAAACTCGCAGACGCATATAAATCCATTAGACCAATTCCAGCCAAATTCGAGTGACGATGAGGCAGGAGCTTTGCGAGCTATTCTGCTATCCAATTTCCGGGCAAATAGACCCCCACCACCACCTCCAAGAACCCCACCACCTGTTGATTGTGAGTTTAAAACTGCCCCGGCTCAAGTCCACGTTCCAGAACCTATTGCAGTCCCTGTGCTCGCTCCTGTACCTGTTGCCGCTCCAGTGCCTTCTTTCGTACCTGGCCCCGTGACTCAACTCAAGGAAGATTCAACGCAAGACAATGATTCAGATGATCCAGAAGAGCTGCGTTTATTGCTCCTTTCCAGCATAGCGACCAAAAAAGGAACCAACCCAAAGTCCGATTTAAGACCAGAGATACTCAAGAATGCTTTAAAACGTTTCCAGCCCTCGGAACTGGCAATAAAAGATGAACGGCCTCAGGATCAACATTCAATTCTAGATGAAAGTAATGTACTGAAAGCAGAAAAGGAGATAGAAAATGAAACTGCAGTTGACGCAGTTGCATTAGAAACTGCGCCCATTAACGTGGAATCTTTGGAGGTGTCTCAACCGCGGGTCAAGCTTGAAGTGCAGGAACATAAACCATCGTTCTCCCCCACAAAAATCATAAAAATTGTAAAGCCCAACAAAGTGATAAACAAAAAGACAACTACTAAACGGAAATTGACCGCGATTGAAAATTCAGGGTTGAGCATGAAACGGCCGAATGTGTTAATGATTAAGGAACCCAGCGCTCCACTGCGTAGTCAGGAAGTGATCGCATCCAGCACTCGCCTGATCACCACCGTAGATCCAGCCAGCATCAAAGTAAATAAGATGATCATTAGCTTAGCAGAGGAGTCGCCCGCCAGTGATGATGACCTGGAGCTGAGTTCGTGCTTCGCCTATGGAAACACAGACATTGCCAGCCCCTTGAGTTTGGCCATGGGCAGCTTCAGTGGTTCAACCACCAGATCAAATACTCCCATATCCGAGATTGCCGAAACGGTTCCCAATGTCAATGTCAATCTCAGACGTACTTTGATTAACGATTACTTTGAGAAGAAGATCGACGACTTTCTGAAGCAAGCCAGATCCAAAGCTCCCACAACTAACTCACCAGAGGCAGCGACAGAAAAGACGTCTGAGAAACCTCAGGTTAAGGAAAAACCTCCAAAAAGTGTAACTTCTCCCAAGACACAGCCGCCTCCAAAGACAACGCCGGTGGTATGTTTCCATCTCATTCGAGTATATGTTTTATATAATATAATTTCTTTCTCAGGCTGTTCGACATTTACCAGTTGCATCGCAGAAGGAATACCTCCGTTTGGTCGAGCGTATGCAAATGCTGGAACAAAAGAAGGTTCGAGCGGCCAAGACTGCTGCTCCTGTTGCCAAAAGCACGGCGCCTACTGTTGATAAGCCAACGCCGAAGAACAATTCATCGCCAAGCACAGCGAATATTGTAAAAAACTCAGCCAAAGAAGTCCTAGGCAGTAAAAAAAGTTCCCCTATGACAAACGCTAAAGCTACCTCAGCAGTTCAGAAACCACAAGTCAAAACTGTGACTTTAAAATCGGCAAAAACAAAACCTATGCAAAATCACCAGATTTCCAAGGAGAGTCGGCTGAAGGCATTTGAGACTTCTTTTGTTAAGATTGGGTATATATTTGAGTAAATAGGGCCTTCAGTTACTATTTTCTGATTATAATTACTATTTTCAGGGGGAGCATGCTAGTCAATCTAGACAAATCGCTGCAAATGGTGAAAGAAGCCAAGAAGTCAAAGGCAATACGTTTGCGATGCTCACAGCGTCTCAAGGAACTCTATGCCGAAATGCAGACATTAAGACAGGCGGTTAAACAGGAGGAACTTAAGCTGTCGAAGATTCAGCCCGAGATTCAGGCCAGCCATGAGATCATCATATCACTCAAGCAGAAACGACATAAACTTCATGCGGCGGCTATGGACTTGGGCCGTGGATTAAGGGGCGATGACTACAGGTACTAACCATCATCAACCACAACAGCAACCAGAACGGCGTGGGAAATATCTGGAACAAAACGATTACAGAAACCAAATCAACGACTTGGGAACGGGAGGAGCTCTATGCTACTATAGATTTGATTTACTTACAGGTTAATCGACGAGGGAAAGGCTGCCATCACCACAAAATCAACACAGCTTACCAAGGAGATACGCCTGTACAATTCTATAGTAAACTACGCTGACCTTGTGAAACTGACTGATGCGGAGATTAGTCAGCCAAACGCTGTAATGCCAACGGAGTCCAAAACGGTTCAACATGAGGAGTCAAGGGAGAATTTTGAGTCGAATTCTCAGATTAAAGATCAAAGTGAAACGACGGAGACAGAGCCTGCGATTGGAAAAGAACTTGAAACGGGGACTGACCCTCCAGATGTGCGTGGATTTCGATTTGTACAAATTGCTTCAAAAACTATTGCTAAGACTTGTTACTATTCAAGGCGACTTGTTATTCGCTGTTATTCTTCAGTGTATTATTACACTGTCATTTCGATATCTTTGCCACAAGCCCGCATTAACAATACGGTTGAGTTTATTTACAGGATCAGGCGCAGGAAAAAACTGTGGAAGTCGCCGTCACAACTACAGCCCCCTATACGGTTAGCATAATGCGGGAACTGCGCGAGAAGTCCGACGAGCATCATAGGGAAAGCTATCTAAGTGCCTATCACACGCCCATGTGTAGGAACTACAATAGGTTAGTATTACTAGCGTGAGCGGTTGCCTGTGGAAATGTATTTGCTTTGTACACTCTTTCCTAAGCCACCTCGATGTCCACGCCACAATCTGCCCGTTTGATCTGATGGGTCGCTGTGAGGATGCGGACTGCTCCTACCTGCATTTAGCCCGCCCCGACTCCCAAAACGAACTGCCAAAGACAAGCCCTCTCTCAATAACTAACAAATAACAAACTCACTAAAATACTAAAAGCATACATAATCCGAAAAATAACGAAAAAATGTAAAAGCGTGCTTGAATTCTGGTAAGTTGAACTCTTCACGCAACTTAATATTTAAATGTTGCTTTCAGTCAACGTTAAAAAGAAAGAAACCCACAAAGCACACGTCCAGCAGACGCAGAGAAGCATCCGCCGGCGTAGCGATTGCTAAACCATAAAAAGAGAAAATTAACAAAGAAAAACAATCGTTACTAGGTTGTACCTTGTTTGTTATATACATTTATATATATATCGTGTAGTGCGAGTTCCACGTCTCCGTCGCTCGAGGACGAGTTTCTTTCGGGCTAAAGTTTGAACGGATGTGCATCCTTATTTTCGCTTATAGTTTTTTACCTTATTATTTAAACAAACGAAGGCAGCAGTTATATAAGCTTAAATATTTGATTGATTTGAATGCGCGATGATTATTATTTATGCATTCGTTTGCCAATTAAACATTTTCGAAATCACTTATTGATATCCGTATCCGATTAAAAAAGTTTAATTATTATAAAGTTTTCTAAAAATGCAAAAAATGAATTTACAAACAAAATTCGGCAAAAAAATGAAGAGAAATAAATAAAAGAACGTACAAAATGAAATGAGGAGTGTTTTTTAGTGGGAAAGGGTAAAGACCGCAAATACGCTAATTTAGCCTTGTTTATTCCTAAATATAATTTAAATAAATACAGTGGGTTTATCACAGCCAATCCCATGCAGGAGCGCGAACCAATTTACACAGCCTTCATCGCCTCCTGCCCTCCATTCCGGATCTACTCGTTGCCGAAGTACACGTACTCCCTGCACCAGTCCTTGATGCCATCTTCGTTGCCGCAGCACATGGGATAGACGAACTCCGACTTGGTCACCTTGGCGCATCGCATGCACAGCTCCATCGTGTTGGTGTCCTTCTCGCACTGCTGCACTTTCAGCACCGTTTCCACCGACAGATTGCCGTGGTATTCGCTGGGATCCACGTTCGCCTCACCACCCGTGGAGGAGGGTCGTGCTTCGACATCCGTACTGAGTACAAGTAGAGTCACCACCAATATATTGCTGAACATCTGCAATTAGTCGAGAGTTGAGGAATTCGTTAATTGAATTTTCGGCTATGAGACACAATTGAGTGGCGAGGAGCATTAGAGGCGCCTCAATCTGTTTTCGGCTCAGCAATCATAATCTGAGCCAGATGGAACGAGTTCGATGAAGTTTTTAGTCTTTATACTCTTTCAACAAAAGGACTATGTGTATATGTCGGCTTCCGCTTGTGTCATTTTTAAGTAATTGAAAAAATCTCTTTCACTTCTGTAGATTAGTCCCATTTATTAGTTCAATTCACTTGGAGTGTTTTTCTTTTGGCACCTGTCCTATAAATCATTTTCAAGTGTAATTGCTTTATTTGCAAAGTACATTTCGATGGCTGATTAGCACTTGACATAATCTTCGGAAGTTTTACTAGACTTTGGAATAGAGCAATCGAATTCAGGGACAGATGGTGCTGCTTGTGCTTACTTTCTTAGCCATTTTTTGTTGCTCCACTAACACTTTAACCACTCCACGCGGCCAATTCGCTAAGTACCCGACGACGTGATATTTCCTTCGGACGATCTGATCGCAACTGGAAGCCAGAGGGGCTCGAGCATTACTTTTTATACTTGGCCCACGCTTACGAACAGATCGTGCTGAGATCGTGCAGCATTCGTGACACATAATTCCGGATAGGCCAATATCAGGTAATACCTACTATCTCGACGAACGTGTCATTCCGATGGCAAGGACTTGGCTTTTCCCGTGAAGTAATCACTCTGGCCGAAATTTACAATGGGCTTTGTCAATCGCACATTCTTCTGGCATCCACGAGTTAATAGGCAGCCACCTCACGCATGAGTCTGCCATTATGTTTAAATCTATGTATGCGTAGTTTTTCAACACTATCTTTTGCTCAGTGATTATTTATAACTAAAATAATGCTATATTTTTGAAACCATTTTGTAAATAAATAATATTTTTACGCAGCGTAGGTGTTTGCTAGTGTTTGCTAATGTTTGGAGCTTAGAGAGTTTAGAAGTTCGCTTACATATTACTCATACGCAACGTTGCCCTTCATTTGTAATTCAAATAATATTTATGTATCGATAATAATTTCTTAGCATCTGATGTTACTTTTGTTTGCTTCAAACTAATAATTTTCTTAAAAAGAACTATATAAGTGCAAAAACTGTTGCCAAACTGACTGTCGCATCCATTGAAACTGTTGCATTGTAATCCAACTCAACGCATTTCATTCCTATAACGATCGAATTGATATATGTACATATATGACCGCATAGAGCACATTAATGTTGCGTATACACAGTCAATTAGTGAAACATCATGTTGCTGATAAGGGGATTTCATGGGCGCCTAACTGATTAAAGCTGTTCATCCCAATCGCGCTTGGCAATTTCATTGTGCAATGTCGCGGGCAGTGTTTACTTCCGGCAATAATGCGGGTTCTCTGGAAGCGAAATCCAAAAGGTGGGTTTCATCACACTTCTGCGAATGACATCACCGACTATCTACATAGCTCTTCTAAGACCCATTTACCCGTGTGATCGAGTGCATTCATTCCATCTGCGCACAACTAATAAACGATTCGTCGCAAACTGAAATTGCATTTCGAATTCTGGGAATTGACATCGGGTTTTCCCCGAATTATCCACATGTAAACTGTGAAGGCGTATACTTTTAATTACTTTATTTTGCCACATTGTAGGGTACATTTTACTGCCGAAGGTCATGGATGGTAAAAGGGGGTTTTAATTAGTGTAATAACTTACGAATGCATTGGGGTTTTCGAAAGGCCCGTCTAGAAGTTTAGTAAATCTCACCCTTAGGCCAACCCTGATCCCAAACGATAACCCTTGATAGAGTGTAAGCGAAATCAATTTCCTCAAACTAATCCGCACTGTAATCCATTCACAACTAATCAAGTAAGTAAACTAGTGAAGGGGAATTTCGGAACGAGCAAGTTGTATTAGGATTACATGATGCGTAGGTCAAAGGGGAAATTCAGAAACTAAAGTATCTCGATGTGGAAAATGGCTAGCCTTAGGTCCGGGAAAAGTTGCTCGGCGAGGGAAGGCGATTAACCGATTGATGAGTCCATCTTGATTTGTATATATTTGAAGACCTAGTTTGAAGTATACTAAACAAACAAACAATGCAGCGCTGATTAGGCTAATCACATCATCGGAATCGTTATTGATTCAATTAATCGAATTGCGCCAAAGCTCTTTCATATTTTTAGCAAGTTAAACCTTTGCTTAAATCAAATTCGTGGTGTATTGACCCTGCATATGTTTAAATATCCAGGGCAGTGGCATTGAATGCGTCTATGTATGGTATGTATATAGAACCAATAATAAACAATTATTCCTGGGATCGACAATGAACCTTGGAGCTGAAGATTAACGCAATCAGACGAAATTCCTGTTGATTTCTTTCGGCTTTGAGTTAATTAGTCCAATCGAACGGACAGGGAAACGCTCCCTCCATATAGTATTTCGCCAGACAAATGATTTCGGTAATCAGATCGACACGGATCTGGGTACATAAATCGCGACAATTACTGGGCGATTTTTTATGAAATCATGGTGTATTACGATGGGTGATTTACTACTGGTGAATGGGTATCGATCGTAGACGCTGTTGCCAAGTGGATGGATCTCCCTTGCACACGGAAATTGTCTTTCTGTATTTATAGTGCGGGTGCAATGCAGATTGCCGATCGCCAGCTATAAATACAATCCAGAATGTTTACAATACGGTGGCCGAGACTCGCTTATCACAGGGAGGTCACCCACCGCCATTGTTTGTTTGTCTCCGGCTCGATCCTAGATGAGTAATGTCATCAGCCGAATTGTTTGGCCCCCACCTTGCCCGATCCCAATAAATAATGCCCAACTTTCCACCCACACTGTCTGCGAATGACTTCGCCGTGTCCAAAGTCCATAGCGATAGTCTCGATTGCGTTTTACGATCCATGTGGCATGTGGCTGAAGTGTGCCACCGATCGAAGGATATAAATCGCGTAATTATTGACTGATTATCGGTCACAAAGGCGCCGTTACAGTTTATTGATCCACTTTCGATTTTTCTATAGTGTTTTTCGATTTCACACTGACGCAAGCCCCGTAGACTCGCAGAAAACAAGATTTCTCAGAAGAGATCTTAAAGATATAACTATATGTATCTAACATATATATTTTTTTACATAACTTGTCGTATGCATGTTTAAATTGTAGTTGTATTTTTTGCAACTACTTTTCAATTTATGACTGTGAATATTAATTTATATATAATTTAATTTTTTCGTTGGGTTTTATTTTACTTTTACATTTTTCTTACGTTACATACTTTGATTTGACATTGTATTTTACACAAAAGTTTGAAACCATGAAATCTCTTCGGTTAAAGAATTAATTAAATTACTTATAAGCTTTCGTGTCGACTCAGCGTAAGTTACGGAGTAAGAATTTAAAAGATATTGTTAGATCGGATTGCAAAGAATTTATAAAATTCAAGCAATGCGTTTTATTTTATTAGTTTTTTATAATTCATAGAAAGTTAATGTTTATTCATTGATAGCATCATTTTGAATGCTGCTTCTTGTTTTAAGTATTTTTTATGTGCTCCCACGGATTGTATAACCTAAGTCCATATACCAGGATTGGGTTTATAGGACTTGATGGGCGTTTCGCGCATGCGATTCACGTCAGTCGGATACGGATATGGACGTTTTAGTGGCGCAGCGTTTGTGGTTCTTATTGATGGACGTGCTATAAAATTGATTGATAATTATTTGTATTAATTTATGCGTTTTTAATTAACAAAGAAGTAAATTGATGTATAATTTTAATCATTCTAGTGTATTATATAGTTTGATTCACTGTTATTCGTTTTGATAATATAATATAATCTAAATCACACGATTCCCTTCAAAGGTGCATCTCATAAAACTATCTTATGTAATACACCCCGATACTAACAAACACTTACGTATTCTGTTCTCATAGCCCACAGACGGACGACTGGGGGGCATACGATGTTTATAGGCCACCTTCTCCATATCGGCGACTCTATAAAGATCAAAATGTTAGTTGCTGGCTCAACGCATGTTGGCTAGGATTCAAGGAACTACTAGGACGCGGGGACTCCTGGTGGTAGAGTCATTAAATTATAACTTACTCGGGCGGATTTTCCTTATCTCGCTTAATCAGGTTGTTGTACTTGGGAACCCCAGTTCTGTTGCCTCCAAATGTCTCGTCGAAGACAGATCTGCAAAATAACAATAGATTTTTACCCTTTGCCCAATGGCAATCAGCTGTATACCACATGCTTTACTTGCTTGTCAAGTAAGTCAAGTTGCATCGGTATGCAGAGAGTATAAGATCCCCATTACCTGTAGGCCGGCAGATTGAGTCCTTTAGTGTTTTTGGCCAACTCGGGATTCATTTTCATCAGCTCGCGCTGCTGCTCGTGCCAAACTTCGTCGTTATCGGCTGGAATAAGATACTTTCGGATCTCGGCCAGGGCGTAGGCTATGCGGGCATAGCACTCCGCCGGAGGGGCCACCGTGCTGACCTCCAGAAAGAGATTCTTCTCAAGATGGGCATATCTCCGGTCGCCGGAGCTGCGCAGCTGCTCCTCTTTGTTACGATCGCGGATCGAACTGCGACCCTTAATGGCAATCTTGCACTGGCTCTCCTCCTGAAGGCGACGCAGTGAGTTCCCCTTGGGCCCGAGGATCTTGCCAGCGAAGTTGAACTGCGCAAGGGTACGGATTTATTTTGCGGACGGAGGGGACAGCTAATTTTATAAAACCCACCTTGGGAAACTGATTAACGGGCACGAAGACCTTTTGGGTAATCTTCATCGGCTTCTGCTGGTACACGTCTGCGAAGCGCTCCTTGCCGGGAATACGACCAGTGCCGTAGACACGGTCCACAGCTGCAATGTGGGATTAGTACCATTAAAATACCCTGTAAAGGGCGCAATTGATTTTACCCTCGTCGATTAGCAGTGCGCAAAGTGGAAACTCCGCGGACAATCGCTTGCGCTCCTCGTCCAAATCGGCGAGAAACTTTTGGGCCACCTCGTTCACACGCGGCAGGTGGGTATGTTGCTCCTTGCTAGGTTGCTCCTGGGTAAACTCAGGACAACTCTCAGTAAACTCGCTTGGGTTTTCCATTTTTATCACAACGAACTTTACCGAAAAAATCACAATTAAAATTGATGTAGACTGAACAACGTTCTGTATAACACTGAACTGAAATAGTTTCGGAGCTGCCAAACGTATGAAGTTTGAGGCTGTCAACTTTTTCAGTGCTATAGTGATTGCTCAAATGTCGGGTTTCCCATTATGTTTGTGGGCTTTAGAGTGGGCGTGGTTGAACAAGCGCTGCGCCTATGTCTCATTGTAAAATAATATTCTATTTCAGCCCAAACAATGTGACACATTTTGTGCATGTTTAAGCTGCACAGACATAATCCAACTTGAATGGCCAAATGCAGCTAAATAAACTGTTTAGCCACTGATTACCCGAATGTTTGCCCAACAACTAATTAAATTGGCATCCGGAATGCAGTCGACATTTTGCTATTGCGAACGGAAGATATCCCAGGAGACGCCAGATTTGCATAGTTTATGGCAGAAGTTGTACAAATGCCATTCCGATGTTGGGGTCTGCCCAGCCAGGCCCCATTATCCCCCATTCAATCATTGTCCGTTGTCAATTGCCAATGACCATTGCAGTGATATTGATTTCTGTACCGAAACCCCTGTTGGGAACGCATTACGAGTGCACACTATTTATTGCATAGTAGGCTATTGCTATAGCCAAGGTCGCCTTTAGACCGCGCCAACCCCATTATTGGGGGATTTGGGGGAATCGTGACCCGGCTGGCCGTTCGGCTCCATTCAGTGCCACCTGGTTCACCTTTGTCACCTGACCTACAAAACCTACCCCAACCATAAGGGGGGTAAATAACACGACTTTGTGCGGATTGTGCTGACTTATGCAAGTCACTTTACATTTGGAAGCTGAAGGCATTCCCATAGAATTTCTTAGTGGTTCTTGAGTGGCACCGACTATCTAATATAATTCGCTTGTTGTCAAGATCATTTGCTTTGTTTGTGTAGTTTTTGCATCTTAATGTAGCCACCTTATAACTTTGATTTTTAAGTAGATCGAAATATTTCAGTTGCATGACATCCATCACGCAAGCAAAAAATGAACACGCGGCGATCTTATGACCTCCATGGGGGTCATTCGATCTAGCCTGACAAAATGAACTAATTTTAGAAACAGTGCAACCATCGAGGTTACTGCAAGATACCCACATCCTTTGGCTACATCCCCTGCAGGTCGGGAGAACGAAAACAGCTGAGGCCGGAATAAAGCGGTAAGCCAGAAACAGAAACAGCTGCATGTCACTAAGAAAAGGAAGAGAAAAGATATCTGCACATGCGCCACAGCGCATTCGTTCAACCATTTACCTGCATTTCAACTTCAATGCGGCGAGCAGGAGCAGAAATCTGAGAACAAAAGCCCCGTGGCTGAAAACAACTGAGGTTGAATAAAATATACAGTAACATCTGGCTATAACTAACTGTTAGGCCCCGCAGTGAATAGGCCAGTCTATTAATATGCGTTGAGGAAAATATTTCAACAAAGTCTAATTGATTGTAAATAATTAATGCCATTGACTCTGAATTATTTATAAGATTTAGTATGGTTAACAATTAACTAAAATATTTCATAATTGATTAGTTATAATGAATAAGTAACAGTGCCAAGGAATGTTGCACACTTTAGCATTTCTATGATCTAAATATATTTAACAGTCTCTTAGTCGAAGTCTAAAATATCAAAATCAAATACTAAATTCAAAATAAAGCCTCTTAAGTCCAAATCAAGAGAAGAGAATTTGGTTCTCTTTCAATATAACTCTCATTGACGGGCACGTAAGGGAGAGTTCAAGAGAGCGCGCAAATACGAATTGTTACTACTTAAGCAACACGCAGCGCTCACATTTATTCATTCTATGTTTGGCAGCGCTGTGTTAAACACCGAAGACTCTGAAACAAAAACAACAAGGATATCCGTGAAATCGCCGGGAAAAATATATATCACGAAGTAATATTTTTATTTTTGCACATATATTTGCAATTGCATACAAACTTCAACGCGTTTTGCAACAATAAACAAACTAAAATCAAATTGGAGAAACCAACAACTGTAGCAACAATCAAAAAAGTTTACGTGAAAATCGAGCGTGCGTTCGTTGCCGCTTAATAAAAATGTGTACAAAATTCCAAAAGTGCAAATATATTTAAATTACCCCGCAGTGCTCAACGTTCAAAGTTAACAAACAAAAACAAGTCACATAATTGAAAATAAAATTAAAACAGTTACCCAGACTGGAGCGAAAAACGCGGTGCAACCTGTAGCGCTTCAATTCCGATTGTGATTTTGAATACACACACGGCTTTTGTGCAAACAAGCCGGAAGCGAATCCCAAATGCAATTTTTTTGAACCGCAGCTGAGCGGAGCTTTTACCTGTTGGACAAGAAATCAAACGGCGGCGTTAGCACGCAAAAGGCCAAAACATGTGGTGCATTGTCAACCTGCCCAACGGCACCCAACAAGCCGTCAAGTGGGATCCCAAAGCCAATGGTCAGGAGTGTCTGGAGAAGGTGAGTTCATCGGTTCTCGTAGAGATACATATATGTACATATGTAGGTACAACATTTGCTGGTAGTTTTCCACAGAAATCGCTTGGTAGTTGAGTGGAAAGTGCACCATTATAACTCCTTTCCCTTTTAACTTACGCAATATTACCAACTATACCCCAAAACTTTCATTACATTTATGACATAACTATGTTGATCCTTAGCTCATTTCTTATAGAAAGCTCATTCTGGATAACTACAGTTCTTGTAATGAAACTCTATAATACTAGATAAGAATCCGTACCGTATGAAGTATTTATAACGGGCAATACATCCATCTTGATAAAGTTCAAATGGTGAACTAAGTAGCAACCATATATAAAACGATATCTTAGCGCGTAGTTACACTTGCCCTTGATTTTGATTCCATCTTCATGATAGAACCCATATGTGTTATTCAACCGAAAACAACAGGCTTTTCCTTACTTAACTCCAAGTGTGTGTTGTGAGCCATTAAACCAGCCACATTTCTACGCATTGCATTACCCGCATTCAATGGCACCAGCCTCGGGTATTCTGCAACTCAAGGGAAAGTCATCAGCTCCACTTCACGGAGGTTACAAAATTATCCAGGCGAGAGCTCCTTGCCTTGGAATTACTTCATAGCTTATCGATCCTCGACCGCAGTTTATGCAATTTGGTGGTCACACGTGTGTGATATGTGTACCTCTAAAGGAGGATATTACGAGGTAGCACTAAAGGGCCTGCCGTCGAATCACTTGAGGTTATAGAGATTGGTTGGTTTTATCTTTGGAAATAAATAACTAAAAAATGATTACTTTTTTATGACCAACGTGCACAGTTGTTCACGACGGCATACCAACAAAAATGTTCTCATTTCATTTTAATGACGGCCTTTTTCATGGCGAATTTCGTTACGGCTAATATTAGAGCGGCTTACTATAAAAAGTGTTATAAAAAAATCTTCATTTAAAGGCACTCGACATTCAGTCGAAAACGAAGCACTTGATTCCATTTCAATTAACATTTTTCGTGGGAGGTCTGGACCCGATTGTGTGATTGTGTGTGTTCCATGCTTATCAGTGGCAAAAGCGAGTGTATGTTTTCCATTTCGATCCGCATTTCGTTATCAGCTCGGGGGGGCCATGTCCAATTTCAGTGTCTTGTTGTTTACTAGTTTTGCACTAATTCGTTTTAAATGCCAGATACCCTTGACTCGAGCTGCTCCCGCGATAGAACCGCAAGGTGTTTCAAAGAGTAAAACAGAAAATAGGGGGTATCAATGTTTCAGCGGCTTGGTCGACTTGCCTTCCACCCTTTAAATAAATTTTTTTTCCGTGTACTTAACATTTCGCTCGTAAGTTCAATGTCCAAGTGGACGACACTTGAGGCGATTAGTGCAAACACTTGACCACTTCGCTTCTGTTCAGCGGAGCTCTGTTACTACGAGCGATGTACATACGATTATGCTCCACCCCACCATATAGACAGAGACCCATTTCACCAACCCCAAAGATTAAAGCCAATTCGGCAATTCGCCTTGTTTGTCAGGCTAATTAAGTCTTTGGCTTATTTGCGAACCGTACATTAGTGTGCCTGTGCAATCTAATCGGGCAACTTATCAAATGGATGGCTCGCACACACAGAGACATTAATATTCAGGTGAAGACGAATGTACGGGTTCGTTGCCAACTTTATTATCTTCGGTGGAACAAGAAAATATGCTTCTTCAACTTGTGCTTATCTTATCGAACACGCCTATCCGTATCACAATAACTCATTTGCTATCAATGTTTACGGCTGTAAACTAGCGTTAAGATCGTCGAATTGGGGCAGAACGCAAATGCTTTTTATTGGGGGCTTAGCACTAATCGTTGCAAAGGTTACGATGCCAGTTAGTGCGCCAGTTCTGTTGATTACTAATTGAATTCTATTTTTGGGATCGCACTAATACACTTAAGGGCACGACCAACTACTGATCAGCTGCATATAGCGCAGTGCTGTAAATCAAACGATCTTTGCATGCATTTAATAATGAATTTACAGTTGTGGGAACTTGATAATCTGCCCTGTTATATATGGATAATACAACCGCATCGAGATAACCAGTTTATTGGTCAACTTTAATTGGACTGTTTGCATATAGCGAAACAACGAGCCTTTGTTCCCATTGTTAAGTCATGATAATCGGTTTTTCCTGCAACACTTGCATTATCCCCCAATGACATTGAATCTCAATCTGAATCCGAATCGGGACGTTATCAATTCCACATGTTTCCACTCACGTATGCTCCATGCATGCTGCACAGTCCAATGTTCAATTGCGTTCTGTATCAACCACTTTGATCTGGGAAAACATCTGGCAAAGTGTTTAAGTACTATGTACATATATCACTCATATAGCCACCATATGTGACTCGCTGTGTATTAATCGAATTAATATTTTTACGGCTGTGATTTAACTTTGAGCCGTGCGTCAGCCTAATCTATGAATACCAATGCCCATTGATTCCGCAGCAGCTTATCATTTGCAAGAATGACGCGCCGCCTGTAAGCGTCGATAAGGTGTATTACAAATTCGTCATCGTTTTTTGTCGGCGTGACTGCGAGAAATCCTTGACTATTAATAAAGTATGATGGGAAATTAATTAATTATCTGCACGGGAATGAGTCAAAAGAAGCCTCTCCAATGTCACCTGGCTGGCGGAACCTTGAGTGATAGTGCTATTTCGAGGGCTATGACAACGACAAGGTCCAAGTTTCAGCGGTTCTTAATCGCGGTTTAGTGATAAGCCTGCTTGGGGTGTAAACGAGACACTTGGCTGATAAGAGGGGTTTACATAACTTCGAGCACTGGCTAATGAACTCTGAGGGTTGGGGGGCTGAAGGCATTACTACGGAGATGTGGTGCGGAGGCCCGGCACAGTTGCATATTTTAATTACGGCCTGTCAAGCTGACTCGAACCCGGACCGGAGCAACTCTGTACAATCGCAATCCGAAAAAGTTTAGCCCTGACGTCAGTGGGACGACGCTTTCGAGGAGTTTGCATGTCAAAGGAGAATTACATTTTTGTTACCTCGATTTAACAATCATACACATATGCATGCAAATATGCCCCCCTCTTTCCCATTTTGGGCGTGTCTGCCCAGCGAGTCGGAGTCAGTCAGGCAATTTCCCATTTTCCATATCCCATTTGCCATTTTCCATCTGCCGAAATACCATTTCTCCTCAAGGACGCCCTTTGGGGAACGGCGGGAACTGTGGGCCATGTGCAACAGTTTTATGCTCGATAATAGTTACTTGCAATTACCAGCTACTTGTAATTGTAATTGCATTTAAAATTGCCATTTTCGTGGCTCGTTTGTCGTCAGAGCCGAGTTTTGAGTGCCCATTTGAGTTGTTTTTGATTGCTTGCTTGCGTTCTTCACATGGATCGAGTGGTGCTCCACTGGGCTTGGCATTTCGAGCATTTAGCAAAGGCCCGCTGTTACATGACAAAGTCCACAGAACCAGGAAAAGGAAAACAAGCGCCGGTTGACGACTCATGGCAGTGGAAAACTTTCAAATCGTGGTCTCCATGCCGATGAAACGTGATCGCAGTACTGACCTAGGCAGTACGAGTAATAACTCCCCAAGTAGTACACATTGTTGTTATTGCGGCTGAAGTCTGAGTAGTTTAATGCGTATTTCGCCCACTGTGCATTAAAGTCCCTCCATTGATTGTGATTCCTTATCGGATTGCCTGTCAACAGGCTGCGTTAATCAGATCCTTCTGCTACGCCAAAATGACATCCATTTTCTAGGTGTAATTATATTTGCGAACACTGCTGTTGCTTTCCCTTCGTTAAAGCTTTCTCCCGATGGGCGGCCAAATGGGCTTGGAAATGAGGCGGAGGCAGGGGCGGACAGGAAAGAGGGACAGGGAGGATTAGAAGGCAGCTGGATGGATGATGAGTTCTTTCAACACCCTTGAAGTGTGGGATTACGAGCTGGGTGTGGCAATAGTGGGCGGTGGGCGAGTGCTCGAGTGTGCGACTTGCAACAATTGAAAGATGTGCAACGAGGCAAGTTTCCAGGCAAGATTTGATGAGGCAGCTCAAGTGGCAGAGGGGGAGCGTCGGAGAGGCAGAGGAAGCAGAGAGGCGCAAGAGGGGTAGGCGGGTCAAGTGCAGCAGCCGCAGGCCAATTTGCGTGTCTCTCGTGTCACGACAAAAGGCCAATTCAAGCTGTGAAATTTGAATAAAAATCAGACATTTATACCGTAGTCAAGGGACTGCAAGGATATTGCAGAAATCCTATTTATAGCAGGTCCTCAAAGAAATGCTTCTACGCAGTTTGTCAATAAAATTAGTAAACAATATTCTCAAAAAGTGTCGTTCTATATGTTCCCATAGGTGGAAAGATAAAAGCTCCCACAAAATCAGGTCCAAAAATCACATTTCTTGGCCTTAGGTAAACAAGCGATCTGTCCAGATGTTTGCATATACATTTAGCAGAAAGCACAGAATATATACTTATCGTTTTGTGTCTCTCTTTTTATCAGCTTCTTCTGATAAGCTTGAGAATTTCGTATATTAATACCCGATGTCAACAACGCAGAACAGACTGATAAAGGGGAGCGTTGGGGAAACGGAGAGAGCAACAGAAACAGAAGACAGAAACAGAAGACAGGTAGAAGCAGTCAAGTCAGATATGGGAGCAATCAAGGCGTAAATGATAAATAAGCATTAATAATTTCGTTCTCGATTATTTTTGTTCGTAAAACGCAATTTCCGAGCTTTTTGCGCTTTTCACTCTTTTTTTGTGTGCCATTTGTTTAGCGCTCAACAGATGTTTAATTAAAATTGAAATTTCCCCACCAAAACACCTTGTGCTTTGTTTAAAGTAAAGTTTAGTGATTAATATTAAGCATACGCCCCGTATGCTGACCCTAAATCCTTGGGCCAAATGTGGTTTTTGGCCCTAACAATAGGGAGTTCTTTCTTTTTGGCCAAAAGAGCGCACACACGTGCTTTTACAGAAGGAATAACTTATAAGCAAAAGTATCTGTATCTGAGTATCTTGTGGTTGTTTTCGCCCCTTTGTGTTTTTCTCCGTTTTAGTTTGTCTCGCTGTTTATTTCTTTTTTATTTTGTTGTCTGTGTGGGGCCAAGCCCATGCGAATAATAAAAAAATATAAAGCGCAAAAGGCACAAAACGAGATTTACCTATTTTTCGTATTTTTGTCAAGTTTCATTTTTCGGCACAGATACATTTATGTACATACGTACATTTGTATGTAAATTTGTTATTTTATTTCGACGCAAATATATTTAAGGCGGGTCCCCCGAGTTTTCAGTTCCATTTGGCACCTCGGAGAGCGAATGTGCCAGTTTTCCTCGTTGTTTGGCCCCCGAAAGATACAACGCAATAGAGTTCATTTAAATTGGGCAACTAAGATGATTAAAATTAAATGTCTTTATTTAAACGGCAAACCAATCTATTTTCGTACTAGACGAGTCTTATCAAACAAGCACATTACGTGTTTTTATGTGTTCTCTCAGCGAATTACTCTGATAAATCGAAATCTAGTCACTAAATAGCTTCGATTAGTTTCGTACATCTATTATTATGTTCTATAAACATTTGCCAAAGTAATTTATGGCTTCATTTTAGTTATGAAATCTTTTGATGTCATATCCCAAGCGAGTGAATATAGAAAAGCACTCTTGACCAGCACAAATAAGCCATAAATTTTTAAAAATCGCACAAGCAGCCTAAAAACAAACGAGTTGGCTTTATGCGCACATCCGTACAATGTGAATACTGTATGGCCGTATATAATTTATTTTTGCCCCACTATTCGAAGGGGTTTTGGGTTTTTACACACAGCAGTTGAAAGTTCTGAAAAAAGCGAGGCAAAAGGCCGGCAAAAGTTATTTAAATAGCAGGCATACATATTCAGTGTCCGTTGATATTGTTTAATTGTTGTTTACCGCTTAATTAGTGAGGCCCTGGAACCAGAAGTCAACTGAAACTTTACTCATCGGTGGTAAATATCCGGCTAGAACGTAACAAACACATCCCATATTTGCATTCGCATTTGCATTGATTGCCTGCACATAAAATATACGCATGCACACATGTTTATTATGCACTATCAATAAATATTCGGTCCAACTCTTGGCCGAAACGAAACGGCAACGAAGTAATCTGCCCGGAATTTATTTATTTATGCAGCCTCTATGCAAATGATTTTTGTGCCCAGAAGTGCCAGTGGTAAATCTGCAAAATTGGTCAAAGCAAGAATTAATTTTCCAAACAATTAAATCCGAACGGAGCAGCCACCTCCTAGCTCCCCTCCCTCACCTTTCGCCTGTCCAACGTTGTTGGCCAATTTGGGAATTAATTGCCACCGGCCAAAGCCGAAACCCAAGCCCAAAACATAAAACCCACACCCAAACGCAATGCACTTACACCCCCCACACACACACACACACACACACATTTCCCTACATTTTCCGGCAGCCCAAACGCCATCACTTTTATGTCGCTTCGGGTGCAGGATGACGTTTGTCATGTTCGCTGGACATTTGCGCTTGTGTCCGAAAATGCAAAATGCACCGCAGGCTGTGCCCAACCTGGGGCAGCCCACACGTTTAGGGTTGCCAGGCGCATCTCGCATCTTAGAAGTTATTAAATAATTGTGTAAGTTTGTTACTTTATCGCAGTAGGTATAGAAAAAGTCTTGCAAGCTGCAGACTTTTAAAACTTTTTTAATAATCCAGTTGGCTGGCTTATGCTTTTCACTTTAGCAGATAAAAATAGTAGCTCAAACTATTTAGCAAATTAAGAAGATTAAAGATGGTTCCGGGTAAAAACGGGATTTATTTAAAGTTTTTGGAACTGAAACTAGGGAATTGTAAAGTTAGCTATTCGTGTGCCATGAAAGTTTCACAGGTGAAAAGCCACAAGTAATTTGTACAAACAAGCTGATTTAAGTTCAGATTTCACATACTCACTTCCTGAAGTCCTGACTTCGGGTGAATCGACAACCCTGGCGAGCATACATCATGTGCCCAGTCCTGAAGTTCGGAGCTGCGAAGGTCACACCACGAAGGCTCCGTGGTGCGTGCGCCATCCTGTCTGCGTCCTTGCCCCAGTCGAGCCCTTCCACTCCCATTCCCACTGCCTACTCCCTCCCCTTTTTCCAGCTTTTCCTGTGTGTGTTTGTGTGCTGCGCGTCCTTGGCAGCGCAATTTATGTTTACACCGTGTGCTGGCAGTGCGCCCGCAAATCTATCTGGAGAATCGCTCCCAGCTAGTCGCCGAATGAAGTCGATCCGAGGCGCGCCCAATCAAAAGGAAATTATATTCGCGTGCCAAAGCACACAATACTATACGAGAAAAAAAAAGGAAGAGTGGCCAAACTACAGCAGAGATTCGCTAGCTGCAACTTTCCTGAAGTTAAACTTATTGCAACTCCAATGAAACAAGGGGAATCGAATAAATCAGCGCGTTTATAAGAAAAGTTTTCCACTCTCGATAGAACAAGTACGTGACATTTAGTTGTCCTTTCAAGTAGAACTAAAACATTAATCCGGAACTAATTCCATTTTGCACTGATCCAGTTACAACAACCCAACCCAATCCAGAGACCCCTCAAATGTGTGGACGTGAATTATATATAGGTCTGATGGTGATGGCTTCTATAAATGGAAACGGAACTGTACGGCGAAATTGAGTGGGTGCTCTTCAATGGGGAGGAGTTGCAAACGAATGAAGTCAGCGGCCGTCACGTGCAATGCGAACTCGACTTGATTCGCCACTCTCGATGCGAAAACTCCTCTCACATATCGATTAAATGGTTCAAGTCGAGCGCACTGCTCCTCTTAGTGCTTGTAGTTCGCGGAGCTCAGACCATTCCCCGGCTAATTGGAAGCCGTTTTGCGGGGGAACAAGTGGGTGGATTGGCCATCCAGTGGTTGTAGTTTGTAGTTCGGGGAGGTCTAACACTAATCCAACGACAATGACAAGGCTGCCAGCGAACGCGAAGTGAAACCATGAAACGGGGAAGGCGGGGGGAAAGTGTCGTCTGCTTTTAAGCCCCCATTTAATGCAATTACCGCTTGCAGAGTCAGGGGCATTCTGTCTTTTAGCACCAGGCACTGAAAATACTACTAAAAAGTGATGGTTACAACATTAACCGAGTGCCCTATTCACTTAGAAATAATTCTAGAAAACAGCATGGACAACAGCTTAAATTCAGAAACTAGAGAGGCCAATATAAATATAAAGCGAAATATAAAGCGTGTCTACTTGCGAGCATAAGGTTACACTAACGCTTAATACAGAGTTCGGTCACTCTACGACTTAATTCACAAGACTTTTATTTCCAAGGTTACATAAGCATGCCCCCCGGTTTTTCCCAGTGTTCGCTGAGCACTTTGACGATGATGCAGAAATCGTGCCTGCACATGACAATGACGAAATTTGAGCAAAATCAATGTTGCCGGCAAATGATAATGTCATTTGCTAAGCAGGCGCCTCCACGATTTTGCAGCAAATCCTCTTGAGGTCTAGTGCTATCTATTGTTTCCATGGTTTTTGCATATTATCCTTGAACTGCTTTCGCCCATTTCGCCAAAGGCTGGCGGCAAATCGTGAGGAGAAAGGCGGGAAAACCCATAGAAACGTGAATGCACAACAACCAAGCGGAAATATGGCCAAGCAAACCACCTCCAACCACACCTTGAAGTGTGGGATTACGAGCTGGGTGTGGCAATAGTGGGCGGTGGGCTAGTGCTCGAGTGTGCGACTTGCAACAATTGAAAGATGTGCAACGAGGCAAGTTTCCAGGCAAGATTTGATGAGGCAGCTCAAGTGGCAGAGGGGGAGCGTCGGAGAGGCAGAGGAAGCAGAGAGGCGCAAGAGGGGTAGGCGGGTCAAGTGCAGCAGCCGCAGGCCAATTTGCGTGTCTCTCGTGTCACGACAAAAGGCCAATTCAAGCTGTGAAATTTGAATAAAAATCAGACATTTATACCGTAGTCAAGGGACTGCAAGGATATTGCAGAAATCCTATTTATAGCAGGTCCTCAAAGAAATGCTTCTACGCAGTTTGTCAATAAAATTAGTAAACAATATTCTCAAAAAGTGTCGTTCTATATGTTCCCATAGGTGGAAAGATAAAAGCTCCCACAAAATCAGGTCCAAAAATCACATTTCTTGGCCTTAGGTAAACAAGCGATCTGTCCAGATGTTTGCATATACATTTAGCAGAAAGCACAGAATATATACTTATCGTTTTGTGTCTCTCTTTTTATCAGCTTCTTCTGATAAGCTTGAGAATTTCGTATATTAATACCCGATGTCAACAACGCAGAACAGACTGATAAAGGGGAGCGTTGGGGAAACGGAGAGAGCAACAGAAACAGAAGACAGAAACAGAAGACAGGTAGAAGCAGTCAAGTCAGATATGGGAGCAATCAAGGCGTAAATGATAAATAAGCATTAATAATTTCGTTCTCGATTATTTTTGTTCGTAAAACGCAATTTCCGAGCTTTTTGCGCTTTTCACTCTTTTTTTGTGTGCCATTTGTTTAGCGCTCAACAGATGTTTAATTAAAATTGAAATTTCCCCACCAAAACACCTTGTGCTTTGTTTAAAGTAAAGTTTAGTGATTAATATTAAGCATACGCCCCGTATGCTGACCCTAAATCCTTGGGCCAAATGTGGTTTTTGGCCCTAACAATAGGGAGTTCTTTCTTTTTGGCCAAAAGAGCGCACACACGTGCTTTTACAGAAGGAATAACTTATAAGCAAAAGTATCTGTATCTGAGTATCTTGTGGTTGTTTTCGCCCCTTTGTGTTTTTCTCCGTTTTAGTTTGTCTCGCTGTTTATTTCTTTTTTATTTTGTTGTCTGTGTGGGGCCAAGCCCATGCGAATAATAAAAAAATATAAAGCGCAAAAGGCACAAAACGAGATTTACCTATTTTTCGTATTTTTGTCAAGTTTCATTTTTCGGCACAGATACATTTATGTACATACGTACATTTGTATGTAAATTTGTTATTTTATTTCGACGCAAATATATTTAAGGCGGGTCCCCCGAGTTTTCAGTTCCATTTGGCACCTCGGAGAGCGAATGTGCCAGTTTTCCTCGTTGTTTGGCCCCCGAAAGATACAACGCAATAGAGTTCATTTAAATTGGGCAACTAAGATGATTAAAATTAAATGTCTTTATTTAAACGGCAAACCAATCTATTTTCGTACTAGACGAGTCTTATCAAACAAGCACATTACGTGTTTTTATGTGTTCTCTCAGCGAATTACTCTGATAAATCGAAATCTAGTCACTAAATAGCTTCGATTAGTTTCGTACATCTATTATTATGTTCTATAAACATTTGCCAAAGTAATTTATGGCTTCATTTTAGTTATGAAATCTTTTGATGTCATATCCCAAGCGAGTGAATATAGAAAAGCACTCTTGACCAGCACAAATAAGCCATAAATTTTTAAAAATCGCACAAGCAGCCTAAAAACAAACGAGTTGGCTTTATGCGCACATCCGTACAATGTGAATACTGTATGGCCGTATATAATTTATTTTTGCCCCACTATTCGAAGGGGTTTTGGGTTTTTACACACAGCAGTTGAAAGTTCTGAAAAAAGCGAGGCAAAAGGCCGGCAAAAGTTATTTAAATAGCAGGCATACATATTCAGTGTCCGTTGATATTGTTTAATTGTTGTTTACCGCTTAATTAGTGAGGCCCTGGAACCAGAAGTCAACTGAAACTTTACTCATCGGTGGTAAATATCCGGCTAGAACGTAACAAACACATCCCATATTTGCATTCGCATTTGCATTGATTGCCTGCACATAAAATATACGCATGCACACATGTTTATTATGCACTATCAATAAATATTCGGTCCAACTCTTGGCCGAAACGAAACGGCAACGAAGTAATCTGCCCGGAATTTATTTATTTATGCAGCCTCTATGCAAATGATTTTTGTGCCCAGAAGTGCCAGTGGTAAATCTGCAAAATTGGTCAAAGCAAGAATTAATTTTCCAAACAATTAAATCCGAACGGAGCAGCCACCTCCTAGCTCCCCTCCCTCACCTTTCGCCTGTCCAACGTTGTTGGCCAATTTGGGAATTAATTGCCACCGGCCAAAGCCGAAACCCAAGCCCAAAACATAAAACCCACACCCAAACGCAATGCACTTACACCCCCCACACACACACACACACACACACATTTCCCTACATTTTCCGGCAGCCCAAACGCCATCACTTTTATGTCGCTTCGGGTGCAGGATGACGTTTGTCATGTTCGCTGGACATTTGCGCTTGTGTCCGAAAATGCAAAATGCACCGCAGGCTGTGCCCAACCTGGGGCAGCCCACACGTTTAGGGTTGCCAGGCGCATCTCGCATCTTAGAAGTTATTAAATAATTGTGTAAGTTTGTTACTTTATCGCAGTAGGTATAGAAAAAGTCTTGCAAGCTGCAGACTTTTAAAACTTTTTTAATAATCCAGTTGGCTGGCTTATGCTTTTCACTTTAGCAGATAAAAATAGTAGCTCAAACTATTTAGCAAATTAAGAAGATTAAAGATGGTTCCGGGTAAAAACGGGATTTATTTAAAGTTTTTGGAACTGAAACTAGGGAATTGTAAAGTTAGCTATTCGTGTGCCATGAAAGTTTCACAGGTGAAAAGCCACAAGTAATTTGTACAAACAAGCTGATTTAAGTTCAGATTTCACATACTCACTTCCTGAAGTCCTGACTTCGGGTGAATCGACAACCCTGGCGAGCATACATCATGTGCCCAGTCCTGAAGTTCGGAGCTGCGAAGGTCACACCACGAAGGCTCCGTGGTGCGTGCGCCATCCTGTCTGCGTCCTTGCCCCAGTCGAGCCCTTCCACTCCCATTCCCACTGCCTACTCCCTCCCCTTTTTCCAGCTTTTCCTGTGTGTGTTTGTGTGCTGCGCGTCCTTGGCAGCGCAATTTATGTTTACACCGTGTGCTGGCAGTGCGCCCGCAAATCTATCTGGAGAATCGCTCCCAGCTAGTCGCCGAATGAAGTCGATCCGAGGCGCGCCCAATCAAAAGGAAATTATATTCGCGTGCCAAAGCACACAATACTATACGAGAAAAAAAAAGGAAGAGTGGCCAAACTACAGCAGAGATTCGCTAGCTGCAACTTTCCTGAAGTTAAACTTATTGCAACTCCAATGAAACAAGGGGAATCGAATAAATCAGCGCGTTTATAAGAAAAGTTTTCCACTCTCGATAGAACAAGTACGTGACATTTAGTTGTCCTTTCAAGTAGAACTAAAACATTAATCCGGAACTAATTCCATTTTGCACTGATCCAGTTACAACAACCCAACCCAATCCAGAGACCCCTCAAATGTGTGGACGTGAATTATATATAGGTCTGATGGTGATGGCTTCTATAAATGGAAACGGAACTGTACGGCGAAATTGAGTGGGTGCTCTTCAATGGGGAGGAGTTGCAAACGAATGAAGTCAGCGGCCGTCACGTGCAATGCGAACTCGACTTGATTCGCCACTCTCGATGCGAAAACTCCTCTCACATATCGATTAAATGGTTCAAGTCGAGCGCACTGCTCCTCTTAGTGCTTGTAGTTCGCGGAGCTCAGACCATTCCCCGGCTAATTGGAAGCCGTTTTGCGGGGGAACAAGTGGGTGGATTGGCCATCCAGTGGTTGTAGTTTGTAGTTCGGGGAGGTCTAACACTAATCCAACGACAATGACAAGGCTGCCAGCGAACGCGAAGTGAAACCATGAAACGGGGAAGGCGGGGGGAAAGTGTCGTCTGCTTTTAAGCCCCCATTTAATGCAATTACCGCTTGCAGAGTCAGGGGCATTCTGTCTTTTAGCACCAGGCACTGAAAATACTACTAAAAAGTGATGGTTACAACATTAACCGAGTGCCCTATTCACTTAGAAATAATTCTAGAAAACAGCATGGACAACAGCTTAAATTCAGAAACTAGAGAGGCCAATATAAATATAAAGCGAAATATAAAGCGTGTCTACTTGCGAGCATAAGGTTACACTAACGCTTAATACAGAGTTCGGTCACTCTACGACTTAATTCACAAGACTTTTATTTCCAAGGTTACATAAGCATGCCCCCCGGTTTTTCCCAGTGTTCGCTGAGCACTTTGACGATGATGCAGAAATCGTGCCTGCACATGACAATGACGAAATTTGAGCAAAATCAATGTTGCCGGCAAATGATAATGTCATTTGCTAAGCAGGCGCCTCCACGATTTTGCAGCAAATCCTCTTGAGGTCTAGTGCTATCTATTGTTTCCATGGTTTTTGCATATTATCCTTGAACTGCTTTCGCCCATTTCGCCAAAGGCTGGCGGCAAATCGTGAGGAGAAAGGCGGGAAAACCCATAGAAACGTGAATGCACAACAACCAAGCGGAAATATGGCCAAGCAAACCACCTCCAACCCACCCACTTCCCCAAAGCCACCTGCAAATAAAGCTTACTCTAGCCCAAGCCAACATATATGTGTATGTACATATAACTTAGAACAATATTAAACAATAAAAAAATGGGGAATTTCTACAGGAAACAGGAGAAAGCGAGTAAAAGCAGTGGTGAAGAGGAGACGAGGAGCGAGCGTGAACAATAAATTGCGTGAAAATGCAACCGAAAAAATGCAAGCCGCAAAACAAACCGCAGAAACAGGGGAATGCATTGAATGCTTTTTCCATTGTATTCGAATATAGTTTTGTGAAAAAGCCGACAAGCCAGATCCCCCACCCCTCACCACACACCACCCCTTGTGGAGGGGAGGGGGTTCAACTCAAGCCCCTCCACCCCAACCCCTGACGCCATGCTGAGTGCCATTTTGATGTGTCTCTAATGGCAAGGCTTTTGTTTCGCCCTTTCTTTATTTTCTTTGCCTTACTTTTATTGCCCCGAACCGAAGCAAACCGAAGCGAGTCCTGTGTGGCTTTCACTATTATTTTCTTTGGCCTTTCTCCTCCGTGCACGAGTTTCCCACCTACTCAAGAGCAGGGAGGGGGGACCTTGTGAGGACGACAGAGGTCCTTGCGAAACAAAGGGGGCCAATAAAAGCTTATAAAATTGTGATGGGAAATGAACTCGCGCAGCAAATCCGATCAGCAATCGGATCACGATATGATTTACACAGCACAGAACGAAATTCGGATTAAAAGTAAGCCATAATTCATATGAAGGTGCTGTAAAGTATGCAACTACTATATACAAAAGAACACTTATTTCTCTTTTGCATGTGATAAAACAGCTTTATTGAGCGCTTATGACTGCAATGATAAATCATATTAAATATTTTTTTCCACCTTGCATGTCGTTTGGAAAGCCTTTCCGCCCAATTTCCATTTTAAATTCGGAATCAAATTGAATTGCAATTTTTTTGCGCTGGGCGACGGGCTTTTCATTCGCGATTTTCCCCGTTTCAATTAGCACACGAAAGTGTTCCCACTCTGCGTGGAAATAATCGTCCTTCGGAGGTCTTAATTAAATGCTTTTACTTTAATTTTACTGCCCAAAGATGTACAGTGTCCTGCGGCGGTCATGTCCTGTTTGCATTGTTCGAAGTCCCGCCCCAAACCGCCTTTGTTATTCACCAGCCTCCTCCGCCCCTAACCCCCACAAGAAAACCACAATCCGCAGCAGGATAATGCCGTTTTAATTGAGCCTCTTAAAGGGTCCTTTCATTGCCTGGACCAAAATTAATTAAGGCCTGAGAAAACAAGGTTTTCGCGGCGCGTTTTAATTGCGATTTAATGGAAATTGAACAGACATGTGATTTATTTATTCTATTGTAATTGGATTTAGAAACCGGACTGTGTGGGGGTAGCGGAGTGCGTTCGGATTTCAATTTTACATACTATTTTATATGCATATTGCAATGGAAAATGGCCCGGGGTCACGAAATGATAATTGCGGGAATTACCGCGTGTATTAATGCATTTTTTATTTGCACGCTTTCCTCTTTGCAATGCGAGTAGAGCGTTCTGGAGTAATCAAATCGGACCCCCTAATCATTTCTAATCAGAGTGCTGGCAGACCTGCAGTCTGGTGCAGGTGCCGAGTCCCACCAAGTCACTAGTCCCCGTTTTCCCAGCCGTCGTCATCCACTTAGCCTGTATCCGCTACCCGAGCCTTCCTTTCGCCGGCATCAAAAGCATTTTCCGCTACTAAATTGCTTGAAAAGAAAATTCTACAATTTTAACGAAGTGAAAATTGCCATTTGGCATATGGTGGGTGTGGAGCTCGGTGGTCGTTCGCCATCAAATGTCCATCAAAGCTTCCGAACTTGGCCAAGGAGTGGGTGTTTGCGTAGTGAGAGGGAGCCTAAAGCCAGGCATCATTAACTGCAATGACTAAAGTCATTTGAATGGAAGGCAGGAATGGCAGGGGGTGGGAATACAGTCAGGAAAATTTATATCCAAAGTATTTTCATTCGATTAAGTCACACAATATCTTGAAAATGCCACTTTCCTCACAATTTGGTCCTTTAAAATCGATATTTGGAATGTTATGGTTTCAGAATGAGCCGTAGTAGCACAACAAAATTTCTCGCAGTGCATTTGAGGTCAGCGGTTGAACGGGGGCCGAACCATTGGACCATTGTAGTATTCGCTTAGGTTAAGCTTGTCACGCGCGATTTCCGATACCGTGGCGAAAACGAAAAGGACTCAAGGACGAATGCAATTTACAATTAGAATAAATGAGCCTAGGCACGACAGGTTCGCAGGAAACGGTGACCAGAGGACACAATTTTTAAGTGAGCGAACAACTTTAAATGATATATTATTATGTGCTTTGGCAGCGCGAGCCCATTTGCATGGCAAATTCCCGTCCGCCCGACCAAAATTATCAAGTGCAAACGTGGAATTGCTTCGGGGGGATGAGAAGAGCAGACTTTTGGCCAAAAAGAAAATCAATACGAGGCAGACAAGAGCCAAGTTGGCACCTGGCAACAGGCATCGGTATACGGTATACGGTACATACGTACGTACACCAACCTATATATAAAAAATATACATTTTTTGGTAACTGACAGATACAAACCGGCTAGCTGGGTGAGCATAGTATGTAGGTATTTGATAACTTAATTGAAATACATTGGAGAGCGGCCAAAAGCGAGAGCGAGTAAGGTAAACTTGTAAGCCTGCCTTGTGGATTTATGGGTAAACAAGTTCATAGCCGGGGTTATAAAAGTGGGCGGTGGGTGGAGGGAGCTCTGTGGGCGGAGCAGCGGATAAATCATCAAAGCAGCTGCAGCACGAGGTCCTTAAAGGGACCGACAAGCCGGCGCTTTGTGTAAACTTTCGCAGGCCCCGAGAGCCGAAAACCGATTTGCTGATATCTCTGTTATTATATTTTGGAACTGTGCCATCCCTGCCATGTGCCCCACTATACTTTATGCCGCATAATGCTGCCCCATTATGCATCCTTTTCCCGCGCGGACATAAAGTCCGCCATCCAGAAGAAATTTCTTTTTATTATTATTTCCTTTTTTTTTTTTTTGGCCAAGCTCGGCATCTTAAACATTCGACAATTGTCCGTCCAAGTTTTGTGGTCGACCCTGACCTTTGGGCCCATATATCCCCGCCCCATTTGCCGTGGAATGCATCTCCGGCAAACATTTCGTCATCTCAGGATTCCTCAACATTTCCATTTCTGGCACTCCCATGTGCACTTGATATTCTTTTGGCCAAGTTTCGCCTTCTTTGTTGGCCAGAAAAGTTTAGCCTCTTCCAGCAGACATTTCATTTGGGCGCAATGTAATTTATCAAGTTGCAAATGCGATTCAAAGTCTGGGAAAATGGTATGGAAATCAAATGAATGTTTTTGTGCAAACAGTATTTCTTTCCGCCCGATGAGGGAAGTGATCACTGCAAGAGCTCTGGTTTCTAAGCCAACTTTTTGCGGCGCAAACTTTCAATTGTTGCGACTTCAAGTTTGCTAAATTGCCTGCGGCGATAATATAGTGGAAAGAAATTGTAATTAAAATAAGTGACATAATGGCATTATCATCTAGTTGAAAAACCATCCCAAAGAATGGCTAAAATTCCGTTTTTAGCAAATATTGAACTTTAAAGACTAATGAGTTGGAAAATCTCCTTGAATTTGATGGCGTTTAAACTCATTATTTGCTGCTCGAGTACTTGCAGCTCTTAAAAGTTGGCCACAAAGTTAAGCCAGCAATAATCTGGCATCACGTCGCGGCAATTGGGAATGCAGTGCCATGCTAATTGGGGCCAGCACTGGCAAACTGAAACTGGAAACCCTTTCGTTTTTCCCGCTCGCATAATTTCTGGAGCCTCTGCTTCTACAATGTAATGCATTTGCATGCTTATTTGGTGCGCCGTTGTTGTGGGGACTTGTTTGGACTGCATCGCCAACTCCCAGGGGGCGAGGAAGGAAAACACAATGAGGAAGTAAAAGGGTAGCAGCGGTGTTGTTGTAGTTGTACTCGTACCATGGGACCCTGCGGCTTTTCCGCATTTTCGCGCAACGCACGCAAAAAGTGGCAGCCACTGAAAATGACGCATACTTAACGAAACCAAAACAACAGAGGCGAATGAAAAAAGGGAAAAACACTACAAAAAAGTCAAATGAAAAACGTGGAAAAGCGCGCGGAAAGAAGCAGGAGCGGGGAAAAAATTATGGCAACAGCCAGGACACACATTCCTGCATAAATATGCACAGGACACATATATTTTCATTTGGGTGCCCTGATTTTCCGTACACAACCACAAACAAACATCCAACATCAGCACGATTTTTGTTCAAGACTGCAGCCTCCTCAGTCGTTTGCAATTGACGTTGGCTTTTAGCCGTTGACGCAACCGTTTTTGGCCCACTGCGAGTGCGAAGGCGAGTGCCGAGTGCCAAGAGTCACGTACAACTGGCCAAAACAGCTAAATACGGTCGAGAAACCGGCATCCCTCGCTGCTCGCCGAACAGCATTTTCATTAATAATGCAGCAAGACAGCCCCGCTGGATCACTCAGCGAATTGGGGCCACCCATATCATTGCCAAAAAAGAAAAGGAGCACGAGCCGCCAGCAGGGGGATGAGGATGAGAGTTTTATGGCTCTGGCTCCATAAACTTGGCTTTTACCCGACTCCAAAAGATGTGTCAACAGTTGAGGAGGCAGAGCGAAACGACCGGCTTTCACTTAGGGAGTTCGCGAAATATGAGATCACTGCAAGGACAAGCGATGCACTGGAAATAATAAGGGGGTTTCTTCGTAAAGGATTCATGTGTACGTTTATTGCAGTTGAGCTGGAGTTTCTTGAAAACTATTATCATTACGATTACATATATCACTGCAGACGACATTCCACATAGTGACGAAGCGCGTCTGCAGCGGATAAAAGTACCTCAAACAAAAAGCATTGCCACAATTGCTGAGTATAATTAATAGTTCATTTTTATAGCACTTTTTCTGGGCGCCATTTCAAAAGCAGAAACATTCAGCTCCGAGGACATGCTACTCCACCATTTCGATTAGCTTTTTAATTGCACTTATGAAATGGCATTAAACATTCGTTCCGTCCGCTGCAATTGTTCTTCCCATTCTTCGCTGCCTTCTTGCTCCTATTGCATTTTTAGTGTGCACTTTGAATGCAGCACTTTTGTTGTTTCTTGTTTTTAACTTTTAGTTTCTTCTAGCATTTGTTTCGTTTTTGCTATAAAATTTATGGCCAACGATCAAAGTCCAATGTTCAGTCGGTCGCTGCCGCTGCCGCCGTCGACGTCGCTGCCACTGCACTGCTGCAGAAATGAAATGCATTCGCTCCCCATCTCTTTCACTTGCCCGCAAGCAGAGAGCGCGAGCGAGAGAGACGGCACACACGTGCTTACATTCTATTGCTAAGAACTAAGTGGCGTTTTATTTTCATTCCAATCCGATTTATATTGAACGGAAAAGCAAAATGCCAGGGGGCCTGATTATATAGATTGGGCATATGTAAGTAAAAATGCCCGATTAGTAACAAAAGGGGCGCTTCTCTATGCCATTTCGCTGCCGCATTGAAAGGGAAATTCAATAATAGGGCGCAATCACAAAGTATCGAGGTGCCGAAGGTTGCTCCTGAAGGTTGAAACTGAAACACTTGTTGATAGTTTGCATTACTAATTAGACGTCGAGATTGTCGCTATTACAACATTTGCTCATCTTTTTGCCATTCGAAATTTGCTGAGTAATGTGAGCTCGATTGTAAGTGCTGTTTTGATGATTAAGGGAAAGGTACTTGTAGGTCATACGAACAACATAAAACTAGTTCATTGTAAGCTATTAATATACTCAGTATCAGTTAAGCAAAACACTATCATGTTATTATTCTCAGCTACAACTTCGGAGACATTAGCAAGCTTATATTGCCATTTGGCAAATATTTAGGTAGCTTGATGACAAATCGATTGGTAATACCGAACTTTTGCTGCCTTACCAGAGGCGTGCTTCATCACCACGTTCTGCTCAGCTCGAAATGAAACCAACCAGGTTGTATCATTGGCTCAAACGCTTTCGCACCTTGACATTTCGATCTTTAGCCTGCGATAATTGCTGCGCCCGGTGGTCCAGACTTTCCCTCAATTAATTTGCACTCGCTGGCGCTTTTCGCTTTCCATATTTCATGTGCTCCGCATAACGGGTGTATATTTCCATTTTCGCAATTTGTCAGATAAATTCTGCCATTCGTCCGCTTCTCACGTCAGCAATTAAAAGAGGCGCAAGGGGGGCGGGCGATCGGGCGGTGCTACAGCTGCTACAGACAGGTCCGACTTATAAGGTGGCGCACATGGCGGGCACGTGATTCGCATCCCCCTCCCCCGCCATTCACGACCCTTGCCGCGGTGCATAGGTAATTAAGTGCAATTTATGGCCAATTTCCATGCATCGAACCTGTTTCAGTGCACTTTAGTTCCCATGGACAGGAAGAAAAAGCTACTGATGGAATGGAATTGTAACCTTTAAAATTTGCGTTAAATTTAACAATTTTATGCAATTTTTGAAATTATCTCGATTGCATGATAAGCTCATTGATATTTCAATTGAACTATCAACATTTTTTTTTTAGTGCATCGATAGGTGCAGCTGCTGCCGCCCCTTTTCCCCTCTCTCATTCTTCTCATGAGACTCATCTGTCATCGGTGGGTGATGGGTTCGTGAGGGGGCTGCGGGTGGTTGGGGGGTGTGGTGATCACTCGATAAGCACATGACCTGCAAAATAGAGCGCAAAAAGACCGTTTATGGATTCGAATCTCCAACTGCCTTTGTTTATCTCGCTCGAGCGAAGAGGATGAAATCAGCACTGCCTTGATCACTCTCATCCTGACGCCCCCGCGTTTCACTCTTTTCCACGTGTGCTCCTCGAATTGCATTTAATTATCAGCTGCACTCTCTTTTCCTGCATTTCTCTTCGCTGGCACAGGGGGGTTCAAAGTACAAAAGTCGGCGCTCCACTGACGTCATGAGCTTCAGTCTCCATTACAGTTACAGTTTCGGTTTCGGCTGGCCATTAAACCAAGCAAATACGAAAGACGAAAAATACACGGCGATCGCTGATACAAACATATATGTAGGCACACGAATACACGCAAATTATAAACAACGGAGAGCACACAACAAATAACATCACAGCGACAAAGCAAAAGCAACAAGACAACAAAACAACACTCACTAGGCGAGTGCCAGTCCAAAGTCCAATTGGCATTTCGAAGACTCGGGTCCAAAGTCCAATTTGGTCGGGTTTTCTGCTCCCAGCCAGTCATAGTCTCCCCCCACGAAGAGCCCCCTCGGCCGCACTCCACGCCCCGCGTGCTCACAATTGGTGTCTGTAGCGAGAAGAAGAGAGCGCAACGTACTCTTTTCACTCTCGCGCTCCCCATCTTCCATATGCACTTTCGGCTCCACATTGTTTACCTTTGGAGCGCTCCCTTAAGCGCGCTCTTGAGACGCTCTTTAGCGGAGGTAAAGTAGAGAACTACTATTCACTCTACACGTGCTCATTAAGAGATGTTGTTTAACTGCCGAAAAAGCAAACACATTGTAAACCATTATTGGTTCTTAGTCAAGGTAGAGATCTAAGAATTAGCCAAGTAATAAGCAAATGCCTTGAAATGACCCCCTTAATTTAGTACAAATAACTATAAATAGTCTCAATGCAACTGCAGTTTCCCCATTAAATTGCTCGATGCGAAAATGTAAACCTATCCCAAGACTCATCATAAAAACTGAAATAAAAGCACGTGCAAATATGGGCGTAATTTTGGTCAGTGATTTTACGAGCCATAGTAAAAACCCCAATATGGTCAGCAAATAACCCATAATATATATCTACATACATATATATTTTTGCGATATTATGAAATGCATTATGGCATACAATCAAGAAGGGTACTTTTGTCATATTTTTTCATTTATTTTTTTTTTCTGCGGGGGAGACTCGCAAATTTGTATGGGAATTACGAAAGTCTCGGTTATGTCAGATTTAGTGGAGCTTGGCGCTTGGAGCTCGACTTCCCGGCTTATTTGCCATTGTGGGTCTGAAAGTAAGTTCACGTTTCGCATTTAGCAGTCGGCGGCGATTCGCTTTCGTGTTTCATTTAATTTTAGCGAAATCCACAAAATTGGACTTTGCACTTGACAGCGACGATTTTCTGTATTTCAGCTGGTATTTTCGTCGGATTTTTTTTAATTTTCTGCGGTGAATGAATGTTTGCGCTTCTGTTCCGCCTGTTGCCACGTCTTGCTCTCCAACCCTGAAATAAATCGAAAAAGTCTACTGAATTATATCGGTGAGCACAACTTGTTGACTTGAATGTGCTGCCTCTGAATTATATTGGTGGCTATAGGAAACTGGTTAGAATTAAGTGTATCTACATTGCCCCCTAAAAATCACTCGAATTTCGAATTAGTTGCAAAAACCAAACAGTTGCAACATTGCGCACATAATAACGAAAATAACGTGCTTAATTGGCTGTTTGCTTGCATAAGCAACATTATTCAACAATAATAGGCTTTTGTTTATTGATTTTGCAAAGACGGAACATGGGTTCGAAAACCAAATCAATTTCTCGCTCCACAGTTATTTGTTTATTTACGTCGCACATTTTGTTTGAAAACTTTATGCGTACAACGACCCTGAAAATGCTTAAATATTTCTGAATATTTCGAAATCTAATTGATGCGGCAAAAAGCATACGCATTTATGCGCCATCTGGCATGTTACTTGCCACCCACGCGCTGATTTCCCGAATTCTGATTCTGCTAAGCGCTCGACTCGCGGAAAATGCGTGGCACGAGATTCGAGCTATTACACCGGGCAAAGGAAAAGCTCTCTGGAGGCTTCATTAGATTCGCTCTTTGGCGGCTGTCAATGGCAACGCACCACCACATTGCCCAACTCAAGACCCCACTTTCAGTGCCATCCATTCCCCGGATTCCCCCATTTGTGCCACGAATCCAAGGGCATCGGCTTCCGTTCCCAGGGCTGAACATCGAATTCTCTGTCGGCTGTCTGGCAACCGTTGCTAAGCTGCCACGCCTCCTGCCCCCGAATCGAGTGGCATGTAAATTGATCTGCCACTTGATTAATTAATTGCGTTCGACTTGAAGCTGCTGGAGCAGAGCAAACCGCAACTGCCGCCAGCATCTGTCGTCTTAATTAGTCCAACGTGTTCTTCGAGTGGCTTCGCTCTGCGAATCCAGTTTCAATGAGAGGATGTCCTTTGCTCAAGGCAAAACTTGCAGGGCTTCCAGGACACTTCATTGCCAAGGCAGCGCTTTGAATAGGTCATTTACGTGCATCTTAAAGAAGCAATAGCCGATAAAAAATGTATACAAAATGAAGAGGAACGCTAGACACCCACCAGCGCCTAGAAGTGTGCCATCATAGTCTTCTATCTTAGTTTAACTTAAACACCAAAAACATGGTAATTTGTAAACCCTAATAGACACCAAGCTGGCCAAACAGAAGCGAGAAACATAACAAATTGACTCAAATTTCACTTTAATGGCTAATAATTCTCACTCATAAATATAAACATCCCTCCCGCATTTTCCGCTGGTTTTTCCTTTCCTGCTGTTTCGCCTAATTGGAAATGGGGGAAAAGCGTAAAAATGTGCGAAGGCGTTGATGCGTGAGCAACTTGTTGCCTTGGCTAACCCAGACACTCGGAAATGCGGATACCTCATTATGCAAAGTGCTGCAGGATGTGTATACACACATACATACATGTATGTCAATATATACGTATGTACTTGGGGGAATTGGGGGTGTGTTTAAAGGCGGCCCCCAAAGCCTGGATGTTCACAAAATACGGGCTTTTCGTCTTCTTTTGTTTTGAGGTTTGCAAATTTCATTTCATCGGCGACAGGCAGCAACAGCCAATGAACTTGCCTTTGGGGGATTTGGGGAATCGCAATTGGTATTGGTATTGGCATTGGCTGGGAAAGTGTGGTGTTGTGTCTTGTTAAGGCCAACAACCGACGGACAAGCAACCAACATCGTCATCGTCATCGGCAGTGGCATTATTATGGAGCACATAAGGATGTTGTTTTGCCAAGAGATGCGCTGCCAGCATTTGAGCTCGTTCCATTCGAAATGATGACACGCTCGTTGCATAAGCAAATATTTCTGAAAACCACGGCATCGGTAAGGCGATTGCCGCCCGTCCGCCCACTTTACACCCACTTTACAGCCACATGCGCAGTCACCCACACACATTTCCCAATCCATCCACTTGCCACTGGCAGTTGTTGCTGCTGCCGCTGCTGCTGTTGCTGCTGCGGATGTTGCCGCTGTCATGGCGAAATGTTGGCAGATAGTCATGCCACACAGGACATGCTTTTGGCTCGGGCTCTGGCTCCGGCTCTGCTGGTTCAGGCTGCGTGTCGCTGACAGGCTCTGTCAAGCTGAATTGATAAGTCGCTGATCCAGAATAGATTGAAAAACATTTAAATTAAGCTTTAATTCGCCGCAGTTGCGAGACAATGGAAAGTCATTTAGCGCAGACAATGAGTAGGGAAGTGCCCAACTGACCCACATTATAGATATTTCTAATGGTAATGGTAAACCCCATAACTAACCACCCATATCCTTTGCTTGCAGGTCTGTCGCGCGATGAACATCATCTGCGAGATGGAGTACTTCGGCCTGGAGCACTGGACGCCCAACCAGAAGGAGTCGCAGACGCGCCAGTGGATCAATCTGCGCAACCGGCTATCCGGCGACAGCGGCAGCAGTGGCAGCGGCATCCAGCTGATGCTGGCGCTGCGGGTCAAGTTCTGGGTGCCGGTGCACTTCATCCTGCAGGAGAGCGTGCGCAATCTGTTCTACATGCAGGCCAGGCGGGATCTGCTCGAGGGCAGGCTCACTGCGCCGGACTGGAGTGGAGCGGCCAAGTTGGCGGCGCTGCTCTGCCAGGCGGATGGGCTGCGATTCAATGAGTCGTCTCTGAAGGCCGACTGCCCAATGCGGATGAGACGCGAGTTGGCCCAGCAGCAGCAGCAGCAACAACAGCAGGCGCAGCAGCATCGCCTGGAGCAGCAGCGCAAGGAGAAGGAGCACGTGCTGAGCTTCAAGAAGCGCCGCCTGTCCAAGCAGAAGTCCATGGAGCACATCGAGGTCTGCACTCTGCCAGCGGCAAGCACCACCAGCTGCAGTCTCCAGCCCTCGCCATCTGCATCCGCGTCTGCATCCGCCTCAGCATCCGCCTCCACATCCGCCTGCTCGCAAACCCACTCAAACAGCAGCTCCAGCAGCCCCAGCAACAGCAGCAGCCAGACGGGCCTGGACGAGCGACTGGCCAGCAATCCGCTGCGCGTCTACGAGGAGTACTTCATGCAGCCGGGTTGCGAGGGTGAACCGCCGGCGGACTATCTGCGCCAAATAGCCGTGGAGCACGGCAAGCTGGCCAAACTGCAGATGAGCCTCAAGACGGCCAAGTACTGGCTGCTCAAGTCCATCCAGGATCTCGAGGGCTACGGCGAGGAGCTCTTCAGCGGCGTGACCACCAACGAGAGTGCCACGCGCTGCGACATCGCGGTGGGCGCCCATGGCATCACCGTCTGCCGGGGGGGCGAGAAACAGAGGTGAGTTGCAGGACTCCAAGGATACGATCGATCCTTCAGCTCGAACTTTCCATAACCGAAAGTATAAAACTCACAAGGCACTTTTACCATAACTATGCGCTTAAAGAGAGACTTATAATCGAATCATAGAGTTTTCTAACAGTCTTTTTGCTTATCCCACTTCTAACTTACCTAATTCATATTTTTACTAAAAACCAAATTGAGTAATTTCGTATTCATAAAACAAAAGTCAAGGTGAGAGGCCTTAAAAAAGTTGCTCAAAACGAAAACAACATTCTTATAAGTAGATGGATGGTACATTAACCTGAATAATTAAATGGCATTTTTATAGTCGTTTCTTGACAATATTTTTTCGAAATGATTTTGGCTTTAAGTTAATGTAGCGCAAAATTAGCGTCAAAGGTAACATTTTTAATAGAACTCACTTTATGCGTTATAAACCCTGATGATTAATACCCAAATATGTAGTTAACATTTGAAAGTGCCTTGGAAATGCATAGGGCTTATAAATCAATTGACTTCCTTTTCCTCCTTTTTATTTAAGTTTCTCAAAACTAATGGACTTGTGTCTCTTTTTGTTTAGCATCCCCTTTGGCGCCATCGCTGCGGCCAAGTCGCTGCGTCGCACTTTCAAGTTGGAGTACGTTGATGACCACAACGATCGCAAGGAGCTGGAGATCAAGTTGCCCAAGCAGCCGATCGCCGCGGGCCTGTACCGCTCCATCACGGAGCGCCACGCCTTCTACGTGTGCGACAAGGTGCGCGGAGTGGTGACCAATCAGTTCACCCGGGATCTCAAGGGCACCATCGCCTCCATGTTCATGGAGAACACGGAGCTGGGCAAGCGCTACGTCTTCGACATCCAGCACACGTGCCGCGAGGTGCACGACCAGGCGAGGAGGACCCTCCACGAGCGGGGCGGCGATCTGGTGGCGGAGGGAGCCGAGGGATGCTCTGCTGTCGCTGGGGGATTGGGCGCCTCTGCCGGCGGCGAGCCGGGCGTCAGCCCATGGGCCATGGCCCTGACGACTGGTGCCGGCGGCTCCATGGCCGGCAAGATAGATTTGGCCTTACGCGAGAAGGAGGCGCGTGAGGCGGCGATTGAGCGTTGCGTGGACACGCGCATCTCGGAGGCCATGCAGTGCAAGATCTGCATGGACCGCGCCATCAACACAGTGTTCAATCCGTGCTGTCACGTCATCGCCTGCGCCCAGTGCGCTGCAAGGTGAGTTGTCTCTGCAGCCTTGTGTCCCCTTTGAATCCTTACTAACTTATTGTATCCTGTCTGCAGATGCAGCAACTGTCCCAACTGTCGGGTGAAGATAACCAGCGTGGTCAAAATCTATCTGCCGCCGGAGCTGCGCACCAGCCAAACCGGCAGCGGCGCCACAACCACCAGCAGCAGCAGCATGGGCGACGGCCAGGTGGAGGAGCAGATGCTCCAGCAGCAGCTGGACGAGATCTCGGCGGCACCCGCATCCTTGGAGGCGGGCGCAGACGCAGGAGTGGGAGTGGGCGGCGTGGCAGTGGGAGCAGGAGCAGGAGCAACCGGACCTGGCGGACAGCCGAAGGTCACGACGGCCGCCTAGAATTGGTTGTGCTCGCTGCTGTTCCGGCTGATGGAATGGGTGTGCGTGCCGATTGTCTGAGAAGCAACATGATTCACTAGTGCTCTATGACCACAACCTAAATGGGAACAAACCGACAAAGCAAACAAGCAACTGGCAGCGTGCAACATGCCACGTGCAACGTGCAACATGCAACGTGCGAAATGGGTTTGAAATCGATTTGAAGCGGCGTAGTCAGTCTGTCAACAATCTTAGCTCTATCTTTACTCAAGTATTCTAGCGACATAAGCTGTAACTCTAATCTACAGAGTAGCCATATACACGATATATATACCTAGGTATATATATACATATATTTACTATTTATAGATGTACGGACTTCGAGAAAGTGCTATTTAAACTCGTCTAAGACTTCACTGCATAGCCTATGCCTAGAATCTATAACTGCAGATTGTTTCATATTCATATACACACTGTATACTGTATACACATAGATATATTTACGATCGTTATAGATCAGCGATACCTTATACGATGTAGCCCTTGAATGTACAACATAGTTACTTACTAAATGTTAGCAATTTTACCAACTAAACTCGAGATGTATTTATTAACGTCTAAACTCTTTAGTATTCCACCCTACCCAAAGGAACCTATATAAGAAGCCCCCCAATTCTCATATATCTACCCATGGGTACCTATTATAGAACTATATGTTATAGCGTGTGTATATAGGACAAGCGTACAATAATCGCAAACCCAAGGAGCAAAGTAGTACTAAGTACCTGCAAAACAAACAAAAAACAGAAACCGAAACTGAAACAGAACACGAAACACGAAAAGTATCTCTGCAGCGGATATTACATAGTCAATAGTAAATGTTAACAATGTTATACTATATATACATACATCTATATATATATATATATACATATAAAAGAAACCAATGAAAAAACCTTAAATGTACCTTGTTATCTGTTGTTTATTATTTGGAGAGCAAATCTTCGTTTCTTGCCGTCTTTAGTTGAAAGCTTTCTGTGGCTTATTTCTTTTGAATTCTGCTATCATTTATCAGTTTTAGTACTTCATTTCTTTTCTCCTTTGGCCTCGTTGAAAACTGAATTCGAAATAAATGCTCTTGACCAAAAAATCTCATCAAGTTCCTCTCATTTGAAATCATCAAAACCTCATCGTCTTCTCCTTTCATTTTCTTATTTATGAGCGCGTTGCAATTCTTCACAGCTGGAAAATATATCAAAAAAGAACATATATACGCCTATGAAAGGAGTCCAATCCATCTGCCAGTGGTCTCGATAAGAAACCTCATTGTCTGGACATAATCCATTTCTGAACTGTTCTTGGAGTTCTGAGAATTCTTGCTGTAAGTGTTCGGGTTTCTCTTTCCCGGGATCTCCCTGTCCACATTTGCAATGAGATGTTTTATGAAGTGCGGAATATTGTGAAGACCAAAGGTAATATTTTCGTTCTCCAACAGGAATTCTTCGGTTTTGATAGTAACAGAATTATTTGGCTCTGCCATTTCCCCACATAAATCATTGGGAAAAGGTGCTCCGAGTGTGATTCCTAAGCCCGCAAGGAAAATTCATTAGTAGAATTCCTTTTATATGTATGTATTACCAATTGCTTACCGAAGAAAAGGAGTAGAATAAAAATCACTATTGAGTTCATTTTCAGAGCAAATTATTTCTGTTACAATGGATTTTGGGTTGAGTTGTCAGGCCAACGTATGCTGCTTGGAACGCTTAGTTTGACGCTTAATCAGAACAATAGATGTTGAAGATTCAAATTTAATTTAAATTTAAATATTTGAAATTTATAAGTCCCGTTATGTTACATTTTTGAATTGCGCGCCCAAATCTTCCACAAACGCGTTAGCACATAACTCAATTTGAGCCGCCTGTGAGTAACAGCTGATCCGCTGTGCTTCTTCTTTCAACCCAGACAATCACAGCCCGAAATCCAGCGATGTGGCAACACCGCCGGCCAGGTGGCAATTCTGCGTCGCAGTGTGCACACACTGGCCGCCACTGCTGGTTGACTCTTCTTGTCACTGCTGCAATTATATATCGCTGTTCCGTCGTCTCCGCCGATCCAACTCCGCGCAAAAAACCGCACATATATCGCTGAACGGCCCGCGAATAATCCGTAAATATTGCAGTTGCACGGTGGGCGCAGAAAACACGCCAAAATAAAAGGCCCAACACAAAACAAACGGAAACTCACACGGACACACGCACACACATGCAGGCGAGCAGCTGAAGCCGGCAGAGGCAGTGCAGCAGCAGCGGCAGAGCAGCGACAGCAGCAACAAGCAACAAAAGCAAAAGGCAAACAATTGGATAGGCGCTATTAAGGTGTTAAAACGGCAGCCAACTTAACAGTCCAAGAGTTCAGCTTGAAAAGCTAACGGTTCCAAGGTCGCAGCGCGCGAAAATCGAAAAAAACACTGGCTATTTAGCCGTCTTGTTGTTGTTTTCGCTGCTGCAACAGTTGCAGCGTATGCGTATGTGTGTTGTGTGTGATTGTGCGATCGCCATCGTTCGTCTCTTTCGCACTTGCTGCAAATAGTCGCCGGTGAAATGGTGTCGCCTTTCGCTGCTGACGCCGACGTCGCTGCCGACGACGGCGCAGAGACCACCACTGTGGCAATGAAACGCAATTTGTTGTTCTTGTTTCTGTTGTTCTTGTTTCTGTAAAAATGTTTACAATGCGATCAAAATGCACTGGCAGAAATCGAGAGTGATCAGCATCAAATTAAGCTCATTAAAATTTGATATTTTTAAAAGCATTGTGACAAAGTTTATAAACACACCTTTAAGTTTGAAACACATAATAATAAAATATAATCTTACTCGCAAAGAAATTAATTTTCTTATTTTAAACGTGTAATAGTGACCGAAAATTTTGAAATTCTTTTTAGATTGTTCACTGAAACATAATATCGAAACCCTATTTTTATCAGCTCAACATGGGTAAAGTGAACTTAATAGGAAAACCATGAATAATACCGTAAATGCTCAATTAAAAATTAAAAAATCCACTAGTGCTCTTAATAGCTTCAAAAGCAAGTGAAGAAATTTAGAATAAAAAGAGTGTGATAACCGAAAGAAACACCGAGAAACGCCGAGGAAAGTCTAGAAAAGTGCCTGAAACCAAATGTGTTTGCCCCGAAGTTAAATCCCTTCGATCCGCCCAAATCGGCTTTAATTCCCATAAATCCCCTCTTCCGCCCAATAATTCCGCCACAAAAACAGGCACATGAGTTGGATTAATCGGAGTCAACTGGAATAGGCCGAAGCACCCGGAGCACAGGTCAGTATCGGAACAATCAGGCCATATCGACTGACATCAATCAGTTAAAACATTAAAATACCGTTTGCTCAATTGAACGGTTCGCCTTGAATCGGTTGAAACCGGTTGCCGGTTACCGGTTCGCTTCAAAATTCAATTAATTTAAATCAATTCAGACCAGACAGTTTGGTTTCGTTTGGTTTCCTTTGGTTTCCATCACAAATATCCGCCGCGACCTAACTATTTCTAAAAAAAAAAATACAATAAAAGATTGCACAATTCCTGGGAAACGATGAATTTCAAGTGCTGTACAGAAAATCTGACTGATATTAACGCTTTTTAAGTATGACGAAATAACACGTTTTTTCTGGATGACAACTAGCAAAATGCGATAACAACTGGAGCTGCTCCAAATATAAGATTCTACGCATGTTTTGATATGGAAAATCTCAATTGAATCTAGCTTAAATCATAGATACATTATATTTAAAAGTCTTTAATGATTCATGCGATTTTAAATCCAAATACTAAAGACTGCCATCGAATCCTAAGATATTATCATTGACAACTGATTGGGCTGCAACGTTAAAATATAAATTATATATTCAATTATTTTATTTGTCCAACGAAATTAAATAATCATTAAAATGGTAATTTAATGAGGCGCTCGCCTTTTGCAGAAAACAAAAGCAAACCTCATGGTGAATAAAACAAAAATCGAAATAAAAGCGATGATTTATACAATAATTAAATAGGCATTTCGCACAGGCACACACACACACATGCAGATAGCATTTGGCTTGAACTTTAAAGAGCGACTACGGTTATTAATTTAACCTTTTTATTTGGCTTCACTTGGTTTCATTTGTGTCCAGCAGGTCCCAAAAACCTGAATGCGCTGATGGCCAGCTACGCAAATCCCTGAGCCCCTCTTAGCTGTCCGGTTTTTTTTATTTTTGGGCGCCCTTAATGGAAAAAATGTTGAGCTGTTTTTTTGCGATTCTCCTCTCGGCTTAATCCCCTTTTTGGATACCCTAGCAGTAGGACTTATAACTTCGATAAAAGGGTGAAATACTCTAATTATACATATGTACATATATGAACTTATTGAAGTGCATTAAGTATTTCATTTCATACTCCAAATGTTGCATGCTTTTAAGCACCAGTTAAGGTGATTTAAAACCCTTTGTTTTTGGAACTCCATAAGATGCTCCTTATTCCTTGTATGTTTCGATTCATAGCACATGCATAGATGATTGATACGGTGCGTATTCGATAGGGTATTCTTAATTCCGATCCCTACATATACCATTTTATACTCGTTCCCCATTGTTTTTGCGTCTGTTTACGTTGAACTGGGGGCCACTGAAATGGAATGGAGGAGGAGGGTGCCCAAAAGGAAAACGACGTCCTGCCATAAAATTGCATGTCCAAGTTTTTTTATTTGATTATGCGATCGTGTGTGTGTGGATTTTTGTTGCTGTTCCCCTTTTTTTGCTGCAAGAGTTTATTGCGCGGAATGCTATTTAATAAATTCCATTTTCTCTGTCATTCTGCCGTGTTTTTGTTTTTGCATCGCGGGCAGGATTTATGTTCTTGCTTTTGTTAGCGCTGTTTCCGCTTTCCATCTTGTTTGTTTGCCCAATGCAAATTTAAAAAATTCAATTTTCCTGTAACTCCAATTGCGTCAAAGGCCAGCCAAAAGTTGCGGAAATGTGAATTATGAGCATCCGTTGCAATATGCAGAGCGTGCTTCTTGGCTGGCTGCGATTTCATATTTCACTGTTGGATTTATTACTAATTTCGACTCCCCATTTTTGCCCCTTTAATGCAGTTTACTTCCCGCGGCGCTCGCTTTTCCTTGGAAAAACTGGCACAGGAATACTGGAATAGATAAAAAAGAGCCGAACAATAAAGACGGCAAAACTTAAGCACCTTAACTCACTTTTGCCAGCTCTCAACTCCGCAGCAGAAACTCGCAGAAAAGAACTCGACATATAATCGAGAGGAGAGCGAACGAAAAGAATTTCAAACTACGCTAAAAACTTTCCCGAACAACGCAACTTTTTCTTGCCCCACCCACCACCACCCCGCTCCGAAAACTTTTCCAATGTTCCTGCACTCGTTTTGTTATTGTTATTGTATGCAACTTCCGCCACAGCTATAACTATAACTATGGAATACAAAAGTCGAAAAAAAAATACAAAAAATACAGCCAAGAACATCGACGATAAGCGGGAGTTCAATGGTTAAAGCTGGGAATTTTCCGCATTTGGGGGAAAACTTTAAAAACTGGTTCGCTGGGGGCCATAAAAATGTTCCTTCGGGCTGCTGGGAGGAGGAAAACAAAGACTTTTAAAAACAACTGCACGGGGAGGAAAAACAGGCACAGGTGGGCGGCAACAAAAGCAACAATGTTCAAGTGCAGGCACTGGGAAAAATCAGGAAAACGCACTCGAGGTCAGCTCAATAGGAGAGGCTATTCAATAATAATAATATATGTATTCTCATAACAAACATCTGTAAGAAAACATGTATAATATAATAAATAATATTCAACTTATTCAGTTAAAGTTAGCATAGCAAGCCAAATACCACTATTATTTTAACCACAACTGTGTGCCCAACATACTGGAAAACAAACAAAAACTCGGCTAACAACTCTTAAAAGCTGGCACCAGGAAAAATGAGGGGAAATACAAAATATGAGCGCTCCAAACTGCATTTTCCCACAACAACAATTGCACGGCCCTGCAGCAAATGCAACCGAGTCAAAAAAAATCAATATAATGCGCATAAATAAATTAAAAATAATTGCAATACGAGGAGAAAAACTTCCGTTTTGCATGCCTTTGTTGTTTACATTATGCAACTTTATTATGGCCACTCGAAATTACTGCTGGCGAATTGCACGCATTTTTATAAATAAATAATACAACATTTAATTAGTGGGGTAAATATTATGATTGCATAATTTGGATTAAAAAACAATCCAGTTGCAAAATAGCGCACTCTGCTCAACTGTTGTTGCCATCTGCCATCATGATGGGAATCGCTAAACGAGGGCAGCACAAAATTGTTTAGCGAAGCTATACTATAGTATACTGCGGAATAGTATGTACTTGATAAAGCGAATTAGCACCACTCGGATCTGGTCCGTGGCATAAACAAATAGCCGATATATTTAGCCAGGCGTCCGACCGGATATATCTGGAACTCCGAAGTGCAAAAAAGTTCGTAAATCGCGGGGCTTTCCTCCCCCCGCCGATTTTTCTTACTTTCCGTTCCGCTCGTTATCAGGCCTCTATGTACATATGTATATATATACTCTGCTGATCTTTCGAGTGGCCGACTTGCGTCACATGTCTGAAATTTACATACACATTAATGAAAACAAATGCAAGCGGCGGAGTAAATCGAATCAAATAAAATCACGGCGACTCAGAAACAAGAAGCAACGTCCGACAAATCGTCGCATCACTTTAACATGCAAATCACACATCCTCCTCCTCCTCTCCCACTTCCATCGAAGCAGAAATATACACTTCCCACATTTATGCCCACTGGGCTCAGAGATCATGATCGCAGAGCGATGCGGGTTATCGCGGGACCCCTGATCAAATAGGCTATCACCAGCGGCAATCGCTCGATTAACGAGCGTCCAATTTTCAATCACCAACTGGAGGCGGGTCTCCTAGAAATTCGAAGGAATTAAGGGTCAATAGAAGTCTATGTGGCATATTCTAAACACAACATTAAAAACTTTTCTAAGTGAACTTAAAGTACTTTAATTCCTAAAACTGTGTTATTTAAGAGATCTTTTAAACAAGATCCTATAATTAAGATATAAGGGATCTTAAAGATTGCGGTCTGATATATGTATGTCCAACTAATAATACCCTTCTAATAATACCCTTTCTTCGGATTTCAGCTTCTAGTACTATGGAAAAGGCGAAGGCTTACATCAAAAATGAACTTCGCGGTGGCAGCCAGCAATCCGAGCCAGCAACCACGCCGAACCCGACCTCTCCGGCCTCGGCGCCTGGAACACTCCAAGCGACCAGGCAGTCCTATCCGCCCGTGGAGCTGATGCCCTCACCCGGAGCGGCAGCCCATCGAAGCTCCCGGACTCCGGGCGAGCAGTACCACTTCGGCTATCAGCCGCATCCCGCTCAGCATTACCATCCGGGCGCCAAGTCGACGGGCAGAGCCTCGGCCCCACCCGACAACCATCATGTGCTCATGACCATATGCTTTGTGTGCGGCGGACATGGCAGCTTTGAGCCGCAGCCCCTGAGGATTCGCCACAATGCGGAGCGGCCTTCAGAGTCGTATTTCCCCTTTCTGGAGCGCCACGAGCCTCCGAATGGGGTGCCTGGTGTGGTGCCGGGCCAGGAGTACGTGTGGGCCTGCATGCTCTGCTTTCGATCCTTGAACGAGCAATGGGATGCCTACGAGCGACAGAAGAAGCCCCTGCTGCAGCGCATCTACCACATGAAGCGGGTGGACGGCAAGGGCTACATAGGAGCCGATGTGGCCACCCAAAGCGAGTACGCCGCCCAGGTGCTGGGCCTGAGTGCCGAGCATCTTACCCAGAATGGCCTGGTGGAGGGGCACGGCGATCCCTACGCGCTGGCACGCCACTACTCGCCGCAGCAGCAGTCACACCACCACCACAGTACCTCTAGGAATGCCTCACCCTCGCCAAATCCCAGTGCGGCCGGTGGTGGTGGTGGGGAATTTTATCCCAGGAATTCGACGCCGTCGAGCAACCACAACAGATACCTGAGCAGGCCGCAATCGCGGGACATGCCCGTGGCCTCGCCCACATCACGACCGCCCAGCGAACCACCGGCCATGAAGTCCGCCGGCTATGCGCAGCAGAAGTTCAAGCTGAGCCCGGCACCGCCGGCTGGCTATCAAGGCCAGGCGCCGTATCATCCCGCCCAGTACCAGCAGTTGCAGCAGCAGACGGCTGCCTATCACCTGCTGCAGCAGCAGGTGAACGTTGGCGGCGGAGCAGCGGAGTCGGCCCATTACAAGGGCAATCCCTACGGTGCGTTGCCCTCGCCTGGCAGCGGTCCACTGGGCCCTCGTGCTCCGTCAACGCTCGAAGATGACAATGCAACCGTGCTGGATTTGCGGAACTCCTCCAATTCCAGTGCTCCGCCGGCACCGCGACATGTTGGCAGCACTGCGTCCGTCTCCCAGCCAAGTCAGCCGCAGTCGGAGGTGGGTATACTGGACCTGTCCATGCCGGACAAGAACTCCATCACCGAGGTGTGCTACGTGTGCGGCGATGAGCAGCGCAGAGGCAGCCTCATCGAGCTGAGCACCGTGAAGCCCAGGGAAACGGGTAGACCCGGACCGTCTGTGCCGTACTTCCCACTCTTCAACGAGCAGCATCCGCGGCCAGCACGTTCGCGTCCCAAGGATCCCCGCGGCATGATCCAGGCCTGTCTGCCCTGCTACGAGGACCTCATGCAGCAGTGGAATGTCCACCAGGTGAGTTTGCAATGCAAATACTCGGCTTCCTCATTGGCATACATGTATATGGAGCAGATTCATCCGGTGTCGCCAGCGGGCAACCATATCCAATTGATATTTCGCCTCAAAATGGGTGGGCATGTGATTCCAGTTAAGGGATTTAAGATGTCGCAGCTCGCTGGTTGTTAACTTGCGATGCATGAAACCTAAATGGAGTATTGAAAATCATCCATACTTTATTTAGTTTTCACACTTATGGTGTTAACAGCGATAGAGATATACTTTATAACAAAATGGTCAAACTAAAGTCCTGTGGACTCCGAAACCCAGACAAGCATCTCATCCCAGAAGCTTTCCATGGGGTTAACTCCCCTTATGTTCGTATGTACCATCTACACGCCCATGAAATGTATGAATATGCAAATAGAAATGTTTATGGATGCTGGCAAATACGTGCATACCAGAGCTTTTCAAAATATTTTGTGAAAATTTCAATATTGTTCACTCTGGCATAAATAATGGAATTCAATAAAAATGGTTTGGTTGAAAGGGGCGGGGCGGGAACACGCTGCGTAGAAAGGAAGTGGAAATGCAAAAGCAAACATTGGCAACAAAATAACAAAAAAATGAAATACAAGAGGCGAATCAAATTTACGAGAGCAGTTTCAGTTTTTCGCGTCGCACGAATCAAAATAAACAAAAATATGGCCACGGCATCCAGTGCGGATGAGGATGACGGTGGTGGGGATGGGGTCCATAACGATGATCATCATGATGTTGGCGCCATGCAGATTGACCCGGGAGTAAGGCGCTCCACTGTGCGAACGATTAATCAGTGGGGTCGTCGTCGTCGTCGCAGCCTCCACTCGCATATATACATATATATATATATTTATATGTACTCCATGAAGCATCCCCCTTGCTCCCCTCGTAAAGGGGGCATTATCATCATCCTCGGACGCTCCACACCAGCGGTTTGGGGATCGGAGCGGGGTCACTGGGGTGAGCAGACGCAGCTTGTAAAGGCGGCGAATGTTGTGGGAATTTTGACCGCAGGGTCGCTTGTGTTTCTGATTAAATTTTAATAGCTTTCCGCGATTATTTCGCTTCTTTCGTTTTGTTTCGCATTTCGCTGTCGCGTTTTTTTCTTTTTTTTGTCGCTTTTTCTCTTATTTATTTGTCTTTCGATTTTATTTCTGAATGCGAAAATGTATTTATAAATTTGAGACATCGCCCTGGTTTCGCGCTCATTGATGATAGTGCTCGGTGGAGCATGCGGCTTGGGGATTGGGGCACGAAAGTTGGTATCAGTGGGCTTCTAGTATTCCTCGAATGATTCACGATTGGCGCTCATTTAGCGGGGAGTTCTGCCAGAAACAAACTTTTACTTAAGTTGCCTGAATTCATTTAAATAACTTACAAAATAAGTTAATGGGTAAATTCATTGTATAAGTTATATGAAGTAGATTTTCATGCAGGCATACGTTTGTAGCTCAAAAGTAACACAAGTAGCTTAATTTTATGTAATTCTGGGTCCACCTTCTTTTTTAAAAAATACGCCTGCTCCACACGCAACCAAACCCGCAAATGGAAATTAATTTGTTAAGTTTGAGTGCACACACAATCACCACCCACAATCAACCATCACCACCCACCGCAATCGCCTGCCCGCGGCACGGAACCAAAACAATTTGAATTCAGAGCCGAGCCGAGAAATTTGCAACATGCTATAAAAATGCAAAATTCACAGCTGGTGAGACGCTGCCCCCTTTTTTGGTGCGCGGGGGGAATGCAATGTGTAAAATGCCGGATAAATAATTAAATGCCATTAATTGGAATTGTGTAAATTTCGCAGGAAAAAGTAAAGCCAAAACGAAAATAAGCGATGGAAAAAATGAATGCCCGCGAAACAATAAATAAATAAATAAAGGCAAATAAAATGGCAAATGCTGCAATGCGGCGAGGAGCGTGAGAGGTGCGCCACGTCCAGTGTCCACTGTACGCTGTCCAGTGTCCAGTGACCAGCCTATTCAGGGAAATGCTGGATGAATAAATAATCAAACTGGGAAAATCATACTGGGCCGGGGCGACGAGACAAATTAATTAAATGTAACCCAGTAAACCATGGAAACTTTCCGTTGGCTGGCTGCCAGAAAAGCTGGCCAAAGCAAAACGAGCCTAAGCACCAACCGCCCCATTTTCCGCCCCTCCCCCCGACATTTTCCATTCAGCGAAAAGTGCGAAAGCAATTTAAATATTTATGCTCAAAATGTATGTATTTATGGTATTTAAATGGTATTTAAAGCAGCGCCAGGGAAGCCAAACAAAATCAAATAATGAACGAAATAAGAAAATTTCAATCGATCCGTTGGTCTGGCGCGCTGCCAGAACCGAAATAAACTAAAACCATAAACTATATCTAGATAAGCTATAAACAATTGTATAAACAAATCGATTTCGATACCCTTTAAAATCGAAAAATGCGAAGGGCCTATATGCGAATTGCTTATTGTTAACAATTTTTATGGGACATATTCAAATTCGTTTTGAAATAAACATTTAATTCAGGCTAAAAATATCGGAAAGGGAAATTTCATTTCCGTTTAGCAGTGCTAATTAACCTTATTCGGTTGCCTAAAAATATAAATCAAATTTATGTTTGCCGTGGCATTCGAAAAAACTCACACAAAAGTTTTCAATTCCTGTGAATAGCCATCAAAAATGGCAAAATTCCTTGAAATTTAATTGTTATTTAAACATTTCATCAATTTATGAGCTCGCAAATGGGCTGAAAAAATAGAAGAGAACCGCAAGAGCGAAGGAATTGGAAGATTGACAACAATGACCTGCGGAATTCCCTTGGCTCCCAAGAAATTCCTGGCATTTTGCCCAAAAGTCAATAAAAGAAACGCAAACACGACCCAGACACTAGATCCAGTTAAAACGGGCTGCGAAATCAATTCCGGCCGAAAAAAACGTTGTCATAAAAAAGAAATAAAATGCATGAGCATAAATTAAACAAATAATTTGTGGTATGGGATTCTTTTATAGGTCAATTCGTGTGTCATATTTATAAAAAAAATCGAATGCTCTGCGCTTTAAGCAGATGATATCAGACGGTGATTAAATACCACTGACATGCGTAGCATATGGTTAAAATTTTTCCGTAGTTTTATTAATAGAATGTATTTATTAGGCTAGTAAATGTTAAGTTAGAAGTTTCACAGATGAAAACACAGAAGGATAAATTCATATAAAGCTAACAACAGATTTCCCGAACACACATATTCCAAACTCCTTAGTAGAGGCTTTCCCTGGTGTAAAAACTATCCCAGACCACAAACTGTTTGCTCTCCGGCAGCGGAATGAACTCCAGGCCATCTGCAATGTTAAGGCAGTTTTCCACGCCACCCGGACGCAGTGGATCCCACTTGACGGGAGCGATAATCTCGCAGTTTGGATCTCCGGTGGTGGCGAAAGAGGTCCACATGCCCACCAGTCGCTCAATGGTGCGGTACTCGGACGAATTCTTGTCCAGCTTACTGGAGAGTATGCCGTAGAACATGTAGGAAATGTCATCTGCGTGGCACACACCCCTCACCTTTTTGCCGCAATTCAAGATGCGATAGTGATTAAAGTGTGGCGAATCCATATCGAATCGGTAGAGATACGTCGGCAAGTTGGTGGCATAGGCCAGGCGAGCGAGCAAGGTGCGATGGATATCGTGCCAGAAGTTCTTGATGCTCAGAATGTGGAGGCACTCGTAGAGCTCCATGCTGGCCCGGTCGGGATCGTCGAAGTAGGACTTCTTCAGCCTCCTCACCATCTCCGCCAGCTCATCCTTGTCGATGGCGTCGCGAACCTGCTTGGGAATTATGGCCTCGAAGGCACTCAGCATGTAAAGTGGATCATCCAGGGTGGTGCGATAAGAGAAGAGTCCTTCGAAAGAGGTTCCGCCTATGATCATGGGAATGGAATTACCCCAGGCGCTGGACAGCTGCTCTTGCTGTGATTTTGGGATCACGCAATCGTCGCCAACATATGGCTCGATTACCGGGGCAAAGGCCAAGATCTCGTAGTCGCGCTGCTCCTCCTGCGTTACGATTGAATTGCAGTACTGGGCCAACTTGCTTGCCGGGATCTGCTGGAAGAACTCCAAAAGTTCCTTCTCGCTCTCCAAGTTGCCGGCATAGCCCAGTTCCTTGCCCAATCTCTGTGGCCACTTTCGATCCGGTTGCGTGGCCCAGGCGCACAAAGCTGAACCGGACTGAACGATTGCGCGGTGGAAGAGTCCTCTGGCCTGCTCCGTTTGCATGAGGATGTGCGTGGAAGCTCCGCCAGCCGATTCGCCGAATACGGTTATGTTCTCGGGATCGCCGTTAAAACTGGCTATGTTCTCCTTGACCCAACGCAGTGCCTGAATCTGATCCTTCAGACCCGCATTTCCAGGTATCTTTAGCTCCTTGTCCTTGAGACTTAGGAAGCCCAGCACACCCACCCGATAGTTGATGGTGACCAGCAGGATATCGTGCTTCATAAAGTAATCCGGTCCATAGAGTTCCCGCGATGCTCCGCCTACTTGAAAACCCCCACCGAAGATCCAGACCATCACGGGCAGTGGTTTCGGGGACTCCAGCTTCTTGGCGTAGACATTGAGGTAGAGGCAATCCTCGGATCCTTCGGCGGCGTTGGTGATGGAGTTCCTCTGCATAGGCTGCTCCCTGGCATAGGTGCAATACCTGACGCCCTGCCACGAGCTCGGTGGTTGGGGTGCACGAAAACGCAGCTCACCCACGGGCGGCTGGGCAAAGGGAATGCCCTCGAAGGAGTAGTAGAGTTCGCCATCGTAGAGCGTCCTGCGCTGCTGACCCTTAAGCTGGCCATATTTGGTGGCCAGCTTCTTGGTCTGACCCGTGCCCAGCTTGTACTGAACCACCTTATGGCCAATAACCCTGAAAAAGAAGAGCAGTCATGATGACTCATCGGTTCGGCCCGCTTCTGAACTTCGCACTCACTTGCCGCCCAGTTTCAGCTTGTCACTAAAGCTCACGCGCAAATCCATTGCTTCCTAATCTCAACTGTGGTACTTACTAAGTATTATATAAATAATATTATGTGTACGCACTACCAGCTACTTTGGCAGCAATCCTCTCTGGCACTTCCAACGCGCTCGAACGCCAGACAGAGACTGAATACGGTTCTCGCTGCTCCATTTGATGATAAAATTGTTTAGATATAGCCATAGCCGCGCCCTCAAGTGGGGGCCAGTGGGGCGACCATAATAATTACCACTGTTCGGGACTCACTCAGCCGGTGGGTCGTGCAAATGCGTCGTCCATATGTTTTCCTCACGGAAAACCGTAATTCAGTTCGAACACAGCTATATTTGGGTAGGAGAACTGATAAGATTCGACTGGTCGATTGGGCTGGAATCACATATTTTGGTAAATACCACACATTTACCACAGTAAATGCCACACGGAGATTAAAAAGTGCAGTTAAGCGAAAGTACCTGGGATACTGTCAAGGTTAATGGAGAGATAAATGTAAGATGGGTTTAGGGAACCTGCCTAATGGAAATTTTATCATAGGTAATGTAAATGAATATTTTAATGATTTGAGTCAACAACTTAAAATGCGATACTTCGCATACTTGCTTTCAGACACTTCTGTCAGAGATAATCGTGTTATCAGTTGCTGTGTAGTTAATCTATATCGTATGTACGAGTATTATTACATACTATCGATGTTATGTTCGCCATGCAAATGAAGTATTTACAGCTCAGTGGATACTGCATACCGTATGTTCATCCTGTTTAACCCAAATAGACTCTAAAATACCAGATGATTGTCAACGATCCGACGGATGCAGAGTGTATAATTGAATTCCACAGAACGGGCGAAGGAGCAAAGAAAACGTGGCAGTCATTAATTAGGCATTACAATGCTCCTTCGAGTCGCTGCCTTTGCATTTGAGCAGCTTTTGCCTCGGCAATTCACTCTTTACATTTGCGCCAAACAACGATGACGCTGGTGATGACTTAAGAGGCTGAGTGGGCGGGTTGGGTGAAGGGTGGCTGGAGAGGGTGGAGTGGCTGGAGTGGGTGGTTTCCCTGACAACGGGCACCATTCCGAAGGAGAGTCTCCTGCGGCTTTCGTCTGTCTGGTCGCCTTGGTTGGTTGGCTGTTTGGCCTCCCTCGTTGTTTGTGCATTAGTTAATGTGATTATTTCACACTTCGTCTGTTCTGAACTAACATTTAATTTGGCTCCAGCTCCTCTTGCTTTCCTTTCGCTCTTTTGTTTGTTTCCCTTTGTTTGGCCAGTATCATTTGTCAGTTTGGCCGCCAGTGCCGATGTGTGTGGGTTTACTTAACTTTTGTTATCACTTAATATGCGTTTAGTACCATTCTACTCGTGCTGCATCTACTTATGGCCCTGAAACGGAGAACGCATTCATTCGAAATATGTACTAAGAACTGAGACTTTCCTTAAGTCAATTGCTTAAAGCCCTTATGCTTCCTGCCTCTGAATTAGATCTTGGCTTAAAACATTCAACCCCATTTTGGGCACAATTCAATTTCGTTAGCTATTTCGCCTACATTGTTTCCGCTTTTTCTGTTGCCAGGTGGATTATTGGGTCTCTGAGTGTGTCTGAGTGCATTCCCCCACACACTCGCATTCCGGCCCCCAAAGTACTCACATTGTGCAAATTCGTGCTGCACTGTTGGTGTTGCCATCGACTAAATAAATAAACATTGCAATCTATGTTGGAGAACGTTTGTGTTTGGCTGTGTTGCTGTTTTCTTATTTGCTCCGCTTTTCAGCTCGGCGCCATTGCAATTGCAAACAGGCTACGCATTTGTCTATATCCATCCACAGTGGACACCAGCTAGCTTGAACTTATTAGCAATACAATATATTCAGTGGGGCCTTAGTTTCAACTTGCGTTCGTGTTACATAGCTTTCACTGTATCTCTGTGTGAACTCCATCCACGAGTTATTCGCTCTTGGCATGACGACCTCCAAGTGCTTGCGTCTGCTTCAGTGCCTCCTCCGCGCCGTCCCCTCTTTCACTGCATCTTTATCGCCTCCTTCTCTTTACGGCAGTGTTTACATGAAGTTGGCAGCGCCTACTTGCCAGAGGTGACGACCCCCGACCTCCGACCCATTGCCCCTCGCCTTGTCCCACTTCTCTTTTTGCCACTGTTTTTCCTCATCACTTTTTTTATTGTTTGTGCTTCTGTTTTTCCCAGTTTTTGGCTATTTTTCTTTTTTGCCAAACACTCGCTTTTTACTTGATTTCACGGGTTTTTCGCCTCGTTTTTCAGGGTTGCCGTCATCGAAGGAATTTGAGGCAATAAAACTTAATTCAGAGTGCAGTTGTGTGGGGTCAAATTGGAATTCAATTCAATTAGAAAAGTATGTGCGCTTAAATACGAAAACCAAAACAAAATCAATCAATTTTGTTTGTCTAGCCGAGAGAGCACTAAATAAATAAGCTTTCTATGGTCTAACACTATTTTCGTATGAATCAAACTTGATTTGCATGAAAATAGGTATACCTTCCGCTATTTGCTAGTGTTTTATTATGGCATTATTATAAATAATTTGAATGCTATTTTAATTGACTTTTTTAGCAGCGCCAAATTTGGTATTTCAGGCGTGCATTTTAAACATTGTACAGAAAATATTAGCACGCCAAATTGTTGGATAAATTAAATTTATTATTGTTCACTGACAGAACCTTCGCAAATATCTTTAATTCTATTGAAAATGTTTTTATTTTCAATATTCAATTAAGTTTCTCGATTTGAAAACGGATTGTGCACTAATTGTTGCATACTTCTTGGGACACAAACCCTAATAATTATAATACTAATTGCGTTGCTCGGTCTGCGAATTAAAGTACCAATTTACTCTTAAATTGATAGCAGAATTTCGTGATTAAATGGAAATTTAGTATAACTAACTGATTAGCGCTTAAGTTAGTTTAGATAACACAACTGATTAGCGAACTAGCTGCTGAGCATTCTAAACTAAAACCCATTCACTAACCAACTAATTCCACGCGTCAAACTGACTGATTACCAAACTAGTTACTTTTCGTACTTCGTTACTAGTTGCTTTAGTTAAGTTTTGCTAGTTAGTTACTAGTTCTTGCCGCCAAGTGACTGATTACCCAACCGTCTCAGCTCTTTAGCTCTTTGCGGCTTTACGGTCTCCCCAATCCCCAATCGCCGCTCCAGTTGAATGCGAATGTGGTTCACTTAATTTCGTCGCTCCATTTTGGCTTTTCGATTCGTGGCTACGTGTGTGTGTGTTTACTTTGAGTGCGACTCTGTGTCTGTGCTAGTGTGTGTGTGTGAGCTCCCCATGAGCTCCGCTGCCGACGTCGCTGCGACTGCGTCGCTTGTTTTGTTTGTTTGCGTTTGTTTTAGCTGCTTTGCTGTGCGCTGCTGCCTTTGCCTTTTCCATTGCCTTCTGCTTTTTGCTTTTTGCCCCTTGCTTTGTTTTTCTTGCGGGCACGAGGGCAGCAACAACAATGCGTCGCAGGGCTCCACTGCTGATAGAGCAAACTCGACGCCGCCGTCGCAGCTGGCGTCGCTGGCAGCGTCGGCGTCGACAGCGGGCGCTCGATCCGTTCTTGCCGCCGCAGTCGCTCTTTTCAGTCGTCGTCGTCGGCCGTCGCTGGCATCATTATACCTTTCCATCGTCGCGCGATTTTCAATCTCAATTCGCAATTGTTTATTGCTCAAATAATATATATATATGTAAATATGAATGTGTGTCTGTGTGTGGTTGTTATCAAAAAAAATGCCAGCATGTGTGCCAAATCAAAATTGATAAATGCACAATATAAAGTGTGACAGCAACAGCAACTACTAGAACAACAACAACAACAGCAGCGTGTAGCAGGAGCCAAATGAGTGTATTAATAATAAAAGCAAACAAAAGTTCAATGTCTGTGGTCGCCGGCAACGGTGGCAGTGCCCCAAAACTGGTTTCCAAAATGAAGTTAAAAGGAAAATGTATAACCAGCAACTTAACGACGCCGCGTCTGCTGAAAAAAAAACAAAAAAAAAAAAAAAAGCAAACATAACGACCAACTTTGTGCCCTTTTCCTGTTAGTTAATCGCCGGCTATCATCTTCAAGGGTTAACTTAAAGGTGTCAGTCGTTGGAGATGTGCGCGTGCTCTCAACTCGGCGATGAGTCACCGCACTTTGGCTCAGTGTATTCGATAATCAAATTGCTGGCAGGCAGTTCAATGATTTCCATGCGGGAACTATTAAAGCGGGCAATTAATTCAATTTAAAGCAGTTAAAGCTGTGCACTTGGCATACCGTTGCAAGTGTCACTATAACAAATTAATGGAGATGCAGGAATTACCAATTGAATGGATTTAAATGCGACACCAATGTGCGCAATTAACGATATATTACAAGGCTTACATATAGATGAAAAAGAGTATTGAGAATTGAGAAAATCCACAGTTTTTGGCCAAATAAACCAATCTGCTTAGTCAAACTGACTAGCTATTTGTATCTCTAGTTTAAAAAAGTTAAGCACTCTCGCCTTTCGTTTGCTTATAGAAAGTTGTGACCTTTAAAAACAAGCATATTCGAACTTAGATAAAGATATTTTGAATATATTTGTAGTACCATAATATTTTTGAAGTTTTTATATTTCGCATCTCGAGAAATGCCATCTCTAAGGCCAAGCGGGCCAAGTTTTTTTTTTGGTTATAATGCAGTGTATCTTAACCTGTCAACGCGGTGGCAGCGCCATTAGCACTGCGCCTGTGTGAGTGCGTATCTGTGTGGCGCGAGTTGAAGTACAAGTACAAGTACACGACTTGAGCAAGCGAGTCGGCGCGAGTCAAGAACACCAACTACCGTTTCACTTTGCGCGCTTTAAACACGCGCATTTTTTGCCGTTTTCCGCGTGTTTGTTTGCGTGTACCGTTCTAAAAATAAAGCCACCGTTCCATGTGCAAGCCCCCTTGCTAGATCGTGTCTACAATATACATGCATACATATGGACATACTTCTTCCACATTTCTCCTTGGCGGAAGGCAAAAGATTGCTGCCCGTGTATTTCTTTTATCGGTTATTTAATGTGATTTATTTGCGTGCGAATGTTGATTTATATCGCCCCGAAACCAGTAACAGCCGAAACTATAACAACAATATCAACTCCCAGGGTTTATCACGCACATGGGCACTTAAGTGGGTCAAAAAATAATTGCCACGCCCCCTCTGGCGCCTTCGCCCCACACACACACACACACACTGAACAGTTTTACTGCTTGTCCTTGTCCTCCCACATTGACCCACTTGGGTGGGCGTGGCTCGACTTCGAGTTGGGGCTTTAGTTTCGGTGTTGTTGTTTTGTTTCGCTTTGTTTTAGCCAAGGCCAAGCAGCTCACTCCCGTTACCAATTTGCAATTACCACACAACGACACTCACAATTGACTTCTGTTTGCAGACAATCCAATCAATCGGTTCGCTTGGAGTTCAGATCCCTATCTCAACTAACTAACTCATGTTAAATAGGTACTTTGAATACTTGGATACTCGAAGGGTTCCTATCGATTTACTCGCCTCTAATTGAAGTCAATTAAGTTTTCGGAATAATTGATTCATTAGCCGCAATCTTTTTGTATGCATTTCCTATGCATTATAATTAATTAGCAGCAGTACTGAGCTTAAACGATAAGCTCAAATAATATATGTGTTTCAGTTAGGTACTTATAATTAGTTTGCTAGTGACTTTTAGTTACTGAGAAGCGTAGAATGTTTAAATCAAAACTCAATCTAAAGTTGGCCAACTATTGGGGAAATCCCTCAACCTCTCGCTCTGCCCCCCACGTTTTGCATTTACTTTCGCTCGAGTGCGAAGCTTATTATCCAACTTGTGCAAAGCACTTTCCACCCCACTGTCTGTTGTTATGGTTATCAACTGCCACGCCTTTCGCACGAGCTCCATTTGATTGTCCGGGGCGGAAATGAAGGGGAGTGGACAGAGCGATGAGGGAAGGTCTCAGTACTCGTATCCACGCGATACTCATTCGCAACGTGTGGAGCATTTGTGGCTTGTTGTGGCTGCATTTTTGGTAAGCAACAGGTGGTGCTGTGGAGAGAAGTGTGTTAGAACAGATAGCTCATTGGCATAATTGTAATACTACTGATCGTAAATCATTGAGTCACTGTTGTGTTTAATTATTGTACCTATGGATAAATTTGGTTATAAGCAAACAAAAGGCGAGTTTTAACAAAAAACTAAATTCATTAAAAGTGGAACTAAAAAGTAATGATTATCTTGTGTGCGGTTTAATGTACGCTACTGCTGTGCCTCCATTAGGCCTGGCATGTTGCATGTAATGCATAATTAGTTACCTCTTAATCGCGTGTGTTTGCGGAATTTCGCAGCACCCCGGGAACGGATACGGATACATCATTATCATGCTCATCACCATCACCATCACCACTACCATCATCATTATGAGCATTATCATGACGAGCGTCATCCGTCGTCGCGTTCGCGTTTTATCCACGCCCAAGTGCACACCGCAAACATAAACAGAAGGAGAGCAAGAACGTTTATATCGGTTTCAATTAAATTTAATTTGTATCGTGTTGTAATTAAGGTGCCGCACACACAGTCAGACGCCGAGAAATCTCTAATTAATCTGCCAGAGAAAACACAACAAAACACATGAAGTGATTCATTCAATCTCAATTGAATACAATTGAGCAATTGAAATGCTGTGAAAAAATTATCCACATTAGTGGAACAACAAATACAAAGTATTTGAGTGCTCAGTGAACCAGTGATTTTCCCCCAGCTCAAAATGGCTCAAAACTTGACCATGTTGGTGGCCGAAAGCACCAACAGTAACAATAGTACAACCAACAGCAATGAAAACAACAATAGTAGCAACACGACAGTCAATTTCAAGCCAAAGGACACGAATGGCTGGAAGGATTACAAGAAACTAAAGACATATCTCATCCTTAAGGATCAGCAAAGCGAAAAGGTAACATGGCGAAGCTTTCTCAATCGATGGTAACTGATAAGTTATCGATTTGTTCGATAATTCTGATTCAATCCAATACTGATAGTTTTATGAAAGAATATACCTTGATTAGCTCAAATTTTATGAATGATGAATGGTAGTAGTATTATGATGTTCAGTTACTGGTAATTTTTTAAGCTGCCGGATGTGACCTAAAAAAATCGATAGCCAACTCAAACACAACACAATCGAAAGTTTTTGCTATCGGTGATAGTTACGATTCCATATTGTAGTTAATAGTGTCAATCGCGCATTGTAGAAAGCGTTCTTCGGGGTATTCGATATGCCCGTGCAATCAATCAATATTGACCCAAATTATAGACTAAACAAACAATTAATAATAAACCATAAAGATAAAAACTTAAGCCGACACAATTCTGAGTGTTTTATAATCCTCAGAAGGAAACAAGTCCATTAATTAGTAAAAGTTACTGACTCTGGGGGAACTACTTATTTATTTCTAGCTGAAAAAGTGGCTGAAAAGTTGTGAACAGCTTTTTTTACATCAAACAAAAATGTTGCAGACCGCAATCCAGATTTCCTCCCACTTTGTTTTATAATTAACAGAACAAACGCCACAAAAGTTATGAAAGAACGGAAAAAAGTTCCCCATAAAAAGTTATTAAACGGTCATGACCCCCATTTCGAAATGCTTATCAGCAGCGTGAAAAGCAAATACAAACCGAAATGGGGTCTAAAAGAGTTTTTTTCTCTTTTTTGTTTTTGTTTTATGGGGGGTTTGCAGACTAGAAGTGAAGTCAACGAGGGAGCATGGAAAGCGGACATAAAAAATGAACAGCAGAAAGAACATCTATAAAAACGAATGACGAACTTGTTCTTCCACAAAGCCAACTGTCAGACGTCGGCTTGTAAGTGGGCGCTCGAGGGGTAGGGGCTGGCAGGAAAAGGAAAAGGAGGTGGCGGTGGAGGAGACGCCACCGAGCCATTGGATCAATAAATATAGATGACATGGCACTGTCCAGATTGATGCGATATGTGTGTGCGAGCCGCATGACAAAGCAAACAAACGAAATGGAAGCAGATACAGATACAAATACACTCGCACACTCGTACATACATAAATACTGTGCTCCCTGTAGGTATGGATACTTTTGTATCTGGAAGTTACCCATGCTGTGCCCGTTGTGCAATCAAAATGCGCGCCTATCACTGTCAGAGAATCTGACACAATGAAATACGGAAAGTAAACAAACAATTAAATTTACTTAGTGCCTAATAAAATATATGAATGCTCTGACCTCAGGCTCGCCGTTGTTTTTTAATCTGAGTGGGCAGCTGCCCAGATACACAAGGCGATCAAGATACATAGATACACAAATTCTGGCGGTTGTGAAAAAAGTTTAGCAGGCGCCGTCAAAAAATTGCATAAAGTTATTCAATTGAACCCAGAGCATCCACTCGGTCGTATACGTAATATGGAGCTCTTCATTCTCTTTGACAGTTTATGTTTTTCTTGTTCGGGGATGCGTTTGCACGTGCGTAAATTAATTTGTTTAAACACAGATGACGTCTGGTTACGGATTCCCGTGGGCTGGGCTGTGGGTGGCTGACAGGTCGTATACGTAACGCACGTTTGTTTATGACAGCAAGGGAGCGGAAAATTGTTGTTTTCAGGCGCGATACACCGTGTCAAACTTGATAATACTAATTAATCAAATTTTAAAAATGTGTCATGCTCATACATATGTGACAATTGTTTTGGCTACATAACTTTTGGTTCATTGAAACGCATTTTGGGTCACGGATAATCCTCGAGATTCTAGAAATAATTCTATTGCTAATCGTACGGACCAACAAATTTGAAAATCTTCCAATTATATTAAGCTCTTTTATTAAATGCTCGCTGCTGGTTGCATCACGAAATGTTTTATTCATGCGTTTCAATCCATCAATCAACTTAAATGTAATCTATCTATGTCGTTTCTATGTCGGCATGTTGAACAATTATGAGCATGAAAGACGGTTTGCGATCTGGAAGTGTTTGAAAACTTAAATCCAGCTAATTATTGCCTCGCGCTTGCTGGATAACAAAATATATGATTTTGATTTTCGGTTTTGCACATTTGTTTCATTGCATTATTCACATGGCGTAAAGGTCGTTACTATGAATAAGACTTAGCAGTTGCTTGCTAAAAATCCCGGCTTTGTTAATCGATTTTAAATAGAACCATATTTGTGAGTTTCACACCTCCGATGTGGTTGCTTTCACAACTCCGCTAAATGAATCTGTCAACTTTCGGATGAGGTCTTTTGATTTTGCTTTGGCCAATGACTAACACAATCTTATTTGGACTTTTCCAGGCATCTCATAAACCGGAGTCGGAGCGATCTTATCTGCTGCGGAAACGCTCAACGCCCGTGGCCGAGAGAACCACTTTCGTTTGCTACACCTGTGGCACGGACACGCCCTCCTCGCAACTGCGCCTTGTCTACTGCTGCCCGAATGCCGAAAGGGAGCCCTATTATCCATTCATCAAGACCATGAAGGTCTACAAAAACGCTAGTCCAATTAGCCCGCAAGGTAAGTGCGTTGAGTACCAGTGTGTCATCTCAACTAAGGCAATTATCTCTTGGCTTTCAGGCATGGTCCAGGTCTGCTCCACCTGCAATGAGAAGCACTCCGGCTTTGCGGAGGGCGGTCCACCTCTAGCTTCATCCAGCGCCCACTCCGCAGTGGGTGGAGGTTCGCCCAGTGCTGGCCACTCGCTGGAATCGAACTCGGCCATGTACAGCACCAGTGGAGCGATAACCGGAAATAGTGGGGCACAATTCGGGGGTCGTAACTCACCATCCGAGAAATCCCTGGCCAATTCAGACTCCATGAGTAATGTGCGATTTAGGGTAAGGAATTCGCCGATAACTGGTAGAACGATAGGGTCGGATTTTGAATTCTTCTCCTCACTAAAGTAGCTAAGTAAAAGGAAATGTTGTCATCATGACAATTAACGAAAATCCATAAAGAATAGTTTAGTATTGTATCTGAAACAAACCCGTTCGTGTTGGTTATAATAGGAAATGGTTGCTCAAACTAATTCTTCCTAGTTCGCTTGAGAAGAATCGGTTATTTCATAGATGACGCAGTTGAATGAATAGATTGTCAATAACAATTTGTGAGCTTTACTCGAGTGAGATTCTCATTTGCCTGCATTATAAATAAACCATCATGTATGTGCGTGTATTCACAGAGTATCTGTGAAGTGCGCAAACATGGAAATTTACTAGAGAGTACGCGGGAGATAATAGTTATGGTGTACCAATATAGGAATAACAATGATTGCACTTATTACAGCAACTGGTGGGAGACTGAGAGGATCGGATCGGATGGGATCGCCTGGGTCAGTAGCAGTGGCACCCGCAGCAGCGATAACCATGCTCACATTTCCAGCGATTAGCCGCACTCACTTGCCCCCTCTGCGGTATGCGATAACCCAGCTGATCCGGGACCCATTAAAGTGCCAGGCGTCTGGGAGTGGGCATACAGTCGTCAGATAGACGGCGGAGGATGGTTCACGACCTGGAATTGTTGAGTAATTCATTTGTAGCCAGAAGGCCGTCGGCTAGGGAAGGCTTATCAGGCTCGGTAGTGTGTTCCCCCCTGCCTTTTGGAGCTAAGTCTAAAATAAATTCGATCGTCAGCATGCTGGCCAATTTGAGTCAACAAATGGCCAGATTAGATAGCCGGAACCCCTGTTCATTGCCCACGGCAACCGTGCATGTGCCTCCTCTGCTCCTCTGCTCCTCCGGAGAAGAGCAAACAAATATAGAGCAAGTGCGAGTGTGGCAGAGGGGGGACCCAAACGAAATTATCGTCTAAATAAGACGGCACATATGCGGGGGCAATAAAAACTGGGTAAACTTGGTCGAGTCAGAGTCGGTTTTTTTGTGTCAGCTTAAGGCATCTGCCTCGAACCGGTTTACTTGTCTGCTTTTTGCTTAATTCTACTTAAACGCTTTTTATTTATAGCCGGCTGTTGTTATTCTTCTTGTTGCTCTCGAAGCGTCTTAGTTTTGTTTATTTTGTTTTAAATTCTGCTGTCGCATTCTTCTCTTTTTCCCCCAATTCTAATTTGAAATTTTTGCGCGTTTCGCAGCAGACAATTGAAAGACTTGTCGTCGCCTGGCTCATAAATTATTACCATCTTCTTAAATTTACTCTTCATATTCGCATGCGTTTATTCTTGGGATTTATGTTTATTTTATACGATCGTGTATAGTGAAATACTTTTGTTTAATATGCCAATGTTTGTTGACTATTTGTATGGCTTAATTTGTCTTAAAGTTTTTTCTGCTTGATTTACGGTTTCGTTTTGCTGGTTTTAGTTTTGTTAGATTGTTTCCTGTGTGGCCCCTAGTCATTATTTATATTGGCCCAACAGCATTGTGTCAAAAGCTTCTTTCTACATACATTATACTTATTTTTTGAGATTTCAGGCATGTCTGCAGCCTTGACAGAGTTGATTGACTTGAATACACGAATAATACACGAAATGATCTCAATGTTTCTAAGCAATTGCGAAATGTTTCTTCATGTGTCGGTTTCGGCTTTGATTAAACAGTAGTCATCTGTATGTTAAGCATGTGGTTCGGAAAAATGGGAAAAATTCCAACACAATAATTTATCTTTGAACAGGTGTCTGGCATTTGCTCTATTTTCCATATCTGTATGTACGAATTCAACATGGGTGTACCCATCATATACGAAAGCCCGCGCTTATTCTAAGTTTATTCAGGTCATTGCACAATCGAGCAGAGTTTTCGAAACTCGTTTTCTTGCATAAAGAAACAGTAAACTGAGGCACAAAATACGAAATTAAATATAGATAAATGCAAATATTTATCAATACGCCAGCGACAATAAAAACAACACCAACAGTAACTCGATATTTAAACAATTCATTTGTTTACATTTGCATTGTCTTATTTGTTGATTTCGGTTTTCATTTTCATGGGACTCGACTCGGCATTATTTGCATTACGGTCTCGGGACTTTGAATTGCAAATGTTTGGCTTGGCAACACACGATAGAAGTAGGATCCATATCTGGTGACTATCATTGCCGTCCTTCCTCAGATAGTAAAATTTTAAAGGTTGTAAATGTATTAAGCAAACAACTGCCGTCTCGCTGAGCCGAGTCATTTAACTTTCTTGAGTAGTAAATATCAATAAAGGCTGATAAATACCGAATGTCCAAATACGCTTTTAAAATTTCCGAATAATCAGTTCGTCGATGGCAAAACCATAATGTTTGATTTAACCAATATAATTAACCTCTTTGTTTGCTGTTCTACCCACAATTGATTCAAGTGATCACGACCCCATAGTTTTCGAAGACCAAAGAACAGAAGAGAATTCCTGTTCGACTTGAAGGGCCCTTGAAAAGCAAATTATATTCAAATACGGACATTGTTGACATACATCATCTAATTGGTGCCAAGTCATGTTCGGCATAAGTGAACAAATAAAAAAAACCAAATAGACTTCAACTCTGAACTGCAGTAATCATTGATATCAGTAGTTGTAACCCAAAACCATCTAATTAGTCCTAAACGGACTGCGATAAGAAAGCCTATGGTTTTGGAGCGGTATTCGCTCTCGCCCTCGAAATATAAGTCGCAAAACGAAGGGAGATAAGTGATACCCACTGGTTCGAACTGGATCGAATCGGTTTTTACGGCAAAAGCCGAAAGCAAAACTAGTCGATCGCCAGTCATAGTCGAGTGCCTACTCCTTGAATAGCAAATCAATTGTAAAAAAATATTTAATAAAATTTGGTTGGACTTTAGCTGATTAGATAGGTTCGAAGTTAGTCTTTGCGGATCGCCAAGGCAGCTGGCATTCGCTGAGGCCAATCGCGTGTGCCTGATATTCTTAGAACGAACACAAAAATAGCTAATACAATCTGTATGTTTTAATTTTCATTCCATTATTTATAGCCCTACGAGACGAACTCGAACAATTCCAACTCAAACACGGCACGCGACCTCAAACAAATTCGTCGCAGCGATTCGCGTCCCAATTCGCCGAGTTCCAGCCAAGGAGTCATCGAAAATGGACACGGCCAGTATCCGTAAGTAAATTATTGTTATTAATACACCTATATCTAATGCTATCGTTTTCTTCTTGCAGTTGCTCCATTTGTAAAGTGCTGTGCCCGTCAAACAAAATGGATTGGCTGTCCACTAGTGCCGAGCATATGAACTCCCACGCCATGCACTTTCCCTGTCTCAAGGCCAACGCCGTAACCAACAACAACAATAATAATAATACCAATAACAACAATAATAACAACAACAACGAACTTAACAGCAATCGCGTGCTGGCCTGCAAGGACTGCAAGGATTACTTGGCCAGTCAGTGGGAGACAATGGATGCAGAACGGGTTCCCCTCGAGCACAGAAGGTTATCCATATTATTGTCATTGATCTGTACGTGTACGTTTCTAACTGGTGCTCTCCACTTGCAGATACAACATTCCCTCGCCCATGCTGACCTCCAGTTCACCAAACGGATCTCGTCACGGCGCCATGAGTATCAACACTCCGCCCTCCACACCATCCATATCATCCTCGACGCCTGCCAGCACATCAATCTACTGCTATCTTTGCGGCCTGCACTCGGACCTAACGTTAGCCAGAGTGCTCTATGCCAGTAAAGAGGTACCTTCATCGAGGAGGGCTATAGAGATAAGATAGTTAAAAAGGATGCTTAAAGAGCGTTGCACTTAGTCATATAAGTTAAGTGGGAATGATATAGAATAGGATGTAAAGACTTATCCACTTGGTGTAAAAAGCTATTGAAAGGGCTAGGGACTAATTTTCACATATCTCAGGAGTTTAAAATGTATAACTATAAAAACCAGCTAGGGTATTAATGTTTTATTTCAGTTTGTACGTCATCCAAACAATTTAAGACTCATTGTATTTACGCGATTTGTTATGTATAGTAATCTCTTACCGTACGTTTACTGATAAGCCAAGCCCTTTTCCAATTTTATATGAATATTACACCATATAAATACAGTTGGTTTTAGATAACGTTCATTCATAACAAATTAACATTTTTAATAGAGTATTAAGATTTGTTTTGGGGTACTTGGGTGATAGTCAGATTTCAACAGGAAAATAGATCGAAATGTCGAATGTTTTTATAGTTCCTAACATATGTGTAACCTGACTCTCTTTATTATTCAGGGTTCGCGTCCTTATTTCCCACTGTTGCTCAAACACAATTCACTTCCCAATGCGGAGCAGTTAAGAAACAATTCGGCGTTGGTTTGCACCTTTTGTTACCATTCCATGTTGAATCAGTGGCGAAAGTAAGTTTACAATTTTAATACCAAATAATGAAATAGTCATTAATGTGCTCCACTTTTTTGCAGGTATGAGGCGCAAAGTCCCAGCGTGAACCCAGCGGATCGTAAATACAATTGGCACGATTACAACTGTCACCTGTGCGGCATTACGACTTATCGGAAAAGAGTTCGGGCGTTACCCGTCAACGAGTTTCCCTTTGTGAAGCACCAGAAGAGCGACGACGGCCTGCTGCTGGAAAACGGAGAATACGCGGTCGTCTGTCTGGACTGCTACGAGAGCTTAAGGTAGGAAACTGAACAGAAAGCAGTGCTCCACTTGTAACTTCTAAAAAAGATACTACATACTTTAGTTGGTTACCTATAAAATTCAGGAAAGCAATAGTTTAGTTAGTCTAGATCAAAAGCTTCTTAAAACAAACTTATCTGTGTTTGCAAAAGTCTGTAATATACTTTTATGCATATTAGTCTTATATGTTATAAAGACAGCTTTTATTGTTTCCTTTAGATTAGTATTTTTCTTTATTGAAGTAAGCTAAATATTGTTGAATCATTAGGAGAATCATGTTGATAGCAAGAAAAAGCAGTTCTGTTTGGATAAATACTGGTTAGCATCACTGATAAAAGAAGTGGGTAATAGGCTTACCATAAAAGTTGTCATAAACCTTATATTCGTTATGAAAGTGAAAACAAACTCGCACTTGTTAGATGCCTATCTTAATAATTATATTTATTCTTTATAGACAACAAGCCTCACAGCACGATCGCTTCGGAGTGCCCATATCCAGGCGGGCCTACAACTGGGTGCCCCAACCGCCTCCGCCGGAGGACAGTCCCGAGTCCGCAGTGGCCCGCTTGCCCTGCGGCGAGCGCTCCGATCGCATTGTGAGTATCTGTGTATTCCAGTAGCTGGACAATGCAATCTGACCCCTGTCCATGTGCCAATTCTCGCCCCCAGCACATCAACAATGCCATGCGGCCCGTGCCAGGAAAAAAGACCACATCGCCCAAGCAGTACGACAAGTCAAAAGAAGGTAAGTGACTCCTCTTTCGGCGGGGGAAGCCTATCCGATTTCGCTCCTCCTTCGGTATTCTGGTAATGCGAAACGTCAAGCCAGCGCCCCGGGGTTAGCAGGTTCAAGTGAAACCCAATTCGCGTCAATAAATTTCAATTGGTTTCACTTAACTATAAGTGTTCGGCGTTGGCCGCTTTGCTCGGACAGTCCAATAATAGCCTGAGCCGGGCTTGCTTAGCCATCCAGAGAAGAACATTGGTCAATGGTTCGGGTGGCGAAGGCACTTGTCCGGTTCGGAGATTATTTGCATTTTTGCTCAAAAACAGTTGAGCATTTGTGGGGAATCTGTGTTATGGCTTTCTGTTTTTGCATTTAAACTGATTTCACAGTGCTCTGCATATGCGAAATTGCACGAAGGTAGCCATTCCAAAGCACTTTATGTGGAATTCATAAAAATGCTGCTTCATCATTTCTTTATCACCTGCATCACATGGGTTAATACCCACATGCATCGTGTTAAGAAGTTTAAATTTTTGGTTTTGAACTCTTTTATGCTGATTTAATTTGAGGGCATTTAGGAAATATGGAAACATTTTTGTTACTCAAAGAAAGGCATATTTTCAAGCTTGTCCATTGTACATTCAAACACATTTGTCTTTTCCTCAAATTCAATTTTTCGGTATATATCATATATCGCCACTGGCACTCGAGTGTCCTTAATCCCACATGAATACGCACCGCACACTCGGAAAAATCTCAGCAAAAGCTTCTCTAATTGCATTTCCCCAATTCGAATGGAGAGGAAACTTCAACCTGAATAAGAAATCAACTGATTAAATGCCCAATAACAAGCTGGGACCACAAGGAGGTTTCCATGTACTAGCTGTTGTAATAAATATTGATTTTTTATGAATTGCAATGGGGCTGGGGGTGTGGAAGCGAGTGCTTTCGCCCCCTTTCCTCGCTTATTTATGCAGCAGCAATGGCGTCGGTAAACTTCTTCAATAAAATGCCAAAAAGGAAACATCATAAAAATAAATAAACACAGAAACCACAAGCTCACAGACGGTCTCCTTGTGTACTAGTGTGTGTGGGTGTATAACATTGCACACGAATTTTTATGCAGCCCACCCACCATTCCAAGTGAACCCCAGCCACCCACTGAAAACCACCTACAAATGCCACTTCCGACAACAGCAATCCCCCAAAGGAAAAGGAGCATGAGGACGAAAACGAAAATGAACGACCGAGCGAGCGAGCAAGCAAGCACAAATAATAAAAGCAACAGCATAAAGTATTTCGAATTGAATTACTCCGTGTTATCCTGTCAACCATACGAAAACACTCAAGACCATTCAACATGCCACACGCTTCCTGTGCCCATGTACACCCACTGTAGCCGGTTTCCCCAGGGATACCCTCCTCACCACCGCACACACCGTTTAAGGAGTTGGCATCGATTTGCAAAAAGTATATTACCGCCCGGAAAGAGGGGAGAACTTCAAGCCACCTCCGCACTCTACTCCGCTCCACACAGACCTCCACGGGCAACCCGACCAACCCGCCCCTGGGCTGCCAATAAAACGAAGTTATGCCCCATGGTGGTTGGGTGGTTGAGGAGTTGAATAAGTAAACATAAAACCACTGAATTTACGCTTATTGCACCCGCAAACATTTTGTTTAACACAACAACAGACGTCGTCGCACTCTCCCTCTCCCGCTCACATCCTCTTTGGCCGTCTCGCTCTGCACAGTGGGTTGTGTGGGTGTCATTTCCGGCCTCAATTTCAAAAGAAGCTCAAATTTCCACACAATTTTCCGGCTTCGCTCTTTGGCACTTTGGCTCGTCTCGTTTCGTTGCGTTTCGTTTCGTATCGTATCGTTCGCTCTCGGAATGGTTTTTTACCCGACCAAATTGGGTTGGGTTTTCCACTCCACCTACAGCGCAGTGGCACCACCCCCCAGTATTTTCCCTTCCCTCTTCGTTTGACTGACAGCCGTTTCCTCGCTGCCACTTGTTCAGTCAGTAACTCAGCAAGGATCCAGCTTGGCTACAGCAACCCCACTCGGGCCACAGTTCTGTTTTTGCCGCCTTTGGTTGTGCTTTTTACTTTAGCCACATCTTGTTGTTGCCCAAGTTGCCACCTTTGCCACAAAAATATTTCAAGCACTTGCCACCGCACCGCAGCCCACCCCAAGCCAACCTCAACCCATCCCCTTCGCCCGCCTTCGTTTCCGTTTTGCGTAGAATAACAGTTACATTATCCTTTTTATTGCCACACTTTCCAGACACGAATGACAGGACGAGACCGAAATAAAAGTGTGAACGAGACAGCGTAGTGGGCAGGGGTGTGGTTTGAGGAGGGGGTTCGGGGTTCGGAGTTGAAAACCGGGCCCAGACACAGACATATTTGGCTTGTGGCAAGCTACGACCTAAGCCCCGACCCTTCCTGCGCCTTTTCACTTTATTGTGCTCGCCCCCTGAAACCCAGAAGCCGCCCACCCCCCTCTTTCACAAACTTGAAACTTCCAGGAAATTGTGGGCAAAAATGTGCACTGCATTTATTTTTGCTACAGCTCTGCTGACTCGAGTCGCAGTAAATTGTGGTAAACACGAAGCCAAGTGTTTGGAGAGTATTTACTCGGTTTGGACCCACAGTGGCGGCACAATGGGTCGCATCGTCATTTGCATAATTGGCAAACATGATTGCAGACAGCGGAGCTGATGTGCAGACGAATGGGACATGATGTACATTCGAGGGGAGTTATGCAAAGTAAAATTGACTTCTAGTCCTAGATTATGGTGATTTTCCTACTCCTTGAATATTCAATATACGGTGGGTGGATTTTCGCTTTGAATTCCTGCGAACTTTGTCAAATTGGAGGAAAATTGGTCAGCTTTTTTACGTATTTTTCTTTTTCGTTGTATTTGCAATAAATTGACGTTCAAAATAAGGAATACTTAAAATATCCCTGCTTTAAACAGCTACAAATTCTGGCAATTGAGTTGCGTGTTAAAACGGTTTACTGTCTTGCCCATTTCGACAGGACATTTTCCATTTCGAGCAACACGCTTTACATCTTTGTTGGCAGCGCAGTCTTACAACTTCATCCCTTTGTAATCATCATTATCTGCTAGCAGCAGCTGATTTATCCCACACACCCACTCCATCCGCCCCATCCGAAAGATATATGCATATGGTGGTGCTCGTGGCTGTCAGCACATAACCTCAACTCACTTAGGGGGATTCCTTTGTGCCATTCCTCCTTCGTCCGTGCAGCTCACATAAAGCGCTGATGTGGCATGAAAAAACATATAAATTCTGCCAATCGATGAAGATAAAATACATTTTGTAATACGTTAGCCCGCCACCCGATTTCCCCCTTCTCCCACACCGGGTCGGGCGCATGGGCGGGTTGACGTCTGAGGTCAACCGTTTGAGTGTGGGCGTCTTTTGGGAGTCAACGAAGTGTGCAACGTCAACTCGCACGCACACAGTCGCACATAAAGGCATTCCGTGTGGATGTAAGTGAAATTTCAAGTGGCGCTACCAAGGCAAACTTCGGCATTGACTCTTAGTGCCCCACCCAGCACATGGGCTAGTGTGTACAGTGGAGCCTGGGTAACCGAAACCATTTTAATTGGCCTTGTAAGTAGTTAGTTCCAGAGTTAGTCGATCACATTGAATTAAAGTATTCTCTCATTTCTTAAAAATGGAATATCTCTTATTTATTTTAATTAATTTGTATATTTTTAGTTCAGGCTAGAGTATTTGTCCTGTTTATGTGCTGCTGAGTGTATGGAAACCCTTTAAAAGCTTGTTGTTGCCAGACACATAAACGTTTAGCCCATAAACCCTTGATGTATGGAACATAAACACCACACTTGCAAGTGCCACTCATTCGGTGGTTTCTGGGGATCCGGACGCCGGGTGCGAGGTATCGTGGGTCTTGTGGCCCTTGTGTCACTGGTTAGTGGTGGTGGTGGCGGTGGTTGCTTGCCAGCTAACTGCTAACTGAAATCCAATGTGTGTCCGGATACGGGTTTGGGATTGGGCTTGGTCCTGGTCCTGGTTCTGGGTGTGGGATCTGGGTTTCGGGTTCTCGGTCCGGCAACCGCAATGTCAATAAATATGTTACGCCTGACTCGTCCTTTTTTCAGCCCTTCAAGGGGGCTGTTGTCGGTTAGCAATTTGGTTAAACATATTTATTTGAGGCTACTGTCCGGTAGTTCATTCCCATTGGCACCCACTGTGCTTTTCTTTTGTTCGATTTCGGCCGGAACATCGAGTTAGCCGTAACAATTTCTGTATTTTCCCATTCAATTTGTAGTCATCGATTTATTTCCGACAATTGCAGAGCAGTAAAAATATTTTCATTTGCCTCAATTCGATAAAAATGAAATGCATTTATTTGCACAAAGTTTTCCAGATTGAAATTGCATATTTTGCTGCCGCATAAATTGCACAAGGTTTCTATTAGCCGGGCTTACGAGATCTCTCCATTGACTGGCAAAAAGCTGATGCCAAAAGATAATCTTATTGTTGACTCCCTTTTCCCAGTCACTTGCTATACGAAAACTTTTTGGGTTCCCCAGCTAGTTGTTCGTTACTTTATTGTTGCACAAACTGCAGTCCCAAATTTAATTAAAAACTTGACCCGACTAAGGACCCGACTTGCAGTTTTATCAACCCCCCAGGTGCAATGGGGGCTGTAGAAAGAGAGGGGGGGAAAGCTCCAAGACACGAACTGCGCGATTTTCTTGTTTCACTTTTGTTGCTCCTTGTTGTTGCCTCTGTCGCCGCCATATTTACTTTGTATTTGTTTACGTTTTTATTGTGTGCCTTAGCGCACGAATTTAAATATTTGCCAGTTGCTCCTTGCTGCGAAACGGCAACAGAAACAGACGTACAATAACATTTGTGAAGCACGAGGTGCACAGGGAAAAAAAGGGGTGCTGCTAAAAAAAGCTATAACTTTAGAGTAAATATAAATCTTTTTGTAATTCACTTGTAAAGGTGTCTGAAACTATGCATCAATATATTTGGAACTCACTAGAACTACAGAAATTTTATTAAGTTGACCATTTATTAATACAATATTATTTTTCAATGAAAAGCAAAGTTTTCTTTACCCATATATTCTTAATTACATCTTTTTGCAAACTTTTCGAATAAATAATTTTACTATATGCTTTATTTTCTTCGAGTGTACCGTTGTTGCTTCTTTTATTGCACTTTTCACTTGCTCCACCTCGCCCCCTCTTTCTTTCCGCGTCTGTTTGTGTATGTGTGCCAGCGCCAAAGTGATTTACTGTTATAAATATTTGCTTGTGAGCTTTTTAAGTACTTTTTCTCTTCGCTTCCTTTGGCGCACTTTGGTTTTTTTTTCGGTTTCGGTTTTGTATTTCTCCGTGCTGTTTGTTGTTTTGCACTTTCTTTTTCGCCACGTTTGCTTTGGCATTCATTTCCAGTTTACTCAGTTCTTCGTCAGCGCCTAGTAACTGTTTGCTTTATGAGCTCAGACCGGCTTTCGAGCGCCACCACCCAACCACCCACGTACCCACCCACTCGCCTTTCACTTTGTTTGCTTGTTTCTGTTGCATACTTTTCAGCGTAATTTTATTGAATCGTGTTTACCCTTATGTCGACTCGGGTTTTGTTTGTGTTTTCCTTTACTCATTTTTATTACCCGCCCCTTTGTGCCGTATATTTTAGGTTGTTTTGCTACACGGCAATAAATGTTAGTTCGTTCGTTTGAAACTTAAAGCTTTTAATAAACAGACATATACTTCAAGAAGCTTACCAATTATAATTTAATTACTATAAGTTTTATTATATGAATTCAGTTAAGAAACAATACTGCTATTTGCTCTAAGACGCTGGTAACACTGTATTTCCTTGTAGGCAGTCTCCACCGTGCGGTTGCACTCCTCATTCCCCCTCACCTCTCCCCGGGGGAATCATTTTGCATTAACTGAGCAAATAAACCAACTTTGTTATACTTTCGTTCATTTCATTTCGTTTGCCTTGGCCGTAGGTAAAGAATGTAGCATGGGGAGAGGGGGGTCGGGGAGAGGCAGAGGCGTCTAAAGCTGTGGACCTTGTTTGCTGTTGATATTTCTGCTTTTGGTTCTGCTTTGGTTTCTGTTTCTGGGCTTTTGTTCTGCTCGGATGGGTATTTACCCTGTTTCGCAGTTGTTTGCTCGTGCACCCCCCCTCTCATTTGCGCCACCTCATCCCACCTTTGTGTGTGTGTGTGAGAAATTGAATGCTCAATTGAGCACTTAATTAGCAAAAACAGTTTTTAATGACGACACGAAAGCTTTTATGCTTTCAATTCTTTGTGCATTGGGGTCCTTTTTGAGCACACTGAGAGAAACGCAACCGAGTAGATCCGAAAGTCTTAAGGAAAACATCTTAGCAATTTTAATGTTCCATGTTTCTGCTCAACGAATAGTTTCAGTTACTTAAATGCATTTTTAATTAATTCAAGGCAACTTTTTAAACCCCCTCGTATTTTTATGTGCTACGCCGGGAATAAGTTATTTGTATGGTGGTTGGTTTTCTTGTTAATTGTCCGTACTTAACATCAGCGCTTTTGGGGGACTGGGGGAATCCCCGTTTATTTTTGAGCACGTGTCGGCTCCTTTTCTTCACTCTCCCATTCTATCAGTTGTATCCACTTCGCCTCTTGTTCGCTCACGCACACAAATGCCTGCATGCGTCCGCAATAATTGTCGATGTGATTAATGTGTCTTTAAGTGCATCATTTTGAGCATATTACGAGTTTATAGGGGTTAATTTCGCTCCCCTGAGCACTTTGCATGCCAACGAGGCCCCTTTGGCATTTTAATTGAATTGTTGCCATTGCTTTGCCCGCTCACGTTGTTTCCGACTGTTGTTGCTGTTTTCTGCATGGTATTTTTGACCGCTTCCTTTACTTTTCCTTTGTGCTGCGCCGCGCCGCCTCACGATTTTTTAATTAACGCTCATCTGCTTAAGCGGAAAAGTGTTAAAATTGTTTCGCGGTGGGGTGAAATGCACAGAAAAACATAATTCCCTTGAAAAAATGATTCTGAAATTGATAGAAATTAAAACACCACCAGCATATATATAAGTATGTATACTGCTTAATACTTAATTTGTATAATTGACTGCTCATAAATAACTTAATTTCCTAATATCTTTAAGGTAGATTATCATATTTTTATCGACTAGCTCTTCTAAAGAATAGAATTTGTGGTTCAGTGTACGGAAACCAGAAGAGACTTCTGAGAGCCTGAAGATACAAATAGTTCTGTATTCCTTTGCGTATTCTTTTCCTGCCTGTATTGGCAAGTATTTCAACCCCCAAATTTGAATCTCGAACTGCGTAAATCCGCTTCCTTGAATCCGTTCCCTTTGCTCCGATACCGAAAGACAAACATCAAGTGGCATTGGGCATTGGGATATATCATAAAATACTTCAGTTAGCTGATGATGATGATAATGATGCGGATCCTGCTTCTGGGCATTCATGGGCCCTTCATGCATCAGTGGGCAACAACAACATTTGCAAATTCAATTGAATTGATACACGCACCACTTGTTAACCAATTCGGCCAGAACGAGCCCTCCCATGGACTAGCCGCCATCAGCCCATCCAGGAATATGACCCATCCTGCCATCCGGCCATCCTACCATCCTGCCATCCGGCCATCCTGTTATCCAACCGTCCATCCATCCAATCATCCTTCTAGCCTTCTGCAACCACCTAGTTCCCTGGCCCCGGTGCGGTCGTCTTATTATTGGTTTTACATACACATCCGCTCCTCAAATATCATTAGAAGGACACGCATACGCCTCCCATGAATCCAGGATTGCAAGTCAGTCAACAATGTGGATATGTGGGGGGTGGACAGATTGACAGGGGTTGGTGTGCCAGTAGGAATTGGTGGCTTGGCACGCCGGGTTATTTGAACAATGGCTTAAGGGCCTATAAAATCACACAAGGGGTTATAAATCCATTTGCAAAACCAAAATCCAAAAATATCCCAAAGCCAAACAAGGGGCTTACCGCCTGCCCTGCTCCCTCCACCAAATTCCAGCCCCCCCAAAATAGAGGCCTATTTTCATGGTTTGGTGACATCCACTTGGTTGTATCCTCATGTACATACCCTTATATATGCATGTAGGCATTTGCCCCGGGCTTAAACCGAAAAAAAGTTCATGTAAAATGGGCACTGAGTTCGTGACTTGCATGATTGATCTGCAGCACTAGAGAAATTGAGCGAAGAGTTTGATTAACAGCGGTTGGGTGGCTCAATCACAAATTGCCCCGCAATGTATGCTACGATTTTGGAAAATCCTTCCGCACGAGATATTGCTTTACTTGGTACTTTTTTAATCAGACCTTTAATTTTTTAATTTGAAATAGAACCCTGAGTTACCCTGTAAGCATTTTTATTGCGGTACACTTAAACTTTATCTGGAGATAATTTTTAAATGGCAGTCTTCTCGTTGCCTTCCAGATTCTGTCAATCAAGCTGAACACCGTTATGAAAAATAATCGTTCATTGTCATACACTGTGTTGTTTTTCCTTTTTTCTTGGACTTTAAAAACTTTTCAGAATGTCGGAAGTGGATGGAATGGTGGCGTTGCCATGGATGACACAAAAGCCGGTTATGTGCTGGTATGGGGATCTGGGAAACTCCCGCTGCATCAGCGCCCTTTTGACGACTTTCTCGCTTATCCGACCCTGCACCTGAGCTATTTGTGCACTTTTCACATTTGCACCGAACACTCAACCCCTTTCACCCGTTCTTACCCCTTTTTTGCGCTGCGTTTTGATGGAGCGCGTAGTTTGGCCATAAAAGTTTCGCAGCTTGCCAACAGCAGCAGCAGCAGTAGCAGCAGATTTTATTAGTTTTTCACGTTCTGCATTTTCCGCGCGCGCTTTTCACATGCCGCTGAAATGCCGGAGCCAGCCGAAGCTCGGTTTATTGTTATGGCAACATCGTAAAAATTTATCAGGCTCTCGTAGTTGGCAAAACGACAACACCCCAGCCACAGGAACAACACGAATTCCGTAAGATGAAAAAACGAGGAAGAGGGGCGAAACACACACAAAAAAAGAAAACAATAAAACAAAAGCAACAACAGCAACAATAATAACCACACCCCAGAACAACACAAAGCAAAGTTATCGCATTTTTATGACAATTTGACGACGACTTTCATTGCAATTTTTAAGGTGGCAAGCCTTCGAGCGCCAAAAAGACCCAAGTAGCGCACAAAAAATGGTTTATATCTATATCTTCATACATTCGCGGACTAATAGTCTGGGAGTTGTGATTTGTGCAGCTTGGCAGCTGAAAGTTGTTCCTCTGGGTGCCTCATGCCAACTGAATGTTTAATCATAACGAAAACTGACGATGTACACAGAGGGAAGCATAGCTGAACATGAATTGCTCGACAGCAGATGGATGAAGTTTTTACAGCGTGCTTTTTAAGTGTTTCGATATTATTTGAGAAGCATTTTAATAACAAAATTTTAGTTGAATACGCATATATATTCAAAGTATCCTTTGTTTGGGATATTAAAAGTGGTATTTAAATGATGAGCAGCTTTTTTCAATAACATTTTCAAATTGTTTTCCAACCTGGAATTTTGCAAACACTCCAATATTCGAGCAGCAAAAAATGCCCGGAAAATACTTTCGACACGCTCTATTAGTTAGAAAATAACCCAACGTTGGCTGGCATCTGAAAAATTAACACCAAAGCAGTACAGAGAAAAGAAAAGGGACAGGTGTACGGAGTAGGGCGAAAAGGGGAAGGAAAATTTGAAAATATTCTCACATTTGAACTTCGAGCAGGAAACACTAAAATGCAATGCCAAAAGCGACGGGAGCAACAAAAACAAGGTTACCAACCGACTGGTGAAATGTAGAGAGTGTTTTCCCCCATTTCTCCCAATTGGAAAGCCCCCGTTCTCTCCCACCCTCTAGGATTCTCCATTTTTCTCCCTTTCTCACTGTTATTACCAAGCCAAATCTCTCGTAGCCCCACGTAGAGCGGAGCACACTTCTCTCGATTTCTCTCCGGGATTCCCTCTCTATTGGCCTCTCCGTTTCTCTCTGGGATCGGGACTCGCCACCATGGCCACCCTGGCCACCTGTCTAATCGGTGTTTGTTAGTATATAAATCTAAAAGCTAATCCGCTTGCATTTCCGCTTGGGCGCTGTGAGGTTAGACCGGAAATTCGTCTCTACATGCAGAATGCAGCGGCAGAAACAGCAGGATTCGAGGGGGCGGTGCAAACCCACTCGCAAGGACGAAAACGAGGAGAATCCGAGGACGATGTCGAGGACGAGGACGAGTCTAGGAATATTGACGCTGGGTGTCGACGTCGGAAGTCCCCTTGTTTAGGGATTTGTTGTGGCAGCCGCCATACACTTGCTCACCCTAAATGGCTCCCGCTCGTGCTCCTCTCCTGCGAATATTTTTTACAGCCGAGGGTTCCTTCTGCATGTGTGTGTGTGTTTGGGTGAGTGTGTGTGTTGCTGTCCGTGTGAGTGCACCAGTTCCCAAAGCTCTGATGCCTGTGTCAAGGTATCGATGGAAAGCCGAATTCAGGAAATGTTAATTTTTTTCGCCAGCCCTTGGCGCACTGAAAGAAATTTCACACTATTATAATTATATATATTTAAGAACACAACTTTAGTTTGATTTTAAGTATCTTTTGGAAAAGTAAGCATTAGAGTATAATGTACATTTATTGAGCAATATAGTTCACTCAGATTGTTAGAAACAAAATCAAAGAATCTTTGTCTCCTATTCAACGTTATCCCGATTACTTTCTCTGTGTATCGCCGAATGCTTCGCTGGCATAGCTGCCGTTGTTGCTCTTGCTGCTGCTGTTGCACATTGCATGTTGCTGCTGTGGCACGGCACCTATCCACATAGCTAGAGCACTCGCTCCGCAGCTGTCTCTTTTCCACAATCGTTCTGCCTCACTCTGTTTCTCTCAGCATAAGGATACAATGGCTTCGTATCCTGGCCACACGATTCGTGTGTGTTTCGCTCGGATGGAAGATGGCCTGCCAGTTGCTCCTTGAGCCCGGAACTGCAACCAAAAAGGGGTCTGTCCGTTCTCGTTGGTGCTTGGGTGGCGCTCGTTTTGGTTATGGTACTATAGGGTGGTGCATCCACCGAGAGCAGGAGACCCAACCACGGAGAACCAAGAGCGAGAACTTGAAAAGTGAAATACTTTTGACTGTGGCTGCTCTCCAGTCGGGAAATGGCATGGTGCAGTGGGAGGTAGGCGGTTCGCTGGGTGGTTTTCTAGGTGGTTTAGTGGGTGGTTCCTAGTGCGGTGACTGTGGGTCAGGTGCGGAGCTGTGCTGTCAGTTTAGCACAAAGCCATATCCGTTATGAGCGGGCGAAAAGAGCAACAAACTGAGCGCTCAGCCCGGATTTGTACGTCGGTTCAAAAGGGCAAGTGGGGCAAAAAAGGGGTGCACACAACCACAGAAGCGCATACACACACACGCACTCTAGGATGCCAGATAGAGACAGGTAGGGAGGTCAGAGAGAGAGGGACTGCTTTTGACCAGTGGCCAAGTCCGAAGCGAGGGCTCGTAACTAATAACCAAGTAAATTGATACGTGACCCTGCATTTAAATGCCATTATTGCCTACGCCCCCAGACAACCTATCGCTGCCCCCGATCCCCTGACAGTGTCCAACCGGGGGTCAGTCAAGTGAGTGGAGGTCCTGCTCTTGGGCCTGCGCTTGACTTGCGCCCACCTCGCAGCCTCACGGACTCGCAATTTCGCAGGAAGTGTGGGAAATCAAGCGAGGAAAGTGGGGAGCCAAATCGGAAGGGGAATGCGGAAACGGAGCGGGAGCTCCGGGAAAGCTGTGGGTAGGGGCCGACTCTCGACTCTCTGCCAATTTGTGATTGGAATTTTTGATGAGCCCAACTGACGTATTGATTGACTGACTGTGCACACAGGACAGGACCGTAGCATCCTGCTAGCATGCAAAAATTCAGTTCTCCATCTCATCTCGTGCCAGCCCCTAGATCCCTGCCTCACGCCCCCGTGACGTCTGTCAGCGGCAGAGGAAGTCGGCAAAAAGTTATCCGAATAGTCCGGAAGCCGATGCAACCACAGTGGGACTCCGTTATGTAAACTACGGATGTAGCGAAATGTATTAAATATTTACAACGAACTTGGAGCTTCGGAGATGGTAGTATCTCCATGTGTGGTCGATTTCACAAAAGATCTCTTTTAATGTGTTCAGCTTCTCAATGTTGTACTGTAATATAGGGAGGTGCACTGACTAGCTTAACTTTCTAGCTGGATCCTTTTTCTTTTGGGGCAAGTGAGAGAAGTAATCGCTACATGTGTATGCTGTGCATCCAGCCACTTTTCAACGCCCGTCCACCCGCTGACCTCAAGTGGAAGTTTGTCTGCAAGTCCTTTTCGTTCTTAGAACAACAATTGTGCGAGGCCAAGCGACTTGGCGAATTTCCTTCCACTGCTCCTGCTGCTGCTGCTTCCTTTCGGACAGCTATTGTGCTACTGTGAATGTGTGTTTCTGTGAGTGTGCCGAAGGAAATGGCTGCGGAAATGAGCACGGAAAATTGTACACACGACCGGAAACTTGGAAAAGTTTCGTTGTATTCTCAGACAGTTGCAAACGGACCTCCCCCGTGCCCCATTTCCCATTTCCCGCTTGGCTGCTGCGACTGCCCGCGGGTATGATTAAAGTTTTCCTTTTAATTTCTAACAATTGTGTTTCGGTTTAGATTTGGGTTCTCGCTTTCCTTCCTCATCCTCTGCATCTGCGGTCCTCGACTCGTTTGCCCTACGAACCGAAGAAGTGAGCATATTGATTTCTGGGGAATACTATATAGAATTAGTAAACTGCAAACTGTAATTGAGTGGGACATGGCAATTATTTCAGCATTCACTGAATTTCGAACTTTTGAGTTCAGTTCGTTAGCTGCAATTGCATTACTTTGGTATCAGTGGTCAATTTTATGATGCACTTTTTTACTTAAAGACGAATAGAAAAAATAAAATTCAAAGAAAAAGAAAATATGATCGTTCGACATGATCACGGAATGATCATTCCCTTAGGCGTTTTCTGCTTTAATAATATAATAAGGAATCACGGATTCACATTTTGATATTTTGTCATATTCACGTGTCCCCTTGGACATGTCGTCATGGAATCACGTGGCTATCGTTATCAGCAGTCGGTGTCCAAGGAACGGATTCAGCAATTGCCACCGAAAACCGCTCACTCGTCAAGTCATCTGCGGTCTGCGGTGGGAATGCCAGGCATTTGGCACTGGCAAAAAAGGGTATTTAGACATTTACCGTCTACTTAACATCGTCGTCCTTTCTCGTCGTCCTTCCTCTTTTCCCCCTCTAGCTCTGGCATTTGCCTTGGAGCTTTTCCAGTCCGCGAATTCCTCGCACTTCCGTGGGGTTTCGTGCCATTTTGAAGTCCTGAAGTCCTCACTTACCCTTCCCCTCTCCATCGCACTCGTTTGCTCCGTCTCTTTCCTACAGTGAATCGTCCGTCTCTTTCGCTGTTTGCCCGCCTGTCTTCGCAAACTTGTCGCTATGTGGTGTGAAAAATATTTAAGCGTGAAGTTTTAGCAGCGGTTTTCCCTCGAAGGCTCATTCTCGACGTTGTCCTCGGCCTTCTCTTAACCCCCTGTTGCCCATAATGCTCCTCTTGCGCCACCTCGTGCCCTTTTCCCACTGACGAACATCGTGTTTCCGCATCATTTTTAACGCCACTTTTGTGTAAGCTTTGCGTTTATTCTACTCTGCTTTCGAGTTTGCTATTTGTGTGTCTGTGTGAGTTTGACTTGTGTCTGTGTGCTGCGTGTGTGTGATCTTGCGATGGTGTTGGTGCATCCTCTGGTATCCGTGTCGGTATTTTTGTGGATTTGTTTTGTGTCTGAGGGTGTTTTTCTAAATGGCTTTTAAAATCTCATCGCCAGCGTTTTGTCCTCGACGATGGCAGAAGTGTCTCGAGGCTGCCCACAGGGATTGGAAAGAGAGTGGTGGAGTTCAGGGAGTCCAAAAGGGCTCATGCGGTTCCCCCTTCTCCAAAAAGGGCGGTGGATGGTGACGGTGCTATGGAGGTGGGTGGTTTTGGTCGAGTTTTGTGTGGCTGGCAGTCTATTGTGTTATTGGTTTTGGCGATGACTTTGCTTTGCTTTGGCGTTCCTGATTTTTGCTTCCCGTTCCCTGTCCTCCGTTTCCGTTTTCCTGCATTACTTATCGTCCTTTTTGGAATGTGTTCGCCACTAGAGATTTGAACTGTAATTGGTTTTGAACAAGTTCCCATATTTTTTGGACAGTTTGTATAAAGTTTGATGGTTGGTATGGAGCTAGAGTAAATGGAAAATCAATAATTTTGAAAAATTTGCAAAAATCAAACATTTGTTTTAAAATTACATGGTCACACTGTTTTGTATCCCTATATGGTCACACTTCTTCACAAAAAACTTCTAGAATTCCTCTCTGTACCTAATTTGCTAACACACAAAGTCCTTTAATGGCTACTCCTGCCTAGCGTAACCACTTAATTCACTGAGATCGAATGCATCCAATGCATCCCAGTCATCGAACGTTTATCGTCCCTACCATAGTATAACCCCAACAACCTGCCAAAGCCCCGTCACCCACCCGCAAAGAACCGGCAATATCCTGGTCATACTCATCCGATTTGGCCTGCTTCACACTGAACAAGGCAATAATTTCTGCTCCTAAGCCCTATTAACCATTGCTAACCGAATGGTGCAAGCAGCCAACTGAAAAGGGGGCGGGTTGTGGTCGTCGGAAAATGGGAAAAGTGGGAGTGTGGGAGGCGTGGCAGGATTGCGTTGACTGAGCGAGCAATTGAATAAGCGGCAGAGGCGCACAAAGAATTCGAGGACGGGCGAAGGGGTGCAGGGCGACGGCCCAAAGGCAGGACCCAGAAGCCAGGACACCGAGTCCCCGGACCATTCTATCCAATTTTCGTCGGCCCAATGATGATGGCAATGGGCGACTAGCAACTGGCAACTGCCGGCAAAGGCCGTGCAAATCCGGAACGAACGAACATATTGACAAATTATCCTTTTTACACGCATCGCCTGCTGAGTTGGCCTCTCTCCTCGTCGCCTCACTGCACCGCCTATTCAACTGCCTGCCATACATAGGAGTGCACAGCTGCGGGCAACTTAATAGCAGCTAATTTGTGCAGCTTATCCTTTCTGTCCGTATATGTGCTTAGACATGCAATTATTATACATTTAAACTACTGTGTTACGATCAATTAATATAAAAATTCTAATAAACAACAATGTGCGAAGTAGAAAGTGAAGGGCATTTTTGGACAGGCACATATTTTACTACAACTCAGTTTGGTTATATCCTGCTGCCCTCTGCTATACACATATATATAAGGAATTGTTAAATGTGCCAATGTGCTCACACAGTTTTTCCGTTGTCGATGATGCCGCCTGCTGCGCTGCCGCCGTCACAGCGACGTCGTTATCGTAATCGTTGCTCCGTGTGCAAGTGTGTGTGCACACAAACAGAGCCTGAAATAACAACAACAGCAGCAAAAATGAGTCAGAACGAAGAAGAATCGGCAGCAGGACGAAGAAGGTATGAGGAGGGGAACCAGAAGCAGCGCATGAGAATGAAGCTGCATAGCAGCCAAATGCTCATCCGAGGATATCATGAAGGCTGCCTTTGTTCCGGCACTCAAACTCACACACACGTCAGTGAGAGTCCTTTTTTATGTACCCGAATCCTTGGCACCTCTTTGTTGTTTGAGGTTAGGTAATGCTTTTCTGAATAGGGGATCGCAGATCGCATCCTTTTTCCACCCCTGAGGCTCAATTTATGCTCAATTTATTTGCAATCAATTTGGGTTCGAGGATTACTGATTGGCAACCCGCTCAAAACGATCTTCAGACCCGGCGTTTTGATAGGGATCGCCTAATTGAGCATGACATATACATGTTCACGGTTGAACAAAGAGTAACATTATCAATTGGTTTTTGTTGCGTATTATTTTGCAGCTTTGTATTTTGTTATTCAGACTTTAATCATACGAAATATAATCAGTTTGTATATTTAGTAGTATAGTATAGACAGAACTAAATAGCATACTGTATTTTAATCCACCCACTGAGTCGATTAACACACGCCGTGCAATCAAAAAACAATCTTTTAGCTGGCTCAAACCATTCCGGCCACCACCACTTTTGCACCACCAATTAGACGCCCCGCCGCTCTGTGGCTTTGCACTTTACAACCCACATTCGACTTTTATGCGGAGACGTGTTTGTTTGTGTTTTGCAATAATTAACTCAACTTAAGCTCTCAACGCCGCCGCCCCAAAAGGTAGGCAACAATATTTCTACAGCACCCACCCACCCACTTGGCGCCCACTTGGAATAACTGGACCCGAATCGGGATGCTTCTGTTGGCCAGCGACTGCGCTGCTGCAGTTCTGCCAAGGTGTTGAACACACGAACCGCAGGTTTTGTTTACAGCACTCACTTGTTGTAGCTGTTGCTGTTGTTTTTGGTGTTGCTGCAACAAAGGAGCTAACAACAAAAACAACCAGGGACAAACCTCAACGATGTGCCTCTGTTGTTGCTTTTGTTTCGCAGTTTGTTGTTGTTGTGGTGGCCACCATTTTGCGTCTTCACCGGTTCTCTCTTCTGCTTTCTCGTGCTCTCTCTCCGCCGTCGTTGCCCCCCAAAAATTGCAGCAAGCACACATCAACATACATATCCACCCCAAAAAAGTGCAGCAGAATGAGCGGTAGTGTGCAGTTCAGCAGTTCAGAGTGCACACGAATCGAAATTGCTCCACACAACAACAGCAACAACAACTGCTGCGTATGCAGTCTACGTACTTTCTCCGGCTCTCTGCCTCTCCTCTCATGCTCCCGCTCTTTCTCTTACTCTCTCCGCCACTCGCTCACTCACACGCCGACTCCGTCGCTGAGTTCCGCTCACTCACCATTTCTAAGCAGCGGGCGTGCACTGTAGAAAAAGATGGTGTGCGTCTAGGATTGTGGCAAAGTTATTATGAGCTTTCAAGAAAATGTTCTGATGTTCAAAAAGCTTGTTTTTGTCTGTAATAAGATCATACATAAAACATTTTATTATGTCAACTCCAGTCTTTGTAGTAACTTCGAAACAAAGATAGTTATTTGCTAAATTTATCATCTAAAGTAACAACAAGACACCAACAAGTACATGAACTTGTGGAAGGCCAACAAAAAAATCGTATTTTTCCTCAGTGTACGCTCTCTCGCTGTTCTGGCTAGAGAGCGGGCAGAGAGTATGAGTGTGAGTGCGATGGTGCTCGAGTGTTTGAGTGTGCGGCGGACGTCTTACCCATTTTCGAGTCGAGCGGCCGTCCGCCGTTTAGTCCTTTCGCAAACGTCGCCAGTGGCGTGTCTTCGGTTTTTGGTTTCTCGGCTTGCTGGCCAACGCTCTCTCTCCTGGCCAATTCGCACATTTTTTGGATTGCGCGATTAGCGGTTGCCAATTAAGGCGCGTGGTGCTCGAGTCTCGTGCTTGCGATTGTGAATGTGATTTTCGGTGCGTTACTGAGGGAGTGCTTGGTTGGGTGTCTCACCGTTTTAGTGTTGAGTGTGTTTGAGTGCGGAGGCGGCCGAGCGAATTGAATTACAATTACAGTTGTGATTACGATTACGAGATTGCAGTAATTATGGCCGCCACTTAAGGCGTGAGAATCATGTGGGCGCCCGCAGAATTCGGCTGTCTAAAAGCCCTCGCCCTCGTCCATTTGCATTTCTTGGTGGCACAAGTGCAGCAGCAGAAGCAGCAGCTCCAGCAAGCGTTAACCACTCTGAACCAGAAATAAAACGAAAAGCGGCAAAGTTTGAACCAACCCCCCATTAACCCCCCAAACAACCTCCAAACCCCCACCCAACACACTTGGAAGGCAAAAGTTTTCGGCGTGGAATTTAAATTGGAAAAGTAAAATGAAAAGAAAAGCGCTCGAGTAAAAGTTAAACAAAGTGCAAAGTAAATATTAAATTAAGAAAGCGAATAAGAAATACCAAAAAAAAATATATATAGCAAAGAAGAACAGGCGACGGCGAATTTTCGGTGCAGTGCAACAAAAGAAAAAGAAAATCCAGGAAGGAAGTGAAGTGGAGTGCAGCGAGCGGAAGAGAAAGGAGAAAGCAGCGAGGAGAACGCGTCGGCGGGTAGAGAAAACAACTTCCGCTTGCATCCTTCGTCTTGTGCCTCTTCTTCCTTTCATTAATGCCTTTCTCGCGAAAATCTGAACCTTTTGCACGCAGGTCGAGGCATCGTTTATAAAGTCCCCGCCCCCAGCTGCCTGTTTTATTATTCCGTTTCCTTGGATTAACTCAATTTGTTGTCCCGCGACGTAGTAAAAAAAAGGGAAAAACATCGCAGGGGAACCAGAAAATAAAAGAAATCGAAGTACAAGTGGGGGAAAAAACAAAAGGATCCGAACTGAGATCCTGGAGCCAGGATTACGCGAACGCAAAGTGCAATCCAGTGCAGCCCAATACACACACTCTGCGGAAGAAAGAGAGCGCGTGAGTGTGCGAGAGAGACAGCCAGTGGCACCTTGCTCGGATTATAGCCCATAATAAATGATGGAATGGCTACCAAGAGGATTACCCAGCATCCATGCTCCGATACCGATTTGTGGTGAGTCCTTGGTAAAGTCCTTCCAAAAAGTAGCCCTCCTTTATGGGATTTGGATCCATTTACTCGCTGAGGATCGTTTTACAGTGGCTTAAGGCAAGGGGTTCTATACTAATATTCTATTCTAATATTGTGCATACGCGTATGAAAGAAGAAAACAGCTTGGTTAAACAGCTGGTTTTATAGGGAACCCCCTTCAATAACAGTTTGTCAACACCTATTATTCGCGTGTTTATAACCCATTGGAATTTGAGGAAAACATGCAAGCGAAGAGCTTGAAAATGTTATGAATTTATGGCACTTGAAATACAAAATTGTAGGTTTGAAGAACACTATAAAAGAGCCAGAGTTGTACACTATTCGAAAAGAATAGAATACAATATAACGTTAAATCATTGAAATCTCATATAAATTATTTATTTGTGGTTGCACTTTTAAACAAATTACACCTTGACATGGTTGCCTTTTGAGTTGGTTTTAATCTTTTAATTTTTTATAATGCCTTTGTGGTCGCAATTTGATCATAAAAAGTCCGCATTGCAACTAAGAACTCTGCATGGCTATTAACTTAAACAGTTGTCAAGCACATAAATTGAAATGCGCCCTTAAAACTCTCTCTAAAAAACCATAAACTTTTCACCCGTCGACCGTAATCCCCCGCCACCTTGAACACCAATAAAATTTCAATTTCAGCGCTAAAAGTGCTTTGGCATTAATTGTTTCTGATGTTTCGAGTAGTGCGTGTTTCCGAAAATATCTCAGCCCCCCATCATCTATGCCGACCAATATAGAATTCCATAAAAATAGTGAGAGATGAAGCGGGACGGCGGTTGCTCAACAACCAATAGGTTCGTTTAATTTTCATCTATTTATTTTGACATCGAGGCTCTAGGCCGGCAATTAAATGTCAACACGCACAGCAAAGTCGTTCCCCCGGGGAAAGATCTTTTCGGGGGATTACCGCTGCGGAGGAAATGGAAGTGGAAAATGGGAAATGAAAATGGGATCGCGTCACTTAGGAGCGGGAAAACAAACATAAACACGAAGCGATCGGAATTGATTAATTTGCTGACACGCACAGCTGATAGCTGATAGTTAATAGCTGATGGCCGTTGGTCGATGGTGGAAATGTCAGATCAAATGTATTTGTTTTGGCTGCCACGGCAGCTGTTGCAGCTCCTCTGTTTGTTTTTCCAACGATCTTGGGTGTTGTTTTAGCGCTGCCGTGGGGAAATTATCACCTTGTAAATTGTCTTTCACGAACAGCAACAAATCCCACACACCGAGAATCGAGAACTCTCAACACGTTTTCCAAATCCGACGACGAAGGAGGAAGGTGCAAGGAAAATAGGCGGTGGTGGGGGGAAATTCGAAGCATTCGACCAGTAAATATTCATGGAATTGCTCTCGCCTGCATTTGCATGAATATTCATTTAATTATGGACTTAGCCTTAACAGAGTTAATTAAAATTTAAATAAGCCGCATTCATTTGATAATGCACAACTGCAATACTTGTAATTCATTTGTCCGTCAGTGTAAATAAGCCACATGAGAGATGCCAATGGCAAAACACAAAATTAATTTTGCAGTTATTTTTGTGCTATTTTTGTGGCAAATTGAATTAGAGGCGAACAAATAAACGTTGTCGAACGCATTATTAATTCCCAAAAATAATACACAATTGACTTGTTGGTCAAATGTCAGTCGTCGAAACGAATTGTTGGTCTGCTCTGTCCCTTATCGTCTGTCTGATTCCGTTCTGTTTCTGTGTTTTGTCTTGTCCGGGGCCAAAATCAATATTTGCCCAGCAACGGCAATAAACGCATTGAAAATCGCATTGAAATGATAATAATTTGTGTAAACAGTGGCCGGAACATGTGTGCTTTACTTTTGAAAAAGCATCTTCATCCCCCAACGAACCGCCGAAGGAAATGTTTCGGTGAAGACTATAAAATTAAAATAACAAACAAATGTTGAGGCACTATACAATTCTATTCTTCTGCTGTTGAGGAAATGTCTGCATTAGAGGAAAGGGCCCCCCAACTAAGTAGCGATTACAATAAACTCTTCGCACTTTGAGAATTACCCAAACACTCGAGCAATTTGTATCTGTATCTGAACAAGGCCAGCTTGCAACCCGCACATAAAAGTATCTCTTGCTCACACGCACAGACAGTCAATTAAAATGTCAGCCTGGCAGCTGTGCGTTTGAGTGTTGCAACATGGATTTTCGGGGGATTGGAAATTAATGTACAAACTCCGGCCAGAGAGGAGCAGCTAAATGACAAGGCAATCCTGCGAAGGAAAGACATTAACGAGCCACATCGGGGAATTTTGAAGAGGGGATTCGAATGGGGGAATGGGAAATGGGTATCCGACCTGGTGAGTGAGTAAATTTGTATGCCAATTACTTAAGCAGCTCAGACAAGACAAGACATGAAGTGACCAGACGCACCCATAGGATCCTCCAGCTCCTGTTTTTGGGTCTCTCTTCCTCGCCCTCGCCCTCATCCTCGTGCCCGTGCTCGTCCTCGTCCTTGTCCTCGGGCAAAGGGGTCAGAGTCATTAACATGCTGTTGTCGTTTGGCAGCATTTAGGACGACATCTGCACCTTTTTCGGGCACAACCTCCTCTATAACTCCTGCCCTGCTCGGTGCCCCGGGCAGCTTGTGTGGCACTGGAGACACGGCAGGGCGACAGCTTTTGACACTAAAAAGCCAGCCGCAGAAGGACACGCCCACCACCATCAGGACGACCACAGGACGTGTTTGTGTTCAAGAAGCACACTTAACCACACACAGTCGCACACACACGCACTCGGCTTGGGACCAAAAAGAAAGGACATGCTGCACAAATTTTAATACGGCAAAAGTATTTGCCAAAAATCGTTTGTTTGCTTATGGAGATTTCCGTCTCACAGGCTCACAGTTTCTCTGTCTCTGTATGAAAGTTTTGTGGAAAAACTTTTCATTTTGTGGCCTGCAGGCACGCCCCCATTGACCCGTAACCTCTTAACCCATGTCGGCCGCCCATCAGTGCGAGTTCGTTTCGCTTAACCTTTCTGCTACGCCCCGGGGGGGAAACGGCCACATTCATCCTGCCAAGAATATGTCGCCGCAAAGTTTTCCTCGCCTCACTTCACAATCTTCTTTGAAACTTTTCGGTTACTCTGGTGTTAAGGGAAGTTGCTGCCAAGGAGTTTTCAATAGTCTGCCATTATTTGCCTTCCTCTTGGTTAAAAGCAATCTAATCTAATTTGCGAGAAGTTTTCGAGTCCAGCAATTGGAGTTAGTGTTGCAGTATGCAAAGCCCTAATGATTTATAACACACACCAAATGTATAAACGATTTGTAAGTGAGCCGAAATTTACTAAAGTTTCATTTACCGTCTTTTTTTAAAGAGATGTACATACATAATCCACATACACATTGCTTTGCGCTCTCTGCCTAGAAAGCCAGGAATTAATTTCTGTTGACCACAACTCTAAACAAAGAGATTTCCGCTTTGTCCCGTTTTGGCTAATCAGCTTTTCTTCTTATAATACGATTTTCCAGCGCTGAGCCCAGCTGAGCTTGCACTTCATTTCGTCCTGCTCATCCTGCGGCTAATTCCTGTCTAATGTGTTGAGCAGTAAAATACCGCTCACTGCTGACTGCTCAAACTCTTCTATAATTGAAGCTGTTTGCGGTCCTGCTGTGTTTGTCTGGGCCCAGAAAAATGGCAAGAGCTAAAGCGGACTCACTGCGGATCAGTATGAATATTAAAACTTAATTTAAAATCCATGCCACACACAAAAAGGCTCCTCGGGCTATGGCGAATTCAAAAAACGGGGAAAAGCTGGCTGAAAGAAAGGGATAAAGCCAAGCCAAGGCGCACTTGCTGCAAGGCGTCGCCCGCTTCGCGCAACTGTACAAACAGCGGCGGAAATAATGAAGGAGCAAAGGAGCTGAAAGGAGCAAGGGGGCTTTTGTGGGCGGCATCCTGCAGGAGCAGCAGCTCCGGGGGCAGGGCACTGTGAAGAGCGAAAAACACATTTTTGCACTTTTATAGCGCAACATCTTTTGTGCACAGACATCCTTCGTCCTGCGTCCTTCGCCACCTTCCAAACCCCCACTCATCCTTGATCCGAACTCGCACATAAAGTCAGACGGGAGGGGTGGGGTATACAGGGGGACAGGGATCGGGAGGACTGTTCTGCGGGCATGCGGGCGTGGGGAGCGTGCCTTTAATAAACCCACTTTATTGTTTAGAGCCCAAATAAAATAATCCCCTTAAATGATGCCTTCGCATAATAGACGCCTTGCCAGCCATTCTGCCTGCTGCTTATTTTACGGCTGCCTTCGGCCCCGCCCCCGACCCAGACGCCTCCTCTTCCGACGTCCTTGGCCATTCCAGCAGTGCTTCTGCTTTGCTCCCTCTCGGCACAGTGGTCAGTTAATCAAGTCTCGTAAATAAAAATACAAACAATCACTGAAGTAATTACAAACACTTTTCTCGACTAATTGCAAGTAATGGTTTAGGATTTTATAAAACATTTGCAGTGTTGAAGTGTAAAACAATAACAAGGGAACGAAAGTTTCGATTTGAATAGCTTTTACCAAATTAAATTCTTATTCCAACATTATAATCCCATTCGAGCCATTCAATAGAATCTTTTGTATAGTCCCTGTCTTTCGGATTCCTATTTAGAAATTGTTACAATATGTTAACAATTGTTCTACCTGAGACACTGTGCCGAAAACGGGGCTCCGAGGGCCAGATCCTGCGACTGAGCCGGAGCATTTGCGTTAGCGTCACTAATGATGATGATTTTGTGGTAAAACGTTGTGTTTGTGCTAATCGGGACAATATTATGCGGCAGTAAAAAGTAAATGACTCAAGACGGCGGACGGAGGATAAAGGAGGATAAGACCCGTAGCCCGTAGAAGAGTGAGGGCGAGGGATTGAGAGGCCAACGGGGGGTCAGACAGGCAGGAGGATGGGCGGTCCAGGGACAGCTGGCAGAGGCGAGGCCCCGGCAGCGCCTTTCCCTGGAACGATTGAGGATTGGACTTGGGATGGAAGGGAAGGAAAGTGCAGAAAAGGGACAGGAGACAGAAGCCGGGAGCAAGGAGCAACAAAGGCGGAGGACACAGCTAAGCCAAGAAAAGGCGGCCACAACATGGTTGCTCTATGGCAGCAACACAAAACACGCTGTGGAAAAAAGGGAAAATGCGAAATAAAAGGATCAACTGCGAGGGCAAGGGTGCAAAAGGGCGGGGCGTGCAAAATGCGGGGGGTTGGCCTGGCGTGGCCCATAAAGGACAAGAGCCCACAAAGGCAGCAAACGGACAACATCCCTTAGCCGAGAATCAGACTGAAACTCAGACGGAGACGGTGATAGAGACGGAGACGGTGATGGAGACGGAGACTGGAACTCAATCCCTAAATCCGTCCGCCATCCGTCTCGACTCGGCGAATAGCTGACTGCTTGGCTGACTAATGCGAAAAATACGTAATTGCGCATAAATACGGGATTAACAAAGTGCTCGTCGTCAGTTGTCGCCTTTGCTGGTCTGAATGGGATTGCCCAGATTGTTTGGGCTGGAATGGGATGGCTTGGATTTTGGTGCGGGGCCTCCGGCTCTTGCAACCCCATTTTCATATCGCTTACGACCAAAATTAGGCATTTCAATGCATCACAAAAGAGACTGCTGCTGGGTTGAAATGGGATGGGTTGGGTTGGGATGAGGGGATGAGTGTGGCCGTGAAAAGGAAAACCAATTCAAGTCGTCGGAAATCCTGTGAAACAGTTGCCACGACTTTGCGAAATTAGTTGCGGGACTTAATCAGAGTGAATTCCCTTTTATGATGATGATGCTGCTAATCCATCAGTTACGCTACCCAGATTCACCAGGGACAACTTAACTTGAACTGAACTACTTTTTCTGTCACATTTTTGTGGCATGTTATATGGGAAACTACAGTGGCTTTAATATTCATTTTTCACCTATTACTATAATAGTTATCTTAAATATAAACATTAACATATTTAACTAATTATAGAGTTTAATTATATGCAAAACCAACCAACTAATATTTTTCCTCTATTTTGTTTCTTGCAGGTGAGTGATCCGAACAATTCAATTTGCAGTACGATTAGTTAGTTCGCATTGACCAAATGTCGTTTACTGTAAGTATTATCCGAGCCGCAGGCAGGCAAAGGACTAATTGGGGTCTGTACACGGCTAGCAGTTCGCCTGGCACTTGTGCCTTTGAGCCACGACGAGGCACTCGTAGGACACTCCCCTGAAAAGGACTCGCGGGTGAGGACGTGAGCTGGGCTCAACTCGAATGAGTTGACTCGGCACAAGAGGATGTGTGTATCACCCACACTCGCAGTCAAGTGTCTTTGCTCCGTCTCCTTTGAGGCATGTCCTTTCTGCAGACACGCACACACATGGACATATGTAGATGCATCCTTATTCATTTCCTGGCCCCTTTCTTGGCTGTGTCCTCGGCATATGGCTGCCATTTCTGCCACTTGAGCCGTCTGTCGCCCAGAACTTCGTCTCTTGCAGAGCGATTTGAGAGATTTAATTGGAAATGCTTTTCAAGGGATGTGTTTTAGCATCTATTTTTTTTCTGTACTTCTCGAGAATCCTGGCGATTTCAGGCGAACGATAATCCCGCCCGAACTGGAGTAACTAAATGTGGGATCTATTGCACCTGCTACGAGCGCCTCGATTTGCCTGCTGCCCGCCGAGTGTGGATGGAATTTCATTTATGACCGCCTTGAATGCGTTCTGCACTTGGAATGCTATGGAGTTGTGCATTTCTTGCGCGCGTGCTGGGAATTTCCAGTGTGGAATTCCTTCATTCTGGCCATGCCTTCAGACATTGTTCTCCAGCTCCTGGCAACAGCAGACGCAGGGCAGGACAATTTCTTGCATTGCCAAGGCGGGAACGGGATGAGGATGTGGATGTGGATGTGGAAGTGGAAGTGGAAGTGGCTCCTGCTGCTGGCATTCTCCTTTGTGTTCGTGATTCCCGGCACTTGTTTATGGTCCGCATAAGGGAGCTGAAGCCGGAGTGTGTGCTTTCGGGCCGGAATGTGACTGCGAACTATTTAAATTGTGTACGAATGCGAACCGAAAAGTTTGCAAACATTTTTCTTGCCCGGTGCAGGCTCCCGTATCCGGTTCCGGTGCCTCCGCCCCGGCCATTTACCTCCGTGTCCTGGCATCCTGGCACTCAGCCATTCAGTGTCCTCCATCCTCCGGCGGCCAAAAGAACTGACTGTGCGTGCCGGAATGCTGTGAGGCGATATTTGCCGTCTTGTAGACAAAATTGCTGAAATGCTTTTGCTTTTCCAATTAATTAAAATGAGCTCTGTGTTGAGTACACAGCTAGAAAAGTGGGATATGTGACACAAATTGAAGTTCATTTAGTTCCCCAGCATTAAGGAGTACTTTAAAAGACAACTTGTAAATGGTAACATGATTTTAATGATTCATTCATTTTTTTTAAGCTTGACTCGATAATTAGGGAGAACTTTAGAGTCCGAGCAACAGAGCAACAAATATAATTGGAATTGAAACGGCAGAAGTCTCCAGTTGCAAACCAGTGAGGTGGTTTATAATTATGTATGACCCGTCTGCCCATTTGGTAAATGAAATTCGATTCTTTAGGATTCCCGTAACCGTCAGCAGGATATATGGAGGATATTTGGACGTGTGTGCTCGGTGCTGTTCAAACAGGAACTGCAACTGCCCGATGATGCATGGAATTATTATGCATATTTATAGTTGCTTTGTTTGCTTAATAATATTGTTGGTTCAGTACACATCCCGCTCCCGTTCACCATCGATATCGAATTTTGGCCAAAATCATATTACATGCCCGCCTAGATAGGTAGTTTTCGTCGGTTTAATGGAGGCGTGACCGCAGCCATTCACAACGCTCTCCGATTTGGGAAGGAGAAATTACTAGCTCCACGTCCGCATCCTGAAACTGAGCTCCTTTGCCTGTGTATCCATGGTGTCCAGGCTAGGCTTTTGTGGCTGCACCTCCACTGGGAAACTCCGACCGCAACAGACCAGCAATAATTAATGCATGAGCTGCTGCTACTGCTGCTGCTCCAGCTGCCAACTAACTAAACTCGCAGGCATCGGACTCCTCTGCCACCCATCCCAGAACCCTCCTCCAGCTTCCGCCCACTTCTACGGCTTGAGTGGGCGCCGAGGTCCGGAGCCCACCGCCCGGCCATCCGCTTTTCAGTGTGGCCCCGGGAAAAGGGCCGTGTCCCCTGGACGATGCGATGCTCGGGATACAGGAGCTGTCGAGGAGCAACGGCAAATAATTGCATATGGAACCGCAGGAACAGTTGACGGCCTCCTTTGCTGCAGTGCGCCAGCAGGACGGTAGCCGCAGGACATGAACAGGACGCAGGATGGGGAGACTGAAATGGAATCAAACTTAATTTATAATTCATTTGTGCACCACACGTCGGGCTTCAAGCCGACGCTTCCTGAGCAAATTGAGAAAGTAAATTTAGCTCGAAGATTCCGATTTTCTAAGGTACCGGTGATTGTTGCCAGGATTTCAATATGGCCTGGGGTTAAAAGGTTAAGGCTCAACGATTTATACTGGGCAAACAAAAATCGACTTTAAGCTGAAATCGCACAGAAATAAGAAAGGCACAAATAGGTCATATGTTTCAAATGGTTTTAAAAGGTTCGTTTTTAAACTCTTGAAGATAATGGAGAGAAATATTTATCTTTAATAGGGTTATCACCAATTTAGAGATATACCTAAAGAATTTTCTAGTAAAAGTTCCATTCCCAACCACCGTAGCATTCATTATCTATAACTTGGATCCCCGTTCGGCTCATTATACTTGCTTCTCACCCTCGTTCATCGAAAGCTCAACCAAACGTCGGAATAAAAGGCAAAGTGGGGGAGCCACAATTTTCGCATTTGATTTAATTGTGAATGTATTTATTAAATAAATTATTCATGGCCAGGGTGAGTGCACTTCGCCATGCGAATGTGCTGTGGCTGACCTAAACATGTCCTGGCCGCAGGAGCACCATCACTGGTGCACAGCAGGATGTGTGGGGGAATTTAGGCGGAGTGGCCGATGGTGGCGGAGGAGGAGGAGGAGAAGGTCCTGTTTTCCGTTTGCCACTGTAATTAGTTGTGGTGGAATAATCGCATGCGACCGGCGACATTTCTCTGTGGCAAGGAATGTTCGGTGGTTTCGGCTACTCCACTCCACTCTTTGTGTGTGTGTCCATCCCACGGCGTGGAGCGGAATGAGGAAGTGGGGGTCAAAGGACGGCGAACTGGGGGCAGTGGGAAATGGCATAAATTCGGAATGAGCCCCTACGAATTTACCATAATAACGGGGGGTATGGGCAGGATGGGGATGAGGATGAGGATGGGGATGGGTAGCGCGACGAGGATGTGGATGGAAACATGTGTTTATGGGTACAATAATGGGCTGCGGGCGGGATAGGCAGGCAGCGTGGGCGGGGCACCACTTGCGGTTGGGTGGTGCGGGCAGTTGGCGGTGCTTGCATTTTCGCCTTTCTCGGAATCGGTGACATTTTAATTTACCCAAGCGAGAAAACCAATTTTGCTGCAATGAACCGAACTGCGAAATGTGACAAATGCCACAGTAGCACAGCAACAAAACCAATGAGTATATAGAGTGTAGAGCATTGTTTCTGTGCATAATTTATTCAACATTTATTTATTGGCAGTTATGATTTGCATTATGTGGCTGTCAAGGGCTTTTCGGGGCAGCGACCAAACGGACGGACTCCTGCACTCTGAGGTTCATTTAATTGACTTTACAAAATTACATTTGCATCTGACCAAATTAACTGAAATGAATAAGCCTCCCAAACATTTCCTACCCCGCTTCCAGATTGCAGCCAATAAATGAGTTATAAATCAATGGATGCGAGATTTGCAGTTGGAATCCCTGGCCGAGCAGATCGGAACTTGATTGTGTGTGGGTATGAACAGGACAGAAAGGTGGTTTTATAATAATAATTAGCTGTGGAGAATTGTCTGTTCACTGCAGGGTTTGGGGTTTTTAGGTCGATTTAAATTAGAAATCGTAGAATCCAGACAACCCCCATTGGGAATTCTTTATTTATTCATTTGTAAATTATTAAAAAAATACAGTTTCTATCCATTTTACAAAGTCTGCGTATTCCATTTTGCCACTGGCAGAGGCGTATCCCGAAAACCGGAGAGAGTTTAGGGGATAGTTACACTTTCAGTTCCGGCTGGCCGGCCATTCCCCATGCCTCGGATCGGATCCGGTTCCGCGTGACGGACCGTTGCACATTCCTGGGCGCTTTAAGAGGCACTATCATGGCGAAAAAAGCTCGACATGGGATATATCCGCACTTCGGATGGAAACGGGAGTCGAGTCTTGTGGTGCTCTCGTGTCAATGCGCTGATTAAATTCGGCAAATAACGCTGATGCCTGCAAATCGCCGCTCGATGCGAATGCAGTATCTCCACATGAAAGTGTGTATGTGGGTGTGTGTGTGTCTGCGCGTCAGTATGTGTGAGTGTGTGGGTGCTTGCTGCAGGGTGTGGCATCAGGTTTGGAACTAAAACTGGGCTCTGGGGTTGGGATCTGGGGTCTGGGACCATGTTGAAGTACACAAAACCCAGGCAAACAAACAGGCATTTCATGGCAAACAACACTGCGTCGTGATGAGGGGTGGGGGGGAATCGAAAAGGGTAGAGGCCGAGGGACTCTACTCTAGTTTTCCCTACACTGCATACACTGCATACTCCGCTACATTTCCATACCACCCTACCAATATAACCCATCCGACCCATCACCATCTCCCATCCCCCCTGTTTTGGCTGAGCCCACAGGCTGAGTTGGGCAAACTGGCAAATACGGCCAACCACGTCAACGTTGGCATCATCGTCATCGGCATCGAGGAGCTTTGTTTGGTTTGTCCGGGGAGTTGGGTTCCGGGTTTTAGGTATGGACGCTGATATGGGCATGAGAGATTCCAGCCTACCCGCCCACACCCTGCTCTGCTCTCAACTCATTCGCATTCGCAGTCGTCGGCATTTTATTGTTCTAGTCGTCGACATCGATGTTGGTACTGCAGTTTCGGGCATTATTTCGGTTTAGTTTGGTAAATACACATGCAGCAGCAGCAGCCAGCGCATGCACATGCACACTTTCACACCCATTTCCATGTCCCGGCCAACTACATAGTTCCCCAGATCCCAGCTTCCACAACCCAACCTCTACTCACCCCATTTTCATAAACGACACAAAACGCTCTAAACCATGAGCTTATGCAGCACACGTTATCATGATGTTCTACTGGGAGCTGTTGATGGTGATGGTGGTGATGATGATGAAAATGATGATGATGATGACGAAGCCAGTGATGCATCTGCATTCTTCGTTGCATTTTTCCTTCATTTAATAAAAGCTCTCGAAGAGGACTACTGCCTGCCTGCCAGATTCCGCTCGGATGGAAAGCCAGTAAATAAATAAAACCCAAAGCAGAACTAAGGCTACCGAGGTGATAATATTTACCCAACCACAAAAGTTGTTCTCTATTTTTGTTGAATTGTTGATTTTCACAAAAATCCGAAATATGTGCAGCTCCAAGCTCTCGAAGCGAAACAGTATCCAGCATGTAGTTCACCACCACCACCACCTACACCCTACCGACTCCCGTCACCGTGTATCGCCCCTGGAAAAACCACTTCCAATGCGAGCTTCCATTTGAGACCGAGCAGCTTTAAGGTCCACAAAGGACCAGGCAGTCAGCGAAATGGTTTTCCAAATACATGCCGAGCCGGCCTCATAACATCGTTGTCCTCGATGTCGTTGCAAATTCCATTCGGCATTGAATGCGAGCGGAGATGGTGGTGCTGCAGGAACAGCAGGAGCGGCAGAAGCAGCAGCAGCAGCAGGAGCGGCAGAAGCAGCAGCAGCAGCAGAAGCAGCAGGATGACTGGCCAGGAGTTCTCTCCTGGTTCGGCGACCTGAAAGGGGCGGTCTCGGGGGTGTGGCTGTCATATCTGAAAGCAATTTCGGAGCGGGCAACCCGAAAACGAGTAACAAGAATCGATAAATTCGTTGGGCGTGCAATTTGCGCCGTGCGGAGGAGCCTCAAAGGAAAAGTGGTGGGCACCGAAAGCAGGCGGACAGAGGTGGTGGTACTGCGTAGTCGGAATCGTACGCCCTCATCCCACTTTCGATTCGCATGGCTGAGTGGACCATGTCCGAAATTCAAGTTTCGAGCCTTCGCCATTTGCATTCAACCAGCGTCAACCTGCTGGCGATGGAGTGACTGCTCTTGTACTGGCTTCTGCTCCTCCTGGTGGCCATTGGGATGGCGGTGGCACCCTTCGCCCGTCACCCAGCACACGTCACCCGGGATCCACCTTGTCGCCTACGTATGCAAATTGCCGCAAATGCAACGAGGCGTATGCGCAATTTTGGCCCGTCGCACAACTCGCGGACATCAATCAGATATTAGCAGAGGAAATTCGAACGAACTCAGTCTGCCCTCATCCCCTAGGAAACCTGGTTCTGTTTCGAATTACAGTGACAGAGGACCGTAAAATCGGATGCCTCGATTCCAACTGAGCTTATGCAGAGTGCATTTGGCGAAGAGCATTTCTTGAAACTCTTCTTTTTGCATCACATTCTTTTATTCCTGCGTATACCTTCAAGTTAAGAGCCTAACAGAGTTATCTCTCGATTTTGATTTATTCCTTAATCATATTGTTGTAAAACCTCTCTAGAAATATATAATAAACAAATAATAAGTTTTGTATAATCTAATTAATCGTTTTCCTTTGCAGTGCCGCCAAAGGCTGGACAGAAGCGGCCAGCCACCAGCCCAGCACCGCACATTCCCGTGCCGCACCACCTGCAAACTCCTCCTGGCGGCGGCGCCGGCGGCTTGCCGGGATCTTCGGTGGCCAACAGCCCGATTCCATCGTCCGCCAGCGGCAACGCCCTGTTGAACCACGCACTGCCCAGCAATCACATCGGCACCCCGTCGCCACAGCAGCAGCATCAGCACCAACAACATCAACAGCAACAGCAGCAACACCAAGCTCAACAACAGGCACAACAGCAGGCGGTGGCGGCTGCAGTGCAGCAGCAACTGGCAGCCGGAGTGGGCTTGCCTCCAGGAGCTATTGGTGCCGCTTCGGCCAGTAGTCGAGGCTCCTTTGCCGCCGCCCTGCGAACGCTGGCCAAGCAAGCGGACATCAAGGAGGAGGATGTCGGTGGAGACAGGAGTGTGCCAACATCGGGAGCCGGAGGACCACCGCCGTCTTCAAGTGGCCCAGGATCGCTGAATTCGGTGGCAGGCCGCGTGGGATCTGAGCGACCTGGCGAGGATCGAGTGTCCAGTAACAAAAAGCGATCACCTCCGTCGCCACAGCCGCCGGAGAAGATCGCCCGTCTGAGTCACACACCACAAACAGCATCGCTGCAACCAGAACTCTTAGCCAGGAGTGGTTTCCAGCCGTACAGATCGGACGAGCGATTGATGCATCCGGCAGGTGCCTTTCCGCTGGAGGCGTACTCCCACTTCGCCGGATTGCCAGGTATTCCGCCAGGTAAGCAAAATGATTTACGCTGATAATGGAATAGTAACATATATCACATTTAATGGTTTAGATTTGATATCTAAATTTAACATGAATGTATATGTTAAGATCCGATTCACGGCAATTATTTCACTGAATATTTTCTAATCGCCATACTTATTTCAGCTTTTCTGAATCCCGCTGGACTACCGTATACGGAGCAGCTCTACTTGGAGCATAGATACCAACTGTTTCGTGCCGCCGGCGCACATCCCTCTCATCCGCATGCGGCTGCCCTGTATCCCCAAATGGCCTCGCCGTACTCCCACCTCTACTCTATGATGCCGGGAGCAGCGTTGGGTATCTCGCCAGCGATGCACGACCGGATAAAGCTGGAGGAGGAGCACCGGGCGCGATTGGCGAGGGAGGAGGAACGCGAACGAGAGATTCAACGCGAAAAAGAGCGTGAGTTGCGGGAGCAGCGTGAAAAGGAGCAGCGGGAAAAGGAGCAAAGGGAAAAGGAGCAGCGTGAGCGAGAGCAACGTGAAAAGGAACAGCGCGAGAAGGAGGCACGGGAACGAAAGCTGCGGGACGAGGAACGTGAGCGCGAACGGGAGCGACAGCAACTGTTGACTGCCTCGCACCATTACTCGAACCAGTTGTACTCCCCACTAAACCGAAATCTATTGGGTTCCATGATTCCACATCTGAATATGAGTTTACGAGGACCCCCAGGTGCACTTCATGGCCTTCCTGGAATGTCGCACTATCATGCAGCGGCGGCAAATGCCCAGCGGCAGAGTCCCCACGGAGCCATGGGTCTTAATCTTGGCATGGCTGGCCTCCCAGGCGTTCCCCCACTCGGTGGTCACGGGCCTAATCTGCAGCACCACCTGCAGCAGGCGGCCATGGGTTTGGCTCATCCGGGAGCCGCTGGCCTTACGCATCCTGGTTTCTCAGCCGCTGCCCTTGGACTCGGTGCGCATCCGCACAGTCTGAACCTCAGCCATCCGCATATGTCGCCCCACCATCCCGCCTCCCTGGCTCACCAATTGCCACCGCATACCTCTTCAGCCGGCGGAGGGGGGCTAAGCAACTCCATACCCGTCACAGCTAGCTCCAGTTTGTCTGCGTCCTCACCACACACCAGCCTAAACCTGACATCATCTGTAAAGCTAAGCGCGGATCAGGTACCCACATCGACGCCCAGCGGTGGTGTCGGCGGCAGTGGAATGCCTCCCACTACCTCTAGTTCCCACATTCCCAACATGGGCCACTATTACCACCACGGGCATTTGGCGGCCATGCATGCGGCTGCAGCGGCGGCAAGCGGAATGACTCCGACCGCTGCCCACCAACAGCAGCCCCTGTCCCTGCCCAGCTCACCCAAAATCACGCCACCGATCACTCCATCTTCCTCGGCCAACGGAGGCAGAGCGGGCGGCAGTCCACATGCCATGAGGCATCATATTGCGGCAGCGGTAGCTGCTGCAGCCCAACAATCGGCGATGATCGACAAGGCAGCCACGCCGGTGACCCATGAGCCCACCACCTTGGATTTGACCGGGTCAAATTCAAATTCGAGCAACCAGGCGCCATCTAACGCAAGCAGTGGCCATCCTACAAACCACGAAGTGAATGGAGCCGAATCCAATGGAGCATCGCAGACAGAAAACAAGGAGCACTTGGCAATCAAAGAAGATGGCCACAAAAGTTCTCCGCCGCCGGTGCCGCTTGAAAAGAAGCCAGCCACGCCGAATGCAGCTGCAGACAAACCCATCCATCCGGACAGCTCCCCGGAAAACTCTTCCCGGCGCAGTGCCAGTCCCCAATCGGACGCGAACAACTCGTTGCCTGCGGTCAGTGTTACCGCAGCAGCATCAGGTAAATGCAAAGAGGAGACCCCAAAGATTCTAGACTCGGACACGACTGCCACAAGCAATACAGACATAGATGAGGAGAAACAGCGGGCCAGGCTATCGGTATCGCCGACTCCGACTCCTCCAAAGATCATGGTCGCCTCACCAGACACAGTGTCTACCTCGGGCGGGGTGACCTCCACAACCAGTGGCACCACCCCGCCGCCGGTGGTCAGCAGCAGCACCAGCAGTGCCAGCAAAGCGCCGGTCCTGACCAGCGACGAGGTGTCCACCAGTGCCGCCAAGTCCGCTGCAGAGCCCACCAGATGATGAATGGTCCCCTGGCGGGAGTGGGTCGATTAGTAAAGCGTATGTTCGCTTAAATTTAAGTTTTGAAAGTCGCATCGGATCGGAACTAGTTAACATCTACCTTCAGTAACATTATACTAAGCGATAATTTAGTTCTTAGTCGAGCCTCTTAATTTATACAAGAAATTGTAATGTATTACCAGCGCCGCTTAGATCCAATTCTAAACGTTATAATCCTTAGTTATTATTATTATTTCTTATTTAATGTGAAGCATATACTTTTAGAAATGGCCTGAATAAATAATATTTGTTTACAATTATTTGAGTTCCACTTATTATTTTCTTTGGTTTTATTGGTCTTACGATCCCTGAAAGGTAAACTTCCTAGTTCGGCTTAAACTACCAACTAAAGCAGTCCAACTCCTTGTATTTCAGATGACAGCAAGCCACAGCTGGGCGGACTGGGTCGCAGCAACAGTGCGGAGGAGGCTACAGCCTTATGACACCAACTCTTCAGCAATTCCAATAACTAACTAATGAAAAGCTACAGCGACATTGGGATGTACTTGCTGTCGGAGCAAGCTCTTCACCAGCAGCGCAAGCGGATGCTGGACGAGTTCCTGAAGCTATAGGATTTACCTGAGTTAACCAGGAACCATTGGCCAGAAAAAGGCATGAGGCCACTATAAATAATACAATGTAAATTTCACAACAGATATCAGATATTTGTTTTCTCTCGGTGTTACAATCTAATGTTTACCCAACCAGTTGAATACAATTCTACCACAATTAGACATTTTGAATTGGTGTAAAAATCGTAACTGCATAAAATGTAAAATAATGTGACATATTCCAAGTGAAGTAATTACTCTCAAACGAAACGTTAGCTCTAAGAGATTTAGGTACGTACTTGCATAGAACTCTGCATGTAGTTTTCGTGTGGCAATGTTCACGGCCCGAAAATATTAATGATAGTTGTAAAGTTAGACTAAATTCTGATAAGAAATTTATATATACACAACAGAAACAGAAATTACACAAACATACTGGGTAGCTATATTTTATTCTTAAATTGCTAATTGCTAATAATTGTGATTTGGAGAGTACGAATAAAACTGGAAAACGTATGAACAAGTAACTCGAATACAAAGTGGGGAAAACGGAACTGAAATTTAGATAAAAAATTAAATCAAAAACCTAGGGAGATATTCTGGAATGGATTAGAAGTGAACAGCGAAAGGCCGAAATTATTTTTCGAAATTAAATAACTTTTGTATGCCACCCTTTGACCCTTAAAACTCTTTAGTTTATTTTGTTTATTTTAAATATTTTGTACGCAGAACTTAGAGTGCCGAAATCGGAAAACGCATTCGCCACAATCTTCAGAAACACAATTCCAAACACAAGCTAGCAAATGGAAACGTATTGTTGAACAAGAGTACTATGTATCCGCACTATAATTAATGTTTATAGTAAGTAGTAAATACCCTAAAAACAAGCAAACTCTCAAAGATATAGACCTAGTTTTCATTCCCCTTTCTAAACTTTGCCCCTCTATTATGCCTTCTAGTTTTCCTTTTTTGTGTTTAAGATTGCCTAACATTTGACGGTACGCAAAGTAACGGTTTACATATATTTTAATGCATAAATCTCGAGCAATCTGTGATATTATAAAAACAAAAAATGAAAAAACAACCCAAAACTCAAAAATCATTGCGTATGAGCCACAATTCGAGGCCCTGTACTGTAAGATTTAACTCGTTTTCGAAGCAGGACCCACCAGAAAGTTAGGAGTCCTTGCCGAATATGGACACCGATACGCTTCGACACTTTTGAACCATTTTCGCCATATGCAAGTCGACTTTTCCTTTTGACAAAACTATGTGTATGTACCAGTAAAACTGGTAAATGAATATATTTTAATAACTAATCATAATTCTTGAATGAAATACATAACTGAAATCGATTGGCGCGCATCTAGTAACGTAACCACAAATGCCATGCGATAGCAAATTAAATATTTCAAATACAACCTTAACAAAAGAAAACAACTCGATCGTAAATTAATTGTATTGTAACTCCCCCTCAATCTTCGTTGTGTGTGTAACAGAATACAAAGTGTAAAACATTAAACTGTAAGCTAATCGAAACAAAATCGAAACCAAAAACCAAATACAACAGCTACCGAAACAATAGCAATAGACATAAAAGGAACGCTCCAGTCTGTCCGGAAACTGATCTTACAGCCGAATTCAGAATTTAACACACCTCAAAGTCCTGAGCTACCTATCCCTCATCGGATTAAGATCAAGAACTCGACAGTCGGACGCTCCTTTGTCGGATCTTCACACGACCACACCATATAGTTGGGTATATATCAACACAATCGCGCAGCAGAGTAGATATGTACGGATGTTCAACCATGTGGCAAATGATATGCGAAACAAACATTTAAACAATATTGTGCAACTTTACATAAGGCATTTATGATTTTATGAAATAAACTCTACTTAAGGATGTACTTTGCGAGTTATTTTTTGGCTTGGGACTCTGCGATGCTTTGTATAGTCAAGTATAAGGAAGTTCAAATATTACATACATTTTTACAAACATTTTGTATTCATAATCGCACCTAGGCTTTTGCTACCTCCGCTTTTTTAACGTATTTAAGAATCCTTACAATTGTCGAAGGAGTCACTCCTTGTATTCTACTAGCCGCCGCAATTGTCTGTGGCTGGATGAGCGTCAGCTTCTGTCGCTCCTCGTTGGACAAGCTCAGGGACTTTGAGAAGTAATCAATGTCGGCGGGAATGGACAGGCGCTCCTCACGACGAACATCCTCCACATCTCGTTGCTGTTCATCGACAAAGAACGAGTACAGTGCCTCGATTTTCAGCCTTTCGGCCAGATTCCGATCGCCTTTCAGCCAGCTCAGTTCGTTGGGATGAAGCTGGATTAGCTTCTCAATAGTGATGTTATCCGCAGGAATTCCCAGCATGTCGAAAGCCGTTTTTTCTACCGAAGCTTTGGCCTTGGGCAGATTGAGTGCTTGTCGCCAGTAGTGAGTGTGCTTCCGTAATCGCCGCAAGGAATCAATGGCCGATTGCAGTCTCGCCTCGGTTTGCTGGAAGTGCTGGTAGCGAGCTGAAGATACAAGTCCAAATTCGTAGCCCTTTTGGGTGAGACGCATGTCGGCATTGTCCGGACGTAGTGACAACCGAAACTCTGCCCGACTAGTAAACATGCGGTAGGGTTCATTAGTGCCTAACGAAGTCAGGTCATCGATCAACACTCCTATGTATCCCTCAGTTCGACTTATAGTTAGTTGCCTTCCATCGATGTGCCTGGTTTTTCCAGCTGCATTGGCTCCAGCTATGATGCCCTGTGCGGCTGCTTCTTCATAGCCCGTAGTTCCATTTATCTGGCCAGCAAAGAAGAGTCCTGGCACTCGTTTCGTCTCCAGTGTGGGATACAACTCACGGGGGTCTATGAAGTCGTACTCCACGCCATAACCGGGCTGGACAACTACCGCCTTTTCCAGACCTTGGATGGCATGGACCAGCTCCACTTGCTGATCGTGGGGCAGCGTGCAGGAGATTCCTTGTGGATACACTAAGTTACTGTCCAGACCTTCTGGCTCTAACCACACCTGATGAACCTTCGCGCCGAACCTCAGTATCTTTGACTCAATCGAGGGGCAGTAGCGTGGGCCGGTAATCTCCTCGGTGACATGGCGATTTACATGAAGATTGTCGCGCACAATGTCGCTGACTTTTGGTGTGGTGTAGGTAAGGTAGCAGGGTAGTTGGTCCTTGGCGGGTAACCAAACGTCTTTGTTAAGAAAGGAGAAAGGCATAGGCGGATCATCACCATCGTGCCTTTGGAGCTGTGAGAAATCCACACTGTCCTTGGCTATTCTAGGCGGAGTTCCAGTTTTCAGCCTCCCCATGCGAAAACCTAATCTGTCGATCGCCTCGCCTAGCGCTTCGGCTGGAGCGTCTCCAATTCGGCCGGCCGGTCGCACCTCGAGTCCGATGTTTATGTGTGCCCGCAGGAATGTGCCCGTGGTGAGCACCACGGATCGACTGCGCACCACTTCCCCGTTGGCCAACAGGACGCCGGAACAGCGGCGGGCTTGGGTATCCAGTTCATCCTCTATCAGCAGGTTGTCGACAGCGGCTGCTCGAATCTCCAGATTGGGGGTGCTGTGCAGTTCCTGCTGCACAGCCTTTTTGTACAGCTGGCGATCGATCTGCGCCCTGGGTCCCCAAACAGCTGGACCGCGCCGTCTATTGAGCACCTTGTAGTGTACTCCGGAAACATCGCAGCAGCGGGCACATACGCCATCCAGGGCATCCACCTCGCGCATCAGGTGACCCTTGCCAATGCCACCGAACGACGGGTTGCAGGACATTTCGCCAATAGTCTCCAGTTTGTGGGTTAGCAGCAAGGTGCGTGATCCCATGCGAGCAGCTGCCGCCGAGGCCTCTGTGCCGGCATGTCCGCCTCCAATGACCACCACGTCGTAGATCTCGGCAACGGCACTGTGGGCACTTCTCGATGGGGGCCTAATCCTTCTAGCCAGACCGTGCACCACGACATTTCGTAGCTGCTGCATTTTCAAAATACCCCACAATAACAACAACTGGAGTTGAACAACACATGTTCTAGCGGTGTAATCGGTAGCCGATATATCGATAGGGTGGTTGTGCAATGAATCGAAAGCTGGGGGCAATTTTAAAAAAATTTATTATGCTCCGCATCAAATGAGCTCCATTAGAAAAAAGCTGGCTTTTATTTTCTTAATGCTTTTCAGAATATAATCCAATTAGATATTGCAAAAACGTCATGTATTTATTTCACTTTGCTTATGTAACAGTATTTCTTATATTTCCATTCAACTTAGAAAAAACTTAGATTAAAGCAGACCGACTAACTATTTAAAATCCATCCATCTCCGCTTTTCGTTTGCGCTTTTTCAGCTTTTGTTTTATGTCCGGCGCTTTGCCACGCACAACAGCCGCCTTTAGACGCTTCGCCGCCTTCTTCCGCTCCTGCATGCCAGCCTTTCGCTTGGCCGCCCGTTCAGGATCGTGAATCTTTTCTTGAGCCACAACCTTGCGACGCTCTGCACGGCGAGCCATCAGCTTGGTCTGCAACGCATTTCTTAGTTTGTCGTATACTTCGGTTCCGATGCGCTTCCTCAGGCGGCTGCCTACACGGAGAGCTTGCTGGCGCAGTTCCGCATCCACGTTCTGATCCTCCTCAGACATTTCACGAACCAGTGCCTGGAGAAGAGAGGGTGCCAGTCGGGTTACGGACTCCACACTGAGTAGCGTGGACAGAGCTTCTATCAGCGTAAACATAGCCGTTCTCTAAAATTTAAATATGTTCAAATTAGCGAATAATCTTAAGTTTAAACGTGGTCATACGTACTATGCTGATGTCGTGAGGCGCCTTTGCGACTTCCTTGTTAATGAGGAAGCGTATATTGCGAACCAGCCAGGTGAGACTTATTTTGTTGACCGGCTCTCGCTCCTCTTCGTCATCGTTCTTCTCCTGTTTCAGACTAAACGGAACGTCTCTCAGCATATGTCCAACGAATAACAGAATCTTCGACAGCTCGTCAATCATCTCCTGGGCAGTCTCGCCCGGCGTGACCTGAGCACACAGATCTAGCACCAAAGATTTGATATCCTCTGCAGGCTGCGCATAAATAAAGTTCAGCTCCTTCTTGGCTCCTACTTCTAGTTTAATTCCAGACAACTGCTGGCCGATATAGGCGAAGTCGTAGTGGGCCACTATGTGTGTCAGGAGTTTGGCAGCATTGCAGCGCACCCAGTTGTGGTCGTGATTGAGAAGTCTCTGAGAGCCATAGGCCAAATCATCGACGGTATCAGAAAGTTGTGGATTGCTGAGCAAGGACTCTCCGCAATGCTCGAAGATCTTCAGCAGGCAATACTGCAGTTGGATGAGCTGATGGTCAGATTTGCGTTGCTGCTGCTCCAAAATTGATTCAATGTCTAGACCAGCTAGCAGTAAATCTTCATCCGGTAAGGTTTCGAATTTCTATAAAATTAAATTTATAAGTTTGAGCGTGGATTAGATTTACAAACTCTTATTACCTTTCGCTTATTCTTTTTGTGAAGATCACGTTCGTCCGCCTCTGTTGCGAGATGTCCTGGAGCCCGCACATATCTACCTCCCGCCTCCGCATCTCCCAAAGTCAGAACGTTCACCAGAGTAGGCAGAACCAGTGGTAGCCTTTCCGCAAATCCAGCTTTCTCAGCCTCCACGAATCGTGACAGAAGAGCAGCGGCCATTTCTCGGACTCCCGGTTTCTGGCTGGACTGTGGTGCGGTGAAAAACAGTAGCGTTAGATCCAGCAAGGGCTGCCGTTCCAGTTTGGTGAGACGTCCGATCAGAGCTTCCAGAGCAGCGGCAACACTGCGTCGGCATGACGGATCCTCATCGTTGACCAGTCGAGTGCCCAGGGAAAGGTATAAAAACTCGGACTGTTTGACTAGCATAAGCTGTGGGAACTTGTTGATGATGGAGTGCATAAACTGAATAGCCGACTGACGGCCAGCGGTTTGGCTGTAGCACAACTGAACCGACATGAACTTCACAATCTGCTCAACCTTCTGGCGCAGTGTATACTCCATAATGTAGGTGAGTAGAACGCCACGACATTCATCGCGCACATAATCCGATGAAGAGATAATAGATAGGTCTCCCAAACGCTTCATTAGATCGTGCAGGGATCGGGAGTCCACCTTCCGACCCACAAGCGCCTTCAGCAGGGTAAATACCATGGTTTGGCTGCTACATTCGCCCTCTTGCAGTTCCTGTTCGATGTGTAGAAGTAGCTGCTCGATCTGTTCATTGCTCAGCTGGTAGTCCTCGCATTTGCGCAGCAGGGCCACCACTGCTTTGAAGCTCGCTCTGACCAGCTGAGCGTTCTCCTCTTGCCTGGTTGCTCCAAATGTTGAAAAATTTTTAAGGATCTGAAACATGCGTGCAACCACTGGTTGAAGTGCCTCACGGTTCAGATCGGACAGTTCGTACTCCCCCAACCAAATGGCTGTATAGCACTTGAGGGCGTAGGTGGTGGTTCTGGCATGGTTGCTGCTCAAAGAATCTTTCAGAAGTGGCAAAAGGGGATGTAGGAAGGGCTGGTAATCTAGATCTGTTAGCTTCTTTCGTTTTAGCACGAAATGTAGGAGCTCCAAGCCGAATTCAACTAAAATGTGGGCATTGGCCTGTGCGTTGGACTTTACTTGCTTGTTGCCGGTGGCCACACTTCGTCTTCCCGGCGCCGGCTGTAAGATTAGGCAATTAGGGCGAGTCCTCTTCATCAGAGCTTGTTCTTTTTCGGTAAGCTGACGCTTTTTGGTTCCTGGAAGGAGGTCACTGATGCTCTCCGACATCGTGCCGTATATAAAGATCAGCAGGCTCTCCCTTGCGATGTGTGTGTTCTCCACCAAACCACCCACAATTTTGGCAAAACACTCTTGAATCTTCTGCGTGACCTTTCGGGAGTGAGATCGTGCCAAGTGCTCCTTGAACGGCAAAAGCAGGTCCAGGAGGCAGTTGTCCCGAATATGACGGCCGGCTATGTTCAGTGTTAGGTAGCTCTTCGCGCTTGGCTTTGCTTCCGGCGTGTGAGCCACAATTTTCTCCACCTCCTTCTCGGCGTTCACATCGCCGAATATATCATTGAGAGCCACTTCCAGCAGATTTTGCAGGCAATTTTCAATGTGTTCTGGTTTCAGGTCGCTTTTCAGAGCATCTAAAACACCGTGGAGAGTTACAGAGAGAACGTGCACCTGGAATCCCCGCGTGAGCAGAGATTGCAACTGCTCCAACAGCATTCCCAAGTAGCTGCCTCCCAAGGTGATCATAATCTTTTTAAGAATGTCACGGGTCAGCATTCGGACGGATTTCAAAGGCGATCGAAGAAATGTGCAGACCTTCATGAAGATGCCTGGATAAAATGAAGAAGGAAATAGTGACTTCCATTAAAGAGGACTTAAGCGTTTACATACCAGGTAAACTGTTCTCCAATAATTCCAAAGGAAGCTTCTGCAGCAGTTTAACCATAGCCAGTGCAATGGGCACCCGTTGGATCTCCTCTTCCTCACGCTCGTAGCTCAATCGGCGACGGTTTACTTTGTGCTTGGTGTCATAGTTGGTTTTTTCAGTGATTGATCGGTTGAGAGTTGGCAGCAACACTGTTGTAATGGTGGCCATGACCTTTTTGGCAGCGTTGGTAGCGAGCAGTTGGGTGCGCTGCTGTTCCACCACCGGTTCGTTCGGATCTTCTTCCTCGAAGTCAATAAAGTCTGAGTGATCGTCCTCCTTTTTTACGGGTACCTCATCGACATCAGCATCCTCTTCCGCCTTAACTTCATCAGATTCCTCAGCTGGTTCCTTAGCCTCTACTACCTCTGATAGCTTTTCCTTGAGCTTGGCGAGTGAAACTAAATCCGTTTGCGCCTGGGTCAAGTCAAAATGAAAGGCGTCCAGGATGCGCACCACAAGTCTGACGCACTGCTTCTGCTGACTATGGACGTGCCTCAACTTTTGAAGGTAGTAGCGGAGTACTGCTTGGTATTGCGTCCAGGGCAGGAATTCACTCATCACACCAACTGCCTCGATGGCGGCATCCACAAGCGTGTGTTTGCCCGAATGCCTTTCGCTCATAAGATACCGGGTGGCTAGTGGAAGGAGGAACTGCGTGAGGGTACGTGCGCATGGTGGAACAGTTCGCCAACTGCCTCCTGAGATATTAACCAAGCGCTGCAAGGCGCGTCCGTGCCGCTGTGTCTGCAGGTGAAGCATGTTCTCAAAGAAGTCCACCTCCAGGTCGTGTTTATCTGTTAGCGGTGAGAGGTCCTTCAGGATCTCGTGGGCAGCAGGACATTGGCGTGCCAGTTCACCTAGTAAGCCGATGGCCTCACTCCTGGCGTGCTCATGCTTTTCATCTCTCATACAGCGTTGCAGCAAAGGCAACACCGTGTCTTCCAGCCAGAAGTGCGAATCCTCCTTAACTTCCAGTTGAAGAGTTATTAGAGGAAGCAGGGGCTTCAATAGTTCTCCGATGTTTACTCGCATGCCCAAATCCGAATCGTTGCGTAGCATATAAAAGCAGTTGTACACAACAAGGACTCCAAGCTGCAGGTCGATCTTCTTGTCCTTCTTCTCCACCAACTGCTTAAGTTCAGATAGAGCTTCGAGACGCTTATCGTAGTCCGGCTGCTCCAGCCATCTTTTGTCCCAGGCGTTCAACAGAAGCACAATCCTTACCCACTCCCGCAAGGACGCGGCGATGGGAGAGAGCTCGGGGTTTTGTTTCGCCTCCTTGTGCAGTCGTTTTGCCATTTCTCCCAAGAGATCGCAAAGTAGCTTTCTAGCAGGCAGCGCACTAACTTGTTCGAACAGTGGTGCCAACTGGCGAAGATAATTCTGCGGTTTGGGGACACGTTTTAAAAGATTTCCCAGCGTGGTGACTAATTGAATCACTGTCTCTGGTGCAGCTGAAGCCGATTGTTTGGTGAATATGGGGAGGAGAACTTCTAGTAGTAGTTCACAAGTATCTGGCTCCTCAACATGAGATGTTATAAGAGTTAAAATATAGAGTTCCCGCTTGTCGAGCGTTTGTCTGCCAGCCTTCTTGTGACGCCAGCTGTTCTGCAGTTGTTGAAGGATCGTTGGAATGTGGGGATGTACAATAGACAAGGCCTCGGCTCCGTACTCCTCTGTGGCTGCCGATTCCAGCAGATGTTCCACCACCTGCAAAAGTGCACGCTTCACATTCGGCTTGGCTTTTTCGTTTAGTAGCAGAGCCATTAAATGGTGCATTATGGGAAGTTTATCCGCAGGAGAACTCTTTTTCAACCATTTCTGAAAGCGGGGCTCTCCGCCCCACAAGAGAAGCAACTTCAGCATGGGGGTGGGTGTGTGAATGGAATCCTGGGAGAGGCGAGCAATACCTGGCCATAGGTAGACCTCGCAAATAGCATTCATCTGTGGCTCCTGCCACAGCTCCTCCATGTCCACCAGTTGCCCGAAGTAGTTGACCAGAGTCTGCAGCCCCGAGTGCTTCACATTCTTGTAGGCAGCTACAAGTTTTCCTTCTCCATTGATGACTTCCTGCGCTACGCTGCCCACGAGCAGAAGTAATTTGAGAACGTAACATTGGAAGTCAGACGTCAGCTTGCCGGCGAACTCCTTGCGAATAAGTTCTAGTAGATTGACGATCCTCTGCAATTGCTTGGCTGCAATAACCGCGGACGGATCATAGGATTCTCGAACATATGTTGCAACTTCGTTCACGGGCTTATCGGTGTAGGCAGAAAACCTTCCGAATGCCATTTGAAGAAAATCCATAATCTCTGACTCCTCCAACTGGCCCAGAAAGCGCAGGATCAGCGTCTTTCGCAGCTGGGCACTTAGTTGCTTTTGGACACCCTTGGTGAGCATTTTGCCGTATAGCACACGCAGCATAAAGGGAATCAACTCTGATCTCTGTTGAGCCGTAATGCTCGACAGTTCGAAACCACTGAGCGTTGTCTTGAATTTTTCTTCATCAATAAGGCCCGATAACTGAGCCTTTTGTTGCACCAGAGCTGCTGGTTGCTTGTAGGCCGCGAGGCAATCCAAAGCCAATTGTTGCAACTGGGAGTTAGGGCCGGCTAGAAGCTCCAGATAAAAGTCATGCATCTCCGCCTGACGATGCAATGCCTTGGGGTTGGGCTGGGATACAAAGCAGGCCAGTTTTAACTGAAGCGTTTGCAGAATAAACTTTGTGTGGGCATTTTGGGTTCTCCTCTTTTGACGGCCTCGGGGCTCGGGTTTGGTTTCATTGTTTTCATTTTCATCATCCTCCTCAACATCGATATCCGCAGCTAAAATAAAGTGAGCAGCTTTATAAGATTAATTAGTGGTTATTCATTTATTTAACTTACCCGTCGCCTCGTTCACATTCCAAGTGTGCTCCGATTTCTCCAATTGTGCGCGATATTCATTATCCACGAACTGCAGACACAATCGCACCAAATCTGCATTCTTTACCTCAGAAAGAGTGCCCAATTTGGGAACGGTTTGCCATAGAAGTTGGCGGTAGTTGAGGGCCTGCTGAAGGCTCAATTGTTGCTCTCCAGGCAAAGGAAGGAGCATGGTTAGTGCTGCCGATTGGTAATCCATTTGATATGGCACTTGCAAAGTTGTAACTTCCTTCTTGTAGTCAATGCAGGCAACAGTATCGACTAACTTGGCCTTAAATAATGTCCAGAACTCATCCACCGTCATGGTTTTGACGTAGGCAGCCAGGAGCTGTTGAACCGGAGCCCACACAAACTTGAAATTGTTGTATAAAAGACCAAGTAAGAGGCTAACGGCGTGCTCCTTGAAATGGGGCAACTGGGAGAACTGTTTGAACTGAGCAGACGCCGGCTCCAATTGCTGAAGTTGAAGGAGTAGCTCGCGGTAATTGTGGACGGTGGGCTCGATGCAGGCGGCGGCATAAAAATGTGAATACGGATTCGGTTTGCTTGAGGAGTTGAGCACATCCAAACAATGGGCAGCTATGCGTCTGTATAGCGATACAGGCTGGCTTAGAAGACCTCCAATTGCGAAAAGTAATTCATCTGAAGTGGGTAGCTTGTTCTTGGGCCCTTGTAAAAGAACCACTTGCAAGCAAGCCAAAGCTCGAATGTCCTTTCCCAGTTCAGGAATAAGGTAACCATTAAGAGCAGATAGCAAACTCTTAGGTAAGTTAAATTTGAGCAGTGCGTGAGTTTGAAGTAGCAGAAGAAGTTGTGTGAAATCATTTTCGTTATCGCTTATGAGCTTTTCAATAACTGATTGCAATCCTTGTTCAACGTCCTGCTTGTTAAAGCCCCTCAAATGAGGAACTAGGATGATTAAAAGTAGATGTTCCTCTTTGGTCAGGTCTAGGTGCAGAAGTTCTTGTTCCACGAATTTAATAGTGTTATTTTGTTTTAGCTGGAGGGGATATGCCACCCATTGGGCCAGTGAGTTACCATCGACTTGTAGCGGCCGTTTGTGTTGAACGATGCGAGCCAGGAGCTCCAGCGCGCTTAATTGCCTCTGTTCTTCAAAATACCCAATAACGTTGGGGAGAACAAGAATCTCAAACTGTGAATAGTCCAGAAGCTGCAGAATGGCGTCTTCGTACACGGTCACTTCTTTTCGGCTTATGCTTAACAGCTTTTGCAGCAATCGGCTGGCATCCAACTGGGTAAGTTGAGTGTGCTGAGCCTTCAACAAACTGGTGACCAATGTTGTTAAGGGCTGAAGAGGATCCAGTTCCCGGCCCAAAAGCTTAAGCAGAGTGCCAACTACCAGCGGAAGCTCGGAGACATATCGCCCATTCTTGTGGGTGACCAATGGAAGCATTAGGCCGATAACCCTTTGTTCATCCACATTTTCACTGCTTGCAGCCGAACACAGTTTCTGCCACAGGATGTTGCTTTGGTCTGAGCGAAGGAAGTTGAGCAACAGACCCAAAGAATACTCCACGATATCTCCCAAAAGTTCTGTTTGGTCTTTGGTGTGAGCAGAATCCTTGTTGACAAGCACCTCCAGGACGAGGGAAAATATTTCGGCCGCCGAGTTGTGCAGCTGTCCGTTGACGCCGCGCAGAATTTCGTAGATGAGTCGTCCGCAGCCGTGAACACTCTCCACCTGCTCACGCAACACAGTCTTCAGCACATAGGTCAGGAATCGCGGAAAATCACGGACATCACGAGCAATGTAGGCAAAGCATTCTACCGCAAAGTTGGTCACATGCTCGGCATAGTGCTGTTCGTCCAGAAGCGGTAGAATTGCATTGAAGACAACACCGATGTTGCGCTTCAAATAAGGCTTAAGGGTCTTGAACAGATGCGCCAGGCAGATGAGCGTCCATTCCAGTTGCTCGGAGTCTTGGGTGTTCAGCAGGCAGATAAGTCGGTCCAGGACTCGCTGGAAGTACGGGTAGAACTCCTCGCGGAGATCCCTGGCCAGGACATAGAGCAGTTCCAGCAGCGGCTGCTGGGACAAATACGTGGCGGTGGAAAGACGTTCCAGCAGCAGGTCTACAACAAAGTCCTGCTGGTGCAGCAGCTGCGGCAGAGTGACTATCTTGCGACAGCGCTTGCTGAAGTAGTTGTACTCCTCGGTGAGATTGAGCACGTTCCATTTCTGAATCGTCTGCTGGAAGTAGGTGGTATTCTCCTCTTCGTCGAGCTCCTCGTTCCGATGGCCGATGTGGTAGAGGGCCAAGTGCCGCAGGTCGATTTCATTCACCCGATCTCCGAATGATTTGAACTGCGGGAGAAAAATGTATAAGGCGGTTGGTCACCAAAACAGTTGAAACTCCTGTGGACACTCACCCGAAATGTATTGGTATCCTTTGTTTTTTCCGCTAAGGATGCCATGTTTCTACAGTTTACACTTGATTACCATTCACTTCATTTGCACCGCTGCTTAATTTACGGAAAACTCTTTTGTTTACGGACACTTTTCTTTCAAATGCAACACGTGCGAAACATATTTACGCACTGTTATCGATAGACAGTTGGCGATTGCACTTACTGAAAACATATGTTCGCTTGAAAATATCGATAGTACTGCATACCGTCCCAATTGGCGCACTTTTTAAAATGGTCGTTGAAATAATTTAACTTTATGGAATCTTCTTTAACTTCTTAACATTACTAACATTATTTTAATATATATATATAGAGTGGTAATATATATATTTTAAAAGCATTTTAGATGCAATTTTCGAGTTTCCACAGTTTTCCTCTGTCTAATATGCGCCATTCAGCTTGTTCTTATGATAAGTTCTTTTAAATAAAATAACTCAAAGTGTTTCAAACGTCAATGGACATTTATTAATATGGCACATATAATAGCAAAATTAAAAATTTGCTTAGGCAGACTCCTGGCACTGAAGATAATTAAAGACAGTGCCACGTTCCACGTATCGTTTGCTCGTTTCCTGATTCAAGGATTCACCGGACTTGGAAAAGTCTTCAATAGGTCCATACCCGCCCCCGCCGGGAGTTTTCATGGCAAAGGTGTCCTGAAAAGGATGGATAAGTAGTTAGTAAAGTTACAAATAAATGTATATAAAAGTGTACCCCAGCTTCCACATCAATGCAGGTTTTTCCTGCCAGAGCGATCACTCGACCATCCCGTTTCACCACCAAATTTCGTCCACTCTTTCCCGATTCTCCACCAACGAGACCGTAGGGCTGCAGAGTTCGTCGCTCTGTCAGGACGGACAGTGTAACTGGCTTACGGAAGAGCAGATCCCGCTCCACGCCCTCGCCTCCGTTGAACTGGCCTCTTCCGCCGGAGCCATCTGTGCGAAGGCAGAATCTCTTCAGGATCATGGGATAGCGCAGTTCAAGGATTTCCGGATCAGTGATGCGAGTGTTCGTCATGTGGGTATGTACTCCACCGGCTCCATGCCAACCGGGTCCGGCACCAGCTCCTCCGGCCACGGTCTCATAGTAACCCCAAGACTCATCCCCAATAGTTATATTGTTCATGCATCCTTGCGAGGCGGCACAAACTCCGAAAGCCTTCAGAACCGTGTCCACGATGCGCTGCGATGTCTGTACATTGCCGCCGACCACAGCTGCTCCCTCTGAGGGATCCAGGATGGAGTTTTTCGGAATGATCACCTGGATGGGTGCCAGGCAGCCCTGGTTGAGTGGCACATCATGGCCCACCATGCAGCGCAGGCAGTAGATTAGGGCGGACAACGTGATAGCCCGCGGAGCATTACAGTTGCCCCACACTTCCACTCCCGATCCGGTGAAGTCGCAAAGAGCCGATCCATGCTCCGCATCGATGGTCACCTTGAGGGCGATGGGTGAGCCGTCGTCCATGAACTCCTTCGCCTCTAGTACTGTCGATCCAGTGCGCTCCAAAGTATCCCGGCCAATCTGACGCAGCATATCACGAACCGCCAGTTCGGCGTTCTTCTGGATGTGCGACATGTAGGCCTGGACCACATCTAATCCATAGCTGCCGATCAGCTCCGCCACCAGCTGGATACCCTTGTGGTTGGCGGCGATCTGAGCCTTCAGATCTGATAGGTTGTCGCTCAGGTTCCGGGTTCCCACAGCTCCCTTTGCGGCCGTGGGCGTGGTCAGCTGCTCGATGATCTGCTGCTCCTGGAACAGGCCATTCTCTACAATCAGGAAGGACTTGAAGGCGGCACCCTCCTGGGCCAACGAGGTGGAGTGCGGCGGCATAGATCCAGGAGTAATTCCACCAATATCCGCATGGTGACCACGGGAGGCCACAAAGAAAACGGGTCGCGGATGAGTTCTGGAAGAAATAATATATGTCAGACTGACTGGACGAAAAACCACTAAAACTTCTATAACACTCACTCATAAAAGACCGGCGTGATGACAGTTAAATCGGGCAAGTGAGATCCTCCTGCCGATGGATGGTTGGCCAGGATGACATCGCCGTTCTTGAGGGTCTCTCCGCGCACCGTGAGTTGATACTGGACGGTTTCTTGCATGGCACCCAGGTGAACTGGAATGTGGGGAGCATTGCTAACCAAACCACCATCTGGTCCGAAAAGGGCACAAGAGAAGTCCAGACGCTCCTTGATGTTGGTGGAAATCGAAGTGCGCTGGAGCACCCTGCCCATCTGCTCGGCGATACTCATGAAGCGATGGCTAAAGATGCTCAGATGCACAGGATCCAAGTCAGCATTGATGCCATGCTTTCCACCCGTTTTCACGTCCATGATAAGGTCTCCAAACTGAGTAACTTGGATGCCACACTCCGGTTCCACGACGATGGTCGAGAGCTGGTCAATGAGTACCGCAGGCCCGGTGATCCTATGTCCGGCCAGTAGGTTCTTGGTCAGGTAAATCGGAGCATCGAATGCGCCCTGGTCAAAGTAAAGTCGAGTATTCGCCTCCGCTGGTGGCTTTACTTCAGCGGCAGTCTGAACTTTCGACTCCGGTGGGGTTTCGTTCTTGCCCAATCCTCGAATGCGAATGTCGTCGACAATAATCCGTCTGTTTTGCAGTACGAATCCAAACTCAGTGCGATAGCGCTCCAGGAAGGTGGCATGGAAATCTCCGTAGGCCGCTAATAGGGGATTTGAATCGGATGATTGCTTTCCAGTTGAAGGAGCAACCATTAAGGCTCCATCGGTGCCTTCGTATCGCAAGTGAAGGAAGGGCTCCAGCACAATTCGCTTGAATCCCTGCTCAGACAACTTGTCGTGACATTGCTTGGACAAGGCATCCAAACGTTCCTTCAGCTGCTGGGCATTCGCATCACTGAACTCTAGGCCATTTGGTTCTTGGAATTCTTGCACCACGTCCGCCAGAGCCATTCCATAGGCAGATAGAATTCCGGCGTACTTGTGGACGACTACCTTCGCAATTCCCAGATTTCGGGCAATGGAACAAGCGTGCTGGCCACCGGCTCCTCCAAAGCAGGAGAGCACATGGTTGGCCGTATCCAATCCTCGGGATTGGGTCAAGGCACGAATCGGACGGCACATGGTTTCATTGGCCACCCGAATGAAACCGAGGGCCACATCCTCGACGCTTAAGACTCTATTGTCTCCGGAACTCTTCAAATAGTCGTTGATCTCGGCCTGGAGCTCCACAAACTTACTCCTTGCGATCTCATGATCCAGCGGTTCGTTCTCCCGCGGACCAAAGATCTTCGGGAAGTATTGTGGCAGAATGCGTCCTAGTACTAGATTGGCATCAGTGACTGTCAGTGGCCCGCCCTTCTTGTAGCAAGCAGGTCCAGGATGAGATCCTGCCGATTCAGGACCCACCACAAATATGCCGGATCGGAAGAAAAGACGGGATCCACCGCCTGCAGCAACAGTATTGATATCCAACTGCGGAGCCTGGATCGTTACACCTGCTGTGGTGCTTTCGATCACGTGCTCGTAGGTTCCGGCATACCGGGACACATCCGTAGAGGTGCCGCCCATGTCGAAACCGATCAGTGGCAGTTCCGTTTCCCGGGCTCCTGTCAGAGCGTATCCTACAACTCCTCCAGCAGGACCCGAGAGAATTGCCCGAGCTCCACGGAAGCTCTCCATATTTGTCAGACCTCCATCAGATTGCATAAAGAGCACATCCACACCCTCCAACTCCTTGTCGAAACCGGATTTGAAGCTACGGATAGGAAAATTACAGACTGTTCTCTTTTTTTTTAGCCCCCACTGTGTTAATAACAGCGTGTTTTTGTTTGAATACCCTCAAGATCTGAGGAATATTGGGTATACTGTGATTAGATAGCTCATATGAAACGCAAGCAGCAAATAACCTCTATAAGAACAACTAAAGCACACCTAATAAATTAATACTATGCTACTATTTCACCTATATTAACATAAGTCAAATATTAAAAAGTTACTATCAAAACTTGATGATATCTGTGAGATCTTTTAGATTTTTTAAGTTTTTACATCATTAAAAGGTACTGTCGCGTCGAGTCCCACATAATATTTGTATCATTTTATATTCTTGATTTGTTTACTTTACGTAACCCCATCTCAGCTGTGAATGTGTGTTTGTTTAGCTTGGACTTTTTCGCTTTCAGTCTGACTACGACCTTATCTATATGGTGACTCTCTAAAAAACATGTTTGGCACCGAAAAGAGCTGGGTCATTCGGCAAATTTACAAACCAGAGATTAGATGCACTCACCTCGCCAAGTAACGGTCTACGTGGGGAGTCAGGTAGGCCTCCGCGCAGGCCGTATAACCACGGGCCACCAGCCGACACATGGGCATGGCCTGGTGGGACAGCGTCACATGGCTGAAGCCGAGCTCCCGGGCAATGGCTCCCACTCGGAGCTCGTGCTCCGGGCAGGCGTAGCTGTGGGCCAAGACCACGGACACGGATGAGACACCCTGATCACGGGCAGCTGAGAGGGCTTGTCGTACTGCCACCTCATCAACGGGACGCACCTCCAGATACTTTGTGCCGGCCACACCCTCCAGCTCCTTCCAGCTGTGATCTGTGTGGAAATATTACATAAAATCAAGGTGGGTATTATATATCACCTCTACTTACTGAGCTCACAGCGGTCCGCCTGCTTTGGAACTATGCGGCAGTCCACCTCGACTACGGACTTGTATAGATTCGCTGGCTTGCGAATATTCAGATCGAAGATCTTCGGCCTGGCCTGGTTGCCAATGTAGAGCAGGTCACGGAAGCCACTGTTGACCACCAAGACCACCGGGTCTCCCTTGCGTTCCAAGAGAGCATTGGTGGCCACCGTAGTTCCCATGCGAACCCAACCGATTTTCGAGGTATCCACCAAGCCGCTCGCGGCCAGGTCCTCACCGGTCTCCTCCTTGAGTATCCGGCGGATGCCCTCCCGTGGCGCATCGCTGTACCGCTCTGGATCCTCGGAGAGCAACTTCATGGTTCGCACTTTGCCATCCGGACAAATGCACAGCACGTCCGTGAAAGTGCCACCGCGATCGATTGCGAAACAGTATTTAGTGCCCGACATTGCGTTTTTTGTTTAGCGATCCGGGTAAGTGGAACATTAAGACTGAGCGGACACCGTGTGTTACAGGCCGTATATATACAGGTGCTGATAATGTATATACATTAGGATCATATGCTGTTCTCTATTCTCCCCAAAGCACGAAAAAGCTTTCTAAGACGTGATCAGCTGTTGTTCTATGGGAACACCCACTGCTGGACACCGAACTTGGAACACTCAACCTTTTCACCATATTTTTCTAGTTCTACCAAGCATCTAGAGATGATTTTTGTTTATAAAGTACTTCTGCTAATGCTATTTTTAATAAAAGATATTACTACCTACCTACCTACCAAATTATTAAATTATTAGTATTGAAAATTTTCCGTTTCTTTGAATGTCAGCTTTGAAGTTAGCTTCTCTGTTTCTTCATCATGGACGCCTGTATCGCATTTTTTTTCTACACAATAATTTATTAAATATATAAATACAATATTTATCACTCCTAATCAAAATAGTCTGTACGATTTTAAAGCTGAAGCTTGTCTGCCAATATAGTAATTGCAATCTAATTAAACGCACTCTTCCATTTTGCAGCATTTTAATGCCGCTTTTATGCTGCCACAATGGAACCCATTGACCTCCAATAATGGCACATATCATCCGGCAGTATAGTTTGCTCCAATTCGAGCTTATTGAGCGCAAACGCTGGAATTTCTCGTTTCATTGATGGCCTCGCAACGCATAAATATATGCAAATGCATGTTTTATCTCTTTTTTTACACGACATCAATGAAATTTGATGACTTATTAAACGAGGCCATAAAGAGCGCATTCCGTCCGCTTGTAAATACGGCGCATGGAGCATGGAACATGCCAGTGTCAATATCACGGAATCGGCCTTTGGGCGCAATTGTTTTCAGAAGGGCGTCGTATCAATTCGAGTCGATTTGCGAGTTCGATTGCGACTCCCAGCGGAACCGTTGAGATTGTTCCGCTGTTTCTCGGCTTCGTTATGACCCGTTATGATGAATTGACAGTGGGAGTTGCGATGCTGGTTTACGAGAAAACATTGATGGCCCTTTTACGAGCCATTTTGCCAGTTCTACGCTCCTGAAATACTGCTCCACAAATTGCCTAGAGTTTTCCGTAAACATGGTGCTCTGCTTCAAACGGATCTCGAAATGGAGAGGCAGGTGGCGTCGCAGCAGGAAGAAGAAAGAGGAACGGGAGTCACTGCAACAGACGGAGAACGAGTTGTGGCTGGAGTACTTTAGCCCATATCTGCACATCTGGCCGTTTCACGAGCTCTGCACCAGATTGGAGGCGAATGTGTCCCAGGTGAGATCGGGCAAATCAAGCCAATCTCAATTATATCCGAGGCACCATCCACAGGGTCTAACCTCGGAGGCAGCTGGTAGAAAGCTGGCCAGGAATGGAAAGAATATTCTGCCACTACCGACCAAACAGGATTTGCGTCCTTGGAAATTCCTGAAGAGCTGCTTCAGCGTCTTGGGCATCATCATACTGCTGAGTTCCATGGCTAGTTTCGCGATGTATTACCTATTTGCAACTAAAACGTCAGACAATGGAAAAGTGGATCCGGAGTTCTTGGTAGCGGGCATCATCCTGCTCTTCACCTTCTTTCTCGCAGGCCTCATGGTACAAATGCAAGGAGATGATGACGAAGACATGCTCATAGCTTTCGATGAGCTGATGCCCATGTATTGCACTGTTATAAGAGACGGGGAAAAGGAGGTCATCCTCACTCAGGACCTAGTTGCCGGGGATACCCTTCCCATTAAGTATGGACAGCGGCTTCCTGCCGATATCCGATTCTTCAGCACCACAGGCCTGGAGCTGAACAACGTGGCTCTGACAGGACACTCGAAACCCATGCACATCACTCCTTTGGCGAGCGAGGGGCGACAGAGATACTCCCGGATTGAGTACATAAAGGATTAAATTGGTTTCTTATTGGCAAATGTATGATTTCTTATTGTTTATTCCATAAACATGCTTAGTTTACCAAAGATATGCTGTAATAAGTGCATTCTGTTTCTCGAGCCATCGCTTTAGGGATGATCACTCATACGTACTGTTGGCTGTTTTCAACTAGAAGTTGGTGGCACAGAACGAATTGCTATCATCCAAGACATCTGTTGCCGTAGTGACACTTTAGTCATCTAAATTAAATAGCTTTGGAATGAGTTCCAAAACCTTATCGAAATGGAGTTCCAGCAATATGGGACTAGCCTGCACCCATGCGATCAGTGGCATTGGTTTCGCAGTCGCCCTAGCCTGTGGAAGGCACACTGAAGTGGGATCGATGACGGACCTTTGCTTCAAGGAGCGATCTTTCAGTCGTTCGCAGAAGCATCAGAAGCAAGTAAGCAGTGCCAAAGCATCCTAGAATATAAATATCTAAGCCCATTATACTTTTAGATTTCTTACTATATGCTCTCGGTGGCCGTAGTTTGTTTCATTCTGCTATTCCTTACCACCGGGTTCGAGCACGGCCACATTGTGTATGAAGTCAATCTCTCACTGCTGATTGGTCTGACACCCGTCTACTTGCCCCTCATCCTCTACTGTGGCTTGAGGCGGACGAGAAGGGAAATGGGGAGAAAGCAGTGTCATGTGAGGAACCTGCGGGCTACTTGCACACTGGGACTCTCAACTGTTATTGTGTCCGATTTGGTTGGGACGATGACCAAGCGGCGCATGCGCGTATCGGAGATCTTCGTGGATATGTCACTATTGAGTGTCGATAATCTGGACGTTAGTGCCCAGAGTCCACGATTTATCGAGCTGATCCGGGCCTCAGTTCTCTGCAACGATGCGGTCATATGTCCTGGTAACATTGGAGTGCCTAAGATGCAGAAGGACATGTACGGCAATATTCTGGACATAGCGCTGCTCAAGTTCGGTCTGATGATCCTGCCGAGCATTGATCTGCTCCGTCATGACCACGAGAAGGTGGCCAACAAGCATTACACTAGTGAGGACAAGGTCCAGGTTACGGTGCACAGGACTCGCGATGCCGATGGCCACCTGAAACTCATCCTGCTGATGAAAGGCCACTGCGAAGTGGTGATCCGCCGGTGCTCAACCTTGGCTATTCGGGACGAGGAACTGCCCCTGGACGAACAGCTGCAGGAAATTATTCTCAGTCTGGCGGATGGGCTACTCGAGGCAGGCCGCCATGTCCGTGCCTTTGCCTACAAGGAGTTGAGCGACGAACTGGAGTTTCGCCGCTTTTCACAGGTAAACACTGGATTTGAGGGCGGGGAATATAAGTACCGCGATTACCTGGCGGTGGACACCTACTCGTTGAGGTTCCTGGGCATGATTGCCACCTACAATCCGCCGAGAAGCACCATTCCCAAAGCGGTGGATCGCTGCAGAGCGGCGGGCATAAAGTTGATCGTGGTCACCCAACGCAAACCCAAAATGGCCAAGGCTCTGGCCGTTGATGTGGGCATCCTACCGGCTCCGTTGGACACTTTTCAGGCTGTCAGCGTGAAGCGGATGCCACCCACCGCGGAAGTAGTTGACATGTCACAGTACACTGACGAGAAGGCGCAACACCAGCGTCGGCACATCGAGCAGCTCATCCTGAACCAGCAGGATTTGGTATGTGCCGCTACGAGCACGGATCAGCTCCACTGGATTGCGGATGCCTGTCGCCGGTTGGGAGCCGTGGTCTCCCTCATTGGGGGAACTCTCCATGACACGCCTGCCATGAGGAGCAGTCATGTGGGCGTGGCCAAGTACGGAAGTGCGGTCATGTGCGAGGCCAGTGCAGACCTCATCCTGCTGGACAGCTCATTTGCCACATTGGTCAGTGTGGTCGGCGATAGCCGTCTGCTGTTTGAGAATCTAAAGAAGGCTCTGGCCTATTCCCTGGCAACCAACATATGCAATATACTGGTGTACTTCTTTTTCTTCCTGCTCGGGATTCCCCTGTACATCCACATCATGGATGAGCTCATACTCGCCTTCCTGGTGAACTTGGTGAGTGTGGGGGAGGAACCTATAAAGTGTGCTATGAAGAGTACTGAAACCGAGTCCAATTTTTCCATAGGTCCCAGCTCTGACTTTGATTTATGAGCCTCCAGAGGAGAATCTGATGCTGCAGATGCCTAAAGTGTACGACGACTTTCTGCTTAATAGTCGGTAAGTTAGTACTCATTCACAAATTGTTGGCAAAACATATCTAAAGGTGCATAAGCAGAGGTCCCTATGATTCCTCGAACAATATTTATTATCATTTTGGTACAGGAGTTTTAAAGGCAGAAACTGTTTGTACTTTAGATAGCAAAGGCTTATGGGAAAAATATTTCTAAATTCGTTTCTTTATTATTCGATGTTTTTCCAAAACGTATCCTGTAGACTTTTCTTTGTGTCCCACATCCTTGTGGGAACCATCGAAGCTGCAGCTGTTTTTATGACCTACTTCGTGTTCATGGCTGACAAGGGATTCCTGCCGAGGACACTGGTGGCTCTGAACATCGCGTGGCAGGACGACCTGCTCGACGACATCACCGACTCTTTCGGCCAGGAGTGGGTAGGGATAACCATGTATATCTGTATATCTGCAGGAAGTAAGGCAAGCTGAACTCTGACTTTCCCGCAGAGCAGTGAGGCCCGCCGGCAGCTGGAGTGCCAAGTGTCCTCTCTCTGCCTGATGAGCCTCGCCGCGATGCAGTGCACCAACCTGGTGCTGACCAAAACCGGACGTGCCAATCTGCTGGCCCACGGATTCCGCAACTGGCTCCTCAGTCTGGCAGTCCTCCTTCTGATCTTTCTGTGCGTGCTGCTGTGCATAATGGACTCCACGGTGTGCCTGCGCCTGGAAGGAACCAACGAGCTACAGTGGGTATTACTGACTGTATGACTACCACGCCATGACATTTGTCCGCTTCCTTCTTTCAGCTTCGGCCACTTCCTCTTGACCAACAGTCCGTTCATGATACTGCTGGTCTTCATGGAAACAACTCGCAGATACTTTATTCGCCTGTTTCCCGATAGTTGGCTCGAGCTGGCCACTATGTATTGAGCACTTGTAGTTGCACTTGGAACCTAGTGAGTGATACCAATAATTGGGCTCTAGGTAGAAGTGACGAGAAGTATGAGCAGTATTAAATGAAAATGTTTCTGGTTTTATGTGTACAAATGAAAGGATTTGCTTTTCCCTAAGGATGCATCAAATTTATTGCCCCATATCTTTCTTACCTGAGCTACTCCGTGCACCGTAAAGAGGAGCACATAAAACTCAGCCAGGGAAGGAATCATCTGGATAAAACTGAATTCCCGGGACTATAAGTTTTAAGGGACATAGCTTGCCGAGAGTGCATTTCCGTATTATTTTTTATGGAAGCAGTGAGCATAAACTTCTGTAGAACTGCACTAGCCACTTTTTATTTAAAGAAAGAGCAGTAAAACACTTTAAATGGTATTTTTAAAATATTGCATTTATTTGTGACTAGCTCGAAGCTGTGTTGGTGGTGGTGGCGGTTGGTGTGGTTTTTGGTGGTTGGGTGGAATTTTGCTGAAGTTTTTCACATTTAAGACTGGTTTAATTATTTAGTTTGTTTTGCATATTTGAGATCTACATTTAATGACATGAGTACGACCATTCACGGACTTGCTTTCTTTGAACATCAATATTTTGCATTAACTTTACTTTTAATTTACGCTGTAAATATTCGTTTGGTTTTTTAAATTTGTTTTTTGTTTGGTTTTTTTGTTTTGTTTTTTGAATAAACTTTCTGTGAACATTAATTGAGTAATGTTGTTATTGTATATTGGTTAACGCTATTTAAGAACTATGTGGATTGTGCACAGTCAACAAAGTAACTGGGTAGCTAAAGTGAACTCTCGACTCGAATCATCGAGTCGGAATTATCTGCTGGAATTATGGAATTATCGGTACAGTGTAGCCGACTCGCTAACTCTGAGATCAAATTCCTATAGTTTCAATATCAATTCAAACACTAATCGAAGCATCGCGGCGAAGTGGAGCGGATGGAACATCCACCCATTCCCAGACCAAGGACCTTGCAACACATTATCCTCGGATGCGTGTATATACTATATAGATAGTATATATGTACATAATCTGAACGAAAAATATAACTCTGTAGGCGATCGCTGCTTTCGATGTTCTGAAACTTTCTGTTCTGAAACTGAAACCGAACTATCATATCTATCAGCTGTGGCTTTGGATCCGAGGGGACTCAAATTGGAATCAATCAGGCAACGCAAGCTGAAGGCGGTGGGATCTCTCTGATCGGGGGTTCTACCTCAACTGTCTACATCCTTTCTACTTTCTCTCTTTTCCCTTCTATGCGGTACGACTTTGTCTTCGTTCTGTGGCTGTTAAAATACGTTAAAATTATTGTATTATCTCATTAGTTTAGTAGTTTCGTTTGGTTTAATCTTAAGTTTATGTAGATTTAAGTACACACATATTTATATTTGTATATTTGCTTGTATACGTGTTCGTATGTATTGTATATATATCTTTTGTGGTACTCGTGTTCGGTATCTGCATTCGCATTCGCATTCGCATACGCATTCGTATTGTGTGTATATTTATTTAAAGTAATTTTTTTAAAGTAATTGCGTTTACATTTATTCTATTGAAGTTGCTCTCGTTTTAATTTGACACTAAGTTTAGGTTTCAATTTTGTTAAGGGTTTAAACTCTGTTCCATTAGATCGAACATTTCGATTTGGTTTGCCTAGGCTTGCATCTGTGGAAATAAAACATCGCATTGCAAATAGACGCTCCGTTTATTCTCTGTAAAAAATAAAATCGTGTAGCACGAGCTCGAGATTCGCTCGGATAAGTTCACAGTTAGTCCCTAAAGATCGGTATAGCCTTACTACGGGGAGAGTACAAGTACAAGTACGCATCAACTACGCAAACATCGCCTAGAAATATTCGCTAATCTCCTCGAGACTCTCGCTGATCCTCCCAAGCGTGAGGCGGGGCAGGTGGTATTCGGTCAGATTGGTCTATCTGGGCAGCCGCAGGTGGAGCAGCTCACTGGGTTAGACGCCCTGCGCGAGGCTCTCCTTCGACAGCGCCAGGATCGGCTGGTCCACCGCCCGGTGCGGAATGATGAACGGCGAGGCCAGCATCTGCAAGGGTCTAAAAAAAAACGAAATCATTAAGTTCCCGCTTCCCCCTGATTAATCCATTGAATCGGAGTACGTGGTGGCTCGTTTCCGTGCGGGCAACTCACTCAGCGAAACTGGTGGCCGTCACCATCGGCTGGCGGACCGAGTGCAGCGCCTGCGAGTTCTTGGCCCTGGCCAGCAGGCTCATCACCGTGCGCTTGGTGGGATTCATTCCGGAGCGGGGAACACCCAGCAGTGGACGCTTCCTTCCCAGGCCGCCACCTGGCGCACAAAAAGAAAATTATACCAAGATGTAGTCGAATATACAAAAAAGTAAAAGTAGCTCCCACTTTTTTTTATCAGTGTAGCAACTAAGACTGGCTGTGGATAGCAGGCCTTACCAATGTTGATGGTCTTGACGTTGCGCAGAGCGGGATGCAGGAGTGCGGTGCCCGGTGGCTCCAGCAGCGTTAGCGTCGATCCGGATGACTCCCCGTCGCCGGGCAACTGAAGTGCGGCGGCTCCCGCCTGGGTGGTGGGCAGCCCGGCCATGGTGGCCCCCACTCCGGTGGCCGGCTTCAGAAGTCCTCCGATTCCTGCGGCTGTCAGCTGATGCTGGAGTGCCACTGCCATGGCTGTGGTGTGCACTGCAGGAGATTTAAGGCGTACAAAGGAAGAGAACGGAATGAGTGGCAGCTGGAGGATTGCTTTGCAAATGGTTTGGGTATCAGGAATGACTGGTAACCGAAGCATTCAATGCACTATCAGATTAATTATCCCAGTAGCATTTGCCAATTTTTTCTAAGATATATCCTATTATAAGCTGCAATTCTGTTTGAAAGTTTAAAACCACATTTGGAAGCTACTTTGATTTTAACCACAGAGTTCTCATATCATGTATATATCAAGCAAATATTCGGCCTTTAATGTATAGTCCCTTACGAAATCACATGTATCCTGTGAAAGTGTGCCTAAGCTTGAAATTAACTTGACTTCCGACTGGAGCTGGATTATGTTCATTGGCCTATTCATGCTCTGCATCAATGGCAGCCGTAAATTCCAATTAATAGTCGAGCCCAGGCGGGCTTTGGCAAAGCCACTACGGCCGGAGTAGACTTACGTGCCGCCGCCGTCGCCGGAGTCGCCTGTCCGGAGAGATGCTCCCCGCAAGCAGCCGCTGCGGCACTGGCTCCTCCGTGAGCCTGCTGCAGGAGCTGGTGGAAGTGCGCCTGGTGGCTGTGGTGGTGCTGGACCTGCTGTTGCTGCTGCTGCTGGTTTCCATGGGCGTGTGCTGGGTGCAGGTGGGCGTGGTGCTGTTGGTGCTGCTGGTGGTGCTGGTGCGGATGCGGATGCTCTGAGCTGGTGGTGCTGATGGTAGTGATGCCACTGATGCCCAGACTAGCGCAGCTGGACGAGCAGTCAAGCTTGTCGACTGCCGACAGGCACTCCATGCCGCTGGCGTCGTCCGATTTGTCATCGTTGGACGTGTCCATGTCGGCCAGTCCGCCGCCCAGGCCACGCCCACTGACCCCATTGGAGGAGGAGTTGGTGGCGCCGCCCACCTGGCTGCAGCTGTTGATGGTGGGGCTATGCGAATCCTCCAGCGAGTGGGCACCCAGTGCGGGCGTGGACGTCAGCGCCTGCATCTCCCACATTTGCTCCTGGCGGATGTCATCGTGGTAGTCCTGCGGGCAAGAGATGAGTGATTCAGTGATGGGAATGGCAACACATTGTGTCCACTAGGTATACAGATGGCATGGTGCAGAATAATATGTATCATAATAGTGTTTTCAACAACAATGTGGAGTACTTCAAGCTAGTGGTATTACATTCAGAGTGGTTTTCGTGTTAAAGTACCAACTTTTCCGTTTTATCTCTCCGGGATATATATATATACTTTCAGTTTGTGGCGGCACCTTGCCACGTAATGCAGTTCTGCGGGTCCAAGATACTGTCCATCCCTGGCGGGATTAGTAGTGGAACCACAGGAACACCTCAGTAGAGCAATTAAATTTAATTCACGTTTCCCTGGCGGCCGTCGCTGGCAATAAATGCGAATTTTATTGGATGTCAATTAAAAGTTTGTGCGCAGCCACGTTTCATGTGTCGCCGGCGGAGCACCCTTTGAGCAGAATCCATTCCTGCCCCAGGATACTCATATATGTATCGGTCGCACATACACATGGATGTGTATCTGAGTATCTGTGAGTGCTTAATGCAATTATGTGGGTGGCAATGGAGTGGGCGTGGATGTGGGTGTGGGAGTGGAGTGAAAATCGGAGTGTTTGTGGGTTCTGGGCGACAAATGGGCCTGCATGCGATGGATACACGCACGCAGGAAACTCCAGCCCGGTGGATACACATTTCATCAACCCCATTAACCAACTAACTCGTTTATGAATATATCTCTGAATTTGCACAACATATGTGAGCGGCACTCCGGTTTCCTACATTTGTACTAATACCTCTACAACAGTCACACAAGTGCTCCTTTTTGTGGCACTCGCTGGCGAACATAAATCGAGATTGCAGATGCCATAAACAATTTCCCGCCAGGTGGGTAAGGCTTAAATATGTCACAGATGAGATTCACAGAGACTGCCGCCGGGCAAAGGAATGAGGAGAAAACCCACACACGCACTCCAGGTAACCCCAGCAATTTATCTAAATTGAAACAGTTTCTTCTTTCATCGCCTTTGTCTTTGCCTCGTGTTGGGGATATCATATAATTTCTATGCAAATTTTCGTCGTGTGTAATCAGATCGGAATAACTCAGGGGGAAAAGTCTGAACCATCGGGCAGGAGGGAGTTTCAATGTTGCCAGCATCTGCCAGTCAAAGTTCGGCCAGGATGTCAATATATTGGATTACCCGACCCCATGTTCAGACCCAAGCGCATCCTCTCCAGCTTAAGCTGGTCATAATGTGGGAAGACTTTGGAGCACCGACGGTTACGGGGTAGGTGAGAATTGAATTTTGTTGAAAATTATAGATCAAAGCCCGGCTCTGGGCCCGGGGTATAATTTGCAATAAGCTTGATATATGGCGCTCATTTGTAATTCTCTCGGATCCAGCAACTGCTCCGTACACATTCTATATGTATGACCCCGGATAGATGGCCCCGGCATGCCGTTTAAATTGATCCATGTCCACTCCCCATATTTCTAGCTGCAACTTAACGGAGATGTATAAATAAAGTATGCCGGCGCCGGGCAAGTGAGGATGATGCCCAGGACGTGCTGCCTCCAGGACTTCTCACAATCTGCCTGCGTCCCTGTCTGCAAGCTGCAGATAGTATACGCTTAACGTTTGTGTCTCTCGTGGAGGCGGGCCTAGGAATGGCCCCATTCCGCCCACACACACTCCTTGGCTCCGGAAGATGGCAATGGCGTTGGCCATGGCGATGGCGATGGCGTGTCGAGCACAGCACAATGGCCAAAAGGAAGATGCAAGCCAAGTTCCCCGCTTCGCGGCCAAAAGGAGTGGGGCCAAGTGGAATGGGCGGGTGGCGAGTCGAGTGCCGTGGGGTGGCAAATGTAATTACAGCACAATGCAATTTAGTCAGCGAGCACGGGGAGCAGGAGCAGGAAACCCGCTGCATGCCACGCGAACACAAGCAACACGGAAGCCGAAGTCGATAACGAGCACATCCTTGGAGCAGTTGGAGCAGTTCGAGGAGCGGAGCTCCGGCTGCAGTCCTCTTGAACTACACTTCCAAAACTATTCCCCATGACTTTCGCAAATTTGACTTTAATTAAAGTCGTCAGCGAGTTGGGAAACTTTCATCAAAACAGCACAGTTTTCTAAAGTTAAAACGAAATTGGCCCCAAAACATGACATTCTGGAAAATTGGAGAGCAGCGAACACACGCCATACAAATGCGCTGGATAAGCGGGTTTTAATCAAAAGATATGTAAACTCTTGAAATATTATAAAAATGTAATTAATTTAATTAAAAATAAACATTTCGGAAAAAGAAAAAAGTGACGCCAATCTTTGGCCCTAAAGCTAAGGTATTATGAATTGGTTTTCAGCAGTCTAGTCTATTAATAATTTAATTTAACCGCCTCACAGAATGAAATGCCTACCGATTTGGTTGACTGCCTTTAAATGTTCCAAATGCCTTTCCACATTGAAGTACACTTTTTGTCCAAGTGCACTCCACGCGGCCATAACTTATGACCCTTGTTCGGGCCAACTTTAAGATGCTCATTTGCCTGCCCATGGCGCGGACAAAACTTAAAGTCATTAATGGGTATTAAACACAAACAATGCCGAGGGAGCTGCCCCAAAAATGATGCCTCGTTGACTCGACTCACCGGAACCAGAAAGCGGCGCACTTCCGCCAGCGCGTAGGCTATCCGGGCGTGGGCCTCCGCCGGAGCGGCGAAGGTCGAGATCTCGACGTGCAGGTCCTCGAAGAGATGGGCGTAGCGACTGTCGCCACTGCCCCGCAGCTCTTCCTCCTTCCGCCGGTCCCGCATCGATCCGCGTCCCAGAACGGCCATCTTGCACATGGTGTCCTCCTGCAGGCGCTTCATCGAGTTGCCCTTGGGTCCGAGCAGCTTGCCCACGAAATTGAACTGTTGCGGCGGCACAAAGGGAAATGCAATGAAAATGTTTACCCTCCATTAACGGGTTTCCAGAACGGCTCTGCCCCTGCTGTCCTCATCCACATACCTTTGGGTGATCCCGCACAGGAACGGCCACTTTGACGGCCACCTTCACCGGCTTGTCGCGTGTGATGTCCAGCATTTTAAGTTTCTCTGCGGGATGGGAAACAGAAAAATGCATTCAGCTTAATGTGCGTGTAATTAAACGTGTAATTCAACTTTATGGAGGCACTTTATACGATACGAGTGGATAACGAGTTAAATATTTAATGGGATACACCAGGGTTTCATATTTCGGCAACTAATTCCTTACGTCCGTAATAATTACAGTAATTAATGAAAACTTGTTTCGTGTGTATGTGGTTTGGTTTCTCTGTCAAATTCTCGTAGTAATAAATCCTTTCAATATATGTGGCTTTATTTGTTGATTAAATGGTTTAATTGAGAAACGTCAAAGTCATAATCAATCCCCTTACTATAGTCACAAAAAAAAGTCAAATTTATTTTATATTTCTTAGTTAATACCCAACAGTAAGCCATTTAATTAAATCCCTTAGAAAAAAGTTTGACTAGCAGTAATTTAATAAATGAAGAGTTCGTTATTTTGACGAGGGAAAGCCGAAAGTATTAAGTACCACCCTTACATATTTTAATACTTTCGTGCAGAAAAGGAAAACGAGAAACAAGTACAAGTAATAAATAGTTTTTCAAGTGCACTCATCAAGTAGATACTTTCGGTCAGTTTACTGTTACTTAACTTATCTAAATATAACAAATATATTAAACATTTGTTTTGGCCTTTAAAATTTTTAAACATCCATACTAAAGCTTGCTTAAATTATTCCCATTTAATTAAATTAAACATTAATTGGGCCTAATTATAAAAACATGGAAATAATGCGGAATGAAACTATTAAATGGGCGAGCATTTTAATAAATCATAAAGTCGAAACTGTCAAAAAGACCATATCATAATTCCATTTGCAAATTGAACAAGGACCCTAATAAATGCCTGTATGATTGATTCGATTTTTGCATCCGCTTTTTTTGATCTAGTTTTGTACTAAGTAAAAACAAACATGTAAATGTATTTACATTGAATTAAACAAATATTTCTTGCGTGTTCCATTTCACACTCAATTTTATTTACATGATTCAGCGAAAGTTCATTTAATTGCGGTGCTACGTGTCTGGAAATTGCGTGAAGAAATTCAAGATTATTCCATTCATTTTGTGAATGGTGCCGAGTGAATAAATGTCTTCATTGCGCACTATTCACAGTGTGAATTTCACACCACCAGCCGCCCTCATAAGTATGCTACAGACGCAGAGTTCATCGGATTATCTCGAGCTGACTTGTATCACCTGCCCACACATCCGCATACGCATCTCGGCATCCTCACCTCCATATGTATCTAGTATCTCCGATCTGGTATCTGTGTCCCTGTATCTTTATCTGCCCGCAGCAGACGCTGCGACATTTGTAAACATTTGGCGGAGCCTTAAAGACAGCTATGGATGCGAGTCCTTTCTACTTTCTGCTCCGCCTCTCCTTCCTCGAGGCTCTCTCCCTCTTTCTCTCTCTCTCAGTTTCGGCTGTTTGTAACTAATTAAGCAAAATGCTTCTGCACACACACACACAAACATACACAAAACCGAAAATAAGTAGGGGAGGAGCGGGGGTAGGTTGGATAAATCTGTTGACAGGCCCAAACATGAAAACATTTTTGTTTGCTCTTCAGCTCGGGCTCAAGTCCTGGCAAGGACTCACGGGGACACACAAACACAAGCACCCAGGGGCTGTCGGCGGAGGATGGGGAAAGGGATCGAGGAGAGTTGACACACACACTAGCCCACACCTTGGCGCACACACACACTCAGAGGCATCGTCACTCATTAGCAGGCGAAATGGCTTTCTTAACACCTTTTGTCGTTGCCTTTTGCACGGAATGCAACATTTGCCTGCAATAGTGCTGGCCCATTAGCTATTTTATAGCCAGCTATTCACGGATTCGTTTTGGGCGGAAATTCCTGAAAGGCGCTTTAATTTTTAATAACTTGGGTATTGGGCAAAATATCCGAGGAAAAACAAAATTCCATAGAAAATTGAATTTTTGGGTTGGTTTTTAAGCTGTAAGTGAGCTAAAAAAGTTAATATAACGAGGAGAACTACTTTTTTGTGCAGCTAACAGCCAAAACTAACGATTCGAAGCACTTTTTGTTGATTAGGGAAAATTTAATTTTTTTCGAATTTTTACATTTTTGATAAGGGGTAACATCACGATTTTTTGCGAAAAATGGCCAAAATTTAAGGTTTCAATTTATGAGTACCCATGGATTGCAAATTTCCAGACGAGTCTAACGATATATGACATTCCACTCTTGGACAAATATTTTTTTCAGTTTTGGCCAAGAAAGTAAATTTTTTGGGATGAAATCTCATTAGCTGTAAATCAGCTATAGGCAAGGACTCATAGCCAAATGAGCGCTGCTTTTGAGCAGCTGACAGCCAACCCTATCGATTGAACGAATTCTAATCATTCTCCGATTTCTTTATGCCCTTTCTATGTGTAGTCTGCTGTTGACATCACTGGCCCACCGCTTCTTTTTTACCTGTTTACCGCCCACCACAACCCACTACCGCCCACCTCCTTGCAGACGGCCTTTCTGTCTCTCCGGCTGCTGCTTGTCAGTGGCAGCAACATGCATAAGTAGCTGGCAGTTGTCAGCGGAGAGCACTCTGATGGGCTTCAGGTGGGCCAGCTGGAACAGGTGGGCCAAGTGGGCGGCGGACGATGGTGAAAGGTGAAAGGGGGTGAGGCCGTTGCTATTTCAGGCGGAGGCTGTAGGTGTAAGCGTAAGATCTGTGTTAATTGTTTGGCATTGGCGGACCTGCCGTCATAATATTTATGCTGGCTCCAATCTCGAATACAAAGCAGTATTCATGCTTCGGTTTGATTAATTACGCTCATCAGTCCGAGGTGGAATATCCTAAAAGGATATCCGTGTTCTCCTTCTGGCCGCTTGTCCCACAGAAATTAGATTCATTTCCATTTCATTCGGCATTGTTTGCAATGCTCACTGGAGGATAAGACCAGGAAAGCTGTGTTGTTTTCCCTCGGCACGGACTTTTCAATTATTTCGCCATTTCGCCAGCAATTAGGTTCGGCTGACAACTTTTTACTCTCGGTCGTATTTAAAGTAATCTATGCATATTTGTTTTAATTAAACGATATTTTCGCAATTGTCGCACGGATCGATTAATTTGCGGGCAGCACAAAAATACCTTTGTCCGTCTTGTATTTAAAGCGGCATTGTGCCCTTTTGCACAATGATTATGTAAATTTATTGATTTACCAGCGCTGCTCGAAAGAGCAATAATAGTAATAATTACTTTTCGCTCGCAGCCATGGACAATAATTATTTCACCCGCCCGCATCGCACGTTGCGAAAGTTTCTGCTCAGTTTCTGCCCACTTTCCAGTTCAATTTGGCAGAGCTTCGGTTCTGGCCAGGATGGCGCCGCCTAATCTCCACTAATTTATGGCCAGCACGGCCATTAACGTAATTAGGTATGCATTTCAGGCCACCAGGTGGCGCTGCCCACAAGGATTTGGCCGCGAGAGTGCAGCGGTCGGCGTCCTGGCAGCGCTCCACGTCCCGAGGAGGCGGAGCAGGTGGTGGGTGGACCGCTACCACTTGACTAAACGCTTGATGGTGTAAACCAGATTTAAGTATCAACTTGCCGCAGTCACAGACTTTAAAAACTAGCATTTTCCGCTTGTTTCCTTGGCTTTTCCGCCGACGCGAATCCTTCGAGGCAGGTTGCTAAACATTTGCTCAGTCACTGCAATTGTTTCCGTTGCCACTTTCTGTTGCCTATTCCCTGTGTTTTGTTTGCCGCCCGTGCGCTGCCATATTTTCCACATTTTCCTTTTACGAGCCGCCTTCGTTCGGCCTTTCCGGGTCATTTGCTCGTCCGGGAAAGCGGAAAACACTGTGCTGGCCTGCCCGTCCTGTCCTGCTGCCTACTTCGGAGTCGCAGTCCATAGTGCGGAATCCTTCATCCGTGTCCCTCGTTTTCCATAGTCGCTGCCCTGGGGGCAGGCACTTGAGCCAACACCCCCGACACCAGACCAACTCCCAACCTCCTAGCCCGGACCCAAGGAAAATGCCTGGAAAAACCCTCTTCAGAGCGATGACGTTGTCTTGGGCATGATATATAACCCTTTCGTTTCCCCGGCCTCTGGCACCTGCCTGCATGGTGAGAAACCAAATCACAGCAAACAACTTCTGCGACAGAAGTCTACAGAGTTTTTAAAAGAAAAGTTTTGCGTTCATTAGGTATGACATTATACACTTATGGCATTTTGGCTGCCTCCTCTGAAAAGTTGTGGGTCTCACTGAGTCGTCTAATCTAAAATCAGCAAATAATAAGCAAGGACTATAAACAAGAAGTTGAAAATATAGAAGATTCAAATCTCGTATAAGACATGTCAAATTTGTACATAACTTTTATCGCTAACATCAAATTCTGTGGTATAATATGTATGTCTCAGGCAAATAAATAATTTTATGTCGATTTCTGGCCAAAAACGATATAAGCTCCTTGTTCGTAGACAAAGAAAGCTTAAATACATACAATAAAATATGTACAGATATATGCGCATAAAATCAGACAGTTTCGCTCCGTGTGGCCTTGGGCAAAGGTCATGTGGGAGTCAAGTGTATGAATGTTTATGCGCAAATTATTCAATTTCGAAGAGGAGAGATTTTCGCAGCCCTGTTTGACCGTTGGCCATTTCAATATGGCCCGAAGGACCTGCCAGTTTAATCAACATTTCGTCAGTGTTAATGTCCTTGGCAATTTCTCGGCTCGTGGCCGAACCATTGATGGTCCATTTAAGCGATTTTCGACAGGACACCAGTGATACCTTCTCATCTCTCTTCGCCACTTCAATCCTCGTCTGCTGCGGAGTCTCCCCGTTGGTTTAACATTTCCCCGGGGACGGATTACCACGGAATGCGTCTCGTTAGCCGAAACAAAAGTAAAAATAATCATAAAAAGGAAACAAGAGTCGGCGGCAGGACGGAAAGAAAGCAAAAAGTTAACTTCTGGCCAGAAGCTTACATGTCCTGGGGGCGGGGCCTAAACATCCTTTCTCTGCTTGTTTATCGTATCCCCCCTTTCGGGCTCGTTTCGCTTTTCCTCCCCGGCGACAATCTGTAATCCAATGGAGCCGTTTTTTTCGCTTTTTTGTTTAAATTTCCAGTATTGCTGGGATTAGACTCAAAAGAGGGAGCTACAGAAGTCAGCTTTGATGGATATATCGTCTCGTTTTTCTCGTTCCTCCAATGCTTCGCATTTTTTTTTGTCGCATTTCTTTGTATTATTTTGCTTCAAGGCTAAGCTCGTCTTGTTCCCTGATTGAATAGAATTTTAAGTTCAAATGAAAGGCAAGGAAGCCAAATAGTTTTGTTTTTCGCTCATGACGTAATCGACTGCTGTGTGTTTATGATTAAATTTACCCCCAGCCAAGCGTTTGCTATCGGTATCAGCCAGTGTGACGACGACAGTTTTTACGACGGATGCCGGGATGCCGGGATGCTGGGATGCCCGCTCGCTTTTATGTCCTTCCTTAACTTTTGCGTAAACAAGTCGAAAGTCGAAAAGGTGGAATAGCAGAAAAAATTCACATTTCCCCCATCCAGCCGAGCGGAGCCGGGAAACTCAGTGTGCGGGCTTTTCTAAACGCCCACAGAGCATATATGAAGGTGGGTGGTGGGTTGGTGGGCTGACTGGTTAAACACAACGCTGCTGGTGGTGGCTTCTCCACTTTGTTAGCTTTTCCTTCGGATTCGATTCCAAACTATGCGGGGATATACACTGTCCTACGGAACTATCGGACAGCTGAGGGGACTCTCGGAGATTCGGTGGAGTAAAAAACGAATAGATTCAATCGTTTTATCACAGCTTGAATCTGCCGATAAGCTGCTTGACTGACTCCTCAACGAATTGGACAAACCTGTTTTCCATAAGACAATTGATGGTGTCGAACTATATGGTATACCATTGATATTACAATTCTCAATCAGTTCTTGAAACTGATTTCAAATATATACATTCAAATATATAAAGATTCATATAGTTCTTCTAAAACTAAAGTTGCTTCAGCTTCAGCTAAATATTAAATTCATTAATCTTGTAGGCACAATTGGAGATTTACTTTCTAACTTCCGCTCGGCTAGCACTCTTCACCCAATTTAATAAACCCCCCAAATTCGAACCGCACTGTATGCCCCAGACAATTTGTGTCATCGACTGTTCCAAATTCTCGGCATTTGTTGGCAATTATATAATCCACATACCTGAACCTTTCAGGGACCTTTCCTCCAGCGCACTTAAGCCAGCTTTAGTTTCCATCCTTTGTTGCTTTTCTTGCGGTGACTGCAAAGTGAAAGAATGTGAATAATCTATATGAGCATGTAATAATAGTTTGAGGCCAAAGGGATTTCGTCCCTTTCAGGTTTTCAGCTAAGCCAACCCTCCCCGCCCCAGTAACACCACTCCCTCCCCCTCGCAGCATGCCCCTGATCGTCCAACATTTTGCAGTAAGCCCGTGTAAAAAGCTTAAGGAAAACTTTGGAAAATTTTTATCATAATGCAGCTGACAAAAACGCCCCAACATGGTAAATACTTAAGAAAGTTGTGGGAGGTGGGTGGTAAGTGGTAGGTGGTTGGTAGTAGATAGTAGGAGGTGAATGGCTCGGGGTGCGGGAAATTCGGTTTCAAATCTGTTGATAAGTTCCATAATGAAATAAGCCCGGGCAAAGTTGGTAGCGATTCCTACGTATATCCCCAAAAGACAATCGAAAGTTTTTCTAACCCCGTGGAGTGAACTTTGCCGAATCTTTATGAATATTGATTGCAGCTGCCGGTGATCCCTGGCCCCATCTAGTCCTATGTTTGAGGATTGGGTTTCAGTGGCGTCAGAGATTGACTCTCATCCCGTGTCCTCCATCCGTCCATCCGTCCATCCATCCATCCAGCCATTCATCCATCTGTGGAAACCAAACATTTGCCCCACTTCGAGTGTCAAGTATCGGTTTCCCCAGTCAGCAAATATGTATGGCTGACTGAAGAGAGGCTCCTATTCGAAAGTAAAATCGCAATTCAACTCATGTCATTCCCTGATGAGAAGTACGTAGCTGTACACTTGTGCACCCATGGGAGCGTAATAGGTGACCCCGATTTCTGTGTGCCAGGGGATAATTGGCCAGTGCACCCCATTAACTTCTGGATAGCATCAGCCATTCAAGACTCTAAGCATAAAATCATAAAGCCGAAAGAGTCGTATAATTTTCATGGCCATAAAACACTCAGTCACGCTACTTAATTGCCTTTGAGGATGATTTGAACTATTTGTATCGCGATATTCGTGGACCCTCGACAATTTTAAATTAAAGCCAGTCTACCTGGAAAATTGATGGACGCTCGATAACGAGCGGAAGTGGGCTAAAGTTCTTAAAACTAATGACAGTTCAAGCGCCCCAAAATCTCAAAATCTCCGCCAATGTTTGAGTTTTAGTCCTTTTTCAGCTGCTACTGCTGCTGTCTCCTCCTTTGCCCTGCTTTCTCTGAGCTCCTTTCTTTTTCCCCGTTTTCGCAACTAAGTTTGACGGATTTGTGCACAGTTTCAGATTAATGCTGCGATTATTGTTTACCGTTGGAATTACGCACAGTGGGTCGGAGTAAAGTTTGTTTTTCAGGTAAGTAAATGTTATTTTTCAGACGATGAGGCAAAATAAAAAATTCAACTGCTCTGCCTTTAAAGTAACGTGCCACAACATAAGGATATATGACTCTTATTACAAAATTGTTCGCTGAAAAGAGAAAAGGTGCAATTATGATTGGGCAAACGCTAAGCTTGCACCCATGTATCCTATTGTCTTTCTAGCAACATTAAAAATTATTTACACCTTTGTTTAGTGGCATGCAGATGCAGTGAAACATGTTGTTTCTGTACCAACCTACTCTACTTTTTCGTCCTGTTTCCACTGTGCCAGGACAACGACGGCCGTGCGTTTCTTATGCAAAATTTAACCCAGTGTAGAGTAGGTCGGCTCACTCAGTCAGTCGGTCGGTCGGTCTTTCGGTGGGTGAGTTGGGTCTCCGGATCGGTGGGTTCGCTTTATTCATCCCGCTCCTCGGGCTCCGGTCGCCCCTCTCGCTCCCACACTGCGCCCTCTCGCTCCCACTCGTTTGTCTTTGTGCAGCTCGGCACGCACGATTTAAGGATAACGAGGATGGAATGCAGGAAGCGAGGCAAATATTTACACAGTTGGATGATTTAGATAAAGAAGACATGAACATGAACCATAAAGCGAATGAAGAAGGCGACAGTGACTGGAAAAGCAGGAGCGAAGGGTGTTGGGAGGGGGGCGTGGGTGCGGGAAACCCCAGGACATTGTGGAAACTGGGGCGGAGATGGCGGGGGATAGAGAAATTCGAATACAATGAAGGGGATTTCGGCGACGGTCGTGATTGCCAAGTGCCATTCCATGGAACAAGGAATATTAATCCAAATTAATGGCGTTATCCTGCAGGAAGTGCCGCCTTCCCCCGGCAATACAAAAATTACACAATTGGCAAACAGCTGCAATTGAAGACAATTAAGTTACCAAACAACCTGCCTTTGATTTAAAGGCCGATACGGCGCATTCTGCCCGCTCAGTATGCAGAGCAATGCTCACCTGGATAATTTATTCAAGCGAATATTGCAGTCACAGTAACATCGGGAAAATGAAAAATGAAAACCAAATGGAAATGCAAATACATACAACACAAACAAACTCGCACATGCATGCCATGGGTGGAAAACTCCATATTCTCAACCATATTTCCACACACCCACACGCCAGCCGCATCCACCATCTCTTTCGTCCTGCAGCCATTGCTCATCCTGCGAAACGGGCCCACTTGAATTTTGTATCTGTATCTGCATTTCACCAGCTACGTGTCAAATCCGTCTAAAAGCCGAAGGGCTCGCATCTGCATGTAAATGAATGTGTAGCATATTTCAGCAGATTCGCACAACATTTGAATTATTTTTGCATTGTGTCAACATTCCGGATCCCATAAATCCCAAACAGCCGATGCATAGATGATCGAGAGCAGGGCGCCATCAACCTTTCATCTTTCTTTCAAAGCCCAGCTTCCTTTATTTGCTTGCTTCGCATTTATTTGACCAGTTGGTCAATATGAGAATCCAAAAATGAAATATTCAAAATGCCTCGACGAACGAGACCCCATACACCCACCCACTTAAAACACAAAACCCGACCCACCAATCCACCGGCCGACCAGCCACCCCTTTCGACCGTGTTTGCCTTCTAAATGCTAGAGGAATTCCTGACCGGAAATTGTTTCACAAGCGTTGGCCAATTAATTTCAAAAAATAATAGAACCATTTTTTTTAGCTCTGCAACACTGAAAGAATGAATTCATCTTTTTAGAATTCTTCTTTTAAAGCCTAGGATGCAACATTGTTATATTCATCAAAAACATTAATAGCTCGTAACTATCTCGTATCAAATAATAAATTTATTGAATTATATCCATGACATATCATTATAAATTATGGCACCTGGATCGAAAATGAAAATCTATATTGCAGTATTCATTTCTTTGTAGATATCAGTATCGAATGATCTTTAGATTTTTTATCAGTGCAGAAAAGTATAGAAATATTGTTCCACTTAAAATAACCAAGAAGAGTGAAAATGGCAGGAATTTGTTTATTTAATCGACTGCGGGAAATACTCAATCAGGAGCATCGAGCTCGGAACTGATTTGCTACAAAGTCCGTGAACTGTGCCGTCCAAAATCGGCAGATAGCCATTAAAGTGTCGTTGATTAATCGATGTGGCTATCAAAGCCGCATAATCGGATATCCCGCAGCAGTGCACCGTGCCAATGCATTTCAGAAATTGATTTATGTGGGTGTGCATTTTAAATCGGCCAGAGATGGAACGTTACGGAATGGTCGGATTTACCATTAATCATATACAAGCTAATCTCGAATTCATGACCCCTTCTAATGAAGCACAAAATAGTTACTCTCTGGTCATGTCTCCTGCGGGAGTTTCGGGGTCCTGACCCACGAAAGTTTGGCTTTTTAAAGCCGGGTGAAAAGCAAATTCATAGACGTGTCCTTCGTAAACCCAGCCCGGCTAGCTAGCATACATCCAAATGTACGGGTGAGTATAAATGTATAATTCAGCCGCAAAAAGTAAAACTTTTCCCTTTATTCTCGAATAAGTTGGCCGCAAACCCGAAAAGGGCAATGCCAAAGGTCTTTTCCCCCTCGCAGGCATTCCTTCATAAATAATTTCATGATTCCAAATTCCATTTCCCTTTTTTTGTGTTCAACCAAAGAAAGGTTTTGTGGTTTGGGCTGAACGCAAAGTGTGGGGGATTTGATTCACCTACATAGAGCTCCCAAGCGAGGCCGACTTAATAAATTAGTCTTCATCAATAATCATCTGTGTAATAATTTATCAGAATTAGTTATATTTTTTTCAGGTCCGAGCGGAAATCACCAAATAAATGGCTTTCCACTCTGTTGGCGTTGAGAGTGAGATAAATCAAAAGCAATTACATTCATTCATTCTCGTTTATATGACTGCCGGCACTGCCCGCCCCAGAACTCCATTCGATTCGAGCTGCCTCGGGGGGAATTAGTCCTGTTGGTCCTGCAGATTTCGGGCGCTGGACAACACACACTTTGCCCCCCGGCTATTTGTACTGCTGCTTTGGCAAACACACTGCCACTGCCATCGAGCCACTCAAGCCGCATTCCAGGTGAATAATTCAGTTACTTTGGCCGGCCGTAATTAAGTTGTAACAGGTGTGAAAGCGTCCCACATTTCATACACTGCCGAACGTGACCCAATATTTACCTAGTTAAGAAGAAATTATGCCCGGATTGCCGGGTTAGCTTGGTCCTTCCTTGCTTCAATACTCGACTGCCGATGCACAACACATTTGTCTCAATTTTCACAGTCACTTCAATTTTCACTTTGCCAAATGACAAATGCCCGTGAGCGCTTATTTCATTGCTTATTCATAGGCCGTAAACATTTCGCGCGGAAATTCATTGGGGCCTGATTAAAGATGCATGCCTAAAGGTGCGACGCCTTGCTCCGCTTTTAATTCCGACTCACTCGGCACCATTCCACTCGAATCTACGCGACTCCACTCCACTACACTCGACTCAACTCCTCGAGGAACCACCGCGTCCCGTGGCAGATAATGTCATCCGATTTCGGGCGCCCGAAACCGCAAGGATCCAACTGAATTCGGTTAGCCTGGCAGCCGCAGAACAAAACGCCACCGGAGTGGCTAGATGTTTGGATAGCTGAATGGCTGGATGGCTGTATGGCTGTATGGCGACAACAAACTTTCACTGGAGTTGAAGCTAAAGTGGGTGTTGGCCAAAGGGGTGGCCATACACCACTTGACACAAGATAAACAATTTGTCTCTCTGGGGCAACTTGGCGCCAAACACCTGACTGTGGATGCTGGCTGTTTGTGTGTCCACTGGCTACTGCTAGCACTCCTCCGATCTCGAGAGCAGCCGCATGCCGAATTTCTCGAACCGTTCCGTTTAGGGCCCGACGCGCAACTGATGGGTCCAGAATGTGGCCAACTTGCTGGAGGGCCCAGAGAACTGAGAACTGACAACTGTGGACGCTGGATGCTGAATTCTGATTCTGCGCAATGCCAGCCGAGGAATCTATTCCATACTGGGAACACTTCGGCGAGGATGCAGGCCAAATGATGTCCTGTGCGTCGGCATTTCCGTTATGCTTTGAAATGCACATGGCCGTAATTACTTTCGGCTCGGCTTTGCCATGCGATTAGCCAGGTGAATTGCTGAAAACTGGCTCGGATTGGCTTTCACCAGTGCAGCAAACTTGGCTCTGCATTCCCAGATTATTCCGGCTGGAGTGACGGGAGTCTTAAATATTAATCATCTCATTTGGGGTACAGATGCTTTGATGACTATACTTTGAGCTTGCAAGATTCCACCAACTAAAAAACGAAACACTACAAAAAGTATAAATAAAAACATACCGTTTGGATGCAATAGTGGACAGAAAAATCCATGGCGTTTCATAGTAATCCCCGAAAACGTAGTTGAAAATCAGACTCGTGCGCCGCGGGAGCGCGATTAATTTTCATGGAAAGCGAGTTGCATAACTCCCAAAAAAGAAGAAACGCTCCGACCACATGCAAGAATCTCATTTCGACCAAATCGATCGATCTGCGAGCGGAAAATGGGCGGTTTACATTGTGTTTCTGTGGCTGGCTTCGACCGAAGCCAAAGCAAATTTACATTCAAGTTTTCGGCAGCGTTCTCCAACCACACCGAAAAAAAAGAAGCAGAAAACGAATGTCAGAGTGAAAGAAGAACTGCTGGAACTACATGGTGTATGTACATATACATATATTGAAGGAACCGTGGTCCTGGCCCCCGCAAATGCATCCTTGTTTATCGTGGCCCCAGTGTCCTGCACCTCAGCCTGCCTCCACCTCCTGTCGTTTTCCCGTTCCCCCGTTACCAATTTAGCCGAATACAAAACGCTTTAGGTCCCTATTTGGATACCGTTCAATGCACCAGGGACTCGCCCCATGTATGACAAACAAACATAAACATTGTGGCCGAAACGGAGACCCAAAGTATCGCATCCTTGGTGGCGACTCTGTAGGCTATATGTATGTGCCAGGATATGTTTGCGTGGCGCACTCTAATTAAAATTTGTGCCGCCGGCCCAACTGCAATGCTTGCTAACTGTTTAACGAGGTTACGGCCAAAAAAATGAAAAAGGTCCTCCGGTTTCCAGAAAAATGTGCTGAAAAAATGCTAAACACGAACGCAAACTAAACAATGTCCGAGGGCTTGAGGAAATTTAATAAACTCGTGCCCCTGGCGATTTGTACCCGTAATGCCTGAATGAGCTTCGAATTTGTTAAAAGCCAAAGGAGGAATCAGCTAGAGGTGAGCATTCCACTGAATTTTCATTCGAAACTCGTGATTATATTCGTTTTCAAGTATTTGCTATACTGGTTATCCTTGAACGAGGCTTAAAAACTATCTATATGTATATGTATATCATCAAGTTCTTTTTCATAGTCAAAATTAAATACACTAGAAGACCATTCGATAGAACAGCAATATTAAGAGAAAGTTTCCTAAAATGCCATACCAACACCCACATGCTCTGGTTTAATTCTAATAAATTTAATAATGAAGAAACTGCTGCGATATAAAACCGAGCGGCGACCATCCCTAGCCCAAACCCACTTTGCTACCCATTGAAGTGCATAATTCAAACCCATTACTCTGCAATCCTTGCGCATTAATTGTGCATTCCATGACGTTTAATTGCAGTTAACTGTCGGATGCTCGGCATGCGATGACATTTGTTTGATGTGCCCGGCATACACGGAACACACATAGGAACATGTCCGGAGTCCGGGATGCGATCCGCTTCGGGGATAGAAGTCGACTCCAACGGAGTAGTCGGTCTAGGTCCCCTGACAAGATGCAAAGTTTTAATTGATTTCCTGGCCTGGAGAAGCTGGCCGAGTCCTGCACTTTAGGACCACGACTATGACACACCGAAATGGAGACACTTTGCCAGGCCGGGCAGAAAATCATAATTCAACAAGCGAATGGGAGCGGAGCAAACATGTCGGCAGCAATTTTATGCCCGAGTTGGGGGACTGGAGCCCCCAAAGTCAGTTCGGTTCACTTTAGTCCGTGTTTCGGCTTAGAAGTTTCCGCTTTTGGGGCCGACGGAGCAACTAAATGCCAGCCGTAAACTTTGGCTTTAGTGCACTGCATTCCACTTGCCAAATAAAAGGCTACAAAGTGTTTTGTGTTTATCAGTGCCACACTGTGGTACCACTCTATACATACATGCATGTTGCATGCAAGACTGTGACATCTCACATAAAACTTTTTGGCAAGGAGCTCGACCTCACGGGATTCTCGCTTGTTGGAACCGAAGGATCTGGCGGAGTGGCTACAGCTATAGCCATAGGCATAGGCATAGGCATCGGCGTCGCCACCGCCGTCATTGGCATCCGGTTGCAACTGCTGGGGAAAGCCAAATGTGCCATTTATAATTTAAGCGGGATTAAAGTTTCCTACAATGGCGCTACTTGCCGCAGAACATGCCGCGCTTCGGTAAACTTTTTTATGCCCGAGAGGAGCGTGGGGCAAGGAGCACGGAGTTGCCTGCAAATTTGACATCCGCGCCCCAGACATGGCAAAGCGGATTAGGCAAGTGGCCCCGAGACAAGCTCCACCACGCGCGACACTTCCCGAGTTCGCTTTCTTCGGAAATCTGCTCCACTTTAGGGCAGCACTCTTGGATTGGCGAACAAACTTTCGGCAGGCGTCGATGTCGGGATTTTGCCAACCAGCTTATCTCTAATTAAGTGCTTCTTCATTTTGGTAGTTGGATACAACTAGTAAAATTATTAGCGCCTAACTTAAACCTAGATTACAATCTCTTATTTAGATTGTATGTCAGTCAACTGCTTTGGGAAAATACCAGTTGTCTTACCTGTAGAGAAATTGAAAACCGGATCTCGAAGTTGTATCAAATAAAGTGTGAAAATGCAGTGAGTCAAATGAAATTATCCTGGAAATTCGAACTCACCGGACACCTCAAGGCGAAACAATTTCCAAAAGTTTGTCCCCGGAGTTTTCGCACGTGAAACTGAAAACCGGAAAGCGACCGGGCGACTGTTTTTCCATCGGTGCGTCCAAGCTGCATTTCCCTTTCGCCAAAGCGCTGGAGATTTTGGAGCAACTGCTGCAGCGCCCACTTTTCTCGCTTTTTGCACGGACGGGAATGAGAATGCGAATGGCAAAAACAAAGGCAGCGAATTGAAAGCGGCAAAAGCTGGGAGGAAAAGCAGAAGCAGACACAGAGAGCGGTCGGCTGTGCAGCGCAGCAATTTCGCAAATTGTCTTGGAAAATGGCGAAAATGCTTTTCCAGCAGTTGGCCGCACACACCGCAAGCTGGGTGGCATAAGCGCTGGGAAATGCCGGCGGCAGTTTTCGGATTAATTATGAAAAGTCCCCAGCACCACCCCGCAGACCAAAAAAAGGGTTGGCTTGAGATTCCGAGGGCTGGGAGTTGGGAAATGCCAGCCACCTGGCTGGATGCTTCACATTGTTTTCTAGGGGTCAGCAGCTTAATTGTCTGCTAAGTGTCACAGTGCACACGAAAAGTGTGCGGACAGCCCAGTCGCCCAGCTGTAGTTGGATGTCCTGCATCCTGACACGTGCCACCTGCCACCTGCCAGCACCCGTTCTGCCTTTGGGCCAATTTGACAAGGTAGTGCGACCTGGACACTACTGCACTGCACTGCACTGGAGCCCCATTAACAAAAGCACTTTTGACTAATCAAACTTATCGAAAACGGGACAGGCCTTTCGCTCAATGACCACTCCAGAGCTCCAAGTTGCCAACTCAAACACCGCATCTCTCGGCCAGACGAACCGTAAATCGCCTTTGAGACGGGACCCCGACAATTGCCACTAAGCCAGGCCCACAGCTCGGCGGAAAGCACTCCGGAACAGTTGGCAGTGGGGAGTGGGGAGTGCGGAGTGGACACTCGGGAGTTCCAGTCCGACTTCAAAACTCAGTGGCTTTGATTTTCAATTACCTTTACTTGATTCATATGCAATGAAAGCCTGCCACTGCCAACTGTCCAACTGACGTGCACACTCACATCCATATCCTCTTTTACACACATTCCCGCACCGCCACACAAGCACACTTGAAGAAAAAATGGGCTCATTGTGAAATATCTGAATCCATATGATGCATTTTAGTCGAAAAAGTTGCGCTGTGCAACCAAGGGTGCAATACTCTCTACTGAAAATCAGAAAGTGATAAGAACCGATATGTGATCGAAGTCCTGTATGATTTCTCGCAGTGCACTTGTCGTACTGGCCCATTGATGTGTGTACGTGGCTGGATGAAAGGCTGGCTGAAAGGAAAAAAGGATGTGCTTCGGGCCGTGCCGTTTCGGCCTTGGGCAAATATTACATCCTGCCTCGGACATGAATGATGTGCGCTTTGTGGAAAGCGCTGTAAAACACTTAACGGAACGAAGGCAGCAGTGCAATGATAAGGGAGGTGGGTGATTGGTAGTTGGGTGTTTGGCCAAGTAAGTCGAGCTGGGGGGGGGGGGGTGGCCATTGATGAAGTGCTGGGGCGGCTGCTGCGGTGGCCAGCGCGAATAATACACTCCATTGAGTCCGGGCCAAAAACACTTCACACTCTTCTCCAAATTACCGAAGCCTTGATTAACTCAGCACGTTGGGTGGAGGTGGGTGGGGGGTAGTGCTGCAAATTTATGGGGAATGTTAAATTGGAATGCATTCCCAGCTGGCCATAAGCAGATCCCACGGAATCAGAAGCGGTACTTTTAGTGCCTGCTCAATGGAGCATTCGAAAGTGGTTTTCCTTGCTCCGGCCGGCTTTCTTGCCTTTTTTTTTATTAATTAAATGCCACAAAAGGTGGCAATGTGCTTTGTGCGGGTTTGTTATCAAAGTTCTGTGCTCAGTCATAAAAAAAGATCGGATCAGAGCTGTTCATTAGCTAATGGCCCGGAATTGCCCTTAAATATCCGCGCGGAAACCCTTTGCCCGTTTTCGGATTTTCACCGAACAACTGTTACCGCAAAGCCTCAATTTTCAATTCAACTCTGACTCTGCAGCCAAAGGATTTCCCACATTTATTATGATTGTTTCGCTTTTATGATTGTTATGCCCGCCGAATTGCTCTAACTTTGGGTATTTACATTTCTACACAGAACGAGGGTGGCCCATTTTTGGGAAAATATTGCCATTTCCCCAGGGTCCTAAAACAAGTAACGCTGTTTGCTCTAACTACACGTTAAAAAAAAAAAACAGAAATGCCCACAGATACTTTTTTAAACTTTGTTTTTTTTTTTAACAAACATAATTGTGTTAGCCATTATTAGATAAAATTCATTATTTGCTTGGTTGAATCCAACTTGTTGCTTGGAATCTATATATTTTTCAGATTTCCTTGGCAGAGCATGTGATTATTGTGTTTGCTTCGATTTCGGGTTTTTCATTCACGTTTTCCCTGGGTATTTGCTTTTGCTATTTGAACGTACATTTTTCGCGAAATGTTCAGACTTTCTGTCCATTTTGGCCCGTTTTTCTCCATACTACTCCAGAACGTGGCACCTACATATATATGCACATAACCCGACCTCGGAGCCTTTCATTCTGCGGGAATTTAAAATCCCAAACAAAAGAAAGCGAGATAAATAGAAAACCGACGAGGCACAAAAGAGCAGTGAAGCCAATTTTTTGTCGGAATCGCCCGGCATTTATTCAATGGCCGACTTTGAATCGGAAATAATAAACCACTTGACTGGCAGAAGGCCTGAATAAGCAGGTTTTAGTCCGGCCAAATGGAATGACATTTTTGCACTTCCGGGTGGCAAAACCCAGTGAGCTGCAAACGACATAAAATGTATTTGCTAAATAAATAAACCGAAATTACCATTCGATTCTCCCCAAGCGCATCGGTACTGTAATTAAACTAATTAAATTGTCAAAGACTTAGGGTGTGTGTGTGCAAAGGGAGTTGGAATCGATTTCACGCAGAGCCTGCAATAATAATGCACATTGAGATATTGCGCATACGTAACGTTGACCCGGGGCCAGTGCAAATTTAGCTTGGCCATGGAATTGCTGTCGAGTTGAGGGCTTATAGGCTTACGCCGCCGCTCTGATGTTCGAATTCAATCTAATCAATTACCTGAATGCAAGTCCCTTTTTGGCTCACCACAACGATTGCCTTGGCTCATTAATTTCCCCAGCAACCAGCAGTGCCGCCATTGAACCGTTGAGGCGTTCCATTCATTCATCAATATTGTGCTGAAGTTACATTACAAATTCCCTCGGTTGAAGCTCCCACAGCGCCGTTTGCATTGTGTGGATGTCAATTAAAATTGTGGCAAACTCAAGTGTCACTCAAACCACGCTCCACTGTTTTGTTGCCGCCCCCAAAAAAGAGGCGTGTGCAGCAGCAGCAGGCGGCAGATGTTGCAGCGCACACAGCGGCCACATCAGCTGCAGCAGCAGCAGCAACATCAACATCAAGTGGCATTCGCATGAATGTGCATATGTAATTGCGGCCAGGCGGGCGGTCTGGCTATCTCTCTCCTGTTCGCCCAGCCGTCTCGCTCGCACGCTTTCGCCGTTTGCCATTCATCAATAATTCAAGCATTTTCACACTCGAAGCGGCGGTTTGTGGTCAGCATGCGGGGTCAGAGTGCAACTGACATGTCCGTCGATGATTGCGGTCCGAGGTGTTCGACATCCAGCATTGGGTCATCGGAAAAAGTCATTACTATAAGATAAATATTGACCGACGGCTCTTTATGCAGCTATCCACAATTTATAATTGTTTGCTTATTAATTAAGTGCATGGAACGCAGAGAAGGGTAAATATATTCGCGCCCCCAACAAAGATGTAATTTAAAACAAGCGGCTTGAAAAACGAAAACTAATTAAGATAAAGCTGTTTTTAGAACACCGATGTCCCGAAAAGTTAAATAACTTTTAATGTGCTCTTAACGATGATTGCGGTTGAATTTGTCATTAAAGTCAATAAATTATTTATAGGCATCAGTCAATTGCGTCGCTTCAATGAACTACATTTAGGTTAAAAAAAAGACTGGCTGATTTAATAAAGGTTTTAAATTGATTTTTAAATTTGGCATGTAATTTAGTGGCCTTAAAACCATTTAAGCTAAGCAGATTGCACAAAAATATGGCAGATTTGCGTAAAATGGTAGCACTTTTTATATTTAATGTAAGTCGAGCTCTTCAGCTCAGAAAGCACATCAAGAATGCTAGTTATTTAATACATGTTAATGATTCCTGAGTAACAAGGACTTAAGCTACAACAGAATATAGTTGCCAAGAGGCAAGGGAAAATGTGTTTTATGTTATAGAGTTTTATTTGAGTTCATGTTTGCACGTTTCGCTTTGGAAAATTCGAAATTAAATTGTTGAAATAGCTAGGTGGCACTCCTGCCAAACGGAGAACTTTATCCGGGATTACCGCAGAAATTGGCTTGCCAAAATTTAGAAAATAAACCGAATTGCTTGCATTAATTAGCCGAGCCATTCGAGGGAGCCCAAACAAACAGGGCAACTTTTTTCGGCTTTTTACAAAGTTTGTTCTCTTTGCCAACTAAATCATGGCTTGACACTTAACGATTACCGACGCCGAGGTGAAAGGCGGAAGGAGAAGGGCGAAAGGTGAGGAAGAGAGCCCCGCCATTGATCGGTGGCATTGTGAAGTGACTTTTTAATGCAATTGAATTGATTGTGGCAAAGTCGCAACTGAACTACCGCCACTACCGCCCCATCAGCCGATGAAAGCTGATGAAAGGCGATTGAAGTCAGCGACAATCGAATGAATGAATGAGAATGAGGGAAATCGAATGAATAGGACGAAGGGGGGAAACACGAATGCTCAATGTTGCTGCATTTAACAAGGAAAATTCAGCTGCAAAAAAAAGGACGAGGAAGGACGACTCTCACTCACTCTCTTCCTGGTCTTCCCATTGCCGGAAAAGTCTTTGTTCGCCCGGTTGCGTGAGACTTTCAATAGGTTGACTGTTTAATCGTGTGGCAGCAGCACGAACTGTCTGCGCTTCCCTCATCCCGCTGCTTCACTAGCCACGTCCCGCCACCCACTATCCACCACCCACTCCAAATCCCCAAGCCCGCAAACACCAATCCTCACACTCCGACGTTGGCGGTGTCAAAAGTTAATGCTAACGCGGCGATTTCCATTTGACCTCGTTACCCGACACGCAACTCGCTTTTTGGAGGAAAGGGCGATCAACCGGCGGATGGGCGTATGCGTGGTGGATTTGCAATCTATGACAGGAGCATTTAGGATTTCATTGTTGTCATGCTCTCACGTGCAATATGCATTTTGTGGGATATACCTATGCAATTTGATGAACTCTGAACACTGAAGCTACCCATAGAATGCTATCTCCATACTTGAGATTCATTTATATACGCATTAAGTAAACTTGCAGAGTAATTAGCAGTCGTTTCAGTACTTTAATTACGACATTTACGCTCTTTAATTGTATTGTTTGAGTTGGAAAATGTTATTTGCACTTTTTTGTGACACCTCCGACAATTGATAGGAAGTCGGAGCATAAATGCTTGCATATGTGGGTGGATGTGTGCTTAGGATAAATGTGGTCGAATGGGGTCAACGGGTGGGTGCGGATGGCAGGTTGGCCATGCATTCAAGCTCGGAGTCAAAATCTCCCCCCGAGAAAAGCGCTCCTTGCCAACCCTGCTGCCAAATCCAACCACCTCTGCAGTTGGCATTTGCATAAATTTTGCTCTACAAAAAGCATTTAAGCATTTGTTTAGGGAGGGGAAGATGGGATCCCCGAGTCCTGAAATGACATGTGATGTCGACACATGACAAGCTGGCGTACATATATATGTATATGTATGTGTGTGCACCTTAAATGTATACTTTCGCGTTTGTGAGCATTTCAAGTCAGCGAGCAAAGCGAAACCAAAGTGAAAGCGAACGTAACGTATACGCACCGTTGCACAGCGAAAAATCGCTGACACTGATGGGATGGTTACCAAAGGAAATGAATGGGAAGCCGCAAGACAAATCCCCGCGATCTGCAATTTGTAATTCAAATTGCCAGCCGACCAATGTGGGCTTATGGACTTTGTTTGTCGCCCCGTCAAATTACAGAAATACAATGGAAAATCACCCATTTCCAGCCCCCAGCACACCATGTAATGGCTTTCCGACTCGATTGCGCGGACGGCAGGTCATCAGGATGGGAGTTTTCCAAATTGCCATTTGCCATACATATTACCTGATGCCTCCATTCCGAATTATTTGCATTCGCCCGACGCCTGCCATCAAACTGAAATTTATCTCGTTAGCTACCGTCGCTGGCAGCTGTCACCGATGCGAAGTCCTTTGGGGACATTTTCTGGGGGGATGAGGTGGCTGGAGCACATCAGCTTGGCAAAATGCTATGAAATCTGCAGCATCCGCCTGCTTCAAGTTGCCGTGGCAGCACTTGGCGACAATTTCACAAGCAAACTCAAAATTATGAACCCATGGAGACGGAGAAGGAGCTGGAGATGGAGATGTAGGTGGAGATGGAGGTGGAGATGGGGGCCCTCAGACTTTCGGGAATCGATACGATGATGAGCATGACGATGCCACCTACTGGCAGATGCTTCGCTCCGTTTAATGAAATCAATTAAATTATTTATTTTTGCCTTTTTATTCGCCTGCTCATTTGCATATTGATTAAAATGTTGCTCGGCACATTTAGTGTTCGGAAATTTGATGGCTTTTAAGTTTTTTTCATTTACGTGAACTTTGCTCGGGGATACCAAAAAAAATAGTATTTGTTTCGTTATTCAATAGAAATTTGTTTAATTTTAAATTTGTATTCTAGGATACTGAACAATGGTTACAAATCTAAGGTACTTTTTAAATTGGGATGGTAGAAACATTACATTATATTGGCATGCCAATAACCATTACTTTTGGTTAGCACAGTGTGTAATATAAGTTTTACTCCACTTCGACTTACCTGTGTGTTATTATTTTCACTTTTCCTTAGACATCCCTAAGCCATGGTCAGTACATTTATCGAAAAATGTGGTAGTAGCCTCACAATGGAGTCTTTCTGTTTCGCTTGTGATTAACTTTCGAATCAATTTCCTTGTGAATGCAATTTGCGGAATGGGTTTTCTTTCATCGCTTCTCCCCGGACACTTGCCGTTTGTGGAAAACCCGCTTTCACCGCACCCACGCCCTGGACATTCTCCCATTATCCTGGTCCATTGTAGTGCATTTTTTATGAGTTATGTTTGCCCTTTCAACGAGTGAGGGAGCCGAAAACGATGGGAATTTTACGAGGAATTCCTGTAAGCGATTCTGCGACTTATATTTTAATGAAGCTAAAACAGCAATTATAACAATACAAAGGTACGCAAAGCTGACACGACTGCACACAGGTGGCTGGGTGGATGGAGTGGGATGGGATGAAAGATGGAAGGGAAGGTGCCTGATGGACAGGTGGGCGGAGCAATATTTTATGTATTTCCATTGTTGTCCTCACCTTTCGACGAAGGCTTTTGTGGGCTTCGTCAGCCAAATTGCTTGTGCTGCTGCTTCTGTTCCAGCTTTCTCTTTTTTCTCCGCTTTCCAGGTGACAAGTTGCCTGTCTCCAGGCTTTTGCTTAGTATCCTGCGAGTCCTGCCCCACACTGCTGTCTGTGTAATATATATTGCCGAAATTAAATTTTAATTATTCATGTATGTGTTGGTAAAGTTTAATTAAATGTTTTTATTTGCCTGCCCGGCTGGATGCTGGATTCTTCATTCTGTATGCTGGATTCCGGATGCTCCGCCAAGCCGGGAAAGTCACCCCGGGGAAACCTGTGGGCCAGGCTAAAACCGGAGCTTATTGTGTTTGCCATAACGCGACTTTCGGGCCAAGGATTATGCCGGCATGTGCATAATAATTACATGAAAATATTTATTCACCTACACAGTCTATTTGCGTGCGCGAGTTTAAATCTAGACAGAGTTAACAAATTCCTTTGGCGGGCTAAAAAACTGATTAATTGACTAAAAACACAAATTGAATTGCGCTATCAAAGAGAAAAGTGTGTGTGCGCTGAGCTTAAATTTATTGAAATTGCATTTTAAATCGAGTCTTTATCTCTTTAATTTATTTCGCTTAAAGTTAATGAATATCAGAAGTGAATTGCAGCAAATATGGGAACAAATTTATTGTCAGCACTAGAAGTAGGATAAATGTTTTGACTAAAAACTGTATAAAAAGATATAATTTGAACTTTTTAAACAGATGCCAATTTATTTAACATCATCCTTTTTGTATTTGCAAAACCGAACTTTTACCGCTGGCTGCATTGAAATCCGGATAGTTGCAACGTAAAGTGGCACTTAACTATTGGGAAGCACTTCGGCGGGATAATCCAAGGACAATTAACAAAGCGTTCGTTTGTTCATTTGTCACGCTCCGCAAATCCTCAAAGAGCTCCTCCTGTCACCTGCAAATTTGGCTTCCAGCGAATTGTCCAGCTGGAGCGGTGCTCTCTTTGGCCGAGATTGCATCGCCATCGTCTGGATGGGACAATTAGCTTAACTATTCCACAATGTGCCAGCATGTTGAGACCATCCCGCCACCCATCCAAACACCCAGCCGCCAACCACGAACCCCTACCCATTGTGCAATTTTCAATTTTCCGCCAGCACTTTTCCGGCGCTTCTTTGGCCGCCATGCATGCAAGGGAAGCATAAAAAATAATTGGATTCAACTAAATTTGCTGCTCGCCACCGTTCGGCGATAGATTTCCATCTCCATCTTCATCTCGGCGAATGGACCCGCAGATGGGTGGAAAATGAAGAGCTAGGCATCCATTAAATCTCAATTAGGCCGCTTTAGATAGAAAAAAGGGCAAACGTTGATGTCATTATAATGAATTGGTAGCTGAATTCGGCTTTGAACCTTTTCTCAAATAATTTCAACTTATGGAGTTTCCGCTCGACTGGCCAACTGCCTCTCTGGGCAGGATGTGGCCGGAAAAGGGGGGCGTGGCCGAAGCCGCAGACGAAGCCGGAGCCGGAGCCGGGAGCCATAACCAGAACCAGAATCAGAAGCAAAGCCAAGACGTGTGCGCAAGTTTTTCTAAAATAACACAGTCAGCGAAGAACAACGAACGGAACCACCCTGGAAAAACCAGCCAGAAGAAAAGTTTCCCTTTGTGTGTAACTTTGGCATTTGTTTTGTGTGTTTTAATAGAGGCAAACTTGATGGCGGCACTGCCAATTTATTGTGCTCCCTCTTTTCCGATGCCGCCGGATCCCCGTAGGTGAGGTTTTTTTTTGGGGGGTTTGAGGGGGGATAAGCCTTTTATTTGGGCAATTCGGCTAGGCCCGGTAGACTGAACTCATAAATATCAATTTTATTGCTCCTAATTTCGACAGAATGGTGCCCTGTTAACGTCCATCAAATGGCCGCACATTATTCATTGTTCGATTTCACCTAATGCACTCCACTCCCATTCAGCATATGTGCATGGCTCTGTGTGGACTTAGCTGGCCGAAAAGTGCCCAATTACGTAACTTGTTTTCATTGGATTCCGTGTTTGCCTCCGAAAACAACTCCATAAATAACAGAGATTCTTTTTTCAAAAAAAAAAAAAAAAGAGAAAGGGGAAACTTTGCTGCATTCCGCCGGCGGAGATAGGGAAATGTGTCAGTGATGCTCTACTTAAACTTTCTTTCTGGCGACCTTGCAAAGTGTCATCAAAAGTGCCAAACTAATGCACTCGCTTACGGCTATCACAGCTTCCAAAAGGCGAGCTAAGTACATCCTTAAGATCCTTTAAGATTTAATGAAATCAGAAATCTTATTGGACAACGAAAACAATTCACTTTTGAGAAGCATGCTGCTTGCAAACTAATTGAATACTGAATAATTGGATGGTGTTCAAAGATAACTTTGTTTTTTTATTAAATTTATCTCATAACAGAAAGATATCTGTTCAGAAAAAACACAATATACGAAGAAGAAATTATACTATTTCCCCACATGCTGTATATGTATATTAAGATATCAGGACTAAAAACAATTATCTTGATTTTACTGGTTAAGCAAACCTATTTGTTTTACGCACGACTGAATTAATTACAATAATCAAGAGTCGCCACCAGACCTTCGTCAGCAGTGATGTGCCAATCCTGCGCCAATCCCCATTTCCTGACAGTTTCCAGTTGCCAGACGAAAACTGCTTACCTCACCACCATCATCAAGTGGGGCTCTGGAATGAAAAAATGTGTTTAGCCAAAATAAGAAATAACAAAATTGAATAACCAAGAGGCTGTGTGGGTGCCGTTGCCTGGGCATATCCATCAGGACACGCGCACAGTGAGAAAAATGTTGCATGCCACTTGGCCATTTAATGGTGCTCAATTCAAACACAACACGCAAATTCGAATGGGGCACACAGGAGGTATGGGCATACGTGAGAAATCAAAAATGTTCAACATTTACGAGGGGAACTGGAACTCAGCCCGTGGAGTATGGAATTGCTGCTGGGAACAGGATGGCGGGATTATCGAGCACGTACGAAAAATCGAATCGCAACGAATCGGATCGAATCGAATCGCATCGCATCGCATCGAATGGAATGGAATCGCAAGGAGAGGAAACGAATCGAGCAACTTCAAATTTAGATTGAAGTGTGCGCCGCCAAGGAAGGCAGAAAAAAGCGGCGGGAAAAATGGCTTGCAAGGAGGCAAGGGCTTCACCTTGTTAGCGGCTTGTTTGCTTTTCAATTTCGACTGCTGAAGCCGAAAACGGCAATAAATCCATCCACACAAGTGGCTCGAAAGGGGCCGCCAGGGTGTGAAGTATCCTTGACTGGAGCAGCTAGTGCAAGTGGAGCAGGACGGAGAACGCAGGACGAAGGACGAAGGACGAAGGACCTGCATGAATTAAGAGGGAGTGTGATGGTGCATTCCATATTTTGCATTCTGCAACGCAGACCCTCCAGAACATCCGAGCATCCTGGCAACCCAACATACAGTTGGTGCAACATTAAAGGGGTCCTTTGGCCATATGGGGCCTCCAGTATTGGCCTGCCAAAAAATCGATGGCAACACAAAGTAAACGGACTGCAACGGGAGGCTTCGCTTCCAGCTCCTCGCAGCATGTTTATTGGCCTGCAGCGGTGTTAACTTTGCCACGTTCCCCGAAGATTTGGGCCGGGCTCCTCGCCCAATCCCCGAATCACCCAGCTTGCTTCTGGCTAGCTGTGGCAGACAAACTATTGTCAGTGCAAATAAATCAACAGCGTATTTTCCCCTCAATTTATACAGACATCTGCTGTATTCAAACTAATATATCAATGCCCAAAAAAGTGCGCTACACTTTTTCAGCCAAAGATTTTTGCGTTTATCCGTGCTGAAACAATTGTGGTTACAGTTTTTACTCATATTTTTGAGAATTATTTAAACGCATATTTGTATATTAATTGTGTTGCTTACTAAAGCAAATCAAGTTGGTGTTTTTTGACAGTACGCAAAATTACTGAATAATTTAAATGCATACTAAACCTGCCAAAAGGTAACATTGTAAAAACTGAAACGCATCAATAAAAAGTCTTTCTCAATTAACGCTTTTGTTTAAATATGCAAATGTAAGGTCCTTGTGGAATTCTAATGCAGCAAATTTACAATTTAATCAAGCTTTAGCTATGCTAATAATTAATGCACCCTTTATAATAGTCATTTTTATAACTCAGCTGGTCACCTCAAGTGTTGCCCACTGTACTTGACACTTTGCCATCGAAACCACTCTTTCAACGAGCCATTTGGTCCTTATTGATCGACCGATTTAGTATTCATCGATTCGTAAAGGAGCGCTGTTTACACTCTACCCACAGCAAAGTCAATTTACACTGCCTACATTCTATGACTTGAGCTGGGCCAAGGTAGTAATTTCGTTGATTCAGGAACAAAGAACGGGGACCGAAAAAATAGGCGGCTCATTTGCATAGACTTCATGGATGATAGTAAAAGCGTACTCGAGCACGTGGAGTTCATCAATTTGGGAAGCGGATCGCTGCAGATATCTGGGTGGAATGTATATGCTTGGAAATACCTTTGCGCCTCGCGCGATAAATATTGCAGGTGCAATTTGTATGCCGGACAACGTGACTGGCCAAGGAAGGAGAGAGCAATGCGAGGACCAGGAGCGGGAGCAGGGCCTGGACCAGGATCAGGACACCCCAGACAAAATAATGCGATGCAAATTTCATGTAATCAAATGCAAAGTCAGCCGGGCGACAGAAGGCAGGACTGGAGAACTTTGCGTTCTCGGCAGGCGTGTCAAGGGCTTATTACGAGGTCACTGGGATGTGAAGTGCGAGCTGCGGGGTGTGAGATGCGCTGGCGAAGATGATGTTGATGGAGCCGGAGTTGGCACGCAATTTGCATGCCAGAAACTGTAACTGTATTTATGCGAGCATAAATATTCATCCGCCCAGTCAGCCAGAGTAATCAAATTAGAGCAAAAACCGCAATGGAGCTGCATGCAACTGCACAAGCTGGGCGACACGACACAGCCGGTTGCCTGGACGGATGGATCTTCGCTTAACCCGGGGACTCCCCGAAAATTACCAACTACTGCATCTCATTAAAACGTAATTCCACAGCCCCCCTCCCAGTGCCTCGCCCCCATCACATCTCATCATCTCATCACCGAAACGCCAAAGTGGGTCAGGGCCAAAGATGTCACCGCCAAGACACTTGCTCGTGCTCCTCCGAGAAATCATGGGTGGTGGTGGTGGATGATGTGGTGGATCCATCGCGTCTTCACTTAGCTCGTTATGAACATTTCATGCACATTAGGCGACTTAATGAATTGCAATCAGACGAATTTGTGCTTTCAATTAGTGGCCCCGAATCGGGAGCGCTAAATTTGGATTAAATAAATGGCGTCAACGCAATTAGGTCGCTGACTGCAGTTAATTGATGTTCAGCTGAGCAAATACTTGGTGGGGCAAGCACCCACCGCAGCTGCAACTGCCAGTGCCACTGCAACTGCAACTGAAATTGCAGCTGCAACACCCTGGAAAACAACAAACGCCAGAAGCACGAACTGCGAACCACAAGAGCAGAAAGCCGCAACACAAATCTTTAATGCCGATTCCACCGCAGTTTGCACTTAAACAGTGGTTGCAAAACGATTTGGTTGGCACGCCTTCAGATTCAATTACCAAGTGTCGTTTTGGTAATTAAATAGTGGGGAGAATTAATAAATTTATTATAAGCTAGATCAGGTTAAACTCTAAACTGCAAAAGGTCATATTAAATTATGGTTTTTCAAAATATTGGTAAGCAATTCCTTTAAAAGTTGGAAAATTTTTAATAATTAATGCCCTCAAACCACTGTGCATCCCCTTTAAACAGCCACACAAAAATACCTAATTAAGATTAAAAAATATTATATGAAAGCTGCGCAATATTTGGCATGATTTAATTCGTTTCTAATAGCCAACAGCAGTGTATTCTGCACAAAGCTGGCTATTAAATTAAGTCAGCTATATGCATTAGTGCTACTAAAATATTTGATGGTAATTGTAGTTCGGCCACAGTTTCCAGTGCTTTGGCTCCACTGTGCCCAGGCGAGCAATTGAAGAGGAGCGAATGAGAGGTGTATAGCAATTGGGCGACGACCGCAAAACTGTATTGAAATTTGCGGTCAATGCAAAACAAATCTCAACTCCATTGCTCGACTGGGCAAACAGGTTGTGGATCGGGGGGTGGAAAATTGTGGGGCCAAGAGGGTGGGTCGCAAAGTGGTAGACGACGGCTGGGGAAAAGGGAAAGCACTTCTCGGTCGGTGAAAGGCAATTGTGTTTTCAATTGATTTGCTCGGAATTGCATTTGGCATTGCATTGGCAAATACGTTGCTTTGGGCCCCCTAGGAGCAGCAGGATTCGGAGACGGATTCGGTGGGCGGGGCAGGAGGCGAAGGGCCCTCGGCGGCATCCTTGTTAATCAAAGAGTGGCTGAAGTCCCGACTCCAAGCTACCAGCACCCAGCACCCGGCGCCCGAGGTAAGTGAAAGGCACTTAACGAATGTTGGAGGACAGGAACGGAGCATGCCTAATTTATGGGCAACATGGCATTAAGTTAATTATTTATGCCCGGCCAGACACGAGGAGCCGGGACTTGGATGGCCCCCGCCGTCCCTGGACAAATCCCGTTTCCCGGACGAGGGCAAAAAATCGGTTGGACAACGGGGACAACGCCCAAGTGTTGTTCTTTAATTTCAAAGTGATAAAAAATTAACACGACAGACTGAGTGGAAGTCCAAGGACGCAGGACCCACAAAACTGTGGGCGGGGGATGAGCAATGGTCCTTCTATTCGGCGAGGCGACTCTGTGCCATTAGTGCGTCTCCACTTCCGCAACTCTGCTGGCCACTTCCTTTCCCCAGCCACTTTGCCACCCACTTCCACTTCCACTTTCGCCACCGCAGTATCACTTGAGGTGTGAATGGAGGAGCTCACCCGGAGTGAGACACATTGGATTCGGAGGTCTAGGGATCCGGAGGTCTGGCTGGGTCTGCTGGCGGTCGTGCTCGGGCTGTCAGCGAAATGATTTATTTTTGTTATTAAATTTTGGCTCGGCATTTGAATGCGGACTCTAACATGCTGATTGCCATTATTTGACGACAGAATGAAGCCGTTGGGGAAAAGTTGCTGGCAGGCCCCCCGGGCTGAGCCATAAATTGAAACATATGGAACGTTTCAGCAGTCCGATTGCGAAATGGAAATGGAAAATTTTCAAGCATTCACCATTCACCATAATGACGGGCTCTTTAAACTGGCTTTCGGTTGTTTGAATGCTATGGGAAGGACGGTGGAGAAGGAATTTCCAATGTCCGTGTATCAATCAATTGCTTATCCACATCTGTCGGCTGTCTGGAGCAATTTTTTGCGATGCCTACAGATGCCATCTATCATTTGGCCGGACACAACGAAAGACAACTGGCTCTGGCCTCTGAGCCTTGTTTATTTACTCGAAAATATATTTCTTGGCTTATTTTTATACGTACATGTTCTTTTGATTGTTTATCGTGGCCCATTCACCTGGACCGCTTTAAGTGGGCCACCGTGTGGTATACTTGATGTGTGGCATTTAAGCGTTGCGAGCAGAGAGATGGAACTGCTTGAAACGGATGTGGATGTGGTGGGTGAAACTGAAGGGTCTATACTAACCGAGCTAAACATTCTAATATGCACACATTTCACACTGTTCCTTATTGTTTTTTTTATGGCTCCCCTGGCACCAGGGCGCATAAAAGAACAATGGAGACGGAGTCGGGGGCGTGGCAGATCTCGGGGGCATACAGATGAGCAGTGCGCTCGGATGGGATGTGTGCTATGCTAATCTGGCAGTCCCGAAAGCAAAGGAACTATTCCTCTACACTAGCATGCATTTTGGACTTTGCTTGGGCAAATCGCAATTATTTAACCGCTTCCGACAGCTCGGCAATCCAATCAAATTCGTTGAAAGGTAATTGAAATGCAAATCGTAATCAAATAACAAATCATAACTGAAGGCATGGCTAGCTTTTTATGCCAATTTTACGGCCCTCGGTCTCCGTGGCCTCTTTTACAGCACTTTACACCTGAGCTGCCAGCCAGGTAAAAAAAAAAAGAAAAAATTTGGAAAAAAAGAAAAAACCAACCTCCCAGGACATCGTGCCGCAGGGTTAAACGGTACCCGTTATTTGCTTTGGTTGTGGCAACAGAAACAACAACCCAACCGAACCACCAAAAAGGCACAAGGGAGGTATTACCAAAAAATACGTAGGGCGGAAAAAATCGCGGAAGAAATGGCTCTGCGGCAGACCTTGAAGGCTGGAGAAAATCAAATTGGTTACCGGATGGGAAATCAGGCTTTAACACATCATTTTACAAAGACACAAAGTTTTAAGTTTCTTTAAAGGGCAGAAAAGAGAATCACTCGTAGCAAGCCAAATGAATAATAATTTAACCATAAGTTGATATTAAGTATATACGTCATTAAAGCCATGTATAGTTCTCTAAATGATTTTGCAAGTAAGTCAGCAAATAGAAGTCATGCGCCTTAATCAGTTTCCTAAGAAAATTATAATCCCAAGAGTAAAGCATTATACAAACGCATTAATTATCTACCCAGAAGTGTATTTAGTTAGATTTGACCACATCAAAGGCTTACTTCAAAAGTCAAAGCTCAAAACTAAGCCCTGATTTTAAATAAATGCGGCTGCTAACGAATCACATTTACATAATACTTTTGAAAATAAAGGCTCAGATGGAATATTTGCAAAATGGGGTTAGCAAGGGCGTTAAAATAAATCTCAAGTAAATTGCTGAAGCGAAGCATTAAACATGGAAAACTTAAATAAAGTTCTCAGACCCAACAACGAATCGAAAATAACCATTTTTCATGCCAGCACGAGGCCAACGTGGCTTAATCTACACGTGGCAGCGACTTCGAACATCAGCGATTCCGTGGATGCAGTGCAGCATGCGCTGCAGATAACTCGATAGCGGCACTTAAAAAATAATTTAGAAATTTCCAATATCTAGTTGCGGATACCGACACGGCTATCATCCGCAGACAGCTGTCAACATTAGCGCCATTTCCTAGAAGCCACCGCCTCTTTTTTTTATTGGATGCGTAAGTTGGTGGCGTCCATGGCGTGGTAAGGGAGAATATAAAGCGAAAATCCAGACATGAGCACGTGCAATCGCTCAAACCAAAAAACAAACTGGCAACGGGAGGAAAAAAAAAACATGGGAGAGGAAAAATGGAAAAGTTGGCAAACATGCACATACAGCGGATATAAGTAATGTACTAAGTGGCCAGAGGGCAGAATCTGGTATATGTTATATGATGCCCTGGCTTCGATGTCTTGGGCAATTTCCGACAGATGCGGAGCACACATCCACAAAAAGTGCAATCGCATGATGTAACCATTTTTGCCACAGTGCCCACAATCAGTGGGAGTGAGTCAGAAGCTGACGATCAATTTCTGATTACCAGTCCACTCGAATGTGAACACCCCGTGGCACTGGAGGGCACTGAAATAAAGAAACAGCAGCCAGCAGCCAGCAGCTAGCAGCAGTGACAATTCAGGAAGCCAGGGTCCTGGAACCAGGCAGCTCAAATGTGCAACCATGCTGTAATTACCCAACTAACTGAAGCACTCGCACATGCCAATGTGGCCCGACTGGGTGGATTTTTGCATAGCAGTCCGGAGACCGGAGCTGTGGAAAACAGTTTAGTCGACAAAGTCATTCACTCATTGCCATGTGATGACACGGGCCGGAGCTGCTCGAGTGCCAAAGAAGACTCGGCGGAGGACTCGGAATGGGGCTGGGCCGGATCCGGAGGAAGACAGGCCTGGCATTTACACAGTCGGATGATTTAGATAAACAAGACATGAGCTGTCACGCAAAGGAAACAGAGAAAAAAAGCTGAAACACTAAAGGAGGGTAGAACAAAGCGGGCCGAGATAGCGAGCCAAGTCCTTAAGGAAAAGCCCCTGAAAGTAGTTATTATTATGCAGGATAAAGCCAGAAGATTAGGAAAAGCTGCGATTCCCATTCCCCGCCGATCGCACTGACTTTTCTCTCTTTCCTCCTCTCTGTCCCTTTGCAGAACAGGACATTCAGGACATTCGGAACAAACAGGAGGCGGTAAAATGAATGGACAACGATTTATTTGCAGCTCAGCTTTATTTGTCGTTTAATTAGCGCTTAGTGCATCAAATTCAAAATGAATGCGAAAATCATAGGGATATAGTGGGCGTGGGCCAAGTTCATCAAATCAGTTAATAAATGGATGCAAAATTTATCAATTCGCGCACTGTCACATTCATTTGACTGGCCAACGAATTATATTGCAAAACCACTGGAAGTTTTGGTTTTGGTTAAATAGCCGCTGCACTTAGGAAAATTCGTTACTATCCCTACAAATTATGAGTATCAGTTCTTTATATCCAACTAGAAAAAGCACAAAGCAGATAGTATTACAATTTTTACGTTTTTTCGTAAATGTAACATAACAATACTCATTTTGATTAAAAATCAAATTATTATCCATTTTGACAGACAATTTTTGCATGTGTCATGTGATATGGTAGGCATAAAATGGATTTTAAATGGAATTTCTAGATCAATTAAAACCAATTGTGCAGCAATTGAAACCCGAACTGCCAACAGGGTGTATGAGTGGCTTTTGTTAATGGAAAGTCGAAATAAATAGCTGAATAGCTTTGTTGAAGTATCAATTTGTACAGCATCATCAGGCCTAATTCCATTTATCAAATTTTCGTTGTTTTCGTTTTGGTTTCAGGATATCGTAGCACCCCAAAAAGGGGGCCGCTGCTCAACTGTTGTGGCCGACCATCTGTGGAGGACTGAAGCTGAAGTTGGCCTTATTGTGGATGCTGTCCCCCTTTCTAGGGATTCTGCGCACTGAGTGCTCCTGAGAAAACTGGGAACACTTTGCGTTCAAAACAAAACACTTGAATAACAATCACTCTGCTGGCTCTTTTCAGGAAGCGATTTCTGAAAACTCACTTTCCATATTTTAGAATACAATTATTAAGCATATATTTATATAGATGTTCGCAGGCTCCACCCGCCGATTACATATTCACAAAGGCATACTTGTGCGCATTAGTAAAATAAAGGACACAGTGGGAAAGTCCTTGTGGCGGCGCCGCAATGGATTTAAAATGTTAAGCCTCCTGTCGGCAAGCGTGAAAAGTCAACTCTTAAAAATGAAACATTGTTTAGCGCACGAGGGCAAATTGCCGTGCGGTTAAGCCCACTTTCACTGCCCCCCACAAGCACCCCTCGCTCTCCGATCCCTTGGTTTTCCGTGGCGCCCCGCCTTAACCCATGTTTTTGTGTGTGTCCGGCCGTGCGCAATTGTACGATTAGCCTAATGAGGTGTACAGGGCTCGGAGTCCTGATTGATGGTCCTGATTATTCAGCCTGACGGGGTTATCCCTCATTCCTGGACCCTCGACCGCCGGAACACCCGCACCCGCTGAAACATTTGACGCCCACTGCCGTGAATTCTATCTGTCCGATGCAAAAGCCAAAATGCATTTTTAAGCCCAGAATGTCGCCTGTGGCGCTGCATGTGTAAAATTACCCAATTCCAAATGCATTTCGGTGCATTAGGCAGGTGGGGCACTGAAATTTGCATATTTGCAACGAGTTTTCAGCTCCGCCGCCGGCAGACCCTCAAATATGAGCAGTGTGATATGGGATACACATAGGTGATTGCCATTATGGCAGCGGCAGAAGCTAGATGCTATTGCTGCAGGGTTCTATTAGCCGAAATATTATAACAGACTTGCACGTTGCGGGGGCAAATATGGCTTTCGGAGTGCCAGACGTCAAAACGCTATGAGAACATATCGATGCACTTTGTGTTGTGGGGGCGAAAATGCCTTCACTCCCTTCGAAATGCCACATTTCATATTCCCTTATACTCGGAGCGACAATTTAACATGCCATAAATTATGTAATCAAATGCTGCCGAATATAAAGGTCAGCTCGAAAGTTTAAAGTTTTGTTTACGATTTCCGTTTTCCTACGAAGTTGCTTCACTTTGGCCTTCAGTCGTCTGCCTGTCCAATGGGGCGGATGTGTGATATTTTATACATTACTCTTTCAACCCCAATGACGGCTTGTTGCATGCAGCGCAAGGATGCTGATGCGGATGGGCAGGCGGCGGAGGAGAAGAAACGAATCAGCAGCGACAACACTTCTTGGTGACACATTCATAATCCAGCTTTCTACACGAAAACATCATAAAATATGAACAAACACTTCCGAGACACTGACAAGAAGTTTTAATTGCTTTTCCGCATGCAACTACCACTTCTCTCTGGGGAGTGTGTGTAATTTTGCAGAGCTTCCTCGACATTCGATCGGATTCTTCCCCCCACCGTGCTGCAGCATTGCAACTATACATATATATTGCCGATTTATACCTTCATCACCATGCCACACGGCATCTTGGCGCACGTGCTGCATTTACGCAGACGATTTCGAGACTACGTTTGGATGAATCCACTTCATGCATAACTGAGCTATGCGGTGCGACTGGCAGAGGAAGCCCTAAAGTTGACAATAGTTGGGAGCTGTCGCACTTGCTGGAACCCTTCATCCAAACAACCCGACAGCCCGTCGGCCCATCAGCCCACACTAGAATCAAATATTTATACCTTAATCAGGTGGCTGCGCCTCGAGGAAAGATGGAGTTAGTGGCAAAACTTTATTGTCAACTTGATAACTTTGGCACCAAAATTTGCTGTTAATTACTCGTGTGCGCAGCGCTCCTTCCAACCGAAACTTTTGCACCGAAAACTAACCAGCGCCAGGGCTTTAAGGATTATCTGTGGTTCGGATTCAGAATCAGCGTTTTAATGGCATAATTTTTCATTCAGTGCCAAAGTTTCGCCAGCATCCACGGGGAGAATTGGCTCGTTAACACGGCCATAAAGAATTGAATCCGGTTCTGCACTTGACATTTACGAAGCTCCTGCTCGGGCTTGTCTAGAGTTACATCTGTAAAATCTGTAAAAAGGGGGAGTCCCCCACCCTCCTCCACAAGTCTAAATAGATACACAGTGCGCCAGGGAGCATGTCGTAATCATTTGCACCAGTTGTCTTATCGCCTGAAAGATGGTCGAGCGCAAAGCTTTTTGTACTCGGTCTTAGATGGCAAACCCCACGTCCGCCGCAACCTACAGTGCATTCCGAAATTGTCGGACATTTGTACGCAAATAAAAGATTGGCCAAAAGTAATCTCATAAGCTGACGTAGATAAACAACAGTTCGGAGGGCAAACAGCTTTAACCTGGCCACTACTGAATAAGCAGACTAGCACTCGAATCCATTAAATTCTCCAGTGAGATATCTGCTGAATCGAACGACTTATGGCCATGGCGCGCACTGTTGGCCGACCAGCAGCACATTGTTGACTTGCCGTAAAAACACCAGATGGAATGCACGTGAAAACATCAAGAGCGATGCAATTTCGCAAATTGTCTTCAACTGTGCGAATGCATTTCATTCCATTTTTGCTGCTGCCGCCATTGCTGCTTAGGCACCATGCCTCCCACTCGTCCTCCTCCTACGACTGTTTAAGACCTCCATCCCACCCAGATGGAGGACCATGACGGATGGCAGAGGATGCTGCAGAGGAAATTGTGCCACAGAATTCATACAGTTATGCAGGACGAGCTGTACCGGGGCCGTGCGAAATTAGTCGCTTTATGTGCAGGTTGAGGTCAGCAATTAACGCTCAGAAACCGGAGCACGATGTACCGGCCAAAGGAATTTCGCCAGAAGTGCAAGACGACGCAGAAATGTGCCATCTTCAAGTGCTCTAGAGGATGTGGACGTGGAAGGCCGGGCGGGTTTGGGGTGGTTCGAAGCTATTCTTGTTTTACTGCCGGAATACGTACAATGTACTGCTGGCATATAAGAACTTACCCACCCGCATTTAGGCTCGGACTGACTGGCTTCTGCCTTGGCCAAAAGTAATTTCGGCCAAAATGCTCTTATTGGCATAAAATATATGGCATTAACACAAACTAACGCACAAACTAAGGCAAGGGCTGTCCCCATAACCGGGAAACTTGGTTAATTGCATTAGGCGCTAGGGTATTCCATTACCGACCTTCACTCGGGCACATCTGCTCCAGCTGCGGGAGTTCCTTTGGTGAAAAGTTGATGGGGCAGTGAAGGAGTTCGCATGTGCTCATGTGCATATCAAACTTTCCACTTTAAGACCGTTTAACCGAGTCAAAAAGTTCACCTCTCTCTCTCGGAATTAAATTGAGTCTTTAACACCGCGCTGTAACTTACTTTTAAGAAAGTTAAGTTTAGTTCAATAGCTGGTAATTATTGAACATCCTGCAGGATATTTATTGTTTATTTCTCACTTTAAATTAATCTGCTCACAAATGAGTGAGAATGTTTTGTTCCAAATGCAGTACTTAAATATAAATCGCTTTTAGTTCTCATTTAAATCAATTATTCCGGCCTTTTTTGCTGATAAAATGAAATTGAAAACCATAAACTAGCTTCCAGTCATAATGTTTTTCTCTTTTATTTCATTACTGACATTGACAGATTACATTTGTTTTCCTACTCCGGATTACATACACATAATTTCTCGTCTGTGGGGCTTATTGGTAATTTAATCCTTTCGTACTTTTCGCATTTTCGTATGCTCTTAGGGAAACTCCTTTGGGATACAGCTCTTTTGAGTGCCAAAAACTGGGGTTTTCTGAAGATTGGCCTTGTTCAATACCGAAGGCATTGTGTTTGAGGCTCTTTTCTGAGTCCACATGAGATGACCTCTTCCAAACGAAAAGCTCCGCAAGGGGTTTTAGGATCAAGAAGTATAGTATCTCGGCCAGGGAGATGACACTGAAACCCATGAACAGACCCATTACACCACCGACATTTGCTGAAATGATAGAACTAGTCACTAAATCTAGTTGATTGAATAATTTGAGCCCATTGAGTTCGGTTCCTGTAACTTGAAAATAGTATTTACTCACACAAGAACTCCGTCAATCCCACGTAGGCATTCTTGGTGTTTCCATAGTAGACCGACTCCCGGAAATAAACGTTTATCACGGCAATATTCTCGCTGAGATAGGACTTGTTGAAGCTCTCCACCAGCGCGTTGGCCACCTGGAAGTTGTTGGAGGCCAGCGGAAAGGAGAAGCCACTGGCCAAGTAGTTGAGATCGAAGCAGCTGGGCAGACACTGCTGGCGGCACTTGGCCCAACCGGGTCGATTGGACGCCCTCTGGGCCCGTCGCACACAGGACGTGTCCCCCATGGAGCAGATGCTGGCGTTGCTGTAGATGAGCGGATGGTCGAACGGGATGCAGGAGCAGGTGTCGTAGAGGAAGGCGGCAAGGCACTCGTTCTCGCAGTTGGCCCGCGTGTAGATCCGATAGAAGATCAGCTCCTTCTCGTTCTTGAACAGGCACTGCCGGCCATCGCGGGATATCGATCGAATGGCCGGAACCGCCTCGGCGCGAATCATCTCAATCCGGTAGTTGGTCTCGTAGCCAATGGCTGAGACCAGGCCCGCCTCCTTCACCTTGGGAACTTCGACGGGATTGTGAAAGTAAACCTGAAAATAGCGGGTCTTTAAGGGCAGTAGGTATGTTAAGGGCTTACTTTAAAACCAGGTCCATTGGTCGAAGAGCAGTAGTATTCGCCCATCTCAGCATCAAGTACGGCAGTAAATCCCAAGGTGATTCCAGTGCCTATAGTACATATTTTAAATACTCTACTTATTAACGTTTCTCTGAAATTTTACCACTAGCGGTGGCTGGATAGAACTTGGGGGGCAATTTTTCCGGATATCCTGACTCCGGATCCCACATAACACTTTCAAACCCATCTGTATTTGTCAAGTTCCGGTTGATGTTTGCACTATCAAAAACATATATTAACTATTGTATTTTAATGAACCCATCTAGTTACAATGGCTTGTAGAGATACTCCGGTGGCTGAAAATTGAACACGCAACACAGGCCCTCATCCGTCAGGATCTGCTGAAACAGTTGCGAGCAGTTCCGCTCCACGGCACTGAATCTGCAGAAGAGCAACATTTTCTCGCAGGACTGCGAGTGGTTTGAAACAAATTCGGATATCTTCAAGTTGTTCGTGGCCAAATTCAAAGCGGAGAACTCCTCATCAGTCTCACTGGATTCCCAGCTATCCGATTCACATAATAGCTTCAGAAGGGCACTCACATTGGAGCACCTGGAACATAATTTCATTTCAAAATGATGGATGGACGCTTGCCTTAGAGGAAAGCCGAACTTACTCTCTGTAATTGGCCACCAGACTCCTCTGCACCTGGTTCATATTGCATATGGTTATTGCCGGAAAAGGTACCTTCAAAATGGAGGTGGCCTGTGGGCTGATGCCGATTATAACCGGCGTGCTATCCCACTTCACATAGATGTTCGATATGAGGTGCACTGTGATGATGAGGGCGGTGACAAAGGAGCCAAGGAAAAACGATCTGAAACGGGTTAGCAACTGTAGCACAAAAACCGCACTTGGAAGTGCTCCTTTCCCACCTCTCCCAGTTGCTGAGGCCGGAATCGCCCACAAACTTGAGTCCATGCAGACTAGTCTGGTTGAGGAACTGCCGCAGACTCCTGGCGAAGCTCTTCAGCAGGAACAACGAGAATCCCTGCCTTTCAGGCCCGGCTGACGGCGACGGTTCCATGGCGAACTGTTTACTTAATGACCCTTGACACCTGCATAAATACTTGATATCGCAAGCAATCAGGTGTCGGCACACTTATTAAAGAACCATGTAATTAAAGTTTTACCCCGATTACGGCGGCATTCGAAGGAGTGAATCCTTTCAAGTTAATTAAATTCTCAATGCTGGCTTGCCGTTGGCGTTTAAATGTATATGTTTTCATGGCACACGCCATCAAGCATACGACGTGTGGCCCGCCTTGATAACATGTATAAGTGCATTGCCGCAGTTTTACGCCACCCCGCGCTTGATATAAAACTTTAATTCGGTTAGCTTTGGAGTTTATCAAATTATATTGAACTCGGGTTCAATGAATCACATTCAATCGCACTGAACGCAAACTTTTCGCCGCGAAAACATAGAAAGCGAGCTTTTTACCGGCGACCCATTAGCTTTGGCCTCGAAAGCTTGATACAAAAAGCTCAACCGCACGTGATGTCACAGCAACCGGTTATGAAGTTAGTTCTCTTTCTGACATCGGAAATCGGTGCCTATTTGTTTACCTTAGTCGCACAGATCATGAGAATCCGGAGCAACCCAATGCCCAGCCGGCTGGTGGACATCATGTGCTTCCTCATTATTGGGGTCTTTCTCCCGGTGGTGTTTATGTTCGAGATTGTGGTGGTGCTGCCCGCCTTCCATGAACCGGGTGGCTTCTTCCACACTTTCACCTTTCTTATGGCCATGTTCCTGGTGTTTAATATCAAGGGAAACATGATTGCCTGCATGATGATTGACACAAGTGTGAATGGTAGGTCGCAGCAGGTCTTATCATAAGTCCGATAAAATTCATATCCCATTTCCAGTGAAAAAGGTGGACCCCCCATCGGATCAGTTGAACTGGCGGGAGTGCGGCGAGTGCCAGAAGCTAGCACCACCCAGATCTTGGCACTGCAAGACCTGCAAGGTGTGCATTCTGAAGCGGGATCACCACTGCATTTATACCGGCTGCTGTATTGGTCTCAGAAACCACCGCTTCTTCATGGGCTTCATATTCTATCTCTTTGTGGGATCAGTTTACGCACTGGTGTACAACTCCATATACATGTGGGTCATCCACGGCCACATCTACAGCAACTGGCTGACGGTGCTTAAACTCGCCTGCCCCATGTTACACATGGTAACGGGCAGTTTTTGGAGCAACATGTACCTGGTCTTCTACAGCTTAAATATTTTAGCTCTGGCTTATGGAGTCCTCCTCCTGGCCTACCATGTGCCCATTGTTTTAAGGGGCGGTGTTTCCGCCGATCGCACTAAGGAGAGAAAAGAAAAGTACGACAGAGGAGTGTATCAAAATCTAAGGAGCGTTTTTGGAAACCGCATGCACTTAGCGTGGCTGTCCCCACTGATTCGCAGCGATCTGCCGGATGACGGATACCACTGGAATGTCCCTACGAACAAACCAGACTAAGACTGATTAGGATCTAGGATATTTTTTTTTTTAAATGGTCATTCTATTTATTAAGGTTTCAAAAGGAATCGTTCAGTAATTCCTCTGAACTTAACCTAATGTGTGATAAAGATAAATGAGACCAAGTGGTATCTTAATTATAAAGTACAAAAGAAAATGTAATATGTTATGTTATCCTCCGGGTAAGGAGATCGCTGGGGTGTACCCTCTTCAGTCTTCGGAGGGAGATGGGATCAGCTAGGATAGTTGCTAGTTGGTTCGGGTGGGCTATAAGCCTGTCGGCATAACGGCTGCTGTGGAAATTAATCTGATCCCCAAGAAGGGTAACTTTCAGATCTCTTTCGATGACTATGTTCGTCACGTACCAGGGGAGCCCAGATGCGTGACGTGCAGCTCTCGACTGGACCACACGGAGCCTATTAAGCTGGTATTTGGCGGCAGTTCCCCACACCTGGATATATATCTGCAATGCAGCTCCTACCTGGGGATCCCGTAAATGACTACTGTGACTTTGGCAACCTCTGGCGGGTTAACTGTTAGTCTTAGGATAGTGAAGTTGTAACCAATTCCGCCGGACAGAACGGACGCCTGGACTTTCCATTCCATTTCACTTTCATCGACGACCAATATCATGTTAATATGAAAGCACATGCTACCCTGTACAAAAATACCTAAGAGATCTTCCACTTTATTTAAAGTAATATATTTAAAATACCTTTTGTTTGTACTTCACGTCTACGAAATCCACAAATTCAGTGGTGAATATTTCAGCTTCATATATAGGAACAGCTAGAAAGTGCAGTATGCCAAATTGTACGGAGTGGCATGCAACTTCTGCATAAGCAAGGATTGCCAGCAGCAACAGACCACACGCATAGGCCATTTCTAAAAACTAAACCCATCATTCTTTGATACCACACCTGTGCGGCCAATTGCCCCCGTCTATAATTGATTTGATGACTAGACAAGCAAACATAGATTGATAACAAAAATAATATTGTTTATTGATCTATCAAAGCTTTCTTTGATGGACCGGCCTCCACTCTCCGTATAACCGACTTGCACTCCTCGTTGCGGAAGACCCGGTGGTAGGAGGTTATCTTGCCCAGCGACGAAACGAAATTCTCGTCGTGAGTGATGATGATGAGCATAAAGTTGGACTGGCTTTGGCGCTCCTCCACGATGCAATTCAGGGCTTCACATAGCGAGTTTATATTGGCGCGATCCAAGTTCGTAGTGGGCTCATCCAAAGCTAGGACACCACAATTACTGCTGAAGGTCTCGGCCAGTGCCAAGCGGATAATGAGGGAGGCCAGGACGCGCTGGCCAGCACTACAGCGTCCCCGCATCTCGATCTCTGAGTAGTTCTTCGACTGGACCACTCTGTAGTTGTATGTCTTTCGCCGATCCGCCGAAGCATCCGAGCTTACCTCATCAGTCTTCACCTGAATATAGTCAATGTCATTTCCGCGATATATCTTACGCCAGTACTCGCGGATCAGACGGTTAATCATCTCCATTTTTTCAGAATGAAACTGGATGAGTGCCCACTCCAACGCTAAACGATATTGGCCCAAGTCCTCAATGCAGAGGCGTGTCACCTCTATCTCGTAATTGGCCCTCCGGAAGTTTTTCAAAGACTCCTTAAATCTGGGCTCGTCGATTTCGCGCTGCAACTTGTTCACCTGGCTGTTAATCTCGCCCAGCTGCCCCAGCAGTTCGCCCTTACGCACTGTGGCCTTATCCCTTTGCTTAGTTAGATTCACTTTCTCCTTGCTGACGCTATGAAAGTCAAGGTTACCCAGCTGCTTGTCCAGCATCTGGCAACTTTCTTTTAGCTTGGCTTCTTTATCTTCGAGCTGTTTCAGCTCGCGGTTATCCTTCAAATCCCGTTCGACGGTCTGCTGATTGGAGCACTCTGTTTTAATTGTTTCCAGCTCATCAGTTTTCGAAGAGATTTCGACTTCCTAAGTGAAGAGAATTGATATAGCTTTTATTTTTATGGTATTAATTTAAATACTTGCCAATTTCCTTAACTGATCTTTGGAGGCCCTTATGATTTCATCAAGCTTTTTGATTTCATTTCGAAGATCCAATTTGGTGTAGTCCTCAGCTTCTTTGTTCAATCTAAACAATATGTTAAGATGGAGTAGTGTTTAAAGATTTGGTTGATGTACTTTTACCTACCTTTGTATGTCCTGATCTGTGCTTTTGTAGGAATTGTACTTGGAATTCAGCTGTGCTAACTTTTCACTTTCGCTTTTCTTCAAGCTCTCTTTTTCTTCTATGGCTGCTCGTAAATTCAGCTTAAGAGGCTGGATTTTGGCCTTCAGTTCGCTGATTTCAGAGGCTACTGTTGTTAGGAAACTATTTAGCTTCTCCAAACGTTCCTTCAACTGTGGCAAGCTTTGAAGACCCTCTCGAAGATGTATTTGCCTGTCTTTTAAACTGAAAATAAACAATATGAGTAAATTTTAGGGAATACTTAAGGATAATTGCAATACCTATTCTTCTTTTCGCGCAAACGATTAAGGGCATCCATTTGCTGCTGGACTGCATTCTGAGCAGATTCTAACTCCTTACGTTCTGTCTCCAACTCTCTTGAAACCTTGCTCTTCTCCGCCTGCAGATCATCCATAGAGACACTTGAATCATAGGAAGCGGGTAACTGTCCCTGAAAATTAATTATAATGTTATTATGATTAATTAAATCAGCTTAGATAGATACTCCATACCTTTTGCAGATCCAGATCTTTTGTGAGACGCGCCGAATCTTTTAAAGCCTCATCTAATAGGGACATATCACCCATCATTGAATTCGCCAACTCCATATTATGCGTTGGCTCTCCAATAAGAGCAATTAATGTTTCATATTCGCTGACGCTGTCTCCTAGCAGCTCCTCCACCTTTTTAAGTTCCTCCTTCTTTTGGGGCAAGGAATCCTTAAGCTCCTTGACCTTAAGAATGGTGGGTTTAATTTGCAATAAGTTCTCATATTTTATCTGCTCCGCCTTTAGGGCTTTCTCAGCTCTAGTGATATTATCGGGTAACTTTTGGATCTCATCCGTTAGCTCGCTAGTCAAGTCGCACGCCTCATCACTAGTCATGTTGTGGTGGCATAATGGGCAACTGGGCTCTTCATCCATTTTCTGGATATACCTAGAGGTAAAAGTATGTTAGTTAAGCAGATTAAAATCATTGCTCAGCAAACTTACTTCTTATAAAGGGCCTCGGACGATTTAAGAGCGCCATGGTCGAACTGTAATTTGGAAATAGTCGTCTTACTTCGCTCCAGCAGATCATCATACGGAGTTGACCGGCACTTTTGATATATTAACTCCTCACTGTCCTTAAGCTCCTTTTCCATTCGCGAAATATCACTAATGAGGTTTTTACGTTTGATTTCGTATGACTGTTCTTTTAGTTTCTGAGTGTTTGCCTTCTCGTTAAGATCTTGGATCTCGCGACGAAGTTTTTCGTAGACTACCTGCATAGATCGGCGATAATTGCAGGTAATGGGTTCCTTGAAGAGCTTCCCGAAATGATCAGAGTGTCGGCTACGCACGCGATGTACTTCTTGGTTCTTTTTATCGAGCTCCTTTTGCTTCAGGGAACACTCGGCAACTAGCTTGGCCATGGAGCCTAGGAATGTCAATTGTTCGTCCAGCTTCTTAAACTGAATCTGATTCTCGGCAATGCTGGCTTTCTTTCTGGCAATGGCATCTTTTATAGCCTGCTGGTCAATGCTTTTGTTAGCGCTCTCATATAACTCATTAACCTCGTTTATCTCTTTCTCAAGCTTCTTCAGGTCTTGCATGGATGTTTCGATTTTTTTTATCTCCACTCCAAGAGTTTCACTCTCTCGCTTGCTGGACTGCCGTTGCTTCTCCTGCGCGGTTACGCTTTGCTCCGACTTGGTCAGGTCAATGCGAAGCTCGTCGATCTTGACTTGCCGGCTCCGATCGGCCTTCTCGTTTTGCTCGACTATCTCTGTGATTTCGCAGTGCTTCGTTATTATCATCGCCTCGATATCCTGAAGGAGTTCTCCCATCTTCTCGGGCTGCTCCACAAGATCACAATCGATGGTTATATGAAGTTCCCGGCAGAACTCCTTAACCCGCTTCAGAAGCTGTGCCCGACAAGCCAGCTCGCTCTGATGCCGTTGTTTAGCCAGGCAATGCTTCCGGTCCTGTATGCCCAACTTATCTTGCTCAGCGACACTGGACCTTTTAATCTGCGACAAATTCCCCTCCACTTCGGTGCGTTTCTGGCGCATCTCTTGCATGCGCTGATCAAAGTTACTGATCTCTTGATCCAATTCATCTAGAGTACCTCTAAAGGGATTCTTGATCTTCAGGGTTAGAGTGGATATCTGATCCTTGCAGTTTTTGTGCCTATTAACCAGGTAGATGTTATATTTTTGTAGGTGATATGAGGTAATGAAACTTACTTGGTGTCCATTTCGACTTTCTGCGCTTGATACTTCCCAATTTCGAACTCTACATTTCGTATTTCCACCAGCCTGGTCTCAATCGGCTTCATTTCCTCCTCGCACTCACTGCACTGCGCCTTAATTGCGTCGCATTTCCTCTGCGCCTTTTGCAGGTTCAATGTTTTAACCTCCATTTCCTGCTTGAGGTAGGCCACATGCTTCATGTTGGCCTCTGTGGAAGACCCATATTGATCTGATAAAGTATACTTGAGCCGTGAATAGCTTACCCTTTATTTTGAGCTCCTCCATGGCCTCCTTGCGAAGCTTTATGATTTTATCCAGCGCCTTATTGTACTCGGTGATGCCGAAAATGGCATCGAACTTTTCCTTTAACTTTTTTGATTCGTCCAGCGGCCAACTGGAGTCTTCTTGATGGCAAAACAAGACATTGTTGATAATAGCCTTGGAGACACCCATGAAGTCCGAGATGGCAACGTCGATATCCACGGAGCGGCCGCTTAGCGAGTCCTGCTTTTCGCGCTTCGACTGTCCAGCGCCGGTCAGGAAGTTGATGGTGGAGTCCATTGTTTCGAAGGACATTTTGTTGCGCTTCTTGGACACCTTCATTGTGCGGCAGATGGACACTTGGGCACCCCTCCTGTCCCGCACCTGCATCTTGATCTGCGCCAGCACCTCGTTCAGCCCAAAGATCTTGGGGTCGTGGACGAAACTCTTGCCCCGATCACTGCCCGGCGGACACTCGCCGGTCAAGGCGTACTTGAGACACTCTACCACGGTCGTCTTTCCGCATCCGTTCTCGCCCAGAATCAGGGTAACCGGCGAGGAAAACTTTATACTCTGAAGATCGTCGGCATAGGTGCCGAAACTCCGGATTCCCTGGATGGACAGCGATTCAATTGACGACATCTCGCAGTCTCTTTCTTTTCAATACAATTTCATCAAAGGCGCAATTTGCCGGGCTGCAGGGATGCAGTACAACTTCAAGCAATCTATCGAAACCTATGGATTGTTAAGTCGGCGATTTTTACTATGCTTATATTACGGGGATTCATGATTGTACAATCTGTTATTATTATCTACAAATGAAATATATATATAGAACGATACTCAACTAAATGAAGCTTAGCTTAATTTTGTGATTGCTATATTAATAATATATATATTGATATATTAATATTAATTAATAAATAAATAATGATGCACAATTTATCTGAATCAAGTAAAATTCTTTAAAATATAGAGTCAGGAATATCCGCTTTGATTTAAGAAACATTTCGCGTCATTTTCATTTCAGTGTTTGTAGCGTGATGTAATTTACAAGCGCTCTTGAATGATTATTTTTTAATGTGATTATGATTATTATTAGTATACAGTAAATGGAAATGCGTCGCCTTATTTTGTCTGGTGTACCTGCCATTGCAATGTGAAATCATGGAATATGTCAACATATTAATGTAAAATAATTTGTTTATAATATGAAATCTTTACAATTTGTTATTTTAAATCTTGATTATTGGCTTATATTATTAAACCTTGACAATTTGTTTATAATACAAAATCTTTATAAATTCGTTATATCTGCCGATTATTTGTGAATGAGGGGCGATTTTCTGCCATCGCCGTCGTTATCGATAGTCGCCAAGTGCCGATACCCATCAGGTTGCAGGTTCCAGGTCTTATTTAACAAGCTTTCAGCGATTTCTCAATGAAAATGATCCGGAATCGCTTTGGCAGCCTGTCGCGTGTCTCCGCCCAGCTGCAGCGCCATGTCCAGCAAATGTCCACGAACGCCGCAGCCTCGCCGGCGGAGGGAGCGACGATCAGTGAGTTCCGTACGGCGGTATCCAATCCCGGCGAGCATTCGGCGATGCAGGTGGCCAAGTTCTACACCATTCCCGCGGAGCAGAAAAAGCAAATATTCGGCGGCGGCGGCCTGCCTAAACAGTACGAACAGCAGATCAAGACGTTCACCGAAGCCTGCCTGATGGTCCGGAACCCGGCCCTGGAACTGCTGCAGTACATCAAAGACGGAGACCTGACCAAGCCGGTAGTTCGTTATGTGCTGTACGGAGAGAACGGCACAGGCAAGACGCTGACCATGGCTCATGTGTTGCACTACGGTGCCCTCAACGACTTCCTGCTGGTCCACGTGCCCTGGGCTCCCAACTGGATGAAGCGGCCCAAGGAGGCGTCCAATGCCGCCGGCCAGGAGGGCATGATTGACTTGCCATTTGACGCTGCTGCCTGGCTGGTGCACTTCAAGGCTCAGAATGGCCCGCTGCTCCAGCGGTTGCAGCTGAAAACCAGCAAGGAGTACGTATGGAGCAAGCGCGAGAGCACGCCGGCGGGTTCCTCGCTAATTGAACTAGTTGAGCATGGAATAGCACGCATCAAGTACGCCTCGGAGACCACCGCGGCGCTAATTGCGGAACTGAAACAACTCTCCACCGCTGGCCAGTGCAAAGTAATGGTGGCCATTGATGGCTTCAATTCCTTCTTCCATCCGGTTACTCGAATTTTCTCCGACAACAAGCAGCTCGTGACTCCGGATCGGGTCACGCTCACACAGCCCTTCCTCGACATCACCAACTACGACTGGACAAACGGAGTGTGCGTCCTGTCCGTGGACAAGATCGCAATGACCGAGGGCTACATGGACTCCTATATGCCTCGATATCTGCTCGGCAAGGAAGGCTTCGAGCATCTAGATCCCTTTGTGCCCATCCATGTGGAGAACTACACGGACAAGGAATTCCACAGCTACATCAGCTACTATCTCGACCGCCACTGGATCAACAAGACGCCGCAGGGATTCGAGGAGCAGCTCAAGTTCATGAGCAACAAGAACCCCTACTCGC